>NW_024543065.1:2097500-3397500 GCF_018167655.1 Microtus oregoni | reverse complement strand
GCTCACTTCCTCTTCCTCCCAGCGTTCTGTTCTGTTTACTCCTCCCACCTATCTTCTAACCAATGAGGGCCAAGCAGTTTCTTTTTATTTAACCAATGACCTTCCTCCATCAAGCTTATATACAAGTGCAGTTATATCAGCACAATAAAATACTTTTCATCTCCAAAGTAAGACTCAGGAAGGCCATAGAGACCATAGAAATAAAAGCATTATTCTCAAATGAGATGTAGCTTCATTATAACCGTGTACAATTATGACCATATTTAAATGAGGGCTAGAAGATAATAAGAAAATATAAAGATTATTGTGCTTGGGTATAGAGTGCCTTTTTTTAATTTTAGAAATTTATGTAATTAGGTTTTAAATTATTTTAAGTGTTTCACAATATTCAGAATTATAACATTTTAAGTAGTATACTTAACATAAATCGAGATAAATGCTCCAAGCAAGGGAGAAAAAAAATGCTAAATATTAATGTTCCTCTTCTTACATACTTAATTACAAACCCAGACATGAATGATTAATATACCTGGCTTCAAAGGTAAAACTCTAAGCCTTGTATATTGGAAATTATTATTTTATGTATACTATTTGTTTATAATCAAAGCATAATCTCTTAAAATTAGCTTTAAAGGGAAACATGTTAGCATGTATAGACACGCATGCCTACTAGATGACCTCGGTTCTTAGCTTTGCAATGAGCTCCAGGAGCAGTTAGTTTTATGTGCCTGTTTTTCAAAATATCCAGGTTTCCTGTTTCAGCCCATATAGACAAAGTCATAAAGCTTATGACATGCTAGCTTCCAAGGAGTTAGAAACGAAGAGGAACAAATTGTTTAGCAGAACCTTCCACTTATTTCAGATTTCATAGCAGATAAGTAGTAAAGGCATCTGGTTATTAAGACAGTGATTTTGTGAAGGACATGCTCATTCTACAGAGATCTGAAAATGATGTTTCTTAGCACACCGAAAACAACGACATTCACTGAAACACAATGACATGAATCCAAACCACTATGCCCAAATTACTACACAGCCTAGATTTAGTTGCTGGGTATAGTCTCTTTATGCAGTGGCAAAGTATTTCATTTCATTGGCAATTCAATGTACGTATAGACATTTCCAAGCTTCGGTGGGCTGTTGACTCTTAGCATCTCCATCATTGCACTCCCTCCCACATGACAAAGAAAACCTGTCTTAGCGTCTGTTCTAGAACCATTTATTATGGGCTACTAACAAATTACCCCACAAGAGGTCACCAAAGCTCTAATGTTTTGTGTGCGGTTTTCTGAATTTCTCCCTTCAAATGACATAGACAAGATTATACATTTCCTGGTTCTTGTTTTTCTTTTGCTTTTGTGAGAAAGGGTCTTATTTTGTAGCCCGAACTGGCTTCAAACTCAAAGCAGTCCTGTTGTTCCATTCTCCAAGGGCTGAGAGAGTAGGCATGGGCCACCACATCCAACTCTGGGTTTTCTGACTTTCTACCTTGGATAAGCAACCGAGAGTCAGTGTTTACTGTAGCTCTCTAGGTCGAAGTCTATAACATGGGTTTCAGAGCAGTTTTCATTACAACTCATTGTTTTTAATTTACTGTTTTAAAACTTTCTTTTTGCCACGTAATTACATTTCACCCTTCCCTTCCTTCCCTGCAAACCCTCCCATATATCTATCCCTTGCTGCTCACCTTCAAATCCATAGTCTCGTTGTTCACTAATTGTGTACAAATATATGCATATATACATGTATTACTAAATATAAGCTCAGCCCATACAATGTTACTTTGTATGTATTTGGTACCAATTGCTTGCTCTTCCCTGGGAGAAGACACCTCCCCTGCTCCCTGCTTTCCTCAGTTGCTAGAGCTCTCTGTATAAACCTGAGGTCTTATGTGCTTGTCCCCATCAACTTTGGCAGGTCCACTGGTGTCATCCTTGTTCAGTTCACCTTTGGGAAGTCATGTTGGTGAGACTTCATGGGTGTAGCTTGTGATAGTACTAGGAGAAACAATCTCATAGCAAACTCCTTGATCCTCTGGTTCTTACAACCCTACACTCCCCTTTTCAAAGTGAGTGTTTTCCAAGTGTTAGGTCTGGGAGTGTTTTGAAGATTTTTTCCATTGGGCCTGAGCTCCATAACTCTGTATTTTAATTGGCTGTGCTTTTCTGTGTGTATAAGGACAAATGTTCATAATTTGTTGTTAGGGATGATGACTGAAAAGTTTTTGCATTCTGATGAGCTTCTCCGCGGACACAGCAATCCTAATCAGACCAAATCAAACCAAATTAGCCACCAGCCCAGGACAGAGCTGAACTGAAATCCAGCTCTTTGAATTAGAACCCAAACCTACCACCTGAGTTCGGGAGAAAAATTAGAGCTACCAGCTCCAATTCACCCCATCTTAGCTTCCATGTAAAGAGGGAAAATACACAGAATCTGGATACTGTATGTTATTGTGTTGTCTTTGAATTGTTTGACTGCTGAGGAAGGAGCAACAGCTGCTAAAAATCCTACAAGTCAGGCAGTTATAGAAAGATCAAATAGAACTATAAAAGATATGTTAAATAAACATAAAGAGATGAAAATATCCCCAGAAATGGAATGCATAATGCTTTATTAACTTTGAATTTTCCAAATGCTAATGAGAAAGGAACATCAGCTGCAGAGAGACATTGGATAGTAGAAAAAAATATGGGATTAAATCAGCCAATATACTTTAAAGATGTACTGACCTCAGAAGGGAAACCAGGGCATGGTTATGTTGGGTAAAGGGTTTTGTTTTTGTTTCCACAGGAAGTGAGAAGCTGTGGATTTATTTTGGGTTAAGAAAAAGAAGGTTTGATCTAGGAAGACCCCGTTTTAGAGCCCCTCTGTTGCAGTGACCTCTGAGTTCTACTCCCAGCACAGTTTTAAGACTGCTGGCTAAGATGACCTGGCCTCACAGAATACTTCAGTCAGGACTTGACCATAATCCTAAATTTTCTTTTTATGCTCATAAGATTATCAGTGCCCTCAATCATCAGGAAGTTGCTTAGAAACCTATGCCCACATTTCCCAAGAATGGATTATGGGGATTATGTTTATCTTTGTTTAGAGTCTTGGTTACAAGTTATTATGAATAATGGTCAGGAAAAAAGCTAAACAAAGGAAATTTGATTTAAGGTTCTTGTTTTGAAAAGATAAAAGGGGGATATAGATATGATAGGATAAAAGTGTAGATTATTGAATCTACTCTGAAAAGAAAAACAGAGGATATAGATGTGATAAAAAGGTAGATTATTGAATCTACTTTTAAAAAGAAACTACTAGTTTTAAATGCTTTACATTGGATCAGACTTTTGTGTATTGTTACAAACTTTGTATATTGATACCAATTTGAGAATAATTTTGTTAAAACGTACTGTGCATACATTTCTAATCTTGTTCAAGGTATTGCACCTATAGAGCTGATTTAACAATGCAATACAGATCTCTGTCCTTGAAAATTATTATTACTAACTGTTTAGGGTAATAAGGAAATATATGTTAGCAATTAGTCACCTATTATAATCGATGTAGTAGTCACATTAGGTATGTTTTCAAGGTCAAACAAAGATGTATTTTAGATAGACAGATAATTTTCAAACAGTTCAGAGATCTACAGATGTTTTAATAACCTAGGTTCTTCTTTTTTTTATGACAATGAAACATATCTTCTCCTGGCTGCAACAATCTACTTCAGAAAAGATAATGGGCATTGAAGAAACTCCACATGTTTAGCTTCTTTGTGGCAAAGGTAAGCCACTGGGCAAGAAAATGTCCCTACCTTGACTGCAGACAGTGTGTTGTCCTAATTAGACAAACAGGACACAAAATATCTTGCTTCACAGAAAAGTCTGTAGGATATGCTAGGACTGTAGCCCAAAGATGGTTGCCCCAATGTTACAGACGAACTTTGATTGACTGCTCAGAAATCCAGCTGTTTCTCTTATTGCTCACGTTTTTTTGAAAGTCACTTGCTTGCACTTCCTGCTTACTCAGTTAATATTATTTCTTTCTTGGATCTCTGAAGGAGTTGAAGACTGATCATTATGATTATAGTTTTCCTTGTTTACCTGATGCAGAAAGCAAGTTAGGATAGAAAGGAAATTAGGTCAAGACTTTGGACTCACCAAAGATAGGATCAATATGGAGTGTTTTCTCTGAATTTGTCAAATGCAAATGGATTAGACATTGTTAGTGCATTTATTTAGTGTATATATTGTATATAGTTATTGTACTTACTATATATAGTTTTTCTTATATTAGTTATAGTCTTCTTTTTATTTTAGACAAAAAAGGGATAATATAGTGACATTTCACTTGTATTTTAATAAATAAAACTTGCCTGAGGATCAGAAAAGTAAAACAGTCACAATGGTCAGCCTTATAGACCAGGCAACAATAACACACACCTTTAATCCCAGTAGACATACTAGTTTGCATAGATTAAATGGTTTTCCTAATACAAGAAAAGTATGTTTTAATGAGAAAAAATGCTTAAAATTTGAGACTGCTACCCTGTCTACTCTTAAAAGAATATCATCCTAACACAAAGCTTGATTTCTTGGTTTCTCCATCTCTTGGGTCTTAAAGGAAATGGTGTTGCTCTTAGTATCCTTGTCTAGTGAGATTTCAGGTGCACATCCTGCCAGCAAGTCTCACTGGCTACATTTTTAGTATGGCCTCTTTTGTGGGGCAGGGGCTCTAGGCACAGACTTTTCTGATGTTATTTTTGCCTTCTCTAAATGAGAATCCTTAATTTAAAATACTGTGATTTGAACATCTGTACCAAGAAATGGTTTATCATTGTTAATCAAATATTCTAACAACCTTATAATTAGTTTCATAGGAAGAGTATTAAATTTTATTTTATTATTATTTTTAGACAAGGCTGGCCTTGAACTCACAGAGATCCACCTACCTCTGCCTCCCGAGTGCTGGGATTGAAGGTGTGCACCACCACTGCCCAGTTTAAAATTTTTAAATATTGGTGGAGATGCTTTCTTGAGTCCTCGCCCAGGCTGTTATGCTGTTCCTCAGTTGCAGCTGTCAATCCTCCATGTTCCTGTTAGTAATCCTGATAAACTTATGGGCCCATCAAGCTGGGCTTGGATGGAATCTTCTTTCTCTATTATTGCCCTCTCTCCAAGAAAAAGAATGTAACAAAGTCTGTTGACTATACCAAGGCGGCAAATTCTGAAGGCACAAAGAATGGCAAGGGAACATGGGGCCAGCTTTGACATGGTTTTTAATTACTGCTTTATTGGGAATGTCCTTTTTAAAGTGGGTTGATGCTAGGGTCTGATGTTCATCAATGTCCCCTTCCTGTGCATTATGTTGAAACAAACCCACAAAGCAGCTTTATGAACATGGGGGATGTTGGGTTGATTTAGTTATGAGGACTCTCTTCATGAGTGAGACTAGGGCCCTTAAAAGGACTTAAAGACTCCTCAGCCTACAGAACTAGATTTTCTTTATTTATAAAGTCAGTTTTACTCTGTAGCCCAGGCTGGTCTCAGACTCACTATGATCCTCCTGCTTCAGTCAGTCTTTCAAATTGGAAACAACATGAGTCATCAGGGCCTAGCCACCTTTTCTATTGTAAATCACAATCAAAGGTGTTTGTTGCTAGGGCAGTGGTGGCGCACGCCTTCAATCCGAGCACTGAGGAGGCAGAGGCAAGCAGATCTCTCTGTGAGTTCACGGCCAGCCTGGCCTACAGAGCAAGTTCCAAGACAGCCAGGACTACACAGAGAAACCCTGTCTCAGGAAGAAAACAAAACAAACACAAAAGGTATTTTGTTTTCAAAGCCTAAATGGAACAACTGACCAGTTTTAAAAAGGGGTAGCCTGGACAGTATTTGGCAGCCTGATAATAGTTATGTATCACTTAACAATGGTATACTCTTCTAGTAAGTATGTACTGCTTATGTAACCTCTGGAAGGGGTCTTCAGTCATAAATTTCAGAGTCTTGTACCTCCTCATGAAACGAGATATTGACAGTAAGTTGTCATCAAGTGACTGATGACACTGAATGAAACTAAAGGTGATCAAGAACTAGGAAGTGGGGTGAAAAGTCACTGATGGCTATCGCTTATTAAGTCGGCCATTGCGCCATTGCTGTACCCTTGAAGAAGAAGGAGTGTGACAAACTGTAGGAGCAATCTGCTGCATTGAAGGCCAAGTGTTTTATGAGCCACCCTGCTCCCTCCAGGAGGTCTATGTTTCTTTCTATGAATAGGAATTAGCTGTACAATAAACCTCCAAGTCACACTAAAAAAAATATTTGAACTGTAAGGATGATACACCTATAAAAACTCCAACACTATGAATATTATGAATGTTAAACAAGTTGATTTCTAAGGTCCCTTCTATCTGGAAGATGCAGTGACTCTCTTTAAATTCTCCTGCTTTTGAGCAGTAGAAGGTTCATTTTTGTTTCCGTGAGGTGGAGGTCTTTCCTGTTTTGAATAGTTGTTTTATTACAGCAGCATAGTTTGAAGTTAAAGGCTCATCCATTTAAGATTTATTTTCTGTAGCTTCCAAGATTTTGCATTATATTCTCAATACTTATCTATTTTTATCTCTAATATCTGTTTTAATGAACACACCGTTGAGCTGCAAAATGCAAATGGAATTCTTCCCCCCATTTCATTCTGGAGAAAGGTGCCACTTTAAAAGTCATGATCATGAACTAAAAGACCCAAGTGGATAATAATACAGAGATATTGCATTTCTATTTGACTTTAGCCATCCTTCAGGGGAACAAAAAAAAAAAAAAGGAAAGAAAAGCAAAAGGAAATAGGCTAGCTAGGAAAGCAGGGTATGAGCTATACCTCCAGTGGATCAGAAGGCAAATTCTAAGGAACTACTGATAAGTCATTTTTAGTGCCAGTATAATCTACTCTACCATCCTGGTCTAGTGTTAGCTGAGAAAGCTCGCTGGCTATCTGAAGTTTGCTCATATCAAGCCCTGACGGGTACAGCCACAGGACATTTCAATGACCTGCTGATTACAAACAGACAAAGGTCACAACCTTCTAACCGAAGCTGGGAAAATATGATGATTGCATTTATATCTCTTATACTTGCCTCTTGTCTTCACTGTATTCTGTCCTGAATACCGAGGCTTTTCTTGCCTGTACAATTAGCTCACTGAGCGGTCGAGGGAAAGAGAAAGCAAGATACCAGACAGCTACAAGATTGCATAAACACCCAAACCTTTACTTCTTTTTTTTTCTTCAGTGTTTCATAACTCAGAAATCCGATTGTATCTTACAGTAGATGGTATTGTACAGACATTGAGTCTGGGTGGCAGTCCTAAATGTTCTTGATTTGTGCAAGCACAGGTCTACTCAGAACTCTTGATATCATCATTCATGCACTCATTTTATGCATTTAGATAGGGTAAAAGCATTTTTTTTTGCCATTTGAAACACATTTAAACATTAGGCCATGCTTATGCATTAGCATAAAAAGCCATCAGGCTAAAAATAGTGAGGTGGGTCGTATATTTTGTGTCAGCAGGACAGACACTTATCATGCGTTGGGATAGTCTCTTTGCACACTGTGTGAAGATGTGTTTCTGCCTTCTGATTGGTTTAGTAAAGAGCTGAATGGCCAGGAGCTAGGGAGGAGAGGATAGGCAGAACTTCTGGGGAGAGACAGGAGCTCTGGGAAAGAATTTGAGGTGAGGGGGACATGGAGGAAGTGGGACACTTGGTACTGAGGAGAGGTAATGAGCTATATAGCAGAACATAGATTAATATAAATGGGTTAATTTAAGTTTTAAAAGCTTGTCAAGAACAAGTCTAAGCTAAGGCCAGGTTTTCATAATTAATAAAAAGCCTCTGTGTCATTATTCAGGAGCTGCTTGTCCAAAGAATGACTTGTTACAATCATGGGAGTAATAACCTCCATTTCTTCTTTTCTTGTAAGTTAGTGAAGTTTTATGAATCTTGAGAAAAGAAAATACAAATGAGCTAAGTTGAAGCTGTGAACAAGATATAGGCAAGAGAACGGTTTTTCGCCTTGTCACAACACATGAACCCTCTGACCAGAAGCATCAGCGTCATTTAAGGTTTTAGTGGAAACTGGATCACAGGCTGCACGCTCGACTCCAGAACCTGTGCTGTAATAAGGTTCACAGGGATACACGTGCGCACCACTGCCTGTGAATCTCTGACATCATAAGGAAAGCAATTCACGCGGATGCAGGAG
This sequence comes from Microtus oregoni, assembly GCF_018167655.1. Lineage (NCBI taxonomy): Eukaryota > Metazoa > Chordata > Mammalia > Rodentia > Cricetidae > Microtus > Microtus oregoni. The sequence continues at coordinate 3,389,258 of NW_024543065.1, read as the reverse complement.
ACGGCACCAAAATTTCAAAACAGCGAGCTACTGATGGGATGGATTCATCTCTTGTGAGGGCTGTCATCAAGGTGTCCAACTCCACTACCAGAAACTTCCTGCTGCGACATGTGACTTGACGGAAGTAAAATTGATGCTGTTAGTTGGTTAAGTAGGAAATGCCAACAGAACCTTGGGCTCTTAGATGCATTACATACATTCATATCTTCTCTTTTGATATGCATAAAATGAAGGTTCTAAGTAATAAGACTATTAAAATTGTATTGGACTATTTAAACAAAAATCCCTCAGTGTTTAGCAAGCTAACAGCATGGTTTGTGAATTCTGGTGTCACAGAATTGACGGAAAGCAGTGTAATACAGTAAGCTAAGAGCTACAGCAACAAGACTATAGATAAGGAGGTGCACATCTCTTGCAATTAGGGAAGGTTATTTTAAGAAAATGTTAGCAGATGAAGATGGACTGGAGGATGATGAGATGCAGGGAGAGAGCATTCTAGAAAGAGTGAGTCACCTTTACAAAGACATCAAGACTGCTTGTCAAGACATGGCAGTTCTGATATTTTTTCTGGGGGTGTACAGAGTTGGAAGAGATGGTAGATTGTGTTTTACTATGTGATAGCTATGCTGCTATAGCAAAGGAAAATACCTCTGAAACTCTAAGAGTATTTGGTGTTCAAAGTTCTCCATTTTCCATTGGAAGAACTGAATTAAGGATTATTATTATTATTATTATTATTATTATTATTGTTATTTGTAGAATTAGGTTTTTAATTTCATGAATGCGGCTGGCTTAGAGGAATGGAAGCCTTTTCTGCATAATATTATTGCCCAAAGTTATGTGTAAATCCCACTCACAGAAATTCCAATTTCTGTGGCTGGAGAGATGCCTGAGCACCTAAACATATTTTCTTTCCCTCCCCGCCATGTATATGTCTATCTATCTATCTATCTATCTATCTATCTATCTATCTATCTATCTATCTATCATCTATCTACCTGTGTGTCTATTATTTTAAATAAGCTACACAGTCAATGGGAGTATGGTTTATCCCCCTCCCCACGGTACTACTGTATATAGTATTCATAGCAAAGATCTTAGGCTGAGAGGAGTTACAGGTGCTATAGGTGGGTCAGTCAAGGACAGGAACTTCAGCACCAAGAACTTCTCAATACAGACAAAACAAAGCATTGCTCAACACCTTCCCTTGCTGTGTAAAGACAGTAACCTGTAGTAAGAAGGCCGCTAGTTAGTTCCTGGCCACTTAGCCCTGAAATAATCACACAGAAGCTGTATTATTTAAATCACTACTTGGCCCATAAGCTCTAGTGTCTTATTGGCTAACTCTTACATCTTAATTTAATCCATTTCTATTGATCTGTGTATTGCCACGTGGAGGTGGCTTCCGGGGTAAAGTTCTGGTGTCTGTGTCCTGCAGGGCTACATGGCTTCTCCCTGACTCTGCCCTTCTTTCTCCCAGCATTGTTTAGTTTTCTCCACCTAGCTCTGTTCCCCTATAGCTCTGCTATAGGCCCAAAGCAGTTCTTTTATTAACCAATGATATTCACAGCATACAGAGGGGAATCCCACATCAGCAACCTGGTGGGCAGGAGTAATGGGGAAATGGAATATGATTTTATGCCATTTCTTCTTTAACTCGATGACTCATTGACACCTTTGGCAGCTCAGAACTTTCTCCTTCTAGCATAAGGAATCTCTTTTCTGACATCATGTGGCTGTAAAAGACAGATTCTCAATGTTCACACTCAGCCACAGGTCAGGCACAGCTGGTAGAGACTGTGAGGTGTGCCTACCTGTCTGGTAATCCGGCTGCTTTTTGATGGTACAGAAAATTGGCAGGCCCTTGTATGAGCTGTGCTGGACAGCTCAAGTGGTAAGTAGCAGGGAGTTAAAAACCCAGGGTGGGATGTTCTCTCTATGTCTACCTTCAGAAAAGTTCCATGAGCTCACTTAGCCTTGCACCCTCAAGCTTGTGGCCTGGAACTATAAGGCATCATGGTAGTAAAGTATAGTATTTATGTTTCTTGCTTGCTTCTCATTGTAATAATTTTGCATTGAGAAACACACCCTCAATTCACAGTCTATATATTTCAAGCAAAATATGTAGCCCAGAGAATATAGCCTATTTATACAACACTGGTGAGGCAAAAATAGTTTTTACATTTTTAATTATGGCTAAAAGACCAGAAGGATAAAAAAGCCCTCATGATTGAAAACTATATAGGAATTAAATTCAAGTGTCAAATAATAAAGCTTCTTATAGCACAGCTGTGCTCATTGTACATACATCGGCTTTCGCTTCACAATGGCAGAGCAGAATAACGTTGAGTGGCGACGTGGCCTGCAAAGCCAGAAGTATCTTACCTGGATCATTACAGAAAAGCTTTGCTTATCTATAGATCATCGCAGTCCCCATAGTAGCAGGGAATGGTCAGTGCGTTACTAGGATGGAATACCTGGACTGTTTTTGAGCTGTCCCTTCTGCCGCCGTAAGTCAAGTCCTTATGTCAGGAACCACATGTGAGCCTCTGAGGATGAGGACTCAGTCAAGCTTATCTCAGTCCATCCAAACTCTGGAATCTTCAGCTATCAGAAGCAAGAGCTAAAAGCTTTGCCGCTAATAGGCAAGGACACTTAACAAAACCACTTGGAAAAAACTCTACTGTATGCGTGGGAGGAGAAGATTAATTAATTCCTAAGCTCCTGGTGTGTCCTGGAAGCAGTTGTTTCCTGGCAAGAGATGGGAAGCCAGTCTTAGTTGGTATGCTTTCTAGGACCTCAACGTAGGCTATTCTGAGGAGAAAGCTTTAAAGTCAGGAATACAGGGATACAGTCTCTGTTCCTGAAGCGTGTTTTACAGCACACCTCAGTCTTCAGTCCTATGGCTTCAGGACTTAAGATTTTTTTTAATCTTTGTACTAGAATTATTCATACAATATCTGATTTATCTCCTATAGACTCTTTAACTCCATGTACATAATTAACAAAACTACTGTATCTTTAATTCCAGCGAAATCATGAAGTTTTTCATACAGGAAAGAAAAAAAAAACTCATTAACAATGAAATAATGACTAAGCATGTGTTTTGAGTTTATGGGCTATTAGCCATTATGAAATATAAGTTCATTATAAAGTAAGAACAAACATGCATATACAATTTTGACCATTGAAGAAGTGTAAATCAATTTTTTCTATAAACTAATCCTTCTCCCTGCCATTCAAACAGCAAAGATTCCTTCTGCTCAGTATCTCAGAGGAAAGATACATCATGAGTAAACAGAAATGAGAAAACAAACAAGCAACAACAAAACCTAAAACAACCCAACAAAAACTGTAGGCATTTTTAGATAAAAAAAATCTCTCACCATTAGAACAGGGAGAATCACTTGGTGGGGATAAAGGCAAAACATCATGGGTGACTGCTTTTGCCTAATGGAGAGATTGTCTCCAGGTCATACATACATAAAAGAATGAGAAAGAGAGGGAAGAGAGAATGGGTTGAAAACACAAATAAATGGTGCATTTCAGAGGCAGAGAGAGACAGAGAGAGACAAAGAGGGAAGGAGAGACACACACAAAGAGAAATCATGAAGTTTTTCATAAAGGAAAGAAAAAAAACTCATTAGCAATGAAATAATGACTAGGCATGTGTTTTGAGTTTATGGGCTATTAGCCATTATGAAATATAAGTTCATTATAAAGCAAGAACAAACATGCATATACTACTTTGACCATTGAAGAAGTGTAAATCAATTTTTCCTATAAACTAATCCTTCTCCCTGCCATTCAAACAGCAAAGATTCCTTCTGCTCAGGAGGAAGGGAGGGAAGAAGGGAGGGAGGGAGGGAGGTTGCCTCATCTCAACCTCAATGTGGTTGCAAGTTATGCACATGTGGGTGGGTCTCCAGAAAGAAGGTCAGGGAGCTGTGGCGAGGCTGTCCCTGCTGTGGGCACACACTCTAGTCAGCAGGTCTCCACCTGTTCTCCTCTCTCCCTCTCTCCTGGTTACTGATGGCTTCTCCTTGGCAGAAAGAATCCCAAGGGAGTAGAAAATTTCCCCAGCAGTGCTGTGGAAGTAGAGAGTTCTGAACTCACTAGGTAGGAATTTCACACCCCCCTTCCCTGTCCCCAGCGAGAGAGTTTGACACAGAAATTAAATTAGGTCAAATACAAATGTTTCTGACACACAGGAATTTAGGGACAGAGACCTGGTGGTGTTCTAGGCCATGATTAACTGTCTTCGTTAATGCAAGCCGACGTCACTCCTCGCTCACTCTAAATTGACAACAACAGCATAGGTGGATCAGAACAGGTCACACAATCTTACTGCATCACAATGGTGTTCATTTTAAAAAATTGCCTCCTCCCCAGCCCGTTTGATAATGAAGTCCTTTCTTCACCAAGGGAGGGTGAGTCACTGGCTCTCACTGGGGAGCTCTTCAGGGAGATTTTCATACCTAGTTCATTTTCATAACCAGTGGATTAATAAAACAAAACACTGTCTTTTGTAATTGCTCCTTTCCTTTAATACATAGCAGATTTTGTGGAAACATTGACATAGCAGCTCTATTGAATAGCTCTCCTTCAACCAAAGAAAGAACAATATGAGTAATCTATTATTTCTGAAAATCTCAATTTCCTCATGCTGTTTTTTCCTATCAGTCACCTGGGGAAAAAGGAAGGTGAGAAAATAGGCACAATGAACTATGTTGAAAGCTTTTCACTTGTAGCCCAGAATGAAATTTTGGTGCTGTTTGGGCCCAGGGAAGGGTGGGGAAACTGAATAGGCAGGCGACTCTTGGCCTGGAAGTATCCTCCATACTCCATCCTGGATGCTATTGGGCAAGTCTGGGCACACTTCCGGCTGTGCTTGTGGAGGAGGGAGTGGAAGGCGTGTCTCTGGCATGGCATTTACTGGGGAAAGGCTTAGGATGAGCACAGCCTCACCCATAACAAGGAATGTCCTGACCCCAAATGTCAAGAACGTCAAGATTGAGAAATTCTTATACAAGAATAGAATTTCGCAAAGAAGACAAGAGCAAGTGGGGAGGATAAATAGGGTTTCTATAGACTCAGATGAGGCGTGTGGACTTTTGTTTCAAAAGAGGGGGGAAGCCATAGGTACCTGAAGAATTAGATAATTCTTTTATATTTATGGCATATTTTAAAGGGAGACTGTTTTACAGACATGTTGTTACAGACTTTGTAAAACTATTTTTTTTTGCACTGAGTAGCAATTAATACACAAACAAAAATATAAATGTGAGAAGGCATGGTCCATTTCCATTCAGCTTGACTGTAGATTGTATAGGCCAATACATGCCCTAGAAAAGGTGGTCATGTGACCTTTGCTTTGGGGGTTCTTCAGTGACAAATTAAGGAATGTAAATCCAGTCGTGATGAGAAATGTGTGCATGTGGAGAGGTCCTGCGCATGCACGTGTGCGCACACACACACATAACACACACTTTCATTTGTAAAACCTAGAAAGTCTCAGGTCTTCTGGAGAGATTCATAAACTGTAGATTAAGGAAGGATTTGTTGCTGCAATCTGGGATTGGAAGACTGGGAAAGGCTAAAATGTCTGTTTGGAGGTGGAATTCCTTCTGAGGATTGTGAGAGGCAATGTCCACTGCCCCATTGTCATGTTCCTGGGTGTCTGGGTTAGCTGATGATGACTAAGTTCCTTGCAGAAATACCACTCTCGTCCCTGCCTTCATCTCACAGGGCATTTCCCCCGTGTGCTTGTCTGGGAACAAACCGCCCCTCTGCTGTGAACCCCAGACATTTTGGATTAGGGTCACCCTAACAACCTCATCATTACAGCTCTCAGGCCTTATTTCTATTCTGAGCGTTTGGGAATAATGATTTCAGTATATGAATCTGGAGGTGACAGGGACTTTAAATAAGTATGTGGCATTTTCTAAATTGTTCTACATGGATAGCATTATATAATTTTCTACTTTCCCAAGTATATCAGTTATAAGAAAATGTTGCAGCAAAGGTAAATGAGACAGAACCTTAAAATACTTTTGAATATTTATTATATCTTGATATATGTCAAGACACACATACATATATATGTAGAGTCATTGTTATATTTCTTGGCAGAATTAATGTTAGTAATAAAAGACACCTCTAATATAAATTATGTAATTCCATCTCCAAGTCCTATTAAGTTATGATTTTGAGGACAAAGTTTCCAGGATGAATTCTAGCAGATAAACATCCAAATCATAGAAGATGCATAAAAAACGTCAAAATCATCGAAGATGCATAAAGTAAATTTTAAAATGCTCTTAACCTCTTTTTGAGGGCTGTTTGGTTTATTTTCAGCTTCTTAGTTCTAAAAGAAATGGTACGGTGAATGCTACTGAACAAACATCATTTACTTGTATATATATTTTTTCAGATAAATTTCTGAAATTACAACTGGTAAGCCAAAGAATGCAACCACAATAATTGCTATATTAATAAAAGAACAGTTGCCATTTCTCTATTAATACATGCTCATTTGTCCTCCATAGGGTTCTTTCAGGAGATCTCAGTAACACTGGTACTCCTCTCAGATGGAGTTTGTTTATGTTGTAATGCTAATTAAGTTACTATTGAAATATTAAATTGTGCATTTCTTTTAATGTTTGTCACCAAAATTACATCCCATATGGCCCACTCTTTCAGTTTTAGCTTCTCAAAAATGAATTAAAAATGCATGTTGAAACTATAATTACAATCTAAAAGGCTAAAAAATTGTGGGAGGAGACATGGCATTAAATCTGAGAATTTTTAGAGAGACGGTTGCCCATCCAGTCTGAGTATTTCGTAGAAGGAGGAACTAGTGGCTGGATGCTCTGCTTCTCCTATCTTTCAGCTTTCACCCCCTAATAGCTGACTCTGGGTTTTTATTGTTAAGACCAATTAGAATTTGTGCAACAATTTAGAGAGGACTTTGCTTCATGAAGTTCTGTGATTACAGAAGGGCGATATGGGATGTCCTTCTGTATATGTTTTGCTTATATTGGTTGATAAATAAAGCTGTTTTGGCTAATGTCTTAGCAGAGTAAAGCAGGAAATCTGAACAGAGATAGAGAGAGTAGGCAGAGTCAAAGAGACGCCATGTAGCTGCCAAAGGAGAAAGATGCCAGAACATTACTGGTAAGCCACAGCCTAGTGGTGATATATAGATTAGTAGAAATGTGTTAATTTAAGATGTAAGAGCTAGCTAGGAATACGTCTGAGCCATTGGCTAAACAGTGTTGTAATTAATGCAGTTTCTTTGTGATTATTCGGGTCTGGGTGGTTGAGAAATGAAAGCACAGATTTCAGAAGGGCTGTTCAGTGCTAACTGGTTTCGCAATGAAACAGCCTTCTCCTTTTATTCAAGGTAGGGTTGTTTCAGGACTGCCAGAGGATGGCTAAAACATCAGATAGTACTGATTTTTACATGTCATAATCTTTTCTCTCCCCCTCTCTCTTTTTCTATGGTCCTTGGAGCATCAAACCAATAACTTTGCACACTCTAGCAAAGCTTCTTCCTATGAGATATCTTTCTGGCCCCGAAGTTTGTAAGTCAGGCATAGTAAAAGATAACTTTTGCAGGGTCCTGGCGAGTATCCTTTGGGGGAGAGGGAAAAGTAGGTGCTGTACCAATGAACAGGCATTGGGAACAGGTCGAAACAAGTTCCGGTTTATTTTAAAAGGAAGGGGTAAGCCTTATATACTCCCCATCCTGCCCGGGAGCAGGGGTCTGCTGAGCAGGCATCTGCTGAAGTGATGTGATCATTGTCCACAGGTTCATGTCATCTCCTGCCAGACTGGGCCACTGTTGTCAAGGCCCCCTGGCAGAACTAGGCTGACTTCTAGGGAATAGCTACTGTGCTTGCTCTTTACTATAGGTTTAGGCCAGCTGGTTCTCAGGCCCATTAATGCTTAGTCATACTACAAACAACAATGGATAATACTGCAGAAAATTCTATCACTGTATTATAGGACAGCTTGCAGTTTTCTTCCTTGGGACTGTAAAGTAAATTAGTGTCGTTGCACAGAAGCTCTGTGACACCACCACAGCTGGCCTGCTAATGTGGTGGCTACTAATGACTAGCCTGTATGTTGTATAAACATTGTGCAGTGGGCAAAGTGATGGCTCACATGCTGGACCATGTGGAGTGGCACAGTGTGAGATTTCACCACCGTAAATCCACTGTTTGAGAACTGTGCCCAGCATTAAACACAAGTCATAATTAGTAAGTAGCTGTGGTTATTTAAGAGTGAGATAACCATTTTAATGTATTCATTTTTAACACTTATGCTTTTGTATGTGTGTCTGTCCCTGTGTGATGTCTGAGTGTTTTGGGTACACACATGTGGAGATGAGAGGAAAGCTTGCAGAAGTTGATTCTCTTCCCACCATAGAGGTCCTGGGGCTCCAACTCAGGTAGGCAGGCTTGGAGGCAAGCACCTTTGCACATCGTATCATCTCATTGGCCCCACACATACTACTGATTTTAACATAAGAAAACCTATGCATAGCAAAATGATCAATTAAATGTATAATGATTTCAAAACTGTAAGACCTTAAAGTATTTTCCTGTGTTGCTTACTTTCTCAGAAACTAAAGAAGAGGATGTCTTCATTGCTGATATAGTGATAAGTCAAGAAAGAGGTTCAGGCAACAGAATTATAACAGAAGTGAACCCAAGGGAATTCCCGATATTGTTGCAAGCTGCTAACTTAAATACTTTGCCTATTTGCCTGCTGAGATATTAGTCTTTTCCTTAATGGTCAAGGTCTTTATTAAGTATGAAACCCCTTTGTCTATTTGTGCAGTTGCAAATTTTCTCTCTAGGTGTTCTTGCCTTTTGATTGGCTACACAATCAAATTCACCAACCTAAGTATAATTTTTACTTTTGGATCCAATGGTCCTACTAAGTAGGAATGAGAGTAGGTACATGGGAGGTACAGAATTGCAGGCCATAATCCCATATATAATTCAGGTTGCACCTATAGTACTATTTTGAGTTACGGAAACTAGACTAGCCACTTGATTTCTTTGGACTTTAGAATCTACAAAACAATGAAATTTTTATTAGATATTTGCAAAGTCTCTTGTAACTACGGATGTTGATCTATTTTGATGTCATGTAATGGGAGGCTTTGGCAACAAATTTAAAACAACCTCTGGAAGAATAGTTAGAAACCATTGATAATAAAAATGTTCAGATCGAGATATAAGAAAGACTAGTTATTTAAAACCCAAGAAAAATAAAAATCTAAATAGCACAAACTTTCCAAGTGACTAAGAACATCAGAGAGAAAAAGGCTACGCCTTTTTTACAGCTCTGGTTTGGTTATTCCACAGTGGTGTGCATGGAAGCAAGGCCATCAAAGTGCTTGGAGATGTCCAGCTGGAAAGGAGAAGCAGGTGGGGACTTGCAGATGCTCTGCCTGTGGCACACTTTTAACTCAAACATGCACTCTTTGTTTTTCTGCTAGAACAGCTTGTTCACTGTGGAGACACGTGACCAGAGAGCTTTGAAACTCACCACAGGACAGATTTACAGAACACTCTCTTCTTACTCTCCCTAGCACAGGCAGGAGGAGGGCAAGAGACGTCTGAAAGGGCGTTCCTAGTCCCAGGACTGTATGACTGTCTTCTCTCTCTACACTAGCACTCTATCTAACTTTTGCCCCGCTCTATCTCTGTGGTCCTTTTACAATGCTATGACATGGGTAGAATTTTTACTAGGATTATCTACAAATAGGAATGAGACAGTGCATTCACTTGTTTGGATAGGACAGTGTGCTGGCTAGTTTTATGTCAGCTTGTCACAGCTAGAAACATCAGCGAGGAGGGAACCTCAACTGAGTAAATACCTCCATAAGATTGGAGAGTAGCCTATCAAGCATGTTTCTTAATTAGTGATTGATGGAGAAGGGCCCAGCTCACGTTGGGTGATGCCATTCTGGGTTGGTGGTCCTAGAAAAAGAAAAAAAAGCTGGCTGAGCAAGCCATGAGGAGCAAGCTAGTAAGCAGCACTCCTCCATGGCCTCTGCATCAGCTCTTGCCTCTAGGTTCATTCCTTTGCTTGAGTTCCTGTCCCATCTCCCTTTGATGATGAACTGTGATGTGGAAGTGTAAGCCGAATAAACACTTTCCTATCCAAGTTTCTTGAGCATGGTGTTTCATCACAACAATAGAACCATAACTAAGGCAGACATAAAACATTACTTGTCCTTCTTTTTTTTTTTTTTTTTTTTTTTCCAAGGCAGGGTTAGCTTTAGAGCCTGTCCTGGAACGAACTGGCTTTGAACTCACAGAGATCATTTCTTGTCCTTTTTTTTTTCCAAGACAGGGTTAGTTTTAGAGCCTGTCCTGGAACCAGGATGGCTTTGAACTCACAGAGATCTGCCTGATTCTGCCTCCCGAGTGCAGGGATTAACGGCATGATCCAATATAAGTACCTCTCACCCCACTGGCAGTTTTTTCATGTGTTCATCCAGATCATCAGAAGTGGACCCGATTTCTCCATTGAACTAGACTCCATTTCTCATATTTTCTGTTTAAAGTTGATGCTTAGTCTCACATGCATACCGTGATAAAGTCCTCACAGTTGAATAATTTGTGATTTTGTTTGGCCTTGCTGAAAATTACATAGAAGCATTTCATTAATATCAAACAGACAATAGTATAAACTTCCAACCTCCATCAGAGTGAATGGTTAGGGATTGAATATGCTTGAAAACCCATTGTATTTTCACACACTTGAGACATTGACTTGGGCAATAGACTATAAAAGAGCTCTTTCTAGATTAATCAACATAAGTGTATTAGGTTTTTGGAGCATTAGAAGTCTTCCTAGATTAAGTTCTAAATGAGAAAAAAATTATATTCATTTAAAAGAAACTGAAATATACTGGAGACACTCTATTAAAAGATGTGTATTCATTATAACTGCAGAGTCATTTTAACAATGATTTTATATGGCTGTATGATGCTAAGCATTTAAGAAGGTTAGACATCCTTTAATTATAAAATAATGGGTACATGTTATGAAGTATTGGAATGTAGGGAAGAACACAATACCATCACTCTAGCAAACTATTGCTTGCATTTTTATTTCAGCAAGCCATTGCTCTAAGAAACTGCCTAGACCCATTTGATAGGCCAACCCTTAGGTAGGCGGAGTAAACAGAACGGAATGCTGGGAGAAAGAAGCTGAGTCAGGGAGTCGCCATGATTCTCCCACTCCAGACAGATGCAGGTTAAGATCATTCCTGGTAAGCCAGCTCGTGGGCTACACAGATTATAAGAAATGGGCTAGTCCAGGTGTGAGAGTTAGCGGAGAAAAGGCTAGATATAATGGGCCAAGCGGTGTTTAAAAGAATACAGTTTCCGTGTAATTATTTCAGGGCATAATCTAGAGCTAGCCATGTGGGTGGCTGGGTGCTGGGGACGCAGTCCTGCCGCTCCATGTTTCAACAGAATGGCGCCCGACGTGATGGACTAAATCCACTTCAAAACCTGAGAAGGCTTAAAAATAAGGGAGAGAGACTTTAACACAGATTTTTGCTGTTTGTTGGTGGCGTGCTGTAGAGAGATTTCCTGATTCGGCAACAGCAACAGAAAAAAAAAAGCTGCGTCATTTTAAAGTGTGGCTTCTTGGGACTGTGCCGCCAGTGCAAACTCTGGCTTTAAAGCATTTCAATGGATTTTATGGGACTGGATGTTTGTGTTCCCGCTTGGGATCGGAAGGAGAGTGCTCTCAGCGCTCCCCGCCTGCACCTGGGCAGATGGCAGAATCAGGCTTAGGCAGGCGGAAGAGCATGGTGAAAGAGACGTGTTTTCAGACTGCGCAGTGCTCTGCGTGTCAGATTTGGTTGTAACTTGGATAAAAAGAGTTTCTGTGCTGCATGCTCAGTCTCAAAATTAAACTACTGAGTGCGGCTCCAATGAGGACTTGCTGTGTGCCTGGAACTGTGCACAGCTCAGGGGCACCAAATGGATCTGAGGCAGGAGCGGCTGCTCCTTGCTGAACTGTGCTGGTTGGCAGGAACTACCGTAATTACCATAATAACAGCACAGTTAAGGTTTAGACTGGGCAGGACACAGGTGGTACCGTATTACCTGTACATGGTGCAACTTAAGTTTTTAAGAAGTGCTTAACATTTTAAGAAATGCTCCTGGATAGTAAAAATATTACAGATTCACAATAAAACAGATTCAGACATAACAGACCTCAGTGGATCACAGCGTTGGATGAATGTACATAGGCTTAAGAGAGAGAAGAATAAGAATATAGAGAATAAAGCAAATGTCTTAAAAAAAAAGGGTAAAGTCTTTAAAGACACAGAGTACAGATAGTTAAGAGATTAAAAGAAATAAAGAAAAATAAGCCACGTAAAAATGAAAAATTCACAGAGAGTCTGGATTATGTACATTGTGTTTTCTTTAAATTTTTTGACTGTGAAGGAGCTAAGTACAGAGAGACATTTCATTACATGGGCTGCCAAGCTAAACCATAATGGATATAAAGGTATTACGATTTCAAAATTTGGGTCTAAGGATATGATACTTTGGAAAGGGTCTTCTTTTGTTTTCACAGAGGACCAGACCCTGTGGATTTCTTCTATCCCAATTTGGTATGATAGACCACGACCTCCCGAAAAGTTGCTGTGAACATCTTCACAAAATTACTTCACTCAACTGCCAACTGAGATGAACCTGACACACAGGTTACACCCTAAATGATCTGATTAACAGCGCCCCCGTTCAGCAGGAAGCAGTTTGGAGAGAAAAAACTGCGCCCATGTTCCCAAAATATTGTTTGTAAATGTTCTTTTACATTTAAAGGGGGAAATGATATAGGTATGAATAATTTGCATTGGTGTGGATTTTAAGGTCAATTTTGTTATATGTATATGTATTTCTGATCTTGATTAAGGTATTGTGATTGTGTAGTTCATTTTTAAAATGTAATGTATAATTAGGAAATATAGGTTGTTGATGGATAATCATAATAGTCAAGTTTGTAGTCATGTTACTTAGATTTTCTAGATATATAGAGATATATTTCAGATAGGCATTCTTCATATCTCTCAAAGGCTACAGAATATGGCATTTAAAATATTTTAATAACTTAGGACTTTTCATGACAATGAGACACGTCTGCTCCTGGCAGCACCAATCTACTTCGAGAGGAAGATGGGCATCGAAGAGGATCCTTATGGAGTTTGATAGCCATTTGGGCAAGAAACTGCTCTTGCCTGGACTGTTGCATAAAATGGACACAGAGAACCCGCAGAGAGAGGACTGCTGAACTTGCCTAAAGGTGAGATGGTCTTTCGGGGTTCATGACTCATGAAAGAGTCTGCGAGACATTCTGCAGGACACAGCAGATAGTGACTGAACTGTCTTTGGAATTTCCTGCTTCGTGGAAATGTCTGCTGGATACTTTGGGCCTGAAGGCTGAAGATGGATGCCCCAAAGGTACAAAAGAACTTTGGGTGACTGTCCAGGCAGCAAGATGTCTCTGTCATTTCTAGAGTTTTCTTATTTCTTGTTTACTTAGGTAGTATTATATCCTTCTGGAGTCTTTGATGGAGTTGAAGAATGAATAGACAGTTATAGTTTTCCTTAGTTATGATAAAAGATAAAATAGATATAAATATTGAAACTGTAATTCTTGCTTGATAACTGTTTTGCTATATGTAATTTTACTATGTTAAAGTTAAAGCCTTTCTTTTTTGTTTAAACAGAAAAAGGGGAAATGATGTGGGAGTGATTTCTTATTAATAAAGAAACTGCCTAGACCCATTTGATAGGCCAACCCTTAGGTAGGCGGAGTAAACAGAACGGAATGCTGGGAGAAAGAAGCTGAGTCAGGGAGTCGCCATGATTCTCCCACTCCAGACAGACGCAGGTTAAGATCATTCCTGGTAAGCCAGCTCGTGGGCTACACAGATTATAAGAAATGGGCTAGTCCAGGTGTGAGAGTTAGCGGAGAAAAGGCTAGATATAATGGGCCAAGCGGTGTTTAAAAGAATACAGTTTCCGTGTAATTATTTCAGGGCATAATCTAGAGCTAGCCATGTGGGTGGCTGGGTGCTGGGGACGCAGTCCTGCCGCTCCATGTTTCAACATTATCCTTCCAATTTTCATCTTTTTTTAATTTCTAACTTATGTGTATGTATGTGCTCCATTGTGAGTTTCTGTATACTATGTGCATGCAGAATCCCATAGAGGCCAGACGAATGTGATATGTATCCTGCAACTGGAGTTACAAACAGCTGTGAGCCACTGTGTGGGTGCTGGGATCTGAACTTGGGTCCTCTACAAGAGCAGTCAATGTACTTAGTCACTGAACCATCCCTCCTGCCCCATGTGCAAGGTTTTGTATAGTTGTATTATCTGTACTCAGTAGCATATTCAGTTGTGTGCTGAGTAAATTTTTAAATTAGCTACATTTTCATAAACATATTTGCAGTGGTAAAGATAATGAAAATAGCTTAAAGGTATATTGTAACTTGCTTAAACTTTTCTGGTTTCTTGTATTTTTTTTTCATTTCCTATTAAAGCACCATTACCATATACATGCATTATATCTACTTTTTGACCATATTGGGTGATATTTTTAAGAAATATGGTTAACAAATTAAAACTTATAACAGTTTTTATAGTTCTTGATACTGATAGAAAAACCACTTTAAAATTATTATATCCATTTAGAGTGATGAGCATTGTAGAACACTCACCACCACTAAATGAGCAATGTAGAACACTCACCACCACTAAAGTAGAATTTTAAGAAACTATTTCAGTAAATTAAATAAGTAATTATTTTATTTTGTTTGGTTTTAAAATGATAATTTTGGCAGATTGGGTCTATTTAAAATATTGTCATAGTTAGACAGAATATAATCAGCCATCCAAGAAGTTTCTGGTGGAATTTAGCATGAAGAGAGAGAATAAGAAAAAGAATATTTCAGTTGGTTGTGGGATGGGGTACAGAAAGGCTTATGTTTTAAAAGAAAAGATCTTTTTCTACATTTTTGGATTCTAATTTTAAGACGTGATCAGTTCCTATTCCTTTACTACAACTTTGTCTGAAAAAGCAATAGCTATCACCTGCTCTTTCAAGAAAACGTTTATTAGTTTTTTCCCAGAGCACACTCCCTTTCCATGAGTCAGGCAGAGGTGCATGTGAAGCCTAACCGTCACCTACCTGTGTTGTCACAATCAGTGACCAATTTTAGAGTACAGCCTGGTGAGGGAACGACATTTTATTTTATTTTATTTTTTCAGTGTGTGATGTTTTTATTTACCATTTTTTATTTTTTTTCTTTTTTTATTGAGAAAAGGAGAGAAAAAAAACAAGTTTCCACCTCCTCCCAGCCTCCCATTTCCCTCCCCCTCCTCCCCCCTACACCCCCTCCTCCCACCCTTCTCCCCCTCCCCCCACTCCTTTCCCCCTCCCTCTCCAGTCCAAAGAGCAGTCAGGGTTTTCTGCCCTGTGGTAAGACCTAGGACCTCCCACCTCCGTCCATATCTAGGAAGGTGAACATCCAAACTGGCTGGGCTCCCACAAAGCCATCACATTACGTAGGATCAAACCCCCGTGCCATTGTCCTTTGTGTCTCATCAGCCCTCATTGTTCGCCATGTTCAGGGAGTCCAGTTTTATCCCATGCTTTTTCAGTCACAGTCCAGCTGGTCTTGGTGAGCTCTCAATAGATCAGCTCCACTGTCTCAGTGGGTGGGTGCATCCCTCGTGGTCCCGACTTCTTTGCTCATGTTCTCCCTCCTTCTGCTCCTCATTGGGACCTTGGGAGCTCAGTCCAGTGCTCCAGTGTGGGTCTCTGTCTCTATCTCCATCCATCACCAGATGAAGGTTCTATGATGATATGCAAGATATTCGTCAGTATTGCTCAAGGATAGGGTCATTTCAGGTTCCCTATTCTCAACTGCCCAAGGAACTAACTGGGGACCTCAGCTTGAGCACCTGGGAGCCCCTCTAGGGTCAGGTCTCTTGCCAACCCTAAAGTGGGGAACGACATTTTAAATCTAAAGCCCAACTTTGGAGACTACAGCTGAGTTCTTTATGTATGTATTTTATATAAGTTCCAGTCCAGTGGTCTCTTGTCATTTGGCCACTGGTGACTTAGAGCCAATGACTCACAAGCTTTGTGATCAGTAGTAGACAGAGCAGAAAAACATAGCCAGGGGCTTAGTGTAGTTCATGCATGAGGGAAGGATTGCAACCGACTTACTCCAAAAGGTGTGTGTGTGTGTGTGTGTGTGTGTGTGTGTGTGTGTGTATGTATGTATGTATGTGCATATGTGCCTATGTGTATGGGCACATCACCCTATCCCCCCAATTAGCAATGACCCTTGAGTTACGTTATCATCTACATAATGCAGGAGTCAGGGAGACACTGTAGCTCTGTGTGTTTTGTAACCTTTGCCTTTGTTATGGTTTGGGTCTGGAATGCCACCGAAGGCCACGGGTTAGAGATTTGGTTTCCAGTAGAACATTGTTGGGAAGTATTGAGAACTTTAGGGCGGGAGGCGGGGGTTGGCAGGGCTCTAGGTCATTGAGGATGTGTCACTGGGGGCACTGTGGGGCTTCAGTCCATCCTCTTTCTGTGTTCTGTTTCCTGGCTGCAATCTATGTAGCCATCTCAGCTCCTCACCACAATGCCCTCTGCTCCCCATCACGATGCTCTTCACCCCGCACTACGATGGTCTCTGCTCCTCACCCTGATTTCTCTACTTCTCACCACGATGCTCTCTGCTCCTCACTGCGATGCCCTCTGCTCCCCATCACGATGCTCTTTGCCCCCCACCACGATGGTCTCTGTTCCTCACCCTGATCTCTCTGCTCCTCACCCTGATACTCCCTGCTTCTGACCATGATGCTCTCTGGGCCTCACCACAGAACCCAAAACAATAATGTGCCAATTGGTCAGGTCCAGAAACCTCCAGCACTATGAAGCAAAATTAATCATTTCTCATTATAATTGCTCATCTAAAGTAATTGGAGTGATGACAGAAATTTGACTAGCATGGCCTAGAAGATCCATAGTTTTCTTTAAGTCAAAAACCAGGACTGTGTATTTGGTTCCTGGTTCTGCTACATAAAACAAAGCATAAGGTGAATTATCAGTTATAGGAAAACACAGTTTCTATGTGGGCTTGTACACACTAGCGGCCGCATTCAGCAAAAAGGTCTGGTGGCACACTAAGGGGCACATAGGTTTGAATGTTTCTGCTTTTAAAGATAGACGAAAGCTATTATGGCCTCTAAACAGTAGACCATTCAGGGAAGGGATCTGCAGAGATAACTTAGTAGTAAAGACTGCATACTGCTCTCACCGAGGACCACTAGCTTTGATTGCCAGCATCCTTGTTGGGTTGTTCACAGCCACCTTTAACCCCAGTTCCAGGGGGATCCAACGACTGGGCTCTGCAGGTACCCACCTTCATTCACATGCACACCCCCCCCCATAAACGTAATTTTAAAAATAAGTATTAAAACAGGTGTCAGAAAGAGAGGGAATGCCTGATGAAACAATGTCCCTGAGAGATAGCTTCTTCATGAAGATATGACTGAGCAGGCAGCAGAAACTGGAGGAGACAGCTTGAGAATTGAAGGGTGACAAGTCTCATTCAAACGACCACAAGTATAAATGTGCTTAATGCAAAATTTGTGTTTTAGAGTGATTTAAATGACAAATCTTATGCTATATGTGTTCTACCACAGTCACAAACTAGAGGACTTGAAATAAATGGTATGTTTCGTAAAATTACAGCCATCTCTTGACAAACCAGCCTTTGGAACTATATCCATTTTTATGGTTTACATTTTATAGAAAGATTTAAAAAATATAAGATCTGTCATATTTGCAAGGTTTGATTTCATTTCTCATTTTTATTCATAAGTTTGGCCATCAACATTGCTTATTAAGCTCTAGAAATATTCAAAATACAAATTTCTGGGCTCTGCCCCAGAACCATTGAGGCATAATCTCCAGGAATGGGAGCCAAAATTTAATATTTTAACAGGTGCTTTGAGGAGCCTTAGGCAGCAAAAAAATTTAACTCCTCAAATTTCTCCATCTTCATCAGGATCTGGTGCGGCTCTAGAGAAGTGGGCTGTTAGTTACTTTTCTACTTATTGTGACACAATGCTCGATAGAAATGAATGAAAAGAAAAAGCTGTTTGGTTCGTGGCACTGATTTCTTGTGATGGAGAATTGTGGATGGCACAGAAGCTCGTCACATCACGGCAGAAGAAATGAGAGAAGAAGTGGGTGAGGGGAGGGGCCAGGCAGAAATAGCCTGTAAGCACCCCCGAACCTGCCTAGGGATCTGTGTATTCCAGCTAGGTCCTACCTCCTACTTTTCACTATCTTTCAACGAAGATATCATATTGTAAATCTATCAAGGAATTAACTCATTAGATCAAAGTCATCAGATCTACTTGCGTCTGGAAATATCACCATAGACATTCTGTTCTAGGGTTTCTATTTCTGTGAGGAAACACCATGACCCAATAGCAATTGGGGAGGAAAGGATTTATTTGGCTTACCCTTCCACACCACTGTTCATTGATGGAAGTTAGGACAGAAACTTAAGCAGTGTAGGAACCTGGAGGCAGGAACTAATGCAGAAGCCTTGGAGGGGTGCTGCTTACTGAGTTGCTCTCCATGGCTTGCTTTTTTAGAGAACCCAGTACCACCAACCCAGAGATGGAATCACCCTCAATGGGATGGACCATCAATCACTAGTTAAGAAAATGCCTTTCAGCCAGATCTTATGGAAGCATTTTCTCAACTCAAGTTCCCTCCTTTCAGATGACTCTAGTTTGTCTATCAAGTAGAAATAAGACTAGCCAGCACACATACCCAGAGTTGTGTAAATACTCTCATAAACACACCCAGGAGTGTGCAAATACCCTCATAAAACACCTCATAGACACACATAGTGGCATGCCTTTCTAATTTCCTAGGGATGTCTCAATGCAGTCACTTGACAATATAACTGTTACAAGGGAAAAGTGGACTTAAATTTTTTATTCTTTTAGCAAATGTATACAAAAACCAGCCTTAGGGTATTTAATACTTTCTTTAAAACTTATTTTATTTTTAATTACATGTATATGTGTATGTCTGTGTGTGAGTATATGTCCATGGGAGTATAAGTACCTGTTCAGTCAGAAAAGGCATCAGATCCCCTGGAGCTGGAGATACAAGGGGTTGTGAATGGCCTGATGTGGCTATTTTTTAACCAAATTTAGGTCCTCTGCAAGAACAGTATATACTCTTAGTGAGCCATCTGTGCAGCTAATATTTCATCACAATAATAAAATAAAAATAAAAAATTAATGGATAAATTAATAAAAAAGATAATGTTTTGCAAAAGAGGCTGAAGAAACATCAATAATAACAGGCACTGAATTATTGCCATCCTTAATGAAAGTTTAGTATGACATATTGTTTGATTCATAAAAAGAAGACTTGAGATTTCTGATATATCAAGCACTATGGAGCAACTAACACATACATTATAATTAAATATTAGATTATAAGGACATTAACTTACTTTAAAGCCTCAACATGAATGCTTACCTTGACTTGCTACCATAATTACTATACAGACATGTCATAATCCTAATGGTTATTAGTTAAGTGTCTTTTGCAAGATTTGGTAGTCAGGGCCTTTGGGGCTGCACACAGAAGAGTGCAGACGCAGGACACTAGTTTTCAAAGCGGTGCAGAAGAAAATGGTTCTCAGGATTTCTCCCCAGTTCGGCAAGCTCACGGGGTAGATTTGTCTCAGCACATCGTACACCAGAAAGAGTGACGCTGTAAACATTCTGGAAGGGGATTTCCTACCAAAGCAGTCTTTCAGTGACAGGTATGCTTTGCTGAGACTGGACACGTCGTCTTTCAGGTTTTTATTTACTCTGCTTTTGAGTTTCCTGTGTGTCTAGCCATTGCATTTCCCTTTCTGCAAACCTTTTATTTTCTGTGAAAATGTTCAGCCAACCAGAGGCTCTGCCAATCCCAGGACTCAAGAGCACAGTTCCCGTGGCTAGTGGGGGATTACTATAATCATTTTCATCATGGACATCAGCATTATGCACCTACTCTTCATTACTTTAAGAGAAATTGGACAAGTAACTAAAAGCATTTTAATAAATGTGCCAAGGTGAGATAATGACATTTTAGGGGAGCAGTTTCGCCACCCTCACCCTCTCTTTTTTATTGAAAAAGAAAGAAAAAAAATAAACAGGAGCTGAATTCTCTCCCATGGAGGATCGTGATGAAGTTCGAATTGGAGAAGCTGAAACCTGTGGCTCACCTTCTGTGATTGTGGTCATATTTGTCCTGTCGAGGGCACCAGAGACAGAAGGACACCTCTATAATCTCTAAAAGCTGTTTCCACCAGCATCTCTCAATGTCAGGGGCGGATAAGTGTGGTTCAAAGGAGATACAGTAGTAGGACAGCCATAAATGGAGTAAGAGGCTGGATCCTCTTAATTTTCTCTGTACAGGGCTTTAAAGGGGGTAAGAGTCATAGGAGAGGTAGTAAGCACCGATCAGATGCTTTTATGCGTACATGGGGGAAGATTCAGATCCAGGAATAATTGGACATAAGAAAAGAAGTTGACCCCACTGTAGCATCCTGTACTGTGGAGCAATTCATTATGTTACATATTACCATTTGATGGTGGCGGCGGCAGTGGTGGTGGTGGTGGGATGTGTGTGTGTGTGTGTGTGTGTGTGTGTGTGCGTGTGTGTGCGTGCACGTGTGTGTGCTTGTGTTTGTGTGTTTGATCATACACACAGAAAAGTGAGTCTTTCCATGAACAATCTGTGAGACAAATAGGGAAAGATGGTGGGAATGTGTCCGTGTAAAATTCAACCTCATGGCAAAGATCAGTGCATACTTTAGAATTGGGCAGTTTTCAAGAGAAGGCTTTGATACAAACTCTGTTTTTAAGACTGTATTTAAAACTATCAGAATCTATAGCAGTTTTTTTTTTGTTTTGCATTCTGCTGTTCTGATGGTGAAATCCGCTTGCTGTCAAGGGTCTGTGAGAAAATACCAGTGGGAGGCATTTTCTTCTCCTTTAACTGATTAAACTGCGTGGAGCCGCTGTGATGATCTCCTCTGTGTTTCCTTTGGCTGCAGATAATACCACAAAGCTCCCTCGGTGACGCACATGGGCAGCTGATAACACCTGACATGTGAACTTGAGCCAAGTGGGTATTATCAGAAAACAACCTAAAAGCCCCATAAAACTCCCCACCGCCTGCCTCGAAAACACTCCTTCTCTAATCTTTTAATGACACAGTAGATGATAGTTTTAATTTTGCACATTGAGATACTTGCATGGAAGCCTAAAATGAGGATAAAAACATGTTCTTTACCGGCTACAAACACAATAGACTACATAAGTATAACATGCGTCTCGTTAGCAGACAGAGTAACTGAAAATTGTATGATATTAGTATCATTCCCTTGGTTTTATGATTAGGTATTAGACAGTGTTTATTTAATTTTTCAATTAATACCTTATTTAGAGCTACACTGGCAGAATTTTAAAAAGCAGCCCACGAGCTCTGCATGGTTTAAAGCAACACTGCTCTGCTGGTGTGTCAGCACCAAAGATCCCTGCTTTAAGCAGCGCTTCAGCCACTGCATTAAGTGTGCTCTTTGCTGGGATGTTTTAAACTAGTCTGCCTATACCACCACTTTTTCATTTTTTCCTACCTAGAAACTACATGAGGACTTCTTGTAGTGAATGTACCAATTTCACTCTCCGTTACCCTATATTTCTCTGTCCCTATATTTCTCGTTCCTTTCTTCTCATGTAGGTTTTGATTACATGGTTTTAGTACCTTTTCTTGGTTAAATTCCATGTTTATTATGATTATTCAAATAAATCCAGCACTGAGCTGCAGTGAATTAAAATTTTTCTTGTGCCACTTATTACTTTTTCTGTATGTCCATTATTAATTTATTCCCAGACTCCCCATAGGACAGACTTAGGGCAGTCTTTCATTTTAATGTGTTCAGATATGGGGAGGCACTGCTTGGGCTTCCTTTGAGGAAAACCTTCCATAGGAAGCAGTGATTGCTGTCACCAGTAACTGTTCTTCTATATGCTCCAACTGTACATGCCCCTGTGCTGTTTCCAGACATTGACTGAGTTTGGTAGGAGTGTTAGGGTCCATTCTTACCCTAGTATCAACAAGTAGCCTTTGCTGTGTAAGTTTCCATTGGTGTGGCCAAAACTTTCTCTTAACTGTGTTGTAGTTTAGAGATTTTCTGCTCACTCCCTTCTTCCCCTCTTTTTCCATGGGGCGAGTTCTTATTCTTTCACAGTCTGAAGGGTCTTCATGCCTCATCCCAGGCCAGCCTCTTGGTCTTTCACAGTTGCTTCCCCTGAAACTGTTGAAGTGTGAGCGGCGGGCTGCTTCCTGGCACCCAGCCGCCCGCACGGCTAGCTTTATCCGAAATAATTACACGGAAACTGTATTCTTTTAAATACTGCCTGGCCCATTAGTTTCAGCCTCTTATTGGCTAGCTCTTACATACTGATCTAACCCATTTCTAATACTCTGTGTAGCCTTACCAGGGAAGGTGACTTACCAGGGAAGATCTTAACCTGCGTCTGTCTGGAGTGGGAGAATCATGGTGACTCCTGACTCGGCTTCTTTCTCCCAGCATTCTGTTCTGTCTACTCCACCTACCTAATTTTCTGTCCTATCAGAGGCCAAACAGTTTCTTTATTACTTAACCAATGAAACAACAGATAGAAAGATGACCCTCCTCCATCATTTTTAGGTAATATTATATCCTTCTGGAGTCTTTGATGGAGTTAAAAATGGATAGTTATAGTTTTCCTTAGTTATGATAAAAGATAAAATAGATATAAATATTGTAACTGTGATTCTTGCTTGATAACTGTTTTGCTATATGTAATTTTACTATGTTAAAATGAAAGCCTTCTTTTTTGTTTAAACAGAAAAAGGGGAAATGATGTGGGAGTGATTTCTTTCTAATCTGTTGCTGTCATTGGTTAATTAATAAAGAAACTGCCTAGGCCCATTTGATAGGCCAACCCTTAGGTGGGTGGAGTAAATAGAACAGAATGCTGGGAGAAAGAAAGCTGAGTCAGTGAGCCACCATGATTCTCCCACTCCAGACAGACGCAGGTTAAGATCTTCCCTGGTAAGCCACCTTGTGGACTACACAGATTATTAGAAATGGGTTAGATCAATATGTAAGAGCTAGCGAATAAGAGGCTGGAACTAATGGGCCAGGCAGGATTTAAAAGAATACAGTTTCCGTGTAATTATTTTGGGGCATAAGCTAGCCATGCGGGCGGCCGGGTGCCGGGGATGCAGCCCCGCCGCTCATGTGCTCATATATACAGCTAGCTGGGTGGCGGGACATGGCCCCGCTGCTCCAATTACAATATGAAACTCTTGTAGAACTAATCTTATCTTGATACTTCACAGAAGACAGATGAAGGCACAGAGATACTGGGAGGGAGAGATCTGAGACAGGCAGGGAGATAAGATTTGGGAACTGGCTTGCTATCTGCCTTCATGGTGAGGACCTGTGAGTTCCACGGAAGATGGGTTAGGTACAGTTGGAGGCCCAGTCACTAAGTATTTCAATCGTGGTGATGTGGGAAAATGGGCATCCAGCGGGTGGAGCAATGATGGTTAACATTCTATTGATGTCCTAAAAGGAAAATGGAACACTGGGGTGGAGTGGGGTGATACACAAGTAGTTAAGAACTCAATGTGAGGGCCAAAGCTGCTCTTGGTAGCTTGTAAGTAACCATTTATGTTCTACAATGGAAGGATACAGTCGAAAAACAGACGCAATGTTTTGGAGTTAAAGTCACAAAGCACTGGAGACATTTGAATAACTAAGGCACATCCTGGGACCCAGCAACCTGGGATGGAGACTTCCAGGAAGACATCCTTGAGGAGGGCTGGCACTATAGATTTCCGACAGCCTCAGAACCTACAGTGATAGATCCTTCCTCAGCAATGAAGGATAGTGCCTTCTTATGGTGGACCACCCTGGTGGAAGCTCTCTTCCACAGGTTGAGTGTCACCTTAGGAATGTTTTCAACTCCTTTCATGATCACTCAGATGATCACTGGGGCTACGAGCTAAAATATCCTTAGTGAGCAGCTTGATAAGAGGACAAGAAAGAACTTTCATGTGTTGGGAGGAACTAGGTTACTCCATGAGGATTTAGATTTTTGAGGATGCTTGATTGACAGACCTGGGAATGAGAGTGTAGAATGTATATGAGCAAAAATGTATTGAATTTTGGATGGTTTCTTGGGCAAAGGATTATTAACACACTGGAAAGGATCTTAGGCAATGAAACAGACTTGCTGCCAATGAGAGTCTTTGGCACCTAGTGGAAGCTAATGATCTAAGTGAGGGGAAAAGAATAAGGGTAGAAGAAGGATCATGAAAGCTACTGAAAGTCAGCAAGGAGAGAAGATTTAGTATATTCCTGAAAGAGTATATGATGAAAGAGGCCCTAGGCAGTCAACTGTACAAAATGATTGAATGTTGGTATTATCTAGTCTTCGTGATCAGGAACTAATGAATGACATGAAGAGACTAGTTATGGTGACAGGGATAAAAGGTGTGTGTGTGTGTGTGTGTGTGTGTGTGTGTGTATTCGTGTGCGCACAGTGACTATTCATTTACCAAGATCAAAGTATCTGTTACCTCTGACCATCCAACTTGTAGGTAACTAAGAGGAATGCTAGACCTCTGAAACAGCACAGTTGCTCTAGAGACCAAATAAGCACTTGGTGGCAAGTCAAACATATTGGAAATAATACATTCTGGAAGAGCCACTGTTTGTCAATGGTTTCCCCACTCAAGGTTAGACATCTATTTTTGGTATTCTTCTGTCTTTTGTATCCACAGAGGTGTACACATCACCATGTTCTCAGGATTTACACAGCACCTGATCTATCAGCGTGAAATTCTAAACAGCATGGTATCAGAGAAGAGATTCATTTGGCAGTGATAGGGTTGGGAGGGAGACTATGACCACGGCGTCGCTAGTCTTACCAGTTGATGCTCCACCTAGAAACAGCTGCTTCAGACTGTTAAGAGAGCCTTGTAATGACATGGTGGTAGTAATGCCAATCCAGTAGCATTTCCATCCATGATTATTTGATTAAGCAATGAGTATATGGGAGTTACTTACAGAAACATAGTTAAGGAGTTATTTACAGCAATATGGGTAACTTATGGTGCCACCCAAGAACAATACCTTCCCCAGCAATGGATCACTGCTTTTATATCCTCAGTGAGGGATGATGTACTCTTCCTTAAGTACATCCTCTTTTCCATGAGGAAATGAAAGTAGGCCTATCCTTGTAACTGACTGTCATGTCCAAGTAATCACAACTGCTCTGATTTCAAGACAGCAATGCAATGCCCGTCATTCCTCTAGAACTAAATTCCACAGCATCTGAGTTCAAAAGAGAAACTAAATGAACAGGAAACTACTCCTACCCACACACCTATACATATGAGATAATTTGCTTCTTGGGTTACAAATATATATATGTGTGTGTATTTGTATATATATTAACAATCTATATAATTATACACTATATATAACTATATGCATATATATTTAAGTCTTTAACGTTTGCCTTGAAAATTAGGTAATATTGCCCCACTGGCTGTGAAAAGTGTGTTGTGTTTCTTACTCCATTCCTTTCTCATATAACATTCACTTAGGAACTCCAGTTGTGTGCATGACATCTTTCTTGGTTTAGTAAGAAAATGTTCAATTAATCAAAGGCGGGGATGTCTGATGTGTGAATCTAGTCATTTTAGAGTATGACAGTTTGCCATAGGTCAAAAGTGAAGTCTCTGATGGGCTTACCTATTTAATGAGACAGGGAACTATTACTTTATACGGCATAGGCAAAAGGTTATTCCATCATTGTTATTTTACTTCAAGTGCATTCAAATGATTGGAAGTTGAAATGTATGATGTCTCTATTGTAATTTAGTGGATGGATTATTATCATGCCTTTTAATGAATTTTCTTTTTATATATTCAACGGCAATGTCTTGAAGGATTTTAACACTCTTATGAAAAGATTACCACTAATAGATTATACAGAGAATATCTCTTGGGTTGCAAATTATAATGGCTCTGACTTTGAAGAAATAATTTGCTGCAGTAATAATTTATGCAAAGTTAAAAGAACTATCATTAGCTTGAGGAATAGTAGTGGCTGGTTTTAATTCATCACCTAAAATGAACCGTGTTGTAGATCGTAGTTTGTTTCTTTGTTAATGACTTCAGCAATTTATTGAAGCATGAATAATATTTACTTGTACACCCTATTAGTGTTTCCAATTTCGTTTGTGTTTATATTCTTATTGGTAGCAGATGGAAATGGATGAGCATTGCTGGGCACTTTGTGTATGTAAGAATTTACTGGAGAAAATGAAGTATTATAGCCTGACTAAGGCCATACTAAAAACAGCAGGAAAAGGGCCATTGGGCTAAGTGCTGTCTTGTAGTAGTTACTGTCATGACATGAGTTATGGCACTTTGTGGTGAATGGGCTTAAATAGCTGAGCACCTCCGAAAGCAGTGTTGACCTTTGGGCAAATACAGTGATGAACCAGAGACAGACAGCAAATCAATTACCACGAGTTGAGTAAGGAGGATGAATTACACTGCCCAAATGCTGGTAACTTTATGACTCTCTTTGGGAACATGTAAGCACTTAAGTCTTTAGGGTCTAAATTTGGGTAATTCACAAGTGTGATATTGCCAGCCTGTTAAGTGAGGCAGAAATTATGCAATGCTTTTAGAGCACAATTTTAATAGGAGCCTACTGGAAACCAGACAGGGAATAGCACTATTATGTTAATAACTTTTATTTTATTATGGTAGAACTGTTAATTGATTCCATGAAGATGGAACAAAAGTGCCTTTCTAGAAATCCATTTGTCCTTCTAGGAAGCGACAGAGGGGGCAGGATTTCTCACTTTTAGTCAGCCTCTGACTTAGCCGTTCCTCTTCATTCAGAAAGTATTTTCCCTAATAAGTGTCTGAAAATATCATGTGATTCAAGTAAAAGACAAAACTACAAAACTATGGAATCTCTAATTTCCTTAAACTACCCCAAATCGTCTAAGCACAGCCATTCATGGCTTTGCTTGCTGCTGAGATGTTTGCAGAGAGGGTTTGCGCTATTCAATACTTTCCACTTTCATGACTTTCAAACACAACTCCTCTTACTATTCCTATATTTCACTGTTGCACTAAAATACATACAATGAAGTTGAACGCATTCAAGTTTTTTAGAAGAAGTGTGTCCCTTCTGCTTCCATGCAGGATCCAGTCACAGGGGCTTCCCATGTGAAACAAGCAGAAAGTCAGGTCTATAGCTCTACCAGCTATGTATCTAGAAAAATAATTGTAGGTTTTTAGACATTCAACAAAAAGGTAACACAGAATTGTGATCCTCTGAAGAAATGAAAGAATGAATTCACAACTGTATCTGTGAGGCCTAGAGTACATCTAATGCACCCTGGAGATGAGAAAGCTTACTGTGTTGAAGAGAAAGAGGTTATACCAGAGCTCTGTGGAAAACCGATGAGAACTGCAGAAGAGACAAATTCTTGATTCAAGATATAATTTGAATACAAATTTGCTTCATTTCATTTTATTTTTTACTTCTGTCACCAAGGAAGCTGCTAGGATCTCACTTGGACTTAGTTGATTTACAGCTTGTGTTTTCCTTTTTGTTCTGTTGCTATGATAAAGCAGCAGGGCAAAAGGCAACTTAGGAGAGGAGGTGTTAATGTTTGCTTACAGCTCCAGGTTATAGTCCATCATTACAGGGAAGTCCAGGCATCAGGGACTTGAAGCCACCAGTCACATCACGTTCACAATCAAGAGCAGAGAGAGAATAAATGCATGCATGCTTAGCTGGTTTTCCCTTCTTACTAATTCCAAGACCCCAAACCAGGGAATGGTGCCATCCACCTGTTTTTAGGCCGCTTTTCTCCCCATGTCAATGAAGACAATCAAGATAATTACCCACAAACTTGCCCATAAGTCAAACTGACCTAGACAAGTTTTGTCAAGTGACAATTGAAATGATCATCACAGCTAAGAAGCACACGTGAGTGAAGAGTCTTTAAGACAAGTCCTGACTGGTTGATGGTGAAAGAACAGATGTGCACATGTTCCCTGGTTTCCTTCTTCTGACAGTTGAGAAGGAAGAGGATCAAATTCATTAATATTTTATGGTTTTACATTTATGTCAAAGTGTAGGATCCATTTTTGCAGAGGAGTTGGTTGGTTTCTTGAGACTAGGTATCACTCTGTAGCTCAGGTTTGTCTTGAACTCATAGAAATTCTCCTGCTTCAGCCTCCCAAGTGCTGGAATTACAGCCACTGTGGTTAGCTCCCACTCCGAATTACTTTTGTAAAGGGAATAAGAATAAAACATCATTCTTCCCACATAAATATCTAATCATTTTGCTTTATTATTAAGACTACTTTTTCAAACCTATTCAATTATCTTGACATTTTTATTGAAAGTCATTTTATCTAGATTTCTGAACTCTTAATTTTATTCTATGGGTTTTTAAAATTTATTTTTATGTTGCTGTCTTGATTGTTATAGCTTCATAGTTGATATTAAGACTAGCAACTAGATTCTATATGTTTTTCTCTGATTCTCATAAGTCATTCTATATTTATGTGGGCTGCAGAAATAGAAGTCAAGTTGTCAGGCTTATTGGGTAAGCTTTAATCCGTTGGGCCTTTGCACTAGGTCCTTCAACAGAATACTTTTGTTTTTATTTCTGGAAAATATCAAGATACAGAACACTTTTAGTTATTTGTGTCTATGGTTTTTTTCTTTTTTCTTTTCTATTTTTTTTTTGTCACGACAATATTAAATCTACAGAGTCTGGTGTCTTGATGAGGCAGGGTAGGTTACTGATTCAGAATTCTGTCCAAACCAAGTTCATTTCCCTTTTGAGACACACATTTCACGACTACACAACATGAAATGCTACCACAGAGACTCACAGTAGCTGGCAGACACAGGTTTCCCCAGATCAAAATCTTGTGCAGGGAATGGGTTTGTTTGGAAATCAAATAAATGCTATTTAAATTTGGAAATAGGCACATCTGTAAAGGGCTCTAGAGAAATAAGGCAAGTATCTGCAATATGAGAATGTTTTCTTAATTCCCTCTGAATACATTTGATTAAAAATCAGCAAAATCATTTGAAAACCCATTCACTTGGGTTCTAGTAGTTATTTTGCGAGAATCAGCATTTTCCAGCCCCGTCTTAAGACAGTGCAGTCCTCCTGGCTGAGCCAGTGACACTGAAATCACAGAATTGAGTTTTACTGAAAGGGACCCACCTGCACATTGCTCTCTTCTTATGGGGAGTAGAAGGAAAAAAATCAATAAGATTAAACTTGTTCTAACATAAATGCACCTAACATGGGGATTTAAACCAATGACCATGTTTTCATTTTATTCTACTTGTTTAGTCTGACAATGCCTTTAAAATGTTTTTGGCATATTAGATTTTTAAAAAATTATGCAAGTGAGACTTTTTCCTGCATGTATCTCTGTGTCCTGTGTGTCTGGCGCCCACAGAGGACGGAGGAGGATGTTTGGTCTCCTGGAACTAAAGTTAGAACAGTTATGAGCCACTATGCGGGTTCTGGACACTGAACCTGAGTCTTCTGCAAGAACAAGAAGTGCTCTCAATCTCTGATCCATCTCTCCATTGGTCATTCTTTATATTCATTTTTTTATTGAAAGTTTTCACTCTCTCAGACTTCATTATTATTTTAGAACAAATACTGTCATGATGAAAGTTAGACAATGCTCTAAACCTGAAGGAAAATTATAGATCGTAATGAAGAGAACAGTTTTAGGATGAATAGGGGTTTGAATACCTAAGTGGATAGCAGAGTCCACCCACACAAGACCAGTGAATGAACATTCATGACTAAGGGCCTTCTGTCAAGGACAACAGGCTGTTGAAGGCAGGCAGAGTACAACTCATGGATAAAAATCAAGAGATGATGAGCATTTTCTTTCTATTCATTAGGATCTGATTCCAAACTCATACACACGATGGGTTAAGTGCACAATGCTTGTGCAGAATGGTTGCTATGGACAAAAGAGCTATTACAGCATTGTGATCATCATAATTGATATTTCTTGCTTAATAAGCAGGAGGCTACTCTGAATGACTTGGAGTCTCAGAGGTAGACCCATGACTATTGCTGATTAATAAATTGATTCTTTTTATTATCAGTTGAAATTAATCGTTGATCTGAATCCTAAAACACTGAAGGAGAAAGGAGAGAAAGGGTGTCCTCACTGGATCCTTAGAAAACACCCTGTGCCATGTGGTGTGCACAGGGCTCTGTGTGGAGGACCATTGTCATGAGTCTTTCCATCACAAGCACATTCCTCCAGCTCAGGCCCAAGTGTGCCTTTTTCTGTTTTGTCACTCACATGGTTTTGCCACAGGGCTGATGTGCATAAATGTGGGCTGTTCTGTGGTTTTCTTATGGGTTCTAGAGAGTCACAGGCCATGAAAATGGTTATAGATCACTTTATCTTTTCAGATACAGAGTGAAATAAAATTCTTAAATGCTGGAGCACTACAGAGTGACCTTGCAATTTTAATTTGCTTTTCCATGTTTAAAAACAAAATGCAAAATGGTTACAGAGTTCAATGGACACAAAAGACTAAAAGTTAGAGATGATGAACACAGAATGAGAATCTTGAACCTATGGAGAAAACAAATGGCACCAACGCGCGCGCGCGCACACACACACACACACATCTTAATTGAGCCCATTTCTCTTACTCTTCTCTATCTCAAGTATTTCTTAGCTACACTTTTCCTAGGAAAAAGTCCGAGGGTGTTTCACAGTATTTTTAACATGAGAAAAGGCTAATGTAATACAGTATGAATCTTTAATTTGTAGTAAGTGGTGGAACAGAGAGAGACAACATAAATCTGATAATGCAGATAATAAAAGACCTGTTACTAGATTAAGGATATTTAGAAATGCTGTTTGTTTCTTGATAAAGTTATTTAGGATATCCCAATGAAAGTAGCAAACTAGTTGTTTTCAGTTTATTGAAATCTTGGAATTCTCACTTTTTAACATTCTAAGAGGAGGTAGACTTTCAGGAAGAGATGGCTTCCTTGGGGGAATTTCTAGTCCTTCCTTTTTCCCCCTTTGGTGAAATCCTGTCTTAAGGAGCAAAGTAAATCTTTTTTGATCCTCTTACGTGAAAAATATGTGTTTTGAAAAAAATATTTGTTTTTTATTTGCTTGTGTGTAAGTGTGTGTATCTGTGCATATGTGTGTGTGTGTGAGTGTGTGTATGTGTGTGTGTGTGTGTGGCAGAGGATCAGATCTCCTGAAACTTGAGTTACAGAAAGTTTTGAACTGCCTAGTGTGATTTCTGGGAACTGAACTTGAGTCCTCTAGAAGAGTAGCAAGTGCTCTTAATCACTCAATCAACTCTTTGGTCTTCCAAATATCTATTTTAAAGGCAAACTTAGAAGCAATTTTTTGTTGTAAACTGTAAAATGGGAGATATGTTGCTTTCTTGTAACAATCCTCTCTCATGGCCACACAGTAAACTTCAGATCTGAGCTTCAGGAACCTCAGTGTGTATATGAATCCAGCCATCTTATTGGAGCTCTGGCCTGGGGCCAAAGATTCTTCACTGATGATGAGCTTCCAGGGATTATCAGCTGGTTTTTCTTTCTTGCTGTGTTGAAACATCATGACCAAGGTGATTTATAGGAGCAAGAATTTATTAAGAGTTTATGTGTACCATTTCCAGAAGGTTAGAGTCCATGATGGCAAAGGAAAGGCAACAGATAGGAGCCATGGATGCTGGAAGAGAAACTGAGAACTCATATCTTGACCTGCAAGCACAAAACAGAGAAAGTGAAACAGAAATATCATGGGTCTTTAAACTCTCAAAGTCTCCACTGATGTACTTACTCCATTAAGGTAACACTATTCAAGCATCCCCAAACAGTATCAGCAACTGGGGACCAAGTGTTCAAACGCTGAGACTCTGTAGGACATTTATTATTCAAACGACCATAATGCCAAGGAGAGATGCTTTGAAGTTCACCAATCCATAGGCTAAAATCATAACCACAGAGATTTTGTGAGGCCCAAAGTAGCTTTAAAATGCCTGCCTGCCTGCCTGCCTGCCTATCTATCTATCTATCTATCTATCTATCTATCTATCTATCTCATTTATTTTTTTTAAATTTAGATGGGGTTTCACTCTAGCTGGTCTTGAACTTGTTATGTAGACTAGACTGGCTTCAAACTCACAAAGATCCACCTGTCTCTGTCTTTCCAGTGCCAGGATTAAAGGCCTGTGCCATCAGCCCTGGCTGCTTGCTGAGATTTGGATTCACTGTATCTAATACAGGGTCCAGGAATCTGTTGGCAGACTCGGTTTGATTCTAGTGCAGCTATTCTACAAACCAGGTTTTGGTTTAGCAAGGATGTGCCTGTTGCAATTATGCACTGGAATTTCACCAAATCATCTTAAGCATAGTTCCTGTGCATCTGCAAAGTCTTAAAAGTCTTTCTATCTGACATGGAAACTGTTCTACAGGTTTGTAACAGAACTACTATCATGGGACAGCGAGAGGGCCATTGGGCAAGAGAGTTGGAGGTGTATGTGTGGCAACGTGAGCTTGAGCCCTGGTACCCATGTGAAGGTGAAAGGAGAGAACCAACTCTACAAAGCTGTCCTCTGACCTTCACATGGGCCATGATATGTGCCATCTCCCTAACCACAATGCAATAAAGAAAGAAGAACCACCATGTCATGAACATAGTGAAAGCATTGCAAAGGAGAGTACACACAGTTTTAGGAGTTACAGACAGTTGTGAACTTCCCAATGTGAATGCTGAGAATAGAACTCAGGTCCTATGCAAGAGCAGCATGTTCTCTTGATTGCTCAGATATCTCTCCAGTTACTTCCTTTCCTGTTTACATTTCTTTGATTTCTTTTGTCTTATTGCTTTAGCTAAGACTCTATGGATAATATGGAATAAGAGTGGAGAAAGTAGATACTCTTTTCTCATTCCTGATTTGAGGTGAAACATTTAGACTTTCACCCCATTTAGTATGAGGTTGGCCATAGGTTTGTTGCATGTAGGCTGTGTTATTTTGAGGTATGTTTCTTTTATTTCAGAGTTTTTATGATGGAGGGGTGTTAGATTTTGTTAAGCTGATATCTCTGTAATATTCAAAATCTAAGCAGGTGGATCTATTTTAAACTTATGCATTAGGAACTTGGAGAATCTAAGCACAGTTCATAGACTCTTGAATTAAGAGGACAGAATTATTAGAGCTATGAAAGAGCTTTTTGGTAGTACTTACTAGCAGATTTTACTTCTGGAATAAAATTATAATGATTCTTAAAAATGTCTCTAAAAGCTTTACATACTTAGTAAGTAGAAATCCTGTTAATTGTGACAGAAAATGTATTATAAAGAGTAGCTTAAATTTATTACTAGGAAGATTCTGAAAACCTCTTGCTTAAATCTCTGCTTTTGGTGTCTGCTAAATACTTAAGACTATATAAAATTCAAAATAATGCTTTCCATTATCTTCTTTTCTCATCCTTTCTAACATTATTATTGGACAGAGGTGCTCAATGATGATGTCATTACTTACTGCGTAAAATCAATTGAGAGTTGACACTTTAATCAAATTGCTACGTATGAGATCAGTATTTGCTATGATTAAGATATGAACTGATAGCTGGGCAGTGGTGGCATATGCCTTTAATCCCAGCACACAGGAGGCAGAGGCAGGTGGATCTCTGTGAGTTTGAGGCCAGCCTGGTCTACAAGAGCTAGTGCCAGGACAGCTAGGATGCTAGGACTGTTACACAGGGAAGCCCTGTCTCAAAAAACCAAAAAAAAAAAAAAAACCAACAAAACAAACAAACGAAACAAAACTGGCTTCTTCTTCAGTTGATGGTGCTGTTGACACACGATTGAGTCATGAAGGGTTAACTTCATCTATAGACTCATTTGCTGATAAGTTCATACAATAAGGAGGTATGGCCTATGAGGTCTAATTGGAAGAAGGACGTTACTAGGGGCATGCCTTTGCAGTGTTATCTTATTATAGATTCTCCTCCCTCCCTCCCTCCTTCCCTCCCTTCTTTTCCCCCCTCCCTTTTTCCCTTCCTCCCTCCTTCCTGACTGCCATGGAGTAAGTAGTTTTCTTCACCATGCCTTTATTACCCTGCTGATTTTTCTGGCCAAGCCCAAAAGTGATGAAACCATACAACTGTGATCTGAGACTTCTAAAGCTGTGAACCAAATTCTTTCTTATTTTAAGTAGATTTCCTTAGATGATCTGTCATAGATTAAAAAAAATTGACTAATACTTTTCTTATATAAATTTTGATAAAATATGTTTTAAGATATGAAGAACCTATATGATTAAAATGTCTAAGATGTTAATAATGAGGATTATTATATAATACATTAATATTTAATATATTTTAGTAATTTAGAAAACTTGTTACATCTGCATATATATTTTCATATATATCATTGGATATAGTTTCTTGAAGTTAATCAGATTCAAATAAAAACAAAAATGTTAAGACTTAAATAAACCTAAAATTAATTTAAGAGTTAGAGAGATGGCTCAGAGGATAAAGGCACTTGCTGATAAGCCTGATGGAGTCATATGGCTGTCTTTTGACATCATACGTGTACTGTGGCATGGGTGAGCTCACATGTTCATGCACACACACACACACACACACACACAAATAAAATTACTTGTAAGTAAAAAATTTAACATCCTTATTCCATTATTTTTGTAAGAAAAAGATTGACCTATGTGGATTGCCTCACTAAGATTCATGTTTTGTTTAAAGTTTACTGGACAAAACCAAACAAACAAACATA
Organism: Microtus oregoni; assembly: GCF_018167655.1. Lineage (NCBI taxonomy): Eukaryota > Metazoa > Chordata > Mammalia > Rodentia > Cricetidae > Microtus > Microtus oregoni. The sequence continues at coordinate 3,354,163 of NW_024543065.1, read as the reverse complement.
TATATAAATAAATAAAGAAAGAAAGAAAGAAAGAAAGAAAAAAAGAAAGAAGGAAAGAAAGGATGGAGGCAATCGAAAAGGAAAAGACTTGGCAAATCAATGAATCTTGCCTTCTAGGGGAAAGTACAAGCTCTGAAAGAGAGTTTTGTGTATTATAAACATGTAATTTAATGTTGGTACAATAAAAGTTAATTATTCTGTTAAAATATTTAAATAGCTCACTTCATTACTATTAATTTAAGATACTTTAATAAAGGAAATTATTGGCCAGTTTATATATATGTATAATGGTTTATGCTGAAATCAACATATACAGATAAAAATGACCAATGATCTAAAAAACATGCCAAATATATCTGAGGGTCAAGTTTAAACATAATTATAGAATAAATGAGGCATATTGTAATGGGAACTCATTAACATTTTCAATAAACATCATAGATGATAGATCAAAGTATTTTAAACATTATTTAAAATAACTGTTCATTAAACAGCTTCATGATGTGGAGTTTTCCACTTGCCACCCCATTTGGAAACACAAGTTGCAGATTTGGGACATTTTTCCCTTAGGTGTTCAGATGAAGGATGCTGTGTAACAGTACAAACTGTATTCAGGAATGCCCTAAGCTCCATCAATATAAAACTGGCAAAAAGAAGTGTTTCTGTAGTCACCCAATGGGATGCTAAACATTTGGGATAGTGTTTGTATCTGATATCACAAACCCATGTTATACTGTGGGAGATTGTTTTTATGAGACAAATTATACAAATGATTGCATGTGGATTAAACATGTACAAAAACTCTCAAGGTATTTCCCTTTTAGTAGAAGACTATGGGTATATCTGTTTCCTTACTGTGAGTTTAAATAATATTTAGTTCAGGCAGTGGTGGCTTACACCTTTAATCCTAGCACTCAGGAGGCAGAGTCAGGTAAATCTCTATGAATTAGAGGCTAGCCTTGTTTATGGAGTGAGTTCTAGGACAGCTAAAGTTACACAGAGAAACCCTGTCTTGGAAAACAAAACAAAACAAAATTTACCATTCAGCTAAATTTTAAATAACCATGTAAAGGTTGAATTTCTACATTTATAAAGTGATCTTGACTTCATTGTAATTAGCTTTGCGAAAACATAGGAGTATTAAAAAACATTTCATAGAAAGTATCTCCAGCTCTTAAAGATTTATCTAGTCCCATCACAAATGACACATTAATTATAGATTATAGATGATACCCATGTGCAGAAGCGCATTTGTTCCTCATGAAATTGCTGTGGGAAACTGAAATGCACCGAAAATGTACTCTAGGTTTTGACAGCATAGATATGCTAGCTGTGTACACACACACACACACACACACACACACACACACACACACACATTCTATGTGTTTTGGCTTCCAAAACATGTTCTATAAGAGGAGAAAGTATATTAGGGTTTGTACATGTTATTTATAGAAACAGAAGAATGGTTTGGAGAAGATTCGTGTTCGTTATGCCCTTTTCATGTTTATTATCTGCCTAAACTTGACCTGAGCAAGGACATCACCATTGGTCATGTTAACATGGACAGTGCCTCGAGTTTCCTTTTGCGGGGCTTCTGCCAGGTTCCTAGCCATGGCAGGCTTGAACATTCCAGGGTAGGGGCATGAAGATTAGAAAAGTTAGGTAGGAAGAAAGAATCACAGAGACGTAGGATAGTATTGGGAGGGCCATTCAGTGCCTCCTGCAGAATGAGTTCTGACTTTTATACCCCAATACCAAAGAGAGCGAAGAAGGCAGAAGACTGCTTTAACACGATTCAAAGGACAAGCAGAACAGTGACTTGCTTCAGTACTTTAAGACCAAGTGTAAATGGGGACTTCTTTTTCATTTCCTGACTGCCCAGACCTGAATGATCACACAAAACTATATTAATTATAATACTGTTAAATTGTTTCAGCTATATTTCTATCTAACTCTTATATCTTAAATTAACTCATTTATATTAATTTATGTATCACTACGAGGCTGTGGCCTACTGATAAGGTTACAGCTTCTTTCTCCTTCAGCAGCTACATAGTGTCTCCCTGACTCTGCCTTCTTTCTCCCTGCAATCAATTTAGTCATCCGCGCCCCGCCCCCCATTGTTTTAGGAGGCTGCTTGTTTGTCCTGGCTGCCCAGACTGAAATTATCACAGAGAAACTACATTTATGAAATCACTGCTTGGCCTATTAGCTCTAACTTCTTATTGGCTAACTTTTACATCTTAATTTAACCCATTTCCATTATTTTATATTTTACCATGAGGCTCATAGCCTGCCAGCAAGGTTCCAGTATGTCTGTCTCTGGCGGCTCCATGACTTCTCTAAACTCTACCTTTCTTCTCCCAGCATTCAGTTTAGTTTTCCCTGCCTACCTCTATTTTTTTTTTAACCCCATCACAGGCCAAGACAGTTTATCAACCAATGGTATTCACAGCATACAGAGGGGACTCCCACAACAATCAAGCCATTAATTCATGAGAAAATCATTCTGTTGTTAGGCAGTGAACATACCCTAGACCAAGTATCCTGAAGGCAGCCACTCCCTAGATCAAGCCTCTGATTTCAAAAGAAGGAACAGAAGAATGCTTGAATTCTCTGACTTTTGGTCAGGGTGGACTGGATCTACCTGTGTGGGCCTTCTTAACGTCCAAACACCAAGTAACTACACCCTAGGTCAGGGTGTGTAGGTACAGCTGTTGCCAACAAGTTTGGGTAAGTTAAAACTCTCTGACCTTCAGACAAGGTGGAATAGGCTCACATTTGACCACCAGAGAACAGAGGCAAAAGCTCACAAACTTTTTACTGTAGACAGCTGAGGAATGCTGAGAGCGGGAGAAATAGTTTTCCCCAGGAAAGAGTGCAGCAGTTGATTAGCCAATGCCAAGTGGTCAGTTTTGAAAACAGGCACACAAATAACAGTGTTTGGGCTGAGCAGACTTTATGTATCAGCAATTTAAAAAAAGTCCATGAGTTTGAAAGAGAACAAGGGAGATGCATGGGAGGTTTTGGAGGGAGAAAAGGGAAGGGAGAAAGTCTAGTGATTAATGGAACATAGTTGGAAGTCAAAAACTATCACTTTTTCTTATGTTTTTCATTTGTCGCATGACATTGATAAAGGCTCCTTTTCTTAGCATGAGGATTATTAATTAAATGTACAGAGAATATTTCCTTTTTAGTGTAGAAACTTCATAAATGAATGAACACCGTAAAATTGTTCTAAGAACCATTTTCATTATTGTCTACTTTTTTGAGTCTTTTCTGCTGCTGAATACAAAGTAAAAAAATTATTTTAGATTGCCATCATCATTCAGATTTAAATAAAGCCCCAACATGGCAGAAGTTATTTTATTTTTCAAAGTGATAAAGACTATTGCAGGTGGGGGTAAGAGAGGTAATAGAGAACTTTTAAATTTTTATTGAAAGGATCATACTTTAATAGACAGATTTTGTAGATCTGTAAGCATTTCTTTTCGAAGCATGGTCTGTATAACCTCAGCATCCAAAGTGTTATCCTGGAGCCACTGGGGCTGGAATGCAGTTGGAAGGAAAACACGAAGAGGCCACATCCATCTCCAAAGCTCTGATTTCGGACATTTTGTGTTTTTAAATTCTATACGAGATTTATCTTGGAAATATATTACGTTACAAAAACAACATGGAAAGATTTAAGTTTGTTTTGTTCCCACAGTGTACAAATGAAGAAATTGAGATTGTGAGTGGATGTCTGTGGTAGCCAACCTTCTGCTGCTCTGGCGAAATGCCAGAGAGAATCAATTTAAGGGATGAAAACGGATTTAGCTTCTAACTTCCGAAGTTTCAGTAGATGGTCACTTGTCTTCCCTTTTCTAGGCTTTTATGAGGAGGAATATCATGGCAGGAGTGTGTGTTGGCTTAGAGTTGCCTATTACATGTTGTCTAAGTGATAAAAAGGGAGAAAGAATGATCCAGAGTCTCAGTACACTTTTCAAGGACACCTCCCTCATTGTAAGGCTGTGGTCCAAGTTTATTCTATAAGGATCATACAATGTCATAAGAAATAAGAGATTGTGACTGTACTATATTTACATATGTGCATATATATTCCAGGTTTTATTTAACTATTTCTTTGTCATTAGACCTTCCTTCCTGGATCTTTGTGATTTTAATTATTAAAATTAATACTTTAAAACATGGATCATTTCTTGTATCTCTAACACTTTCCATAGGAATGATTCCTGTTAATTCTACCATTATGTGAATCTTCGTGAATTTAAAATAATCCTTGCGTTGCCAAATTTCACTGATATACTGATCAGTGTTGGCTTTCTTGCCCAGAATGCAAGAAGCTCTTGGTTCAATTTTCAGAACTGAAAGCTGAGCAAAATGGAACAAACAAGTGCTGGCTGCATTAGTTCTGAGATGCCAGATACTACAATACAGAAAGAGGTAACTAGAGTTTAGGAGTTAAGAAAGAACACCACCCTGAGTCAGACAACCCAAATATTGCTCCAAGTTTTAATTCTTACTTTGTAGCATGAATTTAATTGTTCTTAATAATAAAAACCTGGAGTCAGAAATTGGGGTAAATGCTAAAAGATCAGAGAAGCAGAGCACCCAGCTACTAGTTCTTACCTCTATGAAAACTCGGACCGAATGGGGTATCCTGTCTCTACAGGTCCTCAGAACGAATGCCTTGAGCTTCTGTCCCCTCCTGCTTTATTCTTTTCTCCACCCAGCCATATCCCTTCCCATCTCCACTTTCCTAGTGCTGGGATTCAATGCATGGAACTCCCAAGTGTCATCGCCACTTGAGTGTTTCTCTTTTAGCCTGGATTAATCTTTATGTTGTCCAGGGTGGCCTTGAGCTCACAGAGATCCATCTGTCTCTGCCTTCCAATTGCTGGCATTAAAGGTGTGTGCCACCACTGCCTGTCCTCTATGGTTAACTAGTGTGGTTAGTTCCACACACTGATCTTCAGGCAAGCTTTATTTGTTAAAGCACAAGTAAAACATTGCCACATTACTTCTTGTGTAGCTTTGAAAAATATTAAGGTTTTTGTAACTCAGTTTCTCTCTCTGTGAAAACTGAATAGAAATATATTATAATGAATTAAATGAGGTAACATGTCTAAAGGTTAAAAATTTGTGTCACTTCATAAATTCTTTTTAAATTGGTAATCATTACTAAACAGGTAAGGACTTAATAATATGCATTTGCCAAAAATTCAGATGTCTACACAATTAAACACCACAATTTAAGTGGAGGAAGGTTGTTGAAATTATTATTTTTTATTTATTTTTGAAAGGGGAAGAGAGATATATCTACTACTTTCTGTTCTTATCCTGGCTTTTCCTTGGGATCTAGGAACCCAATAATTCAAAAGCTGGTAGACCAAAGGAAAGCATAAATACATAATATGTTTGCATCTATTCCATTGATTCTAGAATCTTCACAAGCCCAAAGAAATGACCAAGCTTTACGCTTGTCACTTTTTAGACAAAGAACATGATCAGATGAATATCATGAGCAAATGAATATAGCAAGTAGGAATATTTGAGATGACATAGCTTTAATTCCTTCACCTTTTACACACCGTTCACCCTTTCAAAGTAACACTTGTGAAGTACATGAACAAAAGCAGGCAATGGAAAAGGATTAAGTATCTTCAGAACTTTGTCAAAAAAGATAGGAATTAATTGTTATTGAGATGTTTTTATTTGACGTTAATATGAAGGAACTTAGACTTGATCTTATTACTCATATGATATTTGTATTTTGTAAGGTATTTATAAAATCAATAGCTAAACATTATATAAATACATTTCATGAATTCGTTCTGATAAGTTACCACTAGGTAACAAAGCTTCAGACGTTTTATTCCTTGGGTGAGGAATTTTACCCAGCATAGTTTTTCAGAAATGCCTCTGTGTTTCATGGGGCTTATGTACCCCCTGATTCCTAAGTCTTATAGATGGAAATGGCCAACTCTCACCCTAAAACATCCAGAAGTCTGCACTATAAGAAACCTAGAGTTTATTTTCTACAGCCATCCATTTATCAGTAGAAAGAAATCCAGCAATGACTGGATTCACTATTCTGCTGTGAGTGCAAATCCACCTCTAATGACCAGGGGTACTACAGTGCAGAAGAATTTCAAAAAATATGCATGCATTTTTAAAAGATTTATTGGCAATATGTTCTTAAAAACCTCAGTGTGACTTGGACTTTCCCATGGAATCTTAAAATCCTATTTTGGAAAAAATTCTTTAAAATGCTCTCTAGGCCAAAATAATCTGAAGGTTAGTTTTATGCTCATATACACCTTGTGAATGTGGATCTCCAGGTGGTGAAAGATTGGTTGGCAATGGGTTCATCTGCACAACTCTTTCTCAGTGCTATTTTAAGATCGCTATGCAATGTAGTTGGCCACGCAGAGGAACAGCTGACGCCATGTCTGATGCCAGGGTCAAGTTTTTCCTGAGTCAGAAGTCACTCACAGTGACTTCAGATTTCTTATAAACATGCTTTGGACATACTGCATCTTCTGGCAATTGAAAATTAGCAGAATGTGAACAAAATACACTGAACGTGAATCACCCAGATTCTTTGGTGGTTTTCGTCAGCATGGGCTTTTGTAGAGCTATCTTCCTAGGAATTTAGTTTTATTACAGGCTAAAGTCCTAGAGTAATTCTGGATCTGAGGCCTAAATATGCATCTACATGACTTTCCTGTGTCCTATCTTGCATGTCCCCTCTATTGTTCTTTTATGTCTTTTATTTGTTTGTATATTTTTTAGCAATCATCAATATCTAATATACTTTTCATCTGCTTACCTCTTCATTGTCTGTCAATATCATTAGAATGTCAATTTCTTGAGGCACAAACTGTCTAGTCCACTGTCATTCCTACAGTGTCTAGGAAAAATTTAGTATATCATATACACGTTATGGATATTTTGAGTGTTGATATTTTATATCATTCCTGTGTCTTATAATGGTAGAAATTCCATGAATATTATGTTTGCAAAGTTTATAGAATGCATATCAAGAGGCTTGACAACTTATGTTACCCACCGCAGGAACACTTTTAGTGACGAAAACCAATTTTTGTGTTATTTATTTGAGTTTATTAACTTCTCAAAGATATCAGGTATGTAAAGGTGGCTCTAGTCTGCTGATGCTCTGAGTATTAAACTAGAGGAGACGTAATCCTTTGCCCACTTTATATATTACCTTTTGGCCTGAGCTCAACTCTTCTAGCTAAGCCAATTTGAAAGATGTTAGAAATTCAAATCCATTACCATTGACCTAAATGCAGCAAAGTTCCATTTTCCAAAGTTGAAATTATGCTTAGTTTCTGCCCGAGTCCAATTTTTGTTCGCATAACTGAGTCCTATAGACTTGATAGCAGAGATTTGTTTGACTCATGTTGCTGGAAGCCCAGGAGGATCACGTAGCATCTGCTTGGCTTCTGGTGAGATGCTATGGGGGAAAAGCACTACATGGACAGACAAAACTGGCATGCTCACTTCCTCTCGTTCTGTTTCTTACAATGCCACTATTCAATCAATGAAACGTATTAATCTCCCAACGACCCTACCTACAGATGGCATTTGCGTAGACTTTGGAGATTAAAATTTTAATACTTGAAATTTTGGGAGAATCATTTAAATATTGCACTCTACTTCTTGCTTCCATAATTTGTCATGTAAAGTACCTCATTTTCTCCCAAACCAATGATCAGAAAAAAAATCAATACATTTTTCAAGCCACAAAAGGTATACTTTGTGAGAATCATAGTTGATCCCATGATTACTTATCCTTTCTTTTATGTTGCAGAAAACTAATTTTCCATTCTTAGCAGGAGTGATGAGTGGAATGAGTAATCTCACTGCTTGTGTTACAGCCTCTGCAGCTGGGTGAAACGGGAACCAAGCCATCTCCCTAGGGGTTATTTTCTCCCCCTTCCTGATGCTGTGCATCACCCCCTTCCAATTCGGGGAGGGCAACTTCTTTCCTTAGTGAAAACAATAAAAAAATATCTGAATGCATGGTATTATTGCATTCTCTTAAATAAAAATAACTTGTTCTTGTCTTTTTGTTTATTGAAACTTAAGCAAAGTGACAGGCGCTTCACATTCTGAGGGCAGAGGATGCTCTTTCTCTGCTCAGAATTGCCCCCCAATTAGCTGGGGATTCACTATCAGGAAGTGAGTGCAGAAAGCTGTAAATACAAGTTCGGCTCATCTGCTGGAGGGCCCAGAAGGGCTGCTGGGAAATGAAAGCTAGGAGCTGAGAACACAAGGCGTGGAGCCTGGGAAAGGGACTGAACTTTACAGATTTCTGAGCTCTCTCCAAGTAAAATATTTAAAGAAATATATTTGAAAAGCTGTAACTTATGTTTTTTAAACCTTTTTTTTAAATTTTAAGCTTTATTATTAAAAAAAAAGTTGTAAATAAAAAAAAAATCACTCAATAATGCTGCCACCATTGCTCTTACTAACTTAAAGCATTTAGGATGCATTAAGACACTGGCAATCTCCATATGCTAACTTATTTTATCCATACAATAAAACACAGTAGACTCAACTGCCATTCTCATTTTAGAGAATATATATCTGTAAAGCCTCATCATATTGCCTTGTTCTTTACATCCATATCACAAAATTCCAAGAATCCTGGTCAATACTCAAAACTGGAAACCACTGAATTTTTTACATACTTTATTTTTCACACATATACATACTGAGAACAAAGTCTGATGTGAAGTTAAACACAATGAGATTAACATCTGCTCTGTAGCAGTTTCACCCAACACTGTAACATTCAGTCCTGCAGGCAAGTTCTTTAAACTAGAAAGTAAAGAACTCAAAATAGCATCAGGAAGTCCCTGAAACTGAACAGATGCCCTAGGTCAAGTAAATAGTAGAAAGTGCTGAGAGTCTCTCTATCAGAGACAAGGCAAGATGAAAAGAAGATTGTAGGATGAACCCTGCTGCCTGTAAGAAACTTAGAGTTCAGAGAGCTGGGGCTGGGGTGCCGATCAGGCTCTCCTAGGAGCCTGACAGAAATCTAAACCTTAGATTTGGTTCACTAAAATGGGACAGAGCTAAACAGACAGTCCTCAGAAAAATCACAGCCTTCTGCTGGCTCAGGTGGCCCCCAAAGTCCCTTTGCTGGCACAGCAGGCTGCCCCCCCACCCACAAGTCTCCTGATAAGTAAAGGTAGCTTTCCCTACCCTGTCACTGGAAGGCCCCTGGCCACCAATCAGCCCAATACAGATCTTACATCTACCAGTCAGGCCCAGATTAATTCCTCCTCTCCGGAATTTTCCTAAATCCACTTAAAAGGAGCTTGTGACCTCCTTTTGGGGTCGCCAAGTGCCATTCCTATTGGAATTAATAAAGCACTATTGTTATTGTATACATGGCTGTTGGTCATCATAACATAATCAAACATAACAGAATCACTTGGAAAGGATGCTCTCCAACCTGTTCAGTGGCCGGCAGACTGTGTAGAGTGCTCTAGGTTTTCAGCTTTTGTGAGCTGTCACCCATGTTGGGGTGCAATTTGGGGAGGCAGCTCCTTCTGAGTCATTTCCACTCCTATAAGGAATTTTTTTAAACCTATATTCCTGGAAGCAATTTCTCCCCTGTATTCCTGGAAAGAAGCCCAACAAAATTCACTGGTTCTCCAAGTTTGACTTTGATGGTTTACCTGCTTCCATCTGCCATGGGTTCCTTATCTGAGGTGAGAGATGTTTGTGTTGCATCTCTTCAGAAAAAGTTTGTCACACACCTAATAATAGAATATGGTAACTACAACAATATACTATAGTTAAAATAGTTTAAAATGTTCGATCTCCTAAATTTTCCATTCAATGTTTTAAAATAAGGTTAGAAACTGACAGACCAACTACGGATAAACATTTGACCACTTTCATTTGAAATTTCAATTCCTGGGAAAACATAGTGAAGCCCAGAACCTGGGAAGTAGATGAAGAGGATCAGGAGTTTAAGGCCAGCTTCAGCTACAAAGAGTTCAAGGCCAGCCCTGGTTACAAGACACCATCCCCACCCCACCTCAAAAAAAAAGTAAAATAAAATACAATCTTTATATATAATCTTTAGTTCACAATTCAATGTCTAGAAATTTCCCATATATCATTTACACATAATCACATATTCTACAGAAATATTTGCTACAATATTGTTAATAGCAAAGTACTAGAACCAGTAAAGTAAGTATCCATTAAAGAGGATTAAATTGGTGCTAGTATATACATATATTTGAATATAATGTAGTGTAAAAGAATATAAACATTATATGTCCTGATAAAAATATTCTCAACACACTATGAAATTTTCAAAAATAACATACAAACAAATACACTTAATACAGGACCACTTATACTGAGGAGATAAAGCCACTTTACTGGTTATTCTCTGGTGGGTTTATAGGAAAACAGTAATAGCCATGGCATTGGGGAATAGAACTTAGGATCTTGAGGGACTTGAAGGAAATAAATTTCTACTTTTTGAACTGTAAAAAAAAAAAAAAAATTAAAGTTTATCGCTGGTAATACTGTAGAAAGTGAACACAGAGACTGAGGTGTGTGGGTGACTTCTGCACTACCTTGCTTGGTAATGTGTGGACCACTATCATTACCTGGGTTGTAATGTGGGGTAGCTACTGTACTATCTTGAATTATAATGCGTGGGGACTATTGCACTGTTATGAATTGTAATGTGTGGGAAACACTGCACTTTCTTGTTTTGTAATGTTTGTTAGCATTAGGTTATCTTTTTAGTTTATTATGTCTAACCACAGTGAATTTTTATGGGCAACATTGTTTCTGCTGCTCTGCAAATCACGGTCCCACTCTCCCCATAAGCTTGAGGCTAAGAACCCAGAATTGAATAACCTGTGTGACAGAGTTGTAGCGAGATTTTTGTAATGTGAATATCTCAGCTTAGAAACCAAAATTCTCCATCTTGGATTATGACAATTGATTCCCAGCTGAGCATTCCATTTTCTTCTTTATCAGTGGCAATCTCTTTCCTTACTATTAGAATTACCTGAATTAGTTGCTTGCTTGGTTGAAAAAAATAATAACTTCTCAACGACACTAAGATTTACTCCCTGATTCTAAAATTAAACCTAGCCACGCTTACCACTCATAGTGTCTTCTCTACCTAACTGAAAGCAACTAATCCTTATTTAGTCACGCAAATGTATACCCCATTCCTGCCTCTGCTGCTATATCACTTTACCATTCCTGGTCAGGTTATCATAAAAAGCTCAATGTGTGCTAGTTCCTGAAGCCTAGTTTTGTACTGGAGTGTGTGCTCAACTCTTCTGTCCATTTTTGTTATAGATGAAGGAGTTGAGATTTGTTGACATAGCTTATCCAGCATTTGCATGTTCTGTAAGTGGAGCAGCTGGGATTTGAACTCAATAGTATTCTAGCTACAACTAAGTTCTTAGATGCGAGGACTTCTACTTATTGACCATATGAAGAACATGGATGAGATAGCACCAACACTGCAAACGTAACCCCCACACAAATCTTGTCTCCAGGACACATATATATGCCTCTGGGAAGTTCTGTTGGGAGGAACTGGAGTGCTGTTACCACTCCATCCCCTTCCGGTGTCTAGTCTAGGACTTAGCAGTACACTCACCAGTACGGATGAACAAAAGTGGAGCATACCCTTCTTGCCTTTCTTTCATGTTTTTCTTTTATTTGCTGATAAAGGAGAAAAATAACAGGATAACAGATGTGAATGCTTAATCACATTGCTTAATATTACAAAGTGACACGAAAACATGGTTTGCTTTATCTAGACAGATGGAGTTTTATTAAATAGCCATGAATACTCTTTTTGTTAGACTTGCAGAATAATTGTGCACAGAATTGGAGTGTACTTTCTGAAAAGGTCGTATTGACCTCTACATGATCTCTTTAGGCTGTTCGTGATTGCTATTTCCTGACCAGTTGGTACAGGTTGAAACATATTTTAATTTGTTTTCCTTTATGGAAAATGTTTAAGGAAAAAATAGAGTTGTCTAGAAGTTAAAGTTCAGTTACCAAAATTCACACTAAGTCTTATGAATACTATTTTTACAAAGGCAGCTTATCCTTCCTTTATCATTTCTTTCAGATATCAAGAAATAGAGCTTTTTATGCACCCAGCATATGCTCAATAGCGTTTGAAATAATTACTCCATTTAGCATTGTCCATCATTACACTAAATTTGCATTTCAGGGTAGTTTACATTGCAGATGCTGGATCAATGTGAGGAACAGTTTCAAACCAGTGAATTGCTTTGGAATAGATTGTCCATCATTATATAGGAATTAATCAGCAAGAGAATAAAAGGGCCACAATACTCAACTAGAAGCCCGAGTGTTAGAATGGTATAATACTGAAGCTCTTAAGTTTTGCATCTACTAGCCATATTTTGAAAAAGAGTATGACCATTCTAACTGTAAGAATATGGTTTATATTATTAAACCATAGTATCTGTACAATGATTGCTCACAGTTACATTTTTTATATTATTATTTATTTTTTAAAACAACCTTTTTTTAAAATTTTACATACCAATTTAAGTTCCCTCTCCCTCCCCTCTTCCCAGTCCCCTTACCTTCCCCCTACCCCACTCCCCCATTCACTCCTCAGAGGGAGTGAGACCTCCTGTGGGGAGGTAACAAAGTCTGGCACGTCGCTTGAGGAAGAACTAAGGCTATCCCCTCTGTATCTAGACTGTGCAAGCTATCCCTCCATCAGGAACACACCCATGAACACTTGATTTTTTGACAAAAAACTACATTTATACAACAGAAAAAAGGAAGTGTCTTAAATGGTACTGGCAGAACTGGATGTTGACATGAGAAGAATGCAAATAGGTCCTTATCTATCCCCATGTACAAATCTCAAGTCCAAATAGATCAAAGGCCTCAACATAAACCCAGCCACTGAACCTGATAGAAGAGAAACTAGGAAGTAGCCTTGAATAAATTGGTTCAGGAGAACACTTCCTGAGTATAACACCAGTAGCACAGACACTGAGATCAACAATTAATAAATGGAACTTCCTGAAACTGAGAAGCTTCTGTAAGGCAAAGGACACAGTCAACAAGACAAAACGGCAGCCTACAGAATGGGAAAAAATCTTCACCAACCCCACATCTGACAGAGGGCTGTTCTCCAAAATATACAAAGAACTCAAGAAACTAGACATCAAAAAATTCAATTAAAAATGGGGTACAGATCTAAACAAAGAATTCTCAACAGAGGAATCTCAAATGGCTGAAAGACACAGGATTTACTCAATATCCTTAGCCACCATGGAAATGCAAATCAAAATGACTCTGAGATATCATTTTACACCAGTCAGAATGGTTGGGGGTAAGGGGAGATGGGGAGAGAAAAGTGAGAAGGGAAGGAGGGGGGAACTTGGGGAAACAGGATGATTGGGATAAAGGAAGGTTGGATAGGGGAGCACGGAAGCACAATTCTTAGTTAAGGGAGCCACCTTAGGGCTGGCAAGAGACTTGAACCTAGAGTGGCTCCCAGGAGCCCAAGGAGATGTCCCCAGTTAGTTCCTTGGGCAGATGAGGATAGGGAACCTAAAATGACCCTATACTATAGCAATACTGACGAATATCTTGCATATCACCATAGAACCTTCATCTGGTGATGGATGGAGATAGAGACAGAGACCCACACTGGAGCACTGGACTGAGATCCCAAGGTTCCAATGAGCAGCGGAAGGAGGGAGAAGATGAGCAAGGAAGTCAGGACCACGAGGGGTGCACCCACCCACTGAGACAGTGGGGCTGATCTATTGGGAGCTCACCAAGGCCAGCTGGACTGTGACCGAAAAAGCATGGGATAAAACCGGACTCTCTGAACATGGCGAACAATGAGGGATGATGAGAAGCAAAGGACAATGGCACGGGGTTTTGATACTACGTAATGTGATGGCTTTGTGGGAGCCTAGCCAGTTTGGATGTTCACCTTCCTAGAATTGGACGGAGGGGGGAGGACCTTGGACTTTCCACAGGCAGGGAACCCTGACTGCACTTGGACTGGAGAGGGAGGGGGAGAGGAGTGGGGGGAGGGGGAGAGGAGTGGGAGGAGGGGGAGGGAAATGGGAGGCTGGGAGGAGGGGGAAACTTTTTTTTCCTTTTCTCAATAAAAAAAATTATCGATGATAATTTATGTTGGAGAGGATGCAGAGTAAGGGGAACACTCCTCCATTGTTGATGAGAGTGCAAACTTGTACAGCCACTTTGGAAATCAGTATGGTAGTTTATCAGAAAATTGGGAATCAATCAAGACCCAGCAATACCACTCTTGGGCATATACCCAAAGGATGCACACTCATACCACAAGGACATTTGCTCAACAATGTTCATAGCAGGATTATTCATAATAGCCAGAAACTGGAAATAACCTACATGACCCTCATCTGAAGAATGGGTAGAGAAAATGTGGTACATTTGCACAATGGAGTACTACTCAGCGGTAGAAAAAACAATGACATCTTGAAATTTACAGGCAAATGGATGGAACTAGAACTAGGAAAAGTAAGCCAGACCCAGAAAAACAAATACAGTCTATACTCACTCATAAGTAGATATTAGACATAAAGGATTACCAGCCTATAGTCCACAGCCGCGGAAAGTAAGGAAACAGAGAGGACCCTAAGAGAGATATACATGGATCCCCCTGGGAAGAGGAAGTAGACAAGATCTCTTGAGTAAATTGTGAGTGTTGTGGGGAGCGGGGAGGGAGAAAAAGGAAAGGGGAGTAGGGAGAGTAAAGGAGAGAGGGGAGAAGAACATGAGAAATCAGAAAGGTCAAGTAGGGGAAGGTCAGACAGGGAGAACAAGGAAAGAGATACCTTGATTGAGGGAGCCATTGTGGGATCAGTGAGAAACCTGGAACTAGGGAAATTCCCAGGAATTCACAGGGATTTCCTCAGCTAAGAATCTAAGCAATAGTAGAGATGGTGCCTGAACTGGCCTTCCCCTGTAATCAGATTGATGACTACCTTAATTGTCATCACAGAACCTTCATTTAGTAACTGATGGAAGAAGCAGATGCAGAGATCCATCGCTAAGCACTGGGCAGAGGTCCCGAAGTCCAGCTGTAGAGAGGGAGGAGTGATAATATGAGCAAAGGGGTCGAGACCATGATGGGAAACTCACAGAAACAGCCAACTCGAGCTAGGCAGGAGCTCACTGACTCCATACTGACAGTGGGAGAACCTGCTTAAGTCCGAACCCTATGAGTGTGGGTAACAGTTGTGTGGCTGGGGCAGTCTGTGAGACCATGAACAGTGGAACCAGTATTTATCCCTAGTGCATGAGCTGCCTTTTTAGTAGAACACTTTTAAAAAATGTTTCTACATTTATTATCCATGAAGATAACACGAAGGTGGTTAGTTATTTTAAAAACATCCTTACATTAGGTGCCCTTTGGATATAGATTTTGGTAGCTTGTGTTTGAAATATACCACTTTCCTTAAAATTGTAGATGTGTGTTTTGAAAGTATCTGTAGTCTTTAAACACAAATCACAGATTTGTTTTAGTGTCTGCTAGCGATCTGAAGCCTTAACCCTAGAGCCATTCTATTTTACAATGTGACTATATGTGATGGACACAAAGAGAAGAAATACTTCAAGGTGTACACAAAATTTGTATGTCTCATCTCTTTGGTGTATTGTGAGAGGGTGTAACAAGTTCATCTTAATCAGTGACATTTGTAGATCACAGTGCATTTGAAAACACTGTCAGTAACAGGGAAAGCGCCCAGACTTTGAGATTGATGCATGCCACCAGAACATGTCAGCTCAGGTAGAAGGAATAGTTTGGAAAGAAATGGAAGAATTATGAATCAGCAGCTAATTACAGGCTAGGCACACTTCTAAGTGTTTAAAACATGTCACATCATTAATACTCACAAACATCTTTCCCGATAGAGATCCATATTGATTAAATATTGCAAGATGCAAGTGGCTCGCAGGTGGTAAGCCCAGGGACAAAGTGACTGACTCGCTACACATACAGAGAGTGATTGGCTGAGATTGAACTCTGGCAGTATGGCTCCGCAGGCAACGCTTGTAAATGTTTTATTCAATCAATGTCTCCCTTAAGACTGAGGTTTAGACCTAGGTCATAGAAATAGTTGGTTTCCCTGACTTTCTCTTGGTAAAGAAGTTCTAGATCTTTGCCATGAAATATCTAACTATCCTGGACTGTATATCTTGAGAATATTCAGGTTCTAGAGTTTGTTTAGTTGTGACTGAGGTCAGTCTAGTTTTGAACCGAAGTCATTTTTCACTTCAGTGCTTCTGTTTGATTTTTTATGAAGGTGAAGGCGATCCTTTTCTTGTGGCTTGTTCCTGAGTCCCCTGAGAACCAGCTGCGGCCCTCTCTTCTCTTACACGAGCACAGCTACCTGGTTCTTCCAAGGCTTGCTTCTCTCAATCATAGTCCTAACTCGATCTCATGACTACTGAGCACGTTCCAGAATGATTCAACACTCCGATCATCACAAGCCACCTCTTTCTTTGCAGTTCTCATATGCAAACCCAACATGGTAAGCTCAGCTCTACCAGTCAGACTGGAAACCCTGGAGGTTCTTTTGTCCATTCCATGACACATGTATAAGATGGGGCTTCGTGTAAATTTAAACTTCATCAGCAAAATCAGGCCATTGGGACAACTATAAGAGTTATGAAACATAGAGAGATAGATATACATATAATTAATATCACTTAATCTGAGGGTGGGCTCCTTGGACAAGGTCTCCTTGAACTGGATTTTCCTTTGTAGCCTTACCTTGAAGTTATTAATCATAATCGAGCCCTTCCTGTGTACAATATGATTTTGTGATCATCATAGGGAATTATCCAAATTAATATTCAGAAACCATGACAGCCATTTGATAATATGAAGGCAATTTTTTTTATGAGTAGAAAAGCCACTCTTGAACAGTCAAATAGTGTACTCAAGGTCACAGGATTAGGAAATGGTAGGGCGGGAATTCACCCCCTCACTTTTAAGCTAACGTTGTTTTTCTTGTTGAAAGTTTTTTATCCTTGGCCCCTCTTTAGATATATTAACTACTCAGTGTTCCCTTTATATGGCCCATTTTTCTCCCTTATTGTCTTGTCTATGCTCCCTTTAAAGTCCTTTCCAACTCTCAATTAAATGAGAAATATTGAAATCAAAGCTACAGATGCATTTGAACTTTCCTATCACAGAACCAAAAATTCCATTTTTATTATGTTTTATAAGTACATACAGAACTACAACTTTATATTGACTGTATATACTATATACTAATATTCTGGTCTTTATAGAGGGAGCTAAATAATTTTAGTAATGAAAGTTTATAATTATGTAACACCGCAAAGAACATTTTTGGACAGGCTGATTCAGACATTCCACCAAAGCATCACACAGGCCTAAAAGACAAGCTCTTCACGCACTGCTAGCACATTGTTCTCTACGGCTTTGCTTTTCTGATGAAGTCTGTCCTTAAGAAAGAAGCTCCATCGTGGACGACACAGAACAGAGAAAATGCTCTCTGGCTTTCCTCTCTGGTTGGTGGGCTTGTCCTTTTCCACACATGCACACATTTACTTCCAACTCCACCCTGGAAGATGCTGTATAAATGAGTCATAGTGAACATACTTTCTTGAGGTGTTTTTGAACAAGTCCTTTCATGACATGCTGTACATATTTACTTTGAATGACCGTGAATTTTAAAGGTGGATTTAGGAAGCTGATAAAATGGCTGGAATTCATGTCTCTTCTCCATCTTTAATTTAGAGCAGCAGGACTGAGTCCAAATGTGAGAGGAATAGAACCTAGGAGCCATCTCACTTACCCGGGAAGCAGTCCAGAGAAGTGTGGCTAACAGACTCTGCGTGCGATGCTATTCTTTGTCTTCCTGAACCGACTTGCAGCATCACAGCGCAGTTCCTATCTAGCCATGTTTTTCCTATTGTCATTTTTGTGAGCTCTCTGTTTTAGAATTGTGTATTGCCTGGAACCCTGAGAGGATGAAATCATATTTGCAGATTCAGGGTAATGGATTGAATCTACTTGCATGGCTTTTGATCTTTAGTTTAATATGATGAGTGTTAGATGTTTTCTCTTAACTGCTGTAATGAAGAACGGAATGCTTCCTTAGACTGATTGAGGACAGCTCCCAAGTTCCACTAAGGAAAAATAATGAAACCATTAATTAGTTAAATAAAATTATGTTACTTTTTTTTGTTTTGTGTTTGCTTTTTTTTTTTTCCGATACAGAGTTTTTCTGTAGCTTTGGAGCCTGTCCTGGAATTAGCTCTTGTAGACTAGGCTGGTCTCGAACTGAAAAAGGTCCACCTGCCTCTGCCTCCCCAGTGTTGGGATTAAAGGCATGCACCACCACCCAACTCAAATTATATTCTTATCTCTCTCATTTTGCCCTTTGCTATTCAGTCAACCCTGTATGATTGCCTCTGTTCTCAATTTTATAATGAAATTGGTGACTTGGTACCTGAGAAAAGAGACAGTCAGGTTTAGAGGGATTGTTTATGCAATAAAGCTCTTGCCTCTGTGCTCAAAGTTGGAAACGTTGTCACATCTTGTAGTCCCAGTGATAGTGAGATGGGGACAGGCAGGTGGACTCTTGGAGCTCATTGGCCAGCTAGCCTAGCCTACCTGGAGAAGTTTAGGCCACTGAGAACCCTACCTGAAACAAAAAGCTGGAAGATGCCCAAAAGAGGGCTTTAGACATTGTCCTCTGGTCTCAGCACTTGTGCACCCCTTACACACATAAGTGTACATCCACTGAGCTGTGCATGCATGCACGGACACACACACACACACACACACACACACACACCATCTAGGAGAGAAAATTCACGATTACTATTTTATAGAAGAGCAGATATTGTGATTATGAAATGAAAGCTTTGGATATTTGTGGATCGATGGTACCAACAAGAAAACGTCTGATATGGTGGCACACATCTTTAATTTCAGCATTCAGAAGGCAGAGGCAGGGGGATATCTGTGATTTTGAGAGCAGCCTGGTCTATAGATCTATAGAGAGTTCCAGTCCATCCACAGCTACCCGGTAAGACTGCATTTCCAAAGTAACAACAAAAACATTTTAGTGTGTTATTGTATGGTATGAGATCAAATAGACCATGGAATTGTGAACTGTGTGTGTGTGTGTGTGTGTGTACATACATACATGCACACACATGTATACATACAACGGGGAAACTGTACCCATAAATTCTCAACAATATGGCCACTTAAACAAGAGCTAAACAGTTATAATAACAGTTGACCATCAATATGGATGGGGGTGTAATGAGAAATTGAGGGTAGGCCTGTTTTTATCCCACCAGGGCTCCTGTATGCCTGGCTAGCTTATGCCCCAAAATAACAACACACAAATTGTATTCTTTTAAGCATTACTTGGCCCATTAGCTTTAGCCTCTTACTGGCTAATTCTTACATCTTGATTAACCCATTTCTAATAATCTGTGTAGCACCACAAGGTGGTGTTGTATTAAGGAGTGGCGGGGCTGCGTCCCCAGCACCCTGGCCACCTGGCTAGCTTATGCTCCGAAATAACAACACACAAACTGTATTCTTTTAAACACTGCTTGGCCCATTTCTATCTAGCCTCTTTTAGGCTAATTCTCACATATTAATTTAGCCCATTTCTAATCATCTGTGTAGCACAGTTAGGTGCGCTTACCGGGAAGATTCTAGCCTATGTCCATCCTGGGTCGGAGCTTCATCGCGTGTGCCTCAGAGAGCATAGCTATCACGTCTACCCGGGAGAGGGGAGCATGGCGTTTCTGCTCCAGAGAGCAGAGCTGTCGAGTCTGAGCTCACTTCCTCTTCCTCCCAGCATTCTGTTCTGTTTACTCCACCCACCTATGTTTTAACCTATGAGGGCCAAGCAGTTTCTTTATTGCTTAACCAATGAAATCAACAGATTGATATATGACACTCCCACATCAAGGTGGTGGCTTACAGAGAAGGATCTTAACCTGTGTTCATCTTGGAGAGGAGAGCTATATCGTCTGCCTCACTTCCCTTCTTCCTCCCAGCATTCTGTTCTGTCTTCCCCGCCTACCTATGTTCTGACCTATCAGGCCAAGCAGTTTTCTTTATTAATTAACCAATGAGAGTAACACATAGACTGATGACCCTCCTCCATCATGGGAGAAATCTTACAGAAACTCACTCTTAGATAAAGACTTGTAGACAATTAACAACTCATTAAAAGAAAGATAATTAGTTTTCTCCTAGGATGAGCCCTCCATTTTATTATTTAGTATCAAGTGGCAAGTGTTAAAACATATAAATAGGGGCAACACAAATGGATTCAACAGGTTTCAAATATACATATATATGTAACAATAGTTATTAAAGGAAAAGAGGCTGTGGATTTGAGAGAGTACTGAGGGAGATGTAGAAGGGGAAGGCTGGAGGAAGGGGAGGGGAGAGAGGGAATGATATAATACATATATGAAATTTAAAAATTCTCTACAGACAAGATTCACAGCCTTCACAAAATTTGGACTACATGGTGTAGAAATGTAGAGCTTAGCACTCAGCTTAAGAAAGGACTTGAGGAATGGGAAGTGTGGTGAGGACAAGCTCCAACTCTTAGCACAAAACTAAAAGAAAATAAAAAAATACCACTGTGTTAAGAATTTTAACATGAATCTCCATGTGACTTTGGGCCCAAAATGTTTTTCATCTGAGAATGAAGATGTTGGAATAAAACTGGTTTTGAGGTTCTTTCTGGACTGAACTTTATAGTTCTGTGGCTTAGAGGGTTTTTTTTTTTAAGACAATTCAATACAACGAATTCTGTGAAATGTGATACCAAAAAGTCGAATTTGCTAAGGGAAGTGCTGTCACCTCGCTTGGCTGGAGAGTCAAACTACAGTTGTCAGAGGTGAAGGATGCTGGACAACTAACACATCATTTGGAGGGCAACTGAGGTGGTGGTTCTGGAAGCAATGGTCAAACAAACAGGGAGGTGAGCTGTAGTTTGTTACCCCAACAGACAAGCAGGCCAGAGCTCTGGGAGGAATTTTATAGCAATGCTTTCCAAACTTCTGTATGACAATAAGAAAAATGACTTTCTAGTCATCTTGAAGAGGTTGAGGCAAGGCCAGCCTGGACCATATAATAATGAGTTCCAGGACAGCCTGGGATACAAAACAGGACCCCTGGAGGGGAGGAGGGAGGAACTTTATAATGAGTGCAATTCTAGTAATAAGCTGGTTTGTGAGATGAAAATTCTCGAAGAAACATAAACTATCATTGGGTGGAAGGTCCTGGGATACAAAGTTGCTTCCATCCACCTCTTTTCCTGAGCATCAGTTACTACTGTCAGACATTACTAACTTTTGTGACAAGCTAGCTTTAGTGTACTCGAAATACACTCTTGTAGTTACCTGATGCAGACAGTTTTGTTCAGTTTTGAACAAAGAACAACAGCCATGTTCTGGAGGTCTTCACCAACTCTTCCTGAACCTGGCTGCCTTGTCGTTCACAGAATGCTCTCATACGCCCCTTTCACAGTCTGTTCTCTCTTGGCATTTTTTTGTGAGATTCGGAACTCTCACAGTAATAAAGACGCAGGATCCCACTTTTTCCTCTACAGCTCGGGAACAGTCTGTGCTCTTTCTGCAGATGATCTCTTACTGTAGGTAGGTATATGGTTGAACTAAATTGGAAGTTCGTCATTTTCCCCTTTGTAATAACAGAGTGGAGATAGTTCAGTCTCTATAAAATGATCTATTGTTTTAGGGAGAGCGTAACAATTTAGAATTGAAGTTTTCAGACTACATATAGTGTAATATTTGCTATCATTTAGTCAATCTGCACTGGTGTGTGCACGATTGTTATGTGTAGATGGGGCTATTGACGGACTAGGGGGAGGAGTCCAGCACAAACACCTGGTCAGGCAAGTCTGTCTACTCTCTGGTTTTGATCTCAGCCCCTCTTCTGTGGCCTCCACTAGCTTTTCTGTCACTGCATTGTCAGTCACCCCAAGCTAAGCATTTCCTGCCAGGTAGCTAAGAAACAGAAAACACCATATGCTTCCTGACTTGGGTGGTGGCACATGACTGTGGAGCAGCCAGGAAAAGCAAACACCTATCGCTGCATGGCATTTGCTGACCTGGTCAATGAGATTATGTTTTTCAGCAGGATGACCCAGTCACGTGTCAAATTTCTGTCTCCACTCAACTAGTTACTACTGGAAATGCACTGTAGCATCTTTTATGGCACCTGATTTAATAAGTCAAAAAAGACAAATACAGGTTTATTCAGGGAAGAGAAAGGTACACCTTGCACAGCAGCAAAGGGGAAAGGGATATGCAAACATTCTTTTTTTCTAAAGTTGGATGAGGCCAAGATTCTAGAGAGTTGTGGAAAATTGTGAAGCTGTGTTTTTGTTTTGATTTAGATTTTTTTCAATTTATAGAAATGTTAATTGGGGCTTATGGTTACAGAAGAATAAGAATTCCAATGTTGGCAGCTTTAGCTCTTGTCCCCAGGTTTTAGCTCTTGACTAAAATTTTGATTGCTTCAGCCCCGAGTCCCCATCCCGGACTTCTCTTATTTCCAATTTCTTTCAAGGCCCTGAAACCATGCAAAGAACAGGCAGGAACGTAGCAGGCATGGCTGCTAGAACAGCAAACTAAAATGTCACTTCTCAACTTGAAAGCACAGCAGAGAGAGAGAGAGAGCAGCTGGAAATAGCATGTCTTTAGACCCTAAGGCCACCTCCAGTGACACACTTTTTCAACAAGAGGGCACAGCCTCAGTCTTCCCACCAACTGCAGATCAAGTATTCAAATACTTGAGCCTATAGAGAGCATTCCTATTAAATCAAACCACTACACAATGTCTTACTCTATTTTGCTGTTTAATCTTCGCTGCCAGTGGGTACCTAAAACTTTTTGCTGCATTTAACTGATCAATTTGAAGCCGTGTTTTTGATAGAGAGGAGTGTGGTCATTTTAGTTAAAGGGAGGACTTACAGATTCAGCTTTGAGGCAAATAGAAATATTTATGAATAGGAGCCATGAACTTAGATAGATACTAGGCTCCCAAATAGTACATAAATTTACAGATTTTATAAGACTATAAGAAAAGACATATTTAAATTATTTTAATACAGATTTCTCTTAAGGGAACAGAAGAGAGTTTTGATTTCTGTAGCCTCCCCAGGACAGCTCTCTGCCACTTCTCCTGCTGGTACCCACTTGTGAGGATGAGGCAGTGTTAAGATTGTGAAACAAGAAGTCTTGTTTCCAGGTGATGGACCGTACAATGTAGATATTGGCAATGAGGGACTTGGATGAAGTGTGAATCTGAACAACCATGTCAATCATGTCAAGTTCCAGTTTCTTTCTGTGCTAAATGGGGGTAAATATTAGTGCCTACCGTGAAGGGTTTCTGTCAGAACTGAATGGGTGTGTCTTGGGCACACTGTTAGGAACATTCTATGCTGCCCCATGTTCAAAAAGACTGATTGGATGGCTTACTGAGAAATCCCAGTACAACACTGTGATTATGACTAAATTGTTCACAAATGGGCTGATTATGACTACCTAAAGTTCTTCATTAAATTAGCAGTTTTGAAGGCTTAATCCCAATTCATGATTGGTGTAATTAGCTTTTAGCACAGAACAGTTTATAGTTTTGGCAGGGGAATCAGAAAGACAAAACTATTCGGTGCATTCTGAATTAGGAACAAGACCTTCTGCAATTGTTTGATGATTGAGAAACATAGGTAAGTGCTTCTAGAATAGAGAATCAGTGATTAGAAAATAAATAGACTTTTCTATTTTGTCAACAGTTACTAGTTTTTTAATAATGATAACTGATATAAAAGACAAAATAGGTGTGTGTGTGTGTGTGTGTGGATGAATGTTCTGCAATTTAGATTGTGAGCTAAATCTAAATTCTAAATCAAAAAGTTGTTAGACAATTAAAACTCCTGTAAGTATGACAGGTTTAAAAATAACCAGGAAGTGTGTAACAGAATTTGAGTTTAAAGTCAATAAAGTTATCCGTGTTCACTTTAGGGTTCACAGATTTTTTTCTGGTGTTTTATTTTTTTTTTATTATATGAAAATGAAATTGACAGGATAGAAAAACAAAATAACGTTATTCTCTGTAACTGAGGTTAACCCTTAAGCAAGGATCACCTCTGCCCGGGTACCCACTCTTTGGCTTATGTTTCATTGACCTCTATAAGGCTGGCATTTTTAGAATACCAATGAAATGATGACTCTGAACTCTCAAGAGATGATTTCGACTGGCGCAGAAAACATGAAGAACTCATTTGACGTAAGCCTTCGTGCCTGCCTGGCTAACTTGCAAGCCCCATTCCACTGAACAGTTGGAAACTGGCTTACTCCTGAAGACTTTTCAACAAAGAATTTCCGTCTGCTTGAGTTTTCAGGCTCATTCACTGTTCAGAAGAATTTATTAAGCATGTATCCTATAATGTGTGCTGGTGATACTGCTGTCACTGGCTGGTCCCCATCCTTTTTAGCTTAATAAGCCAGAAATAAGATGTGGTTAAGCTTACTCAAGAACACATTCAGAATATACTTCATTCTGACATATTTCTTTAGATACATGGGCAAATGGATGCCCTGACAGTTTTGTTTATATTAAATTAGGAATTTTGTGCTCAGGCTAATATGAAGTTCCATAGGTCAAAAATATTTCTGGTGGGTGGAGAGAGAGCTCAATGGGTAATATCACTTGCTGTGCAAACACAAAGACCTGAGTTCAGATCCTAGTACCTACAGAAAAGAACAAAATTGGTTACTGGGCTACCTCAAGGTCCAGCAAGAGATCCTGCCTCTAAGAAATACAGCAAAGGGTGATAGGACAGGACAGCCGGCAGCCTCCTCCGGCCTCCGTGTGCAAGCACAGGTGTCTGTACCTGCACACACTTATGGGCATGCACCATACACATTACACTAAAATTAACATGTGCACACACATGCATTCACGCGTGCGCACACACACACACACACACACACACACACACACACTCCTTTAATATAAATTAAACTCTCAAGGCGTTCATTTGCTCCTGTGTGTGTGTGTGTGTATGTGTGTGTGTGTGTGTGTGGTGTGGTGTAAGCTATTTATCTGCTACACTGTTTCAATTAGAGCTATTTTCTCTGTTAAGCCCCAGAATAATGAGCGATTTCTTAATCCCTGTGCTGTAGCATAATTACTTAGTTTTCCATTTTGTTTTGATTCTTTAAAGCGAATTTAACATCAAAATTAATGAAAAAAAAACATTGAGTAGAAGGCCAGTTTTGTTTCTGCTGGGAAGAAGTGATTAATCTTTTACTTCCTGTTTCTCTACCAACATTCTTTCAAGAGCACGAATAATTTTCCTGTCAGAAACCTCCTAAATCTCATAGAATTCACAATATACACTGACAAGATGCAGGAAATTGGCTCAGTCCCAGAAAGTGGGTGACATGTTTATATGCTCAAATTCACAACTTCTTTTATTTTTGTTTCTTCTGCTCTTTTTGATTTAAAGTCTGTTTTGAGTAGCGGTATATGCAGTCTTCTTATTAAAGGCCCCAATAGAATGTCAATTCCTGGCAAATACATGCACCATTATAGCAGGGCACAGTGGCCTTTGCATTATTGGCTGTTTTAACACTGTTCAATGAACCATTGTTCTTGTCCTCTGGGATAAAGTAGAGGAGATGGTGAGGAGGGAAGGCAAGGGGAGTGCTCTGAGAATTGTCAAATGCTATTGTTTCCAACATGGAAGTTGGGATTTTGTTTACAGTTGAGTGAAATAATGTAATGAAGAAAGCACAGAATTAAAAGCTAAAAGCAAAACCTGGAGTTCCAGTCAGTGGGAAATTGACACGCTTAGCTGCCTTCCTTCTGTTCTTTTAGCTTCTGCGTCCCACTGGGTGACCCTCCATGCCATAGGAACTATCCTCCCACCTACCTCAGAAATTCATTGCTACCTCTTCCTCCTCCTCCTTTTCTTCTGCTCTTCAATCAACCCTCCTCTTTCTCTCCATCTTCTTTCTTCTTCCTCCTTTTACCTCTCTCTCTCTCTCTCTCTCTCTCTCTCTCTCTCTCTCTCTCCACATACACACACACATTGTAAAGACTGAAGTCTTGTAGAGACCACTGTCACCTAAGTATGAACACACATAAAACCCACCGAAACACACACACACTTTTTCCACCATTATCCTTTACATAATTAGCATATATTAAATAAGGTAACGCAAGGTTAGAAAAGCAAAAATACCTTATATTCGTGTGTGTGTGTGTGTGTGTGTGTGTGTGTGTGTGTGTGTGTGTGCGCGCGCATGTGTAAGCCAGTCTCCTTTAAATATACATGTCCTGGTAGAGGTAGACACAGTAAAGGCCAGGAGACTAGAAGCAGCCCAGGGGACTCTGTAAAAAGGAAGATTTAAGAAATTGAGGGGAAGACAACAGAAGAAAATGGGAAGAGGAAGGGGTGGAGGTAAAAAGGTCCCCTGGTGAAATAGAGCGGGGTGCAGGGCGATGAATGGGGCCATAATTAAATATGTGTGGAGGCTCCATATGAAATTCCCCCTGACTTTTAACTCTACCCATTGCCTGCCCTTTCTTCTGTTCCTTTGACTTCTCTGTCTACTGGGTTACTACACATACTCAAAAATCCCATTTACCACTGCAGCCATCCTCCTAATACTCCCTGACTTCACCTGCACACAGAAGGTAAACAGTTAAGCTTTATTCAGTGACTCATTTCTTTAGTTCTCATTGTTTAATAACCCTTTGAGAGGGTTGAAGACAGTATTAAGACCCTACACAAGAAGAAACAGCAGAGCTAGCCTTACGTGGAATAGACCTCCATTGACTTGGGCTCCACGATTCCAGGTCCTCTTGCTTTTCTACTTCATATCAAGTCGTTTTTCTCATTAGTTCTTCATCAGCCCATATTTTCCTTTTGATCTGTTACAGCTGTACATGTTTACCTTATCCTGTTCTTTTTTTCCTTTCAGACAGTGTTGATACGTGGCTCTGGATGGCCTAGTCCTCAAGATGCCACCCAACTTGGCCTTTTCTCTGAATAATCCTCTTGCCTGTACATGTGCTTGTATGTGTGCATTTTTGTGGGGGTGTATTTGCATATGTGCATGTGTGTGCATGTGTGTGTTTGTGTGTGCTTGTGTGTGTAAGTGTGTGCGCATCCATGTGTGAATTTTTTAGGCAGGATCTTATTCTATATCTCAGGATGGCCCAGAATCCACTTTACAGTCGAGATTTGCTTTGCACTCCTGACGGTCCCCCTTCCCTAGCTTCCAAAGACTGAGATTGCCGGCATCCCTCACCATGTTTAGAATACTGTATTTCTTTACGTTTTAATCTTAAATCTCCCATTCTCCAGATACCATACTTTCTCAATAAGGTTTGGATTTATCACATTTCTGAATAAAAATTATCTCCACAGTGCAGCATATATCTACCAACATGCTTACAACGGACATAAAGTAAAAGTGACTTTAGTAAAAGAGGGTCCCGTCCCTGGTTTAACTCACTCTTCTTTGCCCCCGTCAGCCACCTTTCCACCTCCTTAACATTTCCCTTCAGAACCTCCCTCCCTGACAGCGACTTTGGATTCCAGAATACACTTCTAATGAATAAGGCCTTTTATGAAAGAGATCCAAGACACCGGAAGCAATAGAAAGCCTTGAGATCAGATCACCCCACACGATTGCTCCTGAGTGCACGCAATTACTCCAAGACAACAAACAAGAAGGCACTCCTCTCAGAGTAATCGTCACATGGTTGCCCTCAGCCAAAGACGTCAGTCAGTCCTTCAGCGACTACATCTCCAGACTCCTGAGGCAGAAACAGTCCTGAGATAATGATCAGCTAGACTTGGGCCCTGATCCCAGTTCCCTGCTACGTCAGCTCTGCCTATCCTTGTTCCTTGTCTCTATTCCTCTTTTCTGCAAAACTGAACTTTCCTGTCAACCCCTCAAACACAGCTGGGGTCATGGAGTCTGCAAAAGCGGAGAAATGTAGCCACAGTAGCCGGAGCAGTTCCCTGTCTTAGGATCCTTAATTACACCCCAGAAAGGGATTTGAGGACGAATCTGGGTGAAGCAAGTTTAGAAGATTAATAAGTAGCGATCAGAGAGAGTAAACGGCTTGGGGTTTCAGCTCAGGTTTAGAGAGAGCTAGCTGCACGTGGGTGTCTTCATAGCGGCGGCGTACAGGATTCTGTGGGTTTCGGAGCTACATTGTTCAAAGGGTATAATTTACTACCATGTTTAACGTTTAAGCGAAGCTTAAAAATTAAGTACAAAACTATCTGCTGATTATTTAATTTTGAATTGTGAGGCGGTTTTCTGAGGCGTGTTATTTAGGGTTTGCGCAAGGGGAAAAAGTGCTGACACGGCTAAACTCAGTCACAAACTTTCTTCTCGTTTTGAGCAGCACCCTTGCATGAGATGTCTTTAGGAAAGTGGGACTTGTCCCTATAGTAATTTAGATTTTTTCCAGTTGTGTTGAGATTTCTGATCCTGCAGCAGGGTTCCCGAGGGAGGGTCTTTTCTCCTTTCGATGCCCTATGACCTTTTTATACGCCCCGTTCTCTGGAGCCTCTTTATCTGTCTCCGTCAGAACTTCTTTTGCTCATTTCTACGCTGCTTGCCTCTCTGACAGGGCTGGAGTGGGGGTGGTAGTGGGAGGGTAGGGGGGTATGGGAGTATGGGGGTGTCTGGACGGATGACAGCATTTGCTGTGGGGGATTCAGGGCCAAGGGCTTTTGCCCTGAAATCCCATAATATTTTTTAAAATACGTTTTAAGGAGAGAATGGCAGTTTTCTGCGGACCCGTTTATTTTGGCTAAGTCATCATTAGCCTGTTGCCCATCTCACTAACAATATTGACTTACATGTAAGATAAAAGTATAGGAATTTTTTTCTTATGGAAAAAAGAAATAAAAATTCCTATTTGCTTTCTATAACTTTGCAAAAGTAGACCTCAAAGTCTCATCGCAAGAGTCCAGTACGTGGTTCTCAGTGTATAGCAAGAGGATTTCTTTTATTCACAACTAAAAGTGCCATTTAAATGAACTTCCCTTTTAAAAAAATGGGGTGGGGGAGAGAAAGAAAAGAAAGCCAATTAAGCTTATTTTAAGTTTTCAAAATTTAGTTTCTTTTTTAAAATAAATTTTTAACAGTCACAGATTAACAATATATTTCTGTTAAATAACAGACTGAAACAGAAGTGATATTTATTTTTATGAAGGTATAGTTGATAGATTTAATTAAAATTTTCAAGATGATTTCATTAATGTTAAGAACACAGAGCCATTATGAATACTCCATAGAAGTCACCAACCTTAATAAGCCAAAGCACTGAAAATAAAAATATCATTTGTTATATATACATCTAAGAATAATTTGTATGTATGCACATGCATTTTAAGACTAACAAAATATTTTTTATTGGGTGACAGGATTAGGCTCAAACTTAGACTTAATAACTACAAAATTATTAGGCAAATATGTTGATTCCTTGATTTCCTTTAGAGGTCTAATATGGATAAAAGTATATTTCAATAAAAAGAATGAAATTTATGTATTTAACATGAAACCTGTGGTTTGATTTTTGCTGCAATAATTCTCAATATTGGTTCAAATATCAGAGAAAGACTTTCCTTTGCAACAGATGGAAGACATTACAGAAACCACAACTAATCAAAATGCAGAGGCATGGAACCCAGTTCCAACAGACGCAACTATAAAACACATCCACACCGATGGCTCAGGGAGCATTGCAGAGGAGGGGGCAGAAAGATTGGAAGTGCCAGAATATCAGGGAGTTTGCTATGGGGCTGTATCTCCTAGTAATGTCAATGGCTAGGCACACAGTCTCCCTACCGTGACTCCTAAACAGGAGCTGAACAAGGATGCCGTCGATGGACAGGCTAACGTGGATGTGTGTGAGCTCGGAAGACGTCAGCCCTACACAAAGAACTATAGTAACTATGAAATGCTGGCAGCAGGAAAAAGAGTCTTCCTCATGGAAGAACACACCAAGTAGTTATCCAATACCAAGTGTTCAGCCTTGAAAACGTGCATATAAGTAACGCTATACAGAATGAACCGGTTGTGTGTATGTATTTAGGAATATATATGCATATATATGCACATATATGTACATATACATATTTGCATTGCATGTAAAAATGATTAATGAAATATGAGGCCATGAATTTGAAAAAGAGTAAGAAGCAGTATATGGGAAGGTTTGGGGAGGAGGTAAGGGAAGGGGGAGACATAGTATAATTAAATTAGGTCAAAATAGAAGGAATAATAAGTAAATGAGTATTCTATTTTCAACTACAATGTTAAAAAGTCTGTCCTTGTTTGTCTGTTTTGGGTTTTTCATAACAGGGTTTCTCTTTGTAACCCTGGCTGTCCTGTAACTAGCTCTGTAGACCAGGCTAGCCTCAAGCTCAAAGAGATCTGCCTGCTTCTGTCTCCTGAGTGTTGGGATTAAATGTGTGCATTGCCAGCTGCCTTGGTTTTTTATTTTTTGTCCTTGTCTTTTTGATACTGGTTAGATAAAAAAAAATCACCTAATTATCCTAAGTCAAAAAGGCTGGAAACCAGAACAAAATACTCAGTACTTCTCTCCAAGAGACCAGATTCTCTGCTACCATGGAAACTCAGAACTCCCAAGGACTCAGATCATCTTCTGGAATGAAGAAGCTAATTTCTGCTCAGAGTTCTTCCTTTTCCCATCAAGTTCTCATGCTAGCTTGCCTCAGAGCTCTCCTGAGCTGTATTCTCTTTGAGTCTCAGGATGGCTTCCAATGTGTCTAGGTCCTCCTTCTCTTCCCAGGTCAATGATCAGTCGAAATATCCCAAAATTCTTTGTGGTTCGATTTTCCTAAAGATTTTTATTTCTTTTACATTCAATAATCTATCACTTGCATTAAAAACATTTTCCCTCGACCTTCATAAGAAATATTTGATAAAAGAAAATGTGATTTCTGAAAAACTTTCTAAGTGGATTTGTTTTGCGGCCATTTTCCTTAGCAAATATTAAGCAAACCTGACCTACTCAACACTCCCTATGAAGGGCCAAATACCTTGCTGAGTGCTTCTCCTCTCAAGGCCCCGGGTATAAAAGTTGATGGTGGAACCTTCTACAGTGAACTGGTCTTTGTTTAATAAAATTGACCAATTTTGAATTCATCATTTTAATCGTTTTTATTTCATACTGCAGAGTTTTTCATACCAGTTGCTCTCTGGGGAGAAATCAGTGAGCTGTCCATGAATTTTTGTAGGGCACCATCCACACAGAAGCCAATACAGCTCCTGTAATATATAATCTTTCTGTTTTTAGATACGATGATAAACATCAAATTATCTTGTCTTTTGCTATTTTGGACAGTGTTATGCAGTGCTAAAACATGTGCTACTGTATGACATCTATTGGTGAAGTTTATTTCTACATCAGTCTTGGCTGAGAAGCTATTATTTTCAAGGTGTTACTATAAAATATTATTGGCATTAAGAGACATGTCATCAGTACTTGGACACTCATCTGGCTGAGATGGAGACCTCTTTAGCTTCTTGGATGGAATCCAGTTCTGGAATTTTCTAAATTACAATGACCTCAGTTATAGTCTCAGCAAGTACAATGATCTGAGGTGCAAGGTGGGACCGGGGATGCCTTGGCAGTGTGTGTGGGGGGACAAACACACCATCAGACAGAGCTTACATGGGAAGGAAGTTTATTGGGGAAGGGAGGGGTCTGAGAGGAAGAAGAGAGAGAGAGAGAGAGAGAGAGAGAGAGAGAGAGAAAGAAAGACAGAGACAGAGGCCTGCCTCCTCAGAGAAAAGCAAAAAGAAGAGAGCGGGAGTAGGTGGGACTTGTCTCTTTTTTTTTAAATATTTATTTTATTTTTTATGTATACAATATTCTGTCTGTGTGTATGCCTGCAGGCCAGAAGAGAGCACCAGACCCCATTACAGATGGTTGTGAGTCACCACGTGATTGCTGGGAATTGAACTCAGGACCTTTGGAAGAGCAGGCAATGCTCTTAACCTCTGAGCCATCTCTCCAGCCAGGACTTGTATCTTAAAGGGATCTTTGTACCCGCACACAGAATCGGGGCACTTTCTGCCATGCATGCAGGGGTGGCCTCTCTGCCTCTGCCGGGTCCCCAAGGGGCGGGGCCAGGTTTGTGTTTGCCTGGACGATATGAGCAAGGATGCAACTTATCCTTTCCTGAGCAGTATATATACTCGACCAATACCTATTTAACTTACTCTTTAAGCCTTTTCATTGGGTGTGGCTGTTTTGCTAAAAAAAAAAAATGCTCATTCTGCTTGTTTGAGTCTCAAACTTTTTTTCAAATAGGCAGCACCTTACTGGGGTGGTGGCACGTCCCTGTTAGCATTTGGAAGGTGGAAGCAGGAAGATCAGGAGTTCAAGGCCAGCCTTGGCTTCATAGTGAGTTCAAGGGCAGTCAGAACCCAAATAAATAGAAAAATACATACAGAAATACATATAGACAGACACACTAAAACAATATTCAGCATCTTTACTTGTGAAATGCGTGTGAGTTATACATCCTTTCAGTTTTGCTCATTCTGCCATGTATTTTCCACTGTGTGTGCATGGCAGAACAGGACAATGGGTTGGACTATTCCAGACATGGGTAAGTAGCTTTTATTGCAAAGATGACCCTTTGGTTATTTTGCTGCCCTTGTACAGTGGATTGACCCAGAGTATTGAAATTCTGCATCATTGAGCACAACGTACCTGTCCATGGGCTATGCTTAGGATCCTTCTCTCTCCTACATACAGTGTTCTGAGATAAGCATATTTTCCTGTCAGACATATTTATGAAACACAAAACTAAACAGAGAGGATTAATACATCAGAAATCTTAAAAAAAATAGCCTAACTTAGCAAGGCTACACAACTCATTTTTAATCTACTCGGTTCATATTTTGTGTCATTTGCCAAAGAATGAAAATACAAGGCCAGGCATGGAAATACATGCCTTCCATCTCAACGCTGGGTAGGTCAAAGGCAGGTGGATCTCTTGAATTCGAGGCCAGTTTGGTATTCATAGTGAGTTCTAGGCAAGCCAGAGCTATTCTGTGAGATGCCATCTCTAAACAGGAACAACAAAACAAAAGAAATCAACAAAACAGCGGGGTGATATTCACCTTGGTGTGTGTGTGGGTATATACCTTAGACTGAAAATATTCCTTATTGTTTATTACACTGGTTGGGCTATTTGCATCCCTAGTTGTCTGCCTATGTATAAAATGAGATAAGAAATGTATAGAAAAGTTTGACATTCACCTGATGTCCTCCTTTTAGTTTGTGCAGAAAACTGGATATTTAAGGGCTAAGAACAGAAGTCCCCAGACGCCCAGGGTCCTGTGCACCGCTGTAATGTGTGGGAAATACTCAAACACAATTGCCAATAGGAACATCTATTCACAGGCCATCATGTAGCACAGGATGTGGGAAAAATGATGTTTAATATCTTTTCAGTCACCCTTCCTCAGGGAAGCCCTCCTGACCTTTCACGGACCCTTCAGATTGCAGAACCTTTTATCAGACAATCTAATTCACTCCCATGGCTTCACTCCTTATCTTTCTGGACATGTACAATCTTCTCTTACAACCTCCGTGTGGACATTTCAGAACAGCAAACCAGGTGTGCCCAAAGCAAAACCCCAACTGTGTCTATCTGCTCCCTTCCCTATCACCACAAAAGGAAAATTATGAGCCCCTTCCAGGGTTGTCAGTCCCAGGAAATGAGAGCAATGTTCATAAACTGTGCATATAAAAAAACCCTAGGACACTGGTTCTCAAGCTTCCTAATTCTGTGACCCTTTAGTCCGGTTCCTTATGTTGTGGTGACCCCCCCCCCCAACATAAAATTATTTCCATTGCTACTTCACAACTGTAACTTTGCTACTGTTACGAATTTATGCTCTTGTACCCTGTAAAAATTTGTCACTTGTATTGGTTTAATAAATCACTGATTGATCAGTAGCCAGGCAGGAAGTAGAGTTGGGGTGACCAGACTAGGAGAATTCTGGGAAGAGGAAAGGCAGAGATGTAGCACAAGATAGATGCAGAGGAAGTAAGATGAGAAGGTCTTACTGAGAAAAGGTACAAAGCCACATGGCTAAACATAGAAAAGAATTATGAGTTAATTAATTGATTTGTTTTTTATTGATTTTATTGAGCTATACATTTTTCTCTGCTCCCCTTCCTACCTCTCCCCTCCCCTTCAGCCCTCTCCCATGGTCCCTATGCTCCCAATTTACTCAGGAGATCTTGTCTTTTTCTATTTCTCATGTAGAATTAGATCCATGTATGTCTCTCTTAGAGTCCTCATTGTTGTCTAGGTTCTCTGGGATTGTGATTTGTAGTCTGATTTTCTCTGCTTTATGTTTAAAAACTACTTATGAGTGAGGACATGTGATAATTGTCTTTCTGGGTCTGGGTTACCTCACTCAATATGATGTTTTCTAGCGTGAATTATGGACTAATTTAAGTTGTAAGAGCTAGTTAGTAATAAGCCTGAGAAACAGGTCAAATAGTTTATAATTAATACGAACCTCTGTGTGTTTATTTGTGGCTGAATGGCTGTGGGACTGGGTGGGATGGAAACTTCCATCTATAACCCTAATGCAAATACTGTGTTTTCCAATGGTCTTAGGTGACCCCTGTGAACAGGTCATTCAGTAACCCCAAATGGTCGAGAGCCAAAGGTTGAGAACTTCTAACCTAGGAGTTGCTCTGCTCTGCTCTTAGGCTGTCTTTCTCCTGTGCTAGGCTGACTTACCTTCCTTTGCTCTCCCAGCATCAGCAATTGCACTTTCAATTCCTGTCGCTTCTGTTTCCTGACCATCACTGAGGTGAGAGCCTGTCC
The DNA here is from genome assembly GCF_018167655.1 of Microtus oregoni. Lineage (NCBI taxonomy): Eukaryota > Metazoa > Chordata > Mammalia > Rodentia > Cricetidae > Microtus > Microtus oregoni. The sequence goes on along the minus strand of NW_024543065.1, from coordinate 3,319,106 downwards.
TTCACTCTCCTGACCACTCCTAGTCAAATTAGTCATCATTTTTTCTGACTTAACAGAGTCCCTGAGATGGGCTTCCTCACCTACCGCGAAGTCAGTCCAATCCACTCTTTATTTTGTGCCAATTAAATGATTCGATTCTGAAGATGCAAACTCTTACCAGGTCTCCTTTGTGAGTTTTCTCTGTCTGTTTGGACCTGTGGCGAGAAGCTCCCTGCAGCTCAGGACTGCTGCGCTGTTTCAGGGCATTCGCACCCCACTCTGACTCTGCCTTCATTTCCAAAGAAGCTTCGAGTTTTTCATTGCAATATTCTTCATCCTAATTTCATTTATAGCAACTCTAAGGATTGAGTTGACGGCATCATTGGCTGGATACTAGCTACCCTTGAAGACCTGTGATCACTCTCGGAATCCTGGAAATACACCGAGCCTCCAGCATTAACATGTGGTAGAAATAACTGATGTGATGAACGTTTAAAAAATGAATAATTCGCCATTTTGCTCCATTCATGCTATGCTTCTCAAGTTTAGCAATGGAATAAAATCACCATAATTACGTAAAAGAAATATGAATTTCTGTCTTAGCTATTTTTGTTAATCGAACTTTTTGCTACGATCAAATTTTGTAATATTTGAAGCCTGAGTAACTACACACTTTTTACCATCTCATTCGTACATTTTATGTGATTAGGATGCAGTTCTGAAACTGCAGCAGTGAAGGAGCCAACACAGTGGCATTAAAATTATTAAATTATTATCTGTAGCTTCGGTTTATTAATATGAAAATGTGATTTGTAAGAACATAGAAAATATTGATTTGAGGTAGCACTGTACCTGCTGAATATTGAATGCCTGCTAAGTAGAGGAGGGCGTGGTTTTAAAACTACAAAAATAATACAAAGGTCCCTCTATGGTCTTATTTTTTTTCCACATTATTGGAAGATATTTTGAAGACAGGATTTTCTGTAAAAAGACCTAAAAGCGTAATTTTAATAAATTTATCTGTCCAAATTACTGCTTATTTTTGGGGGGGTTTGGAGACAAACCAGCAGGGCTATGAACTTAGCGCTTTCCTCCTGGGATCCAAGGGCACACGATTCAAATCGAGTCAGCATATCCATGTGTAAAGGGACTGTTCATCCAGAGGACACGAATGTTCATTTTGGCTTCACTCCTTCCAGACTGGATACATACCAAGATTTCTTCAGTGTTGTTATTGTTAATTATTAGTTCTGGTAAAAATTAACGAATAGTGTTATTCTAGCTTGAAATCCCTCAGACTGACCACTCCTCTCAAAATAAAAGCTAGGATTTGAACATCAATGATTTTAAGTAAGACAACTAAAAACCAATTCCTAGGCTTGGGGAGATGAAAGCAGGTAGGAGAAATGGAATCATAGCCCCCCCCAAATCCTACTTAAATCCCAGGAAGGCATGTCAGCCTGCCTGTGATACTGTTTCTCAGAAGGTGGAGGCAGGAATGACCCAAAAAGGCTGGGTAGGTAGATTAGCCTAACCAGTGATCTCTGTGTGATATTAAGACGCCATGTCCTCAATAGATATGGTGGGGAGCACCAGGGAAACCACACTGACATCAGCCTTGAGCCCCCAAAACATTACTCTGTGCTGATAACTTTTCATTGTCAACTTGATACAATCGAGAATCATGCAGGAAGACAGCCTCTGTCAGGGATTGCCCACATAGGGTGACTTGTGGGTATGTCTGCGGGGGTTGTCTTGATTGTCTGGACTGATGTGGGAAGGCCCATCCTAAGTGTGGGTGGCACCTTCAGGTGGTGGCCCAGATAAAGGGATGTGGAAGAAGGAAAGCTTTTTGCCACTTTGCTTCCTTGAGTTTCTCTTTAGCTGTGAGTTCATCTATTCTGTTGCTGCTGCTGCTGCTGATTCGCTTGTTAGAAAGAGCTTCTTCAGTTTTCCACCATAGTCTGAAGGCCAGTGGCTCCTTAGGAATCCTTATGGGACCTCTGAGAAGACCAGCATCATATTCTGAACAACTACCAGGTTCTCGGTTTCTTTTGTCTGATCCAGGTATCATTAGACTAAACACACCACGTGAGCCAATCTAAGGAATTCTTCAGTGTGTCATGGTACTGGTTTTGCTCCTCTAGAGTACCCTGACAAGCTAGATTTTAGAAAAACATAATGCATGTTCTTCAGAAAGGAATCTAAAATCAGAAGTAGAGAACAGGGTGGACTTTCAAGTCTTCTCTGTCACCTTTCACTCTCGTCTTTCTACATGTTACAGATAGAAGCTGCTGCCCTGCTGGTGCCCAACTACTTGCTGAGTGCCCAGATATGATCACATGAGTGGTGGAATCCTGTGGCCAGGACATCTGCCGGAGTGATGAAAAATGTAATTTTCTTGTTAGCTCCAAACAAATAAAATTGCAAGAAATATGTCATATATTATATGCAAAGTATCTTACCTTGCTTGTCTGCCCTCAGAAATTTCTGGCAGTAATACAAGATGTCATTCATTTTCAAGACTTGACCCTATGTTTTCCAAAATGGTAATTTCTCAAACGTTCCCAGCCACTGTGACTTAAAACAGCGATAGCCTGAGGCTCTCACAGGATCTACCGGGCGTCGAAACCTTTTACTTTTGAATAAAATACACCCGTGTTTATGGAGTGTCACTCACACTTCCTTATGGTATATATTTACCAAGAAAATGCCATTTCAACTGTGCGCATGCTACCATGAAGCTAAAAATAATGCATAAGAGGGGAGATAGATAACTTCTCATTTATAGTCTGTTTGACGGTTTATGTGTCAACCTGATTAAATCCCTGCTTATATAATCAAACTCTCAGCTAGCTGTTGCTTTGAATATGTTTGTACCTACAGTTACAACTTCAGTGCATTTGAAATTAAGTGGATTATTGTTTTGTTGTTTAAAGAAGAGGCAAACCTAGGGTGTGACATGCTATCTTTATTATTCTTGCTTATTTATTTATTTATTTATTGTGTGTGTTTACATGCCAAGACATGGGTGTAGTTGGTTCTTTCCTCTAACATGTGTTGCCAGGAATCCAACAAATCACCAGGCTTGGTGGCCACTGTCTTTATCCACCAAGAGATCTCACCGGCCTTAGTATTTTTGATAAAAGAAGTGGAGCCTCTTCTATTAACTGAAGACTTGAAAGCAAAACCAGGTCTTCTAGAAAACAGGATTTTTCTTCCTCCAGACTATAGCATTAGGTTCTGCCTGGGTTTGCGATCCACTTCCTGGTCCTGCACCTTTTGGACTCAAAACTAACTTGCTACCTGCCTGCCTGCTCTGTTTATTTCAGATCTGTTCTCATAATCAGAGGAGATGCTTTCTTAGAACATATCTTTCATTTCATAGGCTGTACCTAGCATATTCGTTTTACTCCTTTGAGGACCCTCACTAAGATAATTGGAATGGGCATGTGGGCACAGCATTCACGTCTTTCAGCTTCCTGACAATATAAACAAGGTAACAATGTCACACTCTTACCACCATGATTCCTCTGCCTCAACACATTGGATCTCCTCAATCCTGGAGCCCCCAAGCTCAAGCTTTTCCTTCCTTAGTACTTTGTTTTCAGGTATTCTGTCACAGCGACTGGAAAATTACTACTACAGACTCAAGAGGATGAAGTAAAGAATATGCAAAAATAGAATTATGTTGACAGAGATGGAAGCTCTGAGAAGCAAAAGGAAATATTAGAGATGAAGAATACTGTGATTGAGATGAAGAGTGCCTGTGATTGGGTAATTATAATTAGACTTGAGACAGAAGAGGAAAGAATCTCTGAGCTTTAGAATATGCCAATAGAAACTTCCAAAGTCCAAGAACAAAGAGAAAAGGATAAAAAAGCTATGGAACAGCTACCATGGACTAAAAATATAAGTACTAATGTACATATAATAATGTTACTATAACAAGAGAAAGGGAGAAGAGAATAGAAACAATAACTGAGGTATAATTACTTAGCATTTTCCCAAAATTACTACCAGAAATCAAACTACAGAACCAGTAAGCTCAGAGGTCATTAACTAGAATATATACAAAAGCAAGCAAACACACAAACAAATAAAAAACAAACAAAAAATCAAAGGAAAGGAAACAATGCACCCATTTGTACCATGCTGTAATTGCAAAATCAAAGATAAAGAAATATTCTTGAAAAACAATCATGAGGGAGGGGCAAAGAGAAGAGTGACAACCAGGTTTTAAGAACCCTTGAAAACATGAAAAGAATGGACTGGGTATTTGCTGTTAAGAGAAAAAGAAGTCAGCAACCCTGTACACTGTGGGAACAGCCTCAAGACCTAAGGAGAAATAATGACTTTCTCATCTAAAGAAAAATTGTGGATCTGTGTTGTCAGTGAATACACAGCAAAAAATATTAAAACAAGTTCTTCAGAGGGAAAGGAAAAGATACAGGTGGGGAAGTCCAACCCCTCAAAAGAAAGAGTAGCAAGAGGGAAAAAGTGGGAATAAAACCAAGTTTTTATTTCTTTCATTCTTAATGGCCTCTAACTTACAATAGTTTCTTAAAATGATAATAGCAACCATGTACTTGATTATATATGATGCATGATTATACTTATGACACTTACCTAAGCAGATAGGTAAGTGAAACAGAATGGTATCAATGATATGATGGATGGGAGGAAGAACTAGGAATACATCATTATAAAGTATTTGTGCTATGGCAGCTATGTAATATTATTTGAAAATGGCGTGGTTAGTTAAAAGTCTGTATTACAACCTTTACAAAGTGCAAAAAGAAGTCTAACTGTTGTACTAAGATAGAAAATGGTGTAAAATTAAAGGCTCAATTTAAACCTCAACAAGCAGAAAAAGAAGAGAAGACAAAGTGAGAACAAAGAAATAGGTCCATGAATCGAAGATGTCAGTAGGCAGGAGAATCTTAATCTAGATGGGTTGCTGATCCCCTTACACTTCCGTAGTTTGAAAAATGTCAATTACAAGATACGTGCCAGTGTGGAGAAAAAACAGCCACACTGTCTGCTGTCTGTAGAGAATCCATCTGCTATACAAAGACACATATAAGGTAAACATAAAAGGATGGAGAAAGATTTCAAAATAAATCACATTAGCAACAGATCTTCCGCAAGAGTAGATGTCAAAACAAGGAACCTTATTACACACTGGAAGGATCAGAATTCCAGGAGGACTTGCTGGCTGCACCCACATTAGCACTTGTTCTTTCTCTTTTGAGTTAGTTGGATGGCTTTGGATAAAACTGGTGAACTTTTTATTAGTATGTACAGCAGTCAAGCCTTACCCACAGTACCATGTACTGGTTATAAGGTAAAGTATGTATCTGCACGGAGCAGATGTTTAAAGGGTCGGGTTCGTTTTTGGAGTTCTCACATACCTTTTAGTTTTTCTCTAAGTCAAAGAATAAGAGTGTCTGGCAGAGCGAGGCCAAGTGAATGAGGCAGTTAGCAACGCCTTCCACTGTGAGAATCTTTCCATGTTGTGAGGTAAGTGTATCAGGGAAAACTCAAGGACCGTAGGAATACTTTCAACGACCAGAAATCTCTCAATCTAGCTATAGCAGTTAAGTAAATCGATATTAACAAGGAAATCAAGTGATTCCCAAGGCAACGGTAGAATAAGTACTTCTTTAATCCCAGCTAGTCATTCTAATTACTTTAGGTATTCCAGCCATCTCTCAACCATGTACATTATTAAAAGATAAATAAATATATTTGGTCTTGGAGAAGCCAAAAGTAACGAGTGAAGGATTTGTCTGATCAACTTGTCGTTGCTCATTTCCACATCAAAGCAGACATGACTGTCTAAGGCTCTGATTCTTATACAAAATACATTTGAGACTGACTTTGTCTTAACAATAAGCTGAAGACCCATGAGACTGTGTGTGTGTGTGTGTGTGTGTGTGTGTGTGTGTGTGTAAGAACATCTACTGAATAGAGAATTCTGTCTTTGTGGAGGTGAAAACTTAATCTTTATGTTGAAAGACTTTCAAGTTTTTAAACTATGTATATAGAACAATAAAGTATTTATTTAAAATGACAGACATTACTTTATACTATGAACAAAGCTCAGTAATGTTAGGCTACAGATTAAAAGGAGAATATTTGAAGAGCGGCTTTGCTCCATGTAGTACACACAGTGCAAAACAAGTCATCTTAACTGTAAGAAGAAGACACACGTATTGAACAAACTTTAATCATCTCTCTGGCTTTAGGCAGAATGTATTGACCATATGGGAATACATGTTGTTTCATGAAGAGTGGCTGGTTTCTGCTCTTTTGAGAGGACACAGCAGCCAAAGCCTTTGCTTGGGCAACTGAGTTCGATCTAGGTTCTTCACTCAACAGGACTTAATCATCAAATGCAGTAAATAGTTGGTGAACTTAGGACTTAAACTTTCCACATGAGCGAAGAAAATACAAGACCCGAAGTAAGATCTGCTCAAGTGGGAAATCTTAACTGCAGAGTAAGGGTCACACTCTACACCACGGTCTGCTCCAAGCAACCCCCGAGTGGGAAGACTTTGCTTTTACAAACAGACCAGATGCTAAGCCCTAAATGATCCTGGGGCTGTTGATAAGAAGAGAGGCGCTACTCGATGAAGGTCAGGCCTTCACTGGAGAAATGAGGTAAAGTTGGTTCCATGAGTGGCCAGGCCCAAAGCCACAATGTGCCTGAAAGACTATGGATAGAAACGGAATTGTGTGGGGCTGAGCCATGGTGCCAGGAGAGAAGTGAGGAAACGGCGGTGACTGAGTTGGGAGGCGTAGGGAGCCTGTTTGTGCACAGAGGACACGTACAGGCCCCTTCCTTCATGCAGGGCCAGCGAGTGCTCTCCAGGCTCAAGGGCCCTTGAAAGGCACTGTTCTGCCAGGCCAGGCTCAGAACCAAATGGAACCATGCTGCTCTTCTATTGAGAAGGTGCCACTTCTTGAAAGCTCAATTCTCTGCCTTCCAATTGTGAACTTTCAGCATTGTTTCAACACAAACATGCTTTTATTTTCTTGATTTCCACCAACATCTTTACCTTGTGCCTAAACGTTTCTTTCTGATCTGTACTATTTATATGGCAAACAGAACATCTTTTTTACCTCTTCAGTCACTCATCAACAAACAAAAAGACACGGCATTTCTGAAGCTGAGGGAAATGCTGTCATTGAACAAAAACAAAACAAAACTGGACAGCAAGCTCATAAATTAAAAACACCACTGTTTAGAATACAAGACTGGCATTCTTAAGCTCTTTCGGTGAGAATCTATTAGCTCTTTTCAGACAGTTTTTGTATGTCTGCATGCTATTCTGGAAGCACATCCCCACTGTCTCAGTCTCTAGTTGGGGAGGAAGTATCTAGTCTTTGAGTCTCCACCTCATGTCTGCTCTCCAGTGAATGCATTACAGGTATGAGGTGTGACTTTGCTGGTGTCCCACTACTAGAAAGGAAATGACTTTTTTGAGAGTGTTTTTACTATCTTAGCAATCAGAAAATAATGTCTTGTGACTCATCACTAATACCAGATTTTTTTTTATTGAGAAAAGGAAAAAAAAAAACAAGTTTCCACCTCCTCCCAGCCTCCCAGTTCCCTCCCCCTCCTCCCACCCTTCTCCCAATAAAATGTTTTATAACTGACCTTTGAGCTCTTTATATTCCCTTTAGATAGATGTTACTCTGGAGTTACTGCCCGAGTCGTCTGTAACCTTTATCAAGTAGACAACACCACACAGTCTAGACCACAATCTGAGTCTCCTCGTCTTTCCTTATACATTCAGAAACACTCGGATTATATTCTGCTCCCAGTCGAGAGTGGTTTAACACGCCTAGATTAACTTCCCAACACACTGGTGACATTTGTTCATGGAAGCTGGCTTTCCAGCAGGACTCTCAGACTTGAATGTGCATGGGAACCGTTTTGGTTCTTTTCTACAAGTCACTTAATCTTATCGACGATGCAAGGACTCTCTTCCTTAACCCTGGCCCAGGATTCCCTGGAGCTTTGCAGAAATGAGCTCTAGGCCTCGTTCCTGGTCCACTGCATTGTTCAGACTTTTACCACTCTGACAAACCCACCAGAGAAATGCCTTGAGGAAAGAGAGAGACTTAGGCTCACTGCTTCAGTGGGATTGCTTGCTTCCCAGCTATGGGCTTATGATAAGATTATCATGGGATTAGGAACATGTGATGGAGGTGGGTACTTATTTCAAGCAACCAGGAAGCAGAGAGAAGGCTAACAGGAAGAGGTCAAGGCCAAGGCCAAGGCCAAGGCCAAGATTCTCTGAGACTTACATACTCCGAAACCCATTGCTTCCAATGAGACCCTCCCATCCATAGTCCCTACCATTTCTCAATAGTCTCTAATTTTTAACTTGCAAATAGATTAAATCATTGGTTATGCCATGCCCTCATGACCTAATAGTCTTTGGAAATGCTCTCACAGACACAGCAAGATGTACATTTGTAGAAGAAGCTGTGGGCAGCCTTCCTGCTACCCAGCTTCCAGCTGCTTGGCTAGCTTATGCCCAGAAATAACAACACACAAACTGTATTCATATAAACACTGCTTGGCCCATTAGTTCTAGCCTCTTACTGACTAACTCTCACATCTTGATTAACCCATTTCTATTAATGTGTGCAGCACCATGAGGTGGTGACTAACCAGGAAGATTCTAGCCTACGACAACCATCTTGGGTTGGAGCTTCATTGTGTCTGACCCACTTCTCTTCTTCCCAGCATTCTGTTCTGTCTACTCCACCCACCTAAGGACTGGCCTATCAAATGGGCCAAGGCAGTTTCTTTATTAACCAGTGAAATCAACACAAACAGATTGACAGATGATAATACTACATCATACATTCACCATTCAACTGCATAGCCCTCAATCTAATCCAGTTGAAAATTCAGATTAACTATATTCACCTATCTACATATTAATAAGATCCCAAGTAGTGCGTACGGAAGTTTGGGAGCCATCATACTGAAAGGCACATGGAATCGATGATGTAATGGCAGAAGTGGAAGCATAATTACCACATCTTGGTTGACTCAATGTAAATTTATGGAGCAGTAGTTGTGGAATTGAAAGCAGGTTCTTACTTAGGGGAAAATGATTATCTGCTATTTTGATGAACAATGAAGCAAGAAGTGTATTTTAAGGGATTCCAAAGTGCTTTAATTACATTTTGCAGTTTAAATCTCCCCTGCAACATTTCCCAGAGAGTCAGAAATCTTTGCCATTAAGGGTCTTAAGGGATTGGAGGTCTGTGTAGAACAAAAATTCATTAACACAGTGTAGTGTTCTGAGTCAATTCAACCAGCCATGACTTTCTGTACTGACCATGAACTAAGAGCAGCTTTGTGTATACTAAGTGCTAAGAAGAGACATTTTTTTCAGGAAATATCAATTATGTGAAATTCAAATGTCAAATTAAAAAAGTCAAATTTCAGTGGAACACCCAACCAGTGTTTGGCTCATTATGACCTGCGGCTACCATCATATTCTCATAGCAGAGTGGAGCCTCAGAGATGGAAGTGCCATGACTTGCTAAGACAAAACATATTTCTGATCTCACATAAACACTTATGAAATTGACGTGCCCTTGATTTCTCATGTGGAAAACTGATTATCATTCTTATCTTTCAGTGCAGGTATGATAACAGAAGGAGCATTCCATAGTAAATAAATAAATTTGCTTTACAGGTGCTTCAAGGGCAATATAAAATCATGTAATAGCAATTTTACCAAAACACAATGACAATCTCCTTCTGAAGGTAATTATGGTGAATTTTAGAGTTCAAAAGTTAGAAAATGTAGTTCTGATAGTCTATGTATGCAACACCCTGCTATTATTTTTTTCTAAGTGTAATTTCAGATGGCTAATCTATAATGTCACTTCTCAAGTCTTTTGGTCTTAAGAGCTCATTATACCCTTAAAAATTCTTTAACATCCTAAGGACTTTTATTTATTTGGGCTATATGCATCAATATTTTAAATTTAATGATTAAAATAGAGAACTTGTAAGTACATGTAATAATTGCCATTTTAAAAATAAAGATCCCAATTTATATTAATATCAGTAAGTTGAATTTTGTAATGAATAGCTCTATTTTTTGAATGGTGTTGCTGGGATTCCTTTGCAGATCTCTGAAACCTGTAGGGTTCCCTGTTTCATACATTGGAAACTATTTCTTTTGTTACTGAGGACGTAGTAATCCTGTATAACACACATACACAAACACACATCCAGCATTTGGACGGTAAAACTTGACAGTCTCCAATGAAAATGGGTTTCAAAATTTTGCATTCAAACAGTCAAATTATGTGTTGGCTCAATTGACTTCTTGTACTAATAGTGTTTCTGAGCTCTGTGTTTCAGAAGGTGGTAATTCTGTGTGAAAAGTCAGTCCCTGTTGAGCTTGAGTGGTGGAACAAGAGTCTCCTCTTACTGATTAGTAACTGCGTTGCAACTTCTATGCCTGCCTTGTTCCTTTCCTAGCAGTGGTGTGTATCTTCAGTTCTGAGCTAGCACTGTGGCTCTCCTAGCCTTGGGTCAGGATTGATGGCAAAGTCACTTTTCATTCATGAACGCAGGAAACTGTTCAACCCATTATCCTCTTGCTCTGTTGTTGATGTAGTCCTGGCTTGAGTTTTGTGGCTTCTGCATATCCTGTATTTGTTCAGTCTCCTAAAACTCAAACTAGTTTATTTAGAGAAAACGTGTTTTACTGGCTCATGTAACATGAAAAGTATGGGTAGACAAGGTATAGAGTGAACTTCAGACGTGGTCAGACTTTGTTGGGACTTTTTCTTTCAACTTGACATTCTATTTTAATACAATTATTATGTAAACTGACTCTTCTCATGTGGTAAAAATGTAGCAACCAGCTTGCATAGACTTTATATAAGAAAACAAATCTGTATTGTCAGTGCTTTAATCTCTCCCAAATTAAAGGATGTTAACAGGTCCCCCAAGGTCACATGTCCACCTGTGGTAGAAAAGGGGAGGTTTTTGTTGGAAGCTATCTAGAATCACGTGGGTCTGGATATGGAGTTTGTTGAAGGGATTTAAGAAAGACAGTGATGGGAAAATTGCTCTGCATTTCTTGCTTCTAAGTGAAATGAAAAGAAGACCATTGGAGTTTGCTAGGAGTCTTTGTAACTTCCAACTTTTTTATTTTTGACAGAGTCTAACTGGGTAGCTCTGGCTGGCCTGTAACTCACGGTGTAGATCAGACTGGCCTTGAACCTGTAAAGATCTACCTACTTCCATCTTCTGAGTGCTGGGATTAAAGGCATGTACTGCATCTTCCACCCATTCCCAACTTTTTGTTATTGCTGGAGTCAATCTACTGTAATAGTTGCTTCAAAGGGAACTAATAAAATAGATTCCAAACTACAGTGAAGATAAAAAGTTTTGGAAATCTCATTCTGCACCTCACCCCCCTGTCCACTACTCTGCATGGCTTCTTTTTGTCTTGATCCTTCGGAAGATGTCCTTCTCTTATGCTTTCTCTTCCAAGGTGATGACCAGTAGACAACGGAACATAATCTTTCTCACCATAACTTTGTTCTTTATACCACAGATACTATCTATCACTCTGTTAAATGTCTTGATAACCAAACAAGCTCTAAATATGGTTATTCATTCATTATTACTATTTATCGATAAGCAGTGCTCTAAAGCAGTAGTTCTCAATCTGTGGGTCGTGACCCCTTTCACAGGGGTTGCGTATCAGATATTTATGTTGCGATTCAGAACAGTAGCAATATTATAGTTATGAAGCAGCAGGGAAAATAATTTTATGACTGGGGTCACCACAACCGTATTAAAGGGTCACAGCATTAGGAAGGCTGAGAACCACTGCTCCAAATACTGCGAATATACTGGGAACGAAGTGGCAAGTTCTTGCCCTCGTAGAGTTAAGATCCTAGTGCCTTAGACAAACCAATAGATAAGTGTGTAATGACGTCACGTGGCAACAAAAGGATGGAGAGAAAGGATGCAAAAGTGAGTACAGGAGCTAGTGTGTGCATGTTCATGCATGTGCACATATGTGTGACTGGAGACCAAAAGATAATGTTGTCTATCTCCCTGGATTATTCTCCATACTGTTGGAAGGTGAGAGTCTCTCAAGGAACCTGCAGTTCACTGATTTGGCTCTAGTGTCTGACCAGCTGAATCCCAAGGATCCTCCTGTCTCCACTGGCCCCCGGCCCTAGAAATCTAGAACCTCAATTTTAGATGGGAGGTGGAGATCTGAAACTAAGTCTTCATACTTATGTGGTTGTTATTTTACTTATTCCGTTCCCCCCATGAACTTTTGACATAGGATGATTAGGGATGATATCTTTGAGGGAGGGCCCTCAGAGAATCCAGGAAACGTGGCAGGGGAGAATTGACAAGAAGGGCATCCCAGAGAGAGAGAGAGAGAGAGAGAGAGAGAGAGAGAGAGAGAGAGCGCAAAAGCCCTGAATGTGGTTGATAGTAGCATGTTTCCAGGAAACAAAGGGGAGGCCACAGCAGTGGGAATTATTTTGGGGGTATGGTTTGGGGCAGTAGAGGATAGTATCAGAGAGGTAGACACAAACAATTAATTTATTCAGAAAAACAAGGGAATGATAACTTCTCAACTGAGTGGTGCTGTGTTCTGAAGGGCACACACAAAAGTTTGTATCCCAGAGTGTTTACCCTGAGAAGGTGGAAAACGGAACTGTCATCATTTGTACCATCTACAAGTGACGTGGACAAGTCCAGTTACTTGGGTATTCATGCTCTCCTGCAAAATTATTAGGCAGCCATATTACCTAGACTCAGAGCTAGCGTTTATAGCTATGAAAAGGAAAAGCTGTATAAGTTTCTCTGCTCTAGGACTAGATGTGAGAAAATCAAGCAGAACAGGGAGGGGACTACAGAGGTAGGGTGGGGGTTATGTTTCATGTTAGGGGTGAGGGTAATCAAGTTGACAATGGCATCTTGCATTAATCTCCATACACCCCACACCCCAAGGTGGTTGGTTTTCCAAGCCCTAGTGCAAAGCTTGCCCCTATGGTCATGCTGCTACTAATGTTTGCATGACTTATTTTAATAGAAATTGAGGGTACGTGGAAGCATCTGACTTTCTATTGTTTGAGAAGAGTTTAAACGTGTTTAATTTCCATGTTGGAAGTGGAACCAACAAAACACGACTCAAAGAGGAAACAAAGGTGACAAGGGACCTAACAACACGAAGCAGTAGGCCACACCTATGACCTTCTCCTGGGGTTAACTGCCCCCCCCGGCCCCCCCCCCCCCACACACATACACAGACAGAGACTCAGCATAGGAAAAACGAATTGGAAAAGCAAACCACATTCTGTTTTCCTTAGTGCAAGTCAGGATGAAATCTCCATGTGATATGCAGAAAACATTTTTAGCGTTGGCTTCCTCTGTGCCGAAATGAGGAAAACAGCAGAAGGAAGGCCGGGTGAGCGGACTGCATAATGAGCTGCGGGATCAGAGAGAAAGCGGGTCTGCGCAGGGGCCTCTGACTCCACAGTCCATGGCCGCCTGCCAGCTGGCACCCTTCCTGCCCACGGCTCTTTCATGTGCCTAGCCTTCAGAATAAGAGAGGAAATCTGGGCAGATCCCTTCCCAATGCCTCTTCCCTTCCCGTCCATCTCCTTCAAACGTGTTTGAAGTCCTCACACATTCTGTACCGGTTGCCCTGCGAGGGCTGGTTATGTGTTACAGCTCCAGAGGGCGGGTTTGTCTTTCAAGGGCAGCAAAAGACTGTATGTTGAGTTGCCAGATCAAACCCTTGCCAAATTCGTCCAAGCTGATGAGAAGGTTTGTAAATCTAAGTGGACAAGATGCGGGGGACAAGAAACCCAGCCACCATTAGTGGGTGCAAGGGAGTTTTCACTGTTGTTTCTTTTACGGGATATTAAGCGTGTAGGAATTTTGATAGCAATTTTCTTATGAATTTCTATTCATTTCTAGCCAGCGCTACACCAGCTGTGACTTAAGCTGCCAGAAGCCGGACAGTTTTGTGCGATATGGAGGATCAATAAATTGCTGTTTAAGAATAACACATTTAAGAACTATAATAAAGGGGCAAACATCAGATCACAGAAGAGGACGACAGTAAACGGGTCATTCCTCTCTGGAGCCTAGTTCTCACCCTTGAGCAGTGATGATTAAGATTAGAATATCCTATGCACTCTGATGTACTTAGATTTTGGTCCTCTCACTGTGTCTGGCTACTCTTAACCCATTCGATTAATGGACATCAACTGGTTTTAATTTCTAAAGTGCCCCCTCTTTTTAGGTTTTAGAACAGTGATTCTCAAACTGTGAACCACAAACCTTGGGCCCCAAGACCCTTTCATGGGGGTTGCTTTAGACCATCAGCAAACACAAATATTTACATTACGATTCATAACAGTAGCAGAATTACAGTTATGAAGTAGCAATGGAAATCATTTTATTATGGTGGGGGGGGGGTCGTCACCACAACATGAGGAACTGTGTTCAAGGGTCACAGCACTAGGAAGCTTGAGAAGCAGTGCTTTAGAAGCTGGTTCTTGCATGCATTTCCCTTAAAGTCTCATCAGGACACAAGGGATTTTAAAACTCAAGTCTGAGTCTTTGAAATCTCTTCGGAGCAGAAGGCCATTCAGCTTTAGAGACTTTCTCATTTTTTTTTTTCGAGACAGGGTTTCTCTGTGGCTTTGGAGCCTGTCCTGGAACTAGCTCTGTAGACCAGGCTGGCCTCGAACTCACAGAGATCCGCCTGCCTCTGCCTCCCGAGTGCTGGGATTAAAGGCGTGCGCCACCACCGCACGGCCGAGACTTTCTCATTTTGTATCTGAAAGTTGATTCTTAAGGGACTCCTAAGTAAAAATTTGCTAGATCTACCTGGGCAGAAAATGGGAGAGGAATAGATAATACCTTTGCTAAATATCCACAATTCAATAGCTTAGAAATAAGACAAAACATCAGTCAACTTAGCATAATTTCCACTAGGCACATTTTCTGTATATATTCATTAGAAGGTCTATTTTTTCTTATAGCTCACAGACTGATATTAAACATTTTATTAAACAATTTTTAGTAAAGACAATTACAATGACTGAAAATTGAAAGTGCTCAACTCAAAATAACATACTGCTAAATCAAAAGTATTTTCATGGGAGTTACAGCTACGTTAATTTTAGATGTGGGGACAGAAATTGCTTGGACTTTGACTGTCCATTAGTAGAAAAGTCTAACCAGAGAGAAAAAAAATAGACTTTAATTTAATTCTCCTTTTCTTTCCGAGTCTTTCCTTCTGTGTGATTATGGTCACTACTAAAGAGGAATGAGTTTGGTAAATACACATGGAGTGACCATGTGTTATCGACAGGATGCACGCTCCCTATTTTTAGTAAATTGAGTTGAAAAGAAGAGGAAACAACTTGCTGCATGCTTTTGTAAAATTCAGTAATAAAATTTTAATGGTGGCTTTTGTGTTTTGCTGTTTTCTTTTGGTTGTGTTGGGGTGGGGCATTCTTAATCATGTGTTTAGTATGACAAGGACTGAGGGACCAGAGTGGGTTAATCCAGAAGATGGTGAGTAGGGAAAGAAAGGAACAGAATGAAAGCCACGCTTCTGTGCAGTGCATGAGTGCAGTTCAGAATGCAGTGGGGTTTGGTGTGAGGTGGGTACCCTACTAAAGGAAGGAGCATCTTAGAGGAATCATTTGGTACCAAACATTTAACTTTCTAAACGTCATAGGTTATTAAATAGAAATTTCTGTGCCAAGTGTGGGATACCTTCTTAAGAGTTGTTGTCAAGGAGGATTCAGGGACACTAGAATAATACATACTCTTGTTATTCTTCTTGGTTTTCATCAGAACTAATTGCTAAGACTCTGTTGCTCAAGACAATACATACCTTGGTTGTAAGGTAGAGAAATTAAGCTGGAAGTCTCATAATTAGCTATTGTTTGCAACGCTGGACATTGTTATGCAGTGCTAGCACAATAGTGGCATGAAGTGTTAGGGAGGCAACTAACCACTCTGATTAGATCTGTGCCCTCTGCATATGAGGATATTTAAGCTTGGTAGTGTAAACCCTGCCAAACACCCATGGTTGAGAAGGGCTTATGTCCTAGGAAATAACTTACCATTGGTGTTTAGCTGAATGACATGGCAACAAACTAGCTCCTGAATATTTGTGTTCATGCACGTTTATTTCACATACCTCAAAGAAATTACTGGAATTAAGTAAATTCAACTAGGTCTTGGGATATGAAATCAACATGAAAAAAAAATCAGTATGCCAATAGAAATTAATATAGAAAATAAATCAGGAAAGCAACAATGCTGGGGATGACGAATTGGCTCAGTATGTAAAGCACCTGCTGCACAATCCTTGTGAACAGGGTTTGATCTGCAGAGCCTAGAAAAAATTGGAAAGAGAAATCAACACTCAAATATTGCCTTCTGACCTCCACACAAGCTCTGTGACATATATGTATTCTCTCTCTCTCTCTCTCTCTCTCTCTCACACACACACACACACACACACACATACACACACACACACACATGAGAGAGAGAGAGAGAGAGAGAGAGAGAGAGAGAGAGGGAGTGTCACCTAACAGGATAAATATAAATTAAAGCAGACAGAAATCTCACATTAAACAGTTACAGAAAATAGTAATATACTAATAAATAAAATCATCCAAAGAGGGAAAAGACCTCTCCAAACAAGATCAATAAAATATTAATGAAGAATTTGAAAATATTAAATGAAGACACACCCTTTGTTCATAGATTATAAAAATGAATACTAAAATATTTATACTCTCCAAAGCTGTTTACAGATTCACTGCAATTCTGGTCAATTCACTAGTGATATTCTCCACAAGTTATGGTGGTTTGAATGAGAATGGGCCCTAGGGGCTCATCTGTTTGAACGCTTGGTCCCCAGTTGGTGGAGGTGTTTGGAAAGGAATAAGAAGTATGGCCTTGCTGGAAGTGTGTCAACTGAAGGTGGACTTGGAGGTTTCAAAACCCCACACCATCCCAGTTTGCTTTTTCTCTCACTACCTCATACTTATGGATCAAAACGTCAGCTCTTGACTACTGCTCTAGTGCCATGCCTACCTGCCTGCTGTTTGCTCCCACTGCGATGCCCATGTACTCACCCTCTGAACTGTAAGCCTCAAATAAACTCTTCTATAACTAGGACACAGGTCCTAAAAATAACAATTTCAATATTTGCATAACCACCTCACACACAGAGAGAACAAAATCATGAGCAAAAGTACAAAGCACACAGCATTATATTGCTTGAATTCAAAACACAATAAAAGCTGTACATTAAAACAACATGACCCAAAAACAGATACATGATTAAAAAGAAGACAGACTTGAGAACCTAGAAGCAAACCACATATTTGACTGAGAAGACACATTGGGATTAGGACAGTGCTTTCAATAAGCAGAGCCGGAGAATTGGAAAACTGGGTCTACAATGGAGAAAAAAGAAACTTGATCGCTGTCTTTCACTAGTTAAAAAAAAATCAGGTAAATATTAGCTAAATATGTCTAAAATTAAGAAAGAGAACAGGATGTCCATTCTACCCACATAAAGCAATATATGGCTTCCATTCTTAGTGAGAACAACATGGTATGAAAAAAAGAAATAAAGGAAATACAACTTAGAAAGGGAAGAAGTCAAAAGAATACATAGCAAGACTGACACTTGATTTCAGAGACAGGTAATAAAACCATCATGGCATTGAGACAAGAATGGACACGTAGACCAATGGAATTCAACATAGGACCTGAAATAAACTCATTAGTTAAAGATATTTTATTATTATTTTTTAAAGTGCCAAAACACACACTATATAAAACTTTTTCAACAAATGGTACAGGGAAAACTAAATATTCATATGTAGAAGAATGAAACTAGATTCTTTTTCTCATCTAATACACAAAATGGATCTTGAAGCAATAACTAAAAATTGAAACTGGGGTAAAAATCTTCACAATTTTTGCATAAGCATGCCCTGTAAAGGACTCTGATTGCTCAGAAAATAAAGCAAGGTTTGAAAATGTGATTGCATATAATCTAAAAGTTTCTATGCAGCAAAGAAAACAGCATACAGTGCAAAGAAACAACTGCAGAATGGGAGAAACTTTCTGTCAACTACACACCTGAAAGGGAGTTACTATCTACAATCTATAAGGAACTCAAAAACAAAGACATTGAAACCCCTGGTTATCCATATTTAGCATATGGACAAATGGATCGAATATACAGTTCTCAAAAGAAGACACGCAAGAGACTGGAGAGATGGCTCAGTGTGTAATAGCCCCTGTGCAAACATGAAAACCTGGTTTGGGTCTCAGCACCTACATAAAACAAACAGGAAAACACAAGCATGTCTACGTGAATGGCTGTGCCTATGTTCACAGTCTAGTGCTTTGAAGAGTGGAACAAGAGGATCACCGGGACTTGCTGACTGCCAGCTTTCTCCAGTTCCAGTGAGAGGCCCTGTCTCAAGAGAATATGGAAGACACTGATGGATAGACCAAGACACACAATCTCCCCAACATGCACCCCATTCCCTACCCCACCAGGCATTCACACAGATAAACATAATTTAAAAAATAAAAGAAGATATGCAAAGAGTTAATAAATACTATGAAAAATGCTCAACATGCTTAGTCAGTAAGAAATGTAGGTCATCCCATTCTAGCCCCATCAGGATGACTATCACCAAGCAAAGCAGAGTACAGATGTTGCAGGCAATGATGTCGGAGAAAAGGACCCCTTGCACACCGCTGATGGATACTGCAAACTATCAGTAGTCATTATGGGAATCAATACCCGCTAACCTCAGGAAGGAATAAACTGAAGGTAGTACTGTATCCTGCATTGGGTACCTGAAGAAATCCAAGGTGAACGGCTGCAGAATGATCAGCACACCCAGTCACTGAAGCTTGGCTCACACTAGCAGAGATATGGAATCTGCTTAGATGCCCACCAATCAATGAATGGATATAGAAAATATGGTTAATATAGAAAGTAGAGTTTTACTCATCTGCAAAAAACTATGAATGAATAGATCACTTACAGGAAAATGAATGGGAGTGTAGATCATCCCATTAAGGAATAAGCCAGAGCCAGGAAGACAGCTTCACATGCTTTCTCTCCTCCAGAATCTATACTTAAATATATACTTTAGTGTGCTGACCTCTATTTGCTGTAAAAAGAGGCTTCTTTGATGCTGAGTGGTAGCTTCCCTTATCTTTGGGTATTAGGATAAGATTTAGCATGTTGGAAGGAATTGTGCTGGTCTAGCAAAGTGCTGGTAGCAGAATCTTTTCTAAAATCCATGACCTCACTAGCCCTGGGAAGCAGGCTACGTTTACAGAGCCAGGCATGAATTCCCTCCTGTGGAGTGGGCTTTAAGTGCAATTATACAGCTGTTGGTGGCCACCAACTTGTGAGTGCCACTTCTTACACCTTCACACTGGTAATTGTTGTGGTTTGTAGGTGTCACAGATAGGTAGGACTCTTAATTGTTTCCTTCTCTTGGCAGCTTGCATAGTATTTTCTGGAATCATGAAATCCAGAACATAAAAAAAGGTTTTCTTTTCAGATTCACTTCCAGTCATCTATGTCATATGACCTAAGTGTTTGGTATCTTGATCCATGGGGGCCACTATCAGTCCCTGAGAGGCAACCAAGGGCTATATTGGTAATCTATATTGTTCTGGAAGTCACTCGGACTAACTATCCTGACTAACCCTTTGAAAGGCTTTCTCAGGTCTGGTACTGGGGTTTTGTTAGTCTAAACGACAACTGGACACAATGCAGAGATCAAAGGATTGTGGGGATCCCAGACCCAGTGTTTCCATATATATCACAGCTCCTGCGTCTATGGCTCAGGGAACACCATGGAGGAAGGAGTAAAAACATTACTGTAAGACTCAGAACACCAGGAGGCCTGCAGTAAAGCAGCCCCTCATAGACATAGCCACATAAATAAGACTGGAAAATTAGGAATATCAATAGACTTCTTAATAAGGAAGGGGGGAAATTTTATAGCATCCCACCCTTAGACAAATTGCTACAGGTAACGGTTGACTGCTGGGAGATGGAGAATTAGCCTCTCCTAAGGATAATCCATTTTTCAGTTATCCAGTGCCAAGTGGTTAAACCATAACCATAAACATACAAAAAACAAAACTGTGTGTGTGTGTAATATATTTGTGCATGTAATACACAATATGGCGTGTGCGCATGTGTGCATAAAAGCCTATCAATTTGAAAATGGGGTGGATGGGAAGGCATTGAGGAAGGTAATTTTAACAGGTTAGAAGGAAAAAAGGAGGGGGGAGAAGTGATATCAGTTGATTTAAATTATGAATATTAAAAGTACATATATTTTCATATGAAATCCAAGGAAGAACTTCTGAAGGAAGAAGGGGATAAGTAGGCCAATGAAGGACAAAGCTGAACCAGAACAATATGAATGCATGAAAATGTCCCAATGAAGCCATTGTTTTCTATTCTAACTAAAAGATAACAAAACAGGAACAGTCAGTGACAAGGCTGTACACTGCTTCTTATTTGTTTTTAATGTTTGCTGATGGCAACGTTAAACATTGCCATTTTTTCACGTAGTCACATCCGGTTGCATAGCTTTGCCTAACAGGAGACTGGACAGTGGGTGAATGGATGGAAAGCCTGCAGGGGCTGATTGTTAACTAGAGTATCCAGTTACTTCTTGACATTGTGACAATAATTGGCAGGGCAGTAGGTGTGGGTTAGGGAGGGAGAAAGTTCACTTTGACCTGTTTTGGCATATATGCAGTGTAATTTAATATGTGCAGGGGAAGTGAAAGCACGAAGCTCAAAACAACACAAAACAAAACAAAACAAAAAAAGGCTGGGCTCACTGTTAATGCTTGGACATAGCTTCATCCTTTCAGGGAGAACCTGGGAACAAGTAGTGAACAATTCTATCAAAGGAGGGAATATGGAACAATTTAGCAGAGACCCAACAAGGCAGAATTGTCTATGCAGTCTCCATGAAGATGAGTTCATAAAATGAAAGGTATGAACAGCTTTTGATGAAGGGCCGCAGAAGCTAGAGACGCACCAACAGTTATCCACTGAAATATGTATCTAACACCTAAAGAAGTAAAACAAACTTCTTATGAAATCTTGTGATTTTATTTATTTATTTATTTATTTATTTTGCTATCGGCGATAAAATACCCAAGGAGTTTGTTCAATAAATGGGTCCAAACATTGCTTCTACATCTTAAGTTGATCCCAATGGTTCAGTGAATTGCCAGCTGTTTCTCAGAGGGGTCTTGGGAGCTCCTACAAGATGCAATTGAATGAGCACCAGCTCTTATCTCCCATCTTCACCAGAGTGGTTTCACCACGTAGGGTCTTACACATGATCTCGTTTGACGAGAAACAGCGCACACGGCGGACAGAGTGAGCTACTTTGATCTCTGAATTCAGTGTCAGAAAGCTGTGGCAGAAGGGTTTGCCGTTTCTCCTCTGAACGCCGTATTTCTCTCCCATTGGCTTCCCTACTCTGAGCTTGCTCCCCTTACAACCCACCATTCACATTGCTCCCAAAGTGTTCATTCTTAAACATAAATCCAATTCTGGTGTCGGCTTCCACGGGGCCTTTATCGACTTCTTTTCACTGTTTGTACAAAGTTAAATGGCAGAAGGTGCTTCATGACCTGCGTGCATGTTCCTCCCTCTGAGCTGGGTTTCAGGATTCCCCGGTTCTGTAAGGCTGGGTTGTAACAGATAACCGACCAGTCGGGCTCTGGAGGTGCAGACACCTTCTGCCTGGCTAGTTCTTGGCACAGCTCACCAAACACAACTTACTGAACTCCATCAATCTGGTCCTAAGTCCTCCTTAGAGCATCTATGGTGATGAAATACGTACCTCTCTCACAACATGTAGGCCACATGATGCTATTCATTGATGTTTCTGGTTTGGCTTTTATTTACCCCTAAACTGGAGATGAATGAGTCTTTGAGGAAAGAGACTGTCTCATCAGCTGATTGTCCTTAGACCATGATGCTATCTATACCTGGTACCCCAAAGGAGTCCAGTGAGAACATGAATGAATGCTGTTCCTTTTGAAGATGTCTAAAATAATCTACATCTTCAATCTATTTCGTTCATTTGAAAAAAATTTGAGTGATTGATATCGACTATTTTCTTAACATTTTGTTTACGCCGTTATGTAAGTCTGTTGTTTTCCTCCTTCTAGAACTCAATAGCCTTCGGCAACACGATGCTAACGCAACAGTAAAGTGGCATTAGAGAACGATTAAAGTAATCCTTCAGAACAGCTGAGAACAGGAAAAACACTGTCCTTAAAACTTCAATAGAATGTGACATATAGAAAATTTATGAAAGAGTTTTGGTAAAAAATATCTTCTTTAGTGGAAAAAAAAATCCTAATAAGACTGCACTGAACCAAAAGAAATGAAACAAGCAGAAAAAAGAGCCAAGCAACCCTACAAGGTAAATCCAAAACTCAGCTTGGTTTCTGGAGTTCCTGTCCTCTGCCCTTCAGTGCCTTTCAAACACGTGGCTCGCTGATGTGGGACACGGTCTTTGGTTCCTTACGTAAAAGTTTCTCCTTAGTGTTTCTGTTTATTCCACCTGTCCCTCAGTGAGTCTTTCTTCCCCATTATGGCTTAGGATACTGTTTAAGTGCTCCTTGTTTAGAGGTTCTGGATTTCCGTGCAGCGCATATTAGGGCTTCTAAGACTCACTTTCTAATACATCATATTTTGGTGTCTTCCTCCACCATGCTATGGAGACCCTGCTCAAGTATAACTTGTCTTCTGTGTACTCTCACTGCAGAAAATTAAAAAAAATTATTAATAACTGTGCTTTTCTTGTCTTCACAGTGCTTGCTTCCTGACTTGCTGTTTTCAGTTTACAGAGTAGTTCCTTCACAACTTAAACCAGGCAAACACACATCTCACAAACTCCCTCCATCCGGGTCTGCTATCACTGCTTCCACAGACCCTGCAGATTGCCTTTTAGGATGCTCTCTTGGTTGACTGTACTTACAAAATGATTTCAGAGGGGATAACTTTTTCTAGAACTCCCTGGGTCACTGTGAGGGGGACTCCAGCTGTGCTACACCAGACCAGCAAGCACCTTTAAAACTCTCTATTTCTTACTTATTTGGGGTGCTGTCTTTTTCAGCCTTTAATTCTCTGAGTGCCCTGAAAAGAAGAGCACAGACCCCATTCCCACCCACTGCTGTGTCTGGATCCTCTTCTTCCTCAGCAAAAACGTTTTACCCATAGGGTTGGGCTGTAGGCTCTTTCCAGCTGCTGCTACAACCATATATAGTCAGAGATGTTAAATCCTTCAGGGTCTGCACATTGCTTTATGGTGTGCTGATTTTGTCTAGGAAGCCCAGTTTTTATTCTTGCTGTGAACATATGTTCCTGGACTAGGGTCCATCCTTAAAGGACACTGACGAACCCAGGCACGAGACTCTCCTCTCTCCTGGTTTAGTCATTGTTACACTCCTGTGTCACGGTACTGGAGATTTTCTTCTCTGTGTTCTTTTATTTAATTTTTTTTTCATTTTACAATACCAACCCTAGTTCCCCCTCCCTCCCCTTATCCACCCCTTAATTTCCCTCTTTCTGCCCCCCATCCACTCCTCAAAAGGTGTAAGACCTCCCTTAGTGAGTGAACAAAGTCTGGCAAACCAAGTCAAGGCAGGACAAAGCCCCTGTCACCTGTATCAAGGCTGAGCAAGATACAGGGGTTTATTCTAATATTTTTGTATCTGTTGATGTTTGCTTTGCTATGGAGTATGTGGTCAGTTTTAGAGAAAGTTACATGAGGTGCTGATAAGAAGGAACATTCTTTTGTGTTTGGGTGAAATGTTCTATAGATGTCTGTTAAGTCCATTTGACTCATAACATCTGTTAGTTCCCTAATTTCTCTGTTCAGTTTCTTTCTGGCAGACCTGTCCAACGGTGAGAGTGGGGTGTTTATGTCTCCCATTATTAGTGTGTGGGATTTGATGTGTGATTTAAGCTTTACAAATGTGGGTACCCTTGTATTTGGGGCATAAATGTCCAGAATTTAGGTTTTATCTTGATGATTTCCCCTGTGATGAATATGAAATGTCCTTTTCCATCTCTTTTGATTAATTTTAGTTTGAAATCTACTTTTTAGATTTTGTTAGACATTAGGATTAGCTACACCCACTTGTTTTTTTAGGTTCATTTGATTGGAAAGTCTTTCCCAACTCTTTACTCTGAGGTAATGTCTGTCTTTGAAGTTGAGGTGTGTTTCTTGTATGCAGCAGAAGGATGAGTCCTGTTTTTGTATCCATTCTGTTAGTCTGTGTATTTTTGTAGGACAATTGAGTCCATTGATATTAAGAGATATTAATGACCAGTGATTGTTAATTCCTGTTCTATTTGGTTTTGGTGGTGATAGTGTTTGTGTGTTTCCCTTCTTTGGGGTTTACTACTGTGAGGTTATCTGTTGCCTATGTTTTCGTGGGTGCAGCTAATTTCTTTCTGTAGGTTAGGCTTTGTGGATAAATATTCTTTAAATATGGTTTTGTCATGGAATATCTTGTTTTGTCTGTATATGGTGACTGAAAGCTTTGCTGGGTATAGAAATCTGGGCTGGCATCCACGGTCTTTTAGTGTCTGCAGAATGTCTGTCTAGGACTTTCTGCCTTTCAGAGTTTCCATTGAGAAGTCAAGTGTAATTCTGATAGGTCTGCCTTTATTCATTACTTGGCCTTTTTTCTTTGCAGCTCTTAATATTCTTTCTTTTTTCTGTATGTTTAGTGTTTTGATTATTGTGTAGTGAGGGGACATTTTTTTTTTTTGTTCCAGTCTATTTGGTGTTCTGTAAACTTCTTGTATCTTCATAGGCATATCCTTCTTAATTAGGAAAATTTTCTTCTATGATTTTGTTGAATATATTTTCTCAACCTCTGAGCTGGAATTCTTCTATTCCTATTATTCTTAGGTTTGGTTTTTTTTTATGGTGTCCTAGATTTCTTGGATGTTTTGTGTTAAGAATTTGTTGGATTTAACATTTTCTTTGACTGACGAATCTATTTCCTCTATTGTATCTTTAATGCCTGAGATTCTCTCTTCCATCTCTTGCATTCTGTTGGTTATACTTGCATCTGTAGTTTCTGTTCATTTCCCCAGATTTTCCATTTCCAGAATTTCCTCTGTTTGTGTTTTCTTTATTGTCTTGACATCAATTTTCAAGTCTTGAATTATTTCCTTCACTTGTTTGATTGTTTTGTTTTGTTGGTTTTCTTGGCTTTATTTAAGGGATTTATTGATTTCTTCCAATTTTTTTTTGCTTTTATTTTCCTCCATTTCTTTAAGGGAAATTTTCATTTCCTCTTTAAGGGCCTCTATCATTTTCATAAGGTTGTTTTTTTAAGGTTGTTTACTTCTGCTTCATCTGTGTTGCAATGTTCGGGTTTTACTGCTATAGAACCACTAGCTTCTGGTGTTGCCATATTGTTCTTTATGTTGTTGAATGTATTCTTACACTCCTGTCTACCCATCTCTTCCCCCAATTGGTGCAGAGGTGGTATGGGAAGTCTTTCTCTATATGTGTTGCTTTTATTGGTTAATAAATAAAGAATCTGTTTTGGCCAGTGGCTTAGCAGAGTAGATCTAGGTGGGAAAACTAAACTGAATGCTGGAGAAAGAAGGCAGAGTCAGAGAGATGCCGGGTAGCCATCAGAGGGGAAAGACACAAGCTGTCTGCTGGAACCTTGCCAGTAGTCCACAAGCCTCATAGTAAAATATAAAATAATGGAAACAGGTTAATTCTAGATGTAAGAGATAGCTAGCAATATACTTAAGTGATTGGCCAAGCAGTGATTTAATTAATACAGTTTCTGTGTGATTATTTTGGGTGTCTGGGCAGTCAGGAAACGAAAAAGTGGCCTCTGACTCTACAGATGGGGCTGGTGCCTCCCAGGGTCTCACGTCCTCCAACCAGTGCAGGGGTCACTCTTCCTCCAATTGGTGCAGATGGGTTCTGTGGCCTTGGTGCTTGCTGATGTGGTGGGGGATGGTTGGGGGCAGGGAGAACACTGCTACTTGTTCACTGGGGCTGTGATGGATGGTGGTGGGGCACAGGATGTGCCCCTGGGGGTTAGGGCCTAGAGAACAGGTCTGTCTAGTCAGGAGCTCAGACACTCACCTCTTCCTCTAGGTGTAGGTCAATGTTCTTCTCTTGCTTTTGAGTTCTGATTTGTCTTTCACAATTGGAAATATTGTTTAGCTCCGTTTTTTTTTTTTTTTTGTTGTTGTTGTTGTGTGTTTGGAAATGTTGAATTGCATTCTCCTGCACCTGGAGAATATTTCTTGACAGTTTAAAAAAGGAGTCCATTTTTGTTTAGTTCTCGTTTTGCCCATTATGAATAACTTTTCAAAAGAACTCTGCCTTTTGCAAATGTGTTCAGGCTTTCCAGACCCAGGGATGTGCTGGAAATAAGCTTGCCAATGTTTTTCTTCCTTCAGGCACCAAATTAATCAGGACCCTAATCAGAGCTTTTCTCAATGCTTTCAACTTCTACCTGATATTTACTTATATTGTTACAATTGCTTAATGTTTACTATTTGGCATTTTATGAGATTATAAGGTCTTTGTAATTTGCCCTTTCTGTTAACTTCCTGAATATCTCCATACTGAGTTACTCAGAAATGGCCTTAAAATAAATTAGTCCCAAAGCAGAATTGACTAAAGTAATAGGCACGACTGGAAAGAATAAATTCACAGCATTTCAGAGTTGATTTGGAAGGATTTGAGCCCCCAGGGAAACAAGACTTGCTGGATTTTGTTTTCTTCTTTATTCTGCTCATGATTTCACTTGGGATTCGTGGATTTAAAAGGCCAGAGAGATGTCCTGTAAAGTCCTAAGTTAGCAAAGGAGAACTGAAGCTTTTATGTCCAACAATATAGAATTAACATGACCAGTACAACCCCACAGAAGGTGCCCCTGGTAATAAAAGAAACTCCTTGAACCACTGGGAAGGATTAGGTACTTTCGTGGATGTCTGCTGACAACTTAGCCCCAAGTAAATGAATAAACTAATAGTTGCTTCTAGGAGTTGCATTCCCAGGGAAATGTTTCTGAGTTCCAGTTCGTGGACGCTTAGGAAGCTACCAGATGCAAATTGCATTCCAGCACTGAGTTGACCAATCACGTTGTGGACCCTTCTGAGGTCTTTGGGTTTGACTGTGAATGTGGAAACACCCAAGGGCACCTTCAAATTAAAAATAAACACACTGCTCTAAAGAGTCCTGGATGTATAATTTGGTAGAATTTTAAGAGGTATCTTTTTATAGTAACAGAGTCTACGAAGAAAATAAATTTCAGGTAGGGCTATATCCTTTCCAGGCATGAGTGTTTAAATGACCTTTGCTGTACATTCAAGCACTTTTGGCACACCCCTGCCTGCCTCTACACGTCCCCTAACCTGTCAAAACACAAGGTGCTTTTTTTTCATTTCCAGGCATAGTTTTGTAATTGGATAGATGCCAGCAGAGACAATATGAGCTGACCTTTGTGTGACTGCTTTGTGTGCTGGTCTATGTTTTTCTCTACAATTCTTGCTCCTGATACCCAGAGAACCCTAGGATTCTGTTGCCTTGGTCATCTCCCATTCGGCTAATGTACCCAAGTCACACAGTGTTTTCAAATGACTTTGAACTTCCTTTGTTCCTCCTTGCAATTTCTGCCCCCAATTGAAAGGAGGGGGGAGAGAGACTCTCTTGGAGAGATTACATTTTGTTGAACTGAGAGAGAAAGCCTGTAGTGTTGGTTAACTTAGCACCACCTGACACCTGACACAGCCTGAACTCGGCCACTTCCTATTGTTAGGGTCAGTGGTCAGCTTCTTCTGGGCCTGGTTCTCTGGCCACTGCCTGAAAATTGACACGTTGTGGATTCAGCATAATTCTAGCCCTGGTAATTTAAAAATCCACCTGTCGACACTTTCGTTTTTTTCTTTCTTTCGTCCTTGCTCCAATTTGTAATTCTTTTTTTTCTTTTTCTTACTTCTTGCTTTATTTTCTTTTATTATTGTTATTACTACTACTACTATTAATTATATTTATGAAGTTATTTTAAATCCTGACTGCAGTTTTCTCTCCCTCCTCTTCTACCATTTCTTTTTTTTTATTTTATTTATTTTATTTTTTTTTTAAATTTATTTATTTATTAAAGATTTCTGTCTCTTCCCAGCCACCGCCTCCCATTTCCCTCCCCCTCCCCTAATTAAGTCCCCCCCCCTCAGCCCGAAAAGCAATCAGGGTTCCCTGTCCTGTGGGAAGTCCAAGGAACCCCCCACCTCCATCCAGGTCTAGTAAGGTGAGCATCCAAACTGCCTAGGCTCCCACAAAGCCAGTACGTGCAGTAGGATCAGAAACCCAGTGCCATTGTTCTTGAGTTCTCAGTAGTCCTCATTGTCCGTTATGTTCAGAGAGTCCGGTTTTATCCCAGGCTTTTCCAGACCCAGGCCAGCTGGTCTTGGTGAGTTCCCAGTAGAACATCCCATTGTCTCAGTGTGTGGGTGCACCCCTCATGGTCCTGAGTTCCTTGCTCGTGCTCTCTCTCCTTCTGCTCCTGATTTGGACCTTGAGAATTCAGTCCTGTGCTCCAATGTGGGTCTGTAATTCTTTTATATAGATTTTTTTCATATAATTTATTTTGATCATGTTTGTTCCCCTCCCCCAACTCCCCCAAGATCCACAGTTCTACCCAGCAACTTTATGCCCTCCCTTCAAATAAAGGAAACAAGCAAACAAATAACATGAAAATGAAAATTGAAACAAGCAGAAGAGCAATAAGAGAAAAAAAAAGCCAAAACAAAGCAAATGAAGAAACAAACAAACAAAAAACATGGAGGTTTTGTGTGTGTGTGTGTGTGTGTGTGTGTGTGTGTGTGTGTGTGTGTGTATTGACCATTACTCCTGGACATGGGGCTTCCCCTAAAGTGTCATTGATATAATCAGTGACACTCCTTTGGAGAAAACAAATTTTTCCCTCTGCCAGTTGATATCAGTGGCAGATAGCTTCTCAGTTAGGTATGGAGCCCCATCCAGTCTTCCCTGTCCAGTTCCAGTTCTGGGACCCCGTCTGGTTGGCTATTTTAGGGCATGGCACATGTTTTCCGATGTGCTTGGAGCCCCCCATTTATATTCTATTTTTCTCATACTCAAATCTTTTTTTTTCATGTGTGAGTAAACATGCATGTGTAGGTGCATGCGCGTACGGAGGCTAACGTCTGATGTCTTCCTCAATCAATCTCTGTATATTAAGATCGGGTCTCTTACTTGAGCCAAGAGTTTGCTAATTTGTGTAGTCTCACTACCCAGCTTGCTCTTGGGATCCCCTATCTATGCTTTCTGCGTGCTGGGATTGCAGGTGGGTTGTCTTGTTTGGCCTGTCCTTACATGAGTTTTCTGGATCTGAAATCAATTTATCAGGTCTGCACAGAAAGCGCTTTTTCCTACTGAGCCCTCTACCAATGGTCCCCACCTCTGCTTGAATCTTTATTTGCAAAGGCATAAAGTTTATAACCGACACCTTTAAAAACCTTGTACTTTCATATTTATATCTGATTTAAGGACAAATAATTATCAGTGCTTTCTGTCTATTTGTTCAATGTGGGTTCAGATATTGGATTTGAAAGTTGCTTAATGTAAATATTTTAAATCTGGAGAATTTTGGATAAAAAAGAAAAATTATATAAGGTTAATAGGAGTTTTAAATTAAATTATCTTCTCCATGTAATACATTGAAGAAAGCCTTTGACTCTAGCCAGGGTGACTCCAACAAAAGATTCAGTCAGTTCTCTTGACTTAAAGAATTAAGGGTGGGGAGACTTGAGAAAGAGAAGGGGGTGACCAGTATTGCAGGTGACAACCTCACAAAGCTGCCTTTCCAACATTCAGGAGTCAGGAGGAAGAGATACTGTCCTGTGGAACAATATAGAATGCTCCTAAAAACAATGTGAGAAGGGGAGGATGGGGGAAACTTGGGGAATTGGGATGGTTGGGATAAAGGAAGGATGGATATGGGAGCAGGGAAGCATATATCTTAATTAAGGGATCCAGCTTAGGGTGGGCAAGAGACCTGAACCTAGAGGGGCTCCCAGGTGCCCAGGGGGATGTCCCCAGTTAGTGCCTTGGGCAGCTGAGGATAAGGAACCTGAAATGGCCCTGTCCTATAACCACACTGATGAATATTTTGCATATCACCATAGAACCTTCATCGGGCGATGAATGGAGATAGAGACAGAGACCCATATTGGAGCACTGGAATAAGCTCCCAAGGTCCCAATGAGGAGCAGATGGGGGGAGAACATGAGCAAGGAAGTCAGGACCGTGAGGGGTGCACCCACCCACTGTGACAGTGGAACTGATCTATTGAGACCTCACCAAGGCCAGCTGGACTGGAACTGAAAAAGCATGGGATAAAACCGGACTCTCTGAACAATGAGGACAGATGAGAAGCCAAAGACAACGGCACTGGGGTTTGATCCTACTTCATGTTCTGGCTTTGTGGGAGCCTAGCAAGTTTGGATGCTCACCTTCCTAGACCTAGATGGAGGGGGGGAGGACCTTGGACTTTCCACAGGGCAGGGAACCCTGACTGCTTTTCGGTCTTGAGAGGGAGGGGGAAAGGAGTGGGGGGAGGGGGAGTGGAGTGGGAGGAAGAGGAGGGAAATGGGAGGATGAAAGGAGGCGGAAATTTTTTTTCCAAGAAAAAATAAATTAAAAAAAAAACTAATTCAAACAGAACTCTTGGCATCACTCCAATGATGTGGGTATGTAGCATTTATGATGTATTCAAGAGGAAAAGCCTCTTGTTTGGGTTTTAAAGAAAATGCTTGACAAATGACGTAATCCTAACAACTTAGTACTTAAGTGTCTTCTGCAACTTAGTAATTCACTTAGTAATGAACACCAGAGAAATGCAAAAACTCATTTCTGTTTTTCCCACTGATTCTTCAAAGGAAAAGCATTTCCATGATAATCACACAACAAGCCACACTGCTAATTGCTCATGCCAATTAGTGGTTGAATATAATGTCATAAAGGAAGCCATAGCACCTTATGATTTGGTTTTCTTTATAGTTTCATAAGCTCTATAGTGCAAGTGAAAACTAAATTTGAATTACTGACCTTGTCTCGTGAAACATGATTGATATATTACTCCCCATCATTCTGATATTTGAAATAATTCCATCATGCATTATAGATTATGTAACTTCAGCAATAAATTACCTTTTCACTATCTAGAAGAATCTATCAATCAATCTGTCTTTCTTCTGACTTCTATCTATTTATCACTTGTCAAAGAATATACACTGGGTGATTAAACCATGTTAACATAGTTTCTACCTCAATTAGGTACTTTCAATGTATGTCTTAGGCTTCATGACCTAAACATTTAAAAAAAGGAATTTGGAGAAAAACAGTGATCTCATTAGTTCATAAACTTGGTGTTTATTTAGAGTCATTGGTGAAAATAAGACCCAGCTACTGATTTAACTCATCTGTAATGTATTCCGAGCTGGATGATGGTCAATTCAAGAAATATTTAGGATTTAAAATACAACTTATCTTGCTTCACTATAAGCTTACACCTTCCTCCAGTTGCCAGGTTTCTTCCTGAATTTACAGGTTTTAAAGGCAATGTTATGATGTTAAATTATTTTCAAATTTGGCATTCCTCCTAGAAAAGGACAAGACTGTGAGCAATTGATTCTTGGTCAGTTTAAGTGCTTGTGGATACAGGTGGTGGGAAGAAGTTGTCCTTATGTGGTGTAATTGTTTCCTCTGAGCTTGGCATAACTATGATCATCATGGGCCCCTCAGTCATGGCTGAAATCAACAAAACTACACAGTAGATAGCGAGGTCTATAATAATGGTGTTGTCAACGATTCGTTTTAGAGGGAGTTGGTCAAATGACCCTTCAGTGACCCTCCCTGAAAATCAAACAACAATCCCTTCTGCCCCAATTACATGTGATCTAATGAAAAAGTACATTCGAAATCCCAAAATAAGAAATTGTCTGGGAGTGTAGCTGCCTGTAAGTCACCCATGCTCCTATAAGTAACTCAAATAAATCTATTATTCACCAAGCTCGTCCTGGAGAAATCGTTGGTCTATGGGTTCCTTTTCTATGGGGTATATAGGCACGTTTTCTATTCCTATTCTGGGAAGTCATGTGAGAACCCTCCCCCTTTTCATCCCAGCTCACCAGCCTAGAGGGTATCATGGCCACGATTTGATTCGGGACCTACAGAGCTGATTAGCCAACCTTAGAAACAAAAGAGGCAACAGCTGCTTCTAGGTCAGTTCGGTCTCTAAATCTGTTTTCTTCAAATTACTGCTCAGCTTCCTTCTTAATTAGTTTACACATCTGTTCAATCATGCCCTTGGGATAGCTGCTGTTAAGCCTGGCTCCATATTAGAATCACCGGCAAGCTTTCTGGATGCTAAAGCATATATGAGCTGCATCACCATTTCTGGCAATAGGTTCCAGTCACCTATAATTTCAAAGCTCTCCAGAAGCATAGGACATGATGATACAGTATTTGGCATGTAATACTTTCATAATCTACCCAAGGCATTCCTAAATCCTCATCTTCTTTTTGATGTTCTTTGCAGTGCCAGGGTTCAAATCCTTCACCCCTTGCATGCTAGGCAAGAGCTGAGCCACAGAACTACACTCCTACGACTCTGGACTTTTCAGTTGGTGTTCTGTAGCCACAGAAATGTGGTCATATATGGCTTTGTAATTATGCTGGCCCAGACTCATTTGTGTAATGGCAAACAGACAGTCTAGGAACCTAAAGAGGATGGTTTAACGGAACTCCCTGGAAATACCTTAAAGAGTCCTCCTCTGTATTGCTCCGTTGTCTGGAGACTGATCAATTTACTCATCCTTGCGTTATGACACACAGGGTATTGGTACCAGTGTTTAACTGCAGGACCGTGTTTCCAGAGTCTGTAAGCTTACATACAGGTGACCACCAGGAGTGGTCAGTAGACATACCAACTGTGGGGAGGAAGGTGATGTCCTTACACTTCCATGTCGCAAGAAGCTGTGGTTGAGTTTCCTGGGGTCACACAGTGCACAGAAGAATTGTGCTTGGAGCTTGACCCCGTAGTTTATGCTTCATTGGTTGTAATTTTGCCTCCCCCACTCCTCAAAATACAACTGTTCAGAAGCTGTCGATAGAATTGGGCATAGCAAGTTCCACACCTGCTACTTAACTTAGTCTTCATGCTTTGTTCTGAATTTTAAAAAAAGAATTTGTTTTTCAATTTATAATTTCCTTGGAAGAGCCTCTATCTAATAAAATACACTATAGCTGCTTCCTTAGTATTGTCTCTGGCTCCACATTTTATTTGACTTGTCAGGTGCCTCAAACGCATGGAGAGCAGATGTGGGAAGAAGAACAATTCTTTATTCCCGAAAGCGTTTTCAATTTCCTTTGTCGGGTTGGTGTGCACTACGTACTACTCCAATCTAGATCTCCTCAAGCTGTTGGGTGCTACTCTGTCTCAACCTTTTAAAACAAGCTCATCAGAATGTCACAGTAATAACCATGGAAATAGGGCAAATTTATCTCCGTCCTTTGGCAAGCAGCCTGGAGGGTTGAAATAGTTTCGCCTTATGCATGCCAATCAATATAACAATTATTGAGCACAGCCTTTGTGAAATCATCTCTAAATTGGGAGAGGTGAGTCGAAAAGCTCCTTGTTCTCCACAATTGCAATGTGCAAAACAATCTCCCGAGGCTGTTGTTAAAGTGTTACCCTCTAACCGGGGAGGTTTGAAGTGAGACAAGACTGTACTTCTGACAGGCTCGCAAGTAATATCTGCACTGGGGTCTGAGGACCACACTCTTAGGAACGAGGACTCAGTGCTAGCAGAATGCTCCCCCAGGGAAGAAACTAAAGCTGTGAATCATAGTGTTTGCTGATTTCCATGATCCTACAACTGTCAAGTTCAACCACCAACATGTTGCCCTTAAAAATCGTGTTGAAGAGATGGTTAACACACTGAGTACAACTGACTCCACTGAGTAGGTGCAAACTAGCACCAGTTCCAAGCAGGGATCTTTGTGTACACAAATACACACACACACACACACACACACACACACACACACACACATGCTTTCGAGACTTCACGGAGTAGGTTGAGCTGCTTAACTCTGTAAAGAATTTCAGAATGGTTAAGGAGGCAAAGAATAATATAAGAAAAATAATGAAACAATAGTTGGAAAATATATTCTAATGTGGACTGAAAGAAACTTGGGAAGCTTCAATAATATTCGAAGAAGTACAGACAACTAAGGAATGCTGAGACCTGGAGAAATAGTCCAGTACTAATTGTTTAATATCAATGGCCACTCCTGAAAACATACGTACAAACAACATTTTATATACTGAGCAGGTTGTACTTATGCATTTAGGAATGTGTGCATGTGTGTAAAACAAGTTATTTAAAAAGGGGCCATGAATTTGAAAGAGACATATATAAGAGAGTTTGAAGAGAAGAAAGGGGAAAGAGAAAAGGATGTTATTTCAAAAAATAACAGAAATAACTAAAACAAACTTGGGCACAAAAAACTTGGTGTGGAGGTTCAGTGACAGACCTTGGGGATTTCAATTGACAGTGTGCTGTAGGAAAAGTGTGTTCTTGAGCTTCTCTTCAAGGTTGCCCAGAAGCGCACCCTAGGAAAGCTCACTCTACAGAGACTTCCTTCCTCATGGAGGTAAGCTTATCTCACAGCCAATTAGGTCCTTCAGAGATGCAACTCCTTTCGTCTGTAAAACAGGGCTCACGGTCTTTAACTCATGTGGCCTGGTGGTGACCGTGTGACCAAGGTTAATAAGTAACAGCGATTGCTGATAACTTTCGCTGTTGTGGGCTTCTCTTAGAGAGAGCCTGAGCCAACTGTGTGCCGAGGAGCCATTCCTGCTGCCTGTTTGCGGGTTCCTTCTCCACCCTTCCTTTAGTACAGACTCCACGAGGCTCCTCACGCTCTGAGAGTTCAACAGAGGTTTATTTTGAAAAGAAAAAAAATCTTCCTCCTGACTCTTGGACTCATGTCTTTAATTTTTACTATGTTAAGAACCAGGAGAGGGAACTTAAGGTCAGTTGCCTCTCAGGTTGAGTAACTCCAAGCTATAAGTTCCAAAATCTTGTCTTTGTCTTTGATTCCAAATGGGCTTGTGGGAGAAAGTGATATAACCATGAGCTCACTGTGTTCTTTCAGATGATTTCCTGTTTCCTGTGTATTTAAATACACAGGGAATAATCCCGCTATTAAAATGAGACCCCGAGTGTGTGTATGGGCAAAAGTTCAATGAGAAAGGAAGAAAAATATGCTTGCTGAATACCAGATGTAGAGCGTATAAATCCAGTTAGAACAGGCTGGGAATAGCTTTATGGCTGACGTGCAAGAAATCTCAGGGAACTGGGAAGTCAGATAGGCATGTGTCAAACAGACGTATTTAAATCGTCCACTTCCTCAGCAAAATAAAAGTTTGAGGGAGTTTTGTTTCCTCTTGTGGTTTGAAATTACAGTTGTGGGCTATAGAGGCCCTGCTTGATTGAAGGCTTCCAAGCAGAGGAGTTACGTGACCTGGTTCAGCAGCACACAGCACTGGGATGGCTTGGGGTTTCTTACTAGGCCTCCTACATTGCCCTGTTTGTACTTTCTGTCCTTTGTCATCTTGGCAACAAATTGAAGTGCAGCTGACCACTGCTTCATGGTCATCTGAGCTCTGGAAAGCTCTCGCATCTGAATGGGAAAGGCATCTAACGGTGTCCCTGATAGACTGTAGATCCAGAGGACAGACCCATATTCTCCAGGCTCGGAGACAAGGGAACTCCTTCTGCCAGCCTTGTCCTGTTCATGGTTGCTGCAGGGTTCGTGCCTTTAGCATTCAGTTTAGGTTAAACAAACCCGATTTAAAGCTATAACCTGAAAACTGAGAGGAGGCTTAGTGAGAAGAGTCAGTGTTTGCCTTCTACCCCCAGAAGCCATGCAGAAAAAAATCAAGGGTGATGTTGTGTGCTTGTAATCCTGGCACTGGAGAGACTGAGAGAGCTAGATCCCTGGGGGTCTTGGGCCAGCCAGTCAAGCCTACTAGGGTTCCAAGACACTAAGAGATCCTGTCTAATAACAAAACAGAAAGAAAAGATCTGGATGGTGAAAAGGAGTTAGGCCTGAGGTTGTTCTCTGAGCATACACATGCACACACAGTCCTACACACACTGATAATGTGCACACCAGCTACAAGAACGGCACTGATATATGGTGTGGGAGGTCATTCTGTCTACGCGTTGCTTTTATTGGTTAATGAATAAAGAAACTGTCTTGGCCTGTGGTAGGACAAAAGAACAGAGCTAAGCAGGGAAAACTAATGCTGGGAGGAAGAAGGGCAGGGTCGGAGAGAAGCCATGGAGCTGCCGCAAAAGACAGATGCTGAAACTTTGCTGGTAGGCCACTACCTCGTGGTGATACACAGATTAACAGAAATGGGTTAAACTAATATGTAAGAGTTAGCCAATAAGGAGCTAGAGCTCATGGGCCAAGCAATGATTTAATTAATACAGTATCTGTGTGGTTATTTCAATTCTTAGTGGCCAAGACCAACAAGCGGCCTCCTACAACAAATATGTACATTTTCAGGTATGGTGACTTAACAGTTAGTTTCTTCAGGAAGGACATGGTAGGCTATTGGCATGAAAAATCTCAAAGCAAAGGTATTTAAGTGCTAATAATGTCCCTTAAGATTTCAAAGCTCCCTAAGCTGCTCCTCTCACAATACTTCTGTTCAATAACATTCTGTGAGATATGCTGTTGTGTTAGATTTTACTCAATGGAATAAAGCAGATGGAATGGCATGGAAAACCATGTACTTTGTAGCCACGGGGCAGATTAGTTACTCTAATTCCATTGCTTACTACTTCATGAACTTCAGCATGGTACTATGGCACTATAGTTCCTGGTCTTCTTGTCCTTTGTCAGAAAATATATATATATATATTATTTATAAAGGATCTAGCAAGATGTCTAGCATGTTGAGAAAGTTCAACAACTTTTTTACCCCTTAAGCTCTCTCCATCCCTCTGTTTACTAAACGCATCCCCCTTTCACTAAACACTCCTTGAATACATTTTATATGACAACCACATTGTCAGCAAACATGGAGACAAAGAAAAGTGAGTTTTGAACTTCAGAATGTTGCTAATGGTATTAACAAGGCCAGCTGGTGATGTTAATGAGGAAATGTCCCATCTTATTCTGATGTGAGTGTGTGGAAACAGGAAACCTTTAGCCAAGGAAATGAAAAGATATTTCAAAAATGGAAAGATGTCCATTTTTATGGGTTGGTAGAATTGATATTGATAAAATATCTATACTACCTAAAAGTATCAAGATCTAGTGTAATTCACTTCAAAATACCAACAACACTCTCTATTGAACCAAACGTCGCAAATTTCATATAGACCTATGAAAGGCCTGGGATAGCTGATGTAATCTTGACAGTAACCAACAAAGTGAGACTGTGACAATGCATATAATACAAAAACATACTGTGAACCTATTGTAATCAAAACAACATGGTATTGACACAAAACAGACCCAATGACCAATTTTAGAACATAATAAAAATTAAGAAATGAATGTATGTATGCACAGCCAAGTGATTTTTGAGAAAGTGATGAGAACACTTGAGAAAAGGCAAGATCTCTCCCAAACAGCACTGTGAAACATGGAGATATACACAGAATAGAATGAACCTCCTCCCTGTCATGTGATACAAAACTCACCTCAAAAGAGAGCAAGGACTGTAAGACCTAAAACAAGAAAAATACTGAAGAAAGGATAAAGGAATACCTTCAGGTCTTTTGGATAGGCAAAGATTTTTATAAGACTACAAAAGCACAAACAGTAAAAATAAATGTAAACAAATAAGGATCTGTAAAACCAAGATGCCTCTGCACCATAAAGGAAACAGTGAACTGTGAGGTGATAATTCACATATTGCTTAGCAGATAAGAGTGGGTGGCCAGAATACATACAGACATACATATATACATATGTGTATGTATGTGTCTATCTTTCTATCTATCTATCTATCTATCTATCTATCTATTCCAACAATAACAAAAAGCCAATCCAATTTTAAATAAAGAGCAAGTCTAGCACACAGGAGGCAGAGGCAGGAGGATCTCTGTGAGTTTGAGGCCAGACTGGCCTACAAGAGCTAATTCCAGAACAGGAGGATAGGCCCCAAAACTCCAGGGATACCCTGTCTCGAAAAACAACAACAACAAAAGAGCAAGTAACTTTAATAGACACTTCTTGAAAGAGGAAAAAACAATTTGCCAAAGAATATGTGTAGCAAAGTGCTCAACATCACTGATCACCAGGGAAATGTAGATAAAACCACACTGAAACTTTATTTTCCCCTCTTTAGAATGGCTATTATCCAAAGGACAAGAGAAATATTTGTAAGGATGCAGAAAGCGGTCAATTCACCTACTGTTGGTGGGGATGTAAATTGATAGAGTCATTATCAAAACCCTTGTAAAAGTTTTTCAAAGAACAAAAACGCAAGTAACATATTATACAGCAACTACGTTACTGAATTTCCAAAAAATTAAAATCATTTTGTCAAAGAGATATTTGAACATCTAGGATTATGGCAGCACTGGTCACAACAGCTAATATACAGTATCAGGCATGATATCTATTGGTGGGTGAATGGACTTCTAATTTCTTTCTTTCTTTCTTTCCTTCCTTCCTTCCTTCCTTTTTTCCTTCCTTCCCTCCTTCCTTCCTTTTTTCTTTCTCTTTCTTTCTTTTTTTGCCTTCCTCCTTCCCTTCCTCCCTTCCTCTCTCCCACTTTCTTTCCCTCCCTCCCCCCCCCCCCCCCCGCCTCAACTGGATAGCTCTTTTAAAAAATCAATTGTAAATTTTACAATTCACATTCTGGAATTCACAGCTGAGTATATAGCAGTTAACACTTTAGCCTTTGTGGCTTTCATGGTTTCCTTTTTCTTGTCCCACACCTCACTCAACCCACACTACCACAACGCCCCCATGCTTTGTCTCCTCATAGAACTTCACATTTTCAAGTGTGTGACTGTTTAGAGGTGCATTATTGTAACTCACTACAAGCATACAATGTGTAATGACCCAGTCAGGGGAGCCAGCATTTGCATCTACTCAGATACTATTTCTGTCTGTTGGAAACCAAATGCTGTTCTCCTCTAGTGATTCTGGAATGTGTAGTCATTTGCTGTAGGCCGTGTTCACCCTACTCTGCTGGAGAGCATTAGAATTATTGCCCTCCAGCTCTAGTTTGGTTAACAGCACAGACTCAGTCTTCCTGCCTACTCTCCAGCAGCATCTATTTTACTTCTGTGCTGCCAGCCTCACCCTTAGTAACTGGGTGGTGTTTGTCTTCCCATGCTTTGCTTATTTCACTTAACATGATGCTGTCCCTTTCCACTTACGTCTAAAAAATGACAGAAGTTTATACTTTATAATAATTATTATTCCATTG
The DNA here is from genome assembly GCF_018167655.1 of Microtus oregoni. Lineage (NCBI taxonomy): Eukaryota > Metazoa > Chordata > Mammalia > Rodentia > Cricetidae > Microtus > Microtus oregoni. The sequence continues at coordinate 3,279,418 of NW_024543065.1, read as the reverse complement.
CATATATTTGGTTTACAATGCTGGCCCTGATTGAACTCAGTGGGTCACAGAATAAGGAGACATGAATGTGGGACTGGTACCTGGTAAGGAGGAGGGGGATTCACGGGGGTGGAAGGGAAATACAGGAACATGAAAGGGTGAGATAAATCATAATATATTATATACACACATGAAACTGCCAAAGAACAAATTCAGTTATTTTAAAAGAAAATTATGAAAATTTAATTATACAAAGTGATTCTTTTATTTTTTAATAAAATGCTAATTACAATATTTATCCCTTCCCTTTTCTACCTTCAATCACTCCCTCTTGCTTCATCTTGAATTCATGACTTCTTTTTCTTTTTAAAATTGATTTTATTGAGCTATACATTTTTCTCTGCTCCCCTCTTTTCCTCTCCCCTGTCCTTCAACCCTCTCTCAAGGACCCATGCTCTCAATTTACTCAGGAGACCTTGTCTTTTTCTACTTTACATGTAGATTAGATTCATGTATGTCTCTCTTAGGGTCCTCATTATTGTCTAGATTGTGAATTGTAGGCTGGTTTTCTTTGCTTTATGTCTAAATGCTTCCTATGAGTGAGTACATGATATTTGTCTTTTTGGGTCTAAGTTATCTCACTCAATATAATGTTTTCTAGATCCATTTATTTGCCTGCAAATTTCAAGATGCCATTATTTTTTTCTGCTGTGTAGTACTCTATTGTGTAAATGTATCACATTTTCCTTATCCATTCTTCTGTTGAGGGGCATTTAGGTTGTTTCCTGGCTATGACAAACAATGCTGCTATGAACATAGTTGAGCATATGTCCTTGTGGTATGATTGAGCATTTTTTGGGGGGTACATACCAAAAACTAATATTGCTGGGTCTTGAGGAAGGCTGTTTTCTAATTTTCTGAGAAATCACCACATTGACATCCAGAGGGGCTCTACCAGCTTGTATTTCCACCAGCAATGCAAATGTTCTCTTTACCCCACATCTTCTCTGGCTTAAGCTCCCATCAGTGTTTTTGATCTTGACCATTCTGACATGTGTAAGGCAGAATCTCAGAGTTGTTTTGATTTGCATTTCTCTGATGGCTAAGGATGTTGAGCATTTCCTTAAATGTCTTTCAGTCATTTTAGATTCCTCTGTTGAGAGTTCTCTGTTTAGGTCTGTACTCCATTTTTATTGGATTATTTGTTCTTTTGCCGACTAATTTCTTGAGTTCCTTGCATATTTTGGAGATCAGCCCTCTGATGTGGGGTTAGTGAAAATCTTTTCCCAATCTATAGGCTGCCATTCTTTCTTGTTGACCATGTCCTTTGCTTTACAGAAGCTTTTCAGTTTCAGGAGGTCCCATTTATTAATTGTTTCTCTCAGTGTCTGTGCTAATGGGGTTATTTTTAGGAAGGGGTCTCCTGTGCCAATGCATTCAAATGTACTTCCCACTTTCTCTTCTATAAAGTTCAGAGTGGCTGGCTTTATGTTGAGGTCTTTGATCCATTTGGACTTGAGTGTTGTGCATGGTGATAGACATGGATTTATTTTCATTCTTCTACATGTTGATATCCAGTTATGCCTGCACAATTTGTTAAATATGCTTTCTTTTTTCCATTTGCTATATTTTTTTGCTTCTTTGCCAAAATCAGGTGTTCGAAGGTTTATGATTAATATCTGTGTCTTCAATTCGGTTTCATTGGTCCTCCTGTCTGTTTTTATGCCAATACCAGACTGTTTTCAGTACTGTATCTCTGTAGTAGAGTTTGAAGTCAGGGATTGTGATGCCTTCAGAGGTTCCTTTATTATACAGGATTGTTTTGGGTATCCTGGGGTTTTTTGCTTTTCCATATGAGTTGAGTACTGTTCTTTCAACTAATAAACACCTTCAGTAATTCAGCAGGATACAAGATCAACCCAAAAAATCATTGGCCCTCCTTTACACAGATGATAAATGGGCTGAGAAGAAATAAAAAAAAAAACACCCTTCACAAAAGTCACAAATAGCATAAAGTATCTCAGAATAACTCACCTTTGTTTACTATTATGGATTCCTACATATTTCAATCTATTTCAATACTTTTCCATCTGGTATTCATGAAATTCAGTTACCTCTCTGTTTTTTCTACTCCTTCTAATTACTGTATGCAAAGCACTGTCTTTTGCCCTCCACACACAGTTTCATTCAATTTCAGTATCAGTGAAGGGTAAATATGACTCTCAGCTGAGTGTGGGGTGAACAATCATCATTTTAGCACTTGGGAACTGGAGGCAAACAAAGCGTGAGGTCATCCTTGACTATCTGGTGAATTCCAGTTTGAGCTGCATTGAATAGGACCCTGCCTCAAACAAGTACACACACAACAAATCTCCAAAATACGGCTGAGCAAAGGAGTTTGAAAGTAATTCAATTTATATGGCTCATGTTGATTTAGTGCCAGCATTTGCATGGCTAATGTTTAAGATCAAGATTAAAAGTTATGTCTGTATAACTCAAGAAGAGAGCTGGAGCCTAAAGTCCATGACCCTAGAGAAGCTAAGTAACAAGGTGAATCCTAGGAAAACATATATAGAACCACCAGGAAAGGGGAAATAGACAAGATCTCTTGACAAAATTGAGAGCATGGGGTGTGGGGAGAAGGGAGGACAGAAGGGGAAGAGGAGGAGAGAAGGGGGGATGGGAGGAGAACTTGAGAGAATGAGATAGTTGAGATAGAGGAAGGACAGAGATGAGGGCAAGGAAAGAGATATATTGATGGAGGAAGGCATTATGGGGCTAGGAAACCTGACACTAGAGAAATTCCCAGGAATCCACAAGGATGACTCCAGCTAAGACCCTAAGCATTAGAGGAGAAGGTGCCCTAACTGGCCTTGCCCTGTAGTCAGATTGATGAATATCTTAAATGTCACCATAGAACTTTCATTCAGCTACTGACAGAAATGGAGGCAGAGACCCGCAGTGGAACACGACTGAGCTCCCAAAGTCCAGCTGAAGAGTGGGAGGAGTGAGAATATGAGCAAAGAGGTCAAGCCCATGATGGAGACACCCCCTAAAATATTTTTCCTGAGCTAATGGCAGCTCATCACCTCCAGCAGTACAGGGAAGGAACCAGCATAGGACCAAATTAGACCCTCTGAATATGGATGACAGTTGTATGACTGGGGCAGACTGTGGGGCCACTGGAAGTAGCCCTACTGCTTATTTGTATTGGCTTTTTGTGAACCCATTCTCTCTAATGGATACCTTGCTCAGCCTAGATATATATAGTAGGGAGGGCCTTGGACCTTCCCCAAAGCAATGTACCTTATCCTCTCTGAGGAGTGAATGGGGGGTGGATTTGAGGGAAAAGGTGGAGGGAATGGGAGGAGGGGAGGGAGAGGGAACTGGGATTGGTATGTAAAATGAAAACAGTTTGTTTTCTTTTTTAAAAAAGTAAAATAAAATAAATGCAAATTAAAAAAAGAATTAGAGAGCTGGATACTTATATTTTTTTATACTTTGGGTCCTAGATAAGAAACAGTTGTTTTCTATTTCCATCCATTTGCACGCAAAATTCGAGAAGTTATTGTTTTTTACCACAGCGTAGTACTCTAATGTGTATATATTCCATACTTTCTTCATCCATTCTTCCATTGAAGGGCATCTAGGTTGTTTCCAGGTTCTGGCTATTACAAATAATACTGCTATGAACATAGTTGAACAAATGCTTTTGTCATATGATAGGGCATCTCTTGGGTGTATTCCCAAGAGTGGTGTTGCTGGGTCCAGGGGTAGGTTGATCCCGAATTTCCTGAGAAACCGAAACACTGACTTCCACAGTGGTTGCACAAGATTGCATTCCCACCAGCAATGGATGAGGGTACCCATTCCTCCACAGCCTCTCCAGCAAAGGCTATCCTTGGTGTTTTTGAGTTTAGCCATTCTGACAGGTGTAAGATGATATCTCAAAGTTGTTTTGATTTGCATTTCCCTGATTGCTAAGGAAGTTGAGCACGACCTTAAGTGTCTTTTGGCCATTTGAACTTCTTCTGTTGAGAATTCTCTGTTCAGTTCAGTGCCCCATTTTTTAATTGGGTTAATTAGCATTTTAAAGTCTAGTTTCTTGAGTTCTCTATATATTTTGGAGATCAGACCTTTGCCTGTTGCGGGGTTGGTGAAGATCTTGAGTGAGGTATCCCAGACCCAAAAAGATGAACATGGGATGTACTCACTCATAATTGGTTTCTAGCCATAAATAAGGGTCACGGAGTCTACAATAGGTGAATCTAAAGAAGCTAAGTAAGAAGGTGAACCCAAGGAAAAACATATAGTTATCCTCTTGGCTAAGGGAAGTAGACAAAATTGCCGGGGAGAAAATTGGGATCTTGGGGGTGGGTTGGCATGGGGGTAAGGGGAGATGGGGAGAGAAAAGTTAGAAGGGAATGAGGGGGGGGGCTTGGGGAAACAGGATGATTGGGATAAAGGAAGGTTGGACAGGGGAGCACGGAACCACAATTCTTAGTTAAGGGAGCCACTTTAGGGTTGGCAAGAGACCTGACCCTAGAGGGGCTCCCAGGTGCCCAAGCTGAGGTCCCCAGTTAGTTTCTTGGGCAGCTGAGGATAGGGAACCTGAAATGACCCTATCCTATAGCAATACTGACGAATATCTTGCATATCATCATAGAACCTTCATCTGGTGATGGATGGAGATAGAGACAGAGACCCACACTGGAGCACTGGACTGAGCTCCCAGTTTGGATGTTCACCTTCCTAGATATGGACGGAGGGGGGAGGACCTAGGACTTACCACAGGGCAGAAAACCCTGATGGCTCTTTGGACTGGAGAGGGAGGGGGAAAGGAGTGGGGGGAGGGGGAGAAGGTGGGAGGAGGGGGAGGGAAATGGGAGGCTGGGAGGAGGTGGAAACTTGTTTTTTTTTCTCCTTTTCTCAATAAAAAAAGGGGGAAAAAAAAGAAACAGTTGTTTTACAGGAAGTACTTGTCATTGCCTAGAGCATATGAGGCTATTATGAACAGAAAAGATTAAATCAGGTCTCATGGAACCCTATTAGTCTTGAGAAAAAATACTTACTTATAGAAAACTCTGTTGTTCATTCTCTTTGTTCATACTGTGACATCTTCTTATGTTATAGAAACCCACCATAAAGCCATTAATGATACCAATACCCAACGGGACCCCAGGTAGAGTTTTAACCAATGAGGCTTCCCAATCTTGGACTTTTAGTATTCAAAATATATGCTAATTAAATGTATTTCCTCTATAATGTGCCAACACTGGGCATTGTATTGTGTCATGGAAAACAGATCAATATAATATCATAAAGAAAAGGCTTTCAAATAATGTATTTTGAGCTTAATTACAGACTGGAAGACAATGATTTTTGACCTAAGAAATGTTATCAAGGTCTAATTTCTAATGGCAGATTGTGACAAAACTCATTTTCTTGATACTAACAATAAGCAGTAAGCACCTAAATTGTGTATTTTTCTTTATAATTTTAAATTTTCTTATAAGAAGATGTAACACGAGGGCGTGCTTGTTGGGGTTTCTGCCCTGCTTAGTTCCCACAGCCAGTAAACCCCAAAGAAATCACACAGAGAGGTCTATATTAGGTTATAAACAGATTGGCCCCTTAGCTCAGGCTTCTTATTAACTCTTGTAACTTATATTAACCCATTATTCTATTTATCTTAGTTACATGGCTCAGCATCTTTTTTAGCAGGGCAGGTCACATTCTGCTTCTTTGGTGGTCTGGGCAGGACTGCAACTAATGGACTTCCTCCTTCCTATAATTTTCCTGTTCTCATTGTCCCACCTCTACTTTCTGTCTGGTTGACCCATTTATACTTCCTGACTGGCCAATCAGTGTTTATTTAAAACATGATTGACAGAATACAGACAATTCTCCCGCACCAAGAAGAAAATATACTTTTAGAAATATTTACAAAATAGAATTGTCATATCTGCTTTATTGATGATTTGCTAATTATTTTTTTACTGAATATAAGCCTTAATTTGACATTTAAATTTTGTAAATGCTATCACTTATTTATTTGAGTTAATCTATAATGGTTATCCTCTGCCCAGTGGCATGTCCATTGGTGTTGTCCTTATTCATCTTACATTTGGATAGGCATAGTGTTGAGACTTCATGGGTATAGTTTCTGACGTTACTAGGAGACACAAACTGACAGCAAAACTCCAAGATCCTCTGCCTCTTAAATTTTTTCTGCTCTCTTTTCCACAATGTTCCCTGAGTCTTAGCTGCGGGAGGGTTTTGTAGATACATTCATTGGGATTGGACTCCACAACTTCACATTTTTATCGATCGTGGCTTTCTGTTTTGATATCCATCTACTAAAAAGAGAAGATTGCTTGATTAGGAATGAGGACTATACTTATCTAAGGGCATAAGGACAGATGTTTATGGAATGTTGTTAGAGATTATGCTGGTAACATAATATGGACTGAACAGGTTATATGTATATACATAATGTCTTATGGTTTCTATTACTGTAATGAGACACCATGACCACAGCAACTCTTAAAAAGGAAAACATTAAATTGAGATTACTCACTTACAGTTCAGAGATTCAGTCCATTACCATGGTGATGGGACATGGTGGCATGCAGGTAGACATGGTGCTGGAAAGGTAACGGACTTGCAGGCAACAGAAAGTGGTCTTTCTCACTAGATGTAGCTTGAGCAGAGGAGACCTCAAAACCCACTCCCACAGTGATACACGCTTCCTCAAACAAGGCCACAACTATTCCAACAAGGCCACACCTTCTCATTAATGCCACTCCCTTTTAGGGCCATTTTTTTCAAACTGCCACACATATATTTATATCTAGGTTGTATATGTATGTATAACAGGTTGTATATATATATGTATATATATACATATATAATATATACATTAAAATGCATAAACACAATAATTAGTGAAAAAGAGGTCATGAGTTTGAAGGAAAGTGAGGAGGGGCATCTGAGAGGTTTCAGAGGGAGGAAAGGAATGGGAGAAATGCTGTAATTATATGATAATCTCAAAAATTAAAGAAAACTAAACAGAAACATTAGGCATCTACAAAGGCAAAAAATGTGGCGTTAGTCTCAGATCTTATACTTCTTCTCTGTATGAACTTAACCAGAGCAGCCCTCTTCCTAAGCTATGGTGTCCTCTGTCACACATATGTAGCAAATTCCCTGTAGGATTGCCAGGAGATAAATGAAAGACAGCTAAGCCACACAGTTCTTAGATGGAAAGTGTTCAGTGAGCACTAACTAGCTTTTGAAGTCTCATTAAATACTGCTTTCTAAACATTGCTGTTTGATTTTTAGCAGTTAATTGCTGCCTTCTCTTGACACAGAAGAACTTTAATGGGCATTTAATACCCCTTCTCATTTGGACTAAGGCAATCAGTGTGGAAAGTTGGAGAGTAGTATAAACACTGATGGAGCCCTGAACTTTAGAGTCTGTCAATATGAATAAGCTTACCTGCCAGATAATTTTCAAAGTTCTTAGACAAGTATTTTAGAGTCTATCAAAATGAATAAGCTTACCTGCCAAATAATTTTTAAAAGTTGCTCTTTGACAAGTACCTGTTAATACCAACATTATGTGAAACACCGTAATTATTTCTCTGAAGGTCACTAAATTAATAAATCATGAACTCATTGCTTAAAATCCTAAAGCCATAGAATAACTATAATGTACATAGGATGAAAGATGCTCATTCCCCTTCCTCTCTATAGCCATTTTCTCTCTCCAGTTCCTGGGGTTTTCACATACAGCCCTCTGGATTTCAGTCACTGGTAATAAACTATTTCCTGAACCCTGGTTCTTGCCTGGTGCTGCTTCCTCCACAGGCTGATCCACAGCTGAGTTTACCTGTATCTCCCTGTGTACTGGAGCTCATATATACTAAGGTAGACATCGTCCTTGTTTCTTTACATTGACACATTGTTCAATGTGTTATCCACCAGCCATATGTGACTATTTAAACTTAAACTTAGATTCATTAAAATTAAATGATGCTGAAAATTCAGATGCTAAAAACTCACATTTATGCACATATAATCACCTACATCTAGTGGAAAACCTTTATGTCAATGCACAGTTGCTCATCAATGCTTAATCCCAATCCATGCTTCTTCTCTATCACAATCCCAGTTCTGAATTGCATGTTATCACATGTTACCTTCCATGTGCTCTCATGTCCCTGCCTCGATGCAGTAACCCTGGGATGATTTCAACAAATAACTTGGAAAATCCAACCCATGCCTTAGTACTTCCTGTCATTCATTTACCTCTATCCTCTGAGGATTTTGCCTTTTTTTCTCTTTTGGCCCTACTCCTGTGTCCATCAATTGATTGAACCTTCCATCCATAATATAACCTAGAACATCTCATTCTCAAACAACTACATCTAATATTTCAACTAGTCCCATAGTATCCCAGTTGATATGCACCTTAGACCCCCATGATTTATTTTATACTTATACTTGCTTAAACTCTAAAGCTCTTACCATGTTTTTTCTTTGTATCATTCACCTGGTAAAATTCTGGCCTAGAAAAATTCAATTCCCTGTCTATACTGGACCTATGTACACTAACGTGCACATAACCGGAGAATACTTGCATATGATAATTCCTACAAAGAGGCTGTGTCTGCAAAGACTGGCTAACTAGAACCACAGTGGTGTGCAGAGATTGGAATGTGATAGCTCCATAGGCTAATTGCTGCATCTCTCTCTCAGGCTAGCTTTAGGCCCATGGGTAGCCATTCCTTGCCCACCTCTGTGTCAGAACTAACATCCTATGACTAATAGATAGAAATTAGGAATCTATTAACTTGACTGGCTACCAGCTCCCACCAACCCAATAGCTAAGAACGTCATCAGATAACATCCAAGACCTATAGGAAAGACCCCCACATCTTGCTATAACTGCCTCTAATGATTAATGTGTTTGAAAATTATTATTTTCTTTGTTTAGCTATTAAACAACTTCATCAAACTGCCTCCACATAGGAAAATGGAACCTAGCTCCATGTTTCTTGGTACATGTTCACTCAAATTTGGCTCTAGAATTTTTCCCATTTGGTGTGGGACATTTCTGTATTCTGTCCATTATGTTTTAAATAAATGCTGATTCGCCAGTAGCCAGGCAGGAAGTATAGGCGGGACAACCAGACAGGAAGTAGAGGTGGGTCAAAGAGAACAGGAGAATTCTGGAAAGGAGGAAGCCCATTTCTCCCCAGTCCTGTCCAGACACCAAAGAAGGAAGATGTGACCTACCCCAATGAGGAAGGTACCGAGCCATGTGGCTAAAATATACTAGAATGGTGGGCTGATATAAGTTATGGGAGTTGATGGGAAGCCTGAGCTGATGGGCCAATCAGTTTTATAACTTATGTAGACCTCTATAAGATTTTCTTAGGGGTTTACCAGTTGTGGTAACTGATGTGAAGACAGAAACCCCAACAAGCAGCCCCTCATTTTACAACCATCCCTTGTTCCCTTTGAGGTGAGAGCTGCAGGTGGCTTTTGCTTGCTTATTTTGCATCAACACTCCGAGCATCTTGACTACACCGATTCTAACTTTATCTACTATGACTAGTTATCATTCCCCTTAAGCTCATAGGCCCTCTGACCTATTCGTGTCTTACGTCGGTGGATCCCATCTCTTACAATAGTGGACTCAAGGACAACTTACACACCCAGTCAACAGAGAAAGCCTTTTGTCTCTTCTCCAGCACCTCATGTTTCGGTTTACAGGCGAATATCCTAAACCAGTCTTGTGCATTCCTTCTTCCTGTCACTATCCCACTCCTCCTGAACTCCCTAGAACAGTCCCTGGCAGTCTTTTGACCCCATCCCCTTACAAAAGTTGTTTTGGTTAAGGTCACAGTGATTATCAAGTTATGAAATCTAATGACTCAGTCTCAGTGAGACTATTGCTTGACCTGTCTCTAATGATTTACAAGGCTCATAACTTCCTGTTTTTAAAGCTCTTTTAGTTGGCTTCCAAGACACCACTCTCTTTTGTGTTTTGCCTCTGACTGGCTGGCCTCTCTGCTCAGTTTTTCCTCCCATCTCTCTAAAACCTAAAAGCTGTTGTATCGTTAAGACTCAGTGTTTGAAGAATTTGTTTTTATCCATCTGCATCACGTTTAAATGCCATTAAGATGCAGTTCTGATGGCTTTACATTTATTTTCTCCACAGTTGGAACTCTCAATTCTGTATATTTTTTTACTTAAGATAATTTATTACTTATTTAAAATAACATTTCATAAAAGTCCCTGATTCCTATTACCAAATCTCATCCTTTTGTAATATCCTCCGATTTATAATACAGAAAGAAAATATATTGTTTTTGAGATCAGAAACATTATACTTGATGTCTCCTTTTATCACAAGCAAGATTCAGTTCATCAGTAGATCTTGCTTATTAAATCTTCAAAGTACTTTGAAATCTTTTGGAAAAATACTCGCTTATTTTATGAGTATTTCGTCTGCATATGTATAAGCGTAGCACTGGTCAGCAGCATCCAAGGAGGTGAGAAGAGAGTATCAGGCCCACTGGAAATGGAGTATAGACAGTGGTGAGCCGCCATGTGGGTTCTGGGAACTCAGCCACCACTGTAAGAGTGGTGGAAGGGCCCACCATAAGAGCAGCAAATGCTCCTACTGGCTGAGTCATGTCTCCATTCTCCTGAGATCTTTTTCTTAACCATCTCCACCACTGCCGGTCTGGTTCAGTCACCATTGTCCTTGGCTAGATGCTAAAATAACCACGTAGTTTGTGTACTTGCCTCTCCTTGAAAGATCAACCATGGGGACCACAAGAAAAAAAAAACAAAAGTCCAAAGTAACCGTTCAGTTTTCCTGCCCCAATATGGTATTGATTTCCTGTGTTTTTTCCTGATATGGCTTTCTCTTAGGAGTGGTTCTCAACCTTCCTAATGTTGTGACCCTTTAATACAGTTCATGTTGTGGTGACCCCCAATCATGAAATTATTTTCACTGCTACTGTTATGAATTATAATGTAAATATCTGTGTTTCCTAATGGTCTTAGGCCACCCCTGTCATTGAACTCTCAAAGAGGTTGGAACCCACAGGTTGAGAACTACTGTCTTACAGGGCTGTCATATCTTTCCCCACTTCCAAAGTGAGGCTTTCCCTCACTGCCCTATCTGAAATTGCAAAGCACTGTCTAACTGTCTAATTCACAATTATTGTGTTAGTTAGGGTTTCCACTCCTGTGCTAAAACACCATGACTGAAAGCAACTTTGGGAGGAAAAGATTTATTTCTCTTATAATTACACTTTCCAGTCCATCATCCTGGGATATCATGGCAGGAGTTTAAGGAAAGAATCTTAGGCATGAGCTGATGCAAAGGCCACGGAGGAGTGCTATTCACTGGCTTGTTTGGCATGCTTTCTTATAGCACCCAGGACCATCAGCTTGGGGTGGCACCACCCATAGTGAACTGGGCCTTCCTGAATCAATCACTAATTAAGGCAATACCCCACAAATCTGCCAATGGCCAATTTTATGGAGGGGATTTCTCAACTCAGAGTTCTTCTCCCTAAATATCTAATTTATGTCAAGTTGACAAAAACCAGTCAGTACAATAGTGTGTGTGTGTGTGTGTGTGTGTGTGTGTATGCGTGTGTGTAAAGCTGATGCATTTACCATCCATCTATCTACAGCCATATATATAATGAACCTATCATGTACCAACCTAGCTATTCATCCATCCATTAAAAATCTGTGATTTTACATTAAAACCAGAGCTGTGGATTGCATTCTTTTTTTGTTGTTATTGTTTTATTCGCATCTGTAGTTTTAGTGCTAGAAATGAGTTTTTGCTGCAATGTGCAAGTTGTGAATTCCCTCCTAACATTTCACATAAAGAGAAGATCATTTGGTCTTAAGGAATACATGTATCTTTGAGCAAGAAATCATCTCCATTCAAAATGTTTCTTTAGACATTTTCTTTCAAGTCACTCTACAGCATCCTTTATTCTCTCTCTCTCTTTTTTTTTTCTTGTTTTGGCTCACAGCATATTTGAAAGCTGTTAAACAGATCTTACTCAAATTTTCCAAAACAATTCTTTAGTGGAAAAAGACCAAGGACCAGAAATGTAAAACACTGAACCCAAGAATGCTCTTCCAAATTTTAATAATTTTATAAATCCAGATGTTTAAAATTGGACTCTATTTCTTTTATATATTTAACAAATTCGCCATTGTGAATCATTTAGCCTTTGGTAGGATATGTGCATTGTCAAATTTTATAGCCTGCTTAGATCACATATCTAGTCTTGGAGCCTGTGGTGGGGATAAAGCCTGACCCTGTTCCTAAGAGCTTCTCATCTAGTCCTCAGTATGTCCTGGTCTTACAGAACATATGGATACGACTGCCTGGAGAACACTCGACCACATTCACAGTAAAAGAGAGTCTTTAAGTTCAGACTTACAACTGGAGAGCAAAATGAAAGTGACAGCTAGAAAAGCCACGAGAGAGAAGAGGCAACTTAATAAAGAAGGGAAGAGAAAGTTTATGGGTAGAAAGAAAATATATTTAAAGAGATCTGGCTCTGGCCCGATCCAAGGACTTCTAACAGCAGCTAACACTTTTAAACATTTTAAACTTCATATTCTCAGTAGGATGTGGTGGTGCACACTATTAACCCCAGACCTCTGGAGGCAGAAGAACAGAAGCAAGAGGAGCTCTTGTTTGAGGCCAGCCTGGTCTACATAGTGGACTCTAGACCAGTCAGGGTTATGCAGTGAGAACTCATGTCAACCTTCCCCTAAATTAACAAAAAATACAAGACATAGTCTCACTGATGATAAAATCCTCTAATAGCATAGCGCCAGTGATGGACTTCAGGCAACACTCTCCTAGAAATGTCAAAGATAAGAAAGAACATCTCTCCAAACGTGAGCCTACAAATAATGGTGCTAATCTTTAGGCTATCACAGTGGCGAAAGGCACTGTGTTAACGAACAACCTTAACTAGTAATGAACCTGTTGAGAGGAATTAAGTCATTTTGATTAAAATAATTACCTTTCTCATCGCATTAATCAAGGCTGAATCCCTACATGTAATCTCAGATCCTTTGCTGAAATTCTGACTAGAAACTAACTTTGGAAACCTAGTTTTTATAAAATTCATTATTCTGGTGTTCCCCCAATGAGGTAATCATCTGGAACAACCCCTAACAGAGGGTCTGGAGAGGCGATCTCTACTACACAAGTATTTGAGACCCTTCAATGGGAGTATTGGCTGTGTTGGCAGTTCACAGGGCCTTGCTTTATATACTCTCTAGGTGTCTGAGAACCCCTGCAAAATCACCTAAATACAAGATAATTCTGAACTCTCACCTGTTTGTTGAAATTTGGTACATTGGTTATCAAGAAAATCCATCATGTAGGTCACTGTGTATGTGTACGATACATGTCAGATGACAATGAGCACTTCCTCTATTCCTGTCCCATACTTCCAGATGCAATTATCTTTTTTTTAGCCACAAGAGAAGAAGTTTGTAGCTTGCTTAATGTCTTACTGTTAGTGTAGGGCAAAGTTATCATAATTCCAGCTTAGAGATTATCTCAGAGTTCGAGGTTTCCAATGGTGTCCCGACAATATTCATTAGGTATGGTTTGAGTACACTAAGTAAAGTTTGTTTTATTTATTCATGAGACTTTATTTTTAAAACATCTAACAATTATTAAATACTGTTCAAGCATCATTACTTTCTATTTAATGGTAAGACCTTGGAGTTGTGAGAGGGTATAACACTGGAATTTTATATCTGACTATTCCATAACCTTTTAGCTGGCACATTCTTTGAGATTAGCATTTTTTAATTATAGAAATAAAATGCAGAAACTATGAGATAGTCAGAAGAATGAAGATGCTTTGGGGGAGGGTACCTGGCACGTTGGGAAGAACTGTAGTTTATATTCAGGTCTCTCTGCTCTTCTGAAGAGCCATCAGGTTAATTGCATATATACTGAATGTTTATGGTTTGAGGCTATGGAGGGAGGAAATTTTTTGCATAATATCCTCATATTTTGAGGTCTTCTTGATGATCAGTAAATGCCTGATTATTTTCTCTCAGAATGAAAAGAAATCTCAAAGATTTATATTATCATTTTAGTTACAAAGCAAAACATTTTTATCAAAATGCCCAAAAATAGAATAGTGTGAAATAGTGTGAAATTGGGAACTTCTCAGAAGCAGATGCAAATGTTTGTGTTTTCACTGCTGAAATTAGCAAAATAAACAAAACTCATTGGTTTTATTTTCTTCCTTAATAACCACATAGGAATGTGAAGATGAATGGTCATATTATAGTGTGAGCCAAAAGAAGACAGATACTTAGACAATATTAGAACATAAATGCTTTGATATTATTAATAGATCTTGTTGGAGGAGACTGTTAGTTCATTCCCAGTTTCTCAGCTCCAACATAATCACACAGAAACTATACTATTTGCAATACTGCTTGGCCAATATCTTAAACGTATTGCTAGCTAGCCCTTATATCCTAAACTAACCCATTTCTATCATCGCCACGTGACTGTGGCTTACAAAGTAAAGTTCCTGTAGTCTGTCTCTGGCGGAGGCTACATGGCATCTCCCTGACTCCACCTACTTTCTCTCTCTATCTTTTCAGCATGGCTCTATTCTGTTAAGCCATTCGCTAAAAGCTGCTTCTTTATTCATTAACCAATCAAAGCAACACATATACAGAAGGACCTCCCACATCAAGATCTTTTATTGTTTTATAAGTATTGTTATTACTAGGGTGGTTAGAGAAGAAGATAAATATTCAATCTTATTGAGCATTGATTTCCAGCAACAGAGAAGATAAGAGAGACTGAAACATTCCTACAAGGTACATTTTAAGCTGGACATAAAATGACAACCACCATTTCAATCACATAATCATTGCAAGAAACTAAGAATAAAAGGAGGATCTTGAAACCAGAAAGATGGTCTGATGTTCATGTATGCACATGTGACAGGAATGAAAATTGTAAAGCTGTGTGGAGTTGTAAAGCATGTCCCCAGATAAAGCTAGACTTCCCCAGATGCCATATCATCAGCAGGGAAAATGGTAGACTACTAAGAACATGAACATGGTGTAGGGATAGGTCCCGCCCCTTGGGGGGCGTGTTCGCCTCGGGCTAATGTCTGCCTATAAATTTGGTGAGCGTGCTCCCAGCCATCGCTTCTGCTTTCCTGGTCTCCACGGAACGGTGGTTCTGTAAGTCTATTTCTACATTAAATCTGTATATATATATTTACAATCTGTCTGCATTTGTTTACGCCGTTACAACATGGGGGAAAAACAGAACTACTAACAAAGAGAGAAAACTAAGAAACACACTGATTCCACACGGGGTCCAAATGAGTAGAATCTCCCTTCAAAAGCTTATTAACTAGAGGCTTATCTTTGTAGAACAATTTGGAAACTCAAGATGAAATGATGACCTAAGACAGTGCCGAGTCAGGAGTGCCTAGGAATACCCCAGAATACTTAGCAGAAATAAAAATCACTCTAACTCATTCTTAGAAGCGTATGTCTTGCTAGGGCCTTGTTAGACTCACAGAAGTCAATTTCAGATAGCTATGACCTAGCAATACCAAACAAGCTTTCACAGAGAAGCATAAAGATTTGTTCAGTGAAACAAGGTTGGATATAAATGCTTCAGACACTGGATGCACTATATCCAAAATGTAAATGTTGAAATTATTTTAGAAAATGATACAGGGATTTATATTCAAGGAAAAGACAATGAAAGGATGTATCTGTGCATGTATATATTTATACTTTGAAGGTTTATAAACACACATGTGAGTCAAATAGTATACACATATATATTAGAATGTAGAAGGCTTTTAAAAATTATTGAAATGATTGCTTTGGTCAAATTGCCATTTTTACTATGTTAAATCTACCTACCCGAGAGCATTCCATTTTCTGGTGTCTTCTTCAATTTCTCTTTTCAAAGATTTAAAGTTCTTGTCATACAGGTCTTCCACTTGTTTGGTTAGAGTTACTCCAAGCTATTCTATGTTATTTGTGGATATGGTGAAGGGTGAGGTTTCTCTGATTTTTTTCTCAGCCCATTTATCATCTGTATAAAGGAAGGTTACTGGTTTTTTTGTTGTTGTTGTTAATCTTATATCCTGCTACATTACTGAATGTGATTATGAGTTGTAGAAGTTCCTTGGTAGAATTTTTGGGGTCACTTATGTAAACTATCATATCATCCACAAATAGTGAGAGTTTGACTTCTTTTTCTACTTGTAACCCCTTGATCTCCTTTTGATGTCTTATTGCTCTAGCTAGAACCTCAAGTACTGTATTGAATAGATATGGAGAGAGTGGACAACCTTGTCTTGATTGCTTTGAGTTCTTCTCCATTTAGTTTGAAATTGGCTGTTGGCTTGTGTATATTGCCTTTATTACATTTATGTATGTTCCTTCTATACCTGCTCTCTTCAAAACCTTTATAGTGAAAAGATATTGTATTTTGTCAAAGGCCTTTTTAGCATCTAATGAGATGATCGTGTGGTTTCTTTTTCTCAGTTTGTTTATATAGTGGATTACATTGACAATTTTTCATATGTTGAACCATCCCTACATCTCTGGATAAAGCTGACTTGATCATTGTGAATGATATTTCTGATGTTTTCTTGGATTCAGTTTTCAAATATTTTATTGAGTAGTTTTGTATCAATGTTCATGAGTGAGATTGGTCTGTAATTCTCTTTCTAAGTAATGTCTTTGTGTGGTTTGGGTATCAGGGTAATTGTAGCCTCATAAAAAGAATTTGGCAATGTTCCTGCTGTTTCTATTGTGTGTAACAATTTGAGGAGTATTGATATTAGTTCTTCTTTGAAAATCTTGTAGAATTTTGTGATGAAACTATATGATCCTGTGTTGGAGCGAACTTTTTTGGTTGAGAGACTTTTGATGACTATTTCTATTTCTTTAGTAATTATAGGTCTATTTAATTTCCACTGAGTAGAATGGAGAGATAAGATATAGATGAAGAGAAAGTTAACAAATTATAATGTAAATTTGAATATGTGCTAGGCATGGTGGTACATGCTTTTGTATGCTAGCTAGTAAGGGGCCTGAAGCAGGAACATGATTTGTGTTCATGAATTCAGTCAACTTGAGCAATATAGCAAGATTCCATCTCTGAATCAAGTAGATCAGTGACTTCCTGGCATGAACTAGAGGCAGGGAGGAGGAATGAGGGAAAGAAACAGAGAGACAAACATGCAGAGTGAGGTGATAGAGGGTAGCACACCTCTAGGTATTTCAGAAAATAGGTCTTGGAATTTTTGGGAAACAATGGAGTACTTATCCCTCAACTGAGTAGAATGAATCTCAAGTAGGAAAACCAAAATCAGGCAAGCCAAGATGTATCATAGTGAAATATGATGTAATGTTGCACAGGTCATTATAGGCCAAAGTCTAATCTTAAGCAGGGTTAACTTGCCTACCAAAGAATTCTACTTAGACCAGAAGTTGACTTTTACACAAATACAAAAGTCAAAATATGATAGGATAATATATTCACATGTAGAAAGGGAAAAAAAGTCAGCTTAGATTTGTACACACAGGAAACTGATTTTTTTTTTTAGCTATTTCATTTTAAGTATTCATTGTTACTGGAGGGGGCACGTACATATGCCACAGCATACAACTCTTGTGTGGATGGTCCTCTCCTTTTTCCTTTATATGAGTTATGGAAGTTAACTTAGTCACCAGGCTTGCACAGGTGATCCATCTTGCTGCCTCACTGAGAAATTTCACTGGCTTCAGAAAATAAACTTCCAACAACAACAACAAAATTCATCTTGGGGATAGGCGGGTCTCAGACTCACAATCCTCCCACCTATCTTGCTTAAATTCCCCAAGTGCTGGAACTACACACAGGTGCCACTACATCTGAAACTGATGTGGGTGCCAGCACACCTGGACTTTACCTGTCTAAATTAAAGAAGAAATTAATTTTCAAGTGAACCTGAATGAAGAACATATTGTTCCTATTACAGTGAAACAGCGTTCATTTTGAAAGGGAAGTAACTTGAGGGAAATGTCTGTGCTGCAAGACCAGAGACCTTAGAAACCCATAACTCTGTGAGCATAGCTGAATAGACAGCACAGAATATAAGCATAAGATGTAAAATTTTGGATGACTTAAAAAAGAAACAATTCCCCTAGTGCACACATCCTGTCCCTTAGAACATACTCAAGGGGGAATTTAGGTGAGATGTGAAATCAAAATTATCAACTAGCTTATTTTTAAAACATGGAGATTGATTATCTCTTCAACCCAAGTGATCAGAAAGTTCCTACAAAATGTCAGAGGACTATATAAGGACAAATAAGGTCAGAGTAGTACAAGATGAGGAGGATTTGATTATCCTCCTGGCTTTGAAGATGGAGGTAGGAATCAATGTCCCTGGTCCCTGCGAGCTTATAAGGGTGAATGAAGAATCTTACTCAGAGACTATGGAAGGACTTCAGCCTCTTCTGTACTTCGATTTTACCACAGTGAATTCTACGTAGACAATAAATTTTGGTTGACTAAGCTGAATTATCTGATATAATTTGTTATAGCAGCAACAAGATAGTAATGCAGATACCAGGAACATAAAGAAAGGAAGGAAGGCACTCAAAATGTTCTAAATCCTGTTTAATTTAAAGGAAAGTAGAAATACTCAGTTACTTCCTTTCCTTAAATAAGTACACATAAAAATGTGTGGATGCCAACTGAAGAAGTAGGTATGGAACTTGCAAAACATTAAACTAAAACACAAAATAAAGGTTTTAAGCACTTGAATAAACACAAGAAGAAAACAAAAGAACAAGAAAAATAAGATTGAGAAATTATAAAACAAGATGATAGAAATAATTCCATATATATTAGTAATAATAATATGCTATAAATATATTCAGTTAAGAGACTGAGATTGCCAAGTTAAATGAAAATCTAAAGTCTGGCAATTGCTACTTACGACGACTTTGAAGCTGAAGAACATAGAAAATTTAGAAAATTAAAGAACAATTAAACTTGGAAAATGCTAATAAATCATGCTGCTCTTGAAGTATTAGTATTTTCCAAGATGACAACTTCATAATGATATCCAGTCTGACCTATGACAGTGGTTCTCACCCTGGTGGGTTGCGAACCCTTTGTGGGTCATATATCAGATATTTATATTATGATTCATAACAGTAGCAAAATTAGAGTTATGGAGTAGCAACAAAATAATTTTATTGTTGGGGTCACCACAACATGTGTTATAGGATTGAAGCATTAATAAGGTTGAGAACCACTGACAAAAGACATACATGGTCATTTCAGACCATTATGCACCTAATAAAATTCCAAAACTCTCCAGGCAATTCCTAAGAAATGTCCAGGGAGAATTCCTAAGGCCAATGTCAAAGTGGGAAGTTTTAATTCTTTTTAATAAGTAACTTGAACAACATACTTAACAAGCTTGTTATAGAAAAAAAATGCATAGATCCTCAAACATATATTAAAAACTTTAAAGTGTCATTTATATCATAAATGCATTGCAATAAATGAAAAAGAATGTAGTCTTGATTATGTGATTAATTCAAATTGGTAATCAATAATAAGAAAATAAATCTATTCATTTGAGGATTAAAATTTTTAAACTCATAACTACTGAGCTATACGATTACCATGGAACTTTAGAAACACTCAGCATACTTTTATAACTTGAGTGTTGAGCATATAACACTAAACATCGTGTAACAGTGATAGAGTGCTGATTGCTTGAGCTAAAAAAGAGAAAGATGTGAATATTAATGAGATAAACGTATTAACAAAAGTTTTCTTTTTTTCTTTTTTTTTAATTTTTTTTTCTTTCATAATATATTTTATTAAGTCTTTAGGAATTTCTTTTTTTTTCCTCTTTTTTTTTATTGCGAAAAGAAGAAAAAAAAACATAAACAAAAAACAAGTTTCCACCTCCTCCCAGCCTCCCATTTCCCTTCCCCTCCTCCCACCTTTCTCCCCCTCCTCCCACCATTCTCCCCCTCCTCCCACCCTTCTCCCCCTCCCCCCACTCCTCTCCCCCTCCCTCTCCAGTCCACAGAGCAGTCCGGGTTCCCTGACCTGTGGTAAGTCCTAGGTCCTGCCCCCTCCGTCCATATCTAGGAAGGTGAACATCCAAACTGGCTAGGCTCCCACAAAGCCAGCACATTAAGTAGGATCAAAACCCCCTGCCATTGTCCTTGGTGTCTCATCAGCCCTCATTGTTCGCCATGTTCAGAGAGTCCGGTTTTATCCCATGCTTTTTCAGTCACAGTCCAGCTTGCCTTGGTGAGCTCCCCTAGATCAGCTCCACTGTCTCAGTGGGTGGATGCACGCCTCGTGGTCCCAAATTCTTTGCTCATGTTCTCCCTCCTTCTGCTCCTCCTTGGGACCTTGGGAGCTCAGTCCAGTGCTCCTGTGTGGGTCTCTGTCTCTATCTCTATCCATCACCAGATGAAGATTCTATGATGATATGCAAGATATTCGTCAGTATTGCTCTAGGATAGGGTCATTTCAGGTTCCCAATCCTCAGCTGCCCAAGGAACTAACTGGGAACCTCATCTTGGGCACTAGGGAGCCCCTCTAGGGTCAAGTCTCTTGCCCACCCTAAAGTGGCTCCCTTAACTAAGAATTGTGGTTCCGTGCTCCCCTATCCACCTTTCCTTTATCCCAATTCTCCTGTTTCCCCAGGTCCCCCCTCCTTAAAATGCTAATTAACCCAATTAAAAAATGGGGCACTGAACTGAACAGAGAATTCTCAACAGAAGAAGTTCAAATGGCCAAAAGACACTTAAGGTCGTGCTCAACTTCCTTAGCAATCAGGGAAATGCAAATCAAAACAACTTTGAGATATCATCTTACACCTGTCAGAATGGCTAAACTCAAAAACACCAAGGATAACCTTTGCTGGAGAGGCTGTGGAGGAACGGGTACCCTCATCCATTGCTGGTGGGAATGCAATCTTATGCAACCACTGTGGAAGTCAGTGTTTCGGTTTCTCAGGAAATTCGGGATCAACTTACCCCTGGACCCAGCAATACCACTCTTGGGAATATACCCAAGAGATGCTCTATCAAATGACAAAAGCATTTGTTCAACTATGTTCATAGCAGTATTATTTGTAATAGCCAGGACCTGGAAACAACCTAGATGCCCTTCAATGGAAGAATGGATGAAGAAAGTATGGAATATATACACATTAGAGTACTACGCTGCTGTAAAAAACAATGACTTCTCGAATTTTGCATGCAAATGGATGGAAATAGAAAACACTATCCTGAGTGAGGTGTCCCAGACCCAAAAAGATGAATATGGGATGTACTCACTCATAATTGGTTTCTAGCCATAAATAAGGACCACGGAGTCTACAATAGGTGAACCTAAAGAAGCTAAGTAAGAAGGTGAACCCAAGGAAAAACATATAGTTGTCCTCTTGGCTAAGGGAAGTAGACCAAATTTCCGGGGAGGAAATGGGATCTTGGGGGTGGGGTGGGATGGGGGTAAGGGGAGATGGGGAGAGAAAAGGTTTTTTTAAATTTTTGAGACAGGGTTTCTCCGTAGCTTTTGGTTCCTGTCCTGGAACTAGCTCTTGTATACTAGGCTCGCCTCAATCTCATAGAGATCTACCTGCCTCTGCCTCCCAAGTGCTGGGATTAAAGGCGTGCACCACCACCGCCCGGCTAACAAAAGTTTTCTTAAAATAGCAGGAAACAAAAAAGAAAATAAAAAAAAACTTGAGGGAATTTGTAAGACCTTCAAAAAGTCCAAAAGGAAATTAATACACACTAAGACAATGGGGATGTTCTATTGGGATCTCACCAAGGCCAGCTGGCCTAGGTCTGAAAAAGCATGGGATAAATCCGGACTAGCTGAACATAGCGGACAATGAGGAATACTGAGAATTCAAGAACAATTGCAGTGGGTTTTTGATCCTACTGCACGTACTGGCTTTGTGGGAGCCTAGGCAGTTTGAATGCTCACCTTATGAGACCTGGATAGAGGTGGGCAGTCCTTGGGCTTCCCACAAGTCAGGGAACCCTGATTGCTCTTCGAGCAGATGAGGGGGGGGGACTTGATCGGGGGAGGGGGAGGGAAATGGGAAGCGGTTGTGGGGACGAGGCAGAAATCCTTAATAAATAAATAAATTAAAAAAAAAAGAAACCTAAGTCTTAGCTGAGTTTATAGAGAATAGGGACAAAATAGGTGGAGCTGTAGTTTGATCAAAAGAGATTAAGGAAAGGAAAGGCAAAAATGAATAATATCAAAAGTAAAAGGTGTGATATAAGTATTTTTTCCCTTTTATCATGCAATGTAAAAAACTGACCTTTAATAAGTTAATACTAAAAATAGCTCTTTGGAGCTGTATTTTTAATATTTGGGGCAAAAATTTATAGAAAATGATAGTTTAGCAAATTGACTCAATAAGAAGTAAAAAACTTAAATGGAGTTATCAGAAGTACGGAAGGTGAAAACAGATATGAAAGAGAGCAGACAGTGGCCCTTCCACTTCAAGGAATGATGCCCGTTCCACCATTAGCCTGAAGCTACACCGTATGGGCCAGCCATTGGGACGATAAACTGCAAGTAGAATTTCCCCCCAGATAAGTCACAGAACCATGGGTTTGCTTTAATTTGTTTATGAAGAAGATCCTCACACCTTCCTATGGAAAACTGTCATCCAGAAACCTGCTCCAGCCCTGACTCCTAACAGTGCAAGGTAGGCATCTCCACATTCATTTCAAAACTTCCTTGGAGTTTAGCTTGCCATGCTGGATTTTTGTCTCTGCCTGCACAGTTGGAATAAGATAAAAATATTCATGGAAGGAAGTAATTTGTTGCTTTAATAGAATGATATCTTACTAACAAATGTGTTGTGTCCTAACTCAAAAATAATATTCACATTTTATATCTAAGCTAAATACTGTGGCTATTTATATTTACTTATTATTTATATTTATTAATACTTGTTTCTATTACAAATCCTTGTTTTGAAACAATTTAAGAATATTGCCTGTTGAGGAAGGATTCAAATTTGCTCCCTTTTAACAAGTATTTGTATAACTGTATAACATTGACTCTTTACTTTGTAAGCCTTCAAATGGACTTTAGCCAAAAGCAATAAAATTCTAAACTGACCGTTATAAATGTATTCATAATTTCCTCTTGTGGATGAAGATAGAGGGTAGTCAGCAGTGCCCTGTGCTTCTCCCCTCTCCAGGTCTGAAGTCTTCTAGGGGCAACACCAACACTACCAGTATATTTGAAACCCTGGAGGACATTGGTTTGTTTTTTTATTCAGAAATTAATTCTCCTGGAACTTTATTTCACTTCATCTTCATCTTTCTATTTGGATAATTATACATACAGACACATTAACTCCTTTCATTCGTTGGGGGGGGGGGACTGCACTCTGGCTATAGAGACTACATCGTAAGTACTTACTAAGTCATAAGTAGAAAGAAGTGGATTCATTTTAAATTTATTATTCAATAAAATATTATCCCCCATTTGGGACAGATACAGAATTTGTGGCTTATTTGAAATACCAGCCTGTAACCTCATTTCTGTCCAGAGAACAGTACATCCCTTTGAGCTTGACCCTATAAAGCATTTTATTTATTTGCCTTTTAATTCTAGGGTTGATCTTGGTCTTCACACACTCTGGCTGTTTCATGGTGAGCATTGGCAGCTTGCCTCCATAGTCTTGGGGGAGGATGACAAGTAGTGGTTCTCGCTTTGAAAAAGATCTTTACAGTCCTCTGCCGCCAGTTTAGATTTTGAAAAGTTTTGCCTGGAACCATGACAGTTGGTGGGGTTTTACTGTAGTCACCCATTCAGTGATGAGAGGGGCTGGCATTGCTTTCATTTCTGTTTAGTGATTGACCAGAGCTGGTCCCATATATACGCTACTGACATTTTCATCGTAAATCGTCTAATGCTTCAGAATAGAAACACGGTTGTTTTGACTAGTTGACGTCTTTCTAAGGAGTAGGAAGAATAGGGATGACGTTAACCTCCTCCAGGTCTATAATAAGGATCCCAAGCCCACGATGTTCATGACGCCACTTGCACAGGAATAGAAAGACAGAAACCATGGAACTGACTGCATAAGGAAGATGGTTTGTGGAAGGGAGATATGTCTTAGGACTATAAATGCTTCAACTTTATAACTTCAAAGAAAAATTCTTTCTCCTACAATAAAACCACCGAAAATCCCAGACACATGGATTTGATACAGTGCATGGGCAAGGTTAGTATTTTGTATTATGCATTAAATGTGGTGCCTAACTGCAGATGCTTAACAAATATAAGATTAATGAAGAACGAACAGCAAACGTCCCAGAACATTTCCAAACCCTTCAAGTTGACACCTCTCATCTCTTTTCTATAGGCTCCTGGAGGTAGCCTTCCTGCGCTCTTTGTCAGCACATCCCACTGAACATTCCAAACTTCTCCCATCCTTCCCTATCACCACATGCTAATATTTAGGGAACACCCTGCCCCTTTTTACTTGCCAACACAGCGACTTTATCATTGCTCTTAGTTTTTCCCCCAGCTCCCTAGCCCCCCCTAATTATAAAGCCCCTATTTTCCATCTCCATTCCAATTTAATCACCACAACTACAATATTCTTTTTTTTAAAATCTAATATTTTCTTTATTCCCTCTATAAATTCCTTTTTTGTATAACTCATTTCCTTCATTTTACTCTTTAATTTATTGTTTCTGTTGTTTCGGGCCCTTAATAAACCCCAGTCTTCTTCAGCAATTCTCAAACTGAGGCATCTATAAATATCACTTGCTGATACCTTCGTCCTCCGTGGCTCTGATGAGAGGGTCTGAGGAAAATCCTGAGAATTTATATTTCCAAAAAGCTCCAGAGGATCTTAATGCTATGCCATGGAGGAATCTTTTGGTACTCTGTAAATATGTAAATACTCTCATTGGTTAATCAAGAGCGGTCTGGCCAATAGCTAGGCAAGAAAAAGATAGACAGGACTTGCAGACAGAAGAAGGGAGGAGTCATGGGAGTCACCAGCCAGATGCAGAAGAAGTGGAAAATAAACTTGCCATGCTGAAAATAAAGGTACAGGTAGATAATGACATGGGTTAAATTAGGATGTAAGAGCTAGATAGTTATAAGCCTAGGCTATCAGCTGAGCATTCATAACTAATATTAAATCTCTGTATGGTTATTTGGGAGCCAGTGGTTCCAACAAAAACTCCTCCTACAATGCTGTTAGAGGAGAAACCACCCTCTGAGAACCAGTGCCATTTTTCAATATGACGCTTAGTCCACCTCAGTCTGTGAGACAAATACACACTAAAGAATAAGGACTTTAAAACTAGAGACCTGTCTTAGTAAACTTCCTGTTGTTGTGATTCAATACCATGACAAAACAACTTGAAAGAGAAGTTAGATTCTGGCTCTCACACAGCTCTGGGCTATAGTCCATCATGGCAGTGGAATCCTGGAGGCAAGAGATTGAGGGGCAGCCGGTCACACACATCTCCCAGTCAGGAAGCTGGGAGAGAGCCACCCTGCAATTCTCCACTTACACAGTTCATGATCCCAGATACGGAATGGTGACACCCGCAGTGGCTAGCTCTTCCCACTACATGAATACAATCGAGCTACTCTCCTATAAGCATGCCCAGAAACCAGTGTTCTAGAGGATTCTAGATTTTGTCAAGTTGACAATTAATACCAACCTTCATAAGACCTAGTCTCAAAGTCTATGTTACATTTTTTTAAATAAATTTTTAAATTTATAGTAAATTGTTGGGTTAAAAGCAGTATCCCGCTTTTTTGATTGATGTGTAATTTTCAGCTGTGTGACGCTTGCACGTAGTAAATGCTCCACGTTCACAGAATTGATTTGAACTAGCCATGGCTTAAAGTGCCTTTCTAGGCCACAAGATGTAGATTCTCTAAGACGTTGTAGTTTTGATTTACTCATGCTTTGTGAAATAATTTATCAGCACCACCCCAAAAGAGTGTTAGGATCATCACTAAACGGCGATTAACTGTGAGTGAAGTGAGTATATCAACAAGGAGTGGTCCCGTGAGAAGTATATTCACATTCAGTTTAGGTCAAAGTGTCAACATATACTACTGTGGTCTAAATGTTGCTTCTTCTGCCTAAGTCAGCCGTTAGGACTTCTGATGTGATGAAGTCTAGCGGGAAGGCCCTCAGTAAGTGACTGTAATAAGAGAGGCGTCCTTTCCTCTTTGGCCCTGTGGCAACCACAGCAGCTTCCACTATGAACCCAAATGAGCCCTTGCTATATCCAGGATCTATTGCATCTTGAGCTTGACCTTCCTGGCCTCCAAAATGATGAGAACTAATGTTTTGTTGTTTATGAACGCTCTATATCCAAGCATTTGCTTTAGCTGTGTGAATACACTGAGATAGGCACAGAGTATGGTGAAGCTCCCTACCAACTAGCTTTAATGCTTTCCATAAAAGCCAGGAAGTCAGAGTGAAGAGTGACGCCTAACACCAAACTGCGATCAGTGCTCGGACTCAGGTAAATGGCATAAAAAAAGTACATAGTATGTTGTTTGTGAGGGGCCCACATTTTATTATGAAAGAGATCAATTTATAGACTGGGTGCTCTGTTGGCTGAAATAGACTGTCATGTAAAAAAGACATCAGGAACTGCCACTCCTGTGAATGGGTCAAACCATGACCGTGCATCTCCAAATTCTACTGCTAGCAGGTTATCGTTTTGGCTCTCTAAAAACATACGGAACCCTAATAAATTAATACCCATCACTTCCTTCATGTGAATGTGCCTGTAATGAGAAAGAAATATAGATTTGGTGTCAAAAACTCTAATTTTAAAACAAGAATAGAGGAGACCACAGCTATAAAAGACTCTGATCAATGTGAACATTCAACCTGAGTCCTAAAATCAACTCAGTTTTCAATTGGCTTATTCTGAGCTGTCTCATACTAATTTTCTCTTTTTAATTAATTAATTTAATTAGGTTGTAATTACATCACTTTCCCTACCCTCTTCTCCTTCCAACTCTTCCTATGTGTCCTCCCACTCCTTCTCAAATATATGGCCTTTTAATCTTTAATTATTTTTGTTGCATATACATATGTAAATAAATCTACAAATTCAACCTCCCGAATATATTTAGTGTTGCACACACACACTCACTCACACACATATATACATACACATACAGACATACATCCATGTGGGGCTTACCACCTAGAGGACTCATCTCTAGGGAATACTAGCATCCCCTCTTACAACAGTTTTTATTTGTCTGGAGCTCTTTAGGAGTGGTGCCCTGTGTTCTTCATCGCCTACCTTGGCATGCCAACTTGTGTTGGCATGGTTGTTCAGGTTGTGTTTAGGCAGCCATATTGTTGAGATCACATTAGTTTCCCTGTCATATTCGAATATACAACCTTTCAGTGACTTCCTGGTTCTCTGGTTCTTAAAATCTTTCCACACACACACCCCTTCCATGATGTTCCTTGAAAGTCAGGAGTAAGGATTGTGTTGTAGATGTATCGATTAGAACTGAGCCCTGCACAATCAGGTGTTCTCCACATTTTAACTAGGTATCATTTTCTATAATGGTTTCTATCTTCTGTGAAACAAAGCTTTTTTGATGGGGAGGGAGGTCTATATTTACATGTGGGTATAAGGATTCAATTAGAGATCATACTGGCTTAGCCATAGACTAACAAAAACTCCATTGCAGGCGTGAGAAGCCTCCTCTAAAATTGTCATTCAGGAGAGTCCAAGAGATTCCAGAAAACAATATAGGTTGTTGCTGCCCTTGGTTGTTGTCCAGAAGCGTAATTTCATTTAAAATTATATGTATCATTTATAGGTAAAATATAAAATAACATGATTCCTTATAGCTTGTCCATACATTCTTCCTGGGCTTTGAACCTCCTTCCTTCCTCTCCTTTTATACTGACTTCGCACCCTCATTTCCCCATCCCCTCCAGATTGCCTTAATCTTGCTTCTCTTCATATTCAGCCTTGTTCTAGATGTTCTCTGAAGATCCCCCTGTAAAACATAAGCGAGCATAGCTCCGCCCCCAAGATCAGCTATCTGGATCTCATTCCCTTTGGACTTGAGTTTTTCATTTTGACTAGAATAATTATATCACTGAAAATAAAACTTGTAAGCCTTTCTTCCTCCCCCTCCCCATTATAAATTGTCATACAACTAAAGGGCTTCCTTTAAAACAAGTTTATCTTGTAAGACCACATAGAGGCTAGTGGTTGCTATAAACTGGGACAGGCACGGAGGGAAGAGGGAGGTCAGGGGATGGACAACAATCAAGTGCATATTTTTATATGACAGCAATTAAGTGCATATTTTTAAATAGCTAGCAGAAATTGTTTTGAATATTCCCAACATGAATAAACAATATGTTTGAAGAAGTAGGGATACCACTGACCTTGATCGGGTCATCATACCTTGTTGACATATACTACAGCATCACTTCAAAACATAATTCCTTTGTAATTCAGACAGCCTGAGTCTCCTTCATCTGTCAGCTTCACATAGATCCCAGTTTTCTGAGAGACCCTCGGCTGAGGGAATTGCTCCAATCAAATTGGCTTCTGAACACTTTTATGGGACATTTTCTCATCACTAATTGCCATATGTGGGCCCAACCCAAGGTGGGTGGTGCCATCCCTTGTCGGAGGGTCCTGGGCTGGGTAAGAAAGCTATTGAGCATATACTTTTGTTGTATGATAGCGGACAATGAGGACTACTGAGAACTCAAGAACAATGGCAATGGGTTTTTGATCCTACTGCACGTACTGGCTTTGGGGGAGCCTAGGCAGTTTGGATGATCACCTTACTAGACCTGGATGGAGGTGGGTGGTCCTTGGACTTCCCACACATCAGGGAACCCTGATTGCTCTTCGAGCTGATGAGGGAGGGGGACTTGATTGGGGGAGGGGGAGGGAAATGGGAGGCGGTGGCGGGGAGGAGGCAGAAATCTTTAATACATAAATAAATTAATTAAAGAAAAAAGAAAGCTATTGAGCAGAGGTCAGAGCAGAGCAATGCCTCTTGATGGTTCTGCTTCCTGGTTCTGCTTCGTGGTTCCGCTTCGTGGTTCTGCTTAGTGGTTCTCCTTTGCTTCTCACTGGAGCTCCTGCCCTGACTTCCCTCAGTGGTGACTTGTGGTCTGGGAAGTTTGTTGACCCCTTTCCTACTCTAAGTCACTTTTGGTCATGGTGTTTGTCACAGCAACAGAAAGCAGACTAGAATTCTTAGACAGTCTGTTTCCTTGGCATACAACAGACTAAAACAGGTAGCATTTTTCAAAATACCACTGGAATGTAGTGTCAGGCTGTTGAGCTTCAGTTAAGATGAGGAGGGGGCAGTTTTACTCTCTGCTTCATTTCTGCCTTTTCCTACATCTTAACCTAGAATAACCTTTGTTTCTGTCAACCAAGGGGTTAAATTGAAACAAGTTTGCTTGAACTACATCACGGCTTTATTCTTGCAGGCTAGCCTGGTATGTACGGTACCCATGCTTAAGAAAAGATGCCATCACAAGCTTAAATAATACGTACAATGGAACCATGTTACAACAAGCTGATTTTTTAATCAGGCAGACAGCTTCGGACACCCATTTTGACAAGAGAAAAATATCTGTCAAAGAGGTCAGCTGCCTGTTGGATGACCTTAAATACCTGTTTCTACTGAGTAAGCAACAAAGAATGACGAATTCGTTCATTTCCCAGGCTGAGCATCTCCTGTGGTAGGGTGGACCCCCTAAAGAGAGCAGTGTGGGCCGATAAATACGGCATGCATGAAATCTTTAGCTATGGAAATATTTTTCAATTTGCATTTTTAAGTATTCGTTATAGGGATTTTAGTAATGTGGATACATTTGAGGATTAAAGGCATAAGATATACAGCTGGAAATGAAAATGTTGTTCAACACACTCAAGAATAGATTGTTGGGAATATTCTTTGAACTTGGGAGTGTATGGTGATTTCTTTGTGTCTCTGGCTCCTTCAGTGTGTTTCTTTGTGGAATAGCTGTTTTGCTTGACTCAAAAGAACCACTTCCTCTTCCCCATCAAAGACTCTTTCCAGGAGTTCATCAATCTTCCCTCATCTGTCTCCCTAAGATATTTGTATTCACAAGAATAGCACATTTTGTTAACCATATTAGCCATGTACCAGATAGAGTCAGTGGTCTTCCCTTTGTGGCATAAACTTTCAAGTTTACGTTTAGATACACCATTTATGTCTGGTTCAGAAATGGGCAGAATCTTCCAGTGACCTGGGACACATGATTCTGGAATCTTCTGAAAGGAAACACCACACTAGAGTTTTTGTCAAGGAAAGTAAGGCCAAGGGTAGGAAGGAACTGGATCACAGCAAATGAGGCTTCACAAAAGAGAGAGCTGAAGACATCAGAATGAAGCCTGGCACCAGGAGAGAGCTGAAGAATCACTCTCTTCCATGACTTCCTTCACCTTTTCAGCTCGCCTCTAAGCTAAAGCTATTTTACTGGTCTCACTGCCTCTATATTTTCCTACACTTCATGCTTCATACATCTATAGAAAATAGTCAAAGGACATTTACTTCTTTATCTAGAAAGTTCATCCTTCAATTTCAGAACTCATATTCTTGTGGAGGTTTAGTCTTCTTTGATTTTTTAAGGAATTGACCTTGTTCCTGAAGGCCATGTGTTTTTGTTGGGCTCAGTTTTCAGTTGTGTTTAATTTGGGAATTATTTAGAAGAACGAATATTTTCACTTCCATTCTAGTGCTTTTGAGAGTGTACATAACACATACCTTAAACACACCAAGGTAAGTGCAGTAACAGATTTTCTAAGTAAATTTCACAACAAAAAAGAAAATACAAAACTTTTGGACCTTATGTAGAAGTAATTCATTTCTAAATGAAGTTATAGCTTAGGATAAGAAATCATGCTACAACTATAAGACCAAAAAGCAGATAATGCTAGTACATATATGGTAACATTTTTATTTAAGCAAGCATTTTTGTTTTCTCTTTATTATAAAAATATAATGTTTACAGAATAAAATAATACACCTAGAGTCATACTTTACACAATGGAAAATAAAATATATCTGCTGTTGAAAATGATTAGCTCATTATCTTATAATGGATAGTAGTTATGTAATAATTACAGGATAGAGCACCATTGCCGTTAAAAACACAGAATGCTTTGTAATAAAGATAATTATCTTTTTATAAGTGTAAAATCAAATTTTATAAGTGTTCCTGGGATTTAGAAGCTTAGTAAGTAAAATTTAAAAACCCTCCATGTTGGAAAAAGTTCTGTAAAATGTAAAGTAAGAAAGATTGTTTTGACACTCTTGGGCTAAATTACATTTTCTTGAAATGGCTTCTTCATGTGACTGCAGACAACTGTTTCCACATAGCAAAAAAATATGATGAAGATTGGAAAACACCTTCTGATATGAGTTCTTCTTTCAGTGACTGTCCCTACTTTATTTCATCATGACTTCATTAAAAAAAGAAAACCCACACATAAAGTGTTAGTTCATGAATTCAGTGTGATACCCTTTAAACGAGCTATAGAAGAAAACAAATCTTTCATATGGGAAATGTTTAAGATTGTGGCAAGAATACTAACTGTTTATCCAATTTTATTTCCTTTCGTTAATGAAAATACACTATAATCCCCAGACTCTGATATAGGTGGGTCTTCTATCTATCTATTGTTTCATTAATAAAGAAAACTGCTTGGCCTGATAGGTCAGAACATAGGTGGGTGGAGTAGACAGAACAGAATGCTGGGAAGAAGGGAAGTGAGGCAGATGCAATGAAGCCAACCACCAGGTCAGACATACTGAATCTTTCCCAGTAAGCCACTACCTCGTGGTGGTACACAGATTATTAGAAATGGGTTAATCAAGATGTGAGAATTAGCCAATAAGAGGCTGAAACTAATGGGCCAGGCAGTGTTTAAATGAATACAATTTGTGTGTTGTTATTTCGGGTAAAGCTAGCTGATGGCCGGGAGCCGGGTGGTGGGAAGAGACCTGCAGCTCTTTCTACAAGACTCCTTTGCAATTAAATACAACCATGTAACTGATTTGTAGACATTGGAACCCAAGGGGGAAAACTGTGTTATTTCTGTACATGGGTCATAAAATCCACCCTACATGTGTCTGCTTTTTATGTCATACCTTTTACTTCTCAATTATTTGTGATATAGACAAATATTTAAGATATGGAAGCCTTATACTGAAGATGTTAGAGAAGAAGAAGCCACTAAATAAATATTTTCTGTCAAAACATGTTATATATTATATTATATTTTTATATAAGCTTAGCCATGGTTAATAAAGATGAATACCAAAATAAAATAGATATAATGTGACAATTTCAAGAAACATTATTTTTGAAACACTGAGAAGGTTGCAAGAGAATGGAGGGAAAGAGTTCTGGGAGAGACAACTGGAATTAGGGGGCATCTCAGGGATGAACTGGAAATCCAGTACAATGGGAACTCCCAAGAATCTATGAGGATGGCTCTAGCTAAGACTCCTAGCAATGGGGGATACAGAGCCTGAATGACCATCTCATGTAACCAGGCAAGACTTCCAGTGGAGGGATTGGGACGCCAACCCAACCACAAAACTGTCAACCTAAGATTTGTCCTGGGTAAAGGTGGCTCAGAAATTGTGGGTGTGGCCAACCAATAACTGGTGGTTCAACTTCAGACTTACACTGTCCACCCCTGACACTAGCCAGAGGACCAAGAACTAGAGGCTGAACAGCCCAGAGAACTAAACAGAACTGGCAGAAATAAGTCAATGAAATGATTCCTAACAATATTGTGTTACACTCATAGATTGGTGCCTACTCTAATTGTCATTAGAGAGGCTTCATCCAGCAACTGATGGAAACAGATGCAGAGACTCACAGCCAAACATTAGACAGAGCTTGGTGAATCCTCCAGAAGGGGGTTGGAGGATTGTAGAAGCCAGAGGGGTCAAGGACACCACACGAAAACTCACAAAACCAACTAACCTAGATTCATAGGGGCTACTTCAAACTGAAACAAACAGAGAGCCTGCATGGGATTGACCTAAATCCAAAGTGGAAGAAGGGATGGTCTCTGACTCTTTTGCTGACTTTGGGGACCCCTTTTCTCATACTGGGTTGTCTTGATCAGTCTTAATACGAGGGATGGTGCCTAGTTGATATGCCATGTTTGGTTGATACTCTGGAGACCTTCCCTTTTCTGAAGATAAATGGATGAGGAGGAGTGGATGGGGTAGAGGGGAGAGGGAGAGGGGCTGGAAAGAAGGGAAAGGGGAAACTGTGGTCAGGATGTAAACTAATAATAATAAAGTAAAAAAATATATAGCTAACCTCTGATATTATTTAACACATATCATTAAGCTTTTCTGCTATATTATTTCTTTATAAAAATAAATCAGTGGATAAACAGAATTGTATTCACTATCCTAGAAATTATCTAGGTTAAGAGCCTAGCAATAAGAGAACTATATGTACAAATATTGAAAGCTTATGAGCCACAGTTTATTAAACAGTCTTGTGCTATTATTTTATTGTTTCTACTTGTGATTATTGATGTATGATTCTCCCATATGAACAACTGTCTATTAACTCCAGTTATGGCACAAATGATAGACCAAAAATTGTTTTACCTAAGTCTAACTAGTTGAACCAATGAATTTCCAGAAATTGCTTGCAGAATTATGGTTGAGCATTTCCTTACAGGAGACTTGGTGGCCTCAGTCGGCTGCATAACCAAAAAGTCCACTCTAGGTGATGACTCACAAAATCTACATCAGAGATTTCCCTGCAACTCGCAGGCAGATTCTCCAAAGAATCTCCTCTCCCCAAGTAATGTTCATTCTTCATTCTTTATTTAGCCATGAGGATGGTCTGTATAAGTCTTATCATTTTTTTCTGAATTTTTAAAGTTGGTTATTAGTTTAGTGAGCAACCATTTTCTTCCAAGAGGGAATGTTTTGAAATAGACCTACGCAATACTCCAACCCTTTCTCTGGCTCTTGCCTTTCCTGTTTCTTTCCAATGATGTTCCCTGAACTTTTCCAGGCATTTAGATATCTGATTATTTTCTTCCACTTATGATTGAGCATTGGGCCACTGTAACATAGCAAGAATCATTAATTCTCAGCAATTTAATTTGCTAAAAGTCTCCACAGTGTCCATCATCCACCGTAGAAAAGATTCTCTCCATGAGCAGAGACTGACAGCAGGAATAATATATGGGAATGTGTGTAAATGTTTAGAAGGCAAGTTGACAATAGTGTCACAGCTATTGGACAAAACGCTAGCAGCTGCCTCTCCACTGGCGCCTATCCTCTTCTGCACCTTACCTCTTGTGCTGACTCTAGTATTGAACATGGGTTCCACTCTCTACAGTCGTCTTAAATCCATGAAGTTGGTAGTATCTCTATGCTCCAGTCTATGCTTATCTTGCCCCCAGAGCATTCTGTGCTTTCAGCAATAGGGACTTAATTCTAGCTCTGCCACATAACCAATAGCTTGCATTGTTGGAGGTACTCAAGGACCTCTTCAGCTAATATCTCAAAGAGGGGCAGTTCACCCTGGTATTGGATTTTTATGAAACAATCTTGTGGATTTCTAAGAGTGCCTTTTTCAACAAATGTGGGCTGATTTCTACCTTTAGACTATTTTAGGTGCTGCCTATATATATAGTCTTTCAGGCACCCTGTAAGGTGGTAAGGAAGGTAGAAGGGCCACTGGAATCAATTATCATTAACCTAGTTTTTTACTTTAGTGCTTCTGACACGAGTGCCTTAATATACTGTTTGTTCGTCCTGGGAATGCATACAAAACACTAAATTGGATATACACTTGATAATGGCTTTATTCATTGCTTGTCTGAATGGAAATCCTTTTAAGACTCCTGTCAAGTTTTTTTTTTTTTTTTTGCCCCACTTACAGGCTTAGGTCCTTCAGTATTCCTTCCAATCCCATATGGAACAGGCTACCCTGTGCAATTGTCCCAGCATACCAACAATCTCTCAAGTTCATGATCAGGATCAGGTTTCCCATGTTTGGACAACACACAGGATATCAGGATATTTCATAGGAATTCTGGCAGCATGAGTTATTTTCCAGTCTATTTTGGCTCCCCTGTGTCCAGAGTCTATAAGAGTGAAATGAACAAGCTCTATTGGTACCTGAGAACAGACGGCTGATATTTGGGTAAGGTCATCTGCTTTCTGACTTATGAGAGGGCCAAATGGGCTACTGAGTGCTACGTGGAAGACTACCAGGGGCTCTGATTTCTGCTGAAATCTATTATATTTCCCAAGCACTCAAAAGCCAAGCATTTGCCTTCTCATTATTTTTTTCCCTGGAAACCCAGATAAAAAACAAATTTTGTCATACCTGAAGCTTTCTGTAGCTCAACCAGAGAGGCTCCTTTTACCTAGCAATTGTTTATTGTTCATACAACCATGGGGAGGGAACACGAGAATCTTACAAATTTATTGTGAGTTTCATGAATCCACCCTCTTCTCTCCAGAAGGGCAATTTCATTATGAGATTAAAAAAAAAAAAAGGAAACAAACCCCAAATCCATTAGTTTTGCTTCCTCTGTGTCCTTGAATTTGTCTGCTTACAACACAGAGATTCTTCTTTCCTATTGTTCTATAGGTTCATATAAGTTTTAAAGAGCACTGGGTTTGTTCTCTGGAGTGGGTTGAGAATCCTAACACTTACCCCGGACAAGCCAAGACCATATTGTGATCTCTTAGGAAGATCAACCCACTCCTTTTTATGCTCTTCAACTATAGAGTTGTTCATTCAGTGACAACATCAAGCAGGACAGAGGGTTTTGTTGTTGTTGCTGTTGTTGTTGTGTGTGTGTTTTAATAAACATTAAACTTTAACATGACTTACAATGCCTTTAGGAATGTCCAATAACTACCACATGTGTAGTGCACAGGTGTGTGTGTTCTTATGATAGGGGAACAGTATAAATTCATCCTGTACTGATTAAAATTTAATTGATCTGATTCAGATCCCACTCTGGTGCTGCCTAAAATCTCAAGAACTTTGACTTATTTATGTCTCTTTTGCATAAATTACTAGGTGGGTGGCTACTTTTTGACCTACTGGAATGGATACTTTTAACTTTTGTTTTTGATTTGTTGAGAGATCATGTAAAGTTCCTTTAGAATAAGTGGGATTCAAAGTATGTTGTCACGGCCACCCTCGTCCCGCAAGGATGACGCGACCTCTGGAGTTCTTCTCACTGCAGTTTATTTCAGGACTTTATTCACTTTCTCTCTCTCTGTCTCTCTCTCTGTCTCTCTCTCTCTCTCTCTCTCTCTCTCTTCCCCTCTCTCCTTCACTCTCTTCTTCTCTCTCCCCCTCTCTTTCTCCTCTCTCTTTCTCTTTTTTCCCTCCTCTCTCTCTCTCTCTCTCTCTCTCTCTCTCTCTCTCTCTCTCTCCTCTCTCTCTCCTCTCTCTCTCCGGGCAAACCTCTCCCAGTCCTTAAAAGTAGGCATGGGCTGCCAACCCCGAACTGCCAGGTGGGCACTGCCCATAGGTTCACGCATATGCAGGCAGCTGATGATCATTGCGTGAGCATAGCATAGGTCAGGCCTTAGCCATCTCAGGAGTTGATTATACATCTCCATCAGGTGTGACACCACACAGCTCGCTACAGTATGTCTGCTTTACCAAGAACTCATTTGTTACTGAGTTGGAGGCAGAGTCTAAAATTCCAAGTTGGAAAGGTTAAAGCAGGGAGATAAAAAACTGAGGATAGCCTGGGTTACCCAGCAAATGTAAGACTAGCCTGGACTACACAGGGTAGACCCTGGCTCTGAAAAACAAAACAAAACAAAACAAAACCCAGCACTTCATTTCTCACAGTAAAAGACCTGGTACCAATTGTATTAAATATCTACTTAGAGATATCTGGTTTGACTTTCAATCAATTAACTTCCCTGTCTCATTAGACTTTGAGCAGGGCACATTTGAGTTTTGAAGTATTCTGGCCAATTAGGTAATGATTCAGCACAGATTTCTGTGTTGAATTTCTTAGCCAAATTATTTTGTTTTTTTTTTTTGATTAATTTAGGGAAAAGGATGAAAATTTGTGTTTGTAATTCAATTCATAAAGTCCATTTTCTCTTAAAGTGATCTTCCGCAGACCCTGTGATATGAACATGACTGCCATTGGGGCCTTCTGTTTATAAAGAGAAGCTGTTTTTAGCAAAGAAATTAAATGAAGGAGTCCTGCTTATCAATAGTACTAAAATAGTGTCTGATTTTACCAGTAATTAACACACATATTCACCCTTGTAAACATTCACTGAGAATGTGCATGAAATGTTATAGCGTGTCCACCAATCACTGCAATAACTAACACCATGTTTGAAGAAGCAAACACATTGATATCTGATGAAAATAAGACTAGTGTTCCAATATTATGGAAACTTTAAACTTTTTTCTCAACTGGGATGAGTGACTGTACAAGTTTTCACCTCTACCAGCAATGGAGGAGTATTCCCCTTGCCCTACATCCTCTCCAGCATGAGTTGTCACTTGTGTTTTTGATCTTAACCATTCTGACAGGTGTGAAGTGGGATCTCAAAGTCATTTTGATTTGCATTTTCCTGATGGTTAAGGATGCTGAACATTGCCATAAGTATTTCTTTGCCATCTGAGATTCTTCTGTTTATAATTCTCTGTTTAGATATGTATACCATTTTTTTAAACTGGATTATTTGGTTTGTTGATATCTAATTTCTTGAGTTCTTTATATATTTTGGTAATAAGCCCTCTGTTAGATGTGGTGTTGGTGAAGACCTTTTCCTATTCCATAGGCTGCCATTTTGTCCTATCAACAGTGTCTTTTGCTTTACAGAAACTTTGAGTTTCATGAGGTCCAATTTATTAAGTGTTGATCTTAGTGTCTGAACTATCAGTGTCCTGTTCAGGAAGTTGTCTCCTGTGACAATGCACTCAACATTACTTCCCTCTTTCTCTTCCATCAGGTTCAGTGTATCTGAATTTATGTTGAGGTATTTGATCCACTTGGATGTGAGTTTTTTGCAGGGTTATAGGTATGGATCTATTTGCATTCTTCTACATGCTGATATCCAGTTAGATCAGCACCTTTTGTTGAAGATGCTTTGTTTTCTCTATTGTATAATTTTGGCTTCTTTGTCAAAAATCATGTCCATAGGTGAAATGGATTTATGTCTGGGTTTTTAATTCGATTCAATTTCATTGATACAACTGTCTGCTTTTAATACCAATACCATGCTATTTTTATTGTTATATTTCTGTAGTAGATCTTGAGATTAGGAATGATGATACCTCTGGAAGTTCTTTGATTTTACAGGCTTGTTTTAGCTATTATAGGATTTTTGTTTTATGAAGTTGAGTATTATTCTTTCAAGGTCTGTAAAGAATTGTGTTGGAATTTTAATGGGGATTGCATTGATTCTGTATACTGCTTTTGGTAAAATGGCCATACTACAGATCCATGAGCATAGAAGATCTCTCCATCTTATGAAATCATTTCTAAATTCTTCCTTCAAAGACTTGAAGTTCTTGTCATACAGGTCTTTCACTTGCTTGGTTAGAATTACGCCAAGATATTTTATATTATTTGAGGCTATTGTAAAGGGTGTTTATTCCCTGAGTTCTTTTTCAGCACATTTATTATTTGTGTATAGGATGACTACTGATTTCTTTTGAGTTAATCTTTATCCAGTCCCTAAACTAAAGGTGTTTATCAACTATAGAAGTTCTCTGGTAGAATTTTTGGGGTCACTTATGTATACTATCATATCAACTGTGAATAATGATTTGACTTCTTCCTTTCCAATTTGTATCCCCTTGATTTCCCTTAGTTGTCTTATTACCCTAGCAAGAATTTCAAGTACTATATGGCATAAGTATGGAGATAGTGAACAGACTTGTCTTGTTACTAATTTTAGTAAAATTTCTTTGAGTTTATCTTCATCTAATTTAATGTTGGCAATAAGCTTGCTGTATATTGCTTTTATTATGTATAGGTACGCCCCTGGTATCCCTGATCTTTCCAAGACTTTTATTGTGAATGAGTGTTGGATTTTGTCATTTTTTTTCTGACATCTAACAAGATGATCATATGGGTTTTTTCTTTCAGTTTGTTTGTATGGTGAATTACACTGACAGATTTTTGTATGTTAAACCATCTCTGTATGTGTGGGATGAAGCCAGATTGATCATGGTGAATGATCTTTTTGATATGTTCTTGGATTCTATTTGCCAGTGTTTTATTGAGTATTTTTGCACCTGTGTTCATGAGTAAAATTTGTCTGTAAATCTCTTCCTTTGTGGAGTATTTGTGTGGTATGGGTATCAGGGTGACTGATCTCATAGAAAGAATTTGGAAATGTTTCTTCTGTTTCTATTTTCTGGAATAATATGAAGAGTATTGGTATTAACTCTTCTTTAAAAGTCTGGTATAATTCTGCATTAAAATCATCTGGCCCTGGGCTTTTTTTTTTTTTTGGTTGAGAAACTTTTAATGACTGCCTCTATTTCCTTGGGGGTTATCAATCTGTTTAAATTGTTTTTCTGATCTTGATTTATCTTTAGTAAGTAATATCTATTGGAGTGGGAGATCCTTCTGTCTATGTGTTGCTTTTACTGGTTAATGAATAAAGAACTGTTTTGAGTGTATGGCAGGGAAGAACAGAACTAGGTGGGGAATGCTAGGCTATATGCTGGGAGAAAGAAGGGTAAAGTCAGAGAGACACCATGTAGCCCTGCCAGAGACAAATGCTTGGAATTTTAACTGGTAAGTCGTTTCCACGTGGCAACATACAGATTAATAGACATGGGTTAAATTAATATAAGAGTTAGCCAATAAGAAGCTAGAGCTAATGGGCCAAACAGTATTTAATTAATACAGTTTCTGTGTGATTATTTCTGTTCTGGGTGGCCAGGATATTCAAGCAGCCTCCTTGCAACAATATATCAAGAAATTTATCCATTTCTTCTAGATTTTCTAATTTTGGGGAGTATGGGTTTTTGAAGTATGGCCTAATGATTCTTTGAATTTCTTCAGAATCTGTGATTATAGCCCTCTTTTCATTTCTGATTTTGTTGATTTAGATATCCTCTCTCTGCCTTTTAGCAAGCTTCGATAAAGGTTTATCTATTTTGCTGACATTCTCAAAGACCCAACTCTTCGTTTCATTGATTCTTTGTATTATTCTTCTGTTTCCATTTTATTAATTTTAGCCCTCAGTTTGATTAACTGGATTTTAGGGTCTTACTTGAGAAGTCAGGTGTAATTCTGATAAGTCTGCCTTTACATATTACTTGATTTTTTCCCTTGCTTCTTTTAGTATTTTTTTTTGTTCTGTATGTTTAGTGTTTTGATTATTATGTGGTGAGGGGATTTTCTTTTCTGATACAGTCTATTTGGTGGTCTATAAGTTTCTTGTACCTTCATAGGCGTGTCCTTCTTTAGGTTGGAAATTTTCCTTCTTTGATTTTGTTAAATTTATTTTCTGGGA
Organism: Microtus oregoni; assembly: GCF_018167655.1. NCBI lineage: Eukaryota > Metazoa > Chordata > Mammalia > Rodentia > Cricetidae > Microtus > Microtus oregoni. Next base: position 3,238,740 of record NW_024543065.1, on the reverse strand, counting down.
TTTGAGCTGAGTTTCTTCTCCTTCTTCTACTATTATTCTTATGTTTGGTCTTTTCACAGTATACCAGATTTCCTGAATTTTTTGTGTTAGGAATTTTTTAGATTTAACATTTTCTTTGACTGATGAATCTATTTCCTCTATCTTGTCTTCAACAACTGAGATTCTCTCTTCCATCTCTTGTATTCTATTGGTGATGCTTGCATCTGTAGTTCCTGTTCATTTATCCAAATTTTCCATTTCAGGATTCCCTCTGTATTTTCTTTTCTTTTTTATTGATTTTTATTGAGCTCTACATTTTTTTCTGCACCTGTCCCTGCCTCTCCCCTTCCCTTCAATCCTCTCCTAAGGTTCCCATGCGCCCAATTTACTCAGGAGATCTTGTCTTTTTCTACTTTCCATGTAGATTAGATCTATGTAAGTCTCTCTTAGTGTCCTCATTGTTGTCTAGGTTCTCTGGGATTGTGATTTGTGGGCTTTTTTTGCTTTATGTTTAAAAACCAGTTATGAGTGAGTACATGTGATAATTGTCTTTCTGCATCTGGGTTACCTCACTCAAAATAATGTTTTCTAGCTCCATCTATTTTCCTGCAAAATTCAAGATGTCATTATTTTTTCTGCTATGTAGTACTCCATTGTGTAAATGTACCACAGGTTCTGGCTATGACAAACAAAGCTGCTATGAACATAGTTGAACACATGTCCTTGTGGCACGATTGAGCATCTTTTGGATATATACCCAAAAATGAGTCTTGAGGAAAGTTGTTTCCTAATTTTCTGAGAAATGGCCACACATCCAAAGGGACTGGACCAGCTAGCATTTCCACCAGCAATGCAGGAATGTTCCCTTTATCCCACAACCTCTCCAGCATAAGTTGTCATCAGTGTTTTTGATCTTGGTCATTCTGACAGGTGTAAGATGGAATCTCAGAGTTTTTTGATTTGCATTTCTCTGATTACTAAGGATGTCGAACACTTCCTTAAGTGTCTTTCAGTCATTTTAGATTCCTCTGTTGAGAATTCTCTGTTTATGCTGTACTCTATTTTTTAAATTGGATTATTTGTTCTTTTGATGAACAATTTCTTGAGTTCTTTGTATATTTTGGAGATCAGACCTCTGTCTAATGTGGGGTTAGTGTTTTCTTTATTGCTTCTATTTCCATTTTCAATTCTTTAACAGTTTTATTTATCTGTTAGTTTTTTCTTGACTTTCTTTTAGGGACTTCTTTGATTTTTTCCAATTATTTGTGTTTGTCTTTTCCTCAGTTTCTTTAAGGGATTTTTTTCATATCCTCTTTAAGGACCTCTATCTTCATAAAGTCCTTTCTAAGGTCATTTTCTTGTGCTTCAACTGTGCTGTCCTGCTCTTGTAGGACAGCTGGACTCTGGTGATGCCATATTTCTCTTTCTGTTATTGATTGTGTTCTTGTACTTGCATTTTGGCATCTGGAGTTAGAATGATTTTAGGTCTTGGTGTTGATTCTTGCATTTGTCTTTTTGGGTTTGTGTTTTGTTCCTTGGTTTCTCTTTCCTTTCTGGTCTTCTGGCCTAAATGATGAAGAGTTCCAATGACTAACAAGTCTTCAGGTCCAGTAAGATGTCCCCTCTAGGGTTTTGGGGGCCTGGGATCCCTAGATTTTGTCTGGCCTCTGGTAAAGCTGAAGACTTCTTCCAAAGTAGTAGACTGGGCCATGAATCTCAGGGGAGGGGGATCAGTCTGGGGTCATTGGGGAGACTTAAGCAGGGTTAGCGGGGGTGGGCCTGTGTCTTATTTGGGGTTCCAAACACTAGTCTGGCTTTCCATAAGACTGCTGTGGACCCTAGTATGGAGCCCAGAGGCGTGGGTCTTGTTATTTTTTAAAGTTATCATACAAAGTTTTATTATGGTGTTTTCATGAATATATAACATCACTCTTTATTCCTGTCACTTACCCTCATCCCCCACATCACCTGAATTATTATATTATTACTTCTGAAATGCAAGTGACAAATCTCAATTATCTCCAATATTAAAATACTGATATAAATTTGAAAGTTACTGGTAAGTAGAATCATTGGTTGAATGATTTTGATGTGTGACACACATCTTGCCAAACTTTTAGATAGAAAACTCATGACTTTTATTAGGCATTAGTTTATGGAAGGATTTAGTAGTTTTCTGTTTGTTATGAATCATAGTATATGAGTGTTTTGCAGTTTCAAAATTTATTACCATCAATATTTTATGGATAATATTCCTGTGTCTGCTGTACATTTTTGTTCTCAACACATTCAAGTTTGTTAATCTTGATACAGGATCTTATCAGTATTTCTGATGTCTTTTAAATAAATAGCCAACCTTTAACAGCACATGTGTCTTATAAACATGTACACACACACACACACACACACACACACACATGTTATTAATGCGAAAACCACAGAGTTCCCATCTTTAAGGGAGCAAGAGATGGTCTATTCTAGAGCCATATGAATAACCATGACCCAGAAACACAGATTTAGGTTATCCCAAATTCCATGTTCCAGTGTGGAAGAATCTTCATGAAGTTTTATAGTTTCATAGAACAATGAAAGTCATAAATCAAGGCAAGATTAAAATAATTTGTGAATTCATCAGAGAGAGGAAAGAACAGCAAGATGGGGACTGCTTTTCTAGAGGCCCATGATGCTATCTGATGATATTCTTAGCTTCTGGGTCAATGAAATCTAGCGGTCTGTAAAATTAATATGTTCCAAGGGTCTAGATCTATTATTTTAAAGGCATAAAGATGTGCATAATATTCACTGTTGTACATCATCTGCAAAAATAAATGAAAATGTAGCTGTCATGATTTTTGAAAGGTTTTAGTTTGTTTCGCTAAAATGCAGAATTGTAAATACTTTAAATATACATTTAGATATTTTGTACCCTCTACTATATTAGGTTTATATATTGTTATCATAAATGGAAGACAATAAGCTTAAGTTAATAGGTTTTAATTTCCTCTTCTAGATTTGCAGTGTGGAATTCACAAAATCTTTAACTTCTTGAGCAATAAGCACACTTAACTCTACTGACCTCACTCGAGATTGTAAGTTTGGGTCTTTGTTTTTAAGCTTAAAATTTAAGGTGGAAATCTAACTTTTTTTTTAAAAAAAAAAGATGAATCAAGATACAAAATTTTAAGAATCCTTACTAAATAACTGATTGTACAGTTACTTACCCTATCACAAGTAATTTTTATAGGTAAGTTACTCTCTCACGCAAAGCAGCTTTTTGAAATGCTGCTACAAAGATAATAGAAAAAAATGTAAGTTTGGAATCTTCTCCCATTTGAGGGGGAGACAGGAGGAGTGTTGCTGACCTGTAAGTCTTTGCCCATCATCAATAAGTGTTTCCTGCTTGGCAGTGCCTCTTGATGGGACTCTCTTCTCCTGTTTCCATGGGATGCAGTCATTCACCCGGATTTGCCTTTCCCTGAAGCACACCGGGAAAGATTATCCTAGGATTTGTGTAGTAGGAGCACTGTGTTCCTTTGCTTCCTGTTTGCTACACTGAGCTGTCACCTTAACCATCTCCTATTGGAGTGTACAAGGGACTGCCAGAAAACGCTTGAACTGATAACTGTTTGTGAAATTCCATTGCTTTGAAATATAGGAACACAAGTTTAAAGATGTACTTGGGATTTTTGTTCCTTTGAAGGATCATCATTCGAAGCTCAATAGCACAACACCCAGCTATCAGGATTTTACAGCCGCAAAGAAAAAATCTGTCAATAGCATACTACAAAGCACCTACTGTGTGTTTTGAATCACCAGAAATGACATTATATTTGCCTATTTCTTTTTCCCAACAATGCATCTTTGTATTTTCCTCTCTCTGGAATGATCTTGCTTTCTCGGGGCCTTGGAAACTCCCATTTATCAATTCAGAGTTCTGCTGAGGTGGTTTTGTGGAGTCCATCTTAATGACCTTCTCTCAGTTCCTCTCAAATTCAAGACTCTAAAAATTACGTTTTTATGTACACATTCTTCTCTGTAAGCATGCAGACAAATGTATTCCATCATTTGCTATAGCTCGGCAGATACCTGAAGCCCTATTCACTTTTTTCTTCAAAAAAGAAAATTAATCAAATTAAACACTATGAACTGTGTTCAGTGTTGCTGACTCCTTTGTGGTCATCTTTAATCCTCTGATCAATCCACCCAGTAAACTTTCCATTCCAAATGTCATGGAGCTTCCTCTCTAGAAAACCTACACTGTTTTTATGGCTTGTCATTTCTTCTGAAATCCTCTATTTGTTCATTCATTAAAATCATATCTCCTTTAATTATTCAAAAATTATCCTATACTTTTGCCATATTTATAAAAAGCAGTTTTGAACTGTTGATCTGTTAAGTTCACATCTCAGGCCTGGGATGCTTTCTCTTGTCCCATTTATATCTTTGCATGGCTAAGAAAGTACTTACTGAACGATGTGTATTGAAGTAAACTTTTTGGAAATTCTAGATTCTGTTACTTTTTCCATTAGTATGTGTTTCCATGAAGAATGTGGTTACTCTGAAGTCCTGTAGGGCCTGCTGCTATTATTATGATCCAGATAACCTTCTGCAGCATAGGAATTATTGCCACCTTTGTTTGTGGATCTTCTCAGAACCCCTTCATGTGCTTCTTATTCCTATACAGACTTAGTTCTAGACACTACTCCTAACACTAGTTTTGGTTCTAATATGTTTTCTATTCCTGTGATAGAACACTGACCAAAATCAACTTGGAGGGGGTAAGAGGAACTTACAGTTCACCATTGGGAGAATCCATGGCAGGAACTCAAGGCAGAAGCTTAAGGCAGAAACCATAGAGGAATGCTGCTTCCTGGCTAGTTTTCCATGGGTTGCTCAGTCTCTACAACATAGAACAAATGCCCAGGCATGGCATCTCCCACCGTGGGTTGAAAGTTCCTGCCTCAATAATTAATGAAGAAATTTCCCATAGACATGCCCACAGACCAATCTGATAGAGGCAATTTGTAGCACAATTAATAAAAGCTCAAAGGCAGACATTGGGGTTCAACCTGAAGACCAGAAAAACAAAGTAGCCAGTCACTGCCTCTTACGTCAACCGCAGTCTAAAACTGGCGATCCGGCCTCCAGGAATCTCAGAATGAGACTGACTGACAGCTGTTTCCTCTTATTTTATAATCCTCTCTAGTTCTAGGATTAAGGGCATCCACTACTCCCTGGTTTCTATGGCAAGCTAGTGTGGCTACTGAGATTAACGGTGTGGATATTTTACTTTTCTAATATTCAGGCAAGCTTTATTTATGAAAATACAAATGAAATGCCACTATACAATTTCTCCATCAAGTTTCCTTCTTGCATGTGACTCTGGTCTGTGCTAAGTTGACAAGAACAACCAGTACAACCTCTCTACTGAACAGCTCCTTCCTCTCCAATGCCATATTTTCATGAGTTCTAGCTGTTTGAGTAACTTTGCCCTTTTGACAGTCTGATAGAGTTGATGGACTATCTAGGAACTCTTTCGCTTGTTGTGGAAATTGGGAAAGAGTTCATGAGCAGAAACACAGAGAAGCAACAGAACATGTGTGAACCATCTTCCTTTAGTGGCTACAGTCCTCACTGCCCCCAACTAGTCAACTCCCATATGATGTCTAACTTTCCAGGTGTCTGTTCTTAGTGAGGCTAATCCAATACTGCTTTCTCCATCCATAGCTAAAAGTGGACATTTTTGGTCTTTCTTGTTTTTCATCTTAGATATACGACACTTCCTTCCTTCCTCCATATTAGATAATAGTTTGTTGGCCATCAGTGGATTTTTTCTGCCTCTTCTCATTGTCCTGCCTGAGTTAAGCACCATGTGAACAGAGGCATTAGCCTGTCTTCTTCACTAGTCTGTCTCAAGCACACAGAATACCTGGAGAACAGTTGGTACCTAATCAGTATTTGTTAGGAGACGTATATATTGTGATAGCTATTTCATAGATAAAGAAGCTGTTATAAAAATCTGTATGTGTGTGTGTGTGAATTTTATACTGCTAGTCACTGCAGTGGGCCATGTGTTTCTACACACATTCTCAATTCTCAAACTTCTGACTCAAAGGCCACCCTCTTTCTGAGTATCATTCAGCATCCAAAAACAAACCTTTAATAAGACAGAAGGTAAGACTAAGGGAAAAAAAGAACTGGGACAAGGTGTACATGTGTTTCTTTTACCTCTAAGAAGTTGTGTGTTCCCAGCGTATGCACCCAACAGAGTGAGTTGTCTGTTACACATATGAAGTCCTGGACAGAATGATAAAGCTTCACTCAAGAATAAGGATGATGGTGAATCTGCGCTTAGATTTGTGGTTTTATAATCCTCTTTGTCTGTGCTTTGGTTTTCTTTCTTAATGAATGATCCTCCTCTTTTTTTTCATTTTTTTATTGAGAAAAGGAGAAAAAAAAACAAGTTTCCACCTCCTCCCAGCCTCCCATTTCCCTCCCCCTCCTCCCACCCTTCTCCCCCTCCTCCCACCCTTCTCCCCCTCCCCCCATTCCTCTCCCTCTCCCTCTCCAGTCCAAAGAGCAGTCAGGGTTCCCTGCCCTGTGGTAAGTCCTAGGTCCTCCCCTCTCCGTCCATTTCTAGGAAGGTGAACATCCAAACTGGCTAGGCTCCCACAAAGCCAGCACATTACGTAGGTTCAAAACCCCCTGCCATTGTCCTTGGCTTCTCATCAGCCCTCATTGTTCGCCATGATCAGAGAGTCCAGTTTTATCCCATGCTTTTTCAGTCACAGTCCAGCTGGCCTTGGTGAGCTCCCAATAGATCAGCCCGACTGTCTCAGTGGGTGGGTGCACCCCTCGTGGTCCCGACTTCTTTGCTCATGTTCTCCCTCCTTCTGCTCCTCATTGGGACCTTGGGAGCTCAGTCCAGTGCTCCTGTGTGGGTCTCTGTCTTTATCTCCATCCATCACCAGATGAAGGTTCTATGATGATATGCAAGATATTCGTCAGTATTGCTATAGGATAGGGTCATTTCAGGTTCCCTATCCTCAGCTGGTCAAGGAACTAACTGGGGACATCTCCTTGGGCTCCTGGGAGCCACTCTAGGTTCAGATCCTCCTCTTAATAAGAAACCAAGGACTGCATATGAGCCTGCAATCTTCCAGCAGTGAAATTGGAGCACGTAGCTCAGATTTATGTATGTGTGCATCACCTTTACGTATCAGTGGATATTTTTAAAGAAATAAATAGTGTGATGCAGTCTTATCCCATTGCTTGTTTTAATGTAGATTAAACAGGAAAATTAAGTCGCAAATGCTTTAATAATGAGAAACTCTCAAGTAAATGCTAGCTGCAATTGGAGCTGTTTAGGTTTAAAGTTAATAAGTTTGTGTGTTAAATATTTTAACTGAAATCGTGCACAAATTGTATCAGTGGAGGCAGAGGAAAATATGGTTTTCCTAAACTATATATTTTTTTTTTTAATTGAAAAAAGGAAAAAAAAAAAGAAAAAAGTTTCCACCTCCCCCCAGCCTCCCATTTCTTCCCCTTCCTCCCACCCTTCTCCACCTTTCCCCACTCCTCTCCCCCTCCCTCTCCAGTCCAAAGAGAAGTCAGGGTTCCCTGCCCTGTGAAAATTCCAAGGTCCTCCCCGCTCCGTCCATGTCTAGGAAGGTGAACATCCAAACTGGCTAGGCTCCCACAAAGCCAGAACATGTAGTAGGATCAAAACCCCGAGCCATTGTCCTTGGCTTCTCATCAGTCCTCATTGTTCGCCATGTTCAGAGAGTCCGGTTTTATCCCATGCTTTTTCAGTCATAGTCCAGCTGGCCTTGGTGAGCTCCCAATAGATCAGCCCGACTGTCTCAGTGGGTGGGTGCACCCCTTGTGATCTTGACTTCCTTGCTCATCTTCTCCCTCCTTCCGCTCCTCATTGGGACTTTGGGAGCTCAGTCCAGTGCTCAAGTGTGGGTCTCTGTCTCTATCTCCATCCATCACCAGATGAAGGTTCTATGGTGATATGCAAGATATTCGTCAGTATTGCTATAGGATAGGGTCATTTCAGGTTCCCTATCCCCAGCTGGTCAAGGAACTAACTGGGGACATCTCCTTGGGCTCCTGGGAGCCACTCTAGGATCTAGTCTCTTGCCAACCCTAAGGTGACTCCCTTAACTAAGAATTGTGCTTCCGTGCTCCCCTATCCTACCTTCCTTTATCCTAATCATCCTGTTTCCCTAAGTTCCCCCCATCCTCCCCTTCTCACTTTTCTCTCCCCATCTCCCCTAATCCCCATCCCACCCCACCCCCAAGATCCCAATTTTCTCCCCAGCAATTTTGTCTACTTCCCATAGCCAAGAGGATAACTATATGTTTTTCCTTGGGTTCACTTTCTTATTTAGCTTCTTTAGGTTCAGCAATTGTAGACTCCGTGAGCCTTATTTATGGCTAGAAACCAATTATGAGTGAGTACATCCCATGTTCATCTTTTTGGGTCTGGATTACCTCACTCAGGATAGTGTTTTCTATTTCCATCCATTTGCATGCAAAATTCGAGAAGTCATTGTTTTTTTTACCGCAGCGTAGTACTCTAATGTGTATATATTCCACACTTTCTTCATCCATTCTCCCATTGAAGGACATCTAGGTTGTTTCCAGGTTCTGGCTATTACAAATAATACTGCTATGAACACAGTTGAACAAATGCTTTTGTCATATGATCGGGCATCTCTTGGGTATATTCCCAAGAGTGGTATTGCTGGGTCCAGGGGTAAGTTGATCCCGAATTTACAGAGAAACCGAAACACTGATTTCCAAAGTAGTTGCACAAGACTGCATTCCCACCAGCAATGGATGAGGGTACCCCTTCCTCCATAGCCTCTCCAGCATAGGCTATCATTGGTGTTTTTTATTTTAGCCATTCTGACAGGTGTAAGATGATATCTCAAAGTTGTTTTGATTTGCATTACCTGATCGCTAAGGAGGTCAAGCATGACCTTAAGTGTCTTTTGGCCATTTGAACTTCTTCTGTTGAGAATTCTCTGTTCAGTTCAGTGCCCCATTTTTTAATTGGGTTAATTAGCATTTTAAAGTCTAGTTTCTTGAATTCTCTATATATTTTGAAGATCAGACCTTTGTCTGTTGCGGGGTTGGTGAAGATCTCCTCCCAGTCAGTAGGTTGCCTTTTTGTCTTAGTGACAGTGTCCTTTGCTTTACAGAAGCTTCTCAGTTTCAGTGGGTCCCATTTATTCAATGGTGCCCTTCATGTCTGTGCTGCTGGGGTTATATACATAGGAAGCCATCTCCTGTGCCCATCTGTTGTAGGGTACTTCCCACTTTCTCTTCTTTCAGGTTCAGTGTGTTCGGACTGATATTGAGGTCTTTAATCCATTTGGACTTGAGTTTTGTGCATGGTGATAGATATGGGTCTATTTTCATTCTTCTACAGGTTGACATCCAGTTATGCCAGCACCATTTGTTGAAGATGCTTTCTTTCTTCCATTGTTTACTTTTAGCTCCTTTATCGAAAATGAGGTGTTCATAGGTTTGTGGGTTAAAATCCGGGTCTTCTATACGATTCCATTGGTCGACTTCTCTGTTTTTATGCCAGTACCAAAATGTTTTCATTACTGTAGCTCTGTAATAGAGTTTGAAGTCAGGGATGGTAATGCCTCCAGACAATCCTTTATTGTATAGGATTGTTTTGGCTATCCTGGGTTTTTTGTTTTTCCATATAAAGTTGATTATTGTCCTCTCAAGATCTGTGAAGAATTTTGATGGGACCTTGATGGGGATTGTATTGAATCTATAAATTGCCTTTGGTAGAATTGCCATTTTTACTATGTTGATCCTCCCAATCCAACAGCAAGGGAGGTTCTTCCATTTTCTGGTATCCTCTTCAATTTCTTTTTTCAATGCCTTAAAGTTCTTGTCAAATAGATCTTTCATTTCCTTGGTTAGAGTTACCCCCAGATATTTTATGCTGTTTGTGGCTATCGTGAAAGGTGAAGATTCTCTGATTTCCCTCTCTGCTTCCCTATCCTTTGTGTATAAGAGGGCGACTGATTTTTTGGAGTTGATCTTGTATCCTGCCACATTACTAAAGGTGTTTATCAGCTGTAAAAGTTCTTTGGTGGAGTTTTGGGGGTCGCTTATGTACACTATCATATCATCTGCAAATAACGAAAGTTTAACTTCTTCATTTCCAATTCGAATCCCCTTGATCCCATTATGTTGTCTTATTGCTATTGCTAGAACTTCAAGCACTATATTGAAGACGTATTGCGAGAGTGGACAGCCTTGTCGTGTTCCTGAGTTCAGTGAGATGGCTTTGAGTTTCTCTCCGTTTAATTTGATGTTAGCTGTCGCCTTGCTGTATATAGCTTTTATTATATTTAGGTATGACTGTTGTATCCCTAATCTCTCCAATACTTTTATCATAAAGGGATGTTGAATTTTGTCAAATGCTTTTTCAGCATCTAATGAAATGATCATATGGTTTTTTTCTTTCAGTTTATTTGTATGATGAATTACATTGATAGATTTTTGTATGTTGAACCAGCCTTGCATCTCTGGGATGAAGCCTACTTGATCATAATGGATAATTTTTCGGATGTGTTCTTGGATTCAGTTTGCCAGTATTTTGTTGAGGATTTTTGCGTTGATGTTCATGAGTGAGATTGGCCTGTAATTCTCTTTCCTGATTGAGTCTTTGTGTGGTTTTGGTATCAGAGTAACTGTAGCTTCAGAAAAGGAATTTGGCAATGACTCTTCTGTTTCTATATTGTGAAATACATTAAGGAGTATAGGTATTAGTTCTTCTTGGAAGTTCTGGTAGAATTCCGCATTGAAACCATCTGGTCCTGGGCTTTTTTTGGTAGGGAAGTTTTTGATAACCTCTTCTAATTCTTTGCAACTAACAGGTCTATTTAGATTGTTCACCTGGCCCTGGTTTAACTTTGGTATATGGTATATATCTAAAAAAGTGTCCATTTCTTTTACATTTATCAGTTTTGTGGCATATAGGCTTTTGTAGTAAGAGCTAATGATTCTCTGAATTCCCTCTGTGTCTGTGGTTATGTCCCTCTTTTCATTTCTGATCTTGTTAATTTGCATATTCTTTCTCTGCCGTTTGATTAGTTTGAATAGGGGTTTATCAATCTTGTTGATTTTCTTCAGGAACCAGCTTTTTGTTTCCTTGATTCTTTGGATTGTATTCTGTGTTTCTACTTTGTTGATTTCAGCCCTCAGTTTGATTATTTCCAGTCTTCTACTCCTCCTAGGTGAGTCTGCTTCTTTTTTTTCTAGAGCTTTCAGGTGGGCTGTTCAGTCTCCAATGTGAGCTTTCTCTGTTTTCTTTAAGTGGGCACTTAGTGCTATGAACTTTCCTCTTAGGACTGCTTTCATAGTGTCCCATTAGTTTGAGTATGTTGTTTCTTTATTTTCATTAAATTCAAGGAAGACTTTAATTTCTTTCTTGATTTCTTCCTTATTCCAGGTATGGTTCAGTAGTTGACTGTTCAGTTTCCATGAGTTTGTAGGCTTTCTGTGGGTAGCCTTGTTGTTGAATTCTAACTTTAATCCATGGTGCTCTGCTAAGACACAGGTGGTTACTAATATTTTTTGTAACTGTGTAAGTTTGCTTTGTTACCGAGTATGTGGTCAATTTTAGAGAAGGTTCCATGAGCTGTAGAGAAGAAGGTATATTCTTTCCTATTTGGGTGGAATGTTCTATAGATGTCTGTTAAGTCCAATTGATTCATTACCTCCATTAATTCTCTAATTTCTCTCTTAGGTTTCTGTCTGATTGACCTGTCCATTGGTGAGAGAGGAGTGTTGAAGTCTCCTACTATTAGTGTGTGTGGTTTGATGGCTGCCTTGAGTTTTAGCAATGTTTCTTTTACGTACATGGGTGCTTTTATATTAGGGGCATAGATATTCAGGATTGAGACTTCATCCTGATGAATTGTTCCTGTTATGAGTATAAAATGTCCCTCTCCATCTCTTCTGAATGATTTAAGTTTGAAGTCAACTTTGTTAGAAATTAGTATGGCCACACCTGCTTGTTTCTTAGGTCCATTTGCTTGATAAGCCTTTTCCCAGCCCTTTACTCTGAGTAGGTGCCTGTCTTTGTGGTTGAGGTGTGTTTCTTGTAAACAGCAGAATGTTGGATCCTGTTTTCGTATCCAATCACGTAGACTGTGCCTTTTTACAGGTGAGTTAAGCCCATTGACATTAAGTGATATTAATGACCAGTGGTTGTTAACTCCGGTCACTTTTTTAGTCATAGAGTTTGTGTGTTTCCCTTCTTTGAGTTGCGCTGGTGAAGGGTCTCTAGATGTCTGAGTTATTGTGTTCATTGTTGGACTCCTTTTTTTGTGATTTTCCTTCTATTACTTTCTGTAAGGCTGGATTTGTGGCTACGTATTGTTTAAATTTGTCTTTATCCTGGAAAATTTTGTTTTCTCTATTTATAGTGAACGAAAGCTTGACTGGGTATTGTAGTCTGGGCTTGCATCTATGGTCTCTTAGTTTTTACAGTACATCTATCCAGGACCTTCTGCCTTTCATGGTTTCCATAGAGAAGTCAGGTGTAAGTCTGATAGGTTTACCTTTATAAGTGACTTGGCCTTTTTTTTGTGGCTCTTAATATTCTTTCTTTATTCTGTATGCTTTGTGTTTTGATAATGATATGGCGAGGGGATGTTTTTTTTTTTTGATCCAGCCTATTCGGTGTTCTGTATGCTTCTTGAACCTTCATAGGTATATCTTTCTTTAGGTTGGGAAAGTTTTCTTCTATAATTTTATTAAATATATTTTCTGGACCGTTGAGCTGCACTTCTTCTCCTTCTTCTACTCCAATTATTCTTAGGTTTGGTCTTTTTATTGTGTCCCATATTTCCTGAATGTTTTGTGGTGAGAGTTTGTTGGACTTGCTGTTTTCTTTGATCAGTGCGTTTATTTTCTCTATGTTATCTTCAGAATCTGAAATTCTTTCTTCTATCTCTTGTATTCTGTTGGTTATGCTTGTTTCTGTAGTCTCTATTCGTTTACCTAGATTTTCCATGTCCAGCGGGCCCTCTGTTTGTGTTTTCTTCCTTGCCTTCATTTCAGTATTCATGTCTTGAACTGTTTCCATTATCTGCTTGATTGTTTTTCCTTGGTTTCCTAGGGTATCATTCACTGATTTATTCAATTCTTCAAACTTTCTGTTCTACTTCTCATCCATTTCTATAAGGGCGCTTTTTATATGCTGTTTAAGGGCCTCTTTCACTTTCACAAAGTCATTTTTTTCTACTTCTTCTTGATTAAGGTGTTCATGTCCTCCTGATGTGAGGTCGCTGGGTTCATGTTGTTTTTCAGATTGTTGGGTGAATTCTTGCATTGGCGCCTGCCCATCTCTTCTTCCAAATGCTCCCCTATGGATCTTCTTTTACAGGATCAGGTCTCCTTGCCCACTGATGTACCTTCCCAGTGATGTCACTCCCCAGTGATGGCTCTCCTGTTGCCCAGATCGGATCTCCGTGCTGCTTGGGTAGCTCGTAAACAAAGGGCCTACCGTGCTTGCTGCAGGCAGGCGTTGGAGACAAAGGAACTACCGCCCTCCTGTCCCAGCGCCTGAACAGGCTGAGCTGGAAGATGTTATGTGGCCAAAGAGGGGAGGGAGGCAGACGGGGGGGGTGAGGTTCTGGATGCAAGCTGGGTGGGATAGGAAGAGAGAGGAGTTATCGGGCAGTATAGGCCCTGCAGGATGACCAGGAAGTGTAGGAGGGATGAGGAACGTTTGAGTTCCCTGTTCCGGGCTGCTGCCGCACTCACTCACCCCAAAGATGGCTCTCCCGGTGCCCAGATTGGATCTCCATGCTGCTTGGGTTCCTTGTAAACAAAGGGTCTACCTTGCTTGCTGCAGGCAGGCTATGGAGACAAAGGAACTACCGCCCTCCCAGTTGGATTCAGATTCAGTCCCGTTCCAGTGTCCTAACAGGCTGAGCTGGGAGGGGGGAGGAGTCTGGATGCAAGCTGGGTGGGATAGGAAGAGCTAAACTATAGTTTTTAAACCTGAACATTTTATGTGGCTGATTTTCTTCAGAATTTTATAATAATAAAAAATGTACTCCAAGTTTCCACAGCTTGTACCTGGCTGGGCAGTGGTGGCTCATGCCTTTAATCCCAGCACTCAGGAGGCAGAGGCAGGTGGATCTTTGTGAGTTCGAGGCCAGCCTGGTCTACAATAGCTAGTTCTAGGACAGGTACCAAAACTACTGATGTGGGAGTGATTTCTTATTAATAAAGAAACTGCCTAGACCCATTTGATAGTCCAACCCTTAGGTAGGTGTAGAAAACAGAACAGAATGCTGGGAGAAAGAAGCTGAGTCAGGGAGTTACCATGATTCTCCTACCAGACACAGATGCAGGTTAAGATCTTCCCTGGTAAGACACCTCGTGGTGTTACAAGGATATTAGAAATGGGTTAGATCAATATGTAAGAGCTAGCCAATAAGAGGCCAGGCAGTGTTTAAAAGAATACAGTTTCCGTGTAATTATTTCGGGTAAAGCTAGCCATGCAGGTGGCCGGGTGCCGGGGATGCAGCCCACCGCTCCTATTTCAACAGAGTGGCGCCCAGACGTGATGGACTAAATCCACATAAAAACCTGAGAAGGCTTAAAAATAAGGAAAAGAGTGTTTAACGCAGATTTTTGCTGTTTGTGGGTGGCGTGCTGCAGAGAGAAATTGTCCTGACTCAGCAGCAGGAAAAAACTGGCTGTTTTGAAATGCCGGCTTTCTGGGCTGTGCCGCCATTGTGATATCTGTCTGGCTCCTGCGGGAGACAGAGCTTTTGAATGGAGCATTTGGAGTAAAGCTCTACGGCTTGCTTGATGGCAATGTGGACTGCTGTGTGCCTGGAACTGTGTGTGGCTCAGGGGCACCAAATGGCTCTGAGGCAGGAGCAGCTTGGCTCAGCTCTGCCATGCTGAACTGTGCTGGTCTCAGGCAGGAACTACCTTAATTACTGTAAAAACAGCGCAGTTACGGTTTAGAGTGGGCAGGAAACAGGCTGTACCTTATTACCGTATTACCTGTACATGGTGCAACTTCAGTTTTTAAGAACTGCTTAACATTTTAAGAAATGCTCCTGGATAGTAAAAAAACGTTACAGATTCACAATAAAACAGATTCAGACATAAAAGACCACAGTGTTGGATGAGTGTACATAGGCTTGAGAGAGAGAAGAAAAGAATATAGAGAATAAAGTTAATGGTTTAAAAAAAAAGGGTAAAGTCATTAAAGAGACAGAGTACAGATAGTTGTAGATTAAAAGAAATAAAGAAAAATAAGCCACGTAAAAATGGAAAATTCACAGAGAGTCTGGATTCTTTGTATTATTGTGTTTTCTTTAAAATTTTTTACTGTAAAGGAGCTAAGTACAGAGAGACATTTCATTATATGGGCTGCCAAGCTAAACCAGAATGGATTTAAGGGTATTACGATTTCAAAATTTGGGTCTAAGGACATGATGTTTTGGAGAGGGTCTTCTTTTGTTTTCACGGAGGACCAGACCCTGTGGATTTCTTCTATCCCAATTTGGTATGATAGACCACGACCTCCCGAAAAGTCGCTGCGAACACCCTCAAAAAATTACTTCACTCAACTGCCAACTGAGATAAACCTGGCACACAGGTTACACCCTAAATGATCTGATTAACAGCGCCTCCATTCAGCAGGAAGCAGTTTGCAGAGAAAAAACTGCGCCCATATTCCCAAAATATTGTTTATAAATGTTCTTTTACATTTAAAGGGGAAAATGATATAGGTATGAATAATTTGCATTGATATGGATTTTACAGTCAATTTTGTTATATGTATATGTATTTCTGATCTTGATTAAGGTATTATGGTTATGTAGTTCATTAAAAAATGTAATGTATAATTAAGAAATATAGGTTAATGATAATCATCAGTAATAGTCAAGCTTGTAGTCATGTTAGTTAGATTTTCTAGATATATAGAGATACATTTCAGTTAGATAGACATTCTTCATATCTTTCAAAGACTGCAGAATATGGCATTTAATGTTTTAATAACTTAGGACTTTTCATGACAATGAGACACGCTGCTCCTGGCAGCACCAATCTACTTCAAGAAGAAGATGGGCATCGAAGAGTATCCTTATGGAGTTTGATAGCCATTTGGGCAAGAAACTGCTCTTGCCTGGACTATTGCATAAACTGGACAAAGAGAACCCGCAGAGGGATGCTGGGAATGCAGCTCCACCGCCCTTATTACTTCATATGGCGCCCCACGTGATGGACTAAATCCACTTAAAAAACCTGACAAGGCTTAAAAATAAGGGAGAGAGAGTTTAACACAGATTTTTGCTGTTTGTTGGTGGCATGCTGTAGAGAGATTTCCTGATTCGGCAACAGTAGCAGAAAAAACGCTGTGTCATTTTAAAGTGCGACTTCCTGGGGCTGTGCCGCCATTGCAATCTCTGTCTGGCTCCTGCGGGAAACAGAGCTTTTGAATAGAGCATTTGGAGTAAAGTGCTACGATTTGTTTGATGGCAACTAGACTCGCTGTGTTCTCGGGTCTGCTCTGCTTGTTAGAGGCAAGCATGCGCTTTCATCTAAGAGAGGCTTCCTGACTCAGCTTTAGCTGCAAAGCCGGCAGCTCATTAAGAGGTCCTGCCACGAAACACTTAAACGGTGTTGACGAAAAGCTGAATGCATGCTTTTCGGTTTTCAGCCGTAGCAGGAAAAAAGCTGCGCCATTTAAAAATGCCGGCTTTCCGGGCTGTCCTGCCAGGACAAACTCTGACTGTTTTACGCAGGCGGTTTGTGCGGTTTGCTAGCACAGGCTGCTGAAGCTCCCTTGCTGGCTACAGCCAGTACCTCAGCCATGAGGCTGGAAAGCTAAGGAATGGACTGGATCTAGCTGGCAAAGCCACGCCTTTAATCCTACCCATATTGCTCAGTAATTTAAAGGCTCGTGTGGTCAGAAAAAGAGAGATATACAGTAAAGAGAGATTCAAAGACAGAGAAAATTTCTAAATGGTTTGAAGTGTGTTAAAAATATATGCAGACTAAAATTTAAAGTTCTTAAAGTAACAAAAAAAAGGAAGAGAGTTGTTGTGTATGGTACACACCTTTAATCCTAACACTTGGTAGGCAGAGGGAGATAGACCTCTGTGACTTCAAGGTGTGGTAGCACACGCCTTTAATCCCAATGCCTGGGAGGCAGAGACAGGCGGATCTCTGAGAGTTCAAAGACAGCCCCGTCTACAGAGTTACTTCAGGTCAAAAATACAGAGAACCTGTCTCAAAAAGCAAAAAGTTAAAAGTAAATATAAACAAAATAGAGGTTAAAACAAAGCTGCACAAAGATGGAAAATACACAGAGAATCTTGATACTGTATGCTATTATGCTCTCTTTAAATTATTTAAACGCTGAGGAAGGAGCAACAGATGCTAAAAGATATTTATTTATAAATACTGCTGAACTATTCGAACATAGATATTATGAATTTGGATCTAAGGATATGATACTTTGGAAAGGAGTTTCTTATTTTGTTTTCACAGAGGATGAGACGCTGTTCATTTCTTCTATTCCAATTTGGTATGATGGACCACGCCCCCCTGAAGGGTTGTTGTGAACATCTCCAGAAAATTGTTTCGTTCAACTGCCAACTGAGATGAAACTAGCACACAGGTTATACCATGAAAGACCTAATTAACGACGCCCCCATTCAGCAGGAAGCAGTTTGGAGAGAAATAACTGTGCCCTTATTCCCAAAAAATGTTTATAAATGTTCTTTTACATTTAAAGGGGGATATGATATAGGTATGAATAATTTGCATTAGTATAGATTTTGCTTTATTGATAGAGATTTAAGGTCAGTTTTGTTATGTGTATAAGTGTTTCTGATTTTGATTAAGGTATTGTGATTGTGTAGTTCATTTAAATATGTACTGTATAATTAAGAAATATAGGTTGTTAATGGATAATCATCGATAATAGTAAAGCTTGTAGTCATGTTAGTTAGATTTTCTAGACATATAGAGATATATTTTACATAGACATTCTTCATGTCTTTCAAGGATTACAGAATAGGACATTTAATGTTTTAATAACTGAGGACTTTTCATGACAATGAGACACTCTGCTCCTGGCAGCACCAATCTACTTCAAGAGGAAGATGGGCATCGAAGAGGCTCGTTATGGAGTTTTGATAGCCATTTGGGCAAGAAACTGCTCTTGCCTGAACTATTGCATAAACTGGACACAGAGAACCCGCAAAGAGAGGACTACTGAACTTGCCTAAGGTGAGATGATCTTTCGGGGTTCCTGATTCATTTTGAAAGAGTCTGCGAGACATTCTGCAGGACACAACAGATAGTGACTGAACTGACTTTGAATTTTCCTGCTTTATGGAAATGTCTGCTGGATACCATGGGCCTGAAGGCTGAAGATGGATGCCCCAACGGTACAAAAGAACTTTGGGTGACTGTCCAGGCAGCGAGATGTCTTTGTCATTTCTAGAGTTTGAAGTTTCTTAGTTCTTGTTTACTTAGGTAATATATCTTTCTGGAGTCTTTGATGGAGTTAAGAATAGTTAGTTACAGTTATAGTTTTCCTTAGTTATGATAAAGATTATTGTAACTTTTACTTGATAACTGTTTTGTTATATGTAATTTTGCTATGTTAAAGTTAAAGCCTTTTTTTTTTGTTTAAACCGAAAAAGGGGAAATGATGGAGGAAGGTCATTGGCTAATAAAGGAACTGCCCTGGCCCATTTTATTGGTTAGAGGATAGGTGGGAGGAGTAAACAGAACAGAACGCTGGGAGGAAGAGGAAGTGAGGTCAGAGACTTGACAGCTCTCCTCTAGGGAGCAGACGCCTGAGAGAGACGCCATGCCCCGCTCCCGGCATGAAGCTCCGACCCAGGATGGACTAGGCTAGAATCTTCCCGGTAAGACCGGTTCTCACAGATTATTAGAGATGGGTTGATCGGGATGTGAGAATTAGCCTGTAAGTGCTAGAGCTAAAGGGCCAAGCAGTGCTTAAAAGAATACAGTGTCTGTGTAATTATTTTGGGGCATAAGCTAGCCGAGCAGGCGGCCGGGGTGCTGGGAATGCAGCTCCACCGCCCTTATTACTTCAGAGGGAGGACTGCTGAACTTGCCTAAAGGTGAGATGGTCTTTTGAAGTTCCTGATTCATGAAAGAGTCTGTGAGACATTCTGCAGGACACAGTAGAAAGTGACTGAACTGTCTTTGGAATTTCCTGCTTGATGAAAATGTCTGCTGGATACTATGGGCCTGAAGGCTGAAGATGGATGCCCCAATGGTATAAAAGAACTTTGGGTGACTGTCCAGGCAGCGAGATGTCTTTGTCATTTTTAGAGTTTGAAGTTTCTTAGTTCTTGTTTACTTAGGTAATATTATATCCTTCTGGAGTCTTTGATGGAGTTGAAGAATGGACAGGTAGTTATAGTTTTCCATTGTTATGATAAAAGATAAAGTAGATATCAATATTGTAACTGTAATTCTTACTTGATAACTGTTTTGTTATATGTAATTTTACTATGTTAAAGTTAAAGCCTTTTTTGTTTAAACAGAAAAAGGGGAAATGATGTGGGAGTGATTTCTTATTAATAAAGAAACCGCCTAGACCCATTTGATAGGCCAACCCTTAGGTAGGCGGAGAAAACAGAACAGAATGCTGGGAGAAAGAAGCTGAGTCAGGGAGTTACCATGATTCTCCTACCGGACATAGATGCAGGTTAAGATCTTCCCTGGTAAGACACCTCGTGGTGTTACAGGGATATTAGAAATGGGTTTGATCGATATGTAAGAGCTAGCCAATAAGAGGCCAGGCAGTGTTTAAAAGAATACAGTTTCCATGTAATTATTTCGGGTAAAGCTAGCCATGCAGGTGGCCGGGTGCCGGGGATGCAGCCCACCGCTCCTATTTCAACAAACTACAAAGAAATCTTGTCTTGAAACCCTCCACCCCCCCCCCCAACTTGAACACCTTTCTTGGGATATAGCTTTGAAAAAGAAAGAAAATATTTCCTCTCTTCTGAAGATACTGAGAATCTGGCTACATAGAACATTTAGTTTTTGTTTTCTTTAAAAAAATGTGTCTTAAACACTAGCATCTAGCATTGGCTATGTTAATACTATCCAGCTTAAAGATAAGCAATCTCCTAATCTAGGGTGGGTCACAATCAATACTTACTAAACCCCCAAGAGCACATACTAAGTGTCAATATTTGGTTTGGAGTATAGTTTTGCAGTAGATGACATGTCCCTCTTGTATAAGACACTAGGTTCGATGCCTAACACTGGAAAAGATATTTCCACTTGAAGATTTTCTCTAACTTTATTTTTGAGAAATCCCTGATCCACCAAGAGTGCAAAGGCATACCACTGTCTCCATGCCTCCTTCTTTTTTTTTTTTTTTTTTTTTTTTTTTTTTTGGTTTTTCGAGACAGGGTTTCTCTGTGGCTTTGGAGCCTGTCCTGGAACTCGCTCTGTAGACCAGGCTGGTCTCGAACTCACAGAGATCCGCCTGCCTCTGCCTCCCGAGTGCTGGGATTAAAGGCGTGCGCCACCATCGCCCGGCTCCATGCCTCCTTCTTTAGAGCCAAGTACCAGTAGAGTTGTAATAAGTAGCATCTTCTAGAGAATCTAAACTGGGGCTAATACTGTTGCGGATAATGACAACACAGTCATAGCTCAAGGCTTACCAGTTCTGAAAGGCAGAGAATGACACTGGAAGAGGAATGAATCCATTGTGAGGCCAGGCACTGCTGTTCCGTTTAGCAGCTGAGGAGCGCATCTGTGGCTGGTGTTGCTCACCAACATCAGGTCTCTTTTCTTCTGGGTCAGAGTTTTATCCAGGTCTCCATTCATTCATTTCTCACATTATTTTAGGAGAATGAACTCCAGGCTGCCCTGAGGGGTGGCTATTACGTCATGACAGTCATGGTAGGGAATCCCGCATTGCTCTCCCAATCACACTGCTCAGTTCTGTGACTAGGCAGAGCTGGGGTTTGTGAAAGACTCCCTTCCACTTAAAGAAAAGATACTGGAAATGATGGACACCAGATATGATGTGATTTTATTTTCTCGTATTTGGAGATGGGAAGTCAAAAGCACAGTGTCAGCAGAGTTGATTTCTCCCAAGGCTTCTCTTCCTGGTGTAGACACATGGTCTTTTCAGTGTTCACAGAGGTACCTGATTTTTTACATGTCTTATTTTTTTTCCTTTTATAAAAATATCAATAAAATTGAACTGGGACTCTCTAAATACCGTCACTCTGTGAAGGGCTTCAGCCAATAATTTCAGTGTGATACAATTCAGCCTACAACACAACTCACAGAGCATTTAGCATAAGATAGGTGGTGGCGGTGCACTCCTTTAATTCCAGCACTTGAGATGCAGAGGCAGGCGGATCTCTGTGAGTTTGAGGCCAGCTTGGTCTACAGAGCAAGTTTCAGGGCAGGATTCAAAACTACAGAGAAACAGTCTTGTAAACAAAAAAGACTAGTTAGTTCACTGACAATGAAAGGGATTGGTGGAAAGAACCTGAGCTCCAAATATAAGATGACAAAGATACCCAAGTGTGTCAACAAATTGAATTGGCATCTATCTAACTTGAAGTGGAAGACATCTACCTTCAATCTAAGAACAGCGGAAAAAATGACAAAGCATTTCACGTCACCCCTATTTTTAGACTGGAGAGCTGTACTCACGTACTCTGTAACATGAGGTTACAGGAATGTTTCTCATGTCCAGGTAGCAAAGGAGTGTCCTCTGACAGCATTCCTCAACAACGGTTTGACAACTTGAGGGGTCTAGTGATCATTATTCACAAGAAGATTTAGGGTAAGTGGAGACAGATCCAAAGTGTGCCAAACGAGGAACCTTGTATTTGAAAAACATTTTCTTTTATTCCTTTCATATTATCTTCTCTCAACCCATGAAAGACAAGTATTACTACTCGGGCAGGTCCTTAACATAAAATTTAGAAAGCTAGCAGCCAGGCTTTGAAGGTTTGGGGATAAGGAAAATTCTATAAAAGTTTTATTGCATAATTTTAATAAAAATGTTATAGAATTTTTAATCTTATTTTTATTGGTTTACTAAAATATCTTGCATTTACTGAGGTCTTGCACAAAATTTCTTTTTCACATATTCTACTTAAATTAGCTTGTCAGATACTGAAGACTTACTTTGATTAAGGAAGACTAAGCTGAATTTTCTTTGTTCAAATAAATAACGAGTTGAAGACAAAGTTGTGGTTTCTAGTTGCTATAGACAGGAATTACAGATTCTTAAAGAAGCATGTAAGTAAACACAGCTATCACACAGAATCACAGTCTGGTCGTTATGACTCTTTCATAGTGGTGATCATTTAGCCCAGGAAGTAATAAATAATAAATATGGGGAAATTTCATTCATCTATAAGAGAAGTCCAAGATAGGAAGGGAAAATATCATGAAATGTCTGGAGTTAAAAAAATATAAAGTGAGTGTTTGGAATAGCCTGCCTCCAAACACATTTCATCATATATCTTAAACCTGCAGTGATGAGGATATTGTCTTCAAAATAAAAAGGGAACAAACTTTTCCTGGAAACCCACGAGCCATGCTGGCCAGGGAATGAGAGAGGCAATCTTCTCTTTTCTTCCTGTCTTACAATTTCCATTCACCAGTCTTACGGCCAGCTTTGTAGCAGACCTCAAGCTGAGGCCTCTCCTTCCTTTTGCCAGGGAACTAGACAGATCTTTTCTTACCACCTTCCTCCCTCACCCCATCCCTTTATCTCTACCTGCAACACCCAGAGGCACTCCCTCCCTGGAGATCTGTTGGCCTCGCTAGCCTGGGTGTCAGGTAGACAATCTTCACTCTGCATTCTGTTCTCTATTTCCAATTCCCTGTCTCACCCCCTGCCCTGTAGCAGACACCTGCAGGAATCAGTCTTCATCCTCTTTCTCCATCTCATTGGGACTCCACATATCCTTGTGGCAGAACCAACTTCCCTTTTCTTCTATGGACCCTCTCAGTTCCCAGTCCTTCTAGCTTATCCCCATTTCTTCCTATTAGCTCCCAATACATAAAAACACGGTCTACCCGGGACTTGTAGTGACCACACCTGGAAGAAACTCAGAAGCACTCTTTACCAGGCAACACACAGTAACCACAATCTTCTAAGACCCAGAAAAGACCACAGAAACCAAGGAACAGAAAACCCTCCCAACAAAGACAACACATCAACAACTAGAATTATAACCATCCCAAACACCGATGCAAAGATGTTAGTGTAAAAGCACAATCAGTAATAATCAAGATGATACGTCTCCACTAAAGCCAAGAAGCCTACTACAGTAGGTCTGGAGAAATGCAACATGGCTGAAGCATAAGACAAAAACTTCAAAATAGCTATTATAAAAATGCTCAAGGACCTTTAAAGATGATACGAATAAAATTCATTAATGAAATCTATGAAGACAATGAAAGGAAATAAATAAGTCAGTTCAAGACTCGAAAGTGGAAATGGAATAACTAAAGAAAACACAAACTGAGGGAAAACCGGATATGAAAAGTTTAGGAATCCGAACAGGAAGCTCAGAGGCCAGACTCACCAAAAGAATAGAAAGCATGGAAGAGAGAATTTCAGGCACTGAAAACAAGATAAAAGAAATGAATACCTCAGTCAAAGAAAATGTCAAAAAAATTCAGGCACAAAACATCCAGGAAATCTGGAACACTATGAAGAGACCAACTCTACAAGTAATAGGAATAGAAGCAGGAAAAGCAATCCAGGTCAAAGGTCCAGAAAATATTTTCAACAAAATCATAGATAAAAATATCCCCAGCCTAAAGTTGAAATACCTTCAAGATACAAGAAACATATAAGACACTAAACAGAGTGAAACAGAAAAGAAATTTCATTTGGCAAACAATAATCAAGAAACTAAATATACAGAATGAATAAAAATATTAAAATCTACAAGGGGAAAAGACCAAGTAAAATAAAGCCATATCTATTAGAACAAGCAACTTTTCAATGGAAATTCTAAAAGCCAGAAGTGCTCAGACAAATGTTCTGCAAACTCAAAGAAACCACAAATGCCAACCCAGACTATTATACCCAGCAAAACATTCAATCATGATAGGGGGAAAAAGAAAGACATTCCAAAATAAAACTATATTTAAACTGTGTATATCTACAATAAACACTGTTCATTGATAAGTTTCAACATTAACAGTCCCAATTCCTCAATAAAGAAACAGAATAACAGATAGGATTTAAAAACAGAATCCATTATTTTTCTGTATCCAAGAAACAGATTTACCATCAATAATTGACATCACTTCAGAATGAAAAAAAAATATTCCAAGCAAATGGATCCAAGAAACAAGTTGATGTAGCCATTCATTTTTTTTTTTTAATTTTTTGAGACAGGGTTTCACCGTAGCTTTTGGTTCCTGTCCTGGAACTAGCTCTTGTAGACCAGGCTGGCCACGAACTCACAGAGATCTGCCTGCCTCTGCCTCCCAAGTGCTGGGACTAAAGGCGTGTGCCACCACCGCCCGGCTGATGTAGTCATTCTAATATCTGTCCAAATAAACTTTAAATCAGCACTATTCAGAAGGGGTAGAAAAAAAAAAACCTATGTACTCATCAAAGGAAAATCCAACCTACTGACTGGGAGGAGATCTTCACCAACCCCGCAACAGACAAAGGTCTGATCTTCAAAATATAGAGAGAATTCAAGAAGCTAGACATTAAAATGCTAATTAACCCAATTAAAAAATGGGCACTGAACTGAACAGAGAATTCTCAACAGAAGAAGTTCAAATGGCCAAAAGACACTTAAGGTCGTGCTCAACCTCCTTAGCAATCAGGGAAATGCAAATCAAAACAACTTTGAGATATCATCTTACACCTGTCAGAATGGCTAAAATAAAAAAACTCCAATGATAGCCTTTGCTGGAGAGGCTGTGGAGGAAGGGGTTCCCTCATCCATTGCTGGTGGGAATGCAATCTTGTGCAACCACTTTGGAAATCAGTGTTTCAGTTTCTCAGGAATTTCGGGATCAACCTACCCCTAAACCCAGCAATACCACTCCTGGGAATATATCCTAGAGATGCCCGATCATATGACAAGAGCATTTGTTCAACTATGTTCATAGCAGTATTATTTGTAATAGCCAGAACCTGGAAACAACCTAGATGCCCTTCAATGGAAGAATGGATGAAGAAAGTGTGGAATATATACATATTAGAGTACTACGCTGCTGTAAAAAACAATGACTTCTCGAATTTTGCATGCAAATGGAAGGAAATAGAAAACACTATCCTGAGTGAGGTAACCCAGACCCAAAAAGATGAACATGGGATGTACTCACTCATAATTGGTTTCTAGCCATAAATAAGGGTCACGGAGTCTATAATTGCTGAACCTAAAGAAGCTAAGTAAGAAGGTGAACCCAAGGAAAAACATATAGTTATCCTCTTGGCTATGGGAAGTAGACAAAATGGCCGGGGAGAGAATTGGGATCTTGGGGGTGGGGTGGGATGGGGGTAAGGGGAGATGCAGAGAGAAAAGGGAGAAGGGGAGGATGGGGGGAACTTGGGGAAAAAGGATGATTGGGATAAATGAAGGTTGGATAGGGGAGCGCGGAAGCACAATTCTTAGTTAAGGGAGTCACCTTAGGGTTGGCAAGAGACTAGATCCTAGAGTGGCTCCCAGGAGCCCAAGGCGATGTCCGCAGTTAGTTCCTTGGGCAGCTGAGGATAGGGAACCTGAAATGACCCTATCCTAGAGCAATACTGACGAATATCTTGCATATCACCATAGAACCTTCATCTGGTGATGGATGGAGATAGAGACAGAGACCCACACTGGAGCACTGGACTGAGCTCCCAAGGTCCCAATGAGGAGCAGAAGGAGGGAGAACATGAGCAAAGAAGTCGGGACCACGAGGGGTGCACCCACCCACTGAGACAGTGGAGCTGATCTATTGGGAGCTCACCAAGACCAGCTGGACTGTGACTGAAAAAGCATGGGATAAAACCGGACTCTCTGAACATGGCGAACAATGAGGGCTGATGAGAAGCCAAGGACAATGGCATGGGGTTTTGATCCTACTTCATGTTCTGGCTTTGTGGGAGCCTAGCCAGTTTGGATGTTCACCTTCCTAGATATTGACGGAGTGGGGAGGACCTTGGACTTACCACAGGGCAGGGAACCCTGACTGCTCTTTGGACTGGAGAGGGAGTGGGAGAGGAGTAGGGCGAGGGGGAGAAGCGTGGAAGGAGGGGGAGAAGGGTGGGAGGAGGGGGAGGGAAATGGGAGGCTGGGAGGAGGCGGAAACTTGTTTTTTTTTCCTTTTCTCTATAAAAAAAAAGTTCCACTGTGATAGAGTAGGCAGCATCCCAGAGATGGTCCAACTTATGTATGTCAATACAGATAATTCCATATAAACATGAAAGATAAAAACATAATCATGTCATTAGATGCATAAAAAACCATGACAAAACTCAACACCCTTCATGATAAAATTTCTTAAGAGATAGTGGTGGCACACGCCTTTAATCCCAGCACTCGGGAGGCAGAGGCAGGCGGATCTCTGTGAGTTCGAGACCAGCCTGGTCTACAAGAGCTAGTTCCAGGACAGGCTACAAAGCCACAGAGAAACCCTGTCTCAAAAAACCAAAAAAAAAAAAAAAAAAAAAAAGAGATAGGGATACAAGGGGCATACCTCAACATATGCATCTTTCTTAATATACATCACCTACCAAAGCAAAGGTAGGATGAACATAGTAAAAAAAAAAGGCCATTCTATCAAAATCAATATAAAGATTCAATGCACTCCCCACCAAAATTCCAATATAATTTTTCACAGAACTTGACAGGACAATTTTTCAGCTTCTTATGGAAACACACACACACCACCACCACCACCACCACCACCACCACTTCCACCACCCCCACCACCACCACCAGCACCACCACTACCACCACCACCAGGATAGTTAAAACAAACTTGAACAGTCAAAGAACTGCTACATGGATCTGAAAATTTTTCCCACGCTGATTAACCCCTCCGCCGACATAATAATCCAAATCAGACTAAATCAAACAAAATTAGAAAAAGCCCAGCTATAATGGATGACAGGGCTCCCAGGTGGCCTTCTGGGCCCTCAAAGAGAAGATGTGGAAGGAAGACCAAGAAACAGTTCAAATACCCTGTGGGAGTGGTCTTGAGCCTCTCTGGGGAGGGGTCAGTCACCATTTGGAGGGTTTTCTTGGAGGTGGAGTCTGGACTGAGGCAACTCCCAGAGGAGGGGGCTTTGGATGGAATTTTCCACCCAAACATTCCGGACTCTTGGATATATGGAGATCAGGGGCTGAGGTAAAGCCTTAACCCATACATTGTAGACTCTTTGGGTGTAGTGATGCAGGGTGGCGAGTGGGGGTGGGGTGACACTTCCAACCAAACATCTCAGACTCCTTGGGTATGGATGCCAGGGGCCGGGGTGATGCTTCCAACCAAACAATATCACCCTCCCCAATCTCAAATTGCATTTTTGAGCCATAGTTATAAATACAACATGGCATTTGCATTAAAATAGACATGTTGATCAATGGAATCAAATTAAAGTTATAGAAATACATTTACAAACCTATAGACACCTGTTTTTTGTTTGTTTGATTATTTTTTATTTTTATTGTTATTGCTTTATTTTGCTTTTATTTTACAAAGCCAGAAATACACACTGGAAAAAAAGACAGTAATTTTTTTTTTGACAGTGACAAAGATGGTTTATTGTACACGAGTTACAATTGGCCAGAAGTGAGGATAGAACTAGTCTAGAATGCCATAGGTCTAGGGCAAAGGGCCAGCGGGACTGTTGTCATGATGGCAGGCGGTCTCTCGGTGGTCTCTGCGAGCAGGTGGTGAGGTCGTGGGTCTGGAGACTTCTGACTGCAGCTCAGTCCAGCTTGTCCCAGCATCCCGGCCTCCAGCGTCCCTTACTGCTACTCCTGCGGCCTTCGTGGGTGGACAGGCGAGTTTACTTGGACCTCTGCCTCACCTTTCTTCTCTTGTGCTTCAGTCTGCGCATTCTCTTCTTCCTCCACTTCACTCTCATGGGGCAGGGGTGTCAAGGAAGATGGCGCTAAGGCCGAGAGCAAGACAGTACTTTTCAAAAATTGGTGCTGGTCAGACTGGATGTCTGCATATAGAAGAATGCAAATAAATCCATACTTACCATCATTCACAAAACTTACCTTAAAATGATTAAAGACCTCAACCTAAGTACAGATATACTGAATCTGATAGAAGAGAAAGTAGGGACTAGTCTTAAACTCATTGGCACAATAAAAGGCTCTCTGAACAGAAGACAAATAGTATGGTCACTGAGAACAATTAATAAATGGGATTTGATGAAACCAAAAGCCTCTGTACATCAAAGGGCAGCATCATTTGGACAAACTCTCAGAGCTACAGAATGGGAAAATACCTTTACCAACTACATATTCAATAGAAGGATAATTTCTAGCATATATAAAGAACTCAAAAAAACTGGACATCAAGGAAACAGATAACCCAATTAAAGTATGGGATGCAAATCTAAACAGAGAATTCATGGTTGACAACAATAAAATAAGACACACACTGGATCTTCTATTTCCAGTGCCGATCAATAAATCCTTAGACCAGTGGCCCACACTTTATCTAAATTGTGATTAAACAGAAAACTTAAAGAGCAGACTGTAAAATAAGTCCCCTTGTAGACCATCTGTTACCAAAGGATCAGATATGAGTATGTTAAAGGATCAGATATCAGTAAGTTAAAATCTGAATTTTCTATTCTCTACAGTTATCTGTCAAGTTGCTTAAGCAAGTAGTTAATCTTAAAAGATATTTTCACTTCCGAGATCCTTTGGATCAATTTGTGACCTAGACTAAAAGAAAAAGAATATCCGAATAAATGCTTCCTATCAGCAAAAATAGTGTGAAGATACCACAGTGAAATCCATTATGTTAAGTTACACCTGTTAGTCGAAAACAAAAAAATAAATGCATCATTGTGGATGACCCAACATTGTCTCCTTCACATCTGGTGCAGATCCACTCAGGAAATCTATTACATAGCCATGCAAATTGTATTTACACATAAACACACATTTGTGTATAACTAACATTTGAAATATGACTTGTAACACTAGAACCATATTTTTTGTATTGGAGTAGATGAAAAATAAATACTGATTACATTTGGTGGCTAAGTTCCCATACAGTTAAGCTGTAATAATTTCTTTTAATGCCATGGAATTTTGTAGGATTTTAAAAAGTATATAAGCTATTATTTTTGTCCTTATTTTGAAGCATAATTTATGCCAAGAAGTGAAAACGACTTTGTTCCTTTATGGTATCAATGGGAAAAACATAAGCCATTCTTTTCTTTATGCTGATTTAATTGATACATTTACAAATTTTTGTGTTTTATTGGTCCATACATCTGTTCTTAATGTCTCTATGAAATTGATATTAAATCCACAAAATTAAGGCTTTTATGAATAGCTCAGAAGCAACCCAAATGCAATATAAACATTGGAACATGGTTCTTCTCATGGCTATGGATGGGGTGGAGCCCTTGTTCACTCATGATAACTCTGCCAAAGAGGTCCAAAGTCATAGGCCCAGAGTCAGCATTGGACTTTAGCATCCCAAAAAAGCTAAATATCTCCAAACATAGCAATTTTCTCAAATAAAATAAAAAATACTTTGATTTTATTCTGTTCCTGTAACTTAGAGTAAATATTTCCAAAAGTAAGCTAATAATTTCTAGCAAAAGTTCCACATTATCATTGTAAATATCAGATAAAAAAATATTTAAAATACACAACTCTTTGAGGCACACAAACAAATATACTGGGCAACTCAACAAACAAATGATGAATAATGCTCTAGAAACAGAGAAAATACATTTTGCTATCTTTGGAATCATGATTGAGTCATAACAGTCTATAAGAAATAATTTAGAAAGAAACTTACAAAAAGAGAATTAAGATATAAGTCAAAAATTGAGAGGGAACTGATTTCTTCTAGAATAGTAAGCAATCATTTCTAATGTAGTTTCATAGTTTGTCATTCCTAGTGCATATTAATTGCACAATATTAATGTGTTTCTTATTAATAAACAATATATTAAGGTGTTGCATACATGTACACACTGGCCTTTGTTCCCACCCACCCTTTCCCACCCATCCCAGTCTCTTTGCTCTTTGCTGGTGTCTTCACTACCACCTTCAGGTTATATTAATTTTGAAAGATTTTCCAGCCTCCACATAGCTCATGTGTCTTTTTGCAGTGGTTCAAGTGTTTGTCAAAAATGCAGCATTAAATGTCTCTTCTTTAGCCTCTCTGATGACTAATGCATAGGGACTCAAAATCCGCAGTAACAGTCATATTATTTTTTGTCCTAAGATAAATGTCCTTTTTTTTTCTTTTAGTTCTAGAGATTGGACCCAAGCTTTCATTCATGCTAAGCAAGTGCTCCACGGCTGAGTTAACCCAGCTTCTCAATGCAGAATAACAAGGGAGGTGATGTCTCAATGTCAGTTTCAATAGTATAAGACTTATGAACATTGTTAATATTTACATTTTTTCTCTAGTTAGATAAAACATAAAAACTACACATTCCGAATTGAGAGGGCACTGGGCACTCTGTAAGGATGGAAACTGCCACCATCATCTCTCCTTTACTCCTCCACTCCCCGACGAGCCCAATCCAGAAAGGGCAACAAGTACTTGTTTATTGGTTTTTAGTCCTGATTCCCTAATAGTTCCTTTTTAATGTGAGAAATATCAAGTAACTTGAAAAACTTAAAATACATAAAAAAAAGTGGTCCCATAAATTGGTTCAACATCTTAGAGAGCAATTTGACT
Source organism: Microtus oregoni (assembly GCF_018167655.1). Classification (NCBI taxonomy): domain Eukaryota; kingdom Metazoa; phylum Chordata; class Mammalia; order Rodentia; family Cricetidae; genus Microtus; species Microtus oregoni. The sequence goes on along the minus strand of NW_024543065.1, from coordinate 3,207,792 downwards.
CAACATCAAATACGTCTATAACACTTTATTGAAGGGAAAAAATGAGTTTCAGAGAAATATATTCCTAACATTTTTTTAAAGAATTTGTTTGCATTTTGTGGACGTGAGTATCTCATCTGCATGCGTGTATGTGCCCCATGTGTGTGTCTGGAGTCTGAGAAGATCAGACGATATCTCAGCCCCTGAAACTGGAGTTCCAGAAGGCTGAGAGCTGTTATGTGGATTCTGAAAGCCAGACCTGATTTTTTTGTGAGAGCAGTGAGTACTCTCAACCACGGAGCAATTTCTCTACTCTCCATAACACCATTGATAATGGCTGAACAGACGTGATACTAAACACTTTTTTTTTTTTTTTTTTTTTTGGTTTTTCGAGACAGGGTTTCTCTATAGCTTTGGAGCCTGTCCCGGAACTAGCTCTTGTAGACCAGGCTGGCCTCGAACTCCCAGAGATCCGCCTGCCTCTGCCTCCCCAGTGCTGGGATTAAAGGCGTGCGCCACCACCGCCCGGCTGAAACTAAACACTTTTATTGCTTAACACACACGTGTAAGGAAAAATCCACACATGCAAGTGGTCAGCATGGAATGAGGAAAGCGATTTATATTGGAGATTGAGAAAATCTGTTCAGAGAAGAAAACTATAGAAATAATTGATTGTATCTGTAATGTTTACATTTTGCAACAAGTGATAGACTTGGGCTGTTTGTCACAGTGTTTCCACCTTTGTGCGATTCTGAAACATCCCATAATTAAACAAAGAAACCAAGACTATTCAGCTTAAAGCTAAAAAAAGTGGTTTGGTCCTAATATTATTAACAAGAACTAGCTGTTTTCTGCCTTCATAAATTGAGTTTGAAATTTATGTTACACAAGGCTCACTTTCACAGTTTAATGAGATTTTAAATATTACCATAGGTTACAAAGAAAAGTTTATGGGACTCTTTGTGAACATCTTGATAATAGAGCCAGATCCTTATCTTTCTTGAGCATGGGTGGCCCTGACTTAATTAACCTCTGGCCTTCCGAGCATAAGTGGAAACTAGTAATACTGTGATTGAGGAAGCAGAGAGAACATTTGTGAGTGCAAATAGTGAAGATTAAATCCCCCCAAAGCAGACAAAATAATAAACATTTTAGAAAAATGGTATCTTCTTTCATTTTTAGTCCATGATTCCCAGCTACGAAGCAGACTACATAAATCTTCAGTGTCTCTTCATTCAAAGTTCTAAGTCATCTTTTTCATTTATGTATTGAAGCATCTGGGAAAGTACCTTAGAGATACTTCAGCCAAATGACCATCAGTTGAAAACATCCTGACTTTTCATTTTTACTTTCTGTATCCAACACCAGACTAGCTATGTCCATGATCTCATTTATTGAGACAGAACTGGATCTAACCTCACATCTGGAAATGGTCTTGAATCAGATAAGATTTAATCTTAATTTCTGGTGTTTCTGGATAATAAACCATGTTCCCAGACACCATATTACAAGTTTACAGAACTTCCATTTCTTCAGTGCCATTTACCAGTTGATAGTGTTTAGGTTTGTTTGGATGTAACCTTCCTGATGTATCAAAATGTAACCCATTTTGATAAAAGTCGGTTTGTTTAGATGAATAAATTAGGTTTATGCTTTTCTTCCTTGTTGCTTACTTAGCAGGGTTAGCACAGTACTTTAACTAGTTAAAGAAAAGAACAGCCTTGAATCCAAGGATTTTAAATTAAATCTCCACAAATGCCAACTTCTTTTTTTAATTAATTAATTTATTTATTAAAGATTTCTGCAGCCTCCCTGCCACAGCCTCCCATTACCCTCCCCCATCCCTGATCAAGTACCCCTCCCTCATCAGCTCTAAGAGCAATCAGGGTTCCCTGATGTGTGGGAAGTCCAAGGACCACCCACCTCCATCCAGGTCTAGTAAGGTGATCATCCAAACTGCCTAGGCTCCCCCAAAGCCAGTACGTGCAATAGGATCAAAAACCCATTGCCATTGTTCTTGAGTTCTCAGTAGTCCTCATTGTCTGCTATGTTCAGCAAGTCCGGTTTTATTCCATGCTTTTTCAGACCCAGGCCAGCTGGCCTTAGTGGGTTCCCGATAGAACTTCCCCATTGTCTCAGTGTGTGGGTGCACCCCTCGCGGTCCTGAGTTCCTTGTTCATGCTCTCTCTCCTTCTGCTCCTGATTTGGACCTTGAGATTTCAGTCCGGTGCTCCAATGTGAGTCTCTGTCTCTGTCTCCTTTCATCGCCTGATGAAGGTTAATATTCAGGAGGATGCATATATGTTTGTCTTTGGATTCACCTTCTTATTCAGCTTCTCTAGGATCGCAAATTATAGGCTCAATGTCCTTTATTTATGGCTAGAAACCAAATATGAGTGAGTATATCCTCTTTTATGGCCAAAAGACACTTAAGGTCATGCTCAACTTCCTTAGCGATCAGGGAAATGCAAATCAAGACAACTTTAAGATACCATCTTACACCTGTCAGAATGGCTAAAATAAAAAACACCAATGATAGCCTTTGCTGGAGAGGCTGTGGAGAAAGGGGTACACTCATCCATTGCTGGTGGGAATGCAAACTTGTGCAACCACTTTGGAAAGCAGTGTGGCAGTTTCTCAGGAAATTCAGGATCAACCTACCACTGGACCCAGCAATACCACTCTTGGGAATATACCCAAGAGAGGCCCTATCATACAACAAAAGTATATGCTCAACTATGTTCATAGCTGCATTGTTTGTAATAGCCAGAACCTGGAAACAACCTATATGCCCTTCAATGGAAGAATGGATGAAGACAAATATGGAATATATACATATTAGAGTACTACTCAGCAGTAAAAAACAAGGACTTCTTGAATTTTGCATACAAATGGATGGAAATAGAAAACACTATCCTGAGTGAGGTAAGCCAGATCCAAAAAGGCCAACTTCTTAGATGATTTCCTGGTCAACTTTGACAAAAAACCAAGGGGAATTCCAACACTATTAGGCATTTTAGCTGTTTTGTTCTTTGTTGTGTTCCTGGGGTCTAGAATCCTGCCCAGTTCAAGAATGTGGCTCAAAAAATATCTGATGGTGGCGGGGAGGAGGCAGAAATCTTTAATAAATAAATAAATTATAAAAAAATATATCTGATGAATAAATTCTTCCTAAAGATTCTAATATCCCCTTATTTCTATAGATATTGAGATTTTGATGAGTCGTTTTTATTTCCACTAGATATAAAAGTAGCTCAACTATTCACATGGTAAATTCATTTTGTAAGTTTTGGTAGAATTTGGGCAATACAAAATTGCTCTTTGGAAAATTGTGGTTGTTTTTTATAATAGTACATATTTTAAAATTTCTTATAAATTGTGTATATACATATGATTGGGAGAAAATAATACATTGCACATAGTTGCTCATGTCCATAGGCATTTGATAACTGTCTAATCTCTTCCTTATAGGTCTTCCCCCAATGCTAACTGTCATTAAATTCTTTTGTGATACTGTTCTAGTACAATGTGCTGACAGATCAATTTGGTTTGCATGCAGCAGTTTTATGGTAGACATTATTTGAAGAATCCTTCTAGATTCCTTTGGGTCCCTAAAAGAGCCCTATTTATGTCCACAGTGTGTAACTTAGATGATGATACTTTAAAAAGAAGAGGCTAATCAATGTCCCAAAGACCCCAACCCAATCCCAAGATTCCAGCTGATAAATGAATTGACAGACAAGGTTTAAACAACAAGAGACCTGAGATTTCATCCTACATTAATCTGTCTTATGATGTACAAGGTTTTTTATGGGCTTTTCTCTTACTCTTTAGTATGGTGATTTGAAGTTCTTGTGAATTATGTGTGCCTTTTCCTCCTGCATTTCAGCAGCAGGAATAAAGAAATTATCAAAAGGAAAACCTATCCTCTACAAACAAGTTTGTTTACTTTTTATAATGAACTCTCCTTTAATTTCTGTCAAAATTATTTCTGAATTCAGTAACAACTAAAACTTTAGTTTTCACATATTTAAAGAAATTCATGGCTTTACATCCCCAAATCAGAAGCTTCTTGTCCTTTCGTTTAATATTTTTCTTTTCTGTTTCTTATTAAGTAATTTTATAAGATGAAAGCATTTATAGTTCATATGTTTGAAACAAATAGATGTATATGTTTAATGTGTTCAGCATATTCATTGTTTTATTTATTTATTTATTTATTAAAGATTTCTGTCTCTTCCCCATCACCGCCTCCCATTCCCCCCCCCCCAATCAAGTCCCCCTCCCTCGTCATCCCAAAGATCAATCAGGGTCCCTGACCTGTGGGAAGTCCAAGGACCACCCACCTCCATCCAGGTCTAGTAAGGTGAGCATCCAAACTGCCTAGGCTCCCACAAAGCCAGTACGTGCAGTAGGATCAAAAACCCATTGCCATTCTTAAGAATGATCCCAGCACCCACTCAAAAACAGGAGAAGGTGTAGCAGCCTAATTGTGGTACCAGAACTTGGGACCAAGAGACATCCCCAAGACAAGCTAGCAAATTAGACTAGCCTAAATCAGCAAGCCTCAAGTTCAATGAGAGACCCTGACTCAATAAATAAAATGAAGAATGATTGAGAAAGATGCTGGATTGCAAGTTTATGTCTCCACACATATACAAAAAGTACACAAACATATATGCTCATACATGGAAACACACACATTATGTACACATAGATATTCAAAATCAGAAATCAAAACAAAACCATAATATAATTTGTTTTAGAGGAGTGAGGTTCCAAAGCAATCAACAGTGGGACTTTTGTCATCTTGTAGTTTGAATGCAGTGTAACAGACCGAGAACACCTCATTATGTACCACAGAGAAATCTTCCTTGGGCTGTGATTGCCCATTGCAGGCTTGGTGAAATACCTCAGATGCTCTTTAAAACATTTTTATCACCCTAGTGCCCAGAATGGACTAGGACAAAACAATTCCTTGTTTTAAGTTAAACCATTTTCAAGGAAATTCCATACAATTATGAATCAGCTCATCTTCCACCGCAAAACATAGCTTCCCCCAGGCCCTTCGCCAACTCCAAACTGCAGCAATAACAACAAAATGACCAATGAATTTTAGAATGATTCACAGTCTGTAAACAAGAGGGCCCACTGTTTCCTCTCATGGTCTTATTAGCCATGGTCCCCAAAGAAATAGTGTGATTAGGTGGGTGTGCTTGTCAGAGGGAGGAAGGGTTTATTTTACGTAAATATTTGGACTAGCAAAATCCAGTCTGCATGACAGACAGCAGGCTGAAGACCCAAAGAGTATTTGAATAGTACATCCTCGTTCTGGAGGAAATCTTCCTTCCTTGGGGGACTTTGGTCTTTTTCTTTAGAGACCTTCAACTGATGAGCTCAGTAGGTAAAAGCACGTGTTGCACGAGCGTGAGGACCTGGGCTTGAGTCCCCAGAATTCATGTAAAACAGGACATGGTAACCTGAATCATTTTAATCTCAATTCTCTGGTAGGGACATGAGAGACAGGTGGAATCTCTGGAAGCGGGCAGGCCAGTTGACTTGGTGTATGCAACATAAGACAACATGGAAGGAAAATACCAAAAGTTGTCCACTGACTATACACATGCGCACACATACACCAAAGTTGTGTGTGTGCATGTGTGCGCGTGCGCACACACACACACACACACACACACACACCCTTCAACTGACTAAACAAGCCCACCCATGTTACAGAAGGTAAGACTTCAGTGGGACATCTAAACTGAGGTTTGATCCAGGACTCCATAGCCTGAGTTAGCACATAAAACTAAACATTAAATGCCCAAACTAAGTAATCCTCACTGATTATTTACTAAAAATGCTAACACACCCAGCATGTATCAGAAAGGCATAGTCTTTAGTTAGTTTAGATAACAGAGTGTACTTTTCTCCAGGTGCTCAACTTTTCTCTATCGCACGTCAGAAACAATTAAAAATCTAGATGTCCTTCATTCACTCCAAACCAAGAAATTGGAGGCAAACAGATCTTCTGGAGCAGTTTCTAGGTAATGCTCTACTTAAGGGAACCTCTAGAATACTCTGATTCATCTAGATCCTGGCTGACAGCGTTCAAAGACAGAGAAACACAGAAGATTTGTTATGTTTATACATCCATTCATCCTAGCACAACTGGCTTATGAAAATTCAGGAGATGTCATTTATAGCTAGAAAGTGACTCAGAGTACCCTGGGAAAGGAGTAGAGGGGTAGCTTGCCTGTGCAGGGAGGAAGGAAATGACAAGAGCTGTCCAGGGACCTATACACTCAAGCTAAGGTGTTATAGCATGGTGGATATCAGAGAGGGTCAGCTAGATTTAGACTCCTTGTCTACCTTTAACTAGCTATGCTAACCAGAGAACATTATTTAAATGTTCTAGTAGGCTCATCCTTTAGAAAAACATGATTTCCAATGCTCCACAGAAGGATTAAATACAACAATATATGTAAAATACCTTGCATGAACACAGTGGTAAACAATACTGATGAAGATAATGATGTATCATTACTATATCACGTATTAAGTACTTTGATTTGCCCCTAGTGCCTACATGGGATTGGTTACAAATGTGAAAAGACCTAGTCTCATGGAAAGAGGAAAAAAGAAAATGATTTTCTTAAAGATAACATCTACGTTTTAAGTTGTTACAGATTTAAAATGTGAGCCAGGAATGATGTTGTTTTATGAGGCATAGTCTGTGAGATGTAACTCAGGGCAAAACGTGACCCTTTTAGACAGTTTATTCCAGGAGACTTCAGTATCCCAGCAAACCCAAGCATTTTGGTGTTAGCAAGGCATTGTATGTGTTAGGCAAGCTCTCCACCAACTGAGCTACATTTGCAGGCTGGCCTAGATCTTTTATGAGTGTCATCTGGAAGTAGCATTCACATTCTAGAGTGACTTCTGCTGTTTTGGGTGTCTTTGTGCCATCCCTGTTTGTCTAAGTCGTGCTGACATGTTTATGTTTCCTTGGGATCAGAACACGTCTTTATATTTCTGTGCAATTCAGAAGCTACAAAATTCAGCAAAAGCGAATCGAATGGACAATGTGTATTACATAAGTAAGACTAATTTTAGGTTTTGGTATCAACTGATTGTGGTATAACTTTAACATAACCCAGCTTTTTTTTTAGCTGACTGTTATTCTTTGATGGAGGAAGGTCATTGGTTAAATAAAAAGAAACTGCTTGGCCCTCATTGGTTAGAAGATAGGTGGGAGGAGTAAACAGAACAGAACGCTGGGAGGAAGAGGAAGTGAGCTCAGACTCCACAGCTCTCCTCTCGGGAGCAGACGTCTCAGAGAGACCCCATGCTCCCAGCTCCCAGGCAGAAGCACGCGATGAAGCTCTGACCCAGGATGGACATAGGCTAGAATCTTCCCGGTAAGCGCACCTAGGGGCGCTACACAGATGATTAGAAATGGGCTAAATTAATATGTGAGAAATAGCTTAGAAGAGGCTAGATAGAGATGGGCCAAGCAGTGTTTAAAAGAATACAGTTTCCGTGTAATTATTTCGGGTAAAGCTAGCCGTGCGGAGCTGGGTGGGAACGCAGCCCACCGCAGCTCCTAGCCATGTGGGCGTCCGGGTGCCCCGCCGCCCTTATTACTACAATTCTTTGTCTAGGGTTGAAGCCTCATGGACTCTTCCCTGTCCACATTAGCTAGTCTCTTAGTGTCATCTTTGTTCCGGTCATGTTTAGGCAGCCATGTGACGAGATGTCACGGATGTTGTAGATGGAGACTGCTCATTCATTTCCCAGCCACTCAGACCTGAAATAATCACACAGAAACTATATTAATTATGCATATTTCTAGCTAACTCTTACATCTTAAATCAACCCATCTCTATTAATCTGTGCATCACCACAAGGTTGTGTCCTGCTGACAATGTTCCTGAGGGCTCTGGTGGGAATGACTCTCCTTTTGCAGCTGTATGGCATCTCTCTGACTCCACCTACTCTCTATATATCAGATTTTCTGCCTGGATATCTTGGCTCTGCAATAGGCCCAAAGCAGCTGCTTTATTAACCAATGGTAATAAAACATATTCACAGCATACATCAGGATGTTGCTTCTGACATATCTAGGAGACAAAATCTCATAGTAAAGTCCATGGAAGAATAAAGCAATTGGTTACCCATACCAAATGGTCATAGACAATACACTGGAAAATGTAAATATACAAGAACCACTACATAGAATGAGCAGGTTGCATTTATGTACTTAGGAATATGTATGTATATATTCTTTACATATTGTTGTTGCATATATAGATATGTGCATATATAACAGCAATAAAGGAAAAAGAGGCTATGAATTTGACAGAAAGCAAGGTAGCAAGAATATGTAGAAGAGTTTAGATGGAGAAAAGAGAAAATGAAGTGATGTAATTATATTATAAGCATGCAAATATATATTAGAAATTAAAAAATAACACATACAGTAATTTTCTGGGAAACTTTAAAAAATGTTTTATGATATGATATCAATTTTTATTTAACAACAAATTGTAGTAAACTGGAAAAATACTTTGCCTTTTAAGAAATATCAATTTTATTCTCTTATATCAAAACAAATAAACATCCTTTTGATCTTGTTAAGTGTAAATGCACAATTTAAATAGAATTAAAGATTACAAAATGCTATTGACCAAACTAGAAGCCTAAGTACAATGGACAGTTCTACATGTGATTGATTGTTTCTGCCCCTAACCTTTAATCTACATGAAAAGATGTGATATTGACTTAGATTGGAATAATTGTCCTTCCATGCCCAGAGCTTGGCAGCCTTTTGCTTACCTTTGATGCTTAGGAGCCATGGATAGCAGAGAACAAATTCAGGCCCAGAGGCTAAAAGATACTATTTAGCCCTTGCTCTATAAAGGTAATGTTCAACCCAAGCAAAATCTACCCTCTCTGCACCCACACTCACCCGGTCTCTATGCCCTCCTCACTATAGGTCCTGGTTTATTCAATGTCTGTGGTAAAATAAAATATGGTTATATATTATTAAACTCTTTGAAAACTATAAAATATTGGGCACAATCTAGATGCCTACAATGCATGTTTGAAACAATTTCATAAAGAAAATGAGCTTCAAATGCTGTAGGAATTCCTATTCCCAATAGTCTTTAAGTTATCTGCCCACTTGGACATGGCCTATTATACTATAAATGCCGATGGAAAGCACACGGTCGCCATCTCTTCCGGGGGTGTGATTCAGTTCCTGTTTCCTGTTTGTACAGAGGACTGTGATCTAGTCTACTCCTAGATAAATAGCCCTTTATTATACTCAATTCTGAGCTGGTGTGGGATTTCTTTTTAATTTCCTTCTTTATTCAAACAATAATTGCATTTCATTAACCTGCTCATTCTAAACGCAGTAAACAGTGGCAATCTCTTCCATTTGCTTTCTTTGTCGTCTTTATGTGTAACCCTTCCCCCTTTTTTACTCCAACTCAAGTGAGATGTTCAGCCGCACCTATTTTGAATCTAGTCAAAAGCACAACTTACATTATGAACCAAACCTAAATAATGAAATGATGATGGAGTCCAGTGTTGAAATGATGATGCGCACTGATTAGTGCAGTCTTGGGAGAAAACATTCCATGCTACAAGCTCAGGAATCTATATTGCTAACAACTGTGCATTGTCCCCACAATGTGGGGCCATCATAGAGTTATTAATTTACAGTTAGCAATATGCCTTGATGGTAATTCCCCCATTGTCTCAATAAGTCATGTCCTATATTATTTGTTTCTATTTTGGGCCAGAAAAGGTAGACATAGTAATTGCTTTCAATGCAAATTTAACCTCAAATATATATATATATATATATATATATATATATATATATATATAAAATTTGCAAGAGAGTATAAAGAGAATACATTTTATAATTTCTGTTGTAGTAAGTATTGGACCTTGGGCTCATCCATGCTAGGCAAGGGCTTCACAACTGAGCTTTATCCTCGGCCATTTTTTTTTATATCAGTTGTCTCTATGAAGTCCTGACTGCCCTGGAACTCACTACATAGTACAGGCTGGCCTTGAACTCACAGAGCCTCCCTAGACTCTGTAATTTAGTTTATTAAATATCACATTTATAGCCAGGAATTTGGGGTTTGATTAGTTGGGCAGATCTATATTGAATTACAACAAACTGAATCACAACAAAATATTATGATGTCTTTAATATATTATTTATTCCTAAAAACATATTTTAAGGAACATTACCTTGACACCTCATGCTCAATTATTTATTAATGAAAAATTCTGCATAACCTAAAATTCAATATTCACATTTTAAGGTAATAAAACTTTATTTTATATCGTAACTCGGACTATGAATCTCCACTAAATATTCTCATTAGCTTAACTCAAATTTTGAATAGAATAAAAATGCTGAATTCTAAAATGATCCTGCATGCTTTAAATATTCATTAGGTGTGCAGAAACAATTGAGTTATAAGTTTTTGCAAGCACAGAGATGAGATAAACATGTCCTGCAGAATCTGTGCTATTTCTTTCTTCAACCAGCACCACAAGTACATGTAGCAGTTATGTTTATTGCTGCGATAAAAATAACTGACCCAAGAATCTTAAGAAAAGAAGGACTTGTTTTGACTCACAGTGTCAGGAAATATATAATCCATGGTGGCAGGCGGGGTACGGTGGCAGGCACAGGAAGTACTTGGTCTCATGGCCTCCACTGTCAGGATGCTTTCTCCTTTTAATCCAGTCCTGAAACTCTAGCCCATGGCACCCATATGGTGAGTCTCCTACCTCAATTAGTTAACTGAGAGAATCCCTCCTAGATTTACCTGGAGATTTGTTCCCATAGTCATTCTAAATTCTATCAAGTTGACATCAAGGTTAACAAGACAAACACCTTTCTGCATCTGGTGACTTGACCACATTTTTAATGCTTCAACACCTAATGGGACAGCTACTCTTTAAGCTCATATAAAATAGCAAAGATGTGAAACTCTCTCTCCATGTCTGTCCTAGAAACTTTTCTATCACTGTGATAAAACACTACGATCAAGGCAACTTACAGAGGAAAGAGTTCATTTAGGCCTTAAAGTTTCACAGGATGAGTCCAAAATCTTCATGGTGGAGAATATGGTGACAGGCAAGCAGGCTGGGTGCTGGAGCAGTAACTAAAAGTTCATATTTTGAGCCACAATCACAAGGTGAAGAAGCCAGGGGAGGCTGGGAATGGAGCAAGTCTTTTGAAACCCCGAAGTCCTCCCTCCCAAGACATATCTCCTCCAACAAGGTCACACCTCCCCTTCTTTCCCCAACAGTTCCACCAATTGAAGACCAAGCAGTCAAACATATGTGCCATTCCAATTCAAACCACCACAATGTCTTTTTTCTTTTCAGAATGCAGCAGTTCATAGGAATTGAGGTCTTGGAATTGTAAACATTATGCAGTTTCACTAAAAGCAATAATAAGATTGTGTACACAAAAATATGTTTCTGAATCCATTAAAAATAGCATCCCCCTTTTTCTCAGAATCAATAAGCAAATAAAATAGATTGGATTACAGTTACTGGATGCAAGAATTCTAATCTTAGAGGAATTAAAGATAAATACGAATATCTGCAATGCGTGTTCCTGCAGAGAACGAAACAAAGCTATGTTCTACAAAGCAGAACACATGACGTTTCGACTTGAGGCTTAATGTGGATTTCAGAAAACAATATTCAACGCAATGATTTTTATTACTCTGAAAAATTCATTTCTAAAAGTTAAATTTATTCATAATATTTTAAAATTTATTAAATTGCAAAAGGCTTCACATTACCACCAGCACAAATATGTAGCTCTATGTGCCAGGTGTTGATTGTAGGCCTGTCACAGGAACCTTGGCGCATTCCCAATCAGATGCCACTACTGTGTCCAAAACAGAGCATTTTTAAACACAGACTTTCTGTGCTGAAGGATCATGAATCTCCAAATGAGCGTATTTGGGAGTGTGCAACGTAGGTATTGATGCAAAGCCATTAGTCCAGGGTGAGAAAGCTGAAAAGTCAAGGACATCTCCTAATGGTGTGGTGCCATTAAAAGCCAGACACTGCTTACTGCTTGCACAATATAAACTCACATATACCCTGATCCAAAATAATCATGATAGTAAACATTCTCTCTTTTTCCATCTCTCCTTCCTTCCTTCCTTTCCCTCTCCTCTCTTCACTGCCCTCTGTGTGTGTGTGTGTGTCTCATATATTTTTCATTTTATTCTTTCATAATGTCATACATCTATATGCTGAATTTTGGTTATTTCCCCCTTCTTTTCCCAAACCTCCTCCTGCAGAGAGCCATGTGACTTCACCACTCACTGAGGGATGAAGGTCAGTCAAAGGATAATGAAGAGAAGTTGTCATTGTTTCAAGATAGGGCTTCTCTCTGTAGCCCAAACTGGCTTGGAACTAGGCTATGCTGATCTTGAATCCACAGGACTGGCCTCAGCCTCTAAGATGCTGAGACTGTAGACATGCCGCACCAACACCAGTAAAGTTAACAGTATTTATTGCTTGTTCTTTGTGGTCTGAGTAATGTGCAGAGTTGAGCTCCTTTAAGCCTGCAAAAAAGGAAGTATTCATACCATATGTCTAAAAACGAAAGTCACACATCAGATTTCACACTGTTTGTTCAAGTCTGAACCCACACTTCAAATCACTGTGCTGTGCAGCTCTCTCTTTCTCTCTCTCCCTCCCTTTCTCTCTCTCTTACACACACACACACACACACACACACACACACACACACACACACACATGCACCCACACCAGAGAGAACACATCTGATCAAATATTGTTTAGTGGAATGTCAGGAAAGTCTAAGAGGTTTTTTTGTGTGACTGTGCACTTATAACTCAGTGTTATCTCAAATATGCACACGGTGCACTGCGATGGTGTTTGACCCCATTAAACTCTTTGACCTCTTCAACTATGCTGAATATTTCTTCCTAATCTGTTCCCGTCCCTTTCCTACTTTTATGTCCTTACATTTTCCTTCCTTTTTTCCTCTGGTGCAGGTCAGGTGCAGGTAGCCACCCGTGCTGTGTCAAATCCAGAAGACAGGATCATTTTATAGCATCCTGCTCCAGCTTCTGCCTCTCACACAAAACCTTTCTGTCCCTTCTTCCATGGTTCATTGGTCCTTGGAAAAGGTGAAGGAAATGTCTCACTTGGTATTTAACCAATTATGACTCTCCACATCAGCCATCACCCACTGCAAAAAGCTTCTCTGATGAAGACTGAGAATAGAACTAATAGAAGGGTATTAACATAAACCTTTAGAAGGCAGTTCAACTACATGCCCATTTAATTAACATCAGGAGTACATTCTGACCTCCCCTTACCCTAGTCATGAGGTTTTATTTGCTTTTTTTTTTTTTTTTGCTTTTTATTGTTGCTGTTTTGTTTTATTTTGTTTTAACCAGATACGTATTTCTTCATTTGGAGTTGACCTCGAATCCAGTCAGTTGGTTATCCACAAAATATTCATGTCCACAACTTGCTAAGACTATTAAAGATTTTTCTCCCCATACTGATAGCACCTTGCGACACTATGGATATTATCCAGCATTTCCATCCCAGAATACTTTCTGTATCCTGTATCCATAATATGTGGTATTTTTAGCAGTCAGGGTTATTATCTAGTTTATGTGGGTGACCAAGAGCAATAGCAACAGCTTCTATTGTCAAACTAATGCATTCTCTGTACGTATGTATATACATGTTATGTGCACTTACACGTGACACACATATATGGATTTTAGTGGTTCAACAACAGATGTCTTCCTCAATCATTCTCCATCTTATTTTTCAGATCAAGTCTTTCATTGAATCTGGAGCTCCCGTATTGGGCTAGAGTGATTGACCAGCAAACCCAGAGTATTCTCCTCGTTCTTCAGTCCTAGTTCGGAATACAGACACAGACACTCAGCTTCTGTCTGATGCTGGGACTGAGCTCACACCCACATGCATGTATGGCAAACACCTCACTGACTGAGCCTTCTCCCTAGCCCTCAGGAATTTCTTTTAAAACATGCAAACTAAAAGTGACTTAGATGTCCAAACAATCAAAAAGACCTTATTGAGAACCAGTAACAAAAGAATAAATAATAAGGCAGGAATATGTTCAGGTTGGCATGTCTAAGATGAATCTCATTTATTTTTCTCTGTAAGTCTAATATCACTTCTTTGGATTTCTTTCAAACCCATGTACTCTCTTCCTTCTAGACTGTAAGAGAAATGAAGAGAGTATGGTCTTCTTTCCGTGTAAGGCCTGTAGTTTAGTTCTAGATTTTCCCTTGAGTTTTCTTTCTTTCTTTCTTTCTTTCTTTCTTTCTTTCTTTCTTTTTCCATCTTATTTCCATAGTACTGAATTGCTCTTGCATAGTTACACAAAATAAGCAAATCAAAGTGCAAAATAATGAATTTCAATATCCACAAAAGAGATATAATAATAACTTAATATTTTAAATTGGAAACTAACAGTGAACATCAACATGTTAGGATGAATTAGTATATGTCAAATTGACTTATAATAAGCTTTATATATCTCATTAAGTAGGAAATTGTTGATTTATATATTAATACTCATACATAGGAGATTCTAATATCCCAAGAGCTGAACAAAAGGAACAAAATGAAATTTTTTATGCAAATCACTAATCATTCTATTAATTCTGCCTTTAAGACAATCATCAACTTCTAAGCAGAATGGGCTGTTGGGGAATCGTGACTGGGAGAAGAGAATTTTAACAGATTCTGCTTTCTGTGGTCTTTATCCCTTTTGGTTTAATGTAATGTTGAGCTCTAAAAGTACAGTCTATGCAAATAGATTTATTTGTTGCTGGGGATTAAATAGGAATTAAGCAAACAAATTCTGCTTCCAGCTACAATAGGGGAACTCTGTCACAGTAGGCTTCCTGCCACTAGCATCAATAAAACTGGACAAAATATGTGAACCATTACACTTGGACACCAAACAAAAAGCACTATATGACTTTAATCCCTGAAAGCACAGAAACATGAGATGATCTCTGTAATTGTGCCAGCCTCTACCCTGGCATCACTTCCTAGGCTGTGGTTTAGGAGGAAACCCAAAGACAATAAAACAGTCCTCCTGACCTGAGGTTTGAATTCAGAGCCACTGAGATGTGGGGTGTGGAGTGAGGTGAGCTAAACAGAGGAGCTTCTAAAATCTGTAGAGATTTCTTGGGATGCCTGGTTGACCAGTAGACTGTTTACACACAGGCTCAAAGCTCCAGTATCAGGACTTGGTACGAAAAGGACAAGAATGGAAGAACTGTGACTTGAACACCTAGAGCTGAAACTCAAGAAAACATTGCTGCAGTTTCCTATGCGGACTGATTCAAGCCTAGACACTATGGAAGTAGATGAATACATATGTAACACATAGTAAATAGGTCCATAAAACAGAGTCTGGGAAGATTTCATTATACATCTGGAGACTGAACACATTGTAATTATCTACTCTCTTTCCAAGGGTAATGTCACCAAAAGCTCACTTCCCAGCAGCAGTCTGAGCAGTGTGTATGTTCTATTGCCTCAGTAGCCTCCCTGGCTATTTTGGAATAATTTCTCTGTTCACTTTTATCTCAGTATTTCCACAGATTGTCACCCTATTTAGAATCAATAGAAACTCCATATAGGCCATACCTGAGAATGAGGATGATCTATCTGGTCATAAAGAAATGTCATTCTAGGTCTTGAAAGAATCAAGGCTCCATCAGTTAAGGCTGGAACAGACATGCAATACTGCTGAGGGGTATTTAATTGGAGAATTATTTTGAGGATTTGATATTAAGCAAAGTTAAAAGTCTATAGGTATATTGACAGATGAGACATGAATTTACCTTAGAAATAAAATGACAAATTTATAATATTGAGAAAGCCTATGAGGAGAAATTAGAATTCATGAAGGAGAACCAGGGCCCAATTGAGCAAACAAGAACACATATCTGCCTTACGTGTTGCCATTTGACAATAGAAATGAATTGAAATGTAAGGTGATATCCTACTCCATGAAGGTATTCATGACTTAACCTGGGATGAGAATGAAACATAAAGTCCACTTAGTGAGAAAACTTCTGTAATGTTCAGAACTTAGTTAAAAAAACAAAAAACAGAAAACCAACTACTAGGTTTGCAGATGAACGATCCTGAGGAATCTCATCTCAAATGATAAGATCCCGTTATTCTCACTATTTTAAATCACAGACTCTTAAAGCTGTGTGGTTATTGGAAACTGAGAAGAGACTTGTTTTACTTTGGTATTTTCTTAATTTCTCATCTGAGGCATACCTGAACCCAAGCAGAGAACAATTGTTTTGATCACTCCCTGGGGGTTCTACTTACTACATCCTTATCACAAGAAAGGAGACTGAGTGCAGGTGAGATAGGTAAGGGTGGGTGACTTGAGTTAGAACCCCCAAATCTAAGTTATTATCTGATCTCCATAATTCACCATGATACACATGTGCACGTGTGGATATGCATACACAAACAAGGACGGTGACTAGAGACACATCACTAAAGATAACCAGATATTAATTGGTAAGAAGAAAAACTGAGGGGCGTCAGGACAAGTTACTGTATATCTTTAGTATCATTCATTCTTCTAAAGACAGTAACTATTTCCATCCCCGTGATGCACTCATTTCCCTAATAATTATATGTGGTCTCTCAAAAGGATCCTACATTCCCCAGCTCCCCCCTCCTCTGTGAAAATGTGCATCTAAGCATCTAAATACCTTTTGTGGTATTCAGCGCTCACATAACAAACTTGTGTGCTTTCTTCCTTTCCATTAAGCTGTCTATTGCTAATCCATTCTGGTGAAACTCTGGAGGTAGACAAGCAAGCTTTTCCTTTGACACCAAGAGGTAGAAAACTATGACCCACAACCTGAACAGCAATCACCCAATGAGAATAAACTCAGGTTTCTTGCTAGACCCATAATGGCTTCCTCAGTCAGAATATTTCTTTCTTTGCTCTCCATCTCTGTCCTTCCTCCATCTCAACTACCCTGTTCCCTCAAGTTCCAATAGCAGTGGCACCAGGATTTATCCCTACTACTTGTACTGGCTTTTTAGAACCCAGTCTCTTTGGATGGATACCTTGCTCAGCCTAGATATCGTAGGGAGGGCTTTGGACCTTCTTCAAAGTAATGTTTCTTACCCTCTATGAGGAGTGGATAAGGGGTGGGGAGGAAGGTAGAGGGTGTGGGAGGAGGAGAGGGAGCAGGAACTGGGATTGGTATATAAAATGAAAAAAAGTTTGTTTTCTTTTTAAAAATAAAATTAAAAAAAGAACAAACTCAGAAATGACACAGATGATGAAATTAATAGGTCACAAATTCAAAGGGTCAGGTATAGTATTTATAAGTTTTGATTTTAAAGAGAGAAGAAAAATTGGGAAATATCAACCAAGAAACTAAAAGTATATAAAAGAAAATACTAGACACAATGAATGCAGCAGCAAAGTTTAGAGATAAAAAAATCAGTTCATCAGCAAACTTTAAGATAAAACAATGGAAATCGTATAAATAGAGTGTAGAAAGAAGATAAATCTGAAAAATAATAGTGTAAAGTCAGTAACCAAGAGTAGACTCAAGAGACTCAACAAAACTCAAAAGGATGAACACAAATACCACATCAGTTAGGGTTGGATCAGACATGCAGAATTGCTCAGGGGTAGTTAATAAGGGATATATTTTGAGGATATGGTTTTAAGCAAACTTAAACAGTTTATAGGTATGTTGGCAAATCAGACATGAAATTATCAAGGAAATAAAAAGACAAAGTATGAAGTAATAAGGGCGGCGGCGGGGCTGAAAAGTTATAATATTGAGAGAGCCTATGAGGAGAAATTAAAATTTATGAGAAAGAACCAGGGCCCACCTGAGCAAACAAGAACACATGTTTGCCGTATGTGTTACCATTTGACAATAGAAGTGAATTGCAAACTGCCCTATGAAGCTACTCATGACTTGGCCTCTGATTAAAAGGCTCTAAAATAATATTTCTGCATTCCAACTGTTTGTTCACAATGTCGCCTAGGTTACCAGCTGATCAGTAAATACAAGCATGTTCTATGGTAGTGCCTAGCACCATACTAACAACTGTAGAATGCAATTATTGGGTTATTTTCCTACTGTTCCCATCTCATGGATTTCTATTGAAGCCATTCATAAGCTGAGGTTACAGAGCTAAAGTGATTCTGAGAAGTATTCTAGTTTAGCTAAACTGTTCCAGAACAGGTACCATTGTCTACCTGTTTATAACTTGTCACTTTCATATGTACTTTTCCTTCAACCATGTTTGTTATTAAACAAAAAAAATAAGGGGCTATAAATATGTCTTGGTAGTTGAGAACACTGGTTGGTCTTCCAGAGGATCCAGATTCAATTCCCAGTACCCATATGGCAGCTCATAACGGTCTGTAGCTCTAGTTCCAGGAGATCTGGCATTCTAAAACAGCCATTCTAAAACAGTTTCACATGCGGGTGAAACACTAATGCACTTAATAAATAAATAAATATTTTCAAAAAGCAATAGTAAATGTACCACTTTTTTCTATCCATTCTTCAGTTAATGGGCATCTAAGTTGCTTCCAGGTTCTGGCTATTATAAATAATGCTGCTATAAACATAGTTGAGCAAATGTCCTTGTGTTATAATTGTGCGTTCTTTGAGTGCATGCCCAAGAGTGGTATTGCTAGGGCTTATTGACTCCCCGAGGAAGACCTTACCCACTCTGATGAGTGGATGGGAGGTGGGAATAGGGGATGTGAGGGAGCAGGAGAAGGGAAGGGAAGAGGAACTGGGGTTGGTATATAAAATTGGTGGGGGACAATTTTGTATTCTGTCAATTATGTTTTAAATAAACACTGATTGGCCAGTAGCCAGGCAGGAAATAGAGGCAGGGAAATGAGAACAGGAGTAGTCTGGGAAGAAGGAAGCTCTTTTGGCAGTCCTACCCAGACCACTGAAGAAGCAGGATGTGACCTGCCTTGCTGAAGAAGGTATTGAGCCATATGGCTAACATAGATAAGAATAATGGGTTAATATATGTCATAAGAGCAAATACAAAGCCTAAGCTAATAGGCCAATCAGTTTATAATTTATGGAGACCTCTGCATGATTTTCTTTGGGGTTAAGTGGCTGCAGGAACCAGGCAGGACAGAAACTCCAACAAGCTGGCTCCTCATGTTACAGAATGGCGCCCAATATAATTTCTTTAATGAATCTTTGGGACTCTTGCATCATGCACCCAACTCTGTTCACATACCAGTTCCTCCATATCCTCCCCTCAACCCTACAGTGCCCCCCAAAAGAAAATGAAAAGAAACAAACCAATCCAAACCCAAACAAGCTAACAAACAATCAAACAAAAACAAAAAGAAGAACAAAACAAAATCCTCTTTGCTCCTCCATCTTTCCCACCTCTCCAACATCTATACATTGGTCCTGGTGGCATTGGGGTCCTCAGTGTGTCACATAGTACATCCCTTTGTCCTATCAGCTTTACTAGCAAATATTCATTGCAATGAGTCACTAGCCAGACTCAAGGTCTCTGGCTTCTTGTGCACCCTCATCACTGGATGCTCACTGAGACTCCTCTTGGATATCACATGGTCTCCCAAGTCATGGAGACCCTGTAGATTTTTTTCTATAGAATACGAATATCAGGTATATGACTAAAAGGTATACTGAAACTTGCCCCAAAGAGGATAAATTTTTTCATTCACCTTTAATTAACATTTACTTTTCCATTTCTGAATCACATTCTTCTTTCAATAAACAATAACTTAAAAATTGAAATGTAAGTTAGTTCTTATTAATATCTGAGATAATCATGCTTGGGAGTGGGAAAGAATCAAGATGGTTGGTTAATACCTATACAATATAAAAACAAAGAGATACTCAGATAGATGAGTGCTCATCTCTGTAGGTGGTCACATGATTTCAGCTAATATTTATAACTTCCTTCTTTGCACCTCTCATTTCCTTTGGTTTCAAGCAAGAACTTTGATTGTGTTAAGTCTTTCTCTAGTGCAGAAGTTCTCAACCTGTGGGTCATGACCCCTTTGGGGAATCAAATAACTCTTTCACAGGGGTCTGCCAAGATCATTGGAAAACACAGATGTTTACATTATGATTCACAGCAGCAGCAAAATTACTGTTATAAAATAGCAATGAAATAATTTTGTGGTTAGGGTCACCACAATGTGAGGAACTGTTTCAAAGGGTCTCAGTGTTAAGAAGGTTGAGAACCACTGCTCTAGTGGTTCATCACTGGTGTGTGTGTGTGTGGTTACACTGTTACAGTTTTTTGTTGACTTTTATTATAGGGAATGTCCTAGAATATACATGAAATACAGAAACACTGATTCTAATTCAAGTAGTGCAGCAGAAGCTTAATTTCCCCTTGGTAGAATCACTCCGGTCAGCATCAGAACTTCCGTGCCTATTGATTTGCTATCATTATAATTCCTAGGAGGCCCACTACAGCATCAAATTCCCATTTAATTAAAACCTGGATATGTTCCATGGTGGAAGCATGCCTTACTTGAGAGCTGACACCTCTAGACAAGAGGTCTACTTAAGATGGCACAAACAAAAAGTAGCTTTATTAGGGATGCATTAGGGCCAACGGTGAGAAGAGTCACATGCATTTATTTTTACTTCTTGGTCACCAGATCTGAACAATGAGAGGAAAAACATACATTTCTTAGCCCCATCACAACATAGTTCCCCACTGCATGTGGTTACTTTCATCATCATCCCATCCAACAGAGACAAGCATGGCTGCAGAATTGAGTTCATTTGAGTCCACAGAATGATTCATCATATCCAGTTCTGCTGGAGCGAATCTCTGACAAAGAAACCTAAAATGGGAAACATTATCTCTATGATCTATAGCCAATATCAGTCTATATCTTCCAAGGCATTGTTGTCCCTGGTTTTACAATCAAGTTCCATTAATCAATTACCATAACCATTAACTATGAATATGATACAATGCATATATGACTATTTCTATTTCCAAGCAAAACTTCCTCCAAGGAGTTGAGCAGGCAATGAGGTGGTTTTCGTGTCCAATTTATAGATATTCTATTAAGGTTTTGCTTAGTACTCCAAGGCCAAAAACAAAGCTATAAACATAAAAACAAAGAAATAAAATGTCTTTATTTAAAATTAGCATGATTATATGTGTATACATGTAATCATTAAAAAAACTAATAGAACTCATAAATGGTTTTAACAGTTTCACAGGTACAAAACCAGTATAAAAATATCACTTATATTACTTTATACTATTAAGAACAAATATAACATAAAATAAAAACATGATGCCACCTAAAATAGTATCAAGTAGTACAAAGTAGCTTAGATAACCCAAGGAAAGCTGGTATAGCCTTATCTGAGATCTCTTTTCTTCTACTATAATAGCTCCAGAATAAAATGAACATGCTCTGGTTTATGTGTTGCTATTCACTAATTAAGAACTAATGGATAGTACATGATACATGCGCATAAACCTTAAAGCTTATGCTAAACTAAAGAGGTGGGATACAAAACGCCCATGCTACATGGTTCTGTCGTCTGTACTGAACAGTAATCACTGATAGCAAAGGATGGAGATCCCCTGGGAAGTAGCACTAGAGAACATTTGGAGGCTACATACATGTGCTAGGTCACAAGAGAGATATGAGTTTCATAGCATGTGCAGGTACCAAAATTCACTGCATTCGACACACACTCCCCTGAATTGTCACTGTTTTCCTCGATGGAACCACTCGCTCTGCGAGTCATCACACAGGAGAAAAGACAACGTTTTCTAAACTTCAAAACAATTACATACTGTTATATTCCCATCCACACACATTTTAAAAGAATGTGAACTGTGCTCAGCTCCTGTCTTCTGGTTTTGGATTTTCTATCCATTACTACCAAGCAGCTACATGCTTTGTGCATGTGTGCATTAGTTTAGGCCCTCTTATGAACGTCAGAGCTCTTGATTGGAGACCAAAGGAAATTCTAAGGTCAAGAAGGACAAAAGAGTGAATAGTATATATATGGAAAGTTAGCATTGCCCAGCTCACTCACATGCCATATTTAACTGCGACCTTGCAGTAAAGTTCCTAATGTGGTCAAACAGGCCTTCTGATCTGTGCTGGGTCTGGTGCATGGCCCTGGAATCCCAGCTACTTTAAAAGCAGGCAGATTACATATTCAAAGCCACCCTGGGCAACTTAGTGAAACCTGTCTCAAAATTAAGAAAAATAAAAAGGAGGAAGAGGAGGTTACGGAGACAAGTCAGTGGTACTTGTCTAAAATGTACTATAACCTTCAGGTTCAATTCCAAGTAGTATAGAAAGAAGGAGGAAGGGGAGGAGGGGACAAAGGAGGCCATCACTGGATAAATAAGCTGAGGGACTTGCTGGCACTATTTCCTGCCAGTTGGGCAGCTTGTGCATAGCAAATTCCTTCTTGGTTGGTTGAATATTTGACACCACGAAGCAGGCTAGGATCCACTCTCACATGCTGTTTCCCTGGGCTGCAACTAATGTTCGCTGGTCTCTGAGGGGCTGTGCCTACTGTCAAAGCTCAGAACGTCTAATAGTGTTCATAAAGTGTGCGGAATATCTGTCGTTCTTCCTCAACCAGGGAATGAAATCACTCCTAGGGCAACACATACAGATGGCAGCGCTTCCGCCAAGCAATGTCAGAGATGAGTAAATGGAAACATTCTTAAAGATTGCAGCAAGCACGAGGGGAAATTTAGCAATGAAAATAAATAGTTTTTAATAGCACAGAGAAAACACACATTCCCAAGCATTGTCAAAGCTGCAAAATGCCCACCGTTCTATTTTGTTTTAATTACCGAGTAGCTGTGCTGATGTGCGAGGCTGTGAGTCCCACTGAGAAGCATACAGGACACACGTCTCTGTTTTCACTCCATTCCTGCAGAAAAATTCCCTCCACGATCAGACCTTTTAAATAAAAAGTCATTTACCATCCATCTAAACATAGGACAATAATGATATATCTATCATCATGTTCATATGCTCCCTTTTAAAGTGGGTTTGTAACAATTTCTCACACATGCGTTTCAATTTGTCTGGACTATTTGTGTACCTGTAGCTTGTCCTTGGAGCAACACAGCAAAGATTTTCACAGAAGCCCCCTCCAAACTTTATTTTGAATCACATATTTATTTCTTTGAAAACTCTATTTAACATCCTTATTAGATTTAGTAGGTGAGAGAAACTAGGAAATTGGCTGAACCATCTACCAGCAATTCTCAAAGTTTTTACCAGTTTCTAAAGTACAAATTACCCCTTCTGGGGACTTTTTTTCAATTTTACTCTAAATGCCACTCCAACAGCATAACCTGCCATGGATCCATTAGTATAGCCCTGCCAAACTGGAAATGGGAACATATGTCCCTTTCATTTGCTCATTAATCTAACAGACAATCATTGTGTGGTTACCTTTGGAGTTACTTGGGATACAGATATGAGCAAGAAAGATGAAGTCCCTCCCTAATAGAACCTAGAATCTCTTGTTACACGGGGGATTGTATGAATAATTATCTAATTGAGAATATGGTGAATGTCATGAAGAAAAAGCAAAGAGGGTTGGATACATAGCCCAGGTATTAAATTCTTGGACATGCAAGCATGAAAATTTGAATTAATCTCCAGCATCCCAGGGAAAAGCTGGATATAGTGGCACATGCTTGTAATCCTACCCCTGTGATGGCAGAGACAGGAGAAATACCTGGGAGTTGCTGGCTGGCCAGCCTTGGCTAGCTGGTGTGTTCCAGGGTAGTGAAAGACCCTGCCTCAAAAGGCAACAAGTGCGGCTTCTGAAGAACAACACCTAAGTTTGACCTCGGGCCGCCCCATGTATGTTCACACATGTGTACCTGCACAAACACACATATACATACATACACACAAACAAGGAAAGAGAGGATACATGGTGATATATAATGATACAAATTAATCTTGTTGAAAGGAAGAAATGTCACTTACTTATCAAGGTCGATTCTCCCACCAGGGTTCGATGTGAGTTTGTGGGGTACTGTTGCTGAGTGCTGCCATGTTTTGCTCATGCTGAATCCAGTCCGTACTTATCATTGTCAAGCAGACAGACACTACATGGGTACAACACTTTGCCTAATATGCCAACATTCCAGTTACTTACAATGTCAAAATTATTGCATGTATCTGTTAGTTATGGGGGGCACGTATGTCATGAGCATGTGGAGGTTCAAACCCAGCTTGCAGAAGCTGATTCTCTCCTTCCACTGTGTAGATCCAGGGTATTGAACTTGGTTCATCAGGCTTGGCAGCAAGTGCATTAACACATTGGGCCATCGCTTGGTCCCAGATATTTCCAGTTTAACTTCAAATTTTATGATTCCTATTTTAAAATCTATTCTTAGAAGATAAGATCTTGTGGTTTCATAAAATGTGCTTATTTGTGGATAAAATTGTAAAAAACTGAATCCTTGTGGGTAAGATGCTAGACCCTGATGATGCTCAGGGTTTTATAGCCTTAAGTAATTCACGTTTCCTCATCAAATGAATCATTATGCTTACATATTTTGTCTGATATCTAGAAATGTAATGCAAATAACAATGTAAATGCAATTGTTTCTTAATTCATGTATTTCTATTGGCCTAACAATTTAACTGTTTTCCAAAATTATATACCTACATGACTAATAAGCAGTTAAATATACACATGTAAGAAAATATAACTTTATTTTATAATCTATTCAGAACTCAGGAATGCTTGCTTCTTTATTCATAGAAATTTATTAAAGTCTAAATAAGGCAATTAAGTGTCTTTGATCTTCATTTTGAAGTTTTAAGTTCCATAAGCTTCAAAGTCTTTGCTGCAATACACTCGAACCAATATTTAATAGTTTTTAGTGAGAGTTAGAGAAACCCCTCATAAGAATTTTTGTTTGAAAATAAATCAAACTTTGCATTTCCTTATTTTCTGTTACCCAATGCAAGAAAAATTTAGCTAAACTTTAAAAAACAGTATTATAATTGAATTACAACATTTCTTCTTTCCCCTTCCTTCAAATCCTTCCATTTATCCCTCATCATTCTCATTAAAATTCAAGGCCTCTTTTTTCACTAATTGTTAATGTAATGTATATACACATTTGTACATAGAATTATATTCCTAAATATAACCTGCTGTTACCCATATGATATATCCAGGATTGACAATTTGGAACTGGACAACCAATTGGTGTGCTCTTCCCTGGTGGAAGCTACCTCTCCTACCCCCAACTTTCCTAAGCTGCCTATAGTTTTTTGTACGGCATTGAGGTCCTGTGGACTTTTCCCTATATGGTTTGACATATTCATTGGTATTATCCTTGTTCAGCTCACTTTTGGGCAGTCACGCTGGTGAGACTTTATGGGTGTGGCTTCTGGTATTACTAGGAGACATGACCTCCCAGCAAACTCTCTGATCTTCTTTAGCTAAACTTTTAAAGAAAATTTAACTCTATCTTAGTATACTTAAGCAACTGAACACATGACTGCCTTAGAGTTGGCAATGTCAGCAGCAAGTGTATCATCTCCTTAGTCCATGATTGTGTTGCCAGTTAGGTTGCTTTGTAGGGAAGGAAGGGAGACTGAGAGCAGGCGCTGGGGTGTCCTTCTCAAAGGACAGTACTTCTACTGGATCATGCCCCGCTCTTATGATCTCACTTAACCCCCATTTTTCTTCAGTGACACAGACTCCAAATTCAACCATACTATAGCTGTATATGGCTTTGGAGGAGACCTGGAAAATATCAGTGTGTCTGAACTCCAAGAATTTATACTGCTTTGTTTTATTTTACAATACTAAACCAAGTTCTGATGCTCAAAGCTTGAATTCCCATCAGCAAAGAAGGCCAGAAATAATTCAAGTAGCCCATGGATGTAGCGAATGACAGAAGTCCAGCTGCTTAGTATGTACAAGAAAGGAAGGAAGGAAGGAAGGAAGGAAGGAAGGAAGGAAGGAGGGAGGGAGGGAAGGAGGAAGGGAGGGAAGGAAGGGAGAAACAGCTGTAAGTTTAAAATGTATAAATGATACAAATTTATTGTCAAGAATTACATCAACAGAGAGCACACACCAGCACTTTCATAAGATATTTTCTCATCTTTTATGGTGACCCATCATATTTTAGACACTATGAAATTAGAAGAAATATAATTATGTGACAACAACCATCTCTGACACAGCAGGCATAGCCCATTCTCTGTGCCACAAGAAAGGAAGAGAGGGAAAGAGAGAGAGAGAGGGAGACACAGAAAGAGAGAGAGAGAGAGGGAGTCAGAGAAAGAGAGAGAGAAGAAGAAGAAGAAGAAGAAGAAGAAGAAAAAGAGAAGAAGAAGAAGAAGAAGAAGAAGAAGAAGAAGAGAGAACCAAGAGAGAAAAAGAAAAATAAGAATGTAAAAGAACATGGTGTTGCCAACATCAAGTATGGAAGTGCAGAAATTTTGCAGCGGTAGAAAGAGCACACGAAATGGGATATATAGTGTGAACTGGTTGACATTTATTGTGGATTCCACTTTAACTACCAAGTCCCCACGCTGGCTATCAGGGAGACTGCAGGAAAACTCAAGTGAACTTGGATCTGCAAGCACAAATTACAAGAATGAGCCTGGAAACCACCACCCTTGGAGAAGTTAGAGCTACAAAGAGTTGTTTTCCAAAGTTACAATGTCTGTGGTGGGGTAAGAACCTCATGCTCCTGAAAATGGCAGCTACTTAGAAAGGAGCTGGACTGAGCTGAACTGGCTCACAGTTCCTGATGTTTTCCCAACAGAGGCCACTTGTCATTAGGCTTTGTAGAGAAAGAATTGCTTTCTGATAGATCTGTCACCCCTTTGTGTACATGCATTTCTGTGAACAGCCACTCCTGTAATTGCCAGTTCCAGAGTCCCAGTTTCCTGAGAAAGAGGGAATGAGAAAAATAAATGAGAAGCCAGAAAGCAGAATGCCCAGAAGCCAAACACGAGTCCAACAGTGCGCTGTAGGATGAAACAGTGAGCCTGGGCAAGGACCAGATCCTGAAAGCAAATAGTTCTGGCATCACTAGAAAGCAAACAATGAGAAAATAATATTCAAAGCCAAGTTAAAAAAAATGGACATTCTTCACTAGTGCAAATTACTTTCTAGTAGGCACGAGGGTTTGAGTTTCGAAATTTTTTATTACTGAAACCCATTGCAAGCAGGGGTGCTGATAACCTGAATTGTCAGTCTGAGCTGATTAAACCCGAGTGCTTGGTCTTAGGTTTGGAGAGTGGATGAATGTGTGTGTGTGTGTGTGTGTGTGTGTGTGTGTGTGTGTGTGTAGGAGAGAGAGAGAGAGAGAGAGAGAGAGAGAGAGAGACGGGAGGGGGAAACAGAAAGAGAAGAAAACAGAGACAGACACAAAGAGAGCATGTGTGCTTTTATGTGTGTGTGTGTGTGTGTGTATGTGTGTGTGTGTGTGTGTGTGTATACAGATAGGTGTATGGGTGTATGTATAGGTTGCTGAGACTTGCATATAAATATCAGAGGGCAGCCCCAGGTATTGGTCATTTTCTTCCTTCTGATTTGAGGTATGACCACTTTGCTGTTTGCATTGAGTTACACTGAGTCCAGGAGCCCCCGCGGATTCCCCATCTCTGCCTCACAGAGTCCTGCTGCCTCACCCAGCTTTGTGTGGGTCTAGTGAATCCAAACTCAGGTCTTCGTGCTTATGTGTTAAGCACTTACCACTAAGCTATCTCCCTGCTCCTTTGGCTTTAGAAAAAGAAAGGGAGTAATGAATTAAAGGAGAGAGAGAGAGAGAGAGAGAGAGAGAGAGTTTCAGTCAGAAGATCTGAAGGAATGAAAGCTGTGGAAAAAATTAGTGGGTCAAAATATTTTTTTTAAAAAAAAAGAGGACTGGGAAGAGCAAAAAAAGTTCTAGACTGAATTATCACCAAAGTATAAGTTTCAAAAATGTCATTGGATTTCATCTTTCCAGACAAAAGAGTCATAAAAAGAAATGAATCTCATATAATAGAGTCTTCAAAAACCCTCTGATATTGCTGAGCTGCCATTTAACGTAACTTATATAATATGTTTTGGTAGGAAGTCTGAGCATAGTGATGCTGCAAAGTTTAAAAGAAACTCCATAGAAAAGTTG
Source organism: Microtus oregoni (assembly GCF_018167655.1). Classification (NCBI taxonomy): domain Eukaryota; kingdom Metazoa; phylum Chordata; class Mammalia; order Rodentia; family Cricetidae; genus Microtus; species Microtus oregoni. The sequence continues at coordinate 3,179,526 of NW_024543065.1, read as the reverse complement.
AAATTCATAAAGCAAGGCAGACATAGTGCTGCCACCTGGACCAGGCCTGTCACATAAGAGTCTCCCTGTACAGGGTTCTTGATAGATCAGCTGCCCGGCTTGAAAGTCGCTACAGTGCAGCATGAGTTCCTTGCGAGGTGCTTCCTAAATATCTTGCCTTTATCTTCTAACTGTAACTTTCGGCTAGGCTCTGGACCCAGCCATCTCTTTCATTGGGTTATAGTGAGCAGGCACACACTGCGTTCTCAGCTTAGTTTTCCTTCTCTTTCCACATTCGCTCTTGAATCTTTACAAGGAATAACACGGGGACTGTGTTCCTCATATCCAAGTCTGGCTCTAAGCTCATCCTGTTTGAAACAAGAGCGGAGAAAGAGAGCAAAAGGAGACATCGGAAGCATGCCTTCTGTTTGGAGGCAGAATCCACAATGCAATTTTGATCCCTCTGAAGATGAAAGGTCACGGCTGCAGGGGGATGGCTAAGATGGATAAGAGGTACACAGATCCCCAGAAGAAATCCACAACCTGAGGTATCTGCGGACTACTAGCTCTACTGCAACTACTGCATAGTCAACCGAAGCTTTGGTTTCTTTTCCCCATCAGCCATTTACACTGTAGGCAAAGTGTTCTTGATATAATTTTCCCCATTGTTCCACTTTCTCGAAGTGTAAGTATACGTACTTGATACTAAGTAGATCCTCTACATTGGTACTCTCTGCTGTACCTCTGTAAGCGAAAGTACAAAAGGGGATATTAGCAACAAAATAAGAATAATAGATATCCTTTATTGGATTTTTACGAACCAAACTCAGGTGCTGAGTCCCTTATAAGGATTACCTCATCAATGCCATGACATCCTTCTAAGGTAGGCACTATGATTACACTTGAAAAAGTATAGAAACTTGTGAAAAGTCAGAGTCCTAACAGGATCAAACTATGTTGCTGTCAAACATGACACTTTGACACAAGGATTATTTTGAGTTGGATGCAATTGAGGAAAAGCAGAGGGAAGGTTCTCTGTTCTTTCCCCGTATTCTTAAGAGCAAGTCACAAATTACCTTTGTGAATATGCCCCCTTCTCCCTGGTAAGGAAGAGACCTGCTCTTAAGGTAGCAATTGGAGATAATATAGATGAGATTCTAGCAAACAAATTTGAATTAATAGCTCCTATCTACCATTTGGATTTCCTCATCTATCTAGTTTCCCAGAATGCACTACCCTTATAAGCCCAAAGCTTCTTTTATTTGTTTAGTTATTTCTCCATGCTTTATCATCTTTTGATGAAATATTACATAGACTCCTAAGTCTATTTTTTTTAGTTTTTTTCCTGTAAAGTTCTGTACATATAAAAATGCCCATATCAGATACATTTTGCATGTTTTTATTCTTTTGTTGTTGTTGTTTATTTAATATGAAAACTCTGGTTATGGAATACAAAAGGATATAGAAAAGTTTTCTTCTGTATAAGCCACAAGTGGCAAGGCCAGGACTGTGTCCTCTAGACCCCATGCCTCTTAACCGTTACTAGTAATACGATGATGAATTATAAAAACTATTGTGAATGTCTAATCAGAAAGTGATGTGAGGAAAGTTTTGACATTCTCTTTCATGTAATAACTTTCATATTGTTGTAATTTACTTGTCAGACAGAAATATTGCCCTGGTTGTACCTGGTGTTTGGTGATCCAAAGACTGTCTTCGGATATAGCATACTTTCTATCAAGGAGAACACAGTATTATTTTGAAAATCTTGAACTCTGTCCAATAAGCATTTAGTAAAGACATAAACATAGCTTCAAGGTATAAACTCCTGGACAGACTGCCAATGAATTATGTCACACCCCATAAAACTGTACGGCTCAGTTAAATGATTATGCTACTTTATAAAACACAGACACAGGTTCCTTTGAAAAGGTGATGTCAATAAGAAACCAGCACAGGTCATGGTCAGTCATTTAAAGACATCATCCCAAAGACATGGACAGCAATATGGCTGAATGACTGACAAGCACCGAATGACTTCATTTTTCTCTTTAGTCAGCTCTACATCCAAAAGGCCTATGAAAATGACCATTAGAAGAGTAGCTAACCCATTTAAATTCCTCTAAAATGCCTTTTATGGCTTCAGATATGTTTTTCAAATCGGGCATTCAAGGTTTGCTACTACTTGGAGAAAAAGAGCAATGGCAGACTAATCCCAAGTGCTGTGTCCTCAGTGGCTTAGTGGGCAACTGTGATGGTTTTGCAGGTGAATGCCACCCCCACCCCCCCGGGAAGAGAGAGCGCGGATACTGCAGCTGCAAAGGCTGATGCTGGCCATCAGAGAATACCTAGTCAAGTGGCCACGAGCTGGAGTCCAAAAATAATAACTAAAGACTATTAGACACTATCGTGAAAGTGTTCTTCAGAGAGAATCAAATCTGGGGTGTGTGAAGAATATAGATTTCAAAGTAAGATGAAAATAAAATGCATTTTTCATAAATCTTGTCATTTTTGTTAGAACTCTCATTGTACCAAAACAGAAACATGGCCAGTTCCCTGGACCAGGACAATCCAGATGCCCACATCCTATAGGGACAGCAGTATCACTGCTAACTTTGCCTTTACGTTTTACTTCAGGTTATTCATAGTTTTGAGCCTTATTTTATGTTGATGCTTGTTTTTGTGACCAGGTTAAATCTTTTATCAAGTAAGCAAAGCATGTCCGACAGAAAGTTTGGCTCGAAGGCCAGGAAAAGCCTTTGGAGTCTTGTAGTCCTCTTTGTGCTTTCGGGAGAACAAAGGCAATTTTTGTCCTCTCTGTGTTTAGAGCGGCAACTGTGAAAATATACACTAATGAAGCTCCAGTACAGATTGCATAAGGATGCTGTCCATTCATCGGGACCTGGGGACCTGGCCACTGGGACCCATGGTGGGCGGAGACCTACGGAGAACTTCCGGCCAAAGTGCACCAAGACTCCTCTCCAGAGCCTGGAACCTCCTAAGCACCTGGATGGGTTTTGGTTACTCTGATGCATAGAGAAAAACTTGTGCTGGCAGGTGTTCGCATGCTATTTCCAGTGACGCTGGTGCACACCTTAGACTCTCTTGCTCTCGTCTAATCCCCGGGAGGCTGACAGAAGATGACCCAAGGCTGTCCATGAATGATAGTGTCTCATGCTGCGGACAGTTTCAAAGGGCTCCTATTCCTTCTAACCGGAAATAAATCTCTGCTCTCCACATTTCCAATTTTCTGGCCTGTAAAATAAGGACAATAGGTCCTGCCTAGTCCATTTTACGGTGAATATGTTTTATGAGCTGCAATATTCTACACAAACATAAGGAACGGGGGCCATAGATTTTCACAGAATAAGATTTGGAATGGCTGAGAACGCAGAATTTGTTCAGGATCGTGTTTCATTGACTAGGCCAATAACATCAAGACAGGGACTAACAGGGACTTTATGGATCATATTTCTTCATAGGTTAGGAATGTTCTCATTTACCAAGCCTGGGGAAGAAGTTGAGTTTTCTGCGCATGCTCTTATCAGCCTTAAAGTTGAAACAGGCTGGGTCTTCAGGAAGGAGTGACTGACCGCCATACCAGGAGAGTCTACTCTGCTTCCTCAGGCTCTCCAGCTGGTCTCAGCTTTGTTGCTGCGCTTTTTAAAGCTCAGTAAAGTGGTGTTAGGTCATTATGGCTTTTGCCCCACCCTTGGGAGAATGCCCAGGGATTGTGCACCGCCCCCGGGCAGCCCACAGGAAGCTGGACCAGACAGTACAGGATCATGGTGTGCCTGAGCGCCAGCAAGCCGATCTGAACTCCATTGTGTGTGTGATCATCTCTCCCATCTAATACCTGACACCCGAGGAAGTTAGGAAAACATTCCATTGGTCTTTTCTCCACCATTGTAAGAAGATAACGTTTATATAATAGGTATTAGATAAATCTGGTAAAAGGCATACTGTATTTGGAGGCATAGAGCCTAAAATTATTCTGCCGACAGCATAGGAAAACACTCCAGACTGAAAGAAATTTTGAAAGTGTTAGAGGATAAACTCTTACAGGTTTAATTTCCTTCTCTTTATTATCAAAATTTGAGTATTGGGAGAATAAACAAATTCAGTACACACACATACACACCCCTGTTAAAAACTGACCAATAGGGATATAGAAATATCTATCTAGAGTTTTAAATTTTCAGATGTCTTAAAATTCATTAGTCTTTGATACCTCCAAAGGGCCACCATTTATGTGAATTACAGCAAATGATGTATTTACTGTACTGAAAGTTAAGCATGTAAAAATTTAAAAATATTTTTTAGTTCATTCAAAACCAAATTAAGTGCACCCCCTCCCAACACCGTGTGCTGTAGTGGCATTCCATTTGTGTTTTAATAAAGTTTGCGTGAGGATCAGAGAGTAAAGCAGCCCCACTGGTCAGCCTTACAGACCAGGCAGGAAGGTAACACACACCTTTATTCCCAGGAACCACACTAGTTGCCATAGAAACTGGGCAGTGTATGTTATACCTTTAATCCCAGTGGTGCATGCATTTAATCCCAGCCCTAGAGAAGATTATAAAACAGGAAGAGACAGTTCTCAGTCTCAGTCCCGTTCTGAGGTTCCTGGAGGCACGATCGCCACTTTTGGACAAGGGTTGAGGTAAGAAGCAGTGACTGGCTTTTTTTGCTTTTCTGATCTCCAGGTTGAGTCCCAATATCAGTCTCTGAGCTTTTATTAACTGTGCTTCAATGCACCACACACCAATAGCTGCTAAAGGTCCACTGGCCACTGAGGAAGGAAGGAAAAGTGAAAAAGGCAGATATGCAAATTATTTTCTAATGATGTGGCAGAAGCAGCTTAAAGAGAGGAGGATTTCTTTTGTCTCGCAGATTGAAGGTACACCCTGTCCTGCAGAGAAACACATAGCAACAAGAGCATTGGAGGTACACCCTGTCCTGCAGAGAAAAACATAGCAACAGGAGCAGGGGGCAGCTGTTCACGATGAGCCCACAGTCAGGAAGCTGTGGGAAATAAATGCTCTAGCTCATCTAATCCATTTCTTTGTAGTCAGGGTAGGACCCCAGTCCATGGAACAGTTCCACCAACATTTAGGGCAGCTCTTCCCATCTTAATTAACTCCATTTAGATACTTATTCACAAGAATGCCCAGGGACTTTTTTCCTTGGGTGAATTTTAGATGTTGTTAAGGGGATCATTAACAGAAGCAAAAAAACAATTCTCAGCATTTGTTATTCAAGAATTTCTCAGAGAAGTTTTGCCTAAAAAAAAATACTTTTACATCCTTAGAAAGTATCAAATCAAAAAAAAAAAAAAGAACTGCCGTATTTAAAACCTGTTACATTGATCTGCGAAAACTTCCTGCTAAAGATTGTAACCTTCCCTGAAGTTGTTGCTCTTATGGAATTTAGTAGCAGCAATGATAGAAGCAATTAATATTAAAAACTTTAGCAAAAGTAGGGTCATTGTTATGACTGAACTTGACCACGTGGTACTGAATTCGTGGAAGGAATTTGGAAGACTCTGAATATAGGAGCTGGAGAAGCCCTAGGATTCTTTAAGAAGAGTTTAATGAGTGATTTATGAGAATTCGGAAAACCAACATGCCTACGTAAGATAAGCAATAAAAGTCGTATTCAGAGGAGTGTGGATGGGAACCAGGAAACTCTGCTGAGACTGCATTAGATCTTATTTTACTGAATTTGCAAAGAACGCGTCTATGTTTTGTGTTTCCTAAAACATTGATGGAATAGACTAATTTCTCAAGGGAAACTTGAAGGACAGTATAACATTCAAGGTATGGCACATGTATTGCTCACTGCTTTTAGCTAGATTTACAGTGGGAATTCAGAAGGGGGAAAACATACATTCTGGCAAAAAAATGAAAAAATTGAAAGTTATGGGCAAGAAAGGGGAGGTGTTGAAGACACTGGTGACAAAAAGAGAGGACAAGCCCTTTTCACCAGGACGGAAGGAAGCTGCCGGACCCCACACATTGCAGATTACAGGTTATGTATATATTCAGGAGAGAGTACTGGCCTAGCATGTGGAAAGCCCTGGATTAACTCTCAGTATCACACACATGCACACAAATACACAAAAGCACACACAAATCAAACAAGCAAATAAATAAGTAAATAATAAATGAATGAATAATAAATAAATAGACAGATAAATAAATAGATAAATAATAAATGAAAGGCTTCTTTTCCTATAATAAAGCAGGCTGAGAAAAGTGTGGGGAGCAAGGTGGTAAGCAGGACCTCCCATGGCACCTGTATCAACTCCTGCCTCCAGTTACCACCCTATTTGAGTTCCTGTCCTGCATTCCTTCCTTTGATGATGAACAATGACATTAAAGAGTAAGCAAAATAAAGACTTTACTGCCCAGTTTACATTTGGTCATAGTGTTTCATCATAGCAATAGTAACCCCAAGTCAGAAAGTAAAAGGGTATAAATATGATAACAATTCATTGCATGTTTGTATGTATGTATGTGTGTATGTATGTATGTATATAATTATGTATGTATGTATGTGAAAATATACTCAAGGGAAAAATGTGGGCTGGAGTTAGGAGTTGACATCTAATTCAAGGAAATGATTTGTGGGAATCCACATTTTGGAGCAGATTTATCATGCCAATGAGGGAAAATGGTGTTGTCTTGGTTTTTGATGTTTCATTCGTCTGCAATGTGTCTAATGGGTTTCAGTACCAACCCTCTCTTCTCTTGCCCTTTTTATATTCTTACTTTATATAGGTCGCACTGGATTGATGCCAATATCTATGCCATGTATCATGTAACTATTTCCTCCAGACCAAACTATTTCTTCTTGGAGGGAGAAGAGAAATTTATAGAACTCAAGGAGATGATAAAAGTTACAAGGCTCAAGAAACTAAGACAGATGTAAGATTCACATGGCTCTCGAAGGTTCTATCTAAAGGCATTGGCAGTCACTGGAGAGGGGAAGACTCTCCAATAGGGCTGCCAAGAGTTGTCACTTTGCTGGGGTGGTTTTGCTGGTAAAGTAGTGAGATTTCTTTTTTTTTTTTTTTATGTAACCCCTATCACACGCTTCTATAAGCAACTCCTAAACTCAAAGGTCTTCCAAACTTGGGTACAATTTTTTTTTGTTGTCTGTCCTCGGTGTCTATGGAGGGCAAAGATGTCTGTTCATGTATCCCCCGGAAGTCAGGTAACGTGGGTGTGCGTCACACTCATATATAAGAACAGTTGCCTTGGGAGCAGGAAGATGGCTCAGACAGAGGTTAAGAGCTCTTATTGCTCTTGCAAGGGACCACAGTCTGTTTCCAGCTCCCAGCTCAGCCAGCTCACAACCACCTGTAAGTTTAGATCCAGGGGAATCCAACACCTCGGCGGGCACTAGTACTCAGATACACATGCCCCCACAGAGACACACAAACATATGCATAACTAAAAATAGCAAAAACTTTAAAGAAAACAAGAAGAAAGAGCAATCAACTTGAGGGTTACTCTTCAGAAGGAGTTTCGGAGGGAAGCAAATGGCTGTGGGTCCGTTGCTCCCAGCATTTCCGTGAGAGACATTGTACAGGTTGTAGCTCCCGCCATCTGTGCACAGAACGCGAGGTCTGCCTTCACTCAAGAAGACTGGTGTAGGCCAGTCAGCAAGAGCCAGACACTGTTCCTGCCACAGCAGAGCCTTCTGTGTGGTCTAGCTGAGGAGCCAGGCGAGATATCTGCTTCTGCTCAGGCTTGATGACTGGTCCAGCTTAGCTGGCCTCCCAAGTGGGGCCTGTATGTCTGCTACCTTCAGGGCAGTGAGAATCAGCCAGGCCTCTGGACCCATGCACCTTTTCATGATGATATCTAGCACTTAGGACTAAAATGGCAAAAGTTACCTCTTGGCATCTGACTGCTCTCATTTCTGAAGTGGAGAAGTTATCTGCCTCATGTCGGCTGAACAAGGATTAGACAAGACAGTATATGTAGCATTGTACTGCATACACAGGGCATGTGCTCTGCATACTATAACCTTCCCTTCCCTCTGGAGAGGATCCCGCCATCTTTAATAATTTTCAGAGAAGACTTATACCATAGAAATTCAACGAGTGTATTATTGGCTAATGAGGCATAATGAATGTTTCTTCCCCGGCATATTGGCATTTTAATAAGGAAAAATGAGAGCTCCTGCTGTCCTGACCCTCCTTGAGGCAGACTGAAGCCAACAGAGACCTTCAAAAATTAAGGGGAACCTACTCAGAAATTCTTGTTTTGTTAGCAGTTTACAGTTGGTGTTTGAGGTCAGACTTCTAAAACCGAAAGAGTCAAGTGTTTGGAAGCAGCCGGTCAGTGTGCCTACATAGCTTAGTTTTGTAGACCTCCTTTGTGTGTATAAGTTGAAGAGATTAGGATTCAGTGTCTGTAACCTTGCTATATAAGGACTGAAAGCAGAAGGAAAGATAGGGAATATGAAATAAAACCATTATATAACTTAGGTTGTACCTAGGATGTAAGGATGGGATAAATTGCCTAGTGAAAGTACTTGCATTTACATGTAGTGTTAATGTACAGTACTTTGGCTTACTATGTTTTATTTTGAACTTTTTCCTACTAAAAGGCACATTACAAACATTCTTAGTCATTCACTGAATCCCACAGGTATTGAGAATTCCCACGGAAAGTCACGTATCTCCTTCCAATTGAACTACTGCTCCACAAATCCTTCGATTTCACTGCTTACAGCTCCACTGCCATATTTGTGGTCATCTCTGTTGTGTACGGCAATAGACAACAACAGCAATGTGCTGGGCCGAAAAGTCATAATGGCTAGCCATTCCGTGGTCAGCGAAGGAAATTATAGAACGTCCCAGTCAGCGTGCTGCCAAGAGGGAAGGCCCCACGTTTCTCCCGCTCATCCTGTCCCGAACTTCCCACTAATAATAGGTCTTTGAAAATAGGTTGGGGGTAAGTGGACCCTGGGGTCCTATTCTCTGTACCCCTAACCATACTCAACCCTCAGTGCTGAGCAAGCTCAGTGCCTCTAACGCCCACACAACTTGGCGTTTTTAGAAACTACATGAATTTGGCACCATCATTCTATGTACTTTCGGGAGTGCTTTAGCTATGAAAAACAATATTTAAAAGAGTAGTTTGACCTAGGACAAGAGTCATCTTGGACTTCTCAGTCACATGTGTTCAGTTGATAGCAGCTTGCCCTTTTTTAGGGGCGGGTTGGGACACTTCTCTTTTCAATTTTTGGCATTTAATATTTGAATACAATTAACGACAGCAGTCATGGCCCTTCTCACATCCTTGCAAGCTTTTCCATCACATCTGTTTCTATGTCACGGCAACTGGTTTTCAGTCAAATTGCCCTTTGTCTTCACTCTGGCAAAGTCTTTCTTTCGGGGAGTGAGGACAGCCCCACCACCAGCCAGCACGGGCCTCCAGCTCGCCCTGACCCAGTGTCTGGCTTCTGTTGCCCATGATTATGGCTCTTGCTGGCAGTTCAGTGGCCCATGGGACCATGGCGCAGAAAGCAGAAAAAGAATTTTGAATTACAGGGGGGAAGTGGTGCTTTAAAAAAGGCAACACTTCACTGATGTCTATTTTTCCGCCCTGGAAGATATTTTCAAATGGTTTGCTCTGCATTTCAGATGTGTTCGGTTGCACCTCCTGGGGAAATTTATTCAATTCTATGGTGTGCTTTGGTGAAATAATCCAAGAAATACATGAATATTATGAAAAAACACTATGTGTGTTTCTTCACAGCATATGTGAAAGACTGGATATTTAGGTAAGTTCAAAAATATGGGAGAGGGTTGGAGAGATAGTTCAGTCATTAAAGGGCTTGTCTGGAAGTCACATGGATCTGGGTACAATCCCAGGACCCATATAAAACAGCGGGGTGTGGTGGCACTCTTGGAATCCCAGCGCTGAGGAAGCAGAGGCAGCTGGACCTCTGTGGCTCACCAGCCAGCAAGGGTAGCCTGCTTGGTGAGTTCCAGGCCAATGAGAGACCGTGTCTCAAAAGAAGCAAATGGGTAGCAGCAGCTGAAGACTGGCTCCCAAGTTTGCCCTGTGACCTTCACTTGCATGCACATACATGTGCATAATCACACACAAGAACATGCATTTACACCTGTGAATGTAAAAAATTCTACATGTTGCTGAACTAAAGTGTGTTAAGTATATTACGCTAGATTCATTATTAATTGGATGTTTGATTCATTTATGTCTCATTAGGTGGTGAGTCTCTTCATGCATTTGAGCCGGTGTTTCTAATGCCTTTTATATCTTTAAAAGTTGATAATGATTAAGTGATTATGCCCATTGTTTTCATAACTACTTGATTGCTTAAATATGGCTAATTTTTATATAGTACTAAAAGCATCGGATTTAATGTTTCCAGTGATTAAAGAAATCTTTAAAATAGATATTCTCTCATTTCGATTCCCCAAAGTTAATTCTTTATTATATTCCTGCTCAGATGTGGAGTTTTAGCAGTGATGATTCACTTTCTTGTGTGTTTCTTACCAGACCAGGCTTGATCCAGTCAGCACATACACCTGAGATGAACTCTAGCCTTTAGCAGCTTGGAAATCATTCAGGAACGTGAACCTTATGAGTCAACAATTAGAGTGGACTCTGGCATTCAGTCAGGCATGTGGCATTCACGTTGGTTAACAGGTCACACACACACACACAAATACACTCCCCACTCCAAACCCCTAACCACATTAAGGGGACTCAGCAAAGAACAAACAGAAACTGAACAAGACACGGTAATTGCTCACTGTAACACACCACCAGTATTGTGATTTTGTAATATTTTATTTGGATTCTATTAACTTTTCTCTAGCTTTATCTTTTTTTCCCCCTGAGATTTTCATTCTCTCTAAAGATGTGGTCTTTGCCAAGCTTTCTAGATCTTAATTTCTTGTGTGTTTGTTCAAATGTGCCTAATCTCCACTCTCCAGCTCCTGCCAACAGAATCAGATTGGCTGGAAGTAGGGACATTTGAAAGGATCCCCTTTTCTCTCCCAGTGATTCTCATGAATGTAAAATCAGAAATGACATTCACCAACAATACAATCCTTCTATGTAGGATTTGTTTCTACACTCTCTGCTTTTCTACACCAATTTCTGCATTTTCAAAGGATTTGTGAACCACCTTAAACCGATACTGCTTTGACTTGCCCACAAAACCTACATCAGTCTTAGATATTACCAATATCTGGGCAATATTCTATGGAAAGATTCAGACCTATTCAGCAGCTACTGAAGAACTTTCTTTAGTCATTCAGCATAATCTTACAGAAGGGCTCCTTCTCTTGCTTCTTGGTGCTATGATAAAGACCATCACTAAAGCAACTACAGGAAGAAAGGTTTTATCCCACTCAAGCGACACTCCTTCACCCGGAGGCAGGCCCTGAAGCAGACATCATGGAGTAATGTTGCTTCCTGGCTTGATCCACATAGCTCTGTTCACTTGCTTTCTTCAAGCACCCAAAACACCTGCCTGGGGTGTCACTACTCACAGTGGGCTGAACCCTCTCCTTCATCACTCATCAGTTAAGAAAAATGCAGGGCAGGTTTGCAGAGGTCAATCTGGTAGCGGCATCTTCTCAATTGAGGTTCTCTCTTCCCAAATGACGCTAGCCTGCTTCGAGCTGACATAAAAACTAGCCAGCACAGGCTGGGTATCATATCCAAAATTATCCATCCTTTAGGCCATCAGTTGCCTGTACTACACTGTGAGATTAACGGGAACTTACCTGAAATAACCGAGTAGGACATTCCATTCCTGACGAGTTCCTCTTTCTTCTGGGATCCAGGACTTACAGTGTCCTGTGTCTGTTGTGTCTTCTCCCCACTCTGATCCCTCAGACTACAGTTGTGTTCCTACCACAGTGTCACTAGCACAGAAGCAATCCTCATCATACGACATCCTCACTGCTGGCATTTCTGGAGGAGGTGCCTAAAATAGCGCCTTGTCCTTGAGAATTGTAATCTCAATTACATTTTTCTTATAGTTACTGATCTTCCTGAGAATACACTGTTGTGACCCTCGGGCACAGAGCACACCACAGAGAGCCCCTGGAGACCTATCAATTTACCAATGCACGGGTAGATACTGAGAGAAGAGCTGGGCGATTACTTCACATTAAAGCTTGGCATATGGTTGCTAAGTATTAACTTAAAATAATTAAAACTGTCGCTGATGAAGTCATCCCTCTTTTGTTATTCAAAAGATTCTGTCTCATTTTCGTGTATAATCAGATTGTAGAATACAGTTTTACGTGGTTGTTTGGTAACTCTGACATTTAGTAAGGGCGGGCCAAATGTGTATCTTACTATTAAATGCCTCTTTTGAAGGATTTTCCGGGCAATTTGTATCTACACCCACCCTGTGACTTTTATCTATTCTAACCAACAGGTTAGCTCATATCAACCTCTCAAATCTGGGTATATTGGAGCTCTCAGAGCCTCTCTCTCATCCCATTATGCGCTCATCCTCCAGTGGGTTGTCCCTGTAGCCTGTCATCTGTCTGTCTGTTTCCATGGTAGATTGTAAATCTGAACTATTTCCTGTTGGAACTCAAACACCAAGTAAAGAACCTGATGCGTCACAAACCATGGATGTTTATATACCCTTTATGCCTGTTCAAATCCTTATACTTGAATAAACTGGAGTGGATCCTCTTCCTTGCTATACTTGGCTTCTGTCTTAAGAGGCAACTCTTTGTTTTGTAGCATTTTTTTTTTCCCTGTGAACTGATCCCCTCTTCTGGAACTCTTAAGGGATGTTGGCTCAGACCCTGCCCTCTAGATAGTTCCACTCTTCACAGTTTTAAGAGGGTCCCTGACCTTCCTCTGGCCTCTTAATGCAAACCCCAAGGGCCCCTTAAGACAGAAGAGCAAACACTGTATGTCCTTGTGAGTGTTTTCGGTCTAGCATTCTAACCCCTTTGAGATCACAAAAACACATTTTTTCTTTGATTCATTTTATCTAAATGTCTTGGGCAGCTCCATAAATGGAATTGTTGATAAAAAACTATGCACATGTTTTCTCTTAAACTATCTCCCTGGTAAGTATCTGGTGGCCTTAGCAAGCGAAACTTTCGCCTGTTAGCAGTGGGTGTTGAGAGCTGAAGGTTAAACAGCTGACGTTGACTTTGTGTGACCTTATGAGACAATGTTGTTATGGAAAAGAGCTCACATTGTGAAAGGTCTTCTATTTGAATGGCCACAGAAAGGCTTTTATCAACTAGGGCTAGCTTTTGAAAGGGCACAGGCTTAGACGTCTATATTGTCAATAACGTGTCTACCTTCTCCGAATACATCTACCTATAGTTCAGTCTCGGTAGTGAGGTGAAGAGAAGGGACAGTTTATTACTGGACTAGGCAGTGAGCCTATTTTGTATCTGGAAAGAAGGAAATTACCTTTTGAAGGTGACTTCTGTCACATTATTTGTTACTTTTTGTCCAAATTGCTTTTGATAGCTATACTTTGCTGATACCAAAGGTGAGCGAGGTACCATTGCGGAGTCCTAAGACTCTGAGTGAAAGAAGAGCCAGCAAAACACAATGGACCCTAGATCTGAGGAATGGCTTGAAGAATTCAGAATGGCAAGAATGCTGCTCGGAAGGCTTCTGTGTGTATAGTGTCCAAGGCCTAGAGCTGCCCTCTAGAAGCACAAGCCAAAGCACACACACACACACACACACACACACACACACACACACTGAATAAGTAAATTAATGAGTGAGAACTTTCATTGATATTTAGTCTATCTGACCAGGACATGTAGCTCATTCCTGAGAATGAGAAGAGACCCAGAATTCAGTAGTCTGAAACCTTTTACTGTTCAAGGCTTGGAAACACCTCCTGAAGTTTGAGCAACAATAATAGAAAGTGATGGGCAAAGTATCTCTGTGCACTTCCATCAGCTACTTCATGACCAGTTTGTCATGCACAGGAATGACAGTGCACAATATCAAATGGGCAGGGGAAAGACTTGCAGCTCAGATTCTGGTGCCAGTAAGTGTGAACTCAGGCCGAGGCTGCAGCTTTGTCTGCCTTGCCCTTGAAAATGAACTCAAGAAATAAGCCGGTGGAGAGTGCCGCTGCTTGGAGGGAGTGCCTCTGCTTGGAGGGCTTGTCCTCCAAATATTTGGGCCAGGGTTAAACTTTTCTCAGAGTGAAGTGAGCAGGAGGCTAAAAGTCCTCCCTCTGGCAGTTGGCTTGGCATCCTAAGACCTCACTACTGTTGTATATCTGACTTCTCCTAAAGAAAGGCCAGTCTTATTGAAGAGCTAGACCTATGGCCTCTGCTCCATCCTAACATGGAAATTCTCTCCCCGGGATGAGAACAGAACTGCTGACATAGAGCAGACCGTGGCTAAGCGAACTTTTCCGATTGCCATATGTAGTAATGTTTTTCTCCTTCTAGTCTATTGTGTCCAGGATTCCATAGCAATGATGAACATCGCTATCTAAGATCCTATAAAGGTAGAGAAGGTAAGAATGCAAAAATTGTGGTGAGGGAATGAGTGAGATGGAGAATAGGAAGGGAGGGAGGGTTGTCAGCCACTATAGTGTCCCATAGTTACCAGGAGCTGGACCACAGAATGGAGAGTACTAAATGAAGAGGTCTATCTTGTTCACAGCAGTTTCCCTTAAGGGGGAAGCCAGGAAGGAGGCACTGGGATGTCCAGATCAGCCAAAGGGTGCATGAATAGATGATGAAAGGCCAGTGCAAAATGGACGGTAACAGAGTAGCATGTGTGAATGTGGTCATTGCAGAGACTTTGAAAATGCAGACATTGCAGAGACTGTGAGAATGCTGTCATTGTAGAGTGTGTGAATGTGGTCATTGCAGAGACTGAGAGAATATGCATGCTGTCATTGTAGAGACTGTGAGAATGCAGTCATTGCAGAGACTGAGAGAATGCAGACATTGCAGAGACTGTGAGAATGCAGTCATTGCAGAGACTGTGAGAATGCATGCGGTCATTGCAGAGACTGTGAGAGAATGCAGACATTGCAGAGACTGTGAGCATGCAGTCATTGCAGAGACTGTGAGAGAATGCAGACATTGCAGAGACTGTGAGCATGCAGTCATTGCAGAGACTGTGAAAGAATGTGGTCATTTCAGAGACTGTGAGAATGCATGTGGTCATTGCAGAGATGTGGAGAAGACAAAGAGATGGGAGCTGGGAACGTTGAGAACAGAAAATCAGAAAGTTGTTCTCTGTGATAGCATAGATTAAAAACAAAACAAAAAGTTCTGTGCAATTTCCAAGAGTGTCTAGCAATGACCCTAGAGGGCCGGTGTTTGTGAACCAAGCCCTAACAGGAAGTGAAGAAAGTGCTTGTCAAAAACCAAAGGTCTGAAATAATACATTTGTTTTTGAGACAGGGACTCATGTGTCTCTGTCTGCAACTCCCTAAGTTGCCAAAAATAGCCTTGAACACCTGATCTTTCTGACCCCGCCTCTTAAAGGCTGGAATTACGGGCATGTGCCACTTCCTGTTCTATGTGGTATTAGGGACTGAACCCAGGGCTTGCCCGCTAGGAAAACGCTCTGCCAACTGAGCTTCCTCATCTCTAACCCTGAAGGCACATAGCTTTGTAAGGAAAGTGTCTAGTGAGTGCATCTCACAGTGTGTCCTATAGAGAAAGCTTGGGATGAGTGGATCTCTTTGAAGACTTTTATTTATGCAGCCAACACAAGACTTCCGCCTTCACGTCATCCGGCCATAGCTGATCCTGTAAGACTGGAAAAGAAGTAGGTCTAGTGGTGTGTGTGCCACTTTCCAGAATCTTCTTGGAGAGTCCTCCTTTTCTCTGTCTCCTTCTGCCCCCTCATCCTCACCACACGACTTCCAGCAGGATTCTTTTATGAAGCCTGATGGTTTTCATTTCTTGGAAGTGGTGTGTTGCCAGTGTGTTCACTGCCCTTCTGGGAAATCCGTCTACCTGTTGAGGATGATAACAGGGTCAGTGCCTTGCGTGTTGCTAGAAGACTCAAGGGAAAGCTGTTTTATAGCCGACGAAAGGCCAGAAGTAGCTCCTAAATGTTTCCTTGGCGCTTCAGATGAAAACGCAGAGCGTGTCCGTTAGCCACGTTGTTCTAATTAGAGCGCATTAACATGAATGCCAGTTTTGACTGTGAATGGTCACACAATTGAGTAAGCAGCCAAAGAACGGGTGGTTTCCACACAAACGGCACTGTTACTGTTGTAGATTTAAGTGGAGAAGCAGAAATGCACGCGGACAAGAAATGCCGATTCCACCTCTAGTATTCAAGAGCATCACTGTTCCCCCAGAAGCCCTCTAAAGGACCACTGTGTCTGTTTTCCTCCACTCCCTCCTCTCCTCCAGGGCACACATTTCTTTTGAAGGGCATCTAGCGTTCATGCCAGGAGACACTATGATAAAGGACCCGTAACTTTAATAGGTCCTCAGAATTTCCTTCAGCATTTTGTTTTTGTTTTTTGTTTTTTTGGGTTTTTTGTTTGTGTGTTGAGTCAGGGTTTCTCTGTGTAGCTTTGGTGCCTGTCCTGGAATTCCCTCCTGTAGACCAGGCTGGCCTCGAACTCACAGAGGCTCACCTGTCTCTGCCTCCTGAGTGCTGGGATTAAAGGCCTGCGCCACCACTGCCCGGCTCTCCTTCAGCATTTTGGAGTTAGATGCAAACAGAATTTGAGGAAGATATGTTAGAAGTTGTGGGCCATAAGATTGAGACTCTGTCAGTAGCCATGGCTTTTGCCATGTATGGAAAATGTTTAAGAAGGGACAGACTGAGGGGGGAATACGAGGGAGAGCATAGATAGGGTACGGCCATGGGGAGAAGGGTGTTAGTCTTGTTCGTATTCAAACTCCTTGAGTCACAGGAGTCAGGATATGTCCACAAGTCCAAAACAGGTATCGCTTAAGATTGGGCTTATTTAAAACAACAAAAATGTCCCCTTCAGGGTATTAAGCAAAGTCCTAAATATTCACATGAAGGGAAATAATACAGCAGATTATTTTGAGGAACAATAATTAAAATATGAACCCATAACCACACAAGCAGACCTATCTATGCCTCTCTGACATAATATATAGTATATATACCATAGTCCATTATTCTCTCTACAGTGCACAAGAAGTGAAAACTACCATGTTAACTTTAAAATACATTGCAAATTCTTTGACATTCATCATCTTCCGTTCATAAGCTAAGACATATACACCTGTTCCCATGAATATAGACTTGGTGACTTGCTTTTGACAGATGAAATATGGCTGAAGTATTATAATCTGGTTTCTAAAATTGAGTCTGAAGACATAATTTCACCTCGCCTTCTCTCTGATGCGCATGCTCTTACATGGTGAGGAAAGTAGACCTCCCGCCAACCACCCACACCACATTAGCTGCCATGTGCATAACCATGGGTCCTGCAGTTCCAATCAGATCTCCCGATGGCTCTAGATCTGGTAACTCTCTATTTTGACTAGACTCTTAAGGGAGATACCAGGCCAGAGCCAGCAGTCCAGGCATCCCTAAGTTTGGTCCACATAGATAATAAAATGTTTATTCTTGTTTTAAGTCATTGTACATATATATGGGAAATTTGCTGCAAGATAATAGATAACTAATAATGTGCAAGATTGAAAGAAAACACCCTGAAGAGGTCCCTAAAGAATCTGCTCCCATGGCAGGCATGGGTGGGCATCCCGTAATAAGAAACATAGTCGTGGAGGTAGCTGCAGATCATGAGCTAGAAATAGAGCCTCTGGAAGTCCAGACACGAAGAGAGGCACTGTGTGTTTTTACAGATAGACAGACTCAAAGTGCCCATTTTGGAAGTCAAGCAAAGACAGACGGATATTTGCACTACCCTAGCTCCTGTTGGAACTGATTAAGCTTTTTTAAAAATTAGCTTCTATCTTTATATATAATATATTTTGATCATATTATTTTCCTTCCCCTAATTAACTGCCCATATTTTTGAAGGTCTTACTTTGAGATAATTTCAGACTCATTAAAAACATGCAGCCAAAAATCACCAGATGAGGTCTTGTGTGCTCTTCACCCAGTTTTGTCAAGTGTTTTAGTGTTTTTGTTTGTTTGTTGTTTGTTTTCAGACTGGGGAGCAGCCTGAGCATGCAAGTATTTTGCATGAAATACACAGATTTAAATAACTTCACCAAAAACCACGAGAATCCAGCTCCAAAACATGAATAACTTTTCCCAGAGAGGACTGAACTCTCAATTCCACAAAAATAAACTTATACAGACAGGCTCTCCTCCTCTGTTCTCTTTTCCTTGTTCCTGCTTTTTCTCAGGACATCTAAAGACACCCTCATGCCCATGCCGCGGTGTCTTTTCTATAGCAAATTAACTGATCCCAGATAATTTTCTTCTTTAAAAAGAAAAATATCCACAGGAGCTGAGATGCCAGTATAAAGCTGCTCAATCTGATTTTCTCAATATTTAAGCAAGCAATATTTTCAAAATGAACAACCTCCTTCCACCATTCCGACAATAAGGAGATTCAAGAATCTGACCATGAATTTCTGGGAAAATTAATAATTCAAGCTATGTCCATCTTTGGGGGCTGGGACAATGGCTGTTGGCAAACTCTCCACTAAGCAAGGATGAGGACCTCAGTTTAGATCTCCAGTTCCCTTGTGTGGCACACACATCTGTGACCCCAGCGCAGAGGCAAGAGGACCTCTGGAGGGCTCTGGTTCCCAAGCCTCAACAAATGAGTGAATTTACACTTGATAAGATACCTTGTCTCAGAAAAATCAAGGTGGAAAGTAATTAAAAAAAAACCCACCAAAGTTGGGTGGTGGTGACACACACCACTAATCCCAGCATTCGGGAGGCAGAGGCAGGCAAATCTCTGAGTTTGAGGCCAGCCTGGTCTACAGAGAGAGTTCCGGGACAGCCAAGGCTACATACACAGAAACCTTGTCTTGAAAAACCAAAACAGAAAGGAAGGAAAGAAGGAAGAAAGGAAGGAAGGAAGGGAGGGAGGGAGGGAGGGAGGGAGGGGAGAGAGGGAGGGAGGGAGGGGAGAGAGGGAGGGATGAAAGGGAAGGAGGGAGGGAGCAGGAGCTTCCTGCCCCTCCCTGAGTCTGTCACTCTTCCACTGCCTCTGGCCACTCTTATTCTTGTTCCCATGTGGGCTTCCACAGCATCCAATTGCCTCATGCAACATTTTATTCCTATTGGACAGAAGAGCAGACAGAAGCCACAGATACTAACAGCACCATTAATAACTTAATTATTGAATTGAGTTGGCTTCGTGGATAAGAGTACCTTCTCTGCGAACAAGAGGACCTGAGTTTGAATCTCCAGCACTCATGTAAAAAATCAGGCATGGCTGCGTGAGCCTAGAGAGCTGGATGGGGAATGGAACTGGGTAGGTCCTAAGAGCTTGCTGGTCAGCTAGTCTAGCCAGATTGCAAGACTGCATGCAAACTATGGTTCAGAGAGAGAGAGAGAGAGAGAGAGAGAGAGAGAGAGAGAGAGAGAGACCCTGTGTCAAGGCAGTATATCTGAGAGTGGTTTATTCTAATTTCTCACTCTAGACTCTACATGCATGAGAGCACATATCCACATACTACTAAAGTGCATAGTGCATACGATGTACACGCACATACACAGACTGTTGAGTTAGTAAATGAATGGCTAGTTTGGCTAACTCTTTACTGGCCTATTGGTGGATGGATACCAGAGTACGGAGGTAACTAGGGGACCAATGTGGTTGGGGGTGGCCGGAAGGAGAAGTATAGGCCAACCGTTGACATCGTAAATGTTAAACATTTTCTGTAGAGCTTGCCTTTCCCACATAGCAATTATGTGTCATGGTCTGTGCGTACTCCATAGCTTATTTCTCAAAACATACTTGTGGCTCCATTTTCTGCCAGTGTTATTTTCAAAGCACATGTGCCACATAAATGACCAGGAGCAGCCAGAAGCAAAAGCCACCAAGTCCTGGTTCATATTTATCCTCTCTTTGCTAACATGTGCAAGATTTCTGAAAACCAAGCCGAGACTTTTCCTACGTAAAATGCTATTGCCTTGCAAATCTTTCCAGCTAGCCTACAAGCAATGTGCCTTGATTCTGCCATGTTAGAGGTCAAGTGACGTGCTCTATTTTGTCCATGTGTGGCTACCGCCTTCTTGGCACACATAAAAGATATCTTTGATTCCTTGCCGACTTGAGTTAGAGGACCCAGTTATGAAAACCTTCTGCATGGAAACACACAGAAAGTGACCAAAACAAATTAAAGCTAGAGGAACTTGGGAGCCATGCAAGAGCTGTGGGGCCACCAGGACACCACGGGTTGAGGATGCCTCCAATGTTTGGTTTCCATGAAAATGTCCCATGTCTGACAGCGTGAAGAAGCACATAAAGATGAAGGTATAAACAAACAAACAGAAACATCCTTCCTGATAGCAAAGGCTAACTTGCATTTTCAGGACTTCATCAAAAATATGAAAATTGTTCTTGTCCTTATCTATTTTAGAACATTAAAATAATTTGATTCAACTGACATGTCTCTGTCCTCCAGGGAGAAAAATGAGTTTTGCAGCATTCACACATATCTGTCCATAATTGCCTCTGGTCATTTTTCTAGAACATGCCCTTGTACCAATAGCTGATCTACTAGGCTTTCATTTATTCATCTGGCAGGTCTTTATAGAAATCTCACTGAGCGGAAAAGCACTGGACTCTTTTGGAGTATACAGAGTTAAGGAGAGCCATGGCCAACTTAAGAAAGGGGCCAATTTAAATCTCTGTTAAACAACCTTGGGTCAGAAGCACAATAGAGCTGACCTACTTCTCTTTCTTTGAAAGATCCAGCAGGATGCGTGTTAGTTTACCAGTGAAGAAGCCTGCTGATTGGCCACTTGGTCTATGATGTAAGACAGGGAAGAGATTATAAAGACTGTGGGGCAGTAGAATACACATCACATCCTTCTAGGTTGGCAGAGTGAAGTTTTGAAGGACTAGGAAACATGGGAAGGATTTCAGCTTTCAGGTTACATGAGAGTCGCTTTCAGCGTTCTAAGCAGTTCCAGCTGGGCTGAGCTAGACAGATCTGATAATCAAATGCAGCTTTTAGTTTAGTTCTCCAAGAGGGAACCTTCTGGAGTAAGCCCATGCTTGCCATGGTCCAGAATGATCATGACTGTCTTTTCCTTCCTGCAGGAGACAAGAGCCACAGTAAGAGGGTGGTAATGCAAGTTTTGTGGCCATCCATCCATGCCTGAGTTTGGGGCATGACGCTGAGTCTGACGCTGATGAGACAGTTAAGTGATTTGTGTGAGCATCACAGACTACTCTGGCCTCCAATTTCTGCTGCCTATATCTGCCGGGGAGCCTCCTTCACATGATCAGTGAGCTTACACAGAGCACTTAGTTCAGAGCCCCACAAAAGGCAAAAGTTCAAATCCTCCTTCTTAATCTCGCTCCCAAAGACCTCAAGGCCATTTCTTAGGATGAAAACTAGCCAGTGGGCACCGCAGATTGGAAACGCTCAATTCACTGGACAGCTTGCTTTTACACAATCTATTAACATTAGTGCTAGCCGCACATGGTGTGGAAGACCCATGCCACCAATGTCTCCACATTCCAATGTTGCTTGGAAGTATGATGTAGGTGGGTCTTCTATCTATCTTTTGCTTTCATTGGTTAATTAATAAAGAAAACTGCTTGGCCTGATAGGTCAGAATATAGGTAGGCTGGGAAGACAGAACAGAATGCTGGGAAGAAGGGAAGTGAGTCAGACGCCATGATTCTCCTACCCAAGATGGACACAGGTTAGAATCTTTAGAAATGGGTTAATCAAGATCTGAGAGTTAGTAAGAGGCTAGAGCTAATGGGACAAGCAGTGTGTTGGAGGAGGGTCATATGTCTATTGGTTAATAAAGAAACTGCCTTGGCCCTTTTGATAGAACAGCAGCTTAGATAGGTGGAGTAGACAGAACAGAATGCTGGGAGAGAGAAGCTGAGTCAGGCAGTCGCCATGATTCTCCCACCCAACACAGATGCAGGTTAAGATCTTTCCTGGTAAGCCATACCTCGTGGTGCTACACAGATTATTAAATATGGGTTAAAGCAAGATGTGAGAATTAGCCAATAAGAGGCTAAAACTAATGGGCCAAGCAGTGTTTAAAAGAATACAATTTGTGTGTTGTTATTTTGGGGCATAAGCTAACCAGGCAGCTGGGAGCCAGGCAGCAGGAATGCAGCCGCTGTTCTTTCTACAGAAGTAATCTAGGGGGGAAGAAGTGAGAGAGAGGAAGAAGAAGAGGGCATTTAAGTTTTGAAAAGAAGGTTTTTGAGAAAGGACACTGTCTGAGTAATGTTTAAAAAAAAAAGTAATAAAACAAGAGGCATTTTCCCAAGGCCTCATTAGTACCTTATGTGAACTGAATCCAAAACAGGAGAACAGCGGGGAAAAGTACATTAATATTTTCAAGTATTTATAAATTGAACTCAAACGCAGAAACCAGGCTGTGCAGTGTGCTTATCACTGTGGGACTGATGGCACATGTCTTCTTTCATCCAGAGGTCCTGACACTGTGGCTCTGGGGACAGTGACTCTGATGTCCCTCTAAGGATCTGCTCATGTGAGGCTCTCCTAAGCTTGGGGGAGGGAAGCTTCCTGGGGTCCATGAGGTGTTCTTCTCTTCTAGGCTGCCATTAAAGGCGCAGTACTTCCCAGCCCTGCCAAGGAAGCCCACGCCCAAATCTTGCCCCCTGAAGTAGGAAGAGGGGGATCTGTGCTGAGTAACACAACTAGAACCCACATCAGCAGAGAGACAAACGGCACACTTGGGAGTCACCTGGTTTCCAGGTTTGGCAGGAAAGGGTGATCTCCATTTGCATGTGGAGCTATCTCAGCCTCAAATTAGCTAAGCTCCTTAAAAATACAATGAAAACATTCAATTAACTCTAGTGAATAGATAAACTTACTTGCTTTGGAGGAACACTACAGTTTTTATTGGGGGGTGGGGAACCAGAGGAGAAGGACCCTGTGCCTTTAGTCACTTCCTAATTACACTAATTTTATTTGATTGATATATGGGGCTTTGCAGGAAAGGGGAAAGAAGGGAAGGGAGGCTACAATACAAGCCCTTATTCTCCATCCCAGACAGCACAGGAAATCCTCAATTAAACTGTACCACTGCCCTCAGCACTCAATAAACCACAGCATTATATTTAATATTCGGAGACTCATAATAATGGTTTATATGACATGGTGAAGTTAACTCATTCCTTCTAGACTTTCCTTTTCTATTATTGCAGAAGGCATGCTTCTTGAGAAAAATTGAAGTTCAGAAAAATAGATCATGAAAACTTAAAAGGGATTTTTAATTTGTTTTTGGGGGATATCTCTCAATGGCCTGGAGCTTACCAAGTCAGTTACTTAGGCTGACAGTGAGCCCCAGGGACCCACCTCTCTCCATTTCCCCAGCACCAGGTTAAAAGGCACTTGGACTAGTGCACTCAATGATCTTGCTGGTTTTTTCTTTTTTTCTTTTTTTAAACTTGGGTCCTAGGGTTCAAACTCAGGTCCCTGTGCCATTGAGCAAGCACTTTATCAACTGAGCCACCTCCCCAACACTCCTTAGATAATGTTACTATAACGTTTGGAATGGGGCCGCCGGGAGACATTGGCTGGGAACTACACATTTCGTCAGATGCTGGCATTTTTGTTTGACGGGCCTGAGAGGGTCAAAAGAGTTCTCAAATCCAAGAAGAAACAGCCTTTTAGACAATGGAGAAAGCCTGCTCGCGGTCACAGCTGTGCCACAGCTCAGCCCCGTTGTGTGTGCCCTCTTCTCTGGTGCTAGGTCTGATTTAGAACAATGTCTTCTTTGTGCACACCCTTAAGGTTAGGCAGGACCCCGACAATTAGAAACTTGGCAAGTTGCCTTCTGAACTAGTGGCCCTGTAAAGGTCTGGAACTAATTTTCCTTCAACTTTGTTTGCTTCCCGGACCTGGTCTAAGAGCTGTTTCTTTCGGGACGCCTTCCCTACCCTCATTATCTGAGCGACTGGTGACCTAGAACCCAGATGGAGAACAGTTGTGAGGTGTGCGTTTACTTAGTGATAGGCATCTGAGAAGGGTCACCTCACCAGCAGGAGCTGTACAGCCCTCTACAAAAGAATGAGCCGTGTCATCTCAGTCTTCCCTTCCCTGGCGCAGGAGGTAGAGAAAGAGGCAGAGCAGAACCAGCTCTGGAGGCTGAGTTGATTTGCCGATTGTTTCTTAATAACAAGAGATAACTTTCAGGGGACTAAGTTCTCTGACAGCATCCTCCCTTCATGAACCATAAAAACATTCTTGGAGATTGTATTTCTCCTTCATTCATCCACAACTCGACACGAGTCGAGAGGAGCTCTGAACACGTGGCTAAAAGGACATAGTTCTTCCAACTCCAGTAATCCGGAGTATCTCTCAATTCCGAGAAGGAGGTTGATATGCATCAGCTTCTTTGTACTTGTGCTGAGCAGAGGCTTCGACATGCCAGCTGAACTTTGTTTTCAAAGTTTTCTCAAAAAAAGTCAATTCATTTCAATAGTATTTTTAGCTACAGAAAAGAAATAATCTTAGCAACTGCTGCTCCTAAAGATCTCACGTTAATACTAAAGCTGATTTCTGTTGATGTGAGAAAATCATGAGTTGCAGGGCGTGATTTGCGACTACTTCAAATGCCAATTGAAGGGCTCTAATCATCTTTGCACTCTCTCTTATGCTCAGAATGTTGTGTTATCTCAATCCATCTGTGCTACTGTAGGAAAAGATTCCAAGTGGGGTAATTTTTAAAGAGAAGAGATTTATTGTCCTGTCGTTCCTAGGCTGGCAAGGCCAAGAGGGAGGTACTGGTTGGCTTCCTCATCTGGTGTGTGTGGGGGGGGGGGGGGCTCTCTGCTCCCAAATGCTGTTACCTCACATCACAGAAGGAAGAAAGTTGGATTCTAAAGTACCCAGCCGAGCTTTTGCCAGGACTTTCCAAGGAGAAACAGTCAAGATCTACTGTTCTTAAAGACCCGCCTCCTAATGTTATCCCACTGATGATATTTGAATTTGAAAGGAAACATTCAAGTTACAACACTGGCTTTTATTGGTCCAGGACACTGGCAGGAGGGAAAAGGGGTAGAAACTTATCTTATGCTCTGTTTGTATCCCAAGTGCATACTGGACATAGTAAGCACTCAATAAATAATAGGTTAGGAGTAGCCACTTCAAGCATCAAGAGTTTAAACCACCGTTAGACCTGATTTAGTGAGGAAAAGGATATCAGGCATGGAAGAGGCGGCACATGAGCTGAAATCACAGGCGATTTTGGATAAGTTAGGAGTCTTTCTGGACTCTAGGTGCTTATCTGTCAAAGGAAGTAATGTTGTTACTATCTCATAGGGTTGTTATGGCGACTGTAGAAAAATAAGAACATGGAACATGTTTTAAGTCAATAACAAATATCCTCCATCAACAATCTTCTTTCCTGTTTCTAAAACACTCAATGTATATATATATATATATATATATATATATATATATATATCATATGTAAACATACACATATAGTCTAAGTGCCATAAACAAGTACAGGGCTTGTAAAGTTTACAGACGCCTATGCAAATACTGTCTAAATACTTCAATTTGTTAACCCTAATAGGAAACAATAAAACTTGCGAGGGAATGTGAGACATGCTATTCCCCAGAGCAGACACTTGTTCATTCACCCCGGTGGTGTTCATCCGCCTCCCATCTGTAGAGAGAATAGCAGGTTAGACCATCGAGTTAAGGGCAGTGAGTGAAAACAGAGAGCAAAAGTGGTCCTCACTGTGCTCCTAGATCTGAGTGGCACGAACAAGAAGCTTTGTAGGGAAGAGGTAATAGAACAAATTATGCTATTCAGGTGGTGCCAGATAAAATTGTGACATCACCCTCCATGGAAGGAGTTTAGCAACGCAGAGCTGTTATTCATTCTGGAGAATGCCATCTGAAGGTCTCACTGACGTGAAGAATATTTTGCTGTTTGCCAAAGTCTATTTTTCTAAGTGGATCGGTGAATTGTTCTTCTGTGAGTTGACAGACATTTTTCCAGGATATAATTAGTTGACATTATCTGATTCAAAAGCTCTTCTTTTTCAATGAATGTTCCCGTCATTGTGGTGAGTAGCAGCCCGTTCCTTTACACCTAGCAGGTGTGTTAATATTGAAGCCAGAATATGCCCAGAGTGATGACTTCTTCTATTTTGTTCTGTAAAGTTTTTCTGCCTCTCAGGAAAGTGTTTTCCCAACTTTAAACTGAGGATCAGAAACAAGCTTTTATCTCTCTCAGACATGCCTGGTACTCCCTTGAACTTCTGTTTTTGCCTAACTTGGAAAAAAAAGGAGGGGAGGAGCAAGATACTCATTAGGTTTGCTTCAGAATGTCAAAGATGTCATGAGCATGAATATTTCCTGAAACTCTTCCCTGCTGTCTCTGCCTCTCCCACCCCTGAAGTGTGGGAGAGAGCTCGATTCTGACAGCTGTCTGGAGAAGAGCAATTTTTAGCCACTCTTACCTGGAGTTATCTGTCACTGGGAGGAGCATGATTTTTTAAAATATGGAGATAGTTTCTTTTTTAATGGGGAAAAAATCTTTGAAATCCCAAACTTAGCCTGTATTTTGGTGAGAGAAAAGAAGAAAGCCTGGCCACGGAAACCATAGTCAGTTAGTATTGGACTCTGTGCTTAGTCCTAACACAGACTCTAAATGCTAAGGAACACTGAGTCTCCAAAGGCTGCCTGATCTTTCTGGGAAGTCATTAGAGTCCTGCCAGGGATTCTTGGCTAATTTCATTCTGGCCAGGGTGGCCAGTGTACAGTCTTTGCACCATATTCAGGGTCACAACTAAGAGTAGTCCAATGGTTTCTATGAATACTCACCTGCCCGACATCTTTAATTTTAGTCTCTTGGGTATCCTGCTCCTGCCTCTCCATTTCTTGGCATAAGGTGTTCTTACTTGATTCTTCGCCCAATTGTCTAAGACCTTCCTTTTTCAGGTTCAGAACGAGCAAATAGCCAAGACAAGAATATATAAACCATTAATTTTAGTGTGCCTGTTGCTCTTTGAACAAGGTTAGGCATTAAAACAGAGCACACAGTTCAACAAACAAGTAAAGCATTAAACAGGAAGGCAGCTCTCAATTTTTGAAAAATCATCAAGAGTACTTTCCTTTGCTTTTCCCTAATGGATCCAGTTTTGAGAGGTTTTGTCTGAATTGCAGCCTGCACCTTGCAGCAATGGTCTTACTAACTGGACACCTCTCCACATCGTGCCTCTCTTACTGGAATCCTAAGTTTTGCTTAATGCTTTCTTATTTAATAACAAGAGTGAAAATTTAGCATCGGCATTTTAACAAGCACAATGTAGTGATCGGGGATTTGACAAGCTAGTAACATTCCAACCTGAGATGAGGCTCCCTGACCGTTCGGAGCTCCGGGAAGCCTTGTCGTTTCAATTTAGCCTTATAAAATGATAAATTTGTTCTAGAAAACATCCACCCCCCCCACATACACACTTTCATTGTTGCCCTCACTGAATCCCAGGCTTCTGAACCTCTTGGGGTGGGATTTCAAGTTAGAACTTGTCAGAAATAGGGTCAGGGTTGTAACTTCTCATTTCCTGCAGCAGCAATTTCTGTACTTGATGTTCACTGATCAGTCAACAGGAAGCAAACGGAAATTTCTATGATCCAAAATACAAAGGCTTTCTATCACACCTGACATGCCAGAATTCTTGCAGGCGGGGAATGTTTGGGGGAGGCAGGAAGGTAAGAACTTGAGTCAAAAGAAGGAGCAAAATGAGGCTTCCCCTATAGACTTCCTTCACTCTAAGCCCCATTCACAGAAATTTGGTATCCATGGAGACAAATGCAGTGCATGCCGAGGTTACATATCAGCAGACACAAAAGGCTATCTATCCGATCTGATGCTGTGTGGAGGATCAGCAGTGAGAACATGTTTGGGAAAAGTACTAAAAAATTAATTGAGTACCTGTCTTGTATAGAGAACCACAGAAGTACAAGGGAAAATAGGATCAAAAGTATACCACAAATGATACTCAGTATGGCATCCTTTATTTTCATGTAAGAGTCTAGACAACCTTCAGCATTCTGGTTTTTCTTAAGGCTCTAATACTACCTTTGAACGTATGAGAAGATGTTCCTGTTGTGAATTTAGATTTTATTCACTGATAGAGGAGAAGCTGATAGGTTCACTGATTTTCACATCAATTTTCCATCAACCTCATTTTCATCAATTCAATCATTACACTGCTACATACTGATGGTCTACTAACTGTAGAGTGCTGTGCCAAACAGTGGAATTGCAGAAAAAGCTATAGATTTGAACCATTGGTCTTAAATATGTTTAATTCCAAATGATGATTCATTATTGAATACTTAAGAATACAATATGAAAATAATTATTTGTTTTTAATAACTAGAAGATTCTTGAAAAAAACAAACTGTGGGTTATCTTCTGTTCAATGAGATTCAGTTTTTGATGCTCTGGGAGAGCTAGCTATTTTAAGGTACTTGTACAGTTAGCAATCAAACTCCAACACATTATTTGATCTTTTGCACTGAAAGTTCTCTTAATGTTCCCCAATTTTTTAATGGCTCAAAAACTCGGCATTTTCAAATACCATTTTTTTTCAAAAAGACCATAAGTGAAATCTCAGTTTTAAATGTATAAAGATAATTGGCATGAAAAAATTTTTTATAACATTGCAAACAGTATAGTCACCAGATCACCTTAATAAGTTTTCTTTTAAAATAATTATGTCAATGTTGAATAAATAAACTACTTAGTAATACAGAACACTAATCAATGAGAAAAAATTATAAACATTGGAGAAATGCATCGTTATAACAAATACACTAGCTGAACAACACAACAAAAGATTATTTTTTAGATGTGGTCTTACCATGTATCCCTCACTGGCCTGGAATTCAGACAAGTCTCAAACTGTGCTGGGATTAAAAGAATGCTCCACCGCACTTCTAATTTCTTAAAGAGAGAATGTTTGCCAAAGTCTTTGCTGTAGGATCTATGCTCTGGGGTGAGTTAATATGCCAGGGCTGCTGTAGCAAAATACCCAAGACTATGTGTCTTGAACAACAGAAGCTTATTTAACAGTTCTGAAAAACAAAAGTCCAGCACAATTTCTACTGAGGGCTCTCTGCTTGAAGTAAAGACACCTCTATGTTTATCTTCACATGGTTGTCCTTCCAGGTCATCTGTGTCCTCATCCTTACAAGTACGTCTGTGTCCTCATCCTTCCATGTCATCGGTGTCCTCATCCTTACAAGTACGTCTGTGTCCTCATCCTTCCATGTCATCTGTGTCCTTATCTTCATGTCATCTGTGTCCTCATCCTTCCAAGTGTCTATGTTCTTGTCTCTCCTTATAATAACACCAGCCATATGGATTGGAGCCCAACTTCACTGCAATCCTACATTCATATCTTCATTTACCATCCTTCTAGTCAAATTACCTTGTATTTATCTCCAGAAGAAACAAGATTCATCTTCACCCAAGCGCCCTTGTTTGTAAGTGCTGGCATCTCAACCAGAAATTTTTCTGCATCCTTGGCACCCTTCACTTCTACTGAAACACCTTCTGCTCATCTCAGGCATCCTTTCCTCTTTACATCCTCTCATGTACCCTTCAGATTTCACCTCAAATTTAACTCTACCGAGTGGTGTAGGAAGTCCTTTTGTCCGTGTGTTACTTTCATTGGTTAATAAAGGAACTGCTTTGGGCCTATAGCAGAGCTGTACGGGAACAGAGCCAGGTGGGGAAAACTAAATGGCATACTGGGAGAAAGGAGGCAGAGTCAGAGGGATGCCATGAAGCTGCCCAAAGACAGACGTGCTGAAAATTTGCTGGTAGGCCACGACCTCGTGGTAATACACAGATTAATGGAGATGAGTTAAATTAATATGTAAGAGTTAGCCACCACGACCTCGTGGTAATACACAGATTAATGGAGATGAGTTAAATTAATATGTAAGAGTTAGCCAATAAGAAGCTAGAGCTAATGGGCCAAGCAGTGATTTCATTAATACAGTTTCTGTGTAGTTATTTTGGAGTTAAACTAGTCAGGCAGCTGGGACAAACAAGCGGGCCCTCCTCCAACAACCAAGAGAGATATAATTGTTAAGATCAGAGTCTACCTCTATCCCAGAATTTCCCTATGAAATTATTGAATCCTTTATTGTAATTATAGGTCTTTATCCATCACAAGATTACTTTGCTAGTAAGACTATGGTAATTTCAAACCCCTACTTGGGAGCCTCCAATAATAATATTCCCCAATGTTTAACATTCAAATTCCTTTTTCCTTTTTGTCATTTCACTAAACTGTCCCATGGAGGCATAACACATTTTTGCCTTTCCCACATCTTTATTTCTACCATTCTGAACCTATCAGTCAGTCCCTGTGCATAACACATGTCTTCCTGCTTAAGGACAAAGCAACTCTCTCACACATTTTACCAAGTCTTCCCTAATTTTCCTGAGCATGCTCTTTCCTTTTTCTGAATTTCTGTTGTCCTTTTTCTTCCTTAGGGGCATTTGTTGCCTCTTCTTCTCGCTGCTATGGAGACATGTCTATTAAAGGAGATGCCAAGAGAAGGACTTTCAAAGACAGAGACCACATTCCATCAATCTCTGTACTCCCAATAGTGCGCTGAGCATATGGTACTGGATTCTTCAACAAACACTTATTCAAAAAGGGTTTTATGAATGAATTTAACATCTGTACTCTGAGAAATTCCATCACGCTGGAGTACAGAGAGAGAAGAATTGTGCTTTTAAATCTCTCAATAGAGAACATACACAGCTGAATTATAAAGGAAGAAAAAGAGAATGGTCATTCCTCTGAATCATGGGCTATTTAAGAAAGAGATTAAGAAAGGAAATGAAAAGGTTTAAAATAAGGTCACTCCTTTTAGATTATTTTTATAAGTAATAAATTGCAAAAGATATCATCATTTCAAAGGATGTTCTCCAAAGTCAATTCCAATGTATGTGTTTCACAATGGTGGTCACAGAACAAGTGTTTCATAGTTTAACTTCAGTAACCTTAGCATTGATATTCCTCTGTTTGGTGGAGTCAGACAGAGACCAATAGTTATTAAGTAATATCAATGCAGATATATCTTTATATGTACCCTTAATTTTTTTTCTCCAGCATAAGTGATTACATTCATGGCAGAGAGCAGAGAATGAATGACCACCTCTAGGGACCATAGGCAGATAGATATATTAAAATCAGGAAGATTTTTTTTTCCAATGAAAATGTAGCTGAAAGCCAATGTAGATAACCAACATCGATGACTTAAGACAGAATGGAGAATTGACCAACCACCATGACTGCATTAGCTTGCCTGAGGTGCCATAGGAAGATAGCATAGATGGGCTTGGCTTACACAACAGAAGCCTATTCCCTCCCAGCTCTGAAGATTGGAAGTCACTTCCAGCAGAGGTCGTATCTGGAGGAGACTCTTCCAAACTGTCAGACAGCAACCTCCTTTCTACCCTCATGACAGAGAGGGGGTCGAGACAGAGAAACTAACTCTTCTATCTTCTACGACCACCCACCAGCCCTGTTAGATTGAGGCTCTGCTACTAAAACTCACTTCGTTTGAACAGCCTTTGTAAAAGCTGTGTTTCCAAGTACAGGAAAAATAGGGCAAAGACTCCAATATACCAGTTTGGATGACAAGGGGGCAACATTCGCTCCAGTGTTCTGACGTGAAACTCGACACCTGAGAAGCCATTATCTCGGTTGTTCAGTGACTCCATGGCTTCTTGATATCCTTGTCCCAGATCTGCCTCATGCTCCCAGGAACTAAATCTCCGAGGATTTAGACACGCAGCCCTTGGGCCTCTTCTGATTTACTGATTACTCTCACATACTCCCCCTTGTTGTCAATAGTATTTCTTTTATCCCCGGCTCTCCAAAATTCTAAAGGAACTGCCTACAGGACTCTTCTATTTGGATGTCTCACAAGTGTGGTAAATGCAATCCGCAGTCTGTTCCCACTGCTCAGACTCAGACGGAGTCTCCAGTTTCTCATCTTACTTAACAGTACAAGATCCACTTTTATCAAAGACAGAAATGAGTCTAATTTCCAGGGTTAATTCTCTGTTTTCATCAAGCCTTCACTTTACCATTTTGATCACTGAAATATTTCATCAGCCTTCCAAGACACCATCCTGTCCTGACTTTTCTGGGATCTCCTGGTGGCTTCGCCTCAGTCTGTTTTGCCGGTTCTTCCTGGTGATTTGACAGCGGACTGCCCAGGTCCTCACTTTCTGAACTCGTTCCTTTAACACTCTGATCTACTGCTGGCCATATGTATAAATAACAATTTACAAAGTCATGAGGACAGCCTACAATGTACCCTGAACTCTGGCCTTATCTAGTCAACTGCCTAACCGTTATCTCTATGTAACAATCACACTGCAAAAGTTAACGTATTAAACGCTTACCTTCACCTCAAAATTCCTTCCCCCACTGTCTCTTAATTAGTATTAGCTCTCTTTCCACTTGGCCGAACCCTAAATTTTAGAGGAAACCATTGCTTCTTCTTGCTAAATTCCTCCCTTAGGTGTATAATCCAATCCATTTACTGAAATATTGCCTCTAACATCACAATGTATACCAAAGGCAACCACTTCTAATCATGTCCACCAAGAGCATCCTGGTCAATACCACCATGATCTTTGACTCAGCACAATAGTTTCTTTGTTAGACTCCTTTCTTCCATATTGGTTTCACATAACTGCCAGAAGGACCATGGTAAAATTAAATCAGGTCTTCTTATTCCTCTACTTAAAGCTCCATTTCAATGAGAGTAAATGTTAAACTCCTTACAGTGACTTAGAAAACCCTACACGACTTACCTAGTGCCATTGCCATCATCTGTACCTTACCAACCAATTCACCCCTCAAAGCCTTTGCATTTAATGCTGTTCCTCCTGTCTGAATGCCATTTCATTGCTCTTCCTTGGTCAAACTCAGCTTTGAACCCCAATATCCTCTCACTTTGAGACCTTTCTGGGATACTTGATTGACCACAAACTCTTATCTGACCTACTGTCTCCTTATAGTCTCAACAATATATTACCATTCCATATCCAAAACAACTTCACATTTATTAAGAAAACTTATTCTAGGCAGAAGAATCCAAGTTTCATGAGGACAATGTCTCTTCAAGCTGTCTTCCCTGTGTTAGTAAATTATGACTCTTTGCTCAAACCAATCTCCAGGGAGTTGTTCTTTTTTTTTTTTTTTTTTTGGATTTTTGAGACAGGGTTTCTTTGTGGCTTTGGAGCCTGTCCTGGAACTAGCTCTTGTAGACCAGGCTGGTCTCGAACTCACAGAGATCCGCCTGCCTCTGCCTCCCGAGTGCTGGGATTAAAGACGTGCGCCACCACCGCCCGGCTCAGGGAGTTGTTCTTGATTCCCCTTTTGTACTGTAGGTCTTTAAGCTGCGCCATTTCGACATGCAAACACACACAGCCTCCCAGAATCTGAACCTTTCACCTCTACATGACTCTTATCCAAGTTCAGGCTATGATACTTTCTCACCTCCCAAGTGCAGTGGGATTCATTATTGGTCCAATGCTTTTGCTTACCCTCAGAAGAAGTCTATCTTAGGACTCCCCTTTCTGGAATGCACGTCCCATTCTTCCCAATCTGGTCCTAGGCATAGCTCCATGAAGCCATTCCCACACATCCTCTTTCTTCACTCTCCTAGCCGTCCAACTCCCTTTCCCAGTCTTTAACTATGCCAGGCATGGACCAGGAATGCAGAGGCGCATGTGATATGCTCCCTGCCCACATTCGGACCTCTGCTCTAACTTGCTTCATCAGAGTGCTTCCCAGATCATGACACCCAAAATAGCAAGCACACTACACATGAACTACACGCAGCTCCAGCTCCTACCTTACTTTACTTTAAAGTCTTTCGTACAGCCTAAAAATCGCATATTTACTTTATTTTTAGTGTTAGGGTTTTTTGGTTTGTTTGTTTTTAATTCAGAATCTCACTTAGTCACCCCAGGTGACATTGAACTAATGACCATCCTTCTTCAGCCTCCCTAGTCCTAGGATATTATACAGGATTTTTATCGATTCTTTAATCACCTACCAAAATATAGACTATGAGAGAGAAAGTACTATATTCACTACGTGTCTTCATCACTAGGATTAGAATTGCTAATCCGCTGGGTTTATAAACCTTAGTACCTAAAATCGTATAAATAAATACCTTATTTCTCCAAAAAGAAAAAAATCAAACAATAAAAAATCATGTTCATTTCTGAAAAGGTACTTGGGTCTTTTCAAGTACTGTGTCTATCCCTAAAACATCATCTTCACCCAGATCAAAAGAGACATCTGATTCTACTGGGTGAATCACGTGCTCCCTTTCTAAGCCTGTCAGCAGTGTGGGATTAGCAGGGAAAGACATGAAACCCAAAGGCAGAGGAGGAAATAAAAAATAGGTTTTCCTCATAGAATCCAGAGTGGGGATGGAGTGGGGAGGACCCGGGGGAAGCAGAAACAACAGATGGGAACCACAGAGATTTCCAAGAGTGGGAAGAGAAATGCGGGGATTAGCTGGGGCCTCTGGCAGAGGAGGTGTCTCTAAATAACTGTACCTTGGTGCACTCAGGAGAGGGCATGTCTGCATGGCCTCACAGTGTCCTGCCTCTTCAGGGACTTTTGTGAGGAATGAGCTGGAATCTCCCTATTTTAATAATCCCGAAGCTTTGCCTCAGAAGCTGTGGGAAGGTGGGAGAAGCAGGGGCCACCAGCAGCCAGGGCCACGTGGATTCTGTTCTTCCTAGGTCCTGCTAAGGTTCGCCGGCTCATTTGCCCAAGTCCACATGCTTAGCTCTAGATATTTATTAACAATTCATTGTTTTAGGTAAGGGTAAACATGAACGAGCTCAGAATTAAGCCACAAGCTGTCGAGTGTGCATATGCACATCAACTCACCCACGGCAAAACAGAAAGCTCTCCGCTATTGCTTGGCTCAGCGTGTTTTGTTTTTGTTTTTTGAAATTATTTTAAACACTTAACCCCAAGGTATTTAAACTGTTAAAAAAAATTGTTTCTGAATATTAAAAAAAAAAATCTTTCTTGGGTTCTCCTGAGAGTGGGGCACCCCAGCTAATCACACACACACACACACACACACACACACACACACACACACACACACACACTCACACACACACACACACACACACACACACACACACACACACACACATTCTTCCCATAGTACAGTACTTTAAAATTAATAGCACATGCAGAGGAAAAACTAAACCCTTTGACGTCACTCTTGAAATGAGGAAACATAAACAGAAAAGGCTCCACTCCAGTAAGCTGCGGGCGCAGAAGCCGATTGGTCTCTGGTTTTCCTTGCCTGTGGCAACTGACAGCACCACCTCCCAGCCTCGCAGGCCGGCTGCCTGCTCACCCAGCCAGTCGCTTGCTCCGGGCACTGCAGCAAGCTCGGCTCTGTCCCAGCACTTGTCTGGGAGAAAAGTGGTGCCCTCACCCAGAGAGAGCCTGGCTCTCTACCTCCCTTCTCTCTCTCGGGCTCTCTGACTGCTTTGGCGGATCTTTCGTTTTTTTCCTTTTTTTTTTAAAGTATTTTCTTTTTCTTTTAAAAATTTACATAATTATCCTCCTAATCCTGGATGAAGTTGCTGGATTCTGCAGCACAAGTCTTCATGAACAAACCACACCGCTCAGAGATTCCCCGGCTTTCAAAGGTCACAGAACTGCCACTATGGTTAAATGTCTTGTTTAATGGTTGAGGTATGTACAACAAATTTCAGCGCAAGTTGATGTTCCTTGAGAGTACAGAGTCACAGGGAGACGCCAGGGTTTTGGTTTTTGTTTTTATTGAAAATGGACCCGGACCTCTATTCGTGTGTGTGTGTGTGTGTGTTTGTATCTATATTATTTTTGTCTGTGATTGTTCCTACAGCAACCAGCTTTTGAATTTCCTTCCTTTTTTCTAAGCGAACTGACTGAGCATTGTCACTTGCCCTGAATTAACTCTTTGAGGGCAGCAGGGTCTAGCAAGATTCCTGGCAATTCTCTGCACTTTAAGTCCCCATGGAGGAGACCCCCCCTCCTCAGTATTTTTAAATAAATGCAATATTTCTTCTCCATTGTTAATTTTAGAATTGGGTCGTTTTGGATAGAACATGGCAAGAAAATGTTGGTGAAGGGTTGTGAACCAGTAGAGGAGAAAATCAGCTTGGTTGGTTTGTTGTTGTTTTATGGGGTTTTTTTCTCTTTCTTTTTTTTCTTTTTTTTTTTTCTCTTGAGTTTGTCGTGTTGGTCAGTAGCAGACCTCAAGCTGAAGACAGTGGTAGAACAGAAAGGAACAGCTGGTAGTGAGAGGGAACACAGAGTAATGGGTGGGGGTGAATTGTTGAGGGGAAAAAAATCCACTTTATCATCTTGCTACAATTTATAAAAAAAAAAAAAACCTATTTTCAGTCTCAAAGCTAACAGGGGAGATGTAAGTACAGAGTTATGTGGCCAGTGATTTAGGTCTTATTATTTACAAAGGAAAACAAAACTTTATTATCACTGTAAGATTGGGTAATTATCTCTTCCTGAATGGGTTGAAAGTCGAGTTAGATATTTAATTAGAGACTTAAGTGATGGAGCCTGGGGACTAATTAATCACCTAAAAATTCAGCTCCACATGTGCTCTGGCCAGAGACACCATTGCAAGAAAGGAAACACAAGCCAAACACATGCATTCGTGTATGGTAGCTGCTGCAGAAGTCACAGTTGAACACAGGGCTGACATTTTCGGTCACACATTATTACGTGTCTGAGGGGACCTTGCTGAGAATCAGCCCTGTCTAGCATTCAGTTTTTTTTTTTTATAAGAGCAATTCACACAATACACAGCTAACATGGACTTCTTTATCTGAGAGTTATGCAATAGCAAATGAGACAGGATTGTTTGAAACCATTCCCTCGCTCCAAAATTTCTAACTCGCTCTCCTTAAAGTTTCCATTCTCAATGCCGAGAACTAGAAACCTGTGAAACTGGGTCATATCAGTAGCACCGTGAGGCAAGGCTCAAACTCATAGCGCACTTGAAGGGGTTAACAGAATTAACTGCATAAAGCACCTCGTTAAGGACAGCAAAAATATTAGCTCTGAATTGCAGGGGATGTGCTGCGAGTGGACAATCGCTTTTCTGCAGCGCCCAGTGGGAAAACAAGGACGTTGTGTGTTGCAAATGCGTAACTGCAGCTCCTCCCTTTCCTCAGCTTTATCTTTTATTACTGGCTGCTGAAACAAAGAAGGGTGTCAGGGGTTCCCTCTGGATTGGCATTTGCTCTAGTAAAATGAAGTCCTTTTTATCGCAAGCAGAAACTCAAAGTTAACTAGCGACAATTCCCAAATCCAAATCCTCTTGATAAGGCTCTCTACCTGACTGAACTGTCTGATTTCCGAGGGCCCCACTAACTAGCGTGTGCCAAAATCAGGGAAGAGGGCTGTTTCGGCAACAGTCACTTGGAGAAACTAATTTTTGAAGAAAGTTACTTAGGACAAGGGTGGAAAAATCCAAGATGTATCAGAGACAGGCATCAGTTTAAAGAAAACAATGACACCAGGACACCTTTTAACGCCTTCCACAGTGTGTAACACAAAGCCACCCATTGTTGGGGTGGAATCAAAACCCGAGCTTAAAACTGTTTGCTGAGAATTCACCCAACATACATTGTAAATTATCTAAGTAATTTTAAACCTGGAATTTTTTTTAACCGCTTTGAGAAATGTTTTTGGTGTTAAGTCCAGCTTAAAATATAACCTGGAAACTGTCAACGATCAAGACAAGGGCATTCCAAACGTCGGCTCGTGCTCTTTTTCAGCCAAAAGGATGTCATACACGCAAAAGTGAAATGACCAAGCTTCCCCAAGTGGGCATGTGCCACCTGGAAAGGCCTCTGCCCAGTAATTATTCTAACTTGTTGTTTGCCAAGCTCAAATCACAACGGAAACTGCTTGTTGATTCACGGAACATAGTGCTGGAAGGAATTTATTAAGCAAGAAGTTATCCAACGCCATGTCTACAAGGGCTTCATTATATAAAAGACAGCTGTCAAATTTAAGGGTCAGAGAAGATTTGAGATTATCTAGGTAACAGCTATTTTTTTTTTCTCTCTTCGCTTTTCAAGGCAGGGTTTCTTTGTTTAGCCTTGGTTGTAATGGAACTCACTCTGTAGACCAGGCTAGCCTCGATCTCACAGAGATCTGCCTGCCTCTGTCGCCTGAGTGCTGTCTCTTGTACTACCACCTGGAGGTAATAGCTATTTTATCTGGTTTTATCTCACACTGCAGAAGTCATATATGTAACATAGGATGGAACCCTCTGTGTCCATGAACGGTCCAAAGAATTCGCCATCCTGAGGGTTCAGTTCACATATCCCAAAGAGCTATTTGGTAAAGTAGGAATCTTTTTTAGTAGGTACACCTCCTGGAGGAAGAAAACTTTGGCATTTGAAGATTTGCCTGGCCTCTCTCACAGTGGTGAGGCCATTGCTGTAACTACTTCCTGGAAGTGGCATCTTAGTGTCCCCAACATTTTCGTTCACTTCACTTTCCCCAGAAGAATGGCCTGGGCGGGCACTCAGCATCAGGTCTCTCCAGGCATCCTTGCTTTCATTCATGATTCTCGAAGCATCCCTGCTTTCATTCATGATTCTCGAAGTATCCCTGCTTTCATTCATGATTCTCAAAGCATCCTTGCTTTCATTCATGACATGTTGCCTACTTGGTTTCTTAGTAGACTTTAAAGTGCTCGATGATGAGATTTGAGGAAAAGAAAAAAAAGTAACTGTAGAGACCCAAACTGACTAAATGTCTAGATACAAGGCATATTTAGAAACTTGACTAGCAAGAAGAAAATGTGTCAATCTTTCAATGTTAAATCAAGGCACTTAAAGCCCCTCCTCCAAGGAGTATTTAACCGTTTAAACACGTTAACATGCAATTAGGAGAGTGATTACACGGAATGAACTGGAAAAAAAGAGGGGGAAAAAGCAGTGAATGGGGACCAGAGAACAGGATGAGCAGACTTGTAGGCAGCAACTAGCTGACGGACACTAAGCTATTCAGTTATTCTTGACCTTGTTTCTTCATCTGTGTGAGGAGCTGGTTGGATTAGATTATTTCTAACATCCCTGTATGCCAAACTTTTTTGTGAAACAGTCTTTTCTAATTTTACATACCAATCCCAGTTCCCACACCCTCCCCTCCTCCTGCTCCCTCCACCTTCCCCCAATCTCACCCCTATCCACTCCTCAGAGAGGGTAAAGCTTCCCATGGGGAGTCAGAGTCTAGCACATTGCCTTGAAGAAGGACCAAAGCACTTCCTACTATATCTAAGATGAGCAAGTTATCCTTCCAAAGAGAATGGGTTCCAAAATAGGCCCAGCTTTTTATACTGTTTTTAGTTTCAACCAGAGGCTTGGCTTTTTTGGGAGGAGGGATTGCTTTGTTTTAAAACATTTATTTATATGTAAGTGTGAAAGTATCAAGCTTTTATTCAAAAAGTATCAAAAAGAAACTACTGTTGCTACTCAGTATGTTTCTTAACCTGGAGTGAATGCAAAAGGAGGCTGGGGCTAAGAAGGTGGCTCTGTGGGGAAAGTACTTGCTGAGCAAGTTCAGATCCTCCACAACCAGATAAAAGCTAGATATAGCAGCAGGCATCTATAACCACAGTACCTAAAGGACAGAAACAGAATGGATGGTGGGAGCTTGCTAGCTAGCCAACATAGGCAAGCTCCAGGTGGGAAAAGGGTCTGTCTCACAAAACAAAACAACAACAAAAACAAGATAAAGAGCAATAAAGGAACTTGAGTTCAAGCTCTGATCTCCACATGAACACATGCGCAAGCATGTGCACACACACACACACACACACACACACACACACACACACAAGTTGGGGAGGGAGACAGTGAGAAGAAAAGGCTACATAAAGAAAACAGCTGAATGCAAGTTAGATTGCAAGAAGTGAATTTTTATCCATCTAGGTGTCTACTATGATCAGGGTGAAAATGTTGGTATTCTTTTGCAGTGACAATTTTAAAGAGTAGCGCGCTGAGGAGAGCCAGATTTTGTCATAATTTGACTTATTCTCCAGCCTGAGATGGAGAATACAACTCATGCATTAGGGTTTTCCTCTGCATCCCTCAAGTTACAGGAAGAACCTTTTGAGAGTGTTGAAAGCAGCCCGGAATATCAACAGCCTTTTGAGGAGGACTGGCAGCCATGATGAGTCGAATTCTGATGTAACGTGATATCCCTGCTGTGGGGAGCACCCTCTGTCTGGAAGCTCCTGACAGTGGTTCCAGAACTTTCAAGAATCACTTATGTGAGTTTGTGGGGGCCTCAGCTTCCTTGTCTTGACGGCTGTTTGGTGGTTTTCCTTTCCATCCCATGATCTCTCTGCTCTGAGGAGATTTCGTGCTGAGCCATTAGCAAGGGCCGAGTTCTCCACCTCACGGGTCAATCGCACCGCTTCTTTTCACGCTTTACCGTTACTTAGCTAAACCCATGTGATTCTACCTCCAAGATGATCACATCACCAAGGAAAAGCAAAAGCAATCACGAGCCCTGGGTGGGTATGGAGAATTTCCCCCAGAAAGACCGTCACTCCGCTGGGAAAGTTCCTCCTCCTTGCCGTGTTTCTCTCCTGTAAAGTGGTAGGCCTCCATGCTGGAGCAATTCTTGAAACAGCAAAGGGGCGTGGTTTCTGTTTCCTGGAGATGAGACATCAGTGTTATAACACAAACATCTTTATTGTAATTGTCGGTCATTCTAAAGAGCCTATATTTTTCCTTTCCCTGGCATTGCTTCTACTCCAATTGGGTTTTCTTTACAGAATAGCTGAGAACAAGTTGATAACAAAGTTGGGCGGACTCTCAGGGGGAGGAAAACCTTCTGGAGAGTTGGCTGTTGGCTGTGTATCCCTCGTGAGGCTGTGAGCCCTGATATAGGCGTGCTGGCTCATCCGACTGGCTGCCTTTGATGTAGCTCAATTATCCTTATCCAGACACTGGTACATTCTCTGTGTCTAGAACCAGCTGGCATCTCTGCCAAGTAAGGGCTTACAATCCATAGTCGAAGAATGGATGGTAAGGAACAGGCTTTTCACTTCAAATAAACCTAAAAACAGCATGACAGCGCCCAGAAATCTGTAAAACACAGGTAATTCTTAATAATATTCAGTAAAGACCTCAATATTAAACACTCTAAATCCTATCAACAACAGTCTGCATTAAGATTTGTGTATAGTATAGAGTATGACATTGATAGCTGATGTCAGGCCTCCAGTAGTTTTGTCCAGCATGAGGAGTTCTGCCTCCTACCCCTCCCTCTGTCCTTCCCCTCCTTTTTCCCTTCTTCCCCTCCTCTTTCCCTCCCTCTCTAAACTGTTTCTCCTCTCTCCTCCCCTCTCTCTTTCATCTGTAAGGGGAAGATGAACGAAATGAAGTGTGACAATGAGGTTTTGGTGGGTTTTCTTTATATAATATTTAGAGTAATATTTGCTTTAATTTTCTTTTTTCTAGCAATTGGTGTGACCATCTAAGGAACACCTAAGAGTTAGGATTCTGTGTCTTCCTCTGTCTAGTATGGGATGTTAGGCCACAACTGGTCAGGGATAAGGAGCATGCTTCTGTGAGCCCAGGCAGAGGTCAGGATGCAATTATGAGCTTGGTCAGATCTTGATATCTAGAGCAAATAATAATCAATGGTTCTCATACCCTTTAACTCTATCATATTAGCATAAAAGTGTAATAAATTTTGCATTATTTGTCATATAAAAGTCAGAAACTAGCCAGGTGGTGATGGTGCACACTTTTAATCACAGCACTTGGGAAGCAGAGGAAAGAAATCTCTGAGTTCGAAGCCACTGAGTTCCAGGATTCCCAGGGCTACACAGAGAAACCCTGTCTTGAAAAACAAACAAACAAAAAATAAAAAACTAACTGAACCCAATAATAAATGGATTATTATTATTTTATATTCTTTTAATAAAATATCACTGTTACTTAAAAGAATGAAGTAGACCTGCATACAAAAGATCAGGAGTGATTTTCCAGATCTATAAAACTGGGAAAAATCTACATTGACATCTGTACAAATAGGCAGAACATTGGTACATTCTCAGAGAAAAATCTCTGGAAATTTAGATAAAAAGTGTAAC
Organism: Microtus oregoni; assembly: GCF_018167655.1. Lineage (NCBI taxonomy): Eukaryota > Metazoa > Chordata > Mammalia > Rodentia > Cricetidae > Microtus > Microtus oregoni. Next base: position 3,137,177 of record NW_024543065.1, on the reverse strand, counting down.
AAATGAATGCTTCTAAAAGAAAAACCTGAAATGTAGAGGAGAAAGACAGTTTTTATGAATTCAGTGGAGTTGTTCACCTTTTCCCTATAAGCTTATGACATTTACAGCCGAAATCATTTTGGTATTATGTTTGTGACACTGTGTGGTATTGACGTTGAAAACAAAGTTAGAAGATGAAGGAAAGAAGGCTTTCCATTTGGCTTTGATTTTATTTTATGAGCTTTTGAAACTGACAGAAAGAGAGAACACTCTAGAAGAGTCATGGACAGGAAAACAGAGAAAACCCAACGGTCCAGCTTGAGTCACTTTGGGACATGAACGGCCCTCAAGACTTGATTTCCTTCAGTATAGAATGAGGAGCTTTGTCAAGACCAAAGTTCACTTTACTTGCTGTGGTGCTCATGAAAACATTTTGACTAAACCAATATACGTTATATATTGTACTGGTTTGAACATATCAGTTAAATTACCTGTTTTAAAATTGGTTCAGTTTCGCTTAATTTTTCAAATTAGTGAAACACAGAGAACTTATAATTTTCTCAGATTGTCTTGAAGGAAACTATATGTCTTAGGCAAACATTTAAAATAAATTTAAATCATAATATCAGTTATTTAGAAAACATTGTATTAATATGTTCATATCGTAGGTATACCAACAACTGATGTTCGTTCTGTTTCAATATGATTTATGCATTTCTTGGTTTTCCATGAGAAAAACAAATACCTACCTTCATTTCCCTTTCTCATTACACCAGTCTCCAGCTGCGTGCAGTGAGAAGAAAGAACTCAGTCATTCTCAAGTGTAGACAGCATTCTCATGAGAGGAGATGCCCGGCACTATGGAGGTCTAAAGAATGCCTCGATTTAGAAAAGGTCACTAACTCTCAGAGGAGTTGCTTCCGGTGTGGCACACTGTGGCCTCTCCCTCCGTCCTTCACACCAGTGTCCTCATTTTTTTCAAAGAAAGGAAAACACGATTTCAGTTTGGCTTTTAGTTCAATTCGGAAATTTTAGTCATCATGGAACACATCTAGTAGCTTTATTTCCTCCTTCCTGGGGTCTTTTTATTCCTAGAGAGAGGAATAATTCAGATGAAACAAAAAAAGAAGCGGGAGTCTGTGTAATGGCTCTCTTGGGCCATAATGACAATCTGACACATTCTTCTCTTCTGTTAAAAGTCATTGTACTATAAAGATGCTTCGAAAGCTTATAAATACAACAACTCATACATATTTCTCTCTCTGTCTTTTTAACTGATCCTGATACCTCAGTGCTTGTGTGTAGTTTCGAGAGACAATTATGGGGCACACAATTATGGGGCACAGGCCTTCTCAGACTTGAAACACAGAGACAAAGGAGAGCTCAGGGGTCAGCACTGGTCTAGCAGCTGTGAGGTCCTGGGTTTGGTCTCCAGCATCTCTGGGGAAAACTTTTAATGTCTATACTCATGTCAGAACTAACAGGTAACTAAAAGGTCATAGTGAATTCCCAAACATTCTCCCCTCTAAGGCAAAGCTTTTAAAACTAAACACACCATATATTTATTGAAGTAAATGGCAAATTGTAATTTAAAATAAAATAGGTTTAAGTGACATATTTTTGGAGAGAAAAGGAAAAGAAAGAGGATAAAAAGAAGATCCACTCATTTTTTTTGTTTTTAAAGAGCCCCGAATTTGTAACCTAAAATCCGAGGTTTGGGTTCTGGATGCAAGAATGATTGATACTCTTGGCAAGGTATTTAGCAGTTTTGGTTTTCGCATCTCTAAAATGTATCTTGCAGCAGGTACTTTTGGGCCCTCTAATTTCAGGCTTTCGTGTGTAATGAGTCACTTCACTCTTAACAAAAAGGACACAAGTCACTTTATTCTCACACCACTCTTGTTACGCAAGGACCAGCTGAGTTCATCCAAAGCAAGGCAATTGAGACCGAAAGGAATTCCAGCTCGTGGAGCCAGGGTTCCACTTCATTCTGGTGACAAGTTTCGGTTGTTCTTACACATTTTTAGTTCATCTCTACTCACACTAAGCACGACTTGGAAAACATTTTTAAAAATATTTATACAAAGCATAAGAGCATTTGTTTCCAAAAAATGTTAAAGCATTCTTCTAACTATATTTATACACACGAGGTTCCAAAATAAAGAGAAATTACATTATTTTATATTTAATGCCTTAGAAGTTGACACTTCAAACTTCAGGAAGGTGTTTGGCTATGGGGCATACAAGGATGCTCAGAGAACATTCTGTAGGGAGGTCATTCTTGTTCATGACTGTGTACAAGTTAACCTTACTCTGCTGAGATGAAGGTGTATATGGTATGTCTCATAAAAGTGTAAAAGAGATGCAAAGGCTTTATTTGCTGAGTGTGTAGAGAAGGAAAGAGAGTAAGTGTGTAAGCCTACAGCACTGTGGGCTTAGATGAGGTCTTGGATTAGTATACGGATAGTGTTGTGTTGAGTGCTTTAAGATAAATGCAATTTTGTTGCAGTTTGAAAGTTTCTCCTCAGAATTCAAGTGCCGGAAGCTTAACTCCCAGGGTAACTATATGAAGAGGCAGAGCTTTGTAAAAAGTATTAAGTGCATGGGGTGTAAGTCCCATGAAGGGGTTAGTGTGGCAGCCATTGGAGTGGCTGAGTTACCCCGAGAGTGGGTTGTTATAGACATGCCTGGGTGTCACCCCCAGCCTTCCTAGGTGGCTTGTTATCACTTTCTGCCATGTTATAAGGCAGAATGCCTGTTGCTCGCACCGAGCTCTTGAGATCCCCAGTATCCAGAATTGTAAGAATCCTTTTCTTTATAAATTACCCATTCTCAAGTATTATGTGGTAGAAACAGAGAAAGATCTGTGTTGTTTTCTTGCCTTTTCTCTTCTTTATTAAACGATAGCACATATTGCCTAAATTATAAATGTATTGATCATTCACTTACGTTTGGGAAATCTCTGTACCTCTGTGTGTTATTCAGGTTGCCAGAGTGTTGGTTCATGTCAGAATCTGGGATGCTGAGGTGGGAAGATTGCCTCAGTTTTTGAGGCAAGCATGGGATGTAAGTTCAAAAAAACCTGGATCATGTCTTAAGACCTCTTATTACTCAAATCAAGACAATGGATTTTTATATCATCACCATGCCAGAATCCCCTCGTGTCTTTTCCATCTCCACTTCGACATTGTGTCTTGAGACTTTGATGGAGGAAGGTCATTGGTTAAAAAAAAAATAAAGAAACTGCTTGGCTGGCCCTCATAGGTTAGAACACAGGTGGGTGGAGAAAACAGAACAGAATGCTGGGAGGAAGAGGAAGTGAGCTCAGACTCGACAGCTCTCCTCTTGGGAGCAGACGCCTCAGGAGAGACGCCATGCCCCGCTCCCCGGCAAACACACGCGATTCAGCTCCGACCCAGGATGGACGTAGGCTAGAATCTTCCCGGTAAGCGCACCTTGGGGTGCAACACAGATGATTAGAAATGGGCTAAATTAATATGTGAGAATTAGCCTAGAAGAGGCTAGATAGAAATGGGCCAAGCAGTGTTTAAAAGAATACAGTTTGTGTGTTGTTATTTCAGGGCATAAGCTAGCAGGCGGCCGGGGTGCTGGGGATGCAGCCCCACCACTCCTATTACTACAAGACTTGTAAATTGTTTTTATATATTTATTTTTTGTTTCTTTTCATTGCATGAGATTTAGTTTATTTGTTCACTGTACTGTGTAAAGCATTGAACTTGGTCCAGTTTCCTTTTTTTATTGATTATATTGAGCTACACCTTTTTCTCTGCTACCCTCCCTTCCACTCCCCTCCCCTTCAACCCTTTTCCATGGTCCCTATGCTCCCAATTTTCTTGTCTTTTTCTACTTCCCATGTAGAATACATCCATGTACGTCTCTCTTAGGATTCTCATTTTTGTCTAGGTTCTCTGGGATTGTAAATTGTAGGCTGGTTTTCTTTGCTTTACATCTAAAAGCCACTTATAAGTGAGTACATATGACATTTGTCTTTCTGGGTCTGGGTTACCTCACTAATATGATGTTTTCTAGATCCATCCATTTCTTATACTATGGATAATGTTGGCCTAAATCTTTTGGTACAGGATCCGTCTATTTCTATTGAGAACATGCCTAGAAATGAAGTTGCTTGACCTTGGGAAATCACGTTAAATGTTAGTGGAAAATTTAATACTTCTCAAAGTTCTTATAAGATTGTACACTATCACTAAGAGTCCTTTTCCTCCCTCATGTTCCACATCAGTACTTCTGCAAGGTATAGAGGAAAGGCAGTCCTATGCATCTTGCTGATTCCCTTTTCACAGGTATCACAAGCCTATAAATATCTTTGTTGTTTATATATAAATATAAAGATCCAGTCCTTCTATATTTTAATTCTAAAAGATTCTTCATATTTCTTCGGTATCTTTGATTGTTCTAAGTGGCACAAACATCTTCTCTATTAGTGAAATTTCCTGTTTTATGCTTCAGTGTTATCTTGAATTCTTTACATTTCTACACAAAATTTTGAATTAAGATGCTTCACTACCACACCAACCAATCAGCAAGGCAAACAAACAGTTGGGATACAGGTTTATCTGAGAGAATGATGTCTTCCCTGCACATAGTATACCCCCTTCCATTTTGTAGATTTTTGTTACTTTTTCTCAGTCATACCTTATAGCTGGTTTGTGATAGCTCTTGCAGTACCTATTAGTAGGCACTTAGTATTTTGTTCTTATCTAAACAGCACCTCTCCGATTTCAACACTTTGCTTCCAATATACATAGAAATTATTTTTTGTGTGTATACAGTTTATTATCCATAAGCTTGCTAATGGCAATAAACCAATAAAAATTAGTTTGCTAATGATAATAAGCTCAAACCTCCTGCATTCATTTAGAGTTTGTCATATATACATGTGTTTATGACTGACTGATAGGGACTGGGTAACCTAGTGGGGAGCTTTGTTGCTGGAGAAGACTGATGTTGCCCATAGTTCTTCATCTAGGGACGGGGTCATGTGAGATTCCCCTCATCCATGTTGGCAGGTCGATTAGTATTAGTATTCTTCAAGTCCTGTTTAGGTAACCATATTGTTGAGGTGTCCTTGGTATAGTTTCCCTGTCATATATTACAGACAATATTATGTAGCAAACATATGGTTCTTCATCTCTTACATTCTTTCTGCCTCCCCCCTTCTGAAATGTTTTCTAAACCTTATGTGCAAGGGTTGTATTGTCAATTGATCAATCAGGCTGGGCAGCCCACAGACAGGTGTTCTCAGCATTTTCCCCAATTTTGTGCTCTGCAGCTTTACTGAAAATATTTAACTAAATCTAATTTTTCTGGTAAAATCTGTAGAGTAGTTTAAGTATTGAATCATGATGTTTTCAAATGGGGATAATTTTCCTTCTTGACTGTTTTTGTTCCTTTTATATCTTTGTCTTGTCTTATTGATATCAGACTTTGAGCACAGTAATGAATAAAAATGAAGATAGTAGTAACCCCTGTCTTCCAGATTTTGGAAGAAATGTTTTCAATCCCTGCCCCAATTTAGTATAACACTGTCAGTTGATTTTTGAATAAACCTATTATTAAATTGAGGTATGTTTTGTCTTTTTCTAATTTCTGTAAGACATCATCATGCAGGCAGAGTGAGCTTTATCAAGTACATTTTCTGATATATGGAGATGATCAGAAAATTTCATCCTTGAGATTACTTACATGGTGAATTGCATTCATTCATTTGTTCATTTTGAACAACCTTGCAATGCAAAGATGAAGTCTCCTTTGTCTTTTGTCATGATGCATAATCTTCTTGATTTGTCCTTGAATTTCATATACAAGTATTTTGTTGGGAATTTTTGTGTCTTTCTTCATCGGGTTATTAAGTTGTATATTTTCTTTGTGCTGTTGTGTCTTGACTTGGTTTGGATATCAGGATAATACTGGCTTCACCAAATGAATTTGATGGGGATCCTTCCCTCCCTGTGTCAAGGAACAATTTAAGAAGTGTCAGCACCAGGTGATCCTTAGAAGAGTATTAGAATTCACCACAACTCTTCCAGGAATTTTTTTTTTTGTGGAGATTGTAACTGAAGGTTTCTCTCATGCCTGCTAGTTCCCCCAAAAAACCACTCTGAGGCTTAATATCAATTATAAACTGTTTTGCCTATTAGCTCAGGCTTATTATTAAATCTTATAACTTAAATTAGATCTTATAACTTAAATTAACCTATTTTTATCATTCTATATTTTACCACCACACCCCTGGCTTGTTACCTCACATCTTGCTTCCCCAGTGGTTTCTGGTATCTTGCTAACTCTGCCTTCTTTTTTGCTATATCTTTGCTTGGATTTCCCACCTGACTTTATTCTGCCTGGCTATTGGCCAAATAATATTCTTTATTAACCGATGGTATTAAGACATATCACAACATACAGAAGGGCATCCCACATCAGGAGATAATTTTATCTACTATCTCAATCTTATTGTTCCTCATGGACCTGTTTATAAATAATTTATGACTTTATTTCAGTAAACCTCATACATTTAGAAATGTATCTGTTTCATGGACATTCTCCAGTTTCTTGGAGTATGAGTCTTCCTTGTATTCTGTTGTAAGAGAGCTGCTTGTTTGTTCCTGACTGCTCAGCCCCAAAATAATCACACTGAAGCTATATTATTTAAAACACTGTTTGCTGGCATATTTCTGGCTAACTCATATCCTAAATTAAATCTCCATTAATCTGTGTATCGCCACTTGACTGTGACTTACTGGGTAAAGTTATATCCAGTGTCTGTCTCTAGAGGGGGCTACATGGCTTCTCCTTGACTCTGCCCTTCTTTCTCCCAGCTTACTGCTTAGTTTCCCCCACCTACCTCTATTCCCTGCACAGGCCCAAGACGGTTTCTTTATTAACAAATGGTATTCACAGCATACAGGGGGAATCCTACATTTGTATTTGCTGGTGATCTTCTGGATTTCATAGGTTCTGTTGTTACATCTCCCTTTTTGCTCCTGGTGTCATTTATTTGAGTTTGGTTAATTTTACTTTTACAGAATTCAATAAAAAGATTATCACCCCATGACAGCTGTAAGATGATGGCCCTTGTCCCAGCAAAGTTTGTCCTCAGAGTTAGAGACATCAATAAGGGTTTATTATAACTGGTATAGGGTTGAGTTGGGGGTGGATATTATGTAGGCTTTGGGATCTCACTAAAAAAATTGAATGGAATAATAGGTAGGTATAATAATAATAATACTAGTGAGTAATAGAGTGAATACTTGTGAGATATTTATAGACAATTTACATTGGTATAGATTACTGTATATTGATACAAATTCAAATTATATTTGTTATATTAAATATGCTCCTATTTCTGTTTACAATATTTTATACCTATGCAAAGTTATTTTGTCATACTGTATGCAAGCATGTTTCTGCCTCTGTTGAAGACATCCTGTATATTGACACAATATTAGGATATATTTTTCAGATTGCATTATACATTTCTACCCCTGATCAAGATACTTATACGTTGTTTACATTTTGAGGTCATGACCCTCATTTGCTGCACAGTTGTTCAAATATTGTGTAATATTCTAATATAAATTCATAATCTTTAAGTTATAAAGGTATTAAGTATTATAGGTCAATAGTCATCCATGTTCGTCACACTTATATTTAGGCTAATCAGGTTCTTTAGATACATAGAAATTGTATTCTGAATAGATACGTAATCTTCAACCACTTCAAAGAACTGTAAAATATGGTATTTAAATAGCATAGGAGTCTGTTGACGTGAGACACAATTGCTCCTGTAGCACCAATCTGTTCCCAAGAGAAGATACTCCACTTGGAGCTGGTTTCCTTCTTGGCAAAAGTGGCTTTTGAGCAAGGAACTGCCCATGCAAAATCACAAAATACACAGTGTCCAGACTGGACAAGCAGGATACAAGAAAAAAGATTGCCAAAACTTGCCAAGACAGGGTAAGACGGTTTTGAAAATTTTCTTGCCTCTGAAAATGGTCTGTCAGTTACCCTAAACCTTAGCTAATGTTGGTTGCTCCATCAATGCAAATGAGACTTTGGGTGATTGCCCAGGTATCCAGCTGTCTCTGACATTTACTGCACATTTTGGAAGCTGCTTGATTGCACTTCCTGCCTACTCAAGTAATATTATCTCCCTTCTCAGGTCTTCCATGGGGCTAAAGACTATATAGTCATAGTGACTTTCCTGTTATGGCCTAACCAAGCCATTTCTAATACAGGACTTAGACTCCTTAGGATAAAATAATTATTAAAACATTTAGCATATGTTTCTTGCTTGATATTGTTTATGCTGGTTGTAATTCTAATTTCTATACTTGATATCTGTTCTTATTGTATGTAGCTTTATATTGGGTTTGGAACTCTCTTATTTAGACAAAAAGGGAAAATGATAGGGAATCTCCTTCAGCCAATGGTCTTTGAGAGGCTGGACCAGGTTGGGCATGGCTTTGGGTACCAAAATGATGTGCCCCCCCTCCCCTCTCACACCTGGATGCTGGATTCTGTTCTTATTTCCCATTGCGATCTGTGAGTCCCCCTTAAAGAAAGAACCCCTTATTATATGCAATTTAGAGCTAGTGTGGGATTACTTTGTTCATGCTCCCATTCATCCAGTGAATTTCTCATCAGAAACAATTCTCTCTTCCATTGATTCTGAGTATTATTTTTCTAGATCCTGATTCATTCATTTCTTCCCTAATCTTTCCTATGTCTTGTCCTTAATTGGGTTTGGAATTGGATTCTTGCATCGAATAGATTTTAAAAGTTGATGATTATCAGTCAGTTGAAAATAATTTCAACTTCAAGCTTTTGGACAGATTTATTGCTTACAAATACATTTATCGATTGGCAAATGGGTTAGCGTTGTTTAGTTCGTGATTACTTGTGAATGCAATTCTAATGTGTTTATGAACTCTCTATACAAGAATTTGAGGCTTAAAATTAGTTACAACTTTGCTTATACAATGTCCCCCACGCCTATGAAATGAATGACTATTGAGTTATTAAGTGTAGTCCTCCACATATGTCAACTAGAAATTCATTCATCATGCAAATCTTCTGTATTTGTGCTCTTTTTCCCTATATCAATTATTCAAATAGGCAGATTAAAAACTTCCTCAGGGCTGAGGACACAGCTGTTTTCCTTTTAGATATTCTCCCTTACTCTTATATTGCATTTAACAGTTTGAAATTTCATTTTTGTAGCTTAAGGTTGAATATCAGAAATTGCATAAAAGTTACAATAATATTGTGATGTTATGCTTTTAAGTCCCATCTTTACCCTTTGGATAAATAATTGATTCTTAGAGAGCAAGCTCTTTTTTTTTTTTTTTTGGACCAGTAAATTCTTTTTTTTCCCCTTTCTTTCTTTCTTTTTATTGATTTTTATTGAGCTCTACATTTTTCTCTGCTTCACTCCCTGACTCTCTTCTCCCCCTTGAACCCTCCCTCAAGGTCCCCATGCTCCCAATTTACTTAGAAGATTTTGTCTTTTTCTATATTCCATGTAGATTAGATCTATGTAAGTCACTCTTAGTGACCTCATTGTTGTCTAAGTTCTCTGGGCTTGTGGTTTGTAGGTTGGTTTTCTTTGCTTTATGTTTAAAACCATATATGAGTGAGTACATGTGATAACTGTCTTTCTGTGTCTGGGTTACTTCACTCAAAATAATGTTTACTAGATCCATCCATTTTCCTGCAAAATTCAAGATGTTGTTATTTTTTCTGCTGTGTAGTACTCCATTGTGTAAATGTATCACATTTTCCTTATCCATTCTTTGGTCAAGGGGCATTTAGGTTATTTCCAGGTTCTGACTATGACAAACAATGCTGCTATGAACATAGTTAAGCACATGCCCTTGTGGCACAATTGATATATATCCAAAAGTGGTATTACTAGGTCTTGAGGAAGGTTGTTTCCTAATTTTCTGAGAAATCGCCACACTGACATACAATGGGGCTGTACCAGCTTGCATTTCTACCAGCAATGCAGAAGTGTTCCCTTTCCCCCATAATCTCTCCAGCATAAATTGTCATCAGTGTTTTTGGTCTTGGCCATTCTTACAGGTGTAAGATGGAATCTCAGAGTCGTTTTAATTTGCATTTCTGTGCTGACTAAGGATGTTGAACATTTCTTTAAGTGTCTTTCAGCCATTTTAGATTCCTCTGTTGAGAGTTCTCTGTCTAGGTCTGTACTCCATTTTTTTAATTGGATTATTTGGTCTTTTGGTGACAAATTTCTAGAGTTCTTTGTATATTTTGGAGATCATAACTCTGTCTGATATGGGGTTAGTGAAGACATTTTCCCATTCTGTAGGCTGTCATTTTGTCTTGTTGACCATGTCCTTTGCTTTACAGAAGTTTTTCAGTTTCAGGAGGTCTCATTTATTAATTGTTTCTCTTAGCATCTGTGCTACTGGGGTTATATTTAGGAAGTGGTCAGAGCAAGCTCTCTTAATAGTTTATAGCCACCAAAAGATTTCAGTGCATACACAGACACATACTACATATGCTCTTAAAATTTCCATAGCTGTGTATAATTAAAGGAAAGAAGTCTAAAAAGCCAAGGTAAAAGTGAAAATATCTGAGAATTGCTTAATATGATATAAATTTATAATTATTCCACTGAACAGAAACTCAGCCATTATGTTATATCGCTTACATAGTTTTATCCTTGTTTGTTTTTTGCTTGTTGCCTTTAATTCAACTTTGATCACTGTTAAAATCTGTGAAATAAGCATTGTGTTATTTATGGCTTGCATGTCATATTATTTTCCACTCTTTTGTCTTTTAACTGTCTATATGTTTATCACTTAGAATTGCCTCTTTACAAATCAAAGTTTAGTAAAGTTAGTTTTATCGCTTTAATTATATTTTTGTGGAGTATTTAGTCCTTTTATATTTAATGCAATCATTTAGTGTACATAGTCTATTTGTCTATTTTATTCTCTCTCTTTTTACCTTTTATTCTTTTTGATTCAGTACTTATCATTGTGTTGCCTCCTTTCTTATTAGGTTTATTTGTTTTGTATTATTTTACACTGTAGTGTAGTGTATCCTTTGATGAAGGATACAGGATACATCTATGACCTAACCAAAATATGATATTCATTAATGCTCTGTCCCTTCAGGAGAAGTGTGAGAGCACTGGAATACCTCAACTGCATTTATATACCTCATGAATTACATGTTGTTAATAGCTATCTAACTTTATATAATTTAAATACTTCAAGAATAAATATCATTGCAACATTATTCAATTTACTGTTTTCTACATACAGTGTAGTTATGACTTCATTGAAGTTTTGTTTTTGTTTGCAATGGCATTACTTTATAGATTTTCTCAAGTATCTTTTTTCTGGGAATAAAAATCTCCATTTATAATTTCATAGACAAATTTATGGATATCCTTATACTGTCATATTACATAAATTGTATTGCTATCATTCAGTAATTCTGAAATATTTCTATTAATCATTTTAAAGTGCCTCATTCTTTCCTTGTCTTCTTAATAGGAGTCAGCTGTATGTGTATTGTAGGTTTAAATCAATCTACCCAAATTGTTTATTTTGATCTCTTTGTTCTTTATTTTTGATGTTTTCTTTCAACCAAAATTCACTACCTACTTCTTTCTTCAGGTCAATATGATCTATCACTTAGCCCATTAAATAAATTTTATATATGTTATTTTTTAGCCATAGACTTTCCCATTTTTAATTTATTTTAATTTTCATTGTTCTTAAGTCTCTATAAAAATTCTTAGCCTTGTCTATCATATTCTCATGTCATATTGCATTGAACATATTCTCTATGTGATTTTAAAGCTTCTAAAACCATATTAACTAAATTTATTTAATGTCTTATCAAATATTCTTATTGGGTGTAATTGTCTTGGTTTTCATATATAAATATATGTCAATGAGAGAGAGAGATAAGCCTGTGTACAGTGTTATAGTTTCTCAGATAACCTCTGTGAATTTAACAATGACATTAACTGTCTTGTTTGTCTTAATCCAAACCTAACAAAGATATCAGACAGTATTTTGTTTCTTGATGGATTATACAACCGTTTCTCTTTCTGTTCAACGCTTTCTTCAATGAGTGTAGGAACAAAGGTGAATAAGAAAGTATGAAGGATAGCATAGAAGACTCCATATGAACCAAGAGTATATTCTCAAAATTGTTTTTGTTTGTTTTGCAGATTTTATACTTGTGTCTGAAATGAATTTAAAATGTTATTTCTATATCCATGGAAATAATAATCTAAATAACAATTTAATCACCTGCTGACAATCTGTATTCAGATGTGTCTACTATAACAATATATAACATTTTAAATGAAAAGAATTCCAATCTCCTCAGAGCACATACTGTTTTATAATTGTTAGCTGCTGGTAGTTCTTGGACAAACATCACTTTTGAAACTGCTAATACACTAAAGAGCTTTGGGGCTAAAGCATCAGTCATCATGACCTGCTTCTGATCTGTAGCTCATATTCCAATGAAGGAGTCATTTAAAAATTACACCATCTTGCTTCTAGTTCCTAGCTTTCGCACGCGGCAGTTAACGTTTCCTTGCACCATCTCTAGTGACAATTACTTCTTGGCGATTTTCTCCATTATCCAGCGTATTTCTCAGTTGTGATTCTATATAAACCATGCTAGTATTTTTGGATGTGTGCGGTAGACACACAAGAAAGTGTTTTCTTTCAGCCATAGCCTGTAGAATTAGCAAATACTTAGTTAACAATGAAATGAATCCTAAAATAAGTCTAGTTAGGCGGTTGTCAAGCTCCGACTTAGTTATATGAAATCAGTCTTTGTGTTCTACAGTCATTGGTTGCTTCTGTTGATTTGCTTTCTTTTCTAGGGTATTATATTTTTTTTGTCCTTCATGCAGGCTTTTCCAGTGATAGGATACCTTTGGAATGCAGGAAAATTTGCATTTAAAAAATGTATTAGCCTAGAATTCAATATCTAATTATATGTAGATAATTTATATGTAGCTTAAAATATATGTGTATAAAAATATTAAAATAGTTCAAATATGTTTTCTGTAACTTTTGGGATAAGTTTTCTTATAAATAGACCATGTGTTTTATTATTTTTAAAGTATAGGCTATAGAGTTGGAACTTTAAAACTCAGTATTCAACAATTCTAAAATGCCATTTCAATTGAAAACACTCAAAGAAAGATTTACAAAGTATTACCATTTTCTGTTGATAATACCTATTTTATGGGCAACACTCAAAATGCAGGAAAACTGTCTTAATATTTCAGCCAAAGGACAAAGTGAGTTTTATATGTTATGCTATGAACTTTTAAACTGAGAAGACATTTTTCACTTTAGAACATCAACAAAGAATAACAAAGAGCTACTGCAAACTCAGAGTGGGCCAGCAGAACCAAATTTCTGTACTGATGTGCACTTTGATTGACTAGATCTCAAATTCTAGTGAGAAGGTTCCTATGTCCTGTTTCTTATTTACAGTTTTTTATTGTTAAAGAAACACAAAGAGGTAACTTTAAGGAATCTATAATTGAATTTTCAAAGCTCATTTTAAGTGTTCAATTTAAATTTTAAAAATGACAATTCACAGACATGGTCACTTTGACCTGCACTTAGGTTGTTAATACAATCCCAAGAAGTGATGTCTTTAATTATTTTCTGAGAAATGAACTCCCAAGAATGTTGTTGTTCTCCAAAGTGGTTTGCTATCTTCCCGTTAGGTTTTCAGGCTAGAAGGTTTTTTCATTTTTTTGTTTTTGATGTAGCCAAGAAGCATTCTTGGGGCCCTTCCACATACATGTCCTGGGCCATCGGTAGATACTAAGATAGACACATTAATCTTTCATCTCTAGTCAATATTGTGTTTCAAGATTTTGACTATCATCCCCCTGGTGCCTATATTTTAACTAAACACTAGTATAACAACATATAATGGTACTTAGAGACTATGGATGCAGGGCTGCTGTTGACCCCAGAATTATTATTGCTGGACTACTCTGATTTTCCCATAGTGTATAGGTAGCATCAGAACTGTGTTCAGTAATGACCCCAAGTAAATTCTCAGACATGCTTAGCTGGAATTAAATCTGGGACTCAGTATTTTACATTGTCTTAATTAGTTTTCCCAATATTCCTCAGATGTGCTGGCTTGATGATGATGATGATGAGATTTCACTATAAGAATTTCAAGTAAATAGTCAGATCTCTGTTTCTTGCTGTACATGTTCATAGACATCTTGTTAAAAATGCATTTCAGTGCTCAGGCCATTGACATAATTTTTAGGCCCAAATAGACAAATATCAATAAATATGTGGCTATATTGTGTATACCTGCATACATATATATACATATATAAGAATATTCATTATGACAGGTATATAATATCTGCCTATAATTTTCAAATTATAAGTAGATTTATTAGGACTTAGAATTGGGGAAGTATGAACTTCTTTGGGTTGATGTGGAAATGCATGTAACATATAACAAGCTATTAACTAGTCTAGACTCAATGTGTTGCATTTATAGGTACTGTGTTAGTTTTTTTTTTTTTGTCACTATGACAAGACACCTAAGGAAGGAAGATGTGTTCTGATTTATGGTTTCAGCTCAAGGTCACAATAGACTTCTACTGAAGCAGAACATGGCAGAGAGTGTGTGATGTGTGTGGTAGAACAAAACTGTTCCCCTCGTTGAAGGAAGGGGAGAGAAGGAAGAAAGAAAAGAGAGGGAGGGGAGAAAAGGAAGAGGAGAGAGAGAGAGAACATGAAGGTGATAACTACCCTTCAAATGTATACCCCCAATGTTTCTCTTCTTCCAATGAGTTCCACACTTCTAATAGCCCATTTAGCTAATGAATAGTCTGTTTAGTAACATTCAATAAAACTGCCAAGTAGTGAATGACTAAACCTTCAACACATTAACCATTTGGGGGATGCATCTTATTTAAACTGTAAGAAAAAAGATAAATAGATCATAGATAGTTTACCAATTATGATAGTGTATTGTTTGCACATAGGTATGAAAATATTCTGATTCCCACTTAAATCTCTCAGAAAACCTCCAATATAAGTGTGGTTGTTCCCACTTTCATAATCAACCTGAGACTCTATTGGTTAACTCACATCAGTTACTGTTTCTTAGTAACAGGGCTTGCACTCATTCATTATTTGGAGTCTTAATATGGTCTAAAGACTCAAGATACAGAAGAGGAACTGACAATATCCCTGTCTCCATGGAGTTTGCAATACAGCAAGAGAAATCTGACAGAACATAAGCAAACAGATCTACCAGTTGGCTTCTGTGTGGGTAAATCTATGAAGAAAAAATAGCAGAAGAAACCAGTAGGTTGCTTGCTGTAGGGTGCAGATTTAAAATGATGTCTCTGGACCGTGTGGGATGAGTCGCTTATTCAGCAGAAGATAGGACGTCTGCTGTGAGCAGATGATGTTTACTGCAGGCCAAATGAGAGATGAGAATAGATTGTTTTAGGGCTCAGACAGTGAAATGGATCAGTGGGAAATGTTTGGCTTTGGCATTAATGGCAGAACAAATAAGCTAGAACCGAGGTAAAGAAAAAACAATCACACAGTCTTTGCAATGTCACCTTTCTCCTCCCTCTCTTCCTTCCCTCTTTCCTTTCTATCCTTTATGGTACTTCTTTTTTGTGAGATAGGATCCTATGTAGCCCAGGTAAATTTTGAACTCACTACGTAGCTGAGGTTGCTCCTAAACTCCTAATCCTCTAGCTTCTACCACTGAAATTCTAAAATTGCATGGTTGTGCCTCTATGTTGGGTCATGGTCCCAGATACTGAATTCAGTTCTGCTACTTGGAACAGGGAACATGTTGTCCATTTCTTCATTTGGAAAACTTGAGGAGACACCAATGGTGTCAAACTTAGAAAATTGCTACAGAGTATGTGTATGCATGTGTGTCTATCTGTCTGTCTGCACATGTGCTCACGTGATCACATTTGGTAACAAGTAACACATCATCTATTATGTACTTATCATCTATTAAAAAAAAAACTGGGAGCAGCTGACACTTCTAGATTTGAGGCTCACACTCCCGAGGTGGGATAGATTTAAGGAAGATCAGATGGGCAAAAAAGAGCACAGCAGAAGTTAAGAGACGCGTATAAGATTCACCAAGTTTGAGAAGTCTACCAAGGGAAGAGAGATGAGGGAGTCTGAGGTTCAGAGGGGAGATGAGAACTAAAGAGAGGTTTACTGACATTTATACTATTCCCAATCTGACTGCAGGATCAGCACATACCTAGAGTGACAATGTAAAGAGGAAGAGGGTGGGGGGTGAAAACCCCACCCACACAGGGAGGAGAGGAGAGGAGAGGAGAGGAGAGGAGAGGAGAGGGGAGGGGAGGGGAGGGGAGGGGAGGGGAGGGGAGGGGAGGAGAGGAGAGGAGAGGAGAGGAGAGGAGAGGAGAGGAGAGGAGAGGAGAGGAGAGGAGAGAGAGCCAGGAAACGGCTCCAGTGCACATCTGGTTTTGACATTGCGCTGCCTATGTCACTGGAGAGCAGCCAGAGTGCGTGCTTCAGACATGAAAGCCTCTTTATACATCACTAGTGGTGAGGGTCTGTGGCTTCCGGCCTGGACCCTGATGACAGGAATTTCCCACTGATGCTTAACAGTAGCACAAAGAGACTGTGGTATTAGTCAGCCTCCTCCTGTTTACCATGAGACGGTTTTAGTGCAGCCCGAGTCAGACGCCCCAAGTGCTGCACCAATCGTTTCAAACTGCATCCTATATCCCCTCCTGTACTTCAAAGTATGGGCAGCTCCAATTCACAGACATACTTTGATTCAAAATCTAGAGCTGGGAAGCACTAGATCCATAAGATGCTGTGCTATTCGGGGGGGGGGGGGGGGAGGAGGCTGGTTCTCAGCCAGCCCTCAAAGGTGCAGCTAACGCAGGAGGATATGAAATAGAAGCACCGAGGGTTCAGACCCTAAACCACGGAGCAAAGGGCTTGCGGGACAGTTGCATGGATTTCTTAAAATACAAGGAGTATATTTTCTGTTCCTTTTCAGACAGAGCAAAGACTAGCAGTTTCCTTTTGGGTATAAGCGACAGGCGAGGAAAGCAGCCCTTGGGAAATTATCTACCCACAAAGAAGTTGGGTGAATGAGGAACACAGGGGTAGATCAAGACAAACAATGTGGAGACAACTAGGGCTAGGAGACAACTCAGCGGTTTAGAGTGCTTGCTGCGTGAGTGTGAGGATCTGAGCTCCCACCTCCAGCCCCCAAGCAACAGCTCCCATCTGTATTCTCAGTTCTCCTACTACGAGACAGGAGGTAGAAACAGGAGAATCCCTGCTAGTCTGTGAGCCGGCCAGGCATTCTCAACAGCAAACAACAAGAGACCCTGTCTCAAACAAGATAAAAGCCACAGACCAACACATGAGGACATCTTCTGGCTACTACTGCGACTACACACATGCACACAGACACACAGAGAGAGAATGCGGAACTGTAATTTCATATTTGTTCTGTCTGACTAGAAACCTTCTGCAAAACCCACACAAAAAGAAGTATTCCTACCTATCAAAAGACCGGCAAAAAGATTTTGAGATGTAGACAATCAGGAATTGTACAGAGTTACTGAATGGGAACAGTTCAAATAATTCACCTGTAGGTTCACCTTTAAGCCACTCCACTATTGGATGGTGCATAATAAAGTGGATTCCTGCGTGTATGCGCATGCATGTATGTGTGCACATATATGTGTTCATGTATGTATATGTATGTGTGTGCATTTGTGTGTGTGCACGCATGCGTGTATTTTGGAAACTACTTCAGTTCCATGCTATACATTGCTACTGAGGAAATGTGCTTTCTTCCTCTTTGTCCACATCCAAATCTTCTATTTTATGTTTTTGTAAGTGCCATAATCATCAGATTAACATTATTGTGTGCTTAATAGAGGCTTTCTAGTTTAAACTTTGTTCTCTTACTAGAGAGGCTTGATGTAACATTTTTCTGTCTTGGTGTGTTATCTAACACATCAATGTTTTGATCCTCAGATTTTAATTAATTTTCTATAGCTATTCTTTCTTTAATGGATTCATTTTATAAGATAAAAGTTTCACAGTCCAAACGCACAACACCCCCGCATATGAGAGCTCTGATTTCTTGGCTTTCGATGAGACTGGCAGGGAAACTCCTCCTAGGACTGGTCAGTGACATTTCACTACAGGCTTCTAAAGTCCTCTCTTAAGACACATCTGGTCCAGGTATGGTGGGGCACACCTGTATTTCCAATACCCAGGAGGCTAATGAAGAAGGATAGTGAGTTTGAAGCCAGCCTGAACTACTTTTTAAGATTCTGTGCCCCCCAATAGAAAACAGTTTAAAGTCCTAGGCCATCCACAAATGGGAGGACAACATAAAGAGAGGTCAAAAGAATGGGTAAAGATGCCTTCAGCATTATTTCAGGTATCTCTTTGTTCCCAGAGTTTACAGAGTTGACACTGGAATCCAAGAATAGCCTCAGAACTTTTTGTGGAGTAATTTAGTGTTCTGTGAAGGGTTTTATAATGAAATCTTATGCCCAGATTATCTTTGAAGAATTCCTAAACGCCCCCAGATAAACCTTCCACAAGCTATGACACGTGTCTGAGATGTTTACTAATTCTGCAATAGAATGGTTGTTTTAAAATGATAACAGAATTTATTATCTGAAATATGAACTAGACACATGTGATTCCTTAGGAGGGACATTATTTAACCTTTGTTGGGATTACTAAAGCAAGGTAAGCATGTTCTAACTAGTTAGGCAAATAGAACAATATAAATATGAATAGTCATTATTAATGGTTTATATTGAAAATCCATCCACACAAACTCTGCTGTGTTCACAGACATAGATACTGTTTGTTCATTAAAGTTTAAATTCTTTATTGTAGTTTTCTTCTCAGAGGTATGCATCTGTGATGGTCATGCATGTGTGTAGGCATGTCTGCGTGTGTATAGATGCATAAAAATTTGCATGTGCTTGTTGAGGCCTGAGGTTGATATCTGGAATCTTTCTTCCTCATTTTTCTACCTAATTCTTTGAGGCAAGTCCTCTCAATCAAACCCAGAGTTCACTGATATGGGTGATCTCCCTAGCCATCTTTCTCTAGGCTCCTTTTCTCTGTCTTGGAGCTGGAATTGTAGGTAGGCCTCTACACATACTCAGCAATTACATAGATTCTAGGGATATGAATTCTGGTCCTCATGCCAGGGTACCGAGTACTTTGGCCATGGATCTACCTCCCCAGCTTAAATTCTTAATTATAAATATGCCAGATGTAGAGAAAACCATCTAAATAGCTGTTCATCTATTCAACAAATGTTTGTTGAGGTGACAGCGGTAATAATCGACACAGGAAAAGAACGATGCAGGGAAGGTGTTTGGGAGGGCTGCCGGGCTAGGGCACAGTTGAGAGAACGAGCCATGCAGGTAGCTGGGATTCGACTGCGAACACAGTGTGTGTCTGTGTGTGCAGCCTCTCCCTTCCTCTCTCTGCCTCCTTAGAGTCCAACCTTCTCACCATGACTTCCTTCCATTGACTTCTGATTTATGCTAGTCTGGATAGTGGTTTTCCTTTCTTCTGATTTATTTCATCCAAACCTTACATTTCCTAGCACCATAGTTGATGCCATCATCTTTGCCCCATAACGGTAACTGTGGGCCATTTGTAGATATTCTCTCATTCCCATGAGTAGGTTTATTTCTGCTACTTATTTAAGTGGTTATCTTAAGTTCCTTCATTGTGGGGTGTAGGAAGAAAAGCTACTATTATCCTTACTATCATCATCATCAATTTTCTAACTCCATGTCTTCTCTCCAGAGGATGTTGCTGATGTAAAGAGATTCATCAATATCTTTGAGACTCCTTTGTAGTTATGGTCCCTAATTTCAATTTAAAGGCTCAGTGTGAAAAAGAAAAGGACGTAGTGTTAGGTAATTGTCAGAAACAGTGTTTATACATAGCTGTCAGCTCAAAGCCAACTGGGTTGCCACAGTTACCTGATCTCCTAGATTTTGTTGACCGGGACAATGACCATGACAAATGAATTAAAACCTGCTGTAACTCTGGCTTGGTGGCGTTCGCCTTGCAACGCTGAACATCCAGGCATTGAGGTTTGCCTGGCAGGTGAGTGTGATGAGTTCTTAATGGTTATCTTCCTGAAACTTGCTTCTTTCATTTCTGCTGTGAACTTTATCCAGTTAATATTGCAGCGATGCTATTTAAATAATTTTCTGATACTCAATGCTGCCATCCCAGTTAGTGTCCCTGCTGTATATTTTTGTAGCCTTCTTTCTTTTGCCAGACCCATAAGCACGTATTTTAGTATTTTTTTTTACCACATGACTTTAGCTTTTAATGCAACCAGACATCCTCTTTTAGCTATCAAGCTAGCTCTATGAGCATGCATTAAACTTCTTTACCAAATCCTCGCTTTGGTTTTTCTATGCATCATGCTTTTGTTTTTGTTTTAGTTTTTCACTTTCTTCCTTTGTATATGCTAGATAGGTTGAGTGTTTTAATTTATTTATTTCATTGACTTAGAGATTAGACATTTAAGTTCTCTGGCCTTATATTTTCAACATTTACACTCGAATTTAAAATATAATTTTGTTTATTTGCATGTATTGGATATTATTATCACACCCCAGTATAATGTAATCTATACTTTTTTCAAATATTGAATGCCTTATTGTTTAATTCTTTATATTTCTTTTGAATTTAAGGAAAGCACTTAAGGTTTTTATACATTAATATTACATATATAGTTGTCGAAATATACAAATTCAATGCAAAAAAGGCATTTATTAAAATCAGGTTTCTTCCTCCCTCCTTCCCTCTCTCTTTCTCCTCTCCCTCCTTCATCCATCCTCCAAACATCCTTAGGCTTGTTTTTCAGTATCTAGTTCTGACGAAAACGAAGTTAATAGGGATTTCTCTCTTTCTCTAAGATGTGCCGGTGTAGGTGTGTCCTCTTCCTCACTTGCTTCTCCACATTATTTTTCCAGATAAGATCTTTCAGTGAACCTGGCACTCCCCATTTCAGCTGGCCAGTGAGCCCCTGGGATCCATTTGTTTTTGTCTGCCTGAAGCTGGAGTTACTGATGTGTGACACCATCCCTTGCTTTGATGCGGTGCTGAGATCCAAACTCTGGTCCCTGAATTTGCTCAGTAGGCTCTTCAGCCACTGAGCCATCTCCCTGGGCCTTGGGTCCTTTTTCAGTGAGCTATTTGCCCTTCATACTATGATATCGTTGTTTCTACCCTAGCCCTGCTTTGTTTATAAACCAGAGCTGTTATCTTTAAGCGTTTTAAACTAGGCACACATGTTTTCCACCACTGCTCAGCCTTGCTTCCAACACTGTTTGTCCTTTTTTGTATCATGTTCTTGCTTGGAAGCTTGTTAGTAGTAAATACTTTCAAGGTTTAGACCTAAAAATAACTTTATTTAGCCCTCAATCTTGAATAATACTTTAATAGGGCATAGAATTATCTTTCAATACTTCGAGGGTGACACTGTCTTGCCAGTGGCCTCTGTTGTTGCTGATAAAGTCCTCTGTGTGGTCAGCTACCATGACTGGTGCTGTGTCATCTCTGACTTTCTCTGTATAGGAGGAGTTGGTGAAGGAGGAAAGGAATAAAACCAGAGATCCTTGGGCAGCACAGTACAGGTGTGCGTTTGAAAGGGGTTGAGGAAAAGCCCGGTGTAGGAAAAGGCTCAGAGAGAAGCTCGGCCCAAAGTCCCAACCCAGCTCATAGGTTCCCCAAGGCCCTATTAGAAGATGAATTTGCACTGAACAGGAAGAACTGCACACAGCATCCATCACGCCTTGGGCATGGGTGCCATGTTGGATCCCAGGCCAGAGGCTATTGCCGTACTGTCTTGGCACCTCCCACCTAAGCAGAGAAGTAGGGCATCGCGCTCATCTTTCCCAAGTTCATATTCATGTACTCATCTGGATTCGTACTCTGTTTTCTCTCCGACAATACTTTATCAAATCCAGTTAGATTTCACCCACACTTTGTATGAAAATTGCATCGCCCACCCCTTCTCACTTTTGGGAATCTTTCCTGGACACGGATTGGATGGTGATCTGATTGCATCCATTTCTCACTTCACACTCGCTGTAGCTGTAGCTTGTTCAGTGTGTGAGAGTTTCTGCACAGTGAGCTTTCCAGCTACATCTAAACTGTTTTGACCTACATTTGGCTTTTTAAATTCAGCTACCATGTATCTCACGTCTAGATGATATTTGGTTTTTTAAAATCTGCTCAGTCCTACTCGAGATTGCATTCTTTCCTCATAATTCTTATCTTTTGTTTACCTGCAATCATTTGTAATCTGCTTGTTTTGTGGATTCCTTTGCTGTTTGCTGATCGCTTCTCCTGCTTGTTGCCCCTTTCACAAATTGTGCTTCCTTTTTTACTTTTTAATTGTGGTTATTAAGTGAGGACTTATATTTTTCATTTCTTAGATGTTTTGTGCTCACTCTCAAATGGATCACAAAACTAGCTCACATATAAGCATTTCACCCTGTGGATCCTAATTTTTCCAGGTGCCTGTCTTCCTGATTTCCAGTTTCTCAAGTAATTTTTTTGTTTGCTTGCTTGCTTTTTCCCAGAAGGAGAAATTGGTTTGTCACTCCTTTAGAATAATGAATAAAGGCCTTTTATCTCTCTCCTCCCTGAAGGGCAGCTCAGGATCACATCAGGGCAAGGCTCTCTGTTACCATTTTATTCTCTTTGACGAGAGTAGACAATAAATCCTGAGTATTAACTTAGATTCTGTCAAAAACAGATACTGAAAAACAAGCTTAAAAATGTCTAGAGAGGTAGAGAGGAAAGGGGAGAGGAGACCCAATTGGTATGATTTTTATCCATAGACATCCATGGGTTGAGTTAATCAGGAAACTCAGATATTATATAGAACCTGTTTGGGAATTAACAAATCCCCACCTTAAGGGCAGAGGGAGTTTATTTATTTCTACTCCATATCTGGGGGGTCACTGGGGAGTTTCTGGGACAGGGGGAGGAGGAGGCAGTGTTCTTTGATATTCCTAACTTTTCCTGTGCCACCATAGTGGGCCTCAGGATTCATGGGAGAAGAGAGGACCATATAACCTACTGAGAAGTCAACAAGAGTACCCAGAATGTTCTAGGTATGAGGGAAGAGAAGTATGAGCATCTGCCATAATATCCTATTGGATGCTGAAATTCTCTTCCTGATTCTAACACCTGAATTTAGGCTCCCTCTGTCCTCTAATATCTAGAGATTTTTCTGCTGTTATTTTGTTGCTGTTTATTTAAACAGCACAACTATATCTTCTGTCAAATATTTTCGGTACGTTTTCTTTAAATGAATGTTTGTAGCTGGAAAGAGGTCTGTTAAGGTCAACACCTGTTTTCCCAGAAGCAACATTCTGAGATGTTTTAACATATATTTAAGTTGTATAAAATGAGAGCATGCTAATGTGCCGCATAATGACCTTTATTCTCAAGATAAGTTTAATACGTTCTCTATAAACATATGTGTAAATGGACTTAATTAATTCATTTAATTTATGTCCCTAAAATGGTGTAGATTCTCGTTTATAGAGTACTACTATAATAAAGAAAGCTGTAAACATTATTTAATTATTTTCTTTCATATTTATGTTTCTGTGTCTGTACTGTAAATTCCCAGTGTTAGGTTTTATGGAACAAAGATTTTATGTAAGCTTAAATTTTAAAGGACACTATCACATCCACCTAAGCAATCTTTGCCATTTCTTTATTCTCACCCACTGCACATGAGAGGTTTTTTTCACTTAATTTGTTTTAGTTAATTTATTATGAAAGATAAACCGTCTTACATATTCTGGTCATTTTCCATTCACTTGAGTGTCTTGGCCCATATTTTTATTAGTCTGCGTATTTTTGTAGTCAGATCTAAGAACTTTTTATGTCCTGAATACAAGCTCTTTGTCACATATCTTGTGTATACTTTTAGAAGATTACATTTCATTTTTTGAATTTGTTTATTGCATTTTATTACCCATGTAAAATTTTATGTAACCAAGTACATCTATATTTGGCTTTGTGGTTTCTCATTTTCATATCATATGTTTAAAGAACCATGTGGAATTATTAATTATAAAAGAATTCAAGCAGTTCTTGAATGCCTACTGTGAACTGGATATACCATGGCATATGGGGAACAGGACTAAGATGAATGCATGACTCTATTGCTGCAGGGTGTCATATTAAGTAGGAAATACTTTGTTCTGTAAAAGGAATGATGTAAATAAACTTCTCCTCTCCACAAATAAATAAGAGCATGGATAATAATTCTCCAAATGTGTAAATCTTTTTAAAAAGAAATACTTCAACCAGTCAAAACATCAACAAGAATAGTAAATAATACTATTTAGAACTGATGGGCTAGAAAGGCAAGCCTAGAATTCAAGGTCTGTTTACACACTGATACTCTAGGCTTGTCAAGCTATGCGATTTCTCCATTCGCTAAGGCCACTTCTGCAGAGTTCATACAAAGAGGAACTTTTTAATGCACTTTTAAAAAATGCTGCCAATATTAATCTCAGTAGTGTTTTTAGACACCAACCATAATTACTCAATTTTGCTAAATGTTGGTTTGAGAAGATTACTGTTAAACAGATGGTCTCTGACCTTCAGACAGAACAGTTGGAAAGGCAAAGTGTACATTAGAGAAGCAAATTCCATCTGAAGACAAGATAAATTAGAGCACACCCTGTGTCTGTGTATGTATTATCAGAGCATAAGAGGACTCTGTCCCTGTAAGAATGAGCGAGTATTCGTTCTAACTCAGTGTAGAGGTGTCTAAATCTGCACTGTTGTAGGCCATATTGGCATTGTTTCATAACGAATGCTTAGATAAGTATGAATCAAATTTAAAACGAATTAGGTAAAAATATAAATATCTACCAAAAAAGCAAATTGACAACTTCAAACGAAGTAGAGCAGAACACTGAGCAAGTCATGAAGGTGGATTCTTTGGAGTCTAGAGAAATCACATTCTTTTCATGTATAAAGTTTTACTCCAACAAACCATGCATGCACACACACACACATACACACAACAAACAAATAAAAAAAATAAAAAACACTGCATGGCAGCTTGATCCTTTTTTTTGGCTTGAGTTGCCTGGTAGCAAATTGGGACTCAGAAGAAAAATCAAAGGGCAAAATCAGCAGACTTCAGAGCATCCACCAGGCGAAGTATCCACTTGGAAGTCCCTGCTGTGGCCTGCGCATCTCTGGGAATAGGGATGCTGATATATGACTTAAGATCTCAGGAGTTTAGCCATCTAGCCAAGGATGAACACCTCCAATGAGTCAAGGACCATATGTCTCCATTGCTGCAAACAGGAGGCGTTTTTTAAACTATTAGAGAAGAAGAACAGCTGGGGCCAGAGGACATCAAGTTCAGCTAGTGGGGTGGATAGCAGAACTGTAGCAAGCGTTATACGCAATGTGGGTATGGAGGAGGCTTCAGCTTGAAATGGGAGAAACAATGAAAGGGACACAGGGATGACCGCCATGTTTGGGTTCTCCAGGCGTGAAGAGTCACTTTTGTCCAGGGTGGCAGAGGAAGTTGAGGCCAAGATTCCAACGTACAGGATAGCAAAGGGTTTCCAAATGCTGGGCTGTGTGGTGGAGAGGCAACTACACCCACAGGGACAAGGACAGCAGTCACCCACATGCGCATGCGTTCTCAGAAGCAAAAGCAATCACTAGGCAATTAGAGCTCAGCAGATAAAGGAAAAGGTGGACTTGCCAGCAGTTCTAACCCCAGAGATGCTGGGCAGCATGGGGTTTTTGTTTCGTTTGCTTTTGCTATCGGTGTTGCTGCTGTTTCTTCTCCTCCCCTCACTTCTTTGTAGCCAAGAATCATTTCAGGGTAAATCACAGAACAGACCTGTTGGTTCACACTTCCCTCTGTTAATATTTCAGAGTCTAAGAAGTACAGAGCCGCCCCAGGAACAGTATGAACCACTTGCTAGTGTTACCTGTACGTTTTGGAACAGCAACTGCTCAGTGCTATTGTGTCAGGCTAGATGAGGCAGATCATTGAGAGTCTGTGGTGAAATCACAACACTGTATAAAAGTAATGAGACCATTGTCTGGGTCTGAATACTAACAGCTAAGCCCCTAAGGTGCCTTAAGTAACAGGTACACACTGATATGCTTGCTAATCTAGAGCCTCAGGGGCCATGGGTCTAAAACCTGACAGGGGTATAAACTCATAAAGCCAAGTCCAAGTTTCCTGTAAGTAAACAAATTGGTGCAGATACCAAGATTGAATCCATTTCCCCTTACACTTTCCCGTCATTCTCTCCACTTCATATGAGATTTTAGAGACTTGAGAGAAGCTCAAAATGTTCCACAGGCAGACAGTTGAAATAACTGTGCCCTGTAACTGAAATAATTGTGCGGTCCCATTTGCCAAACGTAAATTAGAACATCAGTGGAGCATAAACTTGAGAGAGAGTTGTCTGCCCCAACTCTCCCATGAGCATGTAGTCATGTAGCCTGTGGGCCAGGCTTAGAATACGTGCGCTCTCCATTTTGTTGAGGTAAAATTGTTTCTGTGGCCTTTTCTTTTTCATTATACACCTTGGAGCCATGCTTCAAGTCAGACTTAATTTGGCCAAAAGTGATTAGATTTGAGATGAAACCTAAGGCCAGCGGGAGCAGCTGGCTTGATTTGTCTCAGGAAACTACCCAGTGGTTTTGAGTATAAAATGTGTGGCTAATTCCCCTGTTGGCTATCCATTGCACACCCAGCCCTTGCTTCCCCTGCAAGCAGAGACATCACCTGAGAGCAAAATAGTCTGGCTAAGTTCCCTCCTTACTAAGTGTTCTATGTATTTCAATTTAAAAAAAAAGTCTTAAACCTCCAACTGAATAAAGGTGCTTTCAGCTTTCCCTCTGGGTTGCTCCCATGGCTTCCCACCTCTTTGCTCACACTGTTCCGATCAGTTTGATGATTCTCAGTGCCTCCCTTCTCATTCATCCATCCTTCTGTTGCTGTCTCCCTGAGTGCCTCCTCAACTGAAGTCTTGTCAATCAATCACTGCACTTCCTAAGCTGAGCAGGTGGGTCCAGGACTTTCTCAATTGAGATTTCCATGTAGAATCGTTCTTTCCTAAACCAAACAACCATGATGATGATGATGGTGGTGACAAAACACGTCCAGTCCTTGTGAGATGGCTGTCCTGATTTTTAAAGAAACACTTGAGCTCTTCTTTCCTGTCATCTGCCGCTTCCAGGAGTTCTGTTCTTTTTTAGTTTTAAAAAGTACATGGATGGGCTTCCACAAAGCCAGTACGTGCAGTAGGATCAAAAACCCATTGCCATTGATCTTGAGTTCTCATTAGTCCTCATTGTCCGCTATGTTCAGCGAGTCCGGTTTTATCCCAGGCTTTTTCAGACCCAGGCAAGCTGGCCTTGGTAAGTTCCTGATTGAACATTCCCATGTTCTCAGTATGTGGGTGCAACCCTGATCGCTGTTTGGGCTGACGAGGGAGGGGGACTTGATTGGGGGAGGGGGAGGGAAATGGGAAGCGGTGGTGGGGAAGAGACAGAAATCTTTAATAAATAAATTAATTAAAAAAATAAAATAAAAAAGTACATGGATAATGAGCTTATTCTATTATTTTAATGTTTATTATATTTCAATAAATATGGTATACTATGGTCTCCTTCTCCCTATTGTCCTTCTTGTCCCCTCACCTTCTCCCATCGTCTTTTTCCACACCCCCAATAGGTGATCTTTCACACCCATGTTCTTTCTTCACATGCAGCCGTGCCTCACATATGAGAAAGAAAACCTATACTTTTCTTTTGGAGACTGGCTTATTTCAGGGAACATGATGGCCTGGGCCCCATTCTTGAAAATGACATAATTTTCAGATTTGCAAAATTACTTAAACTCCATTTTGGGCCTGCGCCGCATTTTCTGTATCTATCACCGAGGTGAGTTTTGCAGCCTGGCTGCTGGGAATCGGGCAGCAGGAAACATGCATGAACAGTGTCTCCATGATAAGCTGACTTCGTCTCTCTCGGGCATATTCCAGGAAGTGACACAGCTTATGGACATTCTATTTTTACGATTTTTAAGAATCTCTGTGCTGATTTAGTGACTGAACTAATTTACATCCCCACCAACAGAGCGTAAAGGTTCTGCGTGTCCCCCGTAATTGCTAATATTTGTTGTTACTATTGTTTGTTTTCTTTCTTGATGATAGCCATTCTGACTGGGGTGAGACAGACTCTCAGCAGAATTTTGAACTGCATTTCCCTGATGAAACCTTATAGCCCAGTTTAGCATTTCTGTTTTTGTTTTTTCTGTCTCCGGGAATTGAACCTACGACCTTGCATTATGCTAGGCTAGCATTTTAGCCAGCGCTACATTCCTAACCCTCTGGACCATTTCTAAGGGCACACACCACCCCTGGCTGAGGTGTGCCAAATAACTTGGGAAAGCAAGCTCTTCACTTCTTTTGACTTGATTTCTAGCCCATTAACGCATTCTGTACTGAGAATCACAGAGCATCTGGTCCTATCTGAATGCTTCCAATAACTAGCCCAGACTCAGTACTTCCCTAAACAGAAGCTGGATGATTCCCATCAGTCTAGTGCCTTCCATCACTTGGGGACGGAATCTTTCACCATTCATATAATAGAGAACAAACGTATGCTCAGTTTCACTTGGCAGACATCGAAACACCCGAAGACAAGGCCCTTCTTCAGATTAAGCACTCTGTTCTCAGTTGCTCCCAGCATTCCTCAAATGCCAAGATGTCTAGGTCCTGCATGCTCCTCATTTCTTTTCTCTGGCCTGCTCCAGTCTCTCAAGTTTCCTCTTTAAGTTTTGTCTTTGATTTTTTTGGAATGGTGTGACCATACACAATATATGACTGAACAAGCAAGGCATGGCTAATATG
The DNA here is from genome assembly GCF_018167655.1 of Microtus oregoni. Lineage (NCBI taxonomy): Eukaryota > Metazoa > Chordata > Mammalia > Rodentia > Cricetidae > Microtus > Microtus oregoni. The sequence goes on along the minus strand of NW_024543065.1, from coordinate 3,108,130 downwards.
CCGGGGAATTACCCCCACATGTAAAAGACTTGTTAACTCCACAGCAAGACCAGGATGTACCAATAGCTTCAAAGGCGACAGCATAAACAGGACATACACTATACATCCTAACAGCGCTGCTCAACGCAGCGACCCTCAGCCCTCATAAGGAAGCCTTAAAGCCGGCCCAGCTCCCGTTTGCTTGAGCTATCAACTCCTCTCATAACAATAATTCAGTAAAGCTAAGTGATAAAGGGTAACTTTCAGCATCTGACATTTATTAATAGCCTTTATCTGTCATCCTTGGTCATCAAGTCCTAGGAAAGCAAAATAAATTTCTCAGAATGGAGATTTCTAGTCAAGTCTGGAACATCCGATGGCATTTATTCCTTGAAATAGAAGTCTGCAACAGATGCTTTTGTCAACATGATAATTACAGTTACTTTGCCAATTAGCCCAACTAGAAATATACTCTCTTCGGAAACTCAAGTCTTTGAATTGACTGAGTGCTACCAAGTGCCAGGCAGCGAGCTAGGCTGAGGCCTCGGCTCTCACTGCAGACACTTCTTGAGTTTTCAACCTGGATCAAAATAAGCACAAGAGCCTTGTACTTCAAGGTCTCCGAAGTTCACGAGACCCAAAGTCTTTGCCTCAGAGTGTCCATCAAAGGGCTGAAGCCCCTCCCACTGGAGGAGCAGAAACACACAGCTAACCACTGAAGCAGGGAAGTTTCTCCTGGAGGATCCACCCAGACTCACTCGGAGAATGAGTAAATCTGTGTGACTGCTTTCTCCATCAGCAAAGTCACCTGGGTTTTTGCATCTCGTAGGAAGAACTCACCTAAAGCATAAAATGTCATTTGATTTTTTTAATGTTTTGTGTGAAGCAGCCCTCCGAACCTTAGTATGGGTGAATGAGTCCTTGTTACATTTTTATATTAGCAACCCAAGCCCCACCTATTCTTACAATTTTGCTACTGATACTATTGACATGGAATAAAGCCCCCTAAACATGTTATGGGTTCCCGGTAGTCTCATGTTTTACTTAAATAATAAATAAACTCACTAGAGAAATCAGACCCAAGGAACTAATTAGTGTTTAGTGATGTTTCATAATTTCCAGCACTTTGCTGGGTCTGCAGCATGGAATTTTACACACACACACACGCACACGCACACGCACACACCCTAGGCCCTCTATTCTCAAGTTGGATCTTCTTGTATTCTTCTTCAACTGTGGCTCTTGGCTTTCCAATACTCAGCATCTGTGCCTTGCTCCTGGTACCTTTCTAAGGTCACTGCCATCCCTAAGGTGGTTGTCATTTAGTGTTCTTGACTGCCAATATTTCTATTGCACTTTTGATCAGTCGATTGATATTTAGTGAACACCAACATCTACCACGTGATTCTTTCTCATTGTCTCCTTCTATGGCATTTTCATGATCCCTGAATTCAGTGCCAGTCTTGCCCTTTTACTCTTCCTCTCCTGTCTGCCTAAGGGACTGGGTGACAAGCTTAACAGTGACAGGAAACCAGTGCTCTGAGCAGTTCCCTTTGGCTGCATATGAATGTTCAGAAGGCAGCCCTTTGGAGGCATAATGTGTGTGACAAAAGGGGAATACTTTGCCTTGAAATGGGCTCTGTATGTTCCTATATCATAGCGCTTTATGACTGAAAAATAGTTCATTGTTTTTAGACCGTGTATGTTTTATTCACCCATCAGTGATGGACATTCAAGTAGGTTCCACTTTGGGACTCTTAGGGATAAAGTTGACCATGAAAAATATTCTAATTACCCTTTGAAAGGGAGTTAAAAAACAAAGCATTACCAAAGAAGACGACTAACTAGCTGCTAGAAAGAGAACAAGATAGAATTTCCAACATCTTGTGGAATGGAAAGAAAAAGAAGCCTACATTTTTTCATACTATGCTCTCAAAAATGGTCTGGGGAACAAAAATTATAACGTGGAAAAGCAAAGTTGAATTCAAGCAATGGCTACTCACACCTGTCAAGACATGGCACTCTGGGGGCCTCTACTCATTAGCAGGTGTGCAGCGACATTTTGATAATATATTAAGACTTAATACATAGTCATGATGCTTACCAAAGAGAGTTCTGAGGGTCTGAGACAGTCACACAACTTACCTCACTGTAGTTAGATGTTAATTTTCTTCCCAACTTGATGCCAAGCCCTGCCGTGTTTTATGGAACATTCAAGGGCTGTGCTTCCATCAGGGATGGCAACAACTGTGGTCAGGTGGCAACTGTCTTTGCTAGTAAATGAGAAATAATGAGAAAACAGTGAGTGTTTTAAAGCACACTGTGGAATGACTCCCCACCCCTAACCCCTTTGCTGTGAATCTTCTACTGAGTAGAGAATTTTGACTCAGTTACACCTTTCTCCTGCAGATGTGCAAGAACCCAAAGATGACTGCAAGGTGGTGGCAGCATTTAAAAACGGTGCTCCATTTCTTTTTTTTTTTCCTCTTCCTACATTCTTTTCTGTTACACATAATTGCTAACTATTTATACTATGCTAGGCTCTGGACTAGGATCTGAAGGTACAATAGTAAGCATTGCCTTGGATTATTTTACAATGCCTTCGACTGTTTCATAATTCTTCTGCACATTATTCTTTCCTTATGTGGAACTACAGCAGGAAATGCAATGAAATATGAAAATTGATCGTATCAGAGAAGTTCAATTAGATAACATGAGCCGCACAATATTGCCAAGATCCAGGATCCACATCTAAGTTCTGAAATTTATATAGATGTTGCATGCTGTATGCTACTTGCACAATTATTAAGGAAAGATTTTTCTTAAATTTATCCAGTGTTCACAGAGATGAGTTTAATAAAGGGTTTTTGTTGCATTGAAAAGGCTTGGTTATTTATTCTCATCCACGTCCTTTGAGTGATCTCCGTTTGGGGAAGCTTAGATGGTCTAAGTAAGTACCACTGATTCCAGATACCTTGGTGTGGACTAATCTACATCAGCAAACAGGAGTCATCTGACATGAACTCTCCTTCTTGGTAGTAGTGTCAAATTCAGTCTTCCTCTTGGACAGCTTCTGTTCACTTAACATTGTATATCCTCTTGGAATGTCATCACCCAATTCTCAGCACTAGTGACTCTTGTTGAATTCTCACTCACCGTGTGGTAGCCACAGCACTGAGTCCTGTTGCATCATGTGGTTGGTATGGTAACCCTATAAACCTGAATGAACCTCATAGCCAAGAACAACTGAGGCCAAGACAGACTAAGGTCACACCCTTCTCAAGTGGCAAAACTTGATCCAAACTCTTGTAACTATGATCTACCTCTAAAAATAATTCTGCAGCTTCCCAGGACTTACAGATACCCTTTTAGACAATTATCTCATTGTCTTCAGGTCAATGTACCAGAAAAAAATTCAGGGATGTTTGAGTTCCATTAAGTTGGGAATACGCACACCCAGGCACACACGTTTATATATAGAAGGCTCTCATTATTTAATTTCTGATTATCACAGAGATAAAATAAACACCCCTGTCTTGGGTTGCTTAGAAATGTAAATCAAATGGGGCTGAAAAGGTGGCTGAGGAGCTAAGAGCATTTGTTGTTTTTGCAGAGGACCCACATTCAGTTTCTAACACCACATGGTAGTTTACTACCGGCTGTAACCCCAGTTCCAGGAGCTCTGATGCCCTCTTCTGACCTCTGCAGGCACCAGGCACATAAGTGGTGTGCAAACATACCTGCAGGCAAAACACTCATACACATAAAGAAAATAAAATAGAAATCAAAGGACAACAAATATCAATAGTGAAGAGTGCTTAATTTTCTATTGTTTATGAATATTTTCTCCTACTGTACTATTTCACACACCCAGAAGATAACAGGATGAATATTTTATACACACACACATATATGTATATATACTTAGACACACCTATATATTTCTTTTGTATATAAGTATATACTTATACTTACCTATATATTTCCTTAATATATAGGTATATATAGTTAAAGAAAATGGGTATCACTGACTTATGAAAACTAAAAGTGAATTTCAATAACTACATAGTTCAGGTCATTTTCCCACTTCCATATCTCTCTTGATGATGGGAAGGGAGTCCTAGGAATAGTCTGAGGATTCTTGGAAAGAACATAGAAACAGTAATTCTCTCACATTATTTAGGCGGTAGGGTCTACTGGATGCTCTCTTTCTCCCAGTTCTGAGCAGAACTCCTTCCTGAAATTCACCTGAGAATAAAAATGGAATTTTGAGGTTTTGATTTTATCTTCCATGTTCGCACCAAGCTTGTAGATCCTCCAGGATGTCTTTAGTTCGCTCTCATAGAATTGCTGATCCACACGCCAGTGTCCCAGGCCTCTGGGAGGGTGTAGGGTTAACCAAGTTTGTGTTCTTCCTGAATCACCATCACCTGAAGTGGTCTGTGCTCTGTATAGCTGGCTCCACGTAGTTGGTGGCATAACTTTTCACCCTATTACAGTGTATCCATGAGGCACGACCATGAGCTACCAGGTAGCTGATTTGCACAATTTTGTTACACTTCACATTATAACTCACTCGTGATCATTTACAAACTTGTTCCATAAAAACAACATTTTCAAAAGTAAAGCTCCATTATTGGAGATTTCTGAAATCTGTAACACTTGGGGTGTGATGGACCACTTGACAATTTCCTCAGAATCTTGTTTATGTACTCTGAGGTTTAAAAATTTACTTATTTTTCATTTAAATACACTTCATTATCTATTTAAATGAATTATTCAATTTTGCACATGCAAGTGTCAGGGAGCAGGTGTGCACCTGAGCGCAGGTGTTCTCACAGGCGATAAGCATCAGCTGCCTTGGAACTGAACTTACAGGTGGGCATGAGCCACCCACAGGGATACCGAACATGGATCCTCTGCACACCAGTATGCACTCTTTACTGCTGAGCCACCTCTCTCACATCATCTCTGCCCTAGGCATTTTTAGGGGTGGATGGAGCTATAGCTGCTCCATTTACTCCAGTGGCTCAACACCATGGGTCTAAAAGCTCCTATTGATTTTCCTCACTCTGGTGAATACAAATGAATCCTGTTCAACAGAGCCTGTCTTCCCAGAGGCTCACACAAGGCATATGGGCACAGCTTCAATGGTACAGCTTGGATCCCTTGGCAACCAGCTTGGCAGTTAATATGACCGTCCTCTTTAAATATGCATCATAAACTCCCAAAGGAGTTAGCCCTGCCTCCCCCGAAATCGTGATAGAGCTACACAAATGAGCAGATAGGACCGGATAAGACCAATTGTCAGATAAGGAATCAACTTCAGGCTCATCTGTTTGCGTTGCTGTGGGACTAGTAGCAATAACTCGAGGAAAATAAGACTCTTGTGGTCCATGGAAGAAAGCAGAAACCGTGCATAGGAAAGGGGCACAACCAGACTTTGTCCTGTAAATGGGCAGTGATTATGTTTCATCCAAGCTGCTCCACCTATGAGCTAGCCCTTCTTCAGAAACTAGGAAGGTCTAGGAATGTAGCTCAGTGAGTTAATCCTCACCTAGCATGCATGGAGTCTGGGGGTTCACTCCCCAGTGGGCCATAAACTCGGCAAGGTAGTGTAAACCTATAATCCCAGCACTTGCCCTCAGGAAATAAAAGCATGAGAGTCAGAAGTTCAGAGTTACCTTTGAGCTAAAAAGTTAGTTCCAGGCCAGCCTCGAGATACATGAGATGCATCTCAACAGCAAACAAATAGAAACTAGTTGTCGTGATTGTTAACATGCTATTGTTTTTAAATATGTAGTGTTAAAGAAAGGTGCTTCCTTTCTTTAATTCATAGGCAATAATCCCCGAAGGCTTTTGTTTAACATGAATCTCAGGATGAAGTGTTTCTGTTGCAAAATGACTTAGATTCCACACCTTCATGAGGAACCATGAACCTGAACTTTAATGTTATATGGTCCATTGAGTGATACTGTGCTAACAGGTACAATGGATTTTTCTCCAAAACCAACCAAAGAGAATAATATATCTAGATTCTATGCACTTTGAGTTCAGTAAAAGAACATGTTTGTCTTAGTTAGGGTTTTATTGCAGTGAAGAGACACCATGACTACGACAACTCTTAAAAAGAAAACATTTAATTGGGAATGAATTGCTTACAGTTTCAGAGGTTCAGTCCATTATGATCATGAAGGGGAGCAAGGCTGCATGAAGGTTTGGTGAGGGAGCTAAGAGACCTCTTGCAGGCAACAGGAAGTCAACTGTCTGACTGGGTGATATCCTGAGTATATGAAACCTCAAAGCTCACCCCCACAGTGACACACTTTCTCCAACAAGGCCCTACCTACTCCAAAAAAAGCCATGTCTCCTAATAGTGCCTTTCCCTGCAAGATTATGGAATTATAGAGGCCAATTACATTCAAAGTACCGCAAGTCTTAAAAAAGTAAAGGCAGGGACTGATGGGGAATGTCAACCTGATGTCAACGTCATGCTTATGTGCATGTATTTATTCTACAAGTACACACACCACACACAAATGGGTGGAAGTGTTCATTAGACACCCCCTCATTAATTCTAACAAGCTATTTCCTGATAAAGAGGTACTATACCTGTGTGTATGTGTGTGTGTGTGTGTGTGTGTGTGTGTGTGTGTGTATGTGTGTGTTTCCTGTATTCACTGTTGAATTTATGTTTTGGAGTCTCTTCCTCCCCCCACTATGACCTCTTGTCATTCTGAACCAGCCCAGCATGGGTTTTGTTGCTCATTTGTATGTGCATCTCATTCTGCCCTCCTTTAGATTTCTATCCAACTGTAAACACCTGTAGGGAGGGAGGCTGCTTATTCAGTCTGTGTCTCCCTCTGAGACAGGTGCATAGCAGGTACTCAATTACAGGCTCTTTGAATTCATAATCCATTATCCAGAAATTAAAAATGACGATATCTCCTTAATCCCTTGAGTAATTATGCCATTGTCACTGAAGTAAAAGGAGAACATTTAACTTCAAATTTTGAAGCTTTTCAAAATTACCTATTATAAGCTGATTAAAAGTAGATCTTTTAAGTTGTCACCAAAGGCATTGATTCTAGTTAAAAACCTAATCCATTTATGTATTCATACATAATTTATACGCCGCCTACTTCCAAAACTTAATTGAAGGAGCCATTAAGACAAAGGCAACTGTGGAAGTACAAAACAAACTCCAAGAAGTCTTATTCACTTCGTCGTGCCAGCATTTTGGAATGTTCATGGGTTAAACGATGCCCAAGCCTATCGTCATTGTGTATACACTAAATAGAGGCCAGGAGGCTTATCTCTTTAAAAGGTGAAGCTAGTTCCTATGTTGTGACCTAGTATTTTAATTATTCTTCTTTAATTTTATACAACCAATTTTTGTCATTTATAGTAAATGACAATAATCATAGAATTAATTTAAGTATATTTAAACTTCTATATTACAAAACAATAACTCCCAGTTTCAAATAATAAATTTATTTAAATAATACGGAGAATGCCAAAGAATTTGGAGGTCTACCCTAAACTTTGCAGCAAACATCACAACAATAATGACAACCTGTCCCCGATTACCTTAAAAGGTGATTTGGGGTGACAGCTCAAGAGAAGCTAGAGGGTTTTGTTCTAAGAGAGAAAGGCAAGGCGAGCCCAGAGGGAGGCGAGAGGAGCCTGTAGGGCAGAAGCCTGGGATGTTCCTTTCAAATTACGCCCAGCAGCTTGCATAGCTGCAGTGAGCTCTACCCATTTCACCCATCCAAGGAGGCTGTGTGGCCGATTAGCTTTCCACCCAGCTATGTTGAAGGGTACAGTACTTGTTGGGCATGTCATTTAAATTGAAAATGAAATATTTGGACACATTATTACCAGGTCAATCCTGCCAAATATGGGTACATATTTACCCAGGTGGGCTCAATCACAATTTCTACTCAGTGAAATAAAATTTCGATCTAGCTGGCAAAAGCTAAAAATTAATTTTAGAAGGTTTTTTGTTTTGCTAAGAAAAACGTCTCACAAAAGAATCACAGTTCACTTTAACTCCGGCTAATTTGATGGAATGATTCTATATTGAATGTGGTGGAAGAAATTGAGAGGTGGTTACAACATGAATTTATTAATGAATCTCCGTTAGAGCTATGTCAGCGCAGACAAATCCTGTTTGTCTAAGACACTGATGTGGGAAGACCAATAACTAGGTAAGCCTTCTTTCCTTCTTTGGTTCCGACTCAGACATAAAAGTCACCCTCCACCCTCGGTGGCATGCTTGAAAGAACTTCATATCATTTAGAAAGAGGACCGTGAATTATTAGAGACCCACTTACAATGTCAGTGAGCAGTGAAAATTAATGATTCCATACTCAAAGTCACTGTTTCATCACGTCCAAGGAGGTGAGCTCACGCTTGTTTCTGGTACCCCAGATGAACTACTGATAATCACTTAGAGCAGAAATCTGCTTGTCCATTCAAAAGAGTCTCCAGACTTATCTCTGATAGAGGTCTACATGGCTGAGCCTATAAGTAATTCAATAAATTACTATGTTCCTTCTCAATGCTACACCCCTCTCAAAAAAAAGGGGGGGTCCATAAAAGGATCAACAAAGATCAGAATTAAATATGATTTCAAGATATGAGAGAACTATTATGGGCAGGAACATTTCGGAAAGATTCACTACCAGGCAGACTCACTGTAACCTGGGAATGGAAATCAGGCTTCATGTAAACACTTAGAACATTAAGACCAAGGAGAGCTTTCTATACTTGTAAATAAGGGATCCTGTTGCATACTGAGAGCACTTGCCTGGCCATTAGCTTCAGTGTTCTTGGAGGGGCCAAGGGAAAAAGGTAGAAAAGGAAAGAAAAGGACACAGGATGACTTGGGCTTCAAAGGCATGGAATTGAACTTGGCGTTTCTCTTTAACCAGCACTCAGTCCGTTCCCTTCAGGGTTTCAGAGTCTCCAAAAGCCGCCCCAAGTCGCCAGTCAGCTCACACCCCTACTCCAAAGTGAGCTGATTTTCTGTGAGCTACGTCTTGAGATGGCTCACCCTTTCCGGGCATCGTTTTCTCCATCTCGTGTACTTTTCCTGTGACCAGCTTCAAACTCGATGCGATTGGTAAAAAAACTTGGCAGGGAAAAACATACGCAGCCATTTCTAGAGGGGTTAGGCCTAGAACGCGATAAATTACTGGTGGGCGATAGAATGCCGAGAGGACTCGCTTTTTGTAGATGACCTCGGGACACTGGGAAGGTGAGGGAGGCCGGATGAATCGGTCCTGACGGTAGAGCTAACGCGCACAAACTTTGATCCACGTGAAACTAGTTACAAAGCTATTGTCACTGGGTTTCTGCCAGGCAAAGAAAAGATTCCCTTAGACCCTGAAGAGGAAAATCCCAAATCATTGTTTTCCAGTAGCCTAAGACACTGCTTCTCAACCTGTGGGTCACGACCCCAGTCCTATATCAGATAGGTTGTATATCAGCTGTTTATATCATGATTTGTACTAGAAGCAAAATTACAGTTATGAAGTAGCAACAAAATAATTTAATGGTCGGGGGTCACCACAGCTTGACCTGTCTTAGAGGGTTGCAGCGCTGGACAGATTGAGAACCATTAGTCTGAGTCTTCTGTTAGGCCTAGAACCCTGGAACTCCCTTCCACAGCTGTTCCCCTTTACAGGCCTGTCTGACCAGGTCAAGCTCGGGTGCCACTGTTTGTTGGGTCCTTACTATGTGTCTTCAACAAAATGTTGAGTATTTCAGTATGTCTCTGCCGCGATCCTTACAGCACATCTACCTGATGTAATGTGTATTTTCCTGCCCTCCACCTTCTACAGGCAAGAAGACACAGATAGGTTGGAAAAAAATTCGCTAAGTATGCAAGTGTTGCTGTAGCTCAGAACCACACTGAAGCAAGCAGTCAAGCCCACTGTAGCCATGATATCTAACCTTATATATTCTAATACAGACCTCTACACACGTCCAAAGCACCTTGCTACCTGGATTACAGCCCCACCTCTGATATATATACGATGAGAGAGATAGACATAGATACATAGATAGATATGTATTTATGCACAATATATAATTTTCTCCATCTGTTAATATGGTAAAAGCCTCACCAGAACATTTTGATAGCACAAACACTCAATCCTAAAAAAATTAATTTCTCCAGTATAGTAAATGTATTTAATTGAAGCATAATGGACATTTATAGACAGAATCTCATTATTTATCTCTGACTGGCTTAAAACAAACTCATTATAAACAGCAGATTAATTTCATACTCACAGAGCTCTGCCTGCCTCTGCCTCCTAAGTGCTAAAATTAAAAGTGTGTGCTACCATGCCCAGTCTGTATAGGGACATGTTTTAACACACACATCTTTTGGGGGGAACATCAATAAGCTTTAGGTTGTGTTTACTATCCTTCTCACGTCTTCTCTGCATTTGCTCTTGGTTCATTTCTCTTTGTGGTTTAGCCTCATTCTTCACAATTTTCTCCCATTCTCTACATCCCTGGTAAAACTTTCTATTGTATTAATTTTGATCTTGATGGCTTTTGAGAGAATTCAGGGATTCCCCCTACATATGTTTTCTTTCAATTCTACTCTATTCCATCCAAGTCCTTTTAAATTTAGCTCATTATTCTTCTTTTTTGTCTTGCTTGTTTCCCATTCTTTTCATGTCTCTGCTTCTGTGAGGTAGATGTGAGTGTTTGCTACCTATCTCAGTAGCTACACTCTTAAACACCCTTTTATTCTGTTTTTATTTCTGATGTATTCTTCTGTGTATACCTAGGTTGACTCCCTTACTCCGCAGTTCTTTCAAAACTCCTCGCACTTAGGCTGGCCTGACACACTCACTCTTTCCGACTGACTGACCTCGGACCTTGTTAGTTATTTTAGGATGGATGACTTAGAGTTTCTCCCTGCCCACATCAATAGTTAGGCTTGATTGATGAAATTTCTTTTCTTCTCAATATCTAGATTATTGACACATAAGTCTAAATGTTGCTTGCCTTTCTAAAAAGTCCTTTATTTCTGAGGCTGTGTGATGACAGGTTATACAGCTCTGATGGCCAGAGCCAGGAAAGAAACGCCTCAGACTCCCACGTCCAGGAGTGCCAGGAATTTGACCATCACAGATACTTATGAGAGAAATCGAAGTAGCAGCCACTCCCAGGCTTTTGCAGCTGGCAGCCTACAGAGGGGTGACATTTTCCAATGAAGGGCGCTTCTCTTTAGGAAGAAGCTGCAGGGAGCCAGGCAGAAAAGGAAAATCTCTTCTCAGTGCACAGCTTCTTCCATGGCTTTAACTACACACAGCTAGTTAAATAATGCGCATGAATCCGTATTCAGGTGAATACTACGTCTATACATTTCCCTATGTCTGTTAGATAAGCCATTGTTGGGGTTGACTACTGTGAATATGTGATTGTGGTGGAGGGGATAGGAGAAATAGCAGCTGTACTATTATGACTTTATTAAATGGCTCCGGAGTTGGATCTGGAAATGTTCTCGTAGCTGGATGCTTACAACCTGATTCAAAGGATCCGTGGGCTTTGCTGCTGCTGATTGGTGTGTGAGTCCCTGCATCCACATGAGTGAATGCAAAAGCCAGAGGGCAAGTCAGGCACCAGCACCTTCTGTCTTAAAAAATGGCACAGGGTCTCCCGCCGGCCTGAAACAGCAAGACAAAGTGATCCAGCTTGCTGGCCCACAATCTCCAGGGGTCTGCTATCTCTGCCTCTCTGAGCACTGGAATTACAAGGGTGAACTTCTTAAATCTGAGCTCTAGGGATTTAACTCAGGTCCTCATGCTTACAAGGTAAGCACTTAACCGAGTGAGCTATCTCCCAGGCCCCCAAGTAGGTATTTACTATAGACTTTAACAATGAATGAGTTAATGAGTAAGGACCAAATCTTTACAAGAATAAATCTGGAAGGCTGAAGTTCAGTTGAGGCACTGCTTTCTTGTCCTCAAGAAGTGGCCTTGGAGAGCAAAACTAAGACTGTCCCCAGTAGAAATGCCAAGGGGATAATCCGCTACACTATGGGAGTGAGGGGCAGTGTTGTGATCCCACAATTGCCTCCAGGATTTCAATGCCACCAGGCTATGCTAGCTTGTGCCACAGCTCTGGGTAACACTGCACTAGACTAAGGCCCTGGCTCTCGTGAATATGCTCCTTAGTGCTTGGGGACTGTGTAATAAGAAGTGCCAGGAACACCAACTGTCACCAACCCCGTATGAGGAACTGGAAAGCAGAATGTCTGGGTTCCACTCCGGCCTTGGGCCCCTGGTGACCTTGGGAATAGTTCTGCAGCTCTCCGAGTTTCAGTTTCCGTATCTGATCAGGAATTTCCACTTGGACACCGTACATTCCCCCCTTCAGATAAGGAGGCCACCCTTCCCCTTGCTGGACCCTAAGAAAATTCATTGCACAGACATGGTCCTCAGATAGGTGGCTGGAGGTAAACAGGAGTGCAGTTTGTGGGTCTTTCCCCCCTACTGTCATTTGAGATTAAAAGGGTGCCTTTTTTCCAATATGTTCAGCTTTCAAAAGACACACTGGAGGAAGTCAGCCAATTACTGCCCACACAACTTCCAAGTGACGTCAATGGAAGCCGAGCACACAGATCTCTAAGCAAGTTTTGGCTCTTTATGTGAGGTTTTTTTTTTTTTTCTTCCTTTCTTTTTTAAAAGAACAACTGCAAAAATGATTGCTCTCAACTCAAATTACACAATTTGTTCTTTTTTGTGCCCTGAGTCAGCAGCAGACATTATGTGGAAAATAAGGCAAGCACTCCTCTATACGTGTCAAGTAAAACTGGACAGCTTGATGAAATACAGAATATTTGAATTCTTCAAGGGCTCTTCAAGCAACATTTTTGATCTAGACTCTTATTGATTTCAATATAAGAGCTGACAAGTGACCCGGACAGACACCTGGAAAACATAATTGTTGCTTTGACCCTAGATTTTTATTGTATCAGTAATTAATAGTGTGTGTCTTGGGCAGAGCATATATTGAATGTATTTTAAAGAACTCCTTTAATAAGAAATATAGCTCATGTTTTGTTCTCAGCTTTCTTTCATGATCAAGGCAAACAGGCCTGATAAGACTGTAACAATTGTAGCTCCTAACATAGGGAAGCCGTGCACTGGCTCAGTCTACATATGTATGATTCTTAACATAGGGAAGTCATGCATTGGCTCAGTCTACATCTGTATGATTCCTAACATAGGGAAGTCATGCATTGGCTCAGTCTACATCTGTATGATTCTTAACATAGGGAAGACATGCATTGGCTCAGTCTACATATGTGTGATTCTTAACATAGGGAAGTCATGCATTGGCTCAGTCTACATACAGCTCTGTTTTTTATTTACTTGATTTTTTTTTATTTTATTTAAAAAAAAATCTTTTCTCATTTTGCATACCAATCCCAGTCCCTCTCCCTTCCCTCCTCCCACTCCCCCACCTTCCACCTGCCCCACTCCCACCAACTCCTCAGAAAGGGTAATGCTTCCTACGGGGAGTCAACAAAGTCTGGCACTTCACCTTGAGGTAAAACTAAGGCTTTCCATACTATATCCCTCCAAAGAAAACAGGCTCCAAAAAGCCAGTTTAAGCACTAAGGATTAATATCTTGGTCCCAATGCCAGTGGCCCCACAGACTTTCCCAGCCACACCACTGTCACCCACATTCAGAGGGTCTAGTTTGGGCCTGTGCAGGTTCCCCTGCTGTCAGTCTGGAGTCAGAGAGCACCCAGTAGCTCAGGTCAGCTGTTTCTGTGGGTTTCCCCATCATGGGCTTGACCCCTTTGCTCATATTATCACTTTTCCCTCTCTTTGACTGGACTCTGGGAGCTCAGTCCAGTGCTAGCTGTAGGTCTCTGCATCTGCTTCCATCAGTTGCAGGATGAAGTTTTTATGATGACAATTAAGGTAGTCATTGATCTGATTACAGGCCACTTCAGGCACCCTCTCCACTTTTGCTTAAGGTCTTAGCTGGGGTCATTCTTGTGGATTCCTGGGAGTTTTCCCTAGTGCCAGGTTTCTTCCTAGCCCCATGAAGACTCCCTTAATAAAGATATCTCTTTCCTTGCTCTCCCTCTCTGTCTTTCTCCCATCTCTGTCATCCTGTTACCTCAAGTTTTCCTCCCTCCTTCTTCTCTTCTCCCCTCCCCTTCTGCCCTCCCTTCTCCACCCCTCACACTCCCAATTTTCTCAGTTTTTGTCTATTTGCCCCTCCCAGGGGGATCCATGAAGGCCTCTCTTAGTGTTCCTCTTGTTAACCAGTTTCTCCAGGGTTGTGGATTGTAGCCTGGTTATCCTTGGCTTTACATCTAATATCCACTTACAAGTGAGAACATACCATGTTTGTCTTTCTGGGTCTGGTTTACCTCACTTAGGATGTTTCTTTCTGGTTCCCTCCATTTGCCTGCAAGTTTCAAGATATCATTGTTTTTTACCACTGAAAAGTACTCCATTGTGTCTGTGGCACATACGGCTCTTAATAGGGGAGCCATGAAGTGGATCTACGTAGTAACTCTCTACGGTGGTGATGTTATAATCCTACTGACGAGAAGAGTGAGAATTGGAAGGTCAATGAACTGTTCAAAGCTGATCAGGTAGCATTTGAACCCCAAATCAGGCTGCCTGTCTTTGATATCTATATTCCTACACTACTCAAGTAGCTTGATTTTATGTTTTTTTAAAATAATATTTGATTGGGGCTGAAAAGATGACTCGGCAGTTAAGAGTAACTCCTCTTGTAGAGGACCCAAGTTTGAGTCCCAGCACTCATACAGAACAGCTTACAACTGCGTGTAACCCCAGCTCCAGGAGATCTGACGCCCTCTTCTGGCTTCCATGGGCACCTACATCCACATGCACAAACCCACACATAAGCCAACACATACCTAGGTTTTTAAATTTTTCTTTTTAAAGAAATGCATTTAATGGTGCCCAGTTAATCTAGGTTTTAAGCAGAGTCACTTAGTTGGTTATCTGAAATAATGACCTAGAAATCAATTGTGAAAATATGAGAGAGAAGAAATTCAGTTCCATCTGTACCTACAGAGGCTAAATTAAATAACTCCTGTCAATTTCATCCTTGCCAAAGTTCTGGAGCATAAAAGTCTATCTGCATAATGTTACTGAGCAAAAAAACAGGGTACTTGTCACTTGCCAAAGATCATGTGACTGCGAAAGACTTGAGCTTTGCGGCATGTGTTCCTCTCTCTGCAGCACACCTTCCTCTGGCAGCAAAACACAAGAAAACACAATAGAATGTCTTAGAATGGGCACAGAAAATGGCTCTGGGATTTGGAGATTTCTTGGTATATTTTAGAGACGATTTCAATCAAAGGAAATTTTGAGTTTTCAGAATTTCCCCCGTCATCTGCATGAGCCAAACTGATCGAGAAAGACTGCATTCAGTGGCATCTATTTTAATTAAAATAGCATCAAAACACTGGATTCTCTTGAAAAATGATTATAAGTGAGTTTAGTGTTTTATGTAGAAAGACTGATGCACTTAGAAGAATCATGGGTAAAGGCTGATGACATTGTTGAACTTTTCATGAGTAGTTATGGAAATTAAAAACTTACTATACTGAAAAAGGATCATTGCACAAACATAAAAAGGTAAAATACATGAGACATATGTCAGGAAAGAACTTATGATTTGCCAAAGCAAAGTGTATACAAATTATAAATTATTTATTATCCCCTTGTGTATTTAAATAGAACATTTTTTTCTAAAAAATATTACCAACTAAATAAGAGGTAGTTTGGGATTGCATTGTTCTGCTTTCAGAGTTTGTTCACACCACATCAAATGCCTTATTTATATTTAAATACCACATGGAACGAGCAGGAAATTCTCTGTTTAAACTGGACTTTTTTTCGAGGCAGTGAAGACCAGAATATTTACTTTGCCAAAAATTAAATTATTGCAAAGTGGAGCAAGCACCTGACCTTGTGGTAAGTCAGAACGAGGAAATATATCCACCTGGAAATAGGTACAGCTGCTTCCAAGACCCCCAGAGCCCCACTTATCAGATCGGTGACAGCTGTCTGCACATTGCGAGTGAACCTGGTTATACAAATTCAAGATGGGGCTCACCTAGAGATTCCAACTCCATAGAACATACTCATGCCGCTTATGTACTTGTTCTCAAAATTTTTATCATTTTATTCCAAAAAATCTAGACATGCTTGTAAACAATAAGTTGCTTTGGTTCATTTTTTCCCATTTGCAAATGGATATTTGCATAAGAAATAATATGGGATTGGGTAGTGGTGGTGCACACCTTTAATCCCAGCATTAGGGAGGCAAAGGAAGGTGGATCTCTGTGAGTTTGAGACCAACCTGGTCTACAGAGCGAGTTCTAGGATAGGCTCCAAAGCTATGGAGAAACCCTGTCTCGAAAAATTTAAAAAAAGAAAGAAAGAATACAGTTGTTTTCAACCTTCCTAGTGTTTTCAACCCTTTAATACAGTTCATGTTGTAGTGATTCCCCCTTCCCATTATAAAGTTATTTCATTGCTACTTCATAACTGTAATTTGACTACCGATATGAATCATAATGTAAATATCTGATATGCAGGCTATTTGATATGTGACCCCTCTGAAAGGGTCGTTTGACCCCCAAAGGGGTCGTGAACACAGGTTGAGAACTGATGAAGTAACATTTCTAATCAACTTCCTTACAAATGATCCTAAACCACCTCATGATCTTCTAATTATACATTGGTTCTATTATAAAACGATATTTAATACTATATATAAAGTCACCTTGAAATGTGCAGGGGCTTGGTATTATATTCCATCACAGAGCCAACAAAATGTTGATGCATTTTTAACTTCTCTGGGTTTGGGGGCATGTACAGAGATCTCCAAAGTGCTCTATGAACACCTAAGATCAGAGTCCAGTCCATGCTCCTACCCTTCTGTCCAAATAACAATATACTGCTCACTGCTACCTATTCATCACAAAGGGATAATTTATCCTCTGTGCATGCTAGTTTTCTTGCTTTCTACCACTATAACAAAATACTAGAGACAATCAACTTATATAGAGAAAAGGCTGATCCACAGTTTTGGGGGGTTTTTTTTGTGTATTTGTTTTGTTGTTGATGTTGTTGTTTTCGTTCCTAGTCGGCAATGCAGATCTGCAATTGTAAGCGGCGTAAAAAAACCAGGCTAGCTTAATATGAAACAGCAAATTTTAATGAAGGGATAGCTTACAACACCAGGGATCCAGCGATGAGCAGGAGACACAAAAAAGAGAGTGGCGGGGCTCACACCCGCCAGATTTATATGTAAACATTAGCCCGAGGCGAACACCCCCCCCCCCAATGGGCTGGGCTATCCCTACATGCAATGCAATGTAGATCCATTACTTGTAGTCCTCTGGTAGAGAGAGGGAGAGACAAATAATGAAGAGCACATGGCAGAGGAAACTGCTTACCTCATCTGCAGGAAGCAGGGAAGACAATGAGGGTATAGCTTGTCACAATCCCATTCAGACTCATATTCCCAGCAATTAAGGATCTCCCAGAAGACCCTTCTTCCTAAAAGCCCACCATACACCTGAGTCACGCCATCCAGAGGAATCAAGCCATTATCACATGGGGAAACATTCACTGTGTGTAGTGAAGCGGAGGGACAGCATGTTTAGAATTCGTAAAAGTCACATTCAGAACTGGTTTGTGGGCAGACAACCTGGATACTGCACAAGGTCCCAAGTCCACAGCGTTCATGCTTCGTTCCAGGCTCTGTGGTCACCATCTTGAACCTGGTCCTTTCGGGACAAGAGGCCTTAAATTTTAATTCTACACTAAAAGCTGACAACGATGTAGCCAGTTTTAGTTACATTGCCGGGCTGTTGTAGCAAAGACAAAAGTCTAACTTAAAGCATTAAATTAAAAACTAAAGAAAGTGCTACAATACATTGGCAAATTTTTATTACCAAGGAAGATATTCCACTTAGTAAATATACCTGGATTTGATTTGATATTTGGTTTAAAAAAAATACTCCAATGATTTAGAATGATCCAATTTTCTAACGAGTTATATGATGCATAACTATACATGTGCATATATACAGAGATTGGACAATGAATAATTTTTAAGATTAATATGTAATCACATAGAACATTAGTGGCAAAAGAGAAGCTTTCCTGCTTCCACTCCTTTGCTCTTGGTTATAGCTAAACACTTAAAATCACTCAATGTTTTCTTTACACTATAATCATCGCATCCCTCCTTCTTGTTCGGAGAACTTGGAGTTATTTATCGTTGTTTTTATGGTCTGTAAAAGCGCTGCACATGGCCAGAACAGGGGCTCCAAAGCCTGGGAACTGGCTTCTTTTGTAACCATCTGATCATAACTAGCCTTGCCCTGCCTGCCTTTCTTCGTCTGTGTGGGTGCAAGGGCATGGGGAGTGGGCCAACATGACGCTGAACGCACTACGCAAAAGCCAGCATGAATCCCAGGCCTTTTAGCCAACAGAAAGGCTTGATTGTGTGACCAGCAGTTGGAATGCACACAGGTCACTTTTTGGAGTGGTGGTAGCAGGCATCGTTTTACTGGATTGTTCTAGGAAAGGCAGAAGGATAGAAGCGAACTCGCCTAAGCTTGGGCTTCAGTAGCCCTGTCATTCTCTTCCTCCTTCGCTGTTAAAATTATAAAGACTAATCCTCATACATTCAGAAGGATTCAACTTTGTTTTCTCAACGGGATGCCGTTGTTTCAAAGGTGCACACTTCCTTTCCCGGCTGCCTGAAAGTCTGCTGCTCAGAATGACATGAGCCGGGGCATCTAGCAAAACAGGCCTACTGTCGACGTAGGCGATGATTTAGTTGGGGCACAAAGAGAACACTAGCACTAGAACCTGGGACTAGAATAGTGAAGAACTTGGGCCAGCTGGCGCTTTAAATCCGGGCGCAGCTCAGTGGTAGACCACTTTCCTGGCATGCATGACAGTTTGATTCCCAGCACCAGAAACAATCAGCACTTTACAAAATTTCTTGGATAAATAAATATTCTGGAGAAAATGACAGAATGCTTTTTTGACAATATTTAGGGTGTAATCGAGTCACTTTCAACTTTTATAAATAATAACCCAAATCTTTGCCACCTGTACCACTGGCTACAATCCTGGAAATTTGGAGCTCTGAGCCCTATGTGCCTTGATCCACTCATTTGTAATCTGGCCATCACCCTGCCCAGCTGGGTCTGTGTTCTAGCATTCCTATTGTGAATGCTCACATTTTACACCGAATCTCTTCACACCGAAGCCTACGGATCTTGCCCAGCCGATCCCATGCCTTGAGAGCGCACATAACAAATAAAACTGTGGAAGAAGAGAGTCAGGTGTCTTCTCTGTTCAGCTCTCTTTCCACTTTCACTCAATTTAATGAGAGTTCCCTCGCTCCTTTTTTTTAAAATAAATCTCCCATACTACTTTTCCCAGAATGTCACTGTAGACATTTGGTTAATGAGATTGCTCTTGAATCCGTGTGCAATTTTAACCACCATATTAGAGTTGTTATGGTAACCAAGTTGATTCCTAATTGACCACCTACCTGTTTTTTCCTGCTGGTGAAAATCTCTGGAGAAAGATGCAACTGCACAAAAATGATAAGAAGAATATCAATAACAGATAGTTTAGAAGAACCTGAAGCAACTTGAATGTTTAGCATCTGTGTCTGTAAATAGTGAAGACAAAAATGCCAGGCAGTGTCTCAAAGTCAGAGTTAGCATCCCCAGCATTAGGACCCTCAGCCAATGTGTAGGTTTGATCTTAGGAATATGAGTCTAGGTTGACCAGCTCAAACTGAAGCCTCCAGAATTTCTAGAGTGCATGCCAAATATCAGTTATTCTGGCTAACCTTGGGCTCTGTTGTGAATATATGAAAGAATAGGTTCATGTTGCTTGGGACCCAAATCCCTGATAGGTGTGCTGTTTTTGAGCCATTTGTTGGAACAGACAGTTCGATAATTTCTCTACAAAAGTAAGCTTGGCACTCAAGAATGCCTTGGTTGCTTTATTTTATGGTCAATAACATGAGGGAAATGTCCTGAATGTGACTCCCATACTCTTGGAATACTCTTGACCATTGTTCTTTATAATTAGGCTGCATTCTGGGGTCAGAAGCATGACTAATAAGAGGTTCTTTAATTTAAAATAAAATGGGTTTGAACCAGTAATTATGTACTCTATAGTGCAACTCTCCATCCTATACACACAGATTATTGGAGGAAAATATTTGAAATGTAAGAATAAAAATTCAAAAACATTTGGCTATGAGATAGGAGTCATTAATTGTGATGATTATCTTATTAAAAACAGTTTTTCCTTGGAAGAAGGCTGGAAACACTCTAATTAAGTCATAAGCTGTCCCTATGAATAATTAGTTCTGGCAAGAAAATTCTAGGTGGTCCATTAAATTTTCCACACCCCCAGCTGTTCAGGGAGAGGTATAAGCAAAGCCTGATTGCCCTGATTTCAGAAGACTGGTAGACTTTCTCTAGCAACTAACTGGATAACTTTGCCTACCCTGGGTATGTCTTTCTTTCTCCCATGAGATATGATGCTCTCTTTTGCCATAACGAAAGTAGATCTAACCTTCAGCAAATAGCTTCCCTACTTTTGAGCTGATTCTCAAGCCAATGTAAAGTGGTCGATTCATAAAAGTTTGAGATAGGTTTTAGACAGGTATCTTTACAACTTGGTCCAGGCATTGACTTCTGTTCTAGATAGCCAATCCAATATTTATATTCGGATATGAATTTTCACCATATTATCACTGTCTTTTTTGTTTCTGTTTTTGAGGTATATTGAGGATAGATAGTCCCTCATGGGATCAGACACTTTGGACGTACATAGAAAACCACAAAAATCCAAACTTGCCCTGTTCAATGTGGTAGCTTCAAGTCTTCTGTGAGTTTTGTGTATTTACTATGAAGCGCTGAAATGAGAGGTATTGAAAAGGTTTCAATAGCTTACAGAAAAAAAGGAATAATTTTGCATTGCTTGTCTATTGAAATATGTTGATCACCATAACAACCTGCTATCAGAATAGGTAAGTTGTCACATATACCTTGTATTTGCAGTTTTCATAACATTCAGGGCAGGTCACGCATGTACAAGGGGTATGTGGGAATGTGGGAACTGAAAGTTCATGTAAGAATGTTTCAGAAAGGAAGTTAAAGGGTTCAAAAGTCATTGAATTTCTTACCACAGAAGAGACAAGCAAGCAAATGGTGTGAACATGTTTATAAAGGTCTAATAGACCCTCTTCCCCCCGAACACATACGCGAAACTCAAATGTGAATTTTTATGCCCCTAAAGCTGCCTTCAGTATAAGCAAAGACCTCCTAAGTCTGATATCAGTTACAAAATCTTCTTCCTCAACTTTTACATGTTCTTCTGGTTCATGGAAAGCATGAGAATAGATAGGCAATGTTGCTCCTCGGCCCCCTTTTCATTACAAGAGTAATGAACTTGTCTGATTCCTAAGACATAAATTCCTGGCTGGACAATGACGGCATCTCTTTCTTCCCATAACACATACGGCACTGGCATGGTGATGTACGTCCTTTCCAAAGTTGACTAGAATATAGTGCTGCTCGGAGATCTTAGTGGCCCGGGGCTGTGCCAGGCAATTTATCTAGCTTTCTTATGGCTTTGGCTGGCTTTGGGGCAGATAACTCACTAGGCAGTTCATGATGCTCTCAAATTCACAGCCCGTTTGCCTCTGCTTCCAGAGCGCTAGGATTACAGGCATCTACTGTTAAATCCGGGCACGGACCTGCAGCTTTGAGATTTGTCCCTTCCTCCTCCACACACCTCAACCTTCTAGTTGTTCTAGTACAGTGGTTTTCAACCTTCCTAATGCTGTGGACCTTTAATACAGTTCTTCAAATTGTGGTGATCCCAACCATAAAATTATCTCATTGTTACTTCATAACTGTAATTTTGGTACTGTTATGAACGACAATGTAAGTATCTGATATGAAAGAGAACTGATTTACAACCCCCAAAGGTTGTAAAAACCCACAGGTTGAAAACCACTTTTCTAAACAGTATGCATACAGTCAGCCTTCTGCCTCCATCCAACAGGTCTGCATTTGGGGATCTAATCAATTGATTACAGATAGAAAATACTTGGAAAAAAAAAGATGAATCTGTGCTGAACATATACTGACCTTTTCCTGTTGCTATTCCCTACACAACACAATATTAATAACTACTTACAGCCGGGCGGTGGTGGTGCACGCCTTTAATCCCAGCACTCAGAAGGCAGAGGCAGGCAG
This sequence comes from Microtus oregoni, assembly GCF_018167655.1. Lineage (NCBI taxonomy): Eukaryota > Metazoa > Chordata > Mammalia > Rodentia > Cricetidae > Microtus > Microtus oregoni. The sequence goes on along the minus strand of NW_024543065.1, from coordinate 3,085,802 downwards.
ATCTCTGTGAGTTCGAGGCCAGCCTGGTCTACAAGAGCTAGTTCCAGGACAGGAACCAAAAGCTACGAAGAAACCCTGTCTCAAAAATCCAAAAAAAAAAAATTAATAACTACTTACATAGCTCTCATGCTAAATGAAGTATATTTAGTTGTCTAGAGGTTGTTTGAGGTAAAGGAAAGTCATGTGTACACTCTATGCAGATACTTTTACATGCAGAACTTGTGTTCACGGTCGTTGTTATCCATAAGGTTGTGTAATCCACCTCTACATGCATACAAACATCAAAAAAATCCAATAGATACCTAATAACTAGAATTGTTTATCTACTTATTGAGGTATGACACAGATACACTAGAAATTGATTTTCTGAATCCATTAAATCTTGTCATACCAGTCAACAGCATATGGGAGCATCCGAATGTAGACCATGGCCATCATTCCAGAATGTTCCCTGAGTCCCTTTACTGTCAGCTCCTCCCCAATGTTAACCCACACTGACACCAGTGGTCCTGCTTCCTTACCTCATAGTTTGGCCTTCCTGAGACACCGAGTCATCTGCCACTTTGCTTTGAATAAGAATCACTTCGAGTAGTGCTTTTGGGATTTGCCTCTGTTGTCATGTTCATCAACCCTCAGACCTTTGGCTGGCTGATTATCATGCTAATGTATACACATGTCCAAATGGAATTACTTATTCTCCAATTGCTGAACATGAGCTTTGCCAGATCTCCATAAGATCTGCATAAATCTTGATGTGGATCTATATTTTCATTTCTCTCAAATAAATATCTGGGTGTGGAATCATTGGGTCATACACAGTATATCTTTGCCTCTAAAAGAAACAACCAAAGCACTTAACTTCCTACCAGCAATTCACGAGGCTTCCTAATCTCCCATATAGCTGCCAGTTGTTGTAGAAGGAGGAGTGGGCTACGTCCCACCATCTAGCTAGCTTAACCCCCAAAATAATCACACAGAAATGGTATTAATTAAATTACTGCTTAGCCCATAAGCTCTAGCCTCTTATTGGCTAACTCTCACATCTTGATTAACCCATTTTTATTAGATCTGTGTATCACCACATGACTGTGGCTTACCGGCAAGATTCTAACCTACAACTGTCTCAGGCCAGAGATTAATGGTTTCTGCCACATTTCCCTTCTTCCCAGAATTCCGTTCTGTCTACTTTACCCACCTAAGGGCTGCCCTATCAAAAGGCCAAGACAGTTTCTTTATTCAACCAATGAAAGCAACACATAGAAAGAAGAACCTCCTACACCAGCCAGTACCTGGTATCATAAATCTTTCTAATTTAAATATGCTTGGAAGTATGTCTCATAGAGTATCCCATTGTAAGTTTAATTTGCATTTGTCTGCAGATGTCTTTACTAGATCTCTTAGGGCAATGAGTATATAATATGAATACACTGCCATGATCTCATATGTTACAACTGAATGATTTTGACAAATACACACGTTTTATAATGCACACTACATTAAGAAATAAACTGTGTCCCCAATCCCCAGAAATAGTTTGAATAATACTGGTGCAGGATTTTTTTTTACACCATAGATCAGTTTTACATGGTATAGAATTTAACAATATAAAGTACATAGAATAAGGCCTTTTGTTATTGATGCCTTTATCATACCCCCGGTGTTCTCTGATGGTCATTGGAGTTGCAGTTTCTGTTTCTGCTCTTCCTTAAATTCCTCCAAATCCCTGGGTACCTTTCCTTGTAATGGATAAAAAACAAAGTTGACTATTCTCTTGTTGGTAGGCATTTTGGATGGTATTAGTTTTTGTCTATCATTGATAAAGATTCTACAAACAACTTTTGTCCATTTTTTTTTTTTTTGGTAAAGAAACATTTAATTCCTCTTGAGTAAATAGTTAGGGGTAGAATTGCCAGATCAGAGAACAGGTAAATATTTAGCTTTGTAAGGGATCCCTGACCTCTTTTCCATTTTGCATTTCTGCCCACCGTGTTTCACATTCAGTTGCCCCACAGCCCAGCCAAAGTCTCTCGGGTATATTTTTGTTTATTGTTTGTTTGTTTTTTGTTTTGTTTTTTTTTTGAGACATGGTTTCTCTGGAGCTTTGGAGCCTGTCCTGGAATCAGCTCTTGTAGACCAGGCTGGCCTCAAACACACAGAGATCCGCCTTCCTCTGCCTCCCAAGTGCTGGGAAGTTGGGTAGATTTTATATTCAGCTTTTCTAAAATCCAAATACATCTTTAAAGAACTTTTAATTTCTTTTCAAAATTAAAGTCAATGTTTTGTCTTCTGTACACACATACACACACACACACACAAAACATTTCTCTGTGTTTTCTTCTTTCCAGTTTTCATTTTCATGCTTTGCTATAAAATATATTGGTTATTATGTATTGTATCACAAATTATCAGTGGGCAATGCTGCTTGCCCTACATGCAAGATTAAGGACCTAAATTTGAATCCTCGGTACCCAAAGCTGGACATGAATGAGCATACCTGCAACCCTAACACTAGAGGATAGAGTTAAGATCTGAGGATACTCTTGAGCAGTCAGCCTAGACTAGATGGTTACTTGATTCAGTGGAAGGACCTTGTCTCAAAACAGTAGACAGAAGGGGATGGAGAAAAACCCCAACATCTTCTTCTTGCCTTTACATGCATGCACATGAACACACACACACACACACCAGCACTCAAGTGCGTACAACAATATGCACACATAAATGATTATGTATGCATGGCACACTAATATTTATCAGGACATTCTAGCATTATAGTGACCTTGAACACCAAGAAATCCTCTGACATTGTACATTTCCTGAATTGCTTGTGACTTTCCCAAGCCTTTCGCATGTCCATATACACACTCAGAATAAAAGTTATGCATTTTGCAAAAAGTCTGCAGGAATTTGTTCACGCTAATTTCTTTCTGTGACCGTGATTTAGTCTCTATAGTTTTTAGTGTCCCATTGTCACTGTGGCTATTTTTTAACATTTTCATTGTTCCGTCTGCGGTAATGCCCTACCCAATAGGTTTTGAATAGAGCATACTGCGTTATTTTCACCTCTGCAGGTCTCCACGTGCCTATTAGCAAGAATCATCACCTATGTACTCATTACGCTGTCCTTTTTCTTTTAAACCATTAAGCTTGTTACTAAGAGTTCATTTAAAAGCTTTGTCTGATAGTTCACAAACTGTCTTTTTAGACCGGCCTCCATCAACATGTCACTTTGTTTTGTTTCTGTTGAAGATTAATCTTGTGCTTCCTCTCTCACTTAGTAAATTATTTTGTTCTCTGGGGCACTATAAATATGTCAGAACATGTACAACTCTTCATGCTCTGCACCGCGCCGTCGCTTTCCACCAGGTGACCGCACAGGCCTGCCTTGCTGCAGTTCATCATCTCCCCGCTGCAGGTTATTATTTGATCAGTCTTTGATGACACTTTCTGCAAACATCCTCAGCTTCTCTCCTCTCAAGTTCCTGCTCCCACATCTGATCCATGGCTGCTGTCTGAACACCAATGCCTGCCTCTTCCATTCAGCAAGATCACGGTGTGCTGCTCTGCCCTCATCACTTGACAAAGCTCTTAGCCTGTGCACCCTTTCTCTCAGGGACCACACTTCTGTGCTCAGTATCTTCTAGAATGTGAAGCGATAGCAGGAATATTTTGCCAGCTTTTTCAATAATGTATGGCTGGATGAACTCTTTGTTGCCGGTTGCTTCACTAGATGAGAACGGGGTCTATTCATATGGACTTTATGAGTCTGGTGGGGCAGATCAAGCCTCAGACGCTTTCTTTATCTTTCACATCTTGTGACACCTCTGAATTTTATTCTCTTCTCACTGCTAGACCCCCAAGAGTGCCAAAGCAGAGTCAACGTGTCTACGAAGGATAGCATATACCTTGTAAAATTAGTCTAGAATTCCTACAAAATGAAATCCATGCTAGGACACAGTTTCTCAGGGAACTTTAGAAATATCTAGAATTTTGCTTAAAGAGCACCTCTTTTCTTTTAGCCATGAGAAGACATTCTCCAGTGTGAATTGTAGAGATGTCAAGAAGATGTTGAAGGTAAAACCACAGCATCTCAGCAATTTTAAGGCATTCTGTCTATGGCCGGGCCGAGTATAGGTACAGAGTCATATCCTGTTTGAAAACAGTCTGGGATAGGATAATGCACACAAATATGTCATGTCTGTTTGGTCTCTAAGTCTGCGTTGGCTCCCTGTGAAGGTTACTTTCGGTTGTTTATTTCCTCTGTGATCTTCTGGGGACTTTGAGAAGGTGACTACCGTGTGGATCATTTAAAACTCTCCCCCAGATTGCTATTCCTAGTAGAGCGAAATATGAAAGGCTTGAGATATCTTATCATGGTTTCAGGTCCACTGAGTTTGGAAGTCATTCCCCAGAGTAATGGAAAGAGCCACAAATGTCTTTTTGAAATCAAAGACATCCTCAGGCTACAAGCTGGGAAGAGAACAGGTTGAGCCACCTTTCCACTGGTACTACCAAACACCTACCGGTTTGTTTTGTGTTTTTATTTTTATTTTTTTTAGTTTTCGGTTTCAATTGAAAAATAAGGCAGCAGATAAGGGGCTTTGGGGGAAGCTACCCTAAGAACCCCATTAGCGGGATGCTACAGCTGTAACTCTGAGGAGTTTCTTGTTTTGTTTACTTCTTGAAACTTACTAAGATGTAGATGTATAGAGAGAGGTGATATAGCTGCCAAATAAAGGAAAAGGTATGTAGTTTATACACATAGTCATGTTATTGCTCTGACCCTCTCTACAAACACATGTAAATGTATTGTTCCTCACATAACGGTAAACTGCCTCCCTTATCCCTGCTGTGATCATGGAAGCCCCGTTGGATTGTGCTGTATTTAACAAAGGATGTCTTTAGGCTAAACACATGTTTCAATATGCACTTTAGCGGCAGAAGCAGCTCCAGAAGGAGGGGCTTGAGTTCTGACTATGCCATTTGTTAGCTAATGACCTTGAGGTCATTCCTTCACCTTCTCGTGACTCATTTTGCACGAGAAAGGATTATTAGGACGTACCTGTTTTACGAAGGAACTGCGAGAATTGAAGCTATTGATGAGGACAGGTATTATAGATACAAGATCCTTCTTGCCTCTTGTGTTTCTTTCAACTGCTGCAGTTCACACAACTGTTGAAACTAGTCAGCTCATTCTGTCTTTACAACAGAAGCTTTGAGGTAAATACTGCAACCCTCCTGTGACAGAAAAGGAGCCAAACTCATGTCTGAGTCCTCGCCCTCTACAGACTCATGTATGCTGGTCTCTGTTTCCCCAGGTGACAGGAGAAAGCTCAGAATTCTTTAATGAAGATGAACTTTTGTTAGCCTTACCTTGGTTTTCTGTTATCAATAGAAAGTGAATGAGGATATATTTTGGACCATGAAAAAGAAATTAATTGTGAAAGATAATTGAAGATTATAAAACAAGAGACTAGTGGGTCCCAGTTTGTGGAGCGTTGGCTTCGCAAGCACGAAGGGAGTTCTGACTCCAGGCTAGGGAGCAGAAACAGGAAGCCACTCTAGCTGAAACAGCGAGCTTTGGGTTCAGTGAGAGACCCTGCCTCAAAGAAGCAAGAGAGAGTAGGGAAGACATATGACATTAACATACACATGAGATACCTGCTCATACACACATGAACACCACACATATACACACACATGAACCTACCTGTTCACACATACATGTATGTATACCTGCATGCACATACATACACATACAAGCATACCAGCTCTCTTTCTCTCACACACATGAGAATATCATACATACACACATACACACATGAACACTGCACACGTGCAAGTATACCAGCTCTCTTTCCCTCTCTCTCTCTCTCTCTCTCTCTCTCTCTCTCTCTCTCTCTCACACACACACACACACACACACACACACAATACACACACACACAGCCATACACCCGAACACCACACACACGAGCATACCAGCTCACATACACATAAGATAACTGTTCATACACACATGAACACTACAACATATACACACACACGATAATACTAGTTCACACACATACACACACGAACACTGCACACGTGCAAGCATACCAGCTCTCTCTCACACACACATGTGAACACCACACACACGTAAAGCACACCCGCTCACACACACAGAAAATTGTCATAGGTTTCTGCTACTGGATATTGTATCTATTTAACATCCTTTTCTACCCCCCCCCCAAAAAAAAACCCATTTGCTCTAAGAGGAAAACATCTAAATATTTGCTACCTTGACTAGCACAAAGCTGTTAATTTCCTTCCATGTTATTTTCTTCCATCTAAATACACGTAGCTTCTTTTCTTTTCTATCTTTCTTTTGTTTTTTAGATAGGCCTCTTGAATGCTCGGGTTACAAATGACTCACCCTAAATTTTTTGACCACTTAATCTTCTAACAGTTTAGTTCTCTGATTCTAGTTTTCAGGTCCAAAGCATGCGTGATCGTCTCCATACATGCAGACAATCTGCTTCCCAACTTAGGAGCAGCTTCACTTCTGAAAGGCCAGGCCAGCTCTATCTGTCATCCCTGCCTCTTCAAACATTGCTGTCCCTACATAGTCTAAGGGTGTTTCAGAAAGAAAGACACCCTAATATCAGCAATTAGAGTAAACTTATCAACCCACAGAAAAACAGCCACAACACAGAAGGTTCTGGAATCCTTTTAAATACCAATTTAGCCTGAGTCTGTGATTTGGGTTACTTTCCATTTCTTTTAAAGAGCTAAACACAACCTAGTGACGAGAGCTCTTTGAAGTGTGAGCTGGTTGACCATTTCCGGCACATAGTATCCGACCCAGCTAGAAGTATCTTGGAAACATCTCCAGCTTCATCAGCAAGTGCTGGGAGATGACGTCACTGTGGGATTTCAACCGAACTTTATGTTCTGGTAAACAATGCGGTGTTGGAGTGACCACTCGAGAATTCTTTTTCCCCTGGGAAGTGCCAGCATAGCTCCTTATTCATGCCCCAACCTTATTTGAAGGATAAGACCGGGTGAGACAGGAAGTGCTGGGGGTGGCAGGTGCCAAGGAAGGGAATGATTAAAGTCACCGAGTGCGGAGGGCCACATATTGGTCTAGCTCCACTCTCCTGCGAGTAGGGTGCCTGGCAATAAATGGAGTTCCTTGGGAAAATAAGCTGTCTGGATCTTACTTCTCCTAGCTTCCTCTTTCAGTGTTTGTTATGGCAATTCCATAGTAGAGTTAACAGGGTTATTTTGACTTAAATCCTTTCCTTAGATCAATAATGCATTTAGGAGGGTGTAGCTATAATGGTGAAAATGAAGGCCACTCCAGCTGAAACAATAGTAATGGCAGAATTGAGCAGATAGTTATGCAAGCCTTGCCCTAAATAAAAACCAAGAGAACATTGCTTGTCACCAGACTAGAAATAGAAATGCAAGACTTCTTACAGAAATAAGCGCATGAAAATTCCCTGCTTATCAAGCTGCGTCCATGATATGTTCCCTCAAATTAGAATGTTCACAGTAGAATACATGCCACCATCTGGGCAGCCTAAGAAAACCTTTTGTTTGTTTGTTTGTTTGCTCACTCTCCCTCTCCCTCCCTCCCCCCCTCCCTCTCTCCCTCTCTCTTTCTCTCTCTCTCTCTGTCTCTCTCTCTCTGTCTCTCTCTCTCTCTCTGTTTATCATTCCAGGGAACACTATTCACAAACTTATTTGTGAAAATGAGGGTGTTTTTTTCAAGAAACAAAATTAATTTGGTAATGAATATAAATAAATAAAAAGTACCTCACGATATCATTCTAATTCTTCCAAGAGAGTTAAATCAGGTTTCAAAATAAGAAAGTTAGACTGGCTAAGTGGCCTGGTGACCTGTGAATATGTCGCAATGTAAAGGAATATTATCTGACCCCTGATAACTACAACCATAGCTCCTTTAGTCTTCTTCCAACATATCTTTAAAACAAAACAAAACCTTTTTATTTGTTATTTTTTTCTACTGATTAAAACAAAGCCACACCTTTTTTTATTCCACCCGGAACCCAGTGACCCTGAACTGCTTTCAAAGCTCATATACAGGGTTGTTTCCCTTCCTTCTAGTTCTCCCTTTTCTTGGAAGGTAACTCTTGCAGCTGGCGAGCTAGTCTTTCCCTACCGGCCCTAGTCACTCCGACCCCAGCTGCCTTTTCTGTCTTCCTCTCTCACCATCTCCCAAGTCTACTTCCTCATTAAAGGCTTTGGATAAACGCAGGAGCAAACAGGGCCTAGAGTATTGTTTCACATAAGTCCCTGAAGAGTACATGTGTCTCAAATGACAGACGGAACCAAAGAATGGTTTTGAGTTGCAAGGTTCAGAAGTGAAACTTCACAGCTTTCTTGGCCCTTACAAAACCAGGTCACAGCTGCCTGGCTTCCTAATTTGGTTTGATGTCCTGTGAATTCCCAAGCAGCTGAATCACTACCTTATTCATATGTAAGTACAGACACCCTTCCACAGCAACAACCGGGCTGACTTCATGTGTGATTTTCAATGCCCTTTATTACCCACCAGCACTGACAGACTATTACCCTCTTGGAGAAGTGTAAGGGAGCCTTTCTATTTGTCTGTCTCTGTCTCTGTCTCTCCCCCAACCCCTGCCTGCATGTGTGTGTGTGTGTGTGCATGGGTGTGTGTGTGTGTGTGTGTGTGTGTGTGTGTGTGTGTGTGGTGTATCTCTCACTGAAACTGAAGTTAAGTTAGTGGCCAGCAAGCTCCAGCAAGCCGCCAGTCTCTAACCCCAACTACGCTGGTTACAGGCATCTAGGCCATGCCCAGACTTTGATGTGGGTTCCGGGGATTCAAACTTGGGTCTATGTTTATCCAGCAAGTGCTCTGGTTACCCACTGAGCTGTCTTCCCAGCACTTCTAATATTTTTCAAGGTAAATAAATTCATTCAAATGAGTACCACAGAGTGGATATTCCAGGGGGAGGGAGTTCTGCTTTAGGAGTATTTCACTGAAGACGGATATCTAGTCAAACACAGAGAACCAATCCTATACAGAGACATAAAAGCAGTGATTTTAAGTACAAACTGCCTTGAGAAACAGCCTATGTCTGCTCTACATCAGAACATTAATTCTCCATTTCTCTTTTTACCTGTTAAACCCACATGAAAATCAAAAATGCTTTTCTTTATAAGATTTGATGAGGCCGAAAAGTCCTTGCCTGTTGGTCATCATATTAAGAAGCAGTATGATTTTACAATTTGTTCCGTCTTGGAATTTGGCTGTGCTCTATCTCCCTGTGATTTCCCAGAGCCCATCACTTGAGGAGTTTTGGGTGTCTGCCAGTAGCCATGGCACAGATGCTTTTAATAAAGGGAGGTGACCCCCTTCTAGAAGCATCCTTGCTTTACAACATTCAAGAAATATCAATCTTTTTTTATTAACAAGAAGGAAAAAAACTACTGGCAGACACCATGTAGGTGTCTGCTGTGTGTCTCTCTTTGTGCTACATATATTAGAAATAGCCCTCATGAGAAAGGTCTATGCGAGTTCATGATCTTTTGTTAGAATGTCTGCCACATGCCTTATTCTGCAATCATCCCAGGGTATCCCAAGAATATGCGTGCCCTGCACTGAGAAGCCACATTGGTGTGTAGCAATTTATAAAAATTAAATTAAATAATGAAATTTAACTGTGAAGTATGTAAGAGTTTTTGTATAAATGTCACCTTTGTAGATGATTTAAAATTATATTGAATAGATATTCAGCAACCTTATTGTATATGTAATAATTTAATAAGTGGTTGCCAAGGTTCCCCAAACACTAGGATAGAAATGGATGGTGAATATATGTATAGAAAATATATAGAGAAAATCGTTTAGAATAATTACAAGTTATTTGGGTAAAAAAAAAGTAGATTAAAAGCAATTTTATTATTAGAACCATAGAAAATAGAAAAAAAATGCCAAGATTTCCAATTAAAAGGAATTTGTAGATACAAAAGTCAGGAATGAAATAGCAAATATCAAAATCGACAACATAATATGCATGAATTATAGAAATATTGTAAAATTGAAATGCAAACAACTTGATAAAATATTAGCCCATTAGGACAACAAATTAATATCCATGATAATTGAACCTGCTAGTGATTCGCCCCATTTTACTAACCCCACAGCAGGCATATAACAAAGAGCCATTGTTAGATGTGCACAGAACGTGATGGACATGAGTATGTATGCAAGTTCACAAATGTCGTCAATTAAATAACAATAGCAATACAAAGGTATCCAGCAATCTCATTCAATGCTGCTCAAAAGTAGAGCGCAATTTCTGAAAGAGTATTTGTCAGTAAGCTTTAAGAAAAGCTCTTCTTAACTTTAAGAAAATGCTACTATTTTTGTGTTCAATAATTCCAGTTCAGGAAAGTGTAGTAAACTTTTAAAATTTACATAAAAATACATTCACCTTGGCAAGCTCTTCTTTTAGCACTTGGAAGAGTGCTGAGTCTCTGCCTTCATCACCAGTCACTGCAAAGAGAAGCATCTATGATCAGGGCTAAGAGTAGCCTTTGTCTACAGGTATAAAGATATATACCTCATTTGCCCCTAGCACCTAGAATCTGCCTAGCCAGGCGTGTTCAACCAGGTTTCTAGTACCAGGCATGAATTCCTTCCTGTGGAATGAGCCCCGAATCTAACAGAGAGTTGATCATCCCCATAACAGCCACACTAGGACATTTACACCACCTTTCTAAGGCTCAGAAAAAGTCGAAAAAGAAGAGAAAGAAATGGCATCATAGCTAGCTGCTAGAGAAAAGGGCTTCAAAACAAACCATTTTCTGGCCATGACACGGTCATTATAATCATGAATTCGAAGCAACTGCAGTTATCTGCCCTGGACCTGCATAAGACAGAGCCAGCAAACAGTCAATTATGGATGAGGGAGGGCTTAGGGGACTCTATCCCTGGTAGGTAACGTTGGGTTATTGATGCGCGTTGGGGAAGGGGGGGCATTGTCTTTAATTGTGTGTCCACTGGTGAACCCATCAAGCTCCAATGAGTAGTTACAATCCCATGGCCTCATGAACAGCCTGTCTAAACTCAGTGGGTCACAAAGCAGCAGGAAATGAATCTGCGAGAGGGCTTTGTAGCAAGGAGAAAGAATGAGAGGGAGATAAGAGAGGGTGGGGTAAGAGTAATCAGAATGCATCATCTACAGGCAAGAAATGGCCGAAGAATAAGCTTAATTTATAATAACATGACATTTACCATGATGACGTTTATAATCTAAAAATCTGAAGACATTTAATTATACTGGATAGAGAAAAAGACATGCAGATAGAAAATGAAAAATAAAATTTTTGAAAATAGTTTGATGCAAAGAGTGAACTCTCTTGACATACTAGTAAACCAAAGCCACAGGCACACCAGAATAATTATTTTTTTAAAATCATATGTTCACTCAACAAATAAAATTGAACTCTTACTGTATAACAGGCATTGTTCTTAGTGCAATATATATATATATATGTATACACACACACAAATTCACATCATCTTATTTAATACCATAAAACCCCTGTGACGTAGGTGCATTTTGTATCCTCACCTGACGTATAGGAAAACCGAGGAACTTGCTTAGCTAGTGTCTGGTAATGTTCAGTCACTGCTGAGCAGGGCTTGATTCCTGGCTGTATACTATTAATGGTCTAACTTGGACAGAAGCTAACCAATCACACCTCAGACTCAAACTTTTAACAGTAATAAGAGCCAGTCAAACAGTACTTCTTGGTGAAGGGGTTGGAAGGAATGCTCATTTCAGGGGACAATGGTTGAAGTGACACTTTAAGCGAGGATAGGAGTCAGCTGAAGAGAGACGGCACTGGAGAGAGTGACAAGAGTATGGTATGGTTCGGGAGTAAAGGTCTCCTGCATTCTGGGGAAACGAAGGAACCTGAACTAGGAAAGAAAACGCCAAGGCGCTCATTGCACAGCTCATGGCACGGAGATGCCTGGCTTAGAGCTGAGGAGCTCGGCTGCACAGGCAGGGTCTCTCATGGCAAGTCATCACTGCGATGATCTAAAACCAAATGGGTATTTGGGAGGCAGAGTTCTAGAACTGTCCACCAATTGTTTGGAACCGCAAATTTCAGGTTTCTCGGATGACAGACAGCATCTGAAGCAAAACTTCCAACCAGTAAAAGAGATGCAAGTATTGGAGAAACCACAAAGGTCATTTTCATTGTCAAAGTAGAATGTTTACTTGTGAAGGCGATCAGAGAGAAGCATCTGAAAATACAACATAAGAAACGCTTGTCGCACAGTAGAAGTGACCCGGCTGCTTTCATAGATCGCAATAAACAAAGAGGAGCCTATTTTATATCATAAGAGTATCAAGTCTGGATAGCGAATGCCACAACTGGGGGATATTCTTTTGAGAGATGTTTCTTTTCTTCCCTTTTTTTCAAACAGAGCAACTCAAGGAAAATCTTGTTTCATAAAAAAAAAAAAAAAATAGCTCTTGCAAGTTGAAACCTTTTTAAGAATTTAAGTGTCAATTAAATGACCCTATTATGAGATTATAAGCAGAAAAAGTAGAACATCTTATATTTTAAAAATTTAAAATATATGTAATAAATATTAAACATTAAAGATATATGATAAATATTACATTTCCTAATTGCCAAAAATTAAGATTAGGCAGAGTCGATGACAACAGGCTCTCTGAGGACCATGAAGAGACACAATGAGATATTCAAATGTCCAAGTCCTTCGCATTATTAAATACGGAAATAGCTCAGTCTTCCTCCAGGACGTTTAGGGTTGGCGCTCTGCAATGCTGATCCCCTGTGTCTCGGCAATGGCGCTAACGGGATCTTGCATTGCCACGTTGTGCTTGTTTGGTTTTACTGAAAACAGCAGGACGTCATGAAAACCAGTGAAGCCAGTTTTTAAATTGTTTCCCTAGAGGAAATTGAACAAAAATGAGTTTTACCACTACAGTGCCACAAAACACCCAAGGGGTTTCTGTATTTTAAAAAGCGTCGGCTCTAGCGTTGACCACGCACACGCTTTTAAAATTACTGAAAATGAACAAATAATAACAGAAACCTCTGCAACTGTAAAGATAATTACTTAATAATATTCTTCATTACAATAACCGGAAAGTATGCCTTAAAAGATCTGTTGAGGGCTGGAGAGATGCCTCGGTCGGCAAAGCGTTCCCCGCTCAACCAGAAAGGCATGAGGTTGGATCCCCAGAGCAAAAGAAAAAGTAGACACAACCATTTCATCTATGTTTTACCCGAGACTTTCTAAGGAAAGATCCGGAACATCGGGTCAGTTTGCTTATTTTCTATACAAGGTTCGAGGCAGAGTACTCTGTGTGTACAGAGTCGTGTCCCGAGGGCCGAATATGTAGTTAAAGAAATAGCCTGAGGAAACAAGGCAAGTTTGGGCGGTCAGGTTCTTCCCAGGGTGGATGTGGCGCCTCTTTAAGGTAGAGGGTATTTCACAGACGAGAGCATTACTCCGTGATTGAGGGGAAGGTCAGAAAATGCTGCCCACATGTTATGACCGTCAGGGCAAAGGAGGATGGGAAGATCAGCGAGGACTTCTGCCACTGTCTTGTGTCAAATGCCAGGACTCATATTTTTGGAACAGTGTGTCTTAAACCAGATCAAAGCTTAACTAACTGTTCCCACTGTGTGACAAGTGTATGTTAGATTTTCTTCCTATCTTCCTTCAAATACCTTTAAAAAGGAAGAGGGAAAATTGCCCTTAGTGACTTTAAAAAAAAAAAATTGTACGTAACTTTAGTCTTTAAACTAATTTATCATGTCTGCATTTTGTTCTTAGGTTGTTCTCTGGCTGTTCTTAGATTCTTCTGTGACTGTTTTTCTAATAACAATCTACTCGTGTGAAATGCTTGTTAGCTTTCATGAAAATTTTTCTTCTGGGGAAAAATGTGTTTCTTCACAAACAGTACTTTTTTTTCATTGCTTCGGGTTTTTTTTTTCTGCTAAAACACATGTTTTAAATCAACTTGAGCTTCGTGCTCTTGTGCTCACTATGTTTTGTTTGAAAATAGCCAAATATTTTCTTGACAGAAAGTATAGAACTACTGTGCAAAACTTTCACAGCCTGAAACATCATGAGGCCTTAGATGGTTTGCACAGCACTGAAAGGTAACAGTCACTATGATGTCCAAGTGGTCTGGGAGAGTTGTCTTTGTGTTGCTTCGCTTGGTTCATTGTAAGTGATGAATGACGGCAACGGGTCTATTGGTACCAGTTTATCAGGACCTGTTACAAACGCAGACCACTCTGGTTCCACAGAGCCTGTATCCTAGCTGATGCAAACAGAGACTCTTAGGATGTGCCTGGGATCTGATCACCACGATTGGATATTCCTATCAAGAGCTGTGTGGGCAGACAGACATCATTGAAAGCTTGTCCACTTTAAACATCTCTTGAAAAGATGGTTTCAAGGTTTATAAGCCAGGTCCCTGGGTAAATAGACAGGTCCATGTTCAACGATTCTTTCAAAAACAACAATGGAGACAGGGGCTTGCGGCTCAGTAGTAGAGGACTTGTCTCAGATACGTGACATCGGGTTCAGTTCCAAGCACTAACAAAAATACAAGCACAGGGAAGGGGACAATTGTCACTCCATGTTGCTGTTCTTCATAGTAAATATGCTAGATTTGCTTGTAGATTTTGGATTTAACACACAATCATAAATCCTAGTAATACATTAAAAATGCACAGACTGTACCTGCCCAAGAGAAAGTACTTCCTTCTCTCTTTTTATGTGTGGATAGGGACACACACACACACACACACACACACACACACACACTGACATTTAATTTCTGTCAGTGAGTAGAAGACAAAATTCCCAAAGAAGTAAATTTCGGTTTGCATGAAGCAAGCTAGTAGGGCTGGGAATACAGCTCGGTGGTAAAACACTTGCCTAGTATGTGTGAGGTCCTAAATACAACTCCGAGTACCACATCCCCCCAAAAAGAAAGACAAAAAGCAAGCTATTAATAAGATGTTTCTTGGAAGAGTGAGTTAATATCAACATTGAGTATTTTTTTAACAAACTAACAGAAGAGTCCTCATACGGCAGAGAAATACCACATAAAACACACAAAAGTATACTCCAAAAATAATATTTTGTTATCATTCCTCTGGATTATATTATATCCAGATGGAGACTGGCTGGACTCTGGCTTTCCTTGTCTTCAGCGGTTTGTGTGTGTCCATCAATTTTAGACGGAGTGTATTTTTGAGCCGTCTCTATCTTTCTAAGGTGGAATGAGGTTTCGTTCTAGACCGCATCTCCGATGCCTACAACCTCTAATAGAATGTGGTTAGGTGTCATGTTGTATTTCTAAGCAGCTCTTTTCAACATATCTATGAATGTGTAATAGGCTCGTGTTCTGTGAGACTAGCTGGCTTTGATTTTACTCATCTGGGTGGAGAAATTTAGTTGATAGTGTCTTAGGACTATTTTTCTACACTATAAAAGCTGGCCAGATCAGAAAGATTTTTTTACAAAAGTCACTGAAATTGTTTCTTTCTGTACATATAATGTGACTTCTGCAAACTCTCAAAGCAGTCACTGTGAGGATGGCTTGCACTCCTTTTGCTAATTCTGGTAACTACTCTTTAATTCAAAATTATTAGATATGTGTTTATGTAAGAACTTCTCAGGAAATAAAACCCTCCTAAACTTCTTGATTTATTTATTGTATGCTTGACTGACTTTGCTTGTGATTGAGTCTACGAAATGAAGCAAACAAAAACTCCCAAAGGAGCGCTCAGCCCCAAACAGGACATTGGTGTCATCCTCACAAGGCTCAGCGATCGCTGCAGAAGAGGGGACTGTGAGAGCCAGAGGTCATGGGTGGCCACAAGTAAACATTCTTTTCCCAGACACAGTGGGGCTGGTTGAACACATGAACTCACAGCAGTTCTGATGGCAGCATAAGACCTTGGGCAAGATCAAGCCAGACAAAAATCTTAGCAAGGATGGGGGAGGGGGTCATCAAACCCTGCCCCTAGGTAAGATTGGCAATTGATGGCTGCTAGGGAGAGTCCGTTTCGTCAAGGATGCGGCTTCTAAGAAGTTACTTATGGCTCCAGGAGATAGCCAGACACTGTGTATGCCTGTACTGGCAGCACTGAGTAGACTCGGTGGGTCCAAAAAAGGAGAACATGAATGTGGAGAGGAAAGTCGGGGAGGTGGATAGGGGAAGAATTGAAGGAAAGAAAACAGGAGGAAATTCTAAAGCAATAGTTTTTTCATTCTATGTATAAGGTCCAGGGTTCAAGTTCCAGGTCCCAAAGAAAATATATATAATATAATATAATATAATATAGCATTTAAATTTAGTATATAACAAATATAAATATATTATTTGTTATATTAAATATATTTATATTATGTAATATATATATATATATATATTAACTACTAAGGGAAAAAAGAACTACTAGAAAACTGGGTGGTGGTAAAGCATGCCTTTAATTCCAGGTCTCAGAAGGCAGAGGCAGGTGGATCTCTGTGAGTTTAAGACCGGCCTGGTCTACAAAGTGAGTTCCAGGACAGCCAGGGTTAATAAACAGTGAAACCCTGTCTCAAAGAAACCAAAATATGCACCCACACACTGAGACAATGGGGATGATCTACTGGGAACTCACCAAGACCAGCTGGCCTGGGTCTGGAAAAGCCTGGGATAAAACCGGACTCTCTGAACATAACGGACAATGAGGACTACTGAGAACTCAAGAACAATGGCAATGGGTTTCTGATCCTACTGCACGTACTGGCTTTGTGGGAGCCTAGGCAGTTTGGATGCTCAACTTACTAGACCTGGATGGAGGTGGGGGGTTCCCTGGACTTCCCACAGGACAGGGAACCCTGATTGCTTTTCGGGCTGAGGGGGGGGGGACTTAATTAGGGGAGGGGGAGGGAAATGGGAGGCGGTGGCTGGGAAGAGACAGAAATCTTTAATAAATAAATAAATTTAAAATTAAAATAAATAAATAAATAAATAAATAAATAATCTATAACAAATTCAAATAGTTCTGGAATCTAAAGGACCATGTATAGAGAAATATCTGTCTCTGTTAAAGAACTGAATTCCTAGGACTGGACCAGTCTGAGGACACCCTTTGCATGCCACTAAACTATGCTCATAAGAAAATCAATCTATGAAAACCAAAAACTTCAGAACCTCAAGAAGTTAAGAAATAACTATCCTTAATGATGAAGAAATGGAATCTCACAATGGCTGAGGAATTTTCCTAAGGTCAGAACTGAATCTAGATCCAGCCCAGGTCACCCCTCTTTTAGTACACAGGATCCTCCTAGCCAGTCTCCTCTTGAATGACAGCAAAGACCATCAACATTAGCATATCCCAAGGTGTCTTCCTGATGTATGAAGTCCTGAGTCCTGATCCCTCCGCCATAGTTAGAGATTCAATGCACTTTGCACCCTACTTTTTATTTTTTAATAAATATTTTATATATTATTTAGTATTTTTCTTGCTAAGTGGTAGTCGTGAACGCCTTTAATCCTAGCACGTGGGAGGCAGAGGCAGGAGGATCTCTGTGAGTTCAAAGCCAACCTGGTTTATACAGCTAGTTCTAGGACAGTCAGGGCTGCACAAAGAGAAACCCTCTCTCTCAAAAAAAAAAAAAAGAAGAAGAAGAAAAGAAAACAAAAGATTCCTTTCAATTTTTGAGAGTATAATATAATCAAACCATTTCCCCTTTCATCCTTCCAAACCCTCCTATATACCTTTCCGTGTTTTCTTTCAAATTCATGGGCTTTTTAAAAAAAATTAATTGTTGTTACACACACATATGTATATGCACATACATATATATTCCAAATACATAAATATAACACAACCAGTCTGTATAATGTTACTTGCGTCCGTGTTTTCAGGGCTGACCCTTTGATATTGGATAAGCAATTGGTGTGCTCTCTTAACATTCTTCATCTGCCTGTAGTGTAGGGTTGAGGCTTTATGGGCTCTCACCTGTCTGCTTTAAAATGTCTAGTGTGTCCACCCTGTTCAGCTCATGTTTGGGCAGCTATGCTGGTCAGACTCCCTAGGTGTAGCTTCTGACATTACTGGCAGATACTAGTCACTCCTTGATCCTCTGACTCTTGCATTCATTCCCTTTGCCCCTTCTTCCATGATGTTCCCTGAGCCTTGAGTGCACATTTGCTTTATGGAAGATTTAGCCATTCCCCTATGTGTGAGATGTTGCTCTTTTCCAATAACACTCTGCAGTGCTAAGCAGGAGCAATGGGTATGCAATGCTTCTAGCTGACATGGCTCTTGGTTTCAAACACCTCTTTTCTAGCAAAACAAAAACTGATATGAAAAGAGCACCAATAAAATGTGTTGCTATAAGCCTGGTCTTTCTCCTAATGTGGATAGGCAACACTAATTTGATTACCCTGAGATTGCTAAGGTTTTGTGATTATCTCATCAGTCTCTTCCTTCCATTCATCTGACAGACAATCACTGAATGCCTACGAAGCAGGGTGCATTTTGTAAGGCGGCAGGGAAATAGCTGAAAGTAAGTTAGAGTTGTCCCCTGATCATCATAAAAGCAAGGCCTCTATATCCACTGTTACATATCCAACGGCCGAAGACATTCCTTAAAAAATTGTACCTGTACTGAACACGGTCAGGGTTTTGCAACATTGTCACTATTTACATAGAATTAAATAGTATATGTAATCTACAGATTATGCAAAGTATATGGGATGTTATTCATGAAACTATATACAAATGTTTTAGATCGAGGTCCTATCTAAAACTCAATGTAAGCAATGATGAGATGAAGTTATTAGTAAATGTGTGGCTTTTATTGATACCATAGTCAGTGGTTACCTTGAGTACAATGGGTTTCTCAAAAGAGAGTCTAACCAGAGTTTCACAGCTCAAAAAAGCCCCGAGGAGGACCAGGTGATGCCTGGTAGCCTGAAGGACAGAGAGGGAGATGCTGCTCTGTGAGCTTGTGAGAGTTCAGATGTAAAGCAAAGGAGAAGGCTTCAAAAGCAGTGTGATAAAACCAAAACAGCATGCGATTGAAGAGCAAGACTAGGCACCACGAGGTACTGTGTGCCTAAGAAAGAATTCTGGGTTATTCCAAGGGTGATATGTAGTCACTGATGGCTTGTGAGCAGGGGAACTGAGACAGAAGTGGCTAGTTCTGTGACAATCAGGATGGAGCAAGTCAACGCTAATGATAGAGTTCTATTGTTATGCAGCTACGCAGAAATGTAAGTGTAAAACAAAAGTGCTGTACGGACTGGGGTACTAGGGGAGCAGGAGGAAAGCCAGATGGGTTTAATAAACAGAGCCTGAACATGTGTTAAATTGTTCTGAGGTGGAAAAAATGGCATTGGATATGAGAAAAGGGAGGGAGATGGGGGAGTGGGAATCAAGCAAGACACCTTAGATTCAGGTTTACACAGCTGAGCTAGGATCGAGGAGAAAAGGACAAGGGATGTGGTTCAGTCTGTAGAGTGCTTGCGTAGTGTTCAACTCTGAGCAGTGCATGAACTGGGCATAATAATACACCCTAGCTCTGGTGGGGTAGCTGCAGAAGAACCAGCACTTTAAGGCCACCCTGGTGTGTAGATTGACATGAGACTCTGTCCAGAAAAACTAAACATGTCATAGAATTTATTTTCAGTATTCAGCTTCAGATACCTTAGAGGGACACACATCCAAAGGGCCATAAAATACACCCATGATTTACTCACCAAATAAGACTCCCAAGGCTGTAGGAGTTACACATGAAATTAAGCATGCCGTATTTCATTATTCAAGAGCATCCCTTATCAGAACCCTTGGACAATTGCTCTTCTAACCAACATAATAGTTTTCTAATAAGAAAGTGTTATTACCAGCTCAACTAACCACATATTTGAAAGACTCATTTTAATAGACTAATGATTTTCTTAATTATTTCTTTTCTTTTGAGGGGTGGGAGGATGAGTTCAAGACAGAGTTTTTCTGTGTAGCCCTGGCTGTCCTAGAACTCACTCTGTAGACCAGACTGGCCTTGAACTAAAAGATCCACTTGCCTCTGCCTCCTGAATGCTAGGATTAAAGGCATATATGCATCATCAAATCTTCTTACAGGTTTGCCTTACATTAAATATTTGCCTTTCCCAAAGGTCAGGAAATGCATTCCATTTTTTTTAAATGTAAAAGCAGCATGCAGATCACAATCTTTAAATAAACTAAAGGTGAATAATTATTTCACATAAAAAGCATATGTACCCAATAAGCAGCTACGTGAAAAACACAACCAGATTGTGATTTTTGAACTTTATTTTGAACCAAATTCCATAGTTCTAAACCTGTATTTATTAATTTCAGCTAAACAGTCTGTTTCCGTTTATTAAAGCCAATCCTTGCTCCTCTGAAGTGGAAAGAGTCAAAGACCTGGTTAAATAAAAGACAGTTGAGAAGATCATACAACATCATGATGATTTATTTGTGGGGAAGGAAAACTAGAAGAAATCCTCTGGGGACTGAAATGAAGAAATGCTTTGAGGGCTGGGGCTCTGAAAGAAGGTCAGCATCAGTGAAAGTGAAATGAGGGGTGAACGTGAGGAGTAAGAAGCCAACAGGGCCGCTGGGTATTACTTCCTGATTCCAAAGGCTCAGTATCTCCATTGTAATAATAAATAAGTAGAAGTGGCCACAACTTTTCTCTTGCAATGATAACATATATTATGAAAAATATAACAAGGGAACGGCCACTCTCTTGAAAACTGGAAAGCAAATAAGATTTCAACTTGAGTATAATCCAACAATGACCTCAGAACTGTGTACAGCATGCCACTGGGAGAACATTTTGAGAATTTTACTTAGCTGGGTTCATACCCTTGGTAGTACCCAGGTATGCTGGTGTAGGTGTACAGAGGATAGTGAGCTCTGTATAATGAAAGAAACAAATGTATATCACAATGAAACTTGGACATCAAGAGTAAAGTTTCTGCAGAATAAAGCATTGCAGTAATAGGACTTTAAAATGGGTGCTAAGTAAATATTTTAAGACCTGTGATGTAAACACAGTTATTCACACTGGCATATAGCCTATTCTAGAGTCAGAGTGGGGAACAAAAATAAATTAGACCTACACACAGAATAGTCTACGCATTATTTTCTACTTAAACAGTGACTAAAAAGATGTTTAAGGAGTATGTTAAACAAACAGTATGATTATGTACAAATACTTGAATAAAGAGGTTAATAAATTATGGTGATCCAAGCAGCTGTATTAGTGAGGTTTTTCTAAAGAATCAGGACTGATGGAATAAATACATATTCTAGAGGGAGTTTATTGGATTGGCTTAGAGGATACAGGGTCTATAGTCTAACAGTAACTGTAAACTGGAGAGGCTGACAGCAGCCTCAGCAGGTCCCAGTCTGACACTGAGGACCTGAAGAATCACTGTTCTTAAATCTACACTAGAAGGCAGCAGATTCCAATGTCAGTAGGGATGACAACAGCAACAGCCTCAAGGAAGTAGATGCACTAACCAGCAGGGAGTGAAAGCCAGAAGGCAAACACAGCTCTGCTTTTCGCTGTCTTCTTTATGTCTGGACCACTCTTATAAGTGCTGATCCCTCTAGAGGAGTCTCTTCCCTGCTTAGTTAATTCTTCCAGAAATGCCTTCATCAACTCACCCTGAGGTGTGCCTCTTAGTTAATCCCAGAGCCAATAAGTTGCCAAAATATATTCATCAGGATTCTTAAATTTCACTGTCAAGTGCACTGGTTCTTTCCAAGGCCCCCTTACTCTTTTGTCTACTTATTTCTAGTCCTTTTCTCTTTGGATTCCATAACTTTTGTGACGCTAAATTCTGACTAAATTTACCCATGCCCAAGTCTTTAACAACTTAGAGTTAAATTAATGGTAAAACTATCTCTTTCTATTTCTTCTGATACTTAGTCTCTTTTGGTGCTTACATTTTCACTACTAAGTCCTCCAACAAGAACATGAATACTAATAAAAATTCATATTCCAATCAGTAATTATCTGCTTATGAAGGAGCACAAAGTATCTCAAGGAAGAAAACTGACTTGAGCGAGAATTCACAGCACAATCCGGGCCTAAGATCAAACCCAAAGATGCCCTTATACAACCTTCTACTCAAATACTTGAAATACTTGCTAGGGGACATAGCCTCTATTTTCCTGGTATGAATCCTAATCTTTTAAAACAAATTTTGTGTTTTTGTTTCATGTGAATATTGCTTGCTGTTTTTTTTAAAAGAAATAGCTATGAGATTTAGAGATGAAGCAATGCATATATAATCCCACTTTGTTAATCCATTAGTCTTAAAATGACAAAGGCTAGGCTATATAAGCATGAGATCTACGTGTCATCTTTGAATAGTGGCATCTGGAAATATTGGCATAAAGTACCTACCTATGAGTGCTCCTTGATGCATGGTTGAAGAAAAATTGATACATACCATAAATATACTATATATATATATATATATCACATGGGTGCCATATATATAGATATATAGATAGACATTCTGTAGGGGGCTGCAGGCAGAAAGAGACACCTGTGGGGGCTTTTCAGAGAGAGTTATATTTCAAACGATAACACTTGGAGAAATTTATGCTCTCAAGAGGGATTCCACCTATGGCATTCACAGTAAATTTGTTCATTTTGTGTCTTTGTTCATATTATTGCTTGCTGTTTTAAAGGAGAAATAGCTATGAGATTTAGAGACAATGTAACGCATATTAATCTCACTTTGTTAATTCATTAGTCTTAAAATGACAAAGGCTAGGCTATATAAACATGAGGTAACTTCTTAGAAGAATCATGGCATCAAATTGATTAACTTGAATTTATTTTAAGGTATAACTCTGCTATGAGTCACCTCTGTAATAAGATGCTTGTCTGATATTGCCTGGTTCAGTCTCCACAAATGGATGCACGCACACACACACACACACACACACACACACAAACGTTCTCCTTTTAAGAGTCCCACCATCTTGTAGTTTTTACCTTGACTATCACAATGTATTGAATGGGTAGGTATACTTTTGGCCAGCTCATTCATTCCATCTATTGAGCAATATTCTTTGAGAACTTAATATGTGATAGAATTTCATCTAGATGTAGCGGAATAGCAGGAAATTAGAGGGGGGAAATCCCTATCTTAATGAAGAGAGGGAGAGCCAAGATGAGATGACTTTCAATTGTTCTCTTGGTGAACATGTAATGTCAAAGAAGAATATAGCTATTTCCAGATTATTCAGTATTTCGTGTTCACTTGAAGCTTATGAAATCAGTCATTTCTCTGAGATACTGGATTTTCCAGCTCTTACTGGGAGTTGATTGCCTGGTAGAATTTGCAGACATCTCTGCCCAAGGTCAAATCTGTGTTTCAGAGCTGTCCTTATGGAAACGGCCAATATGACTTGACCAGTAATTGGTTTTTGATTGTTCATGGGAACATCTGAGTCTTTGGTCTCACGAATGGTTATACAACAATTTCTTTCCCCTGTGGAAAAGAGTGTGTTCTTTGTGGCTCAGAGGTCCTGTGTTCATATGTTGGGCTTGATCTTCTGGAAGTGATTTTCTCTAGGGCTGGGGTTATTTAATTCCAAGGACTGGTTTGAATTTCTTTTAAAACTATAAGTATATAGGATTACGTTTAATTGTTGGTTTATGTACAGAAACATTGTGGCACCGGGCTGCAAGGAGCCCGTTATAACTACTCCTTTGTCCTGAGTAAATACTCATTCACTTGCCATCTGGATGGGGTCCCATGAGTCTCTGAATCATGACGCCTCCGCAAAGATTGGGGGATATTGCTGATATTATCTATTAAGCTTCTGCCATCTGCAAGGACTCATAAAGTAGCTTGAAAATTGCAGGTTAAATAAAGAAAGACAAAGTCTCAAGCTTAGACCCTTTGGCCAGATGGCTGGAGTGTGGCAATTAGGAATACGTGTTTGTTGTATAGTGATTGTCAGGACTTAACTTGTTGGTGACAAAGAGGAAGACAGAAAGGCAGGTATTCCTAATGCTCGCCACGTTAGTGCCACAGGGATGGCAGTGACTTGCTACAAGTTCTGTTGGGGATGTGGCAAGGATGTGGAGTCTGATTCTGGTTCAGAGCTCTCTGTCTCTGTCTCTCTGGATGTCTCTGTGTCCCTGTGATTCTCTCTCTCTTTCTAAAGGTGATAACTGTGTAAAGAAATGGTTTTTCTGCAATACAGCGTGCTCTTCCATGAGACCACTTCTGTTCCCACGCCCTAGTTGTCCTGTCTTCTGGGACCCAGGTTTTGACCCAGATCCCTCTTTTCAGTATGTACTCGGCCTCAGCCTTTACCCTATGCATGCTTTTGAAGGCTATGGTCTTTGGAATATATTTCATGTTCAACTTGAAACTCAAAGTAGCATTCTCGCTTCTACAATCTCTTCTTCCCAAAAGCCTTGTAAATTTCCTAAACATAAAACTATCTGACTGAGCCCCTTGGGGATATGTTAGCAGGCAGGAAGTCAGAAGGGATGAGCTGTTCTGATGTCCCTCCCAAACTTGGCTGATTGTCACAACTAGAAGAATTAATGATAGTAGCAAAGATGTCATGATATTCAGTAAGATGGTCTCACTTTTAACAGGACATTTTCCCACCCCAAAGCATCCACAATGGGACAACAGCTTTGGTCAGCATGTATGGTTGCTATACTGTGCTCCATCATCAGATCTTAAGGAACACTGTGGGGAACACTCCATCATCTGGAGCAGAGGCTCTATCGCTTCCAGTGGCTTCATTAAGTAGAGTCCAGCACGGTGTTGACAATTCAGTCCCTACCACCTTCTCCAGCCTCATGTTTTCCAACTCCAAGATCCTTCCGGTTATCTTAATCCCATCCTTTTGAACCCATTCTGGACTTCATTTCCTCAATCACCTTCAGTTCTTTGCATCTACAATTATACTGCTTAGAATAAATGACTTCCCAGTTCATCTCATCCTTCGATCTCAACCGAGGAGTAACAATGATGCTTCTTCTCTTCTTCTTATCCTCAGACAATCTTTCAGAAGCTTTTCCATACTGAGCAGGAGATGGACAATTTGATGCCCCATGAAGAAACCATTTCCTAAACTCATTTAGATCCTTTACCCTTCCTCGGTACCAAGGATAAGGATGCAGAAGGAAGGCTGACCATAACCATCCATCCACATCTACCTCTGGACCTTAGCTTTGCAGGTTTCCCTCCTTTAGACTAGTGCTCTTCATCATGGGAGGAGAAAAATATATTTCCTCACCAGGCCCTATGACTGATGAAGGAACTTTCCTCTGTAAGTCATGTAGAGCGCCCTCAAGTGGCTGTGCACCTATCTCCCTCTTTTCTACCACAAACTACGTTCATAATGGTCACATTATAGGGTCTACAGTAGAGAGGTGTTCACACACTGACTAACCTTTTTATTGCTGTATCAAAACATCATAACGTATAAACGAAAGTGTTTCGTGGAGGGAATTCTTGGGTTCTAGAGGGTTAAAGTGCATGATCATCATAGTGGGGAGCAGGCAGGCAACCATGACAATGGAGCAGTAGCTGAGAGCTTACACCTGATCCACAAGCAAAAGGCAGAGAAAAAGAGAGAAAGATAACTAGAAAAGGTGTAGGCTTTGAACCCTCAAAGCAACACACCTCCTCCATCAGGGGCACATCTCTCAATCCCTTCCAGTTTCATCAACTGGAGACCAACAGTTCTAATACACAAGCCTATGAGGACACTTTCATCCAAACTCACACACACACACACACACACACACACACACACATATAGAGAGAGACAGAGACAGAGAGACAGAGAGAGAGAGAGAGAGAGAGAGAGAGAGAGAGAGAGAGTCATTATCAGGGGTGTTCCTCCCTCATCTCCACCTTGAGACTCAGAAACATAAGCCAAATGGGCTACAGATCATACAACTACTAAGGGCCAGGTTTGAGAATTGAACCTCAACGTGCTAAAGTGTTTTCATGACATTTACTTTTCTGTTCTCCTATACCTCTTCCTGCTTCTTCCACTAATTCTTGACTTCACCTTTAAAAACTCACTATGTATACATCAAACATTTTGGGCTATGGCTGGTCGTCAACCCTGGAGACTAAGATAAAAAATAAAATATGAAACTGCGCTGCAAAATTCTCACTCAAGTTTTGCACTGTTCAGATTTGGGGTGCATGTGTTTGTACCTGATACACAGGATTTTGCAGAGCCCATACCAGGATTCCCCCCCACTTCAAAATCCTCAGATCCAGGTGTCTACTCAGTTGCAATAGCTGGACGTGCTGAGAGAGATGTGTCAGGTACACTCTGGGCCAACAGTCTTCAGATGCAGCTGTTCTAGACTTGTGCTTGCCTGGATGCTAGGGTCATGTTAATGACATGGTGAAAGAACGGTTTTCAATGTGCATTTCAGTGCACGCCAGCTAACCACCCTGTGTGCCATCTGACCCTCTCGTCTCCCTGAAGGAGGTCTACCAGAAGGACATAGTTATTCTAGTGCCTGCTACTGTCTAGGGTCAGAATGACAGAAAACAGTTCACTCTGGACTTTTGCTTAGTAATTTAATTCTCATCCTCTCACTCTCTCTCTCCCTCCCTCCCTAACCAGGTTTTCCAAGTTTTGGTTCATAATAAGTAGTTTTTTAAACATTTAAAAATAGGGGTCTGTAATAAAATGCTGAGCGACTCTCTGGAGATTGCTGCTGCTGGCCGTTCCCTAATAGAAAGCATACGCCATTGAGCTAACATTTTGTTCTTTGACTGAGAAATAAACAAAGCTGTTAAAAGCAGGTAGGCCCGTTTCCCAATAGCAATGGCATGAATGTCTTTCAAGTCACTCCTGACCATGGCTAATTAGAGCTTTTGGAGAGGCGGCCCTTCCCGAGGGTCAATCCAGGTTAGGCAGACCACAGAGTTGCTGTTGGCAATTGGCGACAATGAATTTGTTAAGAATTTCTGCTTGGCTTGGGGTGATAATTTGTTTTTTTTTTCTCCCTCTCCCTTTTGCTGTTGTGTCTCTTATTTTGACTGGCTGAGGTTGGGTTGGACCACGAGGCCAGGATCCAAAGGCCATGCCAGCTTGTTGCTGTAGATCGGCACTGACAGATCGTTGAAAACTTATTAGCCTGACGTTTTAACAGCCTGCAATAGGATGGAAATCTGCTCCTTCGCAGGAAGGAAAACACGAGCCCGGGCTGAAATCTGCCCTACTTCCAAATCTGTTGGCCTCTGGTACCGAAGCGCTGAGGGCTGCCACAGTGTGCAGAGAGGAAGGCCTGACGGTGCCACCCACACAGTAGGTGGGGCTGAGAAAAATACTTGTGGACTTGAGCCACTGAGAAGAAAGAGACCCTGAAAACAAATCCTCCTGGAGCAGGGAAGCTGCCCTGCCTCCACACAAGGTGCTAATGGCCTCCACAGCAGCGGCAGTCAGCCTTCCACGAGATTTCCACTGGGCGGCTGGACAGTTCTTTAGGTCATGGCCGTTCTATGGAACAATTCAAGAAAAAGGAACGAGGGCTACGTCAGGCTCTGGTACCTTTAGGGGGAAGTTAAAATAAGAAAAAAGATTATAGGCAATACCATTGGTCGAAGATATATGATGTGGTTAAATTACAATTGTTTGTCACAAAACTAAAAGAATTCATTGTTTCCACTCTCCCAAAGCAAACCTTCCTCCAAGGCCGGAAAGACTTGCAATTCACTGTAGGTCCCTACTTTCCTCCAGCCTCACCCATGGCTACCAGTTTGATTAAGCCCTCTACTATGACCCCCGTGGTTTTGCTCCAGTCTTTGGAAACTCCTTATCTGATCCTACAAGCTTTGCTCAGGCATCTTCTCCTGTGATGGGGTACAAGTGTATCTCTTGATAGCTCATTATTATCTTCCAGGCCCAGCCACAGGTCACCTCTTTCTCTAAAGTAGAGTCTTCTGTGATAGTCCATCACGGCTGGGTACCATAACTGAAGCATCCCTTCACTTTGTATATTCTGACTTTATACTAGGCTGATGGGGTACAAGTGTATCTCTTGATAGCTCATTATTATCTTCCAGGCCCAGCCACAGGTCACCTCTTTCTCTAAAGTAGAGTCTTCTGTGATAGTCCATCACGGCTGGGTACCATAACTGAAGCATCCCTTCACTTTGTATATTCTGACTTTATACTAGGCTATAGGAAGACCGAATGTAGGCTTGAATCTCATCCCATTTGGTACCCACACTCACAGGACAGTCCTTGCACAAATTTGGCACTCTTCCAATGTCTTTTATGAGTATTCACTTAGTTCCTAACTTATCTGGGAGACATTAATGGGTTTCAAGTTCTGAACCCTTTGTCTCAGTAGACGCCATACCTCATGGATGCTCTTCAAACGTTTCCTCTCTGGCCCTGCCCTCTATGGGCCGGATATTAATAAGCACCATCCTGCTTTCTGCTTAGGGAAACTGTAAGATGGGAGGAAAGCAAACCAGAATTACCTGGGGCTTATTGGTTATTTGTTTGGCTTTGTGTGTGAAGCTGAGGACTGAACCGGAGCCTTCATACTGTTGAGGCAAGGGCTCCACCAATTGTACCACATCATCATCTTTTGGGTTTTGGCAAGGCAGTCTTGCCTTTGCTGTTCAGACTGACCTTGAATATTTTATCTACCCCAGGCATGTCTCTATTTTGTGATCCTCCTGCCTCTGCCTCTTGGTTGTTGGGATTATAGGGATATGCCACCCTGACTGTTAGGAAACCAATTTTGAAAGATCTTCCTAATGTCAGGTTTGAACCTTCGTTGTCCCATTGCAACTGCATACAGTATGGCTATGGCGACAAAGCATCACTCACTAAATCCTAAGCACAAATGACCAGGCAGTATATCCCCCCTCAGGCTACTGCAGGTTCTAAAGTCCGGGGACTTCCCAACTTTTTGACCATGGTTAGTTTTTTTTTTTTTTTAACTCAAGAAACTCAGTTTTGATGTTTGTTTGTTTGTTTGTTTTCCAAAATGATCCTGGTTTGTGTTGAGGATTTGTTTTACTTTGTTTTGTGAGAATGTCAAGCACAGTCAGAGAGATTTTGGGATTTTTGTTTTTTTTTTTTTCTACAGTAACATCCAATATTCAGTCATTGGCTTTACGGATCTCAAGAGGCTGCTGTGCCAAAAGTTTTGTGATCCCTGGACAGCTGCCATGTGCTGTGTTCTTGAAATCAACAGTTCGGTGGTGGCTGCCCATTCTCCACTTTCCCAGTGCGGTCCACCAGCCTCCTGAGCTCACAGCCGGCTTAGTCAGTTTGCAGTCCTTTGTAGAAGCCCAGACTGTGGCCAGATCCTCCAATGATTTTCCGAACGCTCGAGTCCCTTCATCAAATCAATCTAAAAGCAAGAGGAGTGTAAATGTGGAAGGACCAGAATCAGAGAGTCATAACTTTCCATCACTTTCCGATAGTATTTAACATTGTATACTTGTAATAAACTGTTCCTGCCTCCGCTGATGTTGACAGATACTTCCCAGCAGAGAGGGGCTCTGTTTTCAGTTGTTGGCTGCTGCCCTCTCTTTTCTCAGACACAAGAAAACTTTTTCTAAACAGATTAGTTGCTGGAGGGCGGCTGGGAGGTTTCTACAACTAAGTGATAGCAAGTTTCATAACAGTATAAAAAAATGCACGAAAACCAGAAAAATAAAGTATCAATTGCCTGAAGAAAGTGACGAGTTAAACAATGGGAATAAAATGTGAGCCCGTCACTGCAGCTAATAATTCCTAGTGCATATATTACTGGCATTGGAACAGTAGTCTCACAGCAGACATAATTTTTCTTTAAGGAAAACTTATAAAAAAGCTGTTGAGAACTTAAATGTGTTTTCTTAAATTACTGCTATTGTCAACTTTCATACTATGAGAAAGATATGGAAAAAATGCAATTTACTCAAGAGATATATATTTTATTGTATATTTTACTGGAATACACAATTTTAGTTAGTGGAAATTAAAAGTTTTACATTTAAAATGTTGCCAGCTTTAACTTTGAGATCTTTTTCTATTGTTGAGAAAAGTTATTATGTTATATTCTCAGTTGAGAAAATAAAATGCACATGCATTTATAGCATAAAGATAATATTTTGAAATATGTACAATTGTGGTGCGAACACAAAAACACACTCTCAGCAGCTTCCTAGTGTGTGGTGTATTTGAGGACTGTCGTTGCATGTTGTACATTGGTCTGTTGATATTATTCTCCATGTGTAGGTGAATCCTTGTAACCACTGAACTCTTCTTCTCTGGCCATTGGTAACTGCTATTCTGCTCTCAGCTTCTACAAATTCAGTTCTTTCAGATTGCACATATAAGTGAGATCATATGATATTTGTTTTTCTGGACTCAGTTTATTTCACTTAGCATGATATCCTACATATTCATTCACGTTGTAGCAAATGATAGAATTACCTTCTTCCCTTCTCTGACTAAATAATATTCTATTTTGAAAAAGTTCTTACTGTCCTTAGGCATCCAACCATTGATGTTCATCCCTTATTATAGCTATTGTGAATGACAGATGTAGTATTTTAAAACTTCCCTGAGCAAAAGTCAAATTCTAAGCATAATATACAAAACTCTTAACTAATACTAATTGGAAAACAACTTGCAAAATATTGACTTTTAAATTATAAGTATTTCTTCATTTTTAATCCTGAAAAGTACTATGAGAATTAGCATAGAGCTTTAATGAGTGAGTTTAAAGTTTATCCTTATTTTTATACTTCAATTTTGCCTGTAAGGTTTGAATATAGTTCTTCCTTGCAGATAGTGAGTTAAAACTAAATTTCAGATGATTCTATAACATAGATAACATGACCCTACTTTACAGCTAGGAGAGCAGGTTTGACCCCAGATGATAGAGAAGATGAGAGAAGGGAGCAATGGACTTTGAGATGAAGTCCGATTTATCTAATGCCTGAGCTCTCTGGCAAAAAGCCAGAAGCTAATGTGTGAGTAAAGGGAATGTCTGGAGACACAGTCTACCTAGCCAGTGCTATAAGGAACAACAAAGTAGCCAATATTTGGGAGTCCATAAATCTTGGTTATGTGTCTGTCAGCTGTCAACCCTGACTCTCATTCATTAAACAGAGTATTCTGCAGGAAGTGCTCCTGTCTCTGCCTCAGCTTTCTACTGTTGCAGGAGTATGATGAGAGAAGGAAATGATAGCCTGATAAGACTTAGAACAAATTCAATAAATGTTAGCAAAATCTGCATCCAAGAGCTGTCAGGGGTCTGACATATAAAAGCACTGAGGATACAGAGGACATGTTAGGGTCACTCATGATGAAGTGAGTTGATTCTTCATGGTCTGTGAAGATAATGGGCTCACATGCATAAGTTCTCACGAAGTGGAGTCTATGTGCCTCAATGAGCATGTGCTAGGAAGATTTCTTTATTGCTAGCATGGCTCCAACATCTTGGGTTGTCATTGCAATGGCTATGCCTTGGTATTTATGATTAGTTTTCACTGGAATTGTTGGACAGGTACAAGATGATCTGGCTATTTCAGACACAGAAGATAAAACGGAGATGGACTCTCTAAGAAGTCAACA
Organism: Microtus oregoni; assembly: GCF_018167655.1. NCBI lineage: Eukaryota > Metazoa > Chordata > Mammalia > Rodentia > Cricetidae > Microtus > Microtus oregoni. The sequence continues at coordinate 3,054,116 of NW_024543065.1, read as the reverse complement.
TAATTCTGATGATTTATGACCAGAAGTCTTCCAGAATCAAGATGCCCAGACAGGAAGTCTCAGCAAGCATGACTAGAGTATGAATGTTGACAACCTCACAACCCAACAAAACACAGGGCCTTTCCCTGTGCTGGAGTCTACAGTTGTCTTAGATGGGGGACCCTGTGGTTTAACCTAATTAATCTCTTAAACTACAGCATTGCCTGAGCTGCACAGTTGAGTAGGAAGGAACGGGGCAGTGAAGGCCTGGTAAATGCTACTATGTATCAATGAGAAGAGAAAAGGGGACTGTGGTTTGGGCCATGTCCTGGGAATGGTCAGGTTCCCTTCTGGACATTACTTTAAAAAACTGTTACTGTCATCAGGCAACTTTGAAAAACCAAAACAGTTAGAGCTAGTTAAGGGTACCTCCTCCATTTTCCAGATGTGCTAAAGATATAGACAAGGAAACACAGAAGCCCTCATCCTCAAAGGAAGGCCACAACACCTCCCATTTCTACTTGGTAATGAGCTTCTCTGGTCAGTGAACCTAGGCGGGGCATGACTTTTAGGGAACACACGCTTCTTGGGAGTTTCAGACATTCCTCCCAGCTTCGTCCATGACCAGGGAAGAAAGATCCTGATAGCCAGACACACACGCCTGTTGAGAGACACATCTCAAGATGCCCTTAACTTATCATAGACTTGGGAAGTTATGTAACCTCTACCTACAATGCCATGGAAAGTCCCTGCAACGAAAGAAGGGCGCCTCTCCCACGGCAGCATACATATAAGCTTGTCATTAACCCAGACAAAATACTGATAGCGAGTTATTCCGCCAAGAAGTTGAAAGCATCTTTGAAATCTCTGACCTTTCATCTAAAAATAATGGTTAACTCTTTTAGGTTGTAAGCATACCACTTTAAAAGTCAGGTGATGCAGAAAATAGGTCCTGGCTATTTTCAAGGGCTTAACCTCGGTCAAAACACAAACAAAACAGGAAGAAACAGTAAGGTCAGACTGCATGGATCGTTAATCTCCATATTTGCTCCCTGACCTAACTTGGTGGCACTCACCAACATCCCCATGCTACTTCCAAGGAGATGAAGCATGAAGAGATTAAATGGCATGATAGAGACCATACTAAGTCAGCAGATGACTCATTATCTGGGCTCCCCATCTGGAGTTCAGCAACCTCTTACCTTCAGAATCCAAGGCCCTCTTGCAGCCTTCTACTGTGCCCAGACTTGTTCTTCCAAGTTCCACCTCTTGACTGCCTATCAAACCTTGCTTTCTTTCCCAGTCTCTGAACCTGCTTTCCATCTCTTACACGGTGTGGGTCAACCTAAAAAATGGTTCTCTCAGCTGAGAATTTCAGATTTATCTGTAAAGAATTTTGAGTTCCTTTTCCTTTAGGGAATAGAGTTAACCAAGCTGTGAACGTTGAAAGAAAGGGAAAAATGGATCGCACTGCTCTATTGCCGTTCTTCTTTAGAGCAAAGAAAACATGGGCATGGTGGTTCATGCCATTAACACCAGCACCCAAGAGGTAGAGGCAGGTCAATCTCTGTGAGTTGAACATCAACATTAACTACACACAGAGTTCCAGACCAGGCCAAACCCAGAACTACATGAAAAAAAATAATGAAAAGGAAATAATTTAGTAAGTGGTAAGAATAAGTTATAAGAACAAACAATGGCCTCCATGAGCCCAGAGACACTGAAGCAGACCTACATTGGACAAAGAGCCACTTTGATATTCAAAATATTGGATATGTCCATTTCATTCTTATTATAAAATGTTTCATATAAAAATGAGTTTAAAGAATAATCTAAGGAACAGATAATATGTAGGCTCTCTGATCTCTTCTCCACACCCTATATTTGATGCCTCATTTATTATTCAGTTCACAGTTTTCTTTTTTAGAAAATTAATGTATGCATAAAGAATGTGTGCTATTTTAGGTGTTTTCAACCTCAAAATAGATGGAGTCTTTTTAGCATGATATTACACTTTACTGAGTGTTGTGTGCGTGCATGTGTGTGTGATGCTTGTGTGTGTGATAGGTGTTCATGTGTGTGTGTGAAGTGTGTATGGAACATTGTGTAGACATTGAAAGACAGTTTCAGGTGTTGGCCCTAACCTTTCACCATATTTTGAGACAGGGTCTCGTTGTATTTCACCACTGCACATGCTTGGCTAGCTGGCCCACAGGCTTCCAAGTATTTTCCTCTCTCTAGTTCCTGTCCCACAGTAAGAGTACTAAGATTTTAGCTGATGCTATTGTGCATGGTTGTACATGGGTTCTAGGGAGCCAAGCTTAGATCTTCATTCTTGCACAGTAAGAGCTGTCCTCGACTGAACTATCGCTCCATCTCTACTAGAATATTTTTATAACAAGTACAAGTTTTGTATAATTTGAAAATTATGTATGTTTGGCATTCCATATTGTGAGTATAATGTATTTTATATAAATACATTGTGTACTATATGTGCTTTTAGGGTATATGAAGCATTAATTTATGTTTAATTTTAGGAGCACACTCATGAGTGACATTTTTTTTCTCTAAGTAGAGCACTGATGCTGTTTTTGAAGATTTCTCTAGTTAAAATTCTACAAAATCACTTGCTCTATCACAATGCATGAACTTTTCAACTTTGCTAGACTTTGCCAAATTTTCTGCAGTGATTATTTTATACCCTAGCCCGAGTATAAAAGCTTCACATTTTTCTGAATTCTTTAAAATACTTGGCATTTCCAGTTTTCTAAATTTTGTCAAATCAGTGAGTTTTTAAAAACCCTTTATCTTAAGTATAATTTGTTTATTCCCAATTATTGGTATAACCTAATATAATTTCTGCGTTTATTGGCCATTCAGATTTTCTCCTTATGAATTACGTGCTGTATCTTTTATCCATTTTTCTGTCAGATTCCTTATGTTCTTATTGCTTTGTATGGTTCATTTATAAACACAGATACTAATCCCATTTGTCAATCATATTCATCATGCAAAAGTGGCCTATTAAATAATGGATTGGATTGCTAAGTTTTGCCTTGCACAACAGTTTTCAAATGCAAATGAAAACTAAGCTATAGGCAAGAAGGTTGTTACTCCCTGAGTCTGGGAGTTCAGGAAAATCCTGCACTGCCTCTGCATTTCCTTAATTTGTCCTTTTCCTGATCTCAGAGAGTTCAACACTGGCCACTCAACTTTGATAAGAACTTTATCTGTGTGTAAAGTGAATAGTTCAGAACAATGTCAATGCTGGAAACCCTGAGAAAGATGGAACTTGGATTATTGAGCCTGCTAAGTGGATGCTTCACTGAGGCAGAAACTGGTAGGAACTAGGTACATCCCAAATTATGACTTCTCGTGGGAGCATATAGTCAGCTGTTAGCAGAGACATGAAGCATGTTGGAACAATGCATCCTAGACTAACCTCTGAAAGACTTGCTCCCAGGAAAGTCTCTCGTTACTACAGAAGCCCCAGACAAGTAAAGAAAACAAAAGTAGACTAATAACATGGTGATGTCAGTTGCATGGATATATTGGCTTGAGAATTCTCATTTGAAATCTTAAAGTAACTGAGGCTGTCTTTCTATTACAGAGGTGTGGCGAAATCTTGTTTGAGAACCCTGATCAGAATGTCAAATGTGTTTGCATGCTAGGTAAGAAGGCTTCTTGTTTCTAATGTATTATGCATGTTGATGTCATATGGAGCCAATGTTGTTTCGATGTCTTACCGACTGCCTCTTATTCCATTGTAAGGAGGCGCATCAGTGCACTTGTGAGTTTATAAGCACCATTAATATATTTGTAGAGCACTAGAAGATGTAAAAAGGATCTTTATTTTACGTCTTGGTCCATTTTTCTGAGTCACAATGCTTCTTGGATCACCAGGACAGCATGCTATTGTGTGCTTTGCATTTAAGAAAACAACAACAAAAAAAAATGTGATCAAAATGCAAGAAAAATCTATTACCATACTAAGTCTGAGATTATAAGATAAATAATAAAACTGTTAGGTATTACAACATCACAAGATGCCCTCATTTATAACACCTATGTATATATACAAGCTAATTAGAAGTCAACCCAATTACCCACAATGCATCTGCATTTAAATAGCAATAAAATAACAAAACTTTTTGTGTGTGTGGGGGGGGGGGGTGATATAGCATCAATGCCCTTTACAGGCTCAATAAAATATACTATCCTGCTAAGGAAGAAAGTCAATAGTATTTTTTCTCACTATAGATTAGAAATGAATCCAGCAAAGTGTATGAGTGACATACTTAACTACCACGTGAGAAATGGTGTAGACCATGGCAAGGTTCTAAACTGTAGAGCCTTGGGGCTGCTGTAAGTTTGCCCAAGGAGTTTTATATTGATTACAATGTAAAATTTGCAGTAGCAAGGGCAACTGAATGGTCTCAACTGCTTGGTTTACATAGACATTTGCACTTGTTCATTAAAACTACATCATAAACAAGGTAAAGACGTAGTCATGTTAGTATCATCCATTTTCTCTAGGCTCCTCATGTTAACAGCCTAGATTATTGGTAAAATGACCCAAACCACACACACAGTCAGGTAAATAGAGGCATGAAAAGATCTGTCATTCATAACTCAAGATGATAGCCAAACTAATAATTAAAGGCTACTCATGACTCAAAAGTCAAACATGAAACAGGTATCACATTTGTCTAGACTTTGAATACTTCCTATTCTATTGTACTGCTATTTAATAGAGAATTGTTGTGTAGAGTTCTCATATATTTTGAATTAAGAAGAAAGTTTGTAGGGCTACTAGAACCTGGACATTTTCGCAGAAGCATATGAGTGATGATTACAGCATTCTTCTGCATACTGCTTTCAGCTATCCAGTGCTAGGTTTTAAACTTTATAAATTCGTCTAAAGCACTAATATCCCAAGATATTAGTTAGAAATTATAGATAAAAGTAGATGGTAGACAAAAAGAAAGAAAGAAAGAAGAAAGAGAGAGAGAAAGAGAGAGAGGAGGGAGGGAGGAAGGAAGGAAGGAAGGAAGGAAGAAAGAAAGAAAGAAAGAAAGAAAGGGGGAGGAAGCAAAAAAAGAGTTATTTGTCCAGCAATGTGTCCCAACCTTGGATTTGAGAAGGTGTCCTATGAACATGTTTTATCTATTCATCATTTAGTTCGTTCAATTCCACACAAAATCACAAAAGAACTATTGTTTGAGTCCTTCACATATAAGAAAGTGGAAGCAAATGCTCCAATATTTCAGACCACTTACCACAGTGAGAACCACTAAAGTAAGTTTACATTGTGTATTTCCATCTGATCTAGTAACTTGAATCAGTCGTTAACTCATGATGCTGGCAAAACCATTGACATCATTAACTTTGGATAAATTTTCCTAGGCTCTGCTTCTCTTGTAAGTGCTTGACTAATAACTATCTAGGAGAAGGGTGGCAAAGGACTATCTAGTACTGAGATTTCCTTAAAGGAAGACCAATTGCCTCTCCATCATTTCTGAGTATATAGTGTGTTTTCTATGCCTGCCAGTGGGCATTCTTGACGATCACATGTATTCCCATTGATTTGAGACATATCACTGTTAATCAGTTACATGTTTCTGACTACTCCCATAGCTACTGCAGCTAACTGAGCCCCGAAAGTGACCGGTGAAAGGTATCCTGGGCATCTTACACAGCTCGGTCATTTATTGTAGGTCACCTAAGCGATGTCTGGTCTCTCACAATACAAATATCTCTGGCATGATCAGTGCATTAGTCATTAGCCTTGTAGAGTTCATTAGCTTCTCTTAATGACACAGAACTAAATACTACAAAAGGGAAATGAGAATAAAAGTTCTGATTGAGAATAGGGACTATTACATGATACCTGTAAATACTATGTATTTATAATCTATAGTACAATTGGGGTGTGCAGAGGTCAGGGTAGACACTTGGAGTTTCTCACACAGTGGAAATTGTCTATGTCCTGAAGGACCTTACACTGAAGAGACATTTATTTATCCCTATTTATCCCTTAAGGGAATTGACACAAGCTTTAATTCAAACTTTGACAAAGTCCTCTAGCATTACAGATAAAAGAATACCAAAATCGAGCTCTCCTGGTATCAATATTGATGGATCAATCTGTCATTAGACCACTGCCTCAGCAGGACTTCCATGCTATGAGCTGAAGAGAACAAAAGGAGTTCAAAGGATTCATTTCTTTAAGATAAGCAAGAGAAATTCAAGTTATTATTACATGTAACTAAAACCGAGACCATTTTTTTTTATTTAAGAAAGAATGTCTGTATGAACACTCCACAAAGGGCATCTCCTCTGCCTTGTCTTAGGCACAGTAGGTTCCTTCTTCCTTTAAGAGGAGCTTGAAAATGTGTCTTTTCCCCTTTCTGAAAACCTTCTTGAGAAAATATTTCATCTACAATAGCAAACGATAAGGTGTCTGGTACTTTAAGGGACTGTCAAGTTTTAGAAATGTTTTCTCAGGTGATTTTGTAACACTGCATTGAGTTAATCAAAATTTCCAACTAAGAGAACAAAATATATCCAGTCTGTATTTCTGAAAACTTTATCTTGGATCTCTAGGCTACCCAGTGTTAAACCCTGATGAGGGCCAACCTAAGTCATCCACATCTTTATATTAACAAGTTCATGGGCCTTTCTTCCCGGGTTCCTCTTCCCTTCCTTCCTACATTCCAGTTTTGGGGTACCTGCCCAGATTCGGGCTATGCTCTGGCTTCAGCATGTTTGATACGGAATGTGCATGAGGGTCATTAACCAGGGACAGGTTTGCAGGTCTTTCCTCTTCTCTACCAGTGAATACTCAGATCATTATAGCAGGGGTGGTGGCAGTGTTTGTATGTTGAGTTGTCTACCTTGTGACTTTCATGAATAAATCACCCTCTCAGAAAACCTTGCTGCTGGCTCATTATCGTAACTGATACGTAAGTGTCATAATCACCTTAAGGGACTCCAAAGCACTAAATCCAATACAATTTTAAGTGAGAATCAACTACTGTCCTGCATGGTTTTTGCAGAGACACATTTCTAGTTCAGGAGAACAGGACAGGCGAGGTTTGAAGGCAGATTGTGGGCTGCACAGATGCTAGTACTGAGGACTAGCTGCTTAATCCTTAGAATTGTTCAGGGAGGCCAACCGTGGCCACAAGTCAAAACGCAAACTATAATAAGTGGCTCCTTTGTTCTCTGCTTCACACTGAGGTCAGTGACTTCAAGCTTCCTCCATTGCAAACCCCATATCTACACTCAAACACTATATACAAATCTCTCTTCAATTCTAATCAACCATAAAGCTTATATTAAAAGATATGCAACTGTAAGGCAGAATTTGAACCTTAATAAAATGTAAGGAAGTGATCCTTATATAAAGGAAAAGAAACTGACAGAGCATTATCTCCTAATTTTGGAAATAAGGCATGGACTGTGCCACGTCATTAAAGCTACTTTCCAAAGGTATGAAAGTGTTGGCCAAAAAGAATGGAGAATATTTAAAAGAATGATTGGTGTTGATTCAGTTCTCATTTTATGTGTTAGCCATGTTCTGTAAACTTAGACACTTTCTTTTTAAAAAGATTTTTTTTAAACAAAGAGAGAGATCGCACGTGGTACTTCTTTCTACTCCCATTTCCCTTACTTTTTAAGTAGGGTCCTATAAAAATAAAAATCCTTAATTTGTAGTTTAAGATATTTTAGCTCAGTTTCCCATTTTTTTATCAGGGCTGGGGTTTTTTTTGTTTTTTATTTCTAATTTGGAATATTCTGTGGCTTTGCTGCTATTTTATACTGGAATCCATTCATGCTGATAAGTTGTTTTGCTTCTGAATGTTCTGGAAGAACTTGATTACCTGTCTGGCTTACACAAGATGTTCATGTTAGACATTTGAAATTTGCTATATAAACGCTGAGCTGGATTGGCAATTTTCACAGTAACAGGAGACCTTAAAGTCAATATTTTTTTTTAATGCTCAACACAAGATAGCAGGGTCTGTGTTCCAGCCCCGGCTCTGAAACCCTGACTGTATGCTCCGCTCACACAAGTAGCTTCATCTATTCCAGGCTACCATTTACAGTTTTCCTACAAGACAGAAAAAGAAATATCTCTCTCTTCTAGATCTAGGGGTTTTTAACCCGTGATAAAATGAGAAATTTTACAAAGTAATGCCTATTATGGGACCGGCCCTAAATATTAATTATCTACAAATAAATTGATAAATAATAAACAATGATTTTTCTTTAAAAATTTAATTATTGATTGAGGCCACTAATGGTGCTTTGAAAGTGAATCAAAAAACTGAGACATTGTGCAAACATGAAGATGACTTTATAAATATGAATGTGTTGTTCAAAACTACATGACCTAGATTTCTTCAAGCACCTTCCATTCCAGGACACTATGGGAAACAGTGGGAACCAAAGAGCAGTGGGGAGCAGTCTCTTCTTTAAAAGGATTCCAATCCAATGAGATTCAACTTTTGAAACCCATAATATGAAACATGAATGTAGGAGTAACAGGTGACATTTTAAAGGCCAAATGTATGGAGACTTCAAAGAGCGGAATGTGCAGAGTGGAATGGGAGGAGGCATGGGTTTAGCTCTGAGTGCCAACCAAGTGGCAGGACTGGGATGATTTAAGAGTCCCCCTCAAAAACCCAGATAGAAGAATAGGAGCGTTCAAGAAGTGTTCAGACCACCCACAGGGTAAAAGAAGACACTGTAAATGGACAAAAAGTTCAGTGGAGATAACTGGCTGTTGGCATCCTCTCCCAAAATGACAGACATCTTAGCTGGTCAGCAGCTCTGGACTTTTGGGTCTGGCTAGAGAGATTAATTTCTGTTTATCTATAAAGGATCATAGAATGCTCTGCAAACTCATTTCTGCTGTATAGTATTGAGCAAAAATATAAGCCAGTTATTTATAAAATGAACCAATTTTTTTATTTTATGTGTACGTGTGTTTTGCATGCTTGTAAGTATGTGCACCAGATGTGTACAGTAACTACAGAAGCCAGAAGAAGGTGCCAGATGTCTGAGAATTGGAGTTTGTGATTTTGAGCCACCATGTGGGTCCTGGAAACCACATCCAGGTCCTCTATAATAGCAGCAAGTGCTTGTAACTTCTGAGCAATGTCTTCAGTCATGGTTTCTTATTTTTTTAATACAGCATCTGATGATGCAGCTTTGGCTATCCTAGTACTTACTATGTAGCCCAAGCTAGCCTCAAATTCACAATGATTACCCCACTCCCCCAGACCCCGCTTTCTGAGTATAGAAAATTAAGCCACTATGCCAAGTCATTTCTGATGGGATCTTTTTTTGAGGAATAATGAACAGTTTTGGTATATTTTAAATATTAAACTATCTCAATTTGTCCAAGTCAGTAGACCTTTCCATGTACATGGTCGCTGTTTAGAAATAATTAATACTAGAAATAATAAACAAAAATATTTATAAATCATTTTATTGGTTAGCAAAGGTAAGTAAGAACTAGTTTATGTTCACCCGACTTTAAAACTAAGGTCCACACTTGAATTTTGACTCATCCAAGTTATAATATCTCACAGATTTGACTTTTAACTTACATGTGTGAAATATGTCATTCCTATCATTTCATTCCCCCCATTTTCTCTTTCCCTGTGTTTGTTTAAGTGAGGAAATCTCTGGGCACTGTTTTCTAACTGCAACAAAAGACAAAATGGAGTCGGGACATTCCAAAGCAAGAGCAGCGAAAGGGAAATTCCCAGCATTCCCCCGAGCCCTGCTTTGTCTTAGCATCAGCCTTGCACCGGATGGCAGGCTGCGTATTTGTCCACATACTCTATGCTGTCCCTCGGCCTCACCCCACGGCACATTACACACAGAACATAAACATCACGGAAGCGGGGACTCGTTTTTTTATCCCTGCTGAGCATCCAGCACCTGGAACATCTCACTGCCCATTTCCTAATAGGAACCCAACATTGGCTGAGAGGATCCATGCTGATGCATTTGTGAGAACAGCGCAGTCACCTGCAGGCATCTCTCAAATGTGCCAGAGCCAGGTTGTTACAGTAAAGAAAGAAAGAAAGAAAGAAAGAAACCAAAAAAAACCTCTGTTAGGATCTAGCATAGTCAACATCCAGGTCAGATTCTCCGGGAACAAGAAAACAACTCCCAAGAACAACATTCTATATCTCTGGATAAGAAATATGTGGTTCTCTACACATAGGCAATTAGAAGGTGTTGTGAGATTGTGAGGTGGAGATTAGCAGCATTTGTCAGGGGATATGTATGCCCCACCCTCTCAACCCTCTGCTGAGCACCAGGAGAACTGACGTGATGATGAGCAAGGCAGAATCCCTTGTGCCACTCAAATTACTCCTGGGCACGATGGAACACTGTGTTGAAGAATGAGGAAGCTCATTATTTCACTTTCTCTAGATTTATATTTAAAAAAAAACAGAAAAACATTCACCCTGAGGTTTACGCTATTAATCTTTACTCCATAATCCTACTGCTTTTTCAAATTTTATATTTGAAAGTCAGTATTGCATTGCATGAGGAAGCAAATCTCCGGGTTCCGTGGTTGCTTTCCACAGACTGTTGCTGCTTGCATTGCCACAGCAACAACAGATCTTGCTTTTCAATGAATGCAGCTGGGCTCCCGGGCTCCAACAAGAGCGAGCTGCAGCATAGCAACTCAAGAAAAATAAAAAAATCTACCTGAGCCCTAGTTGTCAAATCCAAACATGATAGAAGTCTTGTGACAGCTATGTTTTCTCCCTGAAGGTAGAGAAGGTGAGGCTACACACCCCCATACAAAGCTGCAGTTGAAAAATGTGCAATTAGCAAACATTTGTAGATGTGTACTGTGTGTCAGCCTGGAGAAACAAGGACAGTGAAGTTCAGCCTTTGAGGGAGTTATGGTTAACACAAACAATGGCATCATAGCCTGCTAAACCATAAAGACAGACCTCTGTCCACGGGAAACGGTGAACTATGTCTGGAAAGACCTGGGGCCATATGCAGTAAGGGACAAACGAGAAGCGGCAGGGAAGCCTGGGGAAGCTGAGGTGGGAACGTCTTGGGAAAGGTGTTGTCCGTTTTAGGCAACAAAGCAAATGGCGCATGCAACTCCATGTGGCCAACTAGAGACTCTGCAAGAAGGTAATTGTGCCTGCAGAATAAAATAAAAGGGAAGAAATAGCTAATTAGATATGAGGAAGAACAGGACCAGAAAATAAATAAAAACTGCAAAGATGCCTAAGTAAAGGATCTACAGTGTGACATGAGGCTTTAAACAGCTCGTCTACTCAGAGTTGTGGATGTCCAGGAGGAAGACAATACGAGAAAGACACCAGTTTAGGAAATTATAGCAATCATCAAATGAGAAATGTTGAGTCCTGCCTGAACTGAGACAATTGTCACTAAAGAAAAAAGATGCAAGATACAGGAGTCTTTGAAAGACTGTGTCTTAGCTCAGGTTTCTAGTGCTGTGAAGAGACACCATGGCCATAGCAACTCTTATGAGGGAAAGCATCTAATTGGGGCTGGCTTACAGTTTCAGAGGTGTAATCCATTATCCTCATGGCAGGACACGGTGGCACATGGCACCATGCAGGCAGCCATGGTGCTGGAGAGGGAGCTGAGAGAGCTAAGCCTTGATCTGCAGGCAAAAGGAAGTGAACTGTGTATCCTACCATGTAGGGTGAATTCTAATTGATCTTGATAATAAAAACCCAGAATTAGATAACGGGGTAAATGCTGAAAGATCAGAGCAGTAAAGGACCCAGTCCCTAGAGAGACCTTTTACCTCTACTGAATCCTCAGACCAAAGTGGGCAAGATCCTGTCTCCACAAATCCTCAGACTAAATGCCCTGAGTTCCTGTCTCCTCCCACCTTGTATTCCTCTCTCTGCCCAGCCATATCACTCCTGTCTCCACCTCCCTAGTTCTGGGATTAAAGGTATGAGACCTGTTTTTCTTTTAGACTGATTCAGTCTCACGTAGCCCAGGGATCCATCTGCCTCTGTCTCCCGAGTCCTGAAATTAAAGATGTGTACCACCACTGCCTGGCCTCTACAGCTACCGAGTGTGGTAGTATAGTAGCTCTGTACTCTGATCTTCAGGCAAGCTTCATTTGTTATAGCACAAACAAAACATCACCACAGCACTGAGTATAGCTTGAGTAAAGGAGACCTTAAAGTTCAACCCATAGTGACATACTTCCTCCAACAAGACCACACCTCCTCATACTGTCACACCCTTCGGGGGCAGTCTTCTTTCAAAACACCACAGACAGTGATAGGACTTGCAAAGGCTGAATGCAGGAGACACTACTAAGCACACAGAGGTGTCTCCTGCCTCCTGCCCTGGACAGCACAGGGAGGACGTGAGTTAAATTCTAGATGTGATAAATTTGAGGTACCCAGAAAACGTGGGTATAGGAGAGAGTCTGGAGTTTGCAGGAGAGATCTTCAGGTGGGTAGTGGTATCAGCACATTAGGAAAGACACCTCTGAGGGAGTGGTGAAGAGGGACAGAGAATAAACCTAGGAGCATGTAGAAGCATGCCCCAGAAGGGTTCAGCAGGTTCAGGAGGAGTCTAAAAACAAATAAATGTGTAGGAGACTCAGAATAAAAGAACAGAGAGGCAGGAGGATGGTATGTAGTACTTGTAGCCAAGAGGAGAAGGGTCAGGTGAGATCCCAGCTGACAGATACCTGAGGGACATGTGAGTAGTGGCGACAGCAATCAGCAGGCCCAGGGGCAGGGGGTAGCGTGGAGCCAAGAGGACAAGGAAAACTTAGATGGAGTAAAGACTTCTTGGGTGAGGGAAAGGAGTAGCTGAGATGATTCTATCCAATCACTTTCCAGTTAAGAAGTAGGGAGAGGAGGAGCAGAAAGGGCGTAAACAGGTTAATTTCAAACTAATATATGAAATGAAAAAGACTTTATGAGATATAAAAATGTTATATATGTTTATATACATATAAAGCAGAAATGTGTATCTAACATATGTAAGAGTATATATTATATCTCTATGTTCTTACAGATTTAACCACGTATATTACAAAAAAATACAAAAAAAATGTTAAAGCATTGAATAATAAATACTTGTGCCCATTATGTCAGCTGCCATGTGTATAGAAACAACTCTAAGAACCTGGTTGATGTTAGCAACTGTGAGCTAATATATCAAGATCCATTCCTTAAAATAAAAATACATATATCCAAACTTCACGTATTTCCCAAGCACACATTTCAGAGAAGTAAATACTCTCTGCTCATGAAGACCCTCCCCTTCTCTTTTCTCCTTAGCTGCCTCTTCTCCTCCTCCTCCTCCTCCTCTTCCAATGGCCGGCCAAGGTAACCTGCATGGTGATGCCTCCTAGATCCTAACTCACAAATCCCTCCCTTCATAACCAAAGATTGCGTTCTTCCTCCACTCTCTACTTAGCCTGCACATTCCCAGGGAGTCCTGTCTTATCTATTGTTCTGACCCAAGCACTCAGCATTGTCCTACAACTCCTAAGAAGCACAGAACAACCCTAATGGAGATATAAGAAATTCATACGATTATATGTTCCTTTATAACCTTCTCCCATTGTCCAGTGGTGACCCAGAAGGCATTGGCATGGCCTATCTTGGCCAAGAGAGGCCTCAGGATCACCTCCACCCAGGTGGTATAAAGCCACTTACATTTTTGGAATGTTGGAAAGAACTAGGAGATGTTGGTTCCTTCTTGGCCAACTCCATCTCCACCTCTTCCTCTCCACCCTTGGCTTATTCCCTACACATTTCATGCTCCCCAGAAGACTCTTCCTAGGAAGCTTAGCATACATCCAACTGTATTTTTATAGTATTCCCGTACCCTTCTCAGGGTTGACCTGAGGACAACCCTAGTGCTCTTTATTGAAGGAAGAGCAGTTTATGAATGTATTGCACTGCAAGCTTGCATCATTTAAGCTATAAATATGCAAAGATTTTTTTAAAGTTTTATAAACATTGATAAAGCATAGGCATTTTCAGGGTAAAACAAAATTACCGCTATTATTATAAAATACTTATTTTCCCCATTGTACCGATTGATGCCTTTGTCTTACTTAAATGTCGAAACATTGTATAAATGTTTCTGATAAGTGTCATGCTTCTTACAAAATATACCAAAACATCTCTTTGTCAGATTTTAGAATATTCAGAAATTCATAATTTCAGAATATATGATATTAACTTATCAGATTTGTCTCAAAGAAGTAACTAATGGGTACATTCATAAAGCAGTTTCCGTAAGTCCAAATTTTTCACAACAGGCTCATTAATCTTTTTTCAAATTTTGTGATTCTAACACTGACATTATAAAAATTGCTAATTGCTTCTCACTCAAAAATCTTGAAGGAAAATTTCAAATGATGATAATCAATGCACAGATTTTGCTGTTGTATTAGCCAAACAACTGAGGATACCTCATATGTGTTTGATATATTTGATTTTTAGTCAACATCTTTAAAATTTTTGTGACTTGTAATTTAACAAAATAGCCAATATCATAAAATCTCACCAATTGTTATTTTGTCTTTAGTCTGATTCTGGATTCCAGGGGTTCTAGTTCAGTGTGACACTATGGAAAATTGGGAATTTAATTCTGGAAGAGGCACTCTTTTCTGAAATACAGTTATTTATTGTTTATCAATGGGAAGGTGGTCTTAGAAATTCATAATAAGGTGAATCCATCATTATTCAGATATTATGGAATATAGTTGCACAAGCCTAGAAGTATAGCCTACTCCACACCCAAACTGAATGGTACAGTCTCCTAGGTTTGTAGCTCTCCTAGGCAACAAACCTATGTAGCATGATACCATCCTGGATACTGCAGATATGTATAGCAAAGTGGAATTTGTGTGCCTGGACATCCCTAAACTTTGAAAGGTGTAGTAAGAATACTAGACCATAAGAGCACAAAATTTCATGGTTATGCTATTGTCTTATTATCTTGCATGCATTTCCTCAATAACTGACTCATTGTGAGGTGGACAATGACTACAAACCAATGTCAGAATACTAATAGAGTGTAGAATCCCATGAGGCCAGTGAATAACAGTATCTTTATTGCTCTGTGATATGCTAAAAATCTGACAGTTCTTGGAATGTGTCTACTAACCATAAGAAAAGAGGTACCACATCATATCACTTTCTAAATTCACGCTGCAATGTCAAAAATTGTGCTAGGGCATCTTACCTTCTTTAAAAAATCAAATACTTAGAAGAAGTACTGTGTGCTTTTGAAGTAAGTATTAAATTCAGCCATACAGTTTCTGCATTTCTTAGGGGGAAATTGCATCTTAGTCTTGAAATCCTGAGTTATTTATTGAACAGGGTTATCAAGCATTAATTCCACCAGGCAATCTGTGAGAGGTATGTATCCTGTCTATTTCCCCTTTTATATCAAGAAAAGTGTTCTTTTACGAAATTTGTTTACAAGATAGTTGACTCATGAAAAGCCAAGAGGACTACGGGTGACAGAACTTGAATGGTTATGATTATATTTCAGATGATTTCACAAAAATGTGGAACTGGCTATTACAGAGGCTTAAGAAAATCTCTGAATATTTAAAGGGTTCTTATTAGCTTTCAACTGTATGCATTAATGGGGTCTGGTGTGATAGTTCAACACTTGTATACATTGTGCATTCATCATCAGACCAAGGCCATTGGCCCTTCCCTGGTTTTCAAATTTTCATTTATTTATTTAATATTTATGTGTGCTTGCCTGGATTTACATGCACCATGTGTGTGCAGGTGCCCACAGAGGCCATAAGAGGGTGTTGGAGCCCCTAGAACTGGAGTTACATAAAATATTAGGAACCTGGGTAAATAGTGAGCCCTCTAATAACTGAGTCCTCCCCAACCCCATTTCCCTCTTCTTATCTTTCTTTACATTTAGAGCCTTCAAACTCTGTTCTCCAGGTCTTCATAAAACACATAATAGGTATTATAAACTGTCATCACCCAAATTTGTTCAAAATGTCAGGACTTACAATATCTGTGTGTTTTCCTGGTATCCAACATCCTTTTATCCTCATGATCCTTTCCAACCTTCCCCAAATAGATAATAACTTCTCCCATATCATTCAGCTATGGGGCATGTAGAAGCTCAGGGGACAGATCTCAAGAATGTGACTTCGGAGAGTTGTAAATTTCTAGACCATTACATTTATGTTGGCAGCCGGGCGATGGTGGTGCACGCCTTTAATCCCAGCACTCGGGAGGCGGAGGCAGGCGGATCTCTGTGAGTTCGAGACCAGCCTGGTCTACATGAGCTAGTTCCAGGACAGGCTCCAAAACCACAGAGAAACACTGTCTCGAAAACAACAACAACAACAACAAAAAAAAACAAAACAAAAATACATTTATGTTGGCAGAAATTGCTTGTTCATTCCCAGACACCCAGACCTGAAATAATCACACAGAAACTATATTAATTAAAGCACTGCTTGGCCTATTAGCTCAGTCTTCTTATTAACTAAATCTTATATCTTGAATTAACCCATTTTTGTTATTTTGTGTTTTACCATGAGGTTTGTAGTTTACCAGTAAGGTTCTGGGGCATCTGTTTCCTTTGGCAGCTACATGGCATCTCTTTGACTCCACCTACTTTCTCTCTATATCTCTGTTTAGATTTCCCACCTGACTTTAATATACTAAGCCATTGGCCAAAGCAGCCTTTTTAATAACCAATGGCAATAAAACATATTCATAGCATACAGAGAGGAATCCCACATCATCTCCCCTTCTCTGTCTAAATAAAAAGAAAAGTTTTAACTTTAACATAGTAAAATTACATAAAATAAGATAAGTATCAGGCAAGAATTACAGTTACAATATTTATATCTACTTTATCTTTTATCATAACTAAGGAAAATTACGATTATAACTATCTATACTTCAACTCCATCAATGACTCCAGAGGGATATAATATTACCTAAGTAAACAGGAAGTACAATGTAAGCAACTTCCAAAGCTCTAGAATTCACAGAGATATCTTGCTGCTTGAACAGTCACCCAAAGTTCCTCTGTAACTTTGGGACATTCATCTTCAGCCTACAGGCCCAGAGTATCCCACAGACTTTTCCACGAAGCAAGAAATTTGAAAGACTATTTTACCCTTATTTTTCCCTGTAGCAATTGTACAGGTGAAAATGAAGAAGATTTTTTTTTATTTGAAATGAAAAACATAAAGTGTAACTATATCTGCTAATTTGCTTCCTTTCTAATACAAAAGTTTCTCCAGAATGTTAATCCCAAATGTTAGCTCTTTAAGAGAGAAAGTTTTAAGTCAGGTGTGGTGGTGTATGTCTTTGATTCCAGCACTCCAGAGGTGAGGTCAGAGCTAGGTAGATTTCTGTGAGTTCCAGGCCAACCCATGTTATGCAATGAAGTCTTAGATTTGTTTATGCTGTGGAACATTTGTCTAATGATTCAAAGATGTGTTGCATTCTTTTATGTTGCATTTGTTTAACACTGTGAAGCTGTGTTACTTTACCTGTCTAAAACACCTGATTGGTCTCATAAAGAGCTGAACAGCCAATAACTAGGCAGGAGAAAGGATAGGCGGGGCTGGCATGTAGAGAGAATATCAAGGAAGGAGGGAAAATTTAGAGAGAGGGAGATCTAGTAGCAAGAAAAGGAGGAGGATTCCAGGGACTAACCATCCAGCTACACAGCAAGCCATAGAGTAAGACAGAAAGAAAAGATATACAGAAATAGAGAAAGGTAAAAAACCCAGAGGCAAAAGATAGATGGGATAATTTAAGTTAAGAAAAGCTGGCTAGAAATAAGCCAATCTAAGCCTGGGCATTCACACATAAAAATAAGCTTCCATGTGTGTATTTATTTGGGAGCTGAGTGGCAGCCCCCCCCAAAAGAGTAAAGAGTAAAAACAATCAACAAGAAATCTGATCTACATGTAGTAAGTTCTAGGCCAACAAAGGCTACATAATGAAATCTTGTTGAAGAGTGAAAGAGAGGGAGAGGAGAGAGAAGAGATTTTTTAGTTCGTAACTATTAACTAATGATGTTAATGTATGAATCCAAGATTATATTCAGCAATAGTTTAATAACAACCAACAGCTGATGTTACAGCTTAGATATGTATCGACACTTCTAATAGCCCTGGTAATGATTTTTTCAGTGATTTATTTTCATTTATAATGATTCTTCCTTTTAATTTAAATGTAGCTTAATTTTGAAAAATGGGCAATTTTTTTAAAGCCACAGACAAACAACTTTTACGAAGTTGGTGCATCTTTGTGAAACCGCACAGGTTGATATTCTTGTTACTTCCTCCCAGACACTGCTTCCCAAAGGCTCCACTCTGACGCACTGGATTCTATCCTCACTCCTTAACCTACACAAGTGGAGTTAAAGAATATGTTCTTGCCCCACCATTGTCTGAGAGATTTATGTGTTCTGTTACATATAACTATAGTTTGTTTTTCTAGTTAATTTTACTATGCATTCCTTTACAGAAAAAGATCTCTGGTCACTGCAATAAAATGTTCCTTTCTGTATGTTCACGTGTGTACATTTACTTGTACATATATGTATGTCTACTCCTTCATTAATTTTACTCTTAACAAATATTATCTACCATAACTTTGGACTGCTATAAAATAAGGCTATTAAGATTTTTTTGTACATAAAATCTTTTGTGAGGGGTGCTTGCATGTGTGTGTGTGATGTATACACATGATATGTATGTGAGCGTAGGCACACGTGCCAAGGCATACATGTGGAAGTTAAACCTTGGATGGATCCTAATCTTCCACCCTGTGTGATGTAAGTTCTACAGCATTGGTCACTGTGTATACAAAGCTAGCTGGCCTCTGAGCTTCCGGGGTTCTTCCATCTCTACCTTCCATTTCAGGTCTTAGACACATGCTACTGTGCCCAGTTTTTGTACAGGTTCTGGGGTTTTGAACTTAGGTTTTCACACTTCTGTGGCAAGTACTTACCCACTGAGACATTTTTCCAGACTGTGTGTGTGTGTGTGTGTGTGTGTGTGTGTGTGTGTGAACAAATTATCTGCTTTTTTGGAGATCTACTCACTACAGCTATTGGCTTATAGGATACATACATGTTCTGTTTTAACTGAGTTTTCCAAATATTTTCCTAAAGTCGCTATACCAGTCTGCACCCCACTGGCTGTGTATGAAAGGTCCATGAACAATTCAACACTCGGTAATTATCCTGGAGTAAAAATTAGAATGTATAATTCATCACTGAACTCGGTATGAACATTTTTTGTAAATGGCCCCAATGAAGATTACAATTATCATTTATGTAAACAAATCACCAGGTTGATGGCGGTGCTAATGGAGCAGGTATGTTTTATTAGCTTATTGTCAATGAACATTAATGAGTTGATGGAGTTTATTGCCCAAATCGAATTAACAGTTACTCTTTGTTGAATGCTTAAGCATAAATGTTCCATAACGCATCAGACTGCTTACTCACCCAGGTGGAACAATAAACAAAACCTCAATTCCTAGGTAAAAATTACTTTCTGCTGAGATAATTAATTCCTGTTTTTAGTTCACTACAAACTATCCGATTAAGTTCTTTACAAATTTAAAATCATAATACATGAATTATAGGTAAAGGGTGGGAACAGACATAGCAATTGAGGATGTTTTAAGGCAGTGAAAACACCCTTAGGTGGCTATAATGATGGAGATGTGTCATTACACGTTTGTATGCACCCAGAGAATCCACAGACGTAACGCACACCAGGAGTGAACCCTTCTGTAGACCATAACCTCTGGCAATGTTAATATGTAGGTTCGTCAGCTCTGGTAAATATGCTATTCTTATGGGGACCTCACCACAAAGAAGTTTGTGTGTGGGTGGGTGGGGTTTTAAGAGAAACCTTTCTTTCCTTCCAATAATTCACTAAGAAAAAAGAAAGATTTTTTTAAAGACTTTAGAATAAAAATTAAGCCTTCCAGTTTTGAAACATCAGTAGTCTAGTCTCTTACTCTGAAATTCCGTGGACCAGTATTTTCAGGCTGAACTTCTGCATGTTGTTGTGACCCTTACATATACTTACTCTGGGGTTGCGCCAGTGAAGTGCATTCCCTGGTTTGTTTATCAGTTTCTCTTAGGGTATACATGATCTGGCGGAGACAGGATGGCTACATCTAGCCAATAAGAACAGTGAGTTCAGGAGAAAATTATAATTTTCCAATAGAAAAAAACTTTAAAGAATGTCTTTGGCTTCCCAGGTGATGAAGTCAGGAATGGTTGCCATTTTCTTTTTTGTCTCTTCATAATTTCCAAAGGGTCATGGGGAGAAGTTATTTTATAATGAGAAGTTCTCTGTTGTCTCTCTGATCTCTAAAAACGCAAAGATAACTTCATATTGTCTGCTTACATTACCAAAACCTGTACATGGCAGGTATCAGATATCAGACAGAACCTGTGTCTGAGAGGTTTCACTCTCCTGTGGTGTGGTACACACAGTAGTGTGTGTCTTGAGGTAACCTCTGGGCACCACCGTTTTACCATGAGTCTGGGTTGTTGTAACTCATTTCTGGCCTAACTATTCCCTAATACACAGCTTATTATCTCAGCAAACCCATGTCTGGTGATAGAAATCAAAGTGCCACTTGGGCTGGCATCCAAATATGCCTATGTCACCAGAATGGCAAAACAATATGACTGTCGGGTAACAGAGGCATATGGTTCCAGGACAAATGGAAGCCTTGCAGAGCAAACATACTGGTAGCCTCAGGCACTGGGGTCAGGTAGAGACTCACAAGCACAGTATCACTCAATGAAAGCCTGTGGTGGGATTTATTTAGCTCCTCAAAATTGCAATATATGATGCATGTTGCATGCATGCACACATGCAGAGAGACGGATTGCATTGGACTCAGATACCCCTTCAAGGTATTGCCAAGACATTTAAGGAAAAGTTGATGCTTCCATTAGACTCATTAGGCTACTAAGCTAAAATCAACTATACATTTCCAAGTTCAGCATCTCTGTTTTGCTCCTTTTGTTCTCAACTGGGCTCCAGAGGCAGAGGCCTTTGTCTGAGGGAATAATGGCATACGTAATATTGCTCTTCACAACCAGCCATTTTACTGTCAGTACTGAAAGGAAAGTATTTCATGGGTTTACATGTCCTAAAATCGATGATGACCAGGAAGACCCTGCTGGTATAAAACTAAAACTACAGGGAAATTTCCTAGGTGCCTGGGGCTGCATGTATGCATGCAGGCATGACGATGCTGAGCAGTAGGAACACGCCACTGTTTGATTCGACAGATTTGATCTCCATCTGCATGCAGCATTCCTACCTTCAGAATATACTCTGATCATAACAAAAGAAACGAATGTGGCAAAGGCCTGCCGATAACTTTAAAAACAGAAAGGTATAACCTGGGTAAATAAAAGAAGTGGGGAAGGAGCTGAGAGCCAGTCGTGTGTGCAGTTGAGGTCTGCTGAGTTCAGAAGAACCCTGAAAGGTCGCTCAGGGACAGGACCCTTGTGGAGAACTTTGCTCTGGAAAAGAGAGAGAGAGAGAGAGAGAGAGAGAGAGAGAGAGAGAGAAACAAGTCTTTGTTCAGACTCTATCATCTCATCCGTTGTTTTCTTACAGCAAAGTAAAATGTGCCATGGCCCCTTCCAGCAAGCCGCTTGTTTTCAAGTAAAAAGGTTTCCATGTGTCCATTTTTAAAGGAAACCAGTATGTTTAGAAGTGATGTCAACGATCCTCAAAAATATTGTGTCTAACACAGATTGTCACCGTGATTCTAAAGAGAAATGTCAAATGGCAATAATACACAAAAATTTCTCATGTATAATTATTAATTTAAAATAACTGTGGGATTTTTTTTTATATTTCCCTTGCAATCAATGTCTGATTATTTCAGAGCTTAGGTTCTGTAGCTTGGTGGACTGGCAAGGATGGGCGTGTCCAAAAGAAAGAGATGCTGTGTGTGCACCCAGGATGTGTACGCCCAGGGTGTGTGCACCCAGGGTGTGTGCGCCCAGGGTGTGTGTGCACCCAGGGTGTGTGCATCCAGGGTGTGTACTCATCTAGGCAGCCAAAAAAAATCAGTGGGGAGTGAAACCTTACATTTAGATTCCAATAGGAGGATATGGTGATGGGGGTGAGTGGACATTAAATAATAAAGTAAATTAGAATTATATCATCTAGTCTATGGGATGGCCAAGAGCCCATCTTATCTATGAAGGATATGCTCAAGACAGCCTAATAGATGTCCAAAAGTTAAGACAATGTCCAACCTTGTATACACACTATGCTGTTTCCTATACATACCTGTGACAAAACTTAACTCTTTCGGGAGGCATTCTCAAAAACTAACAATAGCTAACAGTAAAATAGAGCAATTTTGACAAGAAGCAGTGGTAAAATTGCCAGCATTACTTCTGTGCTTCACGATCATTATTAAGTCACAAGTACCATGACACCTCCAGAGGCTGCCTGGTGGATCCGAAGCCGATACCCATTATATAACAAATAGGCTATGCTCTATCAAGAAAGCCTGGCAGCTGGGCAAACAAGGCCTTCCCTTTTGGATGCCTTCAGTGAGAGGCGATTGAACAAATTGCCAATACTAGAACATCAGCTTTGAAACTACTAAGGTCATTCTCTGAGAAAACTGAACCTGCAGCATGGGATCTGTCTGTACATGGTGTAAGGAGCAGGGGCGGGCAGCAAATATCCCTGCAGTTTGCTTGCTACTGAACAATTTGGGTAACTGTCCAGAACCGAGCTTCTTTATGGTTAATAATTCTTATTCTTGTATGACCCTGAATGATTTAGTTTATCTAGTTTCTTTAAAAGAAAAACAATCAACCCAAACAACACCAAAACAAACAAAAAGAGCCCACGAAATCTTGACTCTGTGATGAGGCTCTCAATAGACTAAAAACTAGGATAAAGAGACTCAGAGGTTATAGTTGAAATGACAAAGAAGACAAGACTAAATTCCCAGCCAGGAGACCAAGAAGAGAGGAAGCAGATGTGATGGGGGAGTGTCATATATCAATCTGTTGATTTCATTGGTTAAGCAATAAAGAAACTGCAAGGCCCACTTGATAGGCCCACCCTTAGGTGGGTGGAGTAAACAGAATGGAAGGCTGGGAGAAAGAAGCTGAGTCAGGGAGACGCCATGCTCCCATCTCCAGGGCGGATGCGAGAGCTCTGCTCTCTGAGGCACACGCGATGAAGCTCCGACGCAGGATGGACGTAGGCTAGAATCTCCCCGGTAAGACCGGTGCTATAGTTTATTAGAAATGGGTTGATCGGATTTATCCCATGTTTTTTCAGACCTAGGCCAGCTGGCCTTGGTGAGATCCCAATAGAACATCCCCATTGTCTTAGTGTGTGGGTGCACCCCTCGTGGTCCTGAGTTCCTTGCTCGTGCTCCGTCTCCTTCTGCTCCTGATTTGGACCTTGAGATTTCTGTCCGGTGCTCCCGTGTGGGTCTCTGTCTCTGTCTCCTTTCATCGCCTGATGAAGGTTAATATTCCTGAGGATGCCTATGTGTTTGTCTTTGGATTCACCTTCTTATTTAGCTTCTCTAGGAACATGAATTATAAGCTCAATGTCCTTTATTTATGGCTAGAAACCAAATATGAGTGAGTACATCCCATGTTCCTCTTTTTGGGTCTGGCTTACCTCACTCAGGATAGTGTTTTCTATTGAACATAGCGGACAATGAGGAATACTGAGAATTCAAGAACAATTGCAGTGGGTTTTTGATCCTACTGCACGTACTGGCTTTGTGGGAGCCTAGGCAGTTTGGATGCTCACCTTACGAGACCTGGATAGAGGTGGGCAGTCCTTGGGCTTCCCACAGGTCAGGGAACCCTGATTGCTCTTCGAGCAGATGAGGGAGGGGGAGTTGATCGGGGGAGGGGGAGGGAAATGGGAAGCGGTTGTGGGGACGAGGCAGAAATCCTTAATAAATAAATAAATTAAAAAAAAAAAAAAAAAAAAAGAAATGGGTTGATCGGGATATCAGAATTAGCCAGTAAGGGCTAGAGCTAATGGGCCAATCAGTGCTTAAAAGAATACAGTTTCCGTGTAATTATTTTGGGTAAAGCTAGCCTTGCGGGCAGCGGGGTGCTGGGGACGCAGCCCCGCCGCCCCAACTGGGACACATCTGGGACACATCTGGGACACAGATGAGTGCCATGGAAGCATTCTTCTGAATTCTTCAAGATCACAGTGGCTGGCGAAGAGAAGCCCATGTTTTAGTGACACTGAAGTGAACTAGATTCAGAATGAAACAACGAACACATATGGATATGTGTGTGTTTGTGTGCGTGTGGTGTGTCTGTGTATCTGTGGGTGTGTGTGTATGGTGTCTGTGTAGCTGGTGTGTGTGCTGTGTGCATGTGCTATGTATGTTGTTTGTGTGTAGTGTCTGTGTGTGATGTGTGTTGAGTGTGTGTGGTATCTGTGTAGCTGTGGTGTGCATGTAGTGTCTACGTATCTGTGTTGTGTGTGTGTGGTGTCTGTGTAGCTGTGGTGTGCATGTAGTGTCTACGTATCTGTGTTGTGTGTGTGTGGTGTCTGTGTAGCTGTGGTGTGCATGTAGTGTCTACATATCTGTGTTGTGTGTGTGTGGTGTCTGTGTAGCTGTGGTGTGCATGTAGTGTCTACGTATCTGTGTTGTGTGTGTGTGGTGTCTGTGTAGCTGGTGTTTGTGTTGTGTACATGTGTGTAGTGTCTATGTGTTTTGTGTGCATGTGTTATGTATGTGTTGTGTGTGTAGTGTCTCTGTGTGATGTGTGTTCTGTGTATGTGTGGTATCTGTGTATCTGTGGTGTGTGTGTGTGGTGTCTGTGTATCTGTGGTGTGTATGTGTGTGTTGTCTGTTTAGATGGTGTATGTGTTGTGTGCATATGTTATGTATGTGTTATGTAGTGTTTATGTGTGTTGTGTGTGGTATGTGTATGATGTGTGTATTGTGTGTTGTGTGTGTGGCATTGTGTGTGTTGTGTATGTAGTATGTGGTGTGTGTGTATGGTTTGTGTGTGTGGTATGTTTATGTTGTGTGTGATGTGTGTGTGTTATGTCTGTGTATTTCTGTGTGTATGTGTTTCTGAGAAAATCTTTGACCAGAAGGGTCTCTGTGATACTGCAGGTTGTTTGGCATGCAATCTCACTTGGAACCTTCTGTGGCTCATTAGAGAGCAAACGGCCTCTCAGATCAGAGATAAATAAGGTCGCTGATTCCTCAGGCCTGAAATGTTGCCACCATCTGGCTGGAGTTTGTTGCCACACTCTTGTAAGCGATGGTGAAGTTTCAAGTTTTCTCTTTGGTATGAAGAACTTCAAGTCTAGAAGCCCCAACAGGCACACAACAAAAAGAATGAGTTCTTATGCAAAAGCAAATGCCCTTGTAGAGCAATATCGCATGGTGTTTAGGCTGGCTTATAATAGTAAGTTGACACTTCTGTTCGGCTCACTCTTAGCTGACTGTGTTTAATGCTCTGTAAAATGAGGAAGGACCCTCCCCCTTCCCCAGCTGTGCCAGGACTAAAAGCAAAAGGTATTAAGAAAAGAAAACAACCCTGGTAGGGAAATTATAAAGACGGTGTTTAACTAGTAAAATGCCCCATTAGACTTTCAATCGCCTAAGAGTGTGTTCCTAAAAAAATAAAACAATAAAGCAGATGAACCTGCAAGGAGGAGGTTATCTTGTATGAAAAGTTTTTAAATATTAAATACTCATTGTACCTTGAGGGAATACCTATGCATGAAATAAACAAAATCTCCTGACTTTCATGACTTTTACATTGCACTAGTAGAGTTTTAACATTAGACAAATACAAAGTGGATATTAAGTAGCAATAAAAACTACATTAAAAAAAACAGAGCAGGAGAAAGATGCATGGTGGGGAATGTACTTTTGTAAAGAAAGGGGTCTCTAAGAAGGCTTAGAGATGCAGGTAGGATGCATGGCAAGGGATGGGACTGGCCAGGGAGCCAGATGTGGACATGGGTGGGCTGCAGAAGGAAGGGGGGTAAGAGAGGAGTCCATAGATGCAGATGGACACCCTTCTCAAACTCTAACCTGTGCAGGAATCACACTGGAAAATTGCTAAAGAGCTGGATCTGGTTCACTATGTTTGAAGCAGGGTCCAAGATTATGTATCTCTAACAAGATCCTCGTGAGCTGATACTATTGGTCCCCAGAATATGTTTTGATTAGCAAGTCCCTAGGGCGGGTTGTAGCCTTCGGGCTCTGTTCTAAGTGCAGTGTTTTGAAGAGGGAATGGCAAGGCTTATCTTCTAAAGCAATCACACTTGCTTCTAAGAGGAAAACAGATTCCATGTGGGCACTGGGAAGGAACAGTGATGTTAGTCTCAGCAGGAAATTAGTGGTTTGCTCTCAGAAGATGGTAGTAGGGTGGCGGGGAGCTTAGGTTCAGGCAATATTTTGAAGGCGTTGCTGATCATTCTTGTTGAATGAGAGATGTAATACCCAGAGGAAAAGGGAAAGCTGTGAATTTTTGGCCTAAGCAAATGAGTAGAAGGTGGTGTCGTTCATGAAGGGCCCAAGGAGCAGAGGATGCCATGGTAACAGAGGAAGTGGGTGCTGGGCTTTGAATTGTGTCCCCTTGAGATTCACTAAAGTCTGAACCCTAGTACCATACGATGGATCGTATTTGGAAATAATGTCCATCACAGGTAATTAAGCTAAAGTTGGAGCCTTTGGGGTAGAGCCTTGACCAGTGTGATCAGTGTCCTCTGTGGGAATGTGGGCACACTGTTGCACACAGTCATCCCTCCGCATGCCTGGACCATTGGTTCCACGACCCCATAGATACTAAAATCCACACATGCCCAAGCCCTTTCTCTAAAACAGTGTAGCGTTTGCACAGTACTCGCCTTTGTACTTGGAGTCATTTCTGTGTTGTTTCGAATACAATATGCAATGCAAACATTACAAAAGTAGTTGTTCTGCATACTGTGTGGAAATGCCAAGCAAAGGGTTCATACATGCTTAGTTGTTTTGTTTTTTATTTTTTTCTCCTTTTCTTTTCCCTAATACTTTTGATCTGGGGGTGTGGAAGAGCCCTGTACAATAGTTGGTGCTATTGCTCTTTTTGGTAGAGCTTCTCAAAGGAGGGGACTTCAGTGAACTGGGGAAGGAGTGCCTTAGGGAGAGAGAACAGCATGCGCGCATGTATAGAAGCTTTAGAGTATTAAAGAGATCAATGGAGCCAAGCCAGGTGGTGCAGTCCCTTAACCCCAGTTACTCTGGAGACTAAGGGAGGCAAGTTCAAGGCCTGATATTGGCCTATGAGTGAGTAGTTAAAGGTAGACTCAACCCTGTCTCAAAATCTGAAGTCAAAAGACCAGCAGAGGATACAACTGTGATAGAGAACTTGCCTGGGATGTGTGAGACCCAAAGAGCATCATCCGTCAGGGCCAGGGACAGATCTGACTAGAGAGCTAGGTATGGATGAACATAAATGTAATTCTAAAACTCTGGGAGTAAAAGGATTACCGGGTTAGGCCGAGAAAACAAAATCAATGGCCCCACTGAACTAGAGTTCAGAAGATGTGAGCCTTAGTGACCTCATCATGAACAGAGATACAGTCCCCTTGGCACCTCATCCTCCAGGCAGGATGCTAGGCGTGCAACCAAAATGGAAGTACTTTTCAAAGGCTAAGATTTTACGGAAGCAGTAGTGTGGATACTTGGTTCGTTGTTGCTGTTACTGTGGCTGCTGCTGCTGCTGCTCTTTCAGTCATGTTAGGAAAAGCGTAGAAAGTAGCACCTGAGATAAAGACACCATAGGCTTTCGGCTCGAGGGTCACAAGCCCTAATGTTGCGAGGATACTTGAGGGTCTGCTTGGTGATCATCAAGCCACCCCTCTTATTTTTTTAGAAGTTGGAGCATCTGAGTTCATATGATCTTAATTATAACCATACTTTTATTTAAAGTGGGAAGCAGCGGAAGGTTGTGGTAGCATAAATCATGAGTCGTCTAATCTTATTTAGGGTGTATGAAAACAAGATGGAACCCTTTGAAGTTAGTGAGTTTAGTTACTAATCCTCCCCCTCGCCCAGCACACACATTGCTTTATGTTTCTTAGAACTGTTTGGACAGGAACTACCGGTTTTTTCCAGGAATTTTTATTTTAAAAAAAATAATAAGTTCAGTGTCTGTGTTGTAAATCAGTATACAGTTGTACAGAACCAAACCATCCCAGCTACCAGAGCTGCTTCAAATTATGTAGCTCATTGAAATAACTAAGAAGGTTTTTTTTTTTTTTTTGCTTGTTGTTCTATTTTTTTCTAGTCATTGGTGGTGGACAAATTAAGAAAACCTAAAGCATACGAATTCCATTTATCATGTTCTTGACACAGCTAAAGTAATATATAGGATTAGGTATGAGGAAAGCAGGGGACCAAAGTTGTCTTTAAAATAGTATTCTATATGGAGCTGAAGAGATGGTTCAATGCTTAAGAATACCAGAGGACCAGGGTTTGAGTTTCAGCACCCACAAGGCAGCTCATAAGCATCTGTGTGTAACCCCAGTCCTAGGGGATCTGATACCCTCCTCTGACCTCTGTAAGCACAGCACACACGTGGTACAAAGACACACACATGGGCAAGTACCTACACACAAAATAAAGTAACATAAACAAATTCTGCCTGCCAGAAGTTTGTAGTGATAGGTAGGTGATAGATAGATAGGTGATATAGATAGATAGATAGATAGATAGATAGATAGATAGGAGATAGATAGATAGATAGATAGATAGATAGATAGGAGATAGATAGATAGATAGATAGATAGATAGATAGATAGGAGATAGATAGGAGATAGATAGATGATAGATAGGAGATAGATAGATAGATAGATAGATAGGAGATAGATAGATAGATAGATAGATAGATAGATAGATAGATAGAGTAGTATTTTGTAACATAAGGTACTATTGACTCTAGACACAATGCTATAGAGCAGATATCTAGAGTTAACTTTTTATTTGGCTAAAATCTCATTCCCATTCATAACTCCCCATATCCCTCTTTCCCTAGGCCATAGAACTTATTTCTTTCTCTGATTCTATAATTTTAACTATTTTAAAAACCTCATGCAAATGAACTTGTGCACCATTTGCCTGGTATACTTTGTTTAGTATGCGGTCCTCAAGATTCAACTTCATTATAATATATTGAGGCATATCTTTCTTTCTAGAGACCATCAGTCTATTATATGTATTTGCTTTCTCTATCCATTCTTTTTTTTTTTTCAAGACATGGTTTCTCTGTGTAACAGTCCTAGAACTAGCTCTGTAGACCAGGCTGGCCTTGAACTCACAGAGATCCACCTGCTTCTATCTCCCAAGTGCTGGGATTAAATGTGTGCACCACAGTGCCTAGCTATCCACTCATTTATAAACGAGCAGTTGGGTTCCTTTTACATCTTATCTATTATATTTAAATAGTCCTTTCATAAACATAGAGATGTTACTATGTCTTCAAGATTCTGATTTCAATTAATTTGGGTAGATACCCAGAGTGACCCAATAATAACACTGCAATTATCTAGTGGAGAGTAATTGCCAAATGGAAACATGACTTGGCTGTTTGCATGCCCACTAATAAGGCCAGAAAAGTAATTTATTCTTCATATCCGAGATATACCTCTACCCCTCTGCTGAGTCTTAGACATTATCTCATTTATATAATTAATGAATGTCGTTACTCAATGAACATAATTACACCGTTACTTACATCTTGGTAACATGCTCAAGCTAATGTTCTTTTCGGGTGCCTAGAGGGTAGTCACTACAAACTAGTACTAACTAGTCACCCACCATCTATAAGAATAGATGATGCTTACTGAACATGACTAATTACACAATGATATTGTGTGCTTCGTGTACACTTTTTAATCGACCCGCATATATATTATTTTAATTGGTTGTTTTATTAGGCTTCTTTTTTTTAACAGAATTTCTTGGACGGCTGTTTTTGAGGTAACTCTGACTGGCCTGAAACTCCCTATATAGTCCAGGCTAGCCTTGAACTGGCAAAATCTCAGCCTCTCAAACGCTGAAATGACAAGTGTGTGCTGCCATGACAGGCAAAATAGTGTGTTTTAAATATTATCAATTTTCTCCCATTCTCCTCACTCAAATATACATGTATGTATGTATGTATATGTATATGTATATGTATATTCCACTTTGTGTATGTTAAAAATACTAGACTTTTCTTATTTTCTTTTTATGAATATACTGTGAGTGTCCTTTAACAAGAATCCTGAGAAATAACCAACCACTTAAATCAGGAAATTTTGATGAGCTGCATATGCCTAGTGTAGCCTAGACAGTTGCTTCTCAGCGGCGGCCATGGATGTCATGAGGGAATGCAGGTTTCACGTAGCCAACTCCACTAAATTTCTTCAAGGAGCTCTGGGAGTTCTGATGTATGTACAAAACCTTACTGACTTATAAATGTTGACTGCTCTCTGATTAGTCTTCCCTTTAAATATGATGTAGCCAAGGCTTCCAGGGAACTGTTGCACAACCTCTGTTTTGGATTGTCAGCAGGGAGGGCACAACTTCCTTCCTCTTTCCTGAACATCCTCCTGCCTTTCCACTTGCATAAAGGTGTGACAGGCAGGCCCTCCCTTGCACCAAAAAAGGACTGAGGCTTGGGGAATGCACAGAGACTGAATCCTTCAGAAAAAAAGCCTACAATCCCAAATCTAGCTTTCCATCCCGTTTCCAACAGAGTCGTGTTACAACTCAAGACAGTCTCAGCCAAGAAGGTGTGAACCCCGAATTTCTCTGTGGAGGGACAGCTTGACAGCCCTTCTTTCCAGGGCACTGGGAACCCCAGATTGAGATAAGGACATGGGAGAGAGTAAAGAGAGCTGCAAGGAGACAGCAAGACTTCCAAAGAAAGACTCAAGAAGTATGTGAGATCTAAGACTGAAAAGTTATGATAGAGCAAATAAAGAGAACAAGTCACATCAAGGGAATTGACAAAAACAAAAACAAAAACAAAAAAAAAACACTGGAAGAGGCTAGGGGCTTTATTTGGCGCTCTGAGCAGGACTTGGGGTGCTGAGAAATGAGTTTACCTGGACAGACCCCTGTAGTGAGACACTACAGTGAGCTGAAGAGAACATCGACCACAGGCAGAGGAGGGGATGCCACAGGAGACAGGGTTTGGTAACCTTGGAAACCCCCTAATTGACAACTGCCTACAGAAAACCAAAGAACAACCTTCAGGAACCCAGAAATGGTGGTTCCCCTTACCAAACCTTTAGCAGACATCAGAGAAATCTACTTATAGCAGACCCTTGAAAGCAGTTCATATACTAGATCTCGTTAATCAAACTAGTTAAAAATGAATTTGAAGGCAGAGAGGCACAGGGTTCCGTGAAAGGGCTTTTATCGAGACTCTCCAGACCCTGGAAATAAATTCCTACTGAACTTTTAGCCCTTATCTCAGAAGTAGCAGTCTCCAAAACCCAAGATTTGTTTTCCCAGGTCACCTGGGGAAGAGGCAGGAGCAGAGGGAGGTATGGACATCTTCTAGTCGTCATAGGAGGCTCTAAGCCCACATAATGGCCCTAAGGGGCCAATTTTACTATTTCCCAGTGAGCACTGTGGGGAACTCAGAGGCACAGCTCTCCCCAGAGAAATACTGAAGCCATGGGATGCCATTAACAGAGCAGAGAGGAAACCACCTTAAGGAAGGAAAAGAACAGACAATTTATTATCTTTTTCTGTACATCAGTTAACAAAAACTCATGTGGTGCTTTTGTCTGGATTCTAGAACATTCTATCAAAAGGTATCTATAAAGCTTAAAAACAGTAAAATGTGAAGATCATTGAACATATGGAAAGGTTGTTTGGAGGTACACGTGCACACATGTATGTGTTCAGAGGCCAGGTGTCAACATCTTCCAGCTTCTCCCATGTCTGTTCTCCATCTTACTGGGTTTTTTGAGAAGGAGTCTCTCACTGAACCTGCTCATCACTGATTCACTAGACTGGTTGTCCAGCACGAATACTCTTGCCTGCTCCTTCTCAGCATTGAGATTATAGGAGTGCCACCACATGCCAATACCCCAATTTGTTTGTTGCTTGCTTGCTGAGGGTGCTAAGGACTAGGGTCCTCATGCTTGCATTACAAGCAACTCTTCATACAGAGTCAAACCTGCAACCCCTACACCTATTTTACAACTAGGGACAAACACCAGGAAATCCCACAGAGTCTCTGTGTGAGTCCTTTACCTAGCCTCATTGTCTCTACTTTATTTTTCTATTCATAATTTTCTTCCCTTTGTCAGTTGAAACCTTTGTTCAGTCAAACAGTCTGAGATCTCAGAGAGTAAGGTAATAGCTTTGGGGACATCAGTCTAGACATTCCTGGTTTGAACTTCTTGCTGGTTTACCCAGACTGTTTCAGATGCTAAAATCAGACACACCTTCTGCCCATTCCTCAGTGGGAGACCCACACGTGCAAAACAGAAAATGGTACCAATGGTTCTGCTTTTCCTCTATAAGGATGTACACATAAAAGGGAAGAAGAATCCAGCCTCTGAGTTCTGTGTACTCTGAGGGAGCTTGGAGACCATTTGCCACTACGCTTGTGTCAATGGTAGGTTGGAGGTGAGCTGAGGTTTATCCAGGACAGAAAAACTTTCCCCTTGCAGCAAGAAGCCAGCAATCTCTCTTATCTGGTTTAAGGTGGTTGTAGTGTCCGTCATGTTTCTGGTAGAGACAAGAGTTATAACCAACCACTGGAGCAGATGTGATGGCTGCTGTATGGGAGGGGAATTCCAGGAGACTCAGATCATCATGTCACCCACGGGATTATGAATCTGGGGGGGTTCCTCTGTGAGTATGTAAGAACAGGACATAGTATATGGTCCCAGAGAAGGAGGAGGGAAGGAAGTCGGTTTAGGATATGCGTTTTTTAGGGTCCGTTATAGGTTCCAGCTCCACCAGAGAAACTAGAAGACACTAGGGGGACCAACACTTGCCAATCAGGTTAGTTTCTTTTAACATGTAAGGTCTCCACCTTGCCATCACACAGATCTTAAGGTTGTCGTTTTCCCCCAAGGAGATGACAGTAATTTCTAAAACCTAGTGGAAGGTTGAGATAAGCCTTCTAACCTGACAGACACAGCAATCTACAAAGATGGAGATCAGGTCGGGACAACAATAAAGTCATTATCTCTAGAAACTGATCAGGTCAGGACCTGGCCTGGTAGAAAATAAAAGGGAGGAAAAGCAATGGCTAGTGAGGAAAACTGACCAACTCCAAAGACTACTTCCAAGGGGTCCCTAAGTGAAAGTAGAATTGCATGTACACAGTGTACTCTGATAGACTGAGAACAGTTCTTTGTGAATTAAGGTCTCTAGGGCACATGGTGATCACACTAACATTTGAGGCTACTTGAACTAAACCAAGCCAATGTATTGTGGTGCCTACTTACCACCCATTTCTAGATCTCACTCATACCACCTGTATTTGAGGAGGACGAGATGAAGAAGGAGGAGGAGGAGGAGGTCGAGGAAGGAAGGAGGGGAGAAGGAGGGGAGGAGGAGGAGGAAGAGGAGGAGGAGAAGAAGGAAAAGGAGGAGGAGGAGAAGGAAAAGGAGGAGGAGGAGGAGGAGGAGGAGGAGGAGGAGGAGGAGGAGGAGAAGAAGAAGAAGAAGAAGAAGAGAAAGAGGATGATAATGATTTTGAAGACGAGGAGGAGAAGAGAGGGAAAGGGAGAAGGAGAAGAAGAAGAGGAAAGGAGGAGGAGAAAGAAAAAGTCTGTTGCAGATCTCGAGCATACTGCCAAGCTGGCTTAAGCACAAAGGAGGAATTAATTTTACGACTTGGGGTGTTTTATGCAATTCAGGTTGAGTAAATCTCTTGCCTAGACTTAGAAAAAAGCCAGAGAGCATTGTTTGTTTTTCTCTCTGAAAATAGGCCTTGACTCTCACGTCCACTTGTCTGTTGTGTCTCTTTTCCCCTCTCTTCCCCTTACCCCTGAACCCACCCGCATGATAAGTCTAAGGAAAAAAATCCAGTTGGCTCAACAGTTAGTGGACATCACCTGTCCAATCAGGCAGAGCCAGGAGACAGTTCCTGGATTCCATGCCATGACTCGGAGGACTTCAGCACTAGGGACATGTGTTTTGCAAAGTGTAACATGCATACAAATCACCTGATTATCTTGTTTCAATGCAGAATCTGATTACATCTAGATGAAGCCAGAGAGAATACATTTTTAATACGCTTCCAGCTGACATTACTCTTGCTCTACCAATCACATGTAGCAAAGTCCTAGAAGATGGGCTGGCTCACTTCCCAGACCTGAGAAGGTCTTTTTTTTCCTCTGCCAAATGTAACAGATGCCATTTTTTTGTGCTCTTCTTCTGCCTTCTGGATATTTATCACCTCTTTTAATCAAAACTATTCATGAAATAGTTGTAGATTTGCCTTTTTCTTTAAGAAAGCATATTGAATACCTAAAGGAATAAATATTGAATGAAAGGATTTTGATTACTCTAGTAATGGAAAAATATATGGGTGACAGAACAGACTTTGCACCCACTGTCCTGCAATATCACAGTTAAACAGGAAGTCTGAGGGAGCCATGGGTTCTGACTGCAACACTGAGCCATTGCTAGCCGTTACCTATCATGGACTGAAGGAAGCCAGAATAAAGTGTGGCTTGTTAGTGACGTGTGTCACTTCTGTGACAAACCCAACACAAACAACTTAAGGGAAGAAATGATAGCTTTGGCTCACAGTTTGAGGAACCAGTCCATCATGGCGGGGAGGACATGATTGTGGGATTGTAAGACATCTGCTCACATGACAACCACAGTCCGGAAGCAAAGCGCCGTGAACGCTGCTGTTCAGCCTACTCTCTCCCTTTTAATCTGTCCAGAACACCCACTCCATAGAAGTGTGCGATCTACAATTACTGTGAGCCTTCCCAGGTCAGTTCACCCAGTCTAGAAACTTCCTCACAGATATGCCAGAAATCTGATTGTACGGTGATTTCTTAGTCCTGTCATGCTAGCAATGGGAATCATCATGGAGGATAATTCAACAGACCTGTCTATAGCCTACGAGAAATCATCTGGGTATTAAAGCAAAATTAAGCCTTTGCACTTAAAATTATGTTTTGGTGAGTGCAATTCAGGTGATGCTTTTCATAAGAAATGCTACCCACATTCTGTGAACAGTGGGTCAGCAGGGGCATTAGGATGGGCAGTCTTGGACACCGGGTTTCTCTGTGTTGCTGGAAGGCTGGGGGAATACTCTTCTTTTTCAATTTGTTTTAAAGTTTGCAAAAGTTGTTTTAAGTCCAATTTAAATAAGTTGGTCATGGCATTAAAGTTTCCTAAGTGGGAAATTCTCTCTCTCTCTCTCTCTCTCTCTCTCTCTTTCTCTCTCTTCCTCTCTCTCTCTTGAGCATTTCAATAAAAATTCTTTCCAAATGTCCTATAGGCATTTCCCTAACCCTTACCACACTAGCGATTCTCTGTAGACAAGCAAAGCTTCACTGATTCCTAAAAATGAGAAGATACTGATCTTCTGTAGTAACACCCAGAATCTGTCTCCAAATGCTACAGGACTTTGCTGCCGTGGGTAGCCAGTGGCATGAAAATCTTGGAAAGTGGTGGTTGCTGCCAGGGGAGACTCGGTGTTTACCCAGGTTTCTTCATTTCCCATATGTGTGTGCTTGCTCACCAAGCCAGGAGTGCTCTGTCCCACCGTTAGCAACCTCTTACAAAACAGACTTCCCTGTGCACTGCAAACCTACAGGAACAGAGATGAAGCAAATTGGCTTGGTCTGTCTTTCTCGGAACCAGAGACTCCAAACAGTGTGTATTTGGCAATTCTTTCATCCGCCGAAGGCCAGCGTGAACAGGGGAAAGAGGAATGCTTTGACTAAGACTACAACAATTGCAGGAAGATTTTTCATCGGCCAGGGCTGTTGATAACACAGCTAACTCGGTGAAGAATGACGCACATCTGAGCCCCTGCCTAAGACATCAAAGACGTTCATCACAGGACCTGGAAGTAAATTGGAGTCTCAAAAAAAAAAAAAAAAGACAAAAAAAAGAAGTAATGTAATTTAGAAGGTGGCACATATTCAGGCTGACTCTGAACTTCCTAGCTCATATCTCATATCTCTGTTAATCTTTCAGAGGATTTTCATTTAACCTAAGAGATACAGACAATTTCAATTTGAGCAGTTAATTCCACCTAGTTGCAGAAACAAATGCTACTATTAATTTACCAATTAAGAAGACCAGCCTGAGGACCCACAGTGTCCCCATATGGGCACATGGTGAGGCTGATACAAATTTATTCTAGATTTTTCCATATGTATGCATAATTTTCATATAGAAAGCAAGATGAGGATTAATAGGAGAAAAGTCGAGGGGATTCCGTGCTGTGGTTATAGACCTGTGTTCTGGGACTGCTGTGTGGAGATTAGCACTGTACAATGTACAAAGACCAAAAGAATAATACATGCTTCCTGGGAGTGTACCATGACATAAGGGGCCTGGTGTCCACACAAAGTGTGGAATCTCGCCTTCCTGTGACTCTACCTGCCTATCTTCAGTCTAACACACACATACGCATACACACACACACACACACACACACACACACACATAAAGAGAGAGAGAGACAGAGACAGAGTCAAAGGGAACACACAAAAAGGCTACATGGGAAGGAGATTGGAAGAAACTTTGTCCCACTACTAGTAACCTCTTTCAAAATGGACTTCCTTCGGGAGCTTTTTTGACATTGCCAAGCTCTTAGGTGTAATGGAATGAAATTAACCCCTTCCTTTCCCCTGTCCTTTTGCTAGTAAGTTAAGGCTTTGCACTCTGGTTATGTGTTCATTTCTCTCTCTCTGTAACTTGTCTCCAAAGGAAAGGAAGTGTCAGGGTGCTATGTTTTTCACAAATGCAGAGGAAAATCCCCACTAGAGATAAGCAAGGTCCTCCAAATCACCATTTCCCCTCTAGTCTGTGTCTTGGTGCCATCTGCCCTTTCGTCTAAGCTGAGAGGAACTGTTGGAAACTTTTTGATGCCGAATAAGTGAGATGCTTGGAGAGCTGGAAACTCATCATAGAGATAGATAGATAGATAGATAGATAGATAGATAGATAGATAGATAGATGATATACTGTTGAAGGAGCGGCAGGTCTGCTTCCCGCCACCCGGCTAGCTTTACCCTAAATAATTACACGGAAACTGTATTCTTTTAAACACTGCTTGGCCCATCAGTTCCAGCCTCTTATTGGCTAGCTCTTACATATTGATCTAACCCATTTCTAATAATCTTTGTAGCCCACGAGGTGGCTTACCAGGGAAGATCTTAACCTGCGTCTGTGTTGGGTGGGAGAATCATGGCGACTGCCTGACTCGGCTTCTTTCTCCCAGCATTCTGTTCTGTTTACTCTGCCTACCTAATTTTCTGTCCTATCAAAGGCCAAGCAGTTTTCTTTATTAATTAACCAATGAAACAACAGATAGAAAGATGACCCTCCTCCATCAATATACATATATAAAATCTTTTAAGCAAGTGGTATCTTTGGAACCCCACAAGATTTTTTTTATTGTTTTAATTTTTGTGGAAAATAGATTTTTTTTCTTACATTATATTTTGATTATTGCTTCCCTTCCCCAACTCTTCTCAGATCCACCCCACATCCCCACCAACTCAAAATCACATTCTTTTTTCCTCTCTCTCATTAGAAAACAAACAAGCACCTAAAAAAACAACATATAGAACAAGATAAAATAACATAAGACCACACAAACAAGAACAGTACAAAACAAACAAGCAAACAGAAGAAAAGGGAGTCAGGCAAAAAAAAAATACAAAAAACACATAGTGACAAAAAACCACACACACACATTTGCACACACAGAAATCTCATAAAAGCATAAAAGCGGAAACCAAACCATGGAAGCAAAAGATATGTAAGTTGAACAAAAGAAAATGCAGACAAAGCATTATGAGACACACACACAAAAAGCCTTCAAGAATGACCATTAAGTCAGTTTTGTTAGCTATCTCTGTTTAGCGTGGGACCGACCCTTAAGTGTGGTTTGTCTGCTCAGTGAAATTCAGTTAAAGGAAATGGAGTCTTTTCCTTTATGAGCAGTTGCCTCTTGGCTGGGGATGGGAGTTTATATCCACTTCCTCTCTCGGTGCTGGGACCCCTGGCTTAAACCTGTGGCGGTCCTGTGCATGCTGCCACAGTCTCTGTGAGTTCACATGTCAGTCCTGTTTGGTCTAGAGAGCCTTATTTTCTTGCTGTTCTCCATTCCCACTGGCTTTTACAGTCAGTCTGCTTTCTCTTCTGCTAGGTTCCCTGATCCCTGGGAGGAGGGATTTGATAGAAATATCCCATTTAGGACTGAATGTTCCAAGGTCTCCCACCCTCTGCATAAATGTCTGGCTGTGGGTCTCTATCTGTACCCATCTCCTGCAGGAGGAAGCTTTTCTGATGACGGCTGAGCAAGGCACAGTTCTTTGAGTACTGCAGCATGGCATCAGGAGGCAAGCTTTTGCATGCCCGTATCTCACCAGTTGGTCAATCTTGTAGGCTGAAGGACTTGTAGCTGGGTTGGTGTTTACCTTTCTTTCCCCTTTCGTAGCATGTAGAGTACCTTCCTATGTCGTGAACACTAACTAGTCAGGGTAGGTGAAGGCTCTAAGTAGGCACTAGCTTGACTTCTCCTGGGCTGTGAATTATGGAGGTGTCATCTGCGGCAATGGAGCCTTACCATTTCTTATGGAAAGCAACCAGCACCTTGGAAGGGCCTGGGTTCCTTGGGAGAAACACCACAATCTTTAATCCATGCAGCTACACATCTATTATACACATAAAAGATGACAGACACCCATAGATGAGAATATTCCAAACTATATCTATCCTTTGGGAGGAGCTTTAATATGGAAAAGCAGAGATTTTAGCAGGCTGACACTCTCATGAATCCTAAACATCTT
Organism: Microtus oregoni; assembly: GCF_018167655.1. Lineage (NCBI taxonomy): Eukaryota > Metazoa > Chordata > Mammalia > Rodentia > Cricetidae > Microtus > Microtus oregoni. The sequence continues at coordinate 3,015,034 of NW_024543065.1, read as the reverse complement.
CAGAACACTTGAATTTTACTTGGAGCTCAGGCAAGTACGCAGTTTTGAGAACCAGGAGGTTTGATAGTCCCACCCCCAGCGGCAGCACACAGGAGCTTCCAAGCCCTTGAAAACATGTTTTTTGTCTCTTGATTTCTTATAGCAAGGTGTTTGTGAAACCGTTGCTGGGGCACCCGGCCCTGCTCCCCTCTGCCTCCCAATGCGCTGTTAATAAAGCTCCGGGGATCCAATTACAGTCGCTACAGAGGAGAAATTCCAGCCCCAGATTTTTCAGAAGGGTGCTCCTGCTACAAGAGCCCTTGCAACCAAAGCTCACTTCAACTTCTTCATTCACAGCCCCAAATCTGCCTAGAGCACAAACCTGCTTTTTATTTCTTCCTTTTTGGGGTGGATTTGGGGATAGCTCATGGGTGACAGGTGTGAACAGTCTTGGCCTGTTTACCGAAGGTCTTTGAGATTCCAGTAATTGTGGTGATGACACTTTCTTTTTTAGCCCTTTTCCCCCAGTGCATTGTGGGAAGATGTCAGCCCCAACAAAAGTGTTCCTTCTGAATATGGCTAAGCCGTGGCCGTTAGGAAAGCTTGTCACTATTACATTATTTACTTAGGCAACGTCATACAGAAAATGCAACCACTGAATTAAACAAGTGTTATCGAAAGTAAGCAGTAAGGAAACTCAGTCTGGCTTTGCTTGTGGAACTGGAACAAAATAATGACTAGGAAGTTAAATCATACTCACGCTATCCATGTGGCATCCTGACTTGGTTCATGTGTTAACACCAAGGCCGTGCTGGATATTGCCTGCCATTTGCCAGGTCTGAGAAATGCAGGTGTGAATAAGGAAAAAAATGAGAAAGAAACAATTCCGGTTCTCCAGTTAGGTTTTCTGAGTCTCCTTCGTAGTGTGAACCTGTACCAATGCCACCATCATGTTTTCATGGCAAATTTGAAGAGTTGGATGTAACAGAATTAGCACACCGAGCCCTGTAAATACATAAGATCTCTATGTGTCAAAGAATATATATATACACACAAATATGCATATATATATATATATACACACACACATACAGTTTTCTTTTAGAGAGGGCTAGTATAAAGAATATAGACAGATAGACAGACAGACAGATAGATAGGTATGCATATATTAAACTTCTTTCAGAGAGGGCAAAGGAAACAGTGATCTGAATAGATTATTGATATTTTTCCTTCTAGTGTTCCAATCTTTTCCACATCAAAGCTCTCATGATATCAGTCAGACATTTTGAGAAGAGCCTCAAATCCCCACTGTGTGGCCATCCCTATGCTAGGTGCAATAAGGAAAGACAGCATCGTTAAAATCGTTCTTACTTATTGATACCATTTTTGAAGGACAGTCTGGGACATATCTCAAAATAATAACTATATCTAGAATAAAATATCTTTCCACAAACTAAGACATACCCTTGAGGGCAAAGTGGTCCTTAACCTGTGACAGGTCTTGCTACAGTAGATGGCACATCTTGAGGACAGCCCCCAAAGAGCAGAATTTAACCCTTTCGAGATGATTCAGTATGGCATTCTGAACTCAGATGTAGGAAAGGCAGAATTTCAAGGAATGCCTTTGGGCACTGACAAGACCTTCAAGGCAATGGCAAACGGCTGGGATTTGGTGCAAGACCCTTCTAGAGTGTATTGAGTGCTAGTGTTCCCCTGGTTCCAAGCCTCTGACTTGGGAGAGGAACAACGTGTCTCCTGGCTTGGGAGCTAGGGGATTTCCTGAGTAGTTAATATTAGACTCAGTCACTGCAGACATGCGTGTTCCATTTGTGACTGCTGTATCAAGTGGAGCGCTTGACCCGTCTTCTCTACTTCATCACTCCCTAGATAGTAGTAGTCAATGTGCCCGGGACAGACCTATTTATCGCAGAAGGCACAAATGTCACTCACTCCTTTTTTTTCCGAGAACACAAAAGACGGTTCCCTTTCTCCAGTGCAACCATCTTCTTGCTTTGACCTCCTAATAAGTACTCATGAAGACAAACATTTAGTAAGCAGAAAGGAAGGATAAAGCCTGTTATAAATATTGGTATTTGGACATCATTACTATAAACACATATGATACATATATGTATTTTAAAATATATCTGACATACAAACGCATATGTACACATGATGCACACATATTTGAGTTGCTACAGTGAAACACCTTAGGTAATTAATTTATAAATAGAAAAGATTTATTTGGCCTGGCATTCTGAAGATCTGATTTCAAGGTTAGTCACCTCCCCTTGCCACCAACCGCAGATGAGGGCACTTGACAGCAATAGTGGGGAGGGCAGAGCCAAGCAAATCCCTCACACCGTGAGCCAGGACATCGATCTAGAGCACGGGTCACAACCTCACTGTTAGTCTCAGGGATGTCCCTTTGTGACCCAAGGATCTCCCACGAAGCCTCCCCTCCCAGAACCCCATAGCTCTCCCAACACTGATTACCAAAGTATCAGGTCCTTAACACCTCCCAGGACATGGGAAGGGAAAGAAAGCACCGTGTGTTGCCCGTTTTTACTTCTTTTCCGTCAATCTTTTCATAAAGCTTCCATGTTCAGCCTTGTAACTTTAAAGACTAAAAATCATAAATTATAAGGCAGGCAAGTTTTTAAAAATATTTGTGTATTATTAAAAATCCAAATATTCTGCCAAATAAATCATAGGACTTTTAACAAACACATAATTACATTTTTTTCTCTTTTAAGTGTGATAAATGTGTGTCATTCTAGTTTCTATAAAGACAAGATACCGCAGACTGAATGACATCACAGAATTACCCCCTCAGCTCTGGACATTTGAGATCTGGGTACCAGGAAAGCAGGGTTCTGGTAAAAATGTGTCTTTCTGCCTACAGGTGGCTAGCTTCTCACTGTGCGTAGAGAGGAGAATATATCTGGTTTCTCTTATCATAAGGACATTGATCTCAACATAAAACCCCACTTTCATAACCTACCTAACCTAAATACCGGATCTCTAAATCCCATCACATTGTGAGCCAGGGATTCATACGTGCATTTTTGAAGGTCATCTGCACTCTGTGGTCCGTGTGCATCACATCTGTGAAGGACAGAACACCTCAGGGAACAACATCCCTCATGTAGCATTGTGTCTAGTCTAGCAGCTATGTATTTGGTAGAAGAATAAGTAGCAGAACTGTATTCAGAGGAAAGAATCGGTCTGGGCAAATTTCTACAAGCTACACCACAGGAGGAACCCGCGTGCCTATCATATGAAGGAAGACAGAAAAGAGGTCCACTCACGGATCTTCTTGGCAGATGCCTGGAGCTCTCCACACAGAGAAACACTTCTTTTTAGTTCCAGCAAAAGTTAGAAGGAGGTAGATTTGAGAGTGTTACAAAGGAGAATGGCCTCAAACGAAAAGATGTCCCAAAACTGTAATCTTTCTTAGCGCTGAGCTCACGCAGGAGCCATCCCTCCTTCAGAGATGTTTGAGTTAGAACCTGAGACTCATCTATCCCCAGTTCCCACCCCTTGTACGATATCAGCCGTACAAGAATTCACCCGTAGTGCCAGTGTTGAAGTGACTTGCATAGGAGTAGGCTGGGGAAACAAAATGGAAGACTGGAGCAATCCACAGTATTACCTTTGTGTTGAATGAAGGTAGACTATGCAAAAGTATTTGTTGCTTGAGCTGCATCCAAAGGAAGCACGAATGTTCTTCTGCTCAGAAGAGATAAAAGAGCTGTCAACCTCAGCATTAGCTGAACATGAGGAAAATCTCACCTTCAGGGAATCATTACACAAAAGTTTTGTGGTTTCTAGTTCTTCGGTTGTTTGGGTTTTTGTTTGTTTGTATGCTGTCTGACTTATATATCTTCTAGGGAAAAATACACCCCAAAGGAAGTTTAAGACAACAAACCACTGTTAAGACTATTGCCAGAAACAAAACCTGTTCAAATAAAACTGATCTCCCTTGCTAGCTGTCTGCCATAGAAAAGGGAGAAAGGTCTTTCTGTAATCCTGCCTCTTTTGCATAATCGAGTGTCTGGAACAGAGCAGCGAATAACACCCTTCTTTCTCGGTCCTCCTTCTTTCTCTCCCTTGACCTGTTTCTGTCTCTCTGGAATACATCAGAGTTCACTTTCTAGCAAAAATAAATATTTGGAATTAATTACTTTCTTTTCTGGAAAAATAAGCCCTATGTAATTAAACCAGCTGAAAATTCAACCAATCTCATGGATATCAGTTAAAGAACTTTGTAAAATGCTTAAGGACCCAATCATTGGCTAAAGTAGAATCTAAGAAAAACAGAGAATTAGGGCAAGAGAGTAGAATTATATCCCCTCCTATTGCTGGGATAACTGACGCCAAACGATTGTAAATTAAAAAAAAAATGTATCAAGTGAATGAAAAAAGTATTTAGGGAGCTAGCTATTAAATTGATTCATTATGTATAAAACCAGTTAAATTCATACTAGTGAGTCTCTTTTATTACAAAATCTATGCCAGTGGTCCCTAACCTTGGTAATGCTGTGACCCTTTTACACAGTTCCTCATGTTATGGTGAACCCAATTATAAAATTATTTTATTGCTACTTCATAACTGTAATTTTGTAACTGTTATGAATTGTAATGTAAATATCTGATATGTGACCCTTTGGAGTCTCGGCCCACAGGTTGAGAACCTCTGGTCTACGCTGAGTTTTCAGAAGCTGCTGTTCACTGGCTCCATAACCAAGAGACTTTGATTTCTTTCTGTTCTTCGGTCTGCCATTCTGTTTTTGCAGGAACAAGGATTGTTTAAGCTCTGAATACTGGCTATGTATCTCTTACTACATCAGTTCAGGATTAGGAGTGGGGTTTAATAACAGGCAAACTCCATAGAAAAATTAGCTTTAGTGAAACCCTAATGGGAACAAAATGAAGTTGCCTGAAGAAAAGTTCTAGGGGCTGGAGAGATGGCTCAGCAGGGAAGAGCACTGGCTGCTCTTTCAGAAAACCTAGGTTCAATTCCCAGCACCCACATGGCAGCTCACACATGTCTGTAACTCTGGTTCCAGGGGATCTGACACCCTCACACAGACATATATGCAGGCAAAACAGCAATGATCACAAATATGTTTCTTAAAAGAAAATATTCTAATAATGCAGATTATAAAGGAAAGATTCTGATAATGCAGATTATAAAGAAAAGATTCTGATAATGCAGATTATAAAGGGAGGGCTGTGTTGCAGCCTAAGACACATCATAAACCAAAAACAGAAGAGGAGGAGGAGGAGGAGGAGGAAGGAAGGAAGGAAGGAAAGAAGGAAGGAAGGAAGGAAGGAAGGAAGGACAGAGGGAGGGAAGGAGGGAGGGATAGAGATAGGGAAGGAGGGAGGAAGGGAGGGAAGAAAGGGAAAGAAAGAAAAGAGGGAGGGAGGGAGAGACGGAGGGAAGAAAGGGGGAGAGAGAGAGACCTGGGAATTAGACACCGAGACATAACCAGGGCCATTGATGTCATTTAGCATCTGGACCTTTAATCTCACTGATAAAATAGAGGCCAGGCCTCCATCAGGGAGGAAATTCTCAACCTTAGTTCTCAACCTATTTCCCCTTCAGCCTCACTTAACAACTTGCTGGACCTTTCAGTCAGAAACTCTGGAACTGGGCCCCAGCAGCTTGTTTGAACAGTCCCTCCAGGGAGCTTTTACGAACAATTTTGAAGACCAGGAATTTTGAGTTCTCTGTAACACCAGTAGAGAGGGTTTTAAAGGCCGCTTTTGCTCCCAGAAGCTAATGGGATAAGGCCCCCTTCAAAATGATAGTGGCATCTTGCTGACCACGGGGCAAAGCTAGACATAAAGAAATTGAAGTTGTTCTTTCAAGAAAGCCATTGAACAAATAGTGACTATAGTTAATAATGATGTATTATGCTTGAAAATTGCTCAAAGCAGATTTTTAATTAGCTTGATTTAACATTTTATAATATATGCATATTTGAAGCTTCATGGTTTATGCTACAAATGTATTTTTTATTTGTCAAATATTTTAAAAGAAAGAAAACATACCAAAACAAAAAGCGCATGTTTGCCCCAGGTGGTTGTGGCGCATGCCTGTAATCCCAGTGCTCAGGGGGTAGAGGCAGGCAGATCTCTGTAAGTTCAAAGCCAGCCTGGTCTACAAAGCTAGTTCCAGGACAGCCAGGGCTGTTACACAGAGAAACTCCGTCTCCAAAAACAGTGGATGTGCGTATGCGCACATGCATGCCTGTACACGCATACATGCACGTACACACACGCACAGCATGGAGTCCATTTTGTCTTAGTCAGCTACTTCTGAGCATGGGCACTGGCCTTGAGTGTGGTTGATAGACCTGATGGCAACTCCATTGGAGAAAACAGATGTTCCCTTTCCCAGCAGGTGTCAGTTGCAAATAGCTTCTTGGTTGGGTGTGGGTCTCCATGTCTGCTTCCCCTTCTCTACTCTGGGATTCCGTTTGGTTTGAACCTGTGCTGGTCTTGTGCATGCTTTAATAGTTTGAGTTCATATATATGTCTGGCCTGCTGTATAATGATTTGGAAATGTTTATTTTATTATGTTTGTTTGGTTGGGTTTTTTGACCATTGCTTTTTGGTTTTTGGGCTTTTATGATAAAGAAGAAGAACTTACAGTTCAGGGGATAGGTGGAGAGGATCTGGGAAGAGTTGGGGAAGGGAAAGAATATAATTAAAATATATTGTATGGATAAAATTTTAATTGAAAGGATCTTAAAGGCAAATGCTGGTGATACAGTATGGAGCACAGCACAGATGACAGAGAAAGGAGAGAGAGAGTAAAAAGATTATTCTTTTACTCTTCCTTGTCTCTGTTCCCCACTCTCTATGCTGACATCCACCAGGACAACCAAACTGTCCTCAAGTGACGACTTCCTAATTGCTGATGTCCATATCCCTTCAACAGAGAGAAAAGCCTTTCACAATTAGGCCAGGATCAGTTTGCCAGTAACAGGTTACCAGCGCACTGAAATAAAGTGAGGTAATGCTAGCTGTGAAGGCGTTGGAGTTACGCACAACAAGTTAGTTTGTAAGTATGTTAGAGAACTGGGGGGGGGGGGGGGTCCAGTGATGAGGATAATTAGGGTGCAGAACACAGGGGGCAATGCTTCAGCTCTCCCTTCAACATAGATGCTGGCTTAGGGACCGTTTTTTAAGTGTAGATACACAAACTGCTCTGTTTCAGGGGATTCTTGTTACCTTGTTTCTTAGTCAACAAAAGACCTTCCTTCCAGAAGATTATGCTAACTAGGGTGACACTGCAATCAGGCCGCCATTGTCATTATGTTCCTCCTTTCTTTCTCCGGTTAATCACAATGTTTTTACTGCAGAGGCCTTTTCGAATCATTCCACTTAATCCTCTGTTTGCGATAACCGTTCCGTTTCATGTTAGGTTTCCAATGCGTGCCGCGTCATTGGCTTGCATTTATAGATTGTTTTTAGTTTATAATCTTAAAGTCTAAATCAAGTCTGAAGCGCATAACAAACAGTCACGGGCAATAAGCACCCAGTGACTCAGAGACTCGGATGACAGTGCTCGAAGCTTTGTCCAGGCTGCGAAATACTGGCGTAAATAGATCAGCTTTCTTTTTTACTTAATTTTTCCCCATAGCTGGAGTTTGTGGTTAGGTTATAATCAGCATAAATGAAAACAAATGAAGGAAAATATGACTCAAAAATATGTGCTATGTGTCTGCTCATGTTTCATCCATAGATATTAAAATATTACTTTCCGCTATTAGCTCATAGAAGGAACACTCTTAAGCTTCACAATATGATTTATATACAAATGTGTTGTACATGTGTTAAGTAGCAATTTCTAGGACGTGTGAGCTTTATAGTTTTCAAGGTGCTGTCAAATGTATACTCTCATGACCCTGTCTTCAAGTGAAGTAAGCACAGAGCCACTGCCTTGTATTCACTTGGCTAGAGAAAAACAATATGAAACAAAAACCTCCAGGAAAATTAAGGGGCTGTGTGGTGAAGCCAATCATCAAGCCAAATATTCCCGTCACCCTATTAAGTTGACTCTTCCATCTTACACATGAGCTGGATCAGACCAGATGGACTTCAGTAGGTGACCAAAAATGAGGGCAAGAAGAACTCTTTGGTGGCATATCTCTTCACTGGAGTGAGGTTAAATTGGACAAGTTCTAATAAAAAACTAGCCTCGGCCAGCATAGCGCCCCACAATAGACTTGAAGGTGAGGACTATGTCATCTTTCGGGGCATCTGTGTTCTTTTTCCTGATTATAGTGGTTTTCAATCTCAGCTAACACACAAAATTTCAAGAATTTAAGTATTCCTGTCTTTTACCTCAGCCCAAAGAAATCTCGTCTGGGGCTCATGCCTTGCCGGTTTTGAGCGTCTGCCAGCTAGAGCAAATCTCTATTGACAGCGCTGGGAGAGGGTCAAGGGTAGGACTGAGAATTTGTTCCAAAAATATTATTTTTCCCTCTTCAAATTCATCAGAGAGAGAGAGAGAGAGAGAGAGAGAGAGAGAGAGAGAGAGAATATCTGTTGAAAGCTTTAGCCATTTCTATGTGAGGACCTTGTGTAATTTCAAAGCAAGCCAGAGAGCAGTCGCATCTAGCGGGGCATTCCTGTGGGATATTAATAAAGGGTTTTTGGTTAAGTGATGGGCTGAATTAATAGTAAGTATTAAGAAAGATTCAACCTCAGAAATTGGGCACATTAACAAAGTGACCAATGTGGGGTACAAACTTCAAGTTCACTTCTAGTTTCCTATCTCTCAGAAGACAAGGACCAGTGGGGAAAACAGAGGTGCTTGCTTTCCTCCACTCTTAGAGAGAATGAGCTAGCCCTGCGGAAACTTGGATCAATCCAGAGAGACATATGAGAGGTATAATTAACCAGGGTAAGCAAAAGCATAAACACCAGGCTGAAAACAGCTTCTAGAACTCTAGAAGGGACCAGGTTCTGTCCTTAAACTACCCCTTCCTTGAATGATCTCCTACATAGGACACCCTCGAAATTGCATCAACAACCAAAGTTGCCTCTCTTTGCGCCGGCCCTGTGGGGTGGCCTGTGGACAGAGAGAACATTTAGCTCATTACCACTGAGATCCTGTCCTGCGAGGTCCATCGAGGAAACAGTGTGTAAGTTATTGAAATGTATATAAAAATGAAGACGTGGGTGCATCAAAGTCATATTTCAAAGAGGGAGGAAGAGGGATAATATTCCTCAACTAGGTTTCAGTTGAGCAAATGTAATCAGACGTTTCCATTTCAACAAAGGTCTGTTGGATCTCACTCTACCGGGAGTAAGGAAATACCTAATCATTCACAGCAAAGCACACGCACGAATAAACTCACGCTCAGACAGCGATCAAAGCACACAAAGCCAGCTGAACTGTCTCCATGAGTTACAGATATCAAGAGTGCAAATGAGCCCCTCATGCACTCAAAAAGTCAACAGAGGCAGACTCATCAGATTCAAGAGCTTTCCTGTATCACACTAGAAGAACTAGAAGACTTACCTCATGGGTTACTCTACTGGCACTTGTTGAAGGTTTGCACTAGGTTTTGCCTGCATGTATATCTGTGTATTGTGTGTGTGGAGTGTCCCCACTGATCGGAGGAGGAAACCAGATTCCCTGGGATTGGGGTTTCACCGACAGTTGTGAGACACTACACGTGCTGAAAATCAAACCTGGGTCTGTTGAAAGATCAGCTAATGCTCTTAACCAATGAATTATCTCTTAACCCCAAAAGTTCATTTTTTTAAAGAGTCTATCATTCCTGGGCATGTTGTTATATGCCTTTAATCCCAGCATCCAAGGGGCAGAGATGGCAGATTTGTGACGAAAAAGCTAGTCAGGGATACTGAGATCCTATGCAAAAACAAAATCTATAATATAGAAACTGCTTTTTTCCAGTTAATTGTTGTTAACATCCCTAATATCTCAATGTTTTTTAAAAAACATAAACACAAACACAGAAAGAAAAATTCTTTTAAAATATATTTCTCCAAAATAAACCAAGCTTTTTATAAAATTTACCTATGGTTGAGGTGAAACCTCTACTTGATGATCTACCTGCTTAGGTGCACGAGTCCCACAAAGAGGTTGCAAGGCCCTTAGCATCAAACTGACCAGGTGAAATAAATACACTAAGGATAACAGCAGAGAATTTTCTAATTTCAAAATCATGGTTTAAATTTTGACATAATTATTAGCCCATTTGTGAGGAAGCATGGCTTTCAAACTTATTTTTCTAGACTTTTAGGCACATTTATTTAAATAAGCCAGGCAAAGTTACAAGCTCCTATTTAGGTCATAAATATTTCTGAGCAAGACTTAACCTCACCCAAAAACCCCATGGTTATCCAGCAGTCAGTCGACTTCTGTGACACATTTGCCTTTCCTTTAATTTACTGCCGCACAGACTCCTAGACAGTAATGTCACAGAAACTTTCTAGCACTACAGAAAGTGGCAAAGACCAAAGTGCAGATTTTTATCAATGTAGGACAAGGAGGCGTGGTCTTGTCTTTTGTGAGTTCACTCCCAGTTGAGATACCCCCTTGAAAAAACAAGCTTTGCCAGCCTGGTCTACAGAGCTAGTTCCAGGACAGGCTCCAAAGCCACAGAGAAACCCTGTCTCGAAAAAGCAAAAAAAGAAAGAAAGAAAAAAGGAAAAACAAGCTTTGTCATTGAGAGGAGAAGGTTTCTCTTCTTTGCCACTCATCCTCTGGCCCACTGCAGGACGTTCAACAGCAGAAATGTGCCCACCTCGTTAAAAACGCAGTCATTAATCTTGACCTGGTTGTTTGATCCAATTCTAGTAGAAAAGTCTGCCTAGTTACTCTATGTCCTTTCCAGATAGCGTGCAGCCCTCACGTGAGTCAACGCAGGATAGATTACAGCAAGGGTCTGTTTCAGATTTCCATCTCTGAAAGGCAGCTATCTCTGCTTAGAGTGCTGGGTCACACTAAAATCAGGTGCCAGTCCACCGGAAACCTGTTGCTAGGTCTAACTCTTCGGCATGGTAAGGTGGGCCCAGGACGCTCATCAAAGCAGCATTTTCATCAGCAGCCTAAAAGGATTCTGGTGGTCCCCATTCCCTTCCAACCTGACTTTCAGAAACAGTATGGTTTATAGTGGCTTTGGTATCTGGGTTGGTTGTATTGTTTGTTTGCTTGCTTGTCATTGTTGTTGTTTTTTTTTTCATGAGGTTTAGGGGTTGTTTGTTTTTTGTTTTTTATTTATTTGTTTTTGTTTTATGGGGGGTTGTTGTTGTTTTGTGTGCATGTGTTTAGGTTTTTTGGTGTTTTAGCAACCATATGAAAAATCTCAAGAAACAAATAGCTGTAAGAAGTATATTTTGATTTTACAATTTAATCTTTTCCTTTTTCTGGAATTTTACTATTAGAAATATATCCCCAAGAAAATAATCTAAAAACAAAAAGCTCTCTGCACAGAGACGTGTTGCAGCATTATTTGTAAGACTGAACATCTTAATATCAAATGCCATGCCTAAAAACATCAACTAGATAAATGTAATGTTTATGAAAACATATGTTGAAACATCACAGCGTCGTGAAGCACTGTATGTGCAAAGAGTTTTAATGGGAAAGGAGAATGGTTTTCCTTACGGTGTAGAGCGAAACCAGGCCGCAAATGGTACAAATGACACAATATCAACTGTGTAACATATGCTCAGAGACAAGATTTAGAGGATGGGAGGTTTATAGTTGTCAGTGGATGGGTGAGGAGAGGTTTATGTGAGTATCTTCTCTGCACTGCCCTCTCCTCCACCTGACAGAGGAGCAGTGATTGTATTCTCTCTCTCTCTCTCTCTCTCTCTCTCTCTCTCTCTCTCTCTCTCTCTCACACACACACACACACACACACACACACACACGGAGCGAGGTCTTGGAGCTGTTTGAAGCTTTGTGTCCAAAGCTCTCCTACATATTGTACTTATAATGTCATCATATTGGGGAATTATCTAATGTGATCATTTTATCCCGTAAGATTTCAGAATCAATGGATCCATTTGAAGTTGCCTTTTAATGGGCAAAGCCCTATGCTATGGCTAATTTTTCAGAGGAGGAAAAGGAAAACTTTCATGGTGTTTCCCAGGCAGCCCACACCCATCTGCACAGTAAAGGGACCGGCATGGGGGATGGGCATGCTTTCTGCGACTGGTTGGAGTGGTGACTACCAGAGAGAAAACTAGGTAGACTGGTGTAACATTGTGGCTCCCAATTCCTAAATACTAAGTGGAAACGAGGGTAAAAACAAATCACTGATTTTATAAACTGTGTATCTCAGTTTTCCTAAGGATCATGAGTTATTTTTTCCTTGGCTTCAAATCAATGACTATAATTTTAAAACTCTATAGTGATATCAAAATAATATGATTCTCTCCTGTTGTTCACTGGCTGAAATGGGAAAAGAAAGAAAGATGAGAGGGAAGGGAAGGAAAGGGAATGGGAGGGGAGGGGCAGAGGAGGAGAAAAGGGAGGGGAGGGAAGGGGAGGGAAAGGGAAGGAAAGGGAATGGCAGGGGAGGGGAGGGGAGGGGAGGGGAGGGAAGGGGAAGGGAAGGGAAGGGAAGGGAAGGGAAGGGAAGGGAAGGGAAGGGAAGGGAAGGGAAGGGAAGAAGCATTGGTGATTGGTCAGTATTAAGATGTAAGAGAGTGGGGTGGCCACTCTCCTGTGCTTAGCTGCCATCTAACAGAATGGACTCGGCTATCATATCCCCTTTGACACCCACAGTGGCTGGGCTGGAACCAAAGCACGTGTGCGCGTCTGTTGTCAGGTTTTGGCTTAGAATCAAAGTTTCAGAGAGTAGGTTTAATTGAATTTGGGAATCGGAATTTTGGAGAAACTACAGTGATGGAGATTGTAACTGAACGTCTTGCATATGTGAAAATGTAGTCTTCTTTTGGGTGTGCCTACTTCACGAACTTGCAACTCAAGAAGACATTTATGACAACTTAACAAAGGAAAATACATCCCAAATAGATACGTGAGCAAATCCTTTGCCTTCCTATTTTACCCCCTCTCTCAACTTCACACTCTCCAGAGAGAGAGTCCTCCCTTCCATTCCCTACCTTTCTTGTGCCCATCTATTCCCACCATCTGGCTATGAGAAGGAACCTCTACCAGCAAATGAGATTTAGGGTTCATTGCTTTCAAGGATCACCCTGGTAATGGATGCCTTGGGTCTCCCTTCATCTGCTGTAGTCCCAACACTGAATTTTAGGTCTTATTTCTTATCAGCAGTGTCTGGATAATAGGAGAATAAGCAAGAGTCTTTCCCAGATTGACATGCACCCTTAATGGAGTAATCAAAGCGGACCAGGAGAAATAACTGTTTATTTGCTTCTGACTTACTCGGTTTATTAATATATCTGTTAATAAATGGAGTCCACAGAAATGAATTCTGGGAGCCCCAAAGATGCTGTGCTGGTCGGTAGGATTTCTGCTTGTGGGTTTCTGCCATCTTGATACAAGCTGGAGTCATTTGGGAAGAGGGAACCTCAGGTGAGGAACTGCCATTCTCAGATTGGCTTATGGCTAGTGGGCGAGGCATTTTCGTGATTGGCAGTTGAGATGGGAGGGCCCATCTTACTGCAGGATATGTTGTCCATGAGTCGGTGGTCCTGGAGTATGTAAGAAGGGAAACTGAATGAAGTTTGAGGAAGAGCCTAGTAAGCAGCACTCCCCCGTGCTGTCTACCTCCCTATTTCCGCGTTCCTTCCTAGTGTTTCCACCTCAACTTCTTTGCATGACCTCCATGGTGTTCTATTGCATCGCTTTAAGCCGAAACAAACCTTCTCCTCCTTATGTCCTTTCAGTCATGGTGTTTTATGATAGAAATAGGAAACTAATTAGGGCTGAAACCAAAATTATTGATGGCCAAAGCCTTTATATGAAATAGTGTGTGTTTTCTAAATTACATACTCCATTAAATACGTGAAAAAACTATGAAAATAAACGTTATGCTGTGCTATTGGTAATATAAAAACTAGAAGAGATTCAGTTCAGAGATTTTTTTTTAGAAAGTTTCCAATCTGTAGAGATCCAAAGATATGGAATTAACAAATACAGAAAGCCAATTAGAGCTTCAAAATCATGATTTGTAAAAGAAATAAGAAAGGTGTGTCCACTGTCTTTCTTTCCTTTATTGATTTTTATTGAGCTCTACATTTTTCTCTGCCCCCCTCCCTGCCTCTCCCCTCCCCTTCAACCCTCTCCTGAGGTCCCCATGCTTCCAATTCACTCAGAAGATCTTGTCTTTTTCTACTTCCCATGTAGATTAGATCTATGTAAGTCTCTCTTAGTGTCCTCATTGTTGTCTAAATTCTCTGGGATTGTGGTTTCTGGGCTGGTTTTCTTTGTTTTATGTTTAAAAACCTCTTATGAGTAAACACATGTGATAATTGTCTTTCTGGGTCTGACTTACCTCATTCAAAATGATGTTTTCTAGCTCTATCCATTTGCCTGCAAAATTCAAGATGTCATTATTTTTTTCTGCTGTGTAGTACTCCATTGTATAAATGTATCACATTTTTTTTATTCATTCCTCAGTTGAGGAGAATTTAGGCTGTTTCCAGATTCTGGCTATGACAAACAATGCTGCTATGAACATAGTTTAGCACATGTCCTTGTGGCATGATTGAACATTCTTTGGATATATCCCCAAAAGTGGTATTACTGGGTATTGAGGAATGTTGTTTCCTAATTTTCTGAGAAATCACCATACTGACATCTAAAGGGGCTGTACCAGCTTGCATTCCCACCAACAATGCAGAAGTGTTCCCTTTTCCTCACAATCTCTCCCACATAAGTTGTCGTCATAAAATTCCAGTAGCACAGACACTGAGAGAAACAGTTAATAAATGGGACCTCCTGAAACTGAAAAGCTTCTGTAAAGCAAAGGACATGGTCAACAGGACAAAATGGCAGCCTTCAAAATGGAGAAAGGTCTTCACTAGCCCCATATCAGACAGAGGTCTGATCTCCAAAATATAGAATTCAAGAAACTGGTCATCAAAAGAACAAATAATCCAATAAAAAAAAATAGAGTACAGACTTAAACAGAGAACTCTCAACAGAGGAATCTAAAAAGGCTGAAAGACACTTAAGGAAATGTTCAACATGCTTAGTCATCAGAGAAATGCAAATCAAAACAACTCTGAGATTCCATCTTACACCTATTAAAAATAGCCAAGGTCCACTGACTTCCTTAAGACCTTTGAGAAAAACCTTGGTCTTTAGCAGTTCAATCATTTCAGTCAGGGGAGTATTAAGGTCTATGTAGAAAGAAATAGTTAAATGAAAACTATGACATCATTCTCTTGGTTCAAGAAAGTGCTCTAAGAAACTATGCGTTTGTGGTTGACTTATCGTCATTGATAGAAAGCATCTATATTCTATTATGAACTTTTTCTCTTACTGTTTTTCACTGTAGATGACAGAATTAGCCCCATTTTACAGTTAGAGAAATGGAGACATGAAACATTCAAGGATGTCTTCCGATGTAGCCAAGAAGAAGGCAAAAGCTAATGGCTTACAGACGCAGGCTATTTTTCAAAGCAGCAGCACAAATTGTGTTATCTTTGATGTAACATGTGTAGAGCGAGCACAAATGTTTGCTGTTGAGAATTACAATAGTCAGAGTGGAAAAAAAACCTCTTTCATCTTTTTATTTTAAAATTCCAATGTGTATGTAGTCACTTCTCTAAGACAAGCCAAGGTATTTTGTTATAAACAACAAATTTGACTATAAATTTTGCAATATGTTAAATTAAAATTTCCTTGTAATAAATCTTAAAGGTTTCTTCCTCTTTTCATCAGTTCTTTTATGGGATGAAAACATGAGTAAGTAGGGCCAAGACTAAGGTCTTTCTCTTTCATCCCAAATTCTAATGGCCAGAGAATTGTTGTTGTTGTTTTTTTAATTGAGAAGGCTCACAGCAGTCCTTACCCAGTGAGTGCTACCCATAAAGCCCTTAGTGGCCCCCAGCCCAGAAGTGGTGGACAAGTATCCTATTTTGTGATCATAGATGACCACAATATTTCATGAAAGACTATCATACTCGATCCTAGGAAGCAGGATATGAGTTTTCGACAGGATTGAGGCAACATCATCCCTAAACCATGTGTAGAAATGAGTTTGCTAAAAAATAAAGTATTTTACAAGGTTAGAATGGGTCTGAGGAAGCCTGGTGCTGCTAAAGCTACAGCAAGTTAGAACTGGAATCCACTGAGATAGGCTTAAGGTGGAATAACTATAACCGACTTTCCAGAATCTTCCTTAGAGCCTTCGTGCACACACTGTATTTATTAGAGCTCAGTGGGCTAGGTGGAAGAGATGTGACTAGCTCTGACTGCTGCTCTACCATGCAAGCTGTGAGCAAAGACTTTGAAAATTCTTCTGAAATGACAGGTTTTCTCTGAGCTCTTCCTCTCGCTCCAATTGGCAAGCCCAAGGCCTCGATGTTTGACATCCAATTGTACAGACTCTTTCATTTCATTCATATCTTGCCCAAACTCATTCTTTTAGGATTCAGAGGAATTTGGTGCTCACAGCTCAGAAGTAGACAGTCTATCCAACCACCTCCCCAGCCTTATCCAGTTAGGTTTTTTCTTTAAAGGTATTTGTTAAACTTATTCTTCTGATTTCTTTTCTGATTTGAAAGGGCTATGCTTGTTTTGGTTTGGTTTGCTTTTGCTTTTTGAGAAAACTTGAACTATATGGGAAAAAATAAAATTACTTAAAATGGCAGTTGTCAATATTAAAAATTATTATTTTCTAAGCTCTCCAGTGGAACTATTATTTGCTAACAAATATTTAATCAATGTGATCACATTTGTACTTTGGTCAAGTACATTTACACATATGATGCATATGGCATTCACTTTCAAAGGGGTTTTTATTGCATAATTTATGAGTACAATCTTAGAATGCTTTGCATGTTTTTTGTTGAGGCATACCTAGTGTGTAACTTCTAACCACTTTGAAAAATCATTTTTCTCTTGTGCTTCAAAGGGCTGTGGGGTCATGCAGCCCTCTGTCCATTAGTTTTTAAACACCACCGTGACATGATGGAGGTGCTGAAGATTATTATCCTTGCATGGTAGGTGGGGCATCCAAAGCCATCAGTGGGTGCATAACTGAGGCATGGCTAGGAACACACTCTTTTGAAAGCAGGTAGAATAAAAGTTACAGGCAAAAATAAATAAGCGTTAGTGATTGGTATTTGCATGCAGTCGGTCTTAACTTTTTGAAATAATAACATATAAAACACATTGGCCCTGTGATATTTTTCCATGAATTAAGAACTAAGCCTGACCTTGGGGAGTCCACGTGGACATCCAGGGAAAGTTAAAGCAGTAGCATGTGCGGAGTGGCTGCCAGAATCCTGCCTGAACACTTAAACCCAGAATTAGAGCCACAAGAAATTCTAAAATGACGACGCTGCATATGGATGCTGGCGTGAAAATATGCATTTGTGTGCGTGTTGCAAACACAAAAACACACAAAGAATTTTAAGACCAAAAGTAACACCAGAGCCAATTTCATTGTGTTTGCGTGGTAATCTTTTCCTGGACACAGTTTTTCTAGATGCTGGTGGAATTCTTTTTCCTGAGTCAAGCCTGCTGGGAGTCAGCAAACCACTACAGACGTCAGCAGATCTCTCCAGCTTCAGGATATATATTCTGATCCCTGCAGGGGTCGGGGAGAGTTTTATTTTTGCTTGCGCAGGCTTACACAATTGTCTGCGGGTATAACCCTTGCCTTTCTTTGAAGCGTGAGCTATCAAAAACTAAATAAACCAGATGGAGCCATTTTCTGATTCAAGGTGACAGAGCAGACCAATGGCTGGGGGATAGTTCCTTTCAAAGATGGGAATGGAATTACGAATTTGCTACATCTAATTTGCACCTTCCTTTGAAAAGGAAGAACCCAAGAAGACTTTTTTTTTCAAGTGCCCCTTCCTCTGGAGAATAAGTAGTAAAATTGAAAATAAGAGAAAGGTGGTAAAATTGGCCACATAGAACGTGGAGTTAACAAGAGGATGAGGAGGAGCTTGCCAACTGCATAAATAATGTGACAAGGAGTGACAGAGGCTGTAACCCTCACATTCTGATAAATGCTATTATTCCTGCGACCAGATAAATATACATTCTTGGTTGCCAGATTCTTTCAATTCTTGGTATTTTTTTAAAAAAATATATAACTTTAAAATAAATTTTTTAGCCAGAGCCTTGGTGCTTTTATTTTTCCTGCAAATTCTTCAAAATGGCCTAAGTGGAATTTTCTAAACCAAACTACAGTTCTCTCAGCAAAGCCAGCTTCGGTATGTGTTGTGACCCAAGCAAAACTATTTGACTTTAGCTCATACAAGGGTCTAGGAAAATGTCTGTGTGAAGAAGAATAAAATTAACTTGATATATCTATTTTGACTGTGTAGGAAAAGGACGATTTTCATGTTTCTATTTAATGCTATAAAAGAAAAACACCATGAATGATCTATTAATAAATAAATAAAAAATAAATGAGCTCAATTATTACCATCAGGGATATGACTTACTCTCACAGAGTTAAGGTCTCAGCTATGCTAAATTAGTTTCATTCATCTTGCCCCTTTTTATGATATGCTGAAAATTATACAATGGTGTGTCTGGGCTTTTCTTTTTATCTATGCAAAAGCAAAAAATGAAATAGGTCCTGTTTCAAAAGATTGTTATGATTAGATGATGCAATCTAAGGAAAATGTCTAACTCAGTATTCTGGACTGGTAGATTCTCTCTGATTGGTTCTATTCTACCTTCTCAATAATTTCTAAGGCACTTGAATAATACCTGACAATTTCAGCAGTATGGCAGTATAAAGTTAACTGGTAAGGGCAAAGGCATCAATGCCTGTAGGAGCTACCATTGCTTTCTGATTGGTGGCTGCATACTTGGCAGATAATAGATGTTCAATAAATACAGCATGTGGCATCACACATCTCATTTCTCTTGCAATAACTTTGGAAGGCATTTGCTTTCATTCTATTTTTGAGTTGAGGAAATAAGACTTGAGAGGTAACGTTAGTGCCCTGTGCCACACGGCAGAAAGAAGAGAGAACTGTACCTGAGTTCTGCTGCACGGTGCTGGGGTTTACCACTGCAGTATGCCTTGCCTTTACCTAAGTGTGGAACCAGTATGCCTTTGGCAGGTTTATTCATCCAGAACAGAACAAGAAACCCAGAAGTAAGCTACAATGATGCTGGGGGAAGGGCCAAAAGAGGCAAAGTAGTTTCTCTGCCTTCTAAAGGAAGTTCCCTTCCAGACAGTAAAGCAGCTTCTAAGCTAAAGGTGACTGAGAGATAACCGACCCCACTTATTTACAAGCACTGGACTTCAAAGATCCAGCTCGCTTCTTGGTATCTGCTTACATGCCCCATTCAAGGCGTACGGTCAAAGGAAGTGACAGGTTGCTACAGCTGATCCCCTTGAACACAGGATAAGTGACCTGAAAATCTGCTAAGTGCTTTCAGAAGACCCAACACCCACAGGTCCTAGAGCCATTTAACACAAGAGCAAATTGCCTAAAATACCCAAATGGTCCAAGAAGTATAATAACTTATAATTATCATAGTCATCAAAATAGTTTTTAGAAATATTTTTCTATACAAAGGAAATTTCATCCAAATAGGCTTTTCTTGAGTTCAGAAACAATAAGGAACTCTGAGTGAGAAGGAAAACAATCATTTAAGACATTTTCCTGTTCTTACTATCAGCAGAAGGGTTATGATGAAACTAAGTTCTTTGATGTTGCCTCTGAAGGGTAACCATGTAAACTTTACTCTCTGCCTTGCTAGACTTTTTTCTATCCTTTTGTAACTACTTGAGTTTGTTGACCGAGGTAATTCTGAAAACAAGACAAGAGTGCTCTTAGGCCTACAGACCAGCAGGCAGAGCCTTCTGATGAGCGAGGGAAACAAGCTTCAGAAGGTTGAAGAAGGAGCTGGAAATGTTTGACTGTCTCATTAAAAGTTTAACCTAAATATGAACAACAAGAAAATTAATGCATTTCCTGGGAACAAGAATGTATGCATTCTTCTACACTAATGCTTCTCCTTTGAGCGTCATTGGCTTGAAGGTGTTCTATTTCAACATGCCTTGGGACATTAATTCAGAGACCAGGGAAGTTAGAGACCGTGATAGCAGTGAATAAAGTAGCCTGAACAAATTTTAGGATTTAATAAGTCACAGGTGTCTTCTGACCTATGGCTCTAGCTTTTCGTGTGTCTTGGGACAAATAATTTGAATCCCCCAGAAATCCTTACTCAGCATTGTTGGCAGGGCAGAATGATGAGTCGCAGGATATCTAGTGCCAGCATGAATGAGGAAAACACCTCCCCATGCCCAGAGATCTGTTCAGCCCCTGGAAAGCTCACACAAAGCTGATCTGAGAGCTAGAGTGATCATCCTTTCAGGTCCAACTTTGTGCTTCCTTCTCCTACGTGCTCTTGAGTAGACATGGAAATAGCATCACTAAGTGGACTTAGTGATGCTGGTTAACCTCCCTAGAAATGGGAACAACCGAACCCTTCAGTATGGCAAACATTCTTCACAAACTCTCAATCAAGACAAAGAAGACTAAAACTTGGCCAGTGTCTGGGCCATCATGACATTCAAAATCAGAGTAGAAGCCAGGCATGGCAGCACGCACCTATAATCCCAGCCCTTGGAGAATGGGGAAAGGAAGATGGCCGTTAGTTCAAGACCATTCTGGGCTTCATATCATGACCCTGTTTCAAAACAGAACAAACAAAACAGGGCATGGTGATACAAGTCTGTGGTCACAGCGCTTGCAAGGTAGAGACAAGAGGATGGGGATTTCAAGCTCACAGGATTTCATAGCCATCTGTGTCTACATAATGAGTTCAAGACAATCCTGGGCTGCGTGAGACCCTTCTAAGGCAAAAATGAAAGAAGTTAGGGAAGAAGAAAGAAAGGAAATAAATATAAATCTTCAACCACTTTAAAGGAATATAACCAAGTTCTGATGTTTGAGGGGTGTGTGTGTGTGTGTGTGTGTGTGTGTGTGTAAATCCCTATTTAGAGCTGGTTTTTGGTAGTTCTGCTTTATTGATCCCTAAATATGTGCTTTAACCATAAACTCACTGATTTAGGGAGCATTCAATCATGTCTCACTGCCAGCAAACTCTCATCCGTGGGTTTCCTGTTCACCCCCAAGCCAGGTGTCTATGACCAGCCCAGGTAATCTCTCCCTTTAGAAAGTGTAATCTTCATGTAACTCACAGTTATCACGTATTTAAAAATGGATTCTTTACAATATGATCTGAGAAGTAAGCATTACAGAAACGCAAAGCTCTGTTATTAAAACTGACCTGATTTTAAGGTTAATAAATGATTTTCTGTGTAAAAATGTCCCTACTAAGTAGGATGGATAACAGCAAGGACATTTAGTCAATTTTCTTCAGTAAATTACAGAGTGCCTCTGAAGACTTGCATGGTTTCATGTGAGTAAGAAACTAATTCCCTGAAAATGAATTTCTTTGTCATCTCTCAAGTCATGAAAATAAGTAGCAAAGAAGTGGACCGGTTAGTATGGCTAAAAATGAGACAAACAGCCACCCGTGGCTAACATCTCTTTGGGCTGATTTTGACTTTCTAAAGAGCGCACATCACTAATACACTTTCAACATCTGTATTTTGTGTATTATGAAATCTCTTGTCTGTGGAACTTCGTTACTTTGTCAGTGATCATATTGGGTGTTTTTCTCCATTTTGAACCGTGATTTATTTGAGCTCTTGACTAACATAGCCTGATGCTATCACTTCAATGAAACGATATAATGCCCCTCATCAATGCATCTTTCCCCGCTGCTCTACTGGACACAGGTGCCATAACCTCTCACCTCATCCCCACAGCTTTTTGGAGGAAGTGTTGTGTACAGGTCCTTCTTCAAACTGATGCTTTAGTCAGTGGAACCAAGAAGGAGATGCTAGAGCAGGGGTTCTCAACCTGTGGGTCCTGACCACAAAAGGGTCACAGATCAGATATCCTTTGTGTCAGATATTTAGATTATGATTCATAATAGAAGCAAAATTACGGTTGTGAAATAGCAACAAAATAATTTTATCGTTGGCATCGCCACAAGATAGGGAACAGCATTAAAGGGCTGTGGCATTAGGAAGGCTGGAAACCACTACTCTAGAGAATTCTTCTTGGAATCCTTGCTCTGGCCTCCAGCTGAGCTGCTAGAACTGAAGTAAAGACAAAAGCTTAAAACCAGTATTGATCTGCACAATCTTGTCAAAGATCTGATTTTAAATCAAGAGTTTTTAAAGATTTATGTAAACAGAGACTGCTTGTTTGTTTCTCAGCTTCCCAGACTTGAATAATCACACAAAAACTGTATTAATTACAACACTGTTTGGCCAATCGTTTAGTTTCCTCTTGGTTAACTCTTATATCTTAAATTAACCCGTTTCTATTAATCTGTGTATTGCTACATGACTGTGGCTTACCAGTAAATGTTCTGGGCTTCTTTCTCCTTTGGCAACTAAGAGCATCTCTCCGAATCCACCTACTTTCTCTCTATATATCTCTGTTAGGATTTCCTGCCTGGTTTTGCTCTGCTAAGCCACTGGCAAAGACAACTTTATTCATTAACCAATGGTAATAAAACATATTCACAGCATACAGAGGGGAATCCCACATCAAGTTTATTTCCACTAACCTTTGGGGTATGTTATATTTATGCTTGCAAGTGTTTCTTTATGCATAGTAGCCACTTACCATGTTGAAAGATCCATAATACAAAGTAGCCCTTACATGTATTGGGAAAATATTCTCATGGGCTTTGATCTCTTGCCAAACTCTCTCAGAAGAAGACTGCTGATCAGAATCCAGCCTCTCTCTTGATGGAGAAGGACAAGTTCCATGATAGTTGTTGTGTTGCCCAAGAGCAGAGTCATTACGTATTGCAAGGGTTTTGTCCATATAATATGCCACACCAACCACATCTCCCTTCTGTGGCCCCTAATAAGAGCCACACTGAGGGCAAGAGACTATCTTTCAGGTCACCTCTCGTCTCTGCTGTCCCTAACAATTCCTGGTACAATTTGCTATAGTTTCTTAATCTGTATATCACTGCTCACACAATGGTGTTACCGTCTGCCTCTCCCTCTAGTAATATTTATCTGAGTAGAAAAGATTTGTCTTTCTTTGCTTCTCTATTGCAGTGTAAACATCATGGCCAAAGCAACAAGGGTAAGGAAAGGAATTTTTGTCTTACAATGCCTCATCACAGGCTATCATTCACGAAAGTCAAGGCAAGAGCTGAAGCAGAGACCATCAAGAAAAGTTGTCTTCCTACGTACTCTCCAGGTTCACGTTCAGCTGGCTTTCCCATGCCTTTCAGGACCATCTGCCTAAGGGTGGTGCTGGCCACAGTGGGGCTGGGTCTTACCGCATCAATCATTCGCCAAGAATTGCCTACCAGGCCAATCTGAGAGAAGCTTTTTCTTAACTGAAGACTCTTTTTCCTGATAACCCTATGTCACGCTGACAAAAACTGACACAGCCTTTGTATTTCTGATCTCTTGATCGTTAGCATGTTCACTACATACTTCTCTTTAAGTGTTCACTTGGCTGGGTGATTGGACTGATTTGGCAAAATGTTCTGGTGTTTTTTTTTTTTTAGCACTGTATTGTATAATCATTCCCTAATGAATCTAAGGACTAGCCTTTGTTTTGTAGTTCTTACTCAGACTGCCTACTTACATGTCTTTTGATATCCGAGAGTCAGCCCAAATGAAAAACATGCAGCCAAAATGCATAAGTAGATCTAACCACATCTCTTTGCTTCCACATACCCATCCACTAGGATGAGCTAGGTAGTCTACCTCCAATATATTTTCCAAAATTGTTTATTTTCCCACCACTCGAGTCGCTATTGCCTGACAGCTGAACCACCATCCTTTCTGCTTTGAATTTTACTGGCCTCTTGGTTAATTTCTGCTTCTCCTCTGGCTTCTGTACAATCCCGTCTTCCCAGATCTACCAGGGTGGTCCTATGCAAACTATCTTAGATCTCGTCACTCTTCTCTTGAAACCGCTCAGGAAATTGAAGAGAGCATGCTCACAGTCACACTTGGAATGACATCAGAAGTCGTTCTAAGATCTGCAGGGTTCAGTGTTGTCTGGCCTGGGACTTCATCTCCTGCCACCCTCTTTGATCACCAAGTCCCTGTCTCTACTTCACTTGGATTTTTAAAGAAAGGTAGCTTGTACAGTAGGGTCTTTCCCACTTTCTTCTTTTGTTCCTCTGCCAAGGACTCAGAAACCCTTTACTTGGTTTGGTTTGGTTTGGTTTGGTTTCTATTTAGCTATTTATCGGTGCTGTACTATGCCAAGCTTCCATCAGGTCACAATGAGACCCTGCCTGCCTCCCAAACTAGGAGCCATTTTTCACATGCCCACTGAAGCCACTGATCATTAGTTAAACAGGTTAATGGTCACCCACTGGACACCATCTGGAAAATAGGACACTGCCTTTTCCGACAATCTCAGAGATGTCTCATGATCCCAAACTTGAATCTTGTCCCTATGAGCTGGAGAGAGTCCTGAGGAGAAGTCAATGCCTAAGACCTAAGGCTTAAATGCTTAAGCCTTTTCTATAGGCCCCCCCAAACCTGTCACTCAGTCAAGCACACCTTAGCAATGTTTTCCCAGAATGTTTTCAACAGAACAATTGAAGGTGGACAGTTCAGAGTGATGCCTCAGTTCTGGCTGCCTCCTGTCTCTCACAGAGACCTTCCCTTCTCATCCTGCTCTCTGACAAGAGGGGGGAAAGCCTATCTCTTGTTCTCTTTCAATCTACAATCTTTTTCAGTGTCCAAGTCAGCCAAAATTATTGCAAGAGACTTCTAAGTTCCCTCATCACAGGAACTATCCAAAGGCAAAAGAAAAGGAGGAAGAAGGGGGAGAGGGAGGAGAAAATAGAAGGAAGGAAAAGGGAGGATGTAAATTTGTTTCATTTTTTTGTTCAGGCTACAGAGACCCCATTTATGAAATTGTTACTTTAATACCCTAAATGATGTTAGGCCTGCCAAAAAAAAAAAAAAAAAGTTGCCCAGAGTGCTTTGTTTACCGGCAGGAATGGGCTTTTTGCAATGTCCCTAAGGGGGCTGGCTGATAGGTGGCAATGCCTCATCACAAAGGCCCTAGACAGTTTGATGACTGCATACTTTGCTGGAGATCTGGGAGAGAGTGCATTTTTAAGCAACTCTCCTCTTGGAATAATTGCGGTCTAATGGATTTAGGGAGAAGATTGTTCAACTTTCACTGTCCATGGCTGTTTAGAATCCAGCAAAAAATACAGAAAAATAAAATTATAGTTTAGTGCATGGTTTACAGAATTGGATCTGGGAAAGATGCGTTGTAAGTTAGACTTGAGGGAGAGCATTGGCAGTTGACCAATCATCAAGGAAGAGACCTGGAGTTGCCAAGGTCATAGAGAATCTTTAAGATCATGGCCAGCTGAGCTGGTGGAACTGGGGAGATCATTCAGTCAGCAAACAATTTTTTCCTGAAAGCACCAAGCCTGAACTCCACACCTAGAAGCCAATTTCTTTTAAAAATAAAAGAAAGAAAGGAAGGAAGGAAGGAAGGAAGGAAGAAGGAAGGAAGAAGGAAGGAAGGAAGGAAGGAAGGAAGGAAAGGAAGGAAAGAAAGGGAGGAAAGAAAGGGAGGAAAGAAAGGGAGGAAGGAAAGACAGAAGAATAGGTGGCTATGGTGATACTCACTTGTAATCTCGGAACTGAGATGGCACAGGCAGACAGATCCCTGGGACCTAGCATACTTAGACAGAGAATTCCAGGCCAGTGACCAAAGGTGGAAAGTGCCTGAAGAAGGATGTCTGGGGTTGTCTTCTGACTTCCACATGCCCATACACACATATCCACTAGCACACACACACACACACACACACACACACACACACCGAAGTCATCTCACTATGTAGCCAAGAATGGCCTTGCGGTCCTGACCCTCCTGCCTCCACACCCCAAGTGCTAAGAGTATTGGTGTCCCCCATCATTGTGTTTTATGTGGTACTGGGGATCAAACCCAGGACCTCAGGAATGCTAGCCAAAGACTGTACCAAATGAACTACCTCCCCAGCCCCGCATTTCTTTCATCTTTTATCTTTGTCCTTTTTTTATTTTTTATTCTTATCTTTTTGTTCCAACTCCAATGCCATGGATCAAATCCATGCCTTCATTTTCCTTTGTGCTTGCCTTCCCTGGCTTTCTCCGTTCACACAGTTCCCTCCTCACACCTGTGGGTGCCTAGTGCTGGAAGGGTTAATGCTAGCCCTATAGAGAAGTGAGCAGGAGTCTAGAAGAGGTGATAGCAACTAAAAAACTTTTTGAAGGCCTGCTCTGGGCTTGACTTTATTCTGTATACTTCCCATGTGCACCTTCATTTAATACTCTTTATTACCTAAGAACTGAGGTTATCCGCTGCCCTGGTCCTACTGCATTGTGCTCTGTTTTGTTGCTGAAAACGGTCTTTAAAGGATTTACAGAGGGGGAAAAAAAGAAATGGCAATTTGAAAAAAGAAAAGTAGACAGAAGTGGGACATTTAACCAACAGGTGAGAAATGAGAAAGAAACAGCAACAGGCTAAATCCAGAGAAGCCCCAAGTTGATTCTGTAAGCAAGGGCTTATTTTTGCACGTTTGACTCTTGGGGCAAAACGTGACTTTACCAACCAAGCTAATGGGGGGGGGGGGGGAGGGAGTTCTAACCCTTCAATAATTTTGAGAAAACCAAACTATGGTTGAGGTCAAAAGGAGTACTTTATTTTGCAACACCAAGTATCCCTTCTGAGGTTTCTCAAAAATGCTGCGGCTGTCCTACACAGAACTCTCTTCGTACTTTTACCACGAACACAATAGCACTAATTCAGCGTACGTTGTAATGTAGACCACTTTGAGGGTGCTCGGTGGCAGATCTCAGGGGCGCAAATACTTGTTGTCCTCAAGTCTAAGAGCAGATAAATGAAAGGTACTTGACAGCAAGCCCTTTGAATATTCCGTAACACCTTGAGAAGAAGGTGCCGGACCAAAGGGATCAGGAATTTATAGGTTTATATTTGACAAGTTCCCGTGCGTAGATGACTAACAGCACCTTGTGAAAGAAAAACCAAAGATGGTAAAAACCAGGGAGCAGATACCTGAGCCACTGTTCCCCAGATGCCTCTGTTCATAGGCTCCTGCACAACCAACATCAGCTGGAAGCCAGATCTGAATGGCCCACACGGACTGTGGTCCTTGCAAAGAATGACCCAAGGCATTTCCTTAACACTTGGAAACACTTAAGGCTCTTTTCTTTCCGTTTCTGGTCAAACTGTTTGGCAAGCAGACACCACCGGCACTGTGAAACCATTTGCAGCTTTATTCTCTGGCTCCACAGAGAAACTACCTGTTGAGCATCTCTCGGGTAGCTCTGTAAACTCAGTACACCAATTCCATATCATCAGTCTCTGGTTGTTCAGACCAAAGAAGCGAGGTCAAAAAGAGCAGAGCTGAGATGCAGGGTTCGTTATTTTTTTATTAAATGTCCTAAAAGATCTCCTGTCAACAGGTACAATAGTTCCAGGACACAGCCCTGGCAGTAAGTGAGTTGCCATAAGAATAAGGTCGCCTTTGCCAACACTTGCAACAAGAAAGTGCTAGAGACAACTCAGTGGTTAAAGGTGCTTGCCACCAAGCCCAAGGACCTCAGTTTGATGTCCATGTTTTATGAGGATGAAGGAGAGAACCAAATCCAGCAAATTATTCTCGGATGTCTGTTACCATGTACATGCATGTGCAAATATGCACACACGCGTGCATGCGCACACACACATGCACACACGCATACATACAAATAAATGTAATTATAA
This sequence comes from Microtus oregoni, assembly GCF_018167655.1. Taxonomy (NCBI): domain Eukaryota; kingdom Metazoa; phylum Chordata; class Mammalia; order Rodentia; family Cricetidae; genus Microtus; species Microtus oregoni. Next base: position 2,987,056 of record NW_024543065.1, on the reverse strand, counting down.
ATAAAAGTGCTGGATTAAGCTAAATAAGGCAGTGCACGCCTGTAAATCCCAGTACCTGGGGGGTGGAGGTGAGAAGGTCAGATGCAAGGCCACCATCCTTGGCTAAATGGCAAGTCCCAAGCAAGGCTGGCCCAAAGGAGACCCTGTTCCAAGAAATTAAAAACAAGTGCTCAAGTGGATCTTGGAAGGTTAGGGCAAGGGGATTATGAAATAGAGAATCAAATAAGATTGTCTCCAAAAAAAGACAATAATAGAAAGAAATTGTTGAAGAAAATCTTCCTCCCTGACCTGATCAGAAAAAGACATGTTATTATACACAGTCCACTTAAACATTTTTTAAAAATTAGATGAATATCTGGTCTCCCTTCAGTAATGAGACAGTTTCATCAAGGAGTCCCAGCCCTTGTCACCTCTCTTTGTCAGGTAAGGACACATAAGACAGGCACCATCCACAAGCAGAGAGTGCCCTCACTGGAGTCAGCCCCTTCTGGAAACTGATGCTGGACTTTGAAACGGGAAGAATGTGAAAAATCAATTTCTGTTCTTTAAGTCATCCAGTCTGTGGTATCTCAGTGTAGCAACCCAAGCCGGCCTATTTTCTTATGGAAATAGTTCTGTATTTCTAAATTCCCTTGAAACTGTATGGGCAGTGGTGGCACACGCCTTTAATCCCAGCACTTGGGAGGCAGAGGCAGGCAGATCTCTGTGAGTTCGATACCAGCCTGGTCTACAAGAGCTAGTTCCAGGACAGGCTCCAAAACCACAGAGAAACCCTGTCTCCAAAAACCAAAAAAAAAAAAAAAAAACCTTGAAACTGGTACCTTTTGTCTCCTCTCTCGGCTCTGTTTGAATCCTAAGAACTCTTCCTGAGCTACTAGTTTGCTGGGAACATAGTGTCCACTCGTGTGGTAAAGGGAAGAAGAGTTTTCTCAGCATTTTAAAACCACTGGAGTTCAGCTTTGAAAACCTCTACCAAATTAAAACACACACACACACACACACACACACAGAGAGAGAGAGAGAGAGAGAGAGAGAGAGAGAGAGAGAGAGAGAGAGAGAGAAAGAGAGAGAAAAAGAGAGAGAGAGAGAGAATTGACCATTTCTACATTCCTATGCATATAATCACATTTTAATGTCAATGCAGATTTTAAAGATTTTTTTTTTAGTTGTCAAGCTAGGGAGAGAACTGTAATGAAAAAAGTTGATCATAATCATTATTAACAATAAAAATGAATTATGACACATTTGTATGGTGGCACAATAGTTCCTTGTTTCTGCTAAATTTATTTAAGAAAATAAAACTAAGAACTAGGACTGAGATGTACCTTCATTGGTAAAATGCTTTCCCTGAGTTCAATCCCTGTACCACAAACCCAAGCGTGATTGCATACACCTTTAGTCCTCACACTTCGATAGGAAAACCATCAATTCAAGGCCATCCTTGACTACCTAAGGTCACCCTAGACTATAGTCAAATTTCTATTTGGGCCAGTAGGCCACAAATAATTGCACAGAGACCTCTCATTAATTGTAAAAGCTTGTCTTACAGCTTAGGCTTGTTCCTAACTAGCTCTTATAACTTAAATTAACCCATATTTTTATTCATCTAAATTCTACCATGTGGCTCTTACCTCTATCTTATTCTGTGTATCCTGCTCTTTCCAACTCTTGCTGGCTTCTCCGCCTCTCTTCCTCCCAGATGCTTGTCTGCGTCTGAAAGTCCCACCTATACCTCCTGCCTAGCTATTGGCCATTCAGCTCTTTATTAAACCAATCACAGCAATGTATCTTCACGCAGTGTACAAATACCCCACAACACAGACTACACATGAGACAATTTTCTTAAAAAGAAAATCAGGAACAGTACCTTTGTATATTGAATCCTGTAGCCTGGATAAGATGCAATAAAAACACATGTTGAATGAATGACTAAGTGAATGAATGAACAAGACATTACAAGGATCTCCAGCTGCACAGGATAAGCCAATAGCTCCCTTGGACTGCTTTGAAATTCAGGAGAGAACATCAACAGCAAATAAAGCTATGCTTGCAGATAAATGAAGTAGATCAAACGTCCCTCTTGGTTTAAATAGATAGGAGTCAATTTTGAGAGTTCAGAAAGAAAATACAAGTGGTTTCTGGATTAGACACATAACCAAGTCTTTCCTAACAGTAGACACAGTATAACTATATATAATAATATATTAATCTCTTATTGCCATTGTAATAAATCACAACTTAGCTGCTTAAAATACCTCTGATTTATTTTTCTCAGTGTTCTGTGATCTGAGATCTAAAACCAACATATTAAATAAATCCAAGTGCCATTTTGGGGACCCTAAGGAGTAAATCGATTTTCTGGTCTTTTCCATCCTTTAGAGGCATCTTTTACATCCTGGACTGTAAGCACTTTCCACCCACAAGCCTGCCATGCCCGAGGGAGTCTTTTTCATAACACTTCTCTATGTCTTTCTCCATCCGTGTCTTTTACATGGAAAGATCCTCATTACCACACAAGACCTGTCCAGAGTGCAGGATACCAGCTCTGTTCTAATGCCAGCTTCTCCCTGGACCTCCCTTCACTGTATAACCTAGCATATCCACAGGTCTGGGAGTTAGGTTAGAGACATCCTGAGGGTCCTAATCTTTCATGCCCATTATCAGAATGCCTCTGGCATGTTTAGACAACAATACAGTTTCCATAGAAATCTTGTGTATTTGAATGTAAGTGTGAGTGAGTCTATAAGACTAGAGGAGTAGGAGACTATTTCTGAAATCATGAAATGTCCCACAAAGGGATTTGGATAGTTTTGTAAGTTATGATTCTCTTTGTGTCAAATTAACATGAATAGTTGTCATCACTGTTTATATGTGACAATTTGAAAATGACATGATTATAAGGTGCGTCCTATCTATAATACATCAACTTGTAAAGACAAACAAGACTTGACTGAAGTTTTCAATAGCAAATGAAGGAGTCAAAGAATACAGTTTCGTAGTAGCTCAGTCAATTGCTAACTGAGAGATTGAAAGTGAGGAAGGCAGGGCAGACAAGAGCAATGCAAAGGCATTGGTAGAAAGTCTATGCATACTATTATGGCACCCACCTGCTCCCTGGCAGTCTGAGGCAGGAGTACAGAGGCCAGTTCGGACAACAGAGCAACATCCTGACTTGAAATAAAGGAGTAAATGAAAGCAAATGAAATGGGCTTATGGTTCTGAAGCTGAGTCCTGGTACTCTAACTGAGACATGCAAACATAAAACAACAGGTCTATGGACATATGCACATCAAAGGCAATATTAATGTCAAGTTCAAAAATCAGAAAATTAGGACTATGAAGCTTAGCAGACCATAGAAATGATGCAGGAAAAGGATGACAGAAGACAAAGAACACTTGGATCTAGAAACCCAAATAAGAAGGTAGACCAGTTAGCTTAAGTTATAACCTAACCATATATCAGAGGCCAGAAGATCTTGACCATTTTACAGCAAGGAGCAAAATATCACTAGAGTTTGGAAGGGAAGATATGGGTGGAGAATTAGCCAGAGTGACTTAGACAGTCTTTTGTCATGGAGTGTTAGGCTTTCTCCTTTAATTATGGTGCTGCTAATTTTGTGGTGAAACCCCTACTAAGCAAACAAAAGATGTGGTAAGAATCCCTTCTCCTTATCCTACAAACTGAACTGTGTTGGGCTATCTATTCGGTCCTTTTATTTTTCACCTTGAGTTTTCAACTGACAGCGACCTCCAGAATCATCTAAAATAATAGGCATGATGTGCATTTGCAGGGAATATAATATCTCTCGGCTTTCCTTTCCTTGTTTGTAGTCACTACAAACAAGGTTTGGTTGACAGGAAATATAGGTGTCTGCTACCAGAGCAAAGCCCTCAGGCTTAGGGGTAAAAAAGAAAAACCCACTAGCAAGAAAGACAATGGAAAATAATACAGCAAGCTGTGTTTGCAATTTCTGACAGATGATTTCATTTATTCTAAGCGTTCTTGTTTAGTTAACTATACAAATTTTTAATCATATAAATGTGCTGGTATTCTAGCCTCCTGCTGCTGATCAGGCTTGTCTTCCAGCTGGTTTCACATGCCTCTGGCTTCTGGCACTGTGTTCTCATAAATACTACATCTGGGGCTGCAGGAATTCCAGGCCATACCTGTTAAAAAGTATAGCCTGTAGTCGAGTTTATTTTACTTATCTTTTGTGCTTTGTGTTGTGTTTTCTCAAGGCAAAATGAGAAACAGCAGTGCGGTACATTTCTCTGAGTCAGCAGCACCGTTGGCCACTGGCTTTAGTGCCTTGAATGCCTGTTTTCTTTCTCTCTTTTTCCATCTTTATTTCTTTGTGGAATCATATGGTCACCATTCATTCATGCTTGGGATATTAGTGGGAAAGATTACCGGGCTTTGTGCAGAGACCATTTTGTGTAAGTCTTTAATAAATCAAATAAAAAGAATCAGTTTTTGGTGAGAGCATGCCCAGTGATGGAACTCATAGGCTCAGAGTCTTGCCTGTATGCTAATCATTCCCAGTATAAGATGGGGTCTCTGAACTTTCTCAAAGTGGTCTCCAGCCATTCTGAAAATTGTGACAAGGTGCAACAAATCACGACATGCTGAAATGAAAGAAGAACTGAAAAACCGACCTAAGTTTTGCTGCATTTTGATGAGAACAGACTTTAATAAAAGCATTTGCATATAAAGTTGAAGACTGTCATGCGTGTCCATTGCAGTGGTTTATATTTAATAGCCAACCTTGTCTTTAAAGTCATTCCATAACAACAACAAAATGATCAAAACAAAATTGAAAAGCCAAACAGTGGTTTGATGCCATAAAAGACTTTGGATAGAGCCCTAATTCTTTTTTTTTCTAATTTATTTTCTTTTTTTATTGATTTTTATTGAGCTCTACATTTTCTCTGCTTTTCTCCCTGCCTCTCCCCTCCCCACTTCAACCCTCCCTCAAGGTCGCCGTGCTCCCAATTTACTACGGCGATCTTGTCTTTTTCTATTTCCCATGTAGATTAGATCCATGTATGTCTCTCTTAGGGTCCTCATTGTTGTCTAAGTTCTCTGGGATTGTGATTTGTGGGCTGGTTTCCTTTGCTTTATGTTTAAAAACCACTTATGAGTGAGTACATATAATAATTGTTTTTCTGTGTCTGGGTTACCTCACTCAAAATGATGTTTTCTACCTCCATCCAATTTTCTGCAAAATTCAAGATGTTGTTATTTTTTCTGCTGTGTAGTACTCCATTGTGTAAATGTATCACATTTTCCTTATCCATTCTTTGGTTGAGAGGCATTTAGGTTGTTTCCAAGTTCTGGGTATGCTATGAACATAGTTGAGCACATGTCCTTGTGGCACAATTGAGCATCCTTTGTATATATACCCAAAAGTGGTATTACTGGATCTTGAGGAAGGTTGTTTCCTAATTTTCTGAGAAATCACCACACTGACATCCAAACGAGCTTGCATTTCCACTAGCAATGCAGAAGTGTTTCCTTTACCCCACAGCCTCTCCAGAATAAGTTGTTATCAGTGTTTTTGATCTTGGCCATTATGACAGATATAAGATGGAATCTCAGAGTTTTTTTGATTTGCATTTCTCTGATGACTAAGGATGTTGAACATCTCCTTGAGTGTCTTTCAGCCATTTTAGATTCCTCTGTTGAGAGTTCTCTGTTTAGGTATGTATTCCATTTTTTATTGGATTATTTGTTCTTTTGATAACCAATTTCTTGAGTTTTTTGTGTATTTTGGAGATCAGACCTTTGTCTGATGTGGGGTTCATGAAGATCTTTTCCCATTCTGTAGGCTGTCATTTTGTCTTATTGACCATGTTCTTTGCTTAACAGAAGCTTTTCAGTTTCAAGAGGTCTCATTTATTAATTGTTTCTCTCAGTGTCTGTGCTGCTGGGGTTATATTTAGGAAGTGGTTCCCTGTGCCAATGTGTTCAAGTATACTTCCCACTTTCTCTTCTATAAGGTTCAGCATGGCTGGCTTTATGTTGAGGTCTTTGATCCATTTGGATTTGAGCTTTGTGCATGGTGATAGATATGGGTCTATTTTCATTCTTCTACATGTTAGTATCCAGTTATGCCAGCACCACTTGTTAAATATGCTTTCTTTTTTTCCATTTGATATCTTTTGCTTCTTTATCAAAGATCAGGTGTTCAAAGATATGTGGTTTGATATCCAGGTCTTCTATTCCGTTCCATTCATCCTCCTGTCTGTTCTTATGCCAATACCAGACTGTTTTCAGTACTGTAGCTCTGTAGTGGAGTTTAAAGTCAGGAATTGTGATGCCTCCAGAAGTTCTTTTATTGTACAAGATTGTTTTAGCTATCTTGGTTTTTTTTTGCGTTTCCATTTGAAGTTGAGTACTGTTCTTTCAAGGTCTGTGAAGAATTTTGCTGAGATTTTAATGGGCATTACATTGAATCTGTATATTGTTCTTGGTAAGATTACCATTTTTAGTATGTTAATTCTACCTACCCAAGAGCATGGGAGATCTTTCCACCTTCCGGTGTCTTCTTCAATTTCTTTCTTCAAAGATTTAAAGTTCTTCTCATACAAACCTTCCACTTGTTTGGTTAGAGTTGTTCCAAGATATTTTATGGTATTTGTGGGTATTGTGAAGGGTGATATTTCTCTGATTTCTGTCCCAGCCCTTTTATCATCTTTGTACAAGAGGACTATTGATTTTTTGAGTCAATCTTGTATCCTGCTACATTACTGAAAGTGTTTATGAGTTGTAGAAGTTCCTTGGTAGAATTTTTGAGGTCAGTTATGTAAACTATCTTATCATCAGCAAATAGTGAGAGTCTGACTTCTTCTTTTTTGATTTTTATCCCCTTGATCTACTTTTGGTGTCTTATTCCTCTAGCTAGGACCTCAAGAACTATATTTACTAGATATGGAGAGAGTGGACAACCTTGTCTTGTTCCTGATAACAGTGGGATTGCTGGGAGTTTTTTTCCATTTAGTTTGATGTTGGCTGTTGGCTTGCTATATATTTCCTTTTTTATGTTTAGGTATGTTCCTTGTATCCCTGCTATCTCCAAGACCTTTAGCATGAAGGGATGTTGTATTTTGTCGAAAGCTTTTTCGGCATCTAATCAAATGATCATGTGGTTTTTTATTTTTCAGTTTGTTTATATGGTGGATTACATTGACAGATTTTCATATGTTGAACCATCCCTGCTTCTTTGGGATGAAGCCGACTTAATCATGGTGGATGATGGTTAGCCCTGTTTCTTATGTAGCCATTTCCAGTCTCTTGTTTCCCTCAAGAGTCAAGTCAGCATGGCTTGAAAAGTCCTAGTGACATGTACTTGTAAAATGGGAATTTTGCTGAATTGTCTTTTGTAAGTAACTAATATAAGACAGACAGAAAATTCTGTCACAGGGTAGTCCCCTAGCCTTTTACTCAGAGTACAGTAACAGGACGACACCCTTGTCATATTTAAGAAAATGTTTAGAGTTGCAAAGTTTCATGTCTTTATGTGAACCTTCCAAACAAGAATCTGTACATTAAAAAGATTCAATATTCTTTGTACACAAATTTTGGTGGTATAACATCCATGAACCATGTCTACGGTTAAGCTTGTATGATCATTGTGGGTCATTTTGTGCATCTACAGTGTGGGTCCTCTCCACGGGGAATTGCATTTTGTCTACAGTGACTGGGTGTGTTCGATATTCATGAGTTGCACAGCTTGGAATCACAGACTCACCATGAGGATGTCTTCGGGCTGCTCACTAGCCCATTTCCCCAGAAAACGCATGAGAATCTCATGTTACTTTTGTCTGGGTCTTTATTCCTCAAACATTTTTGGACTCTCGGTTACTCTTAATGGCTTTTCATTTAATATTTGTTTTTAATGGAAATACAGTGCTCAAAGCCAAATATTATGCTTTAAAAGTTTAAAATATGTTTCTACCTTCTTTAAAAAAAAAAGTGAGATGCATGACTCCTGAACACTCTCAAGAATTAGGTTGATTTTAAAAGATCCCAAGAAGAGTTAAGGGAATATTATAAAAGAAAATGGCAAGCAAGGGGTTTTGTTTTTAAAATGATAAAAAAAACACATTAATAAGACATGGAAAAATTGGTGCTACAAACAATACAAGAAATGAAAAAGAAAAGATAAGGAATAAAGACTTCTAACAAGGTCCATCTCTGCTCTTGACATTCGTTTGTGTGTGTAGAGTTCAAAGTCACCCCAGGAAGACATGTTTGTGAAGGGCAGACCTGCTGCTCCCCAGGATTCTTTGTTCTGTTCCTCTCACTTTTGCCTATTGTCTCTCAGTTCTGCTTTCCATGTGATGTCTGTGCCAAAAGGGGTTCCTGGGTGGCATTCGGGAGCAATGCTTCTCAAATGTTAATGTGTGTGTGAGAATAACCAAGGAATCCATCAACATGCAGAGGCTTTGTGTTTGTGGATGTGTATGACTGTGCAACCCTGCGTGTGCATGTGTGTGCACTCACAAATGTGTGGAGGCTAGACGAGGACTTCCGGTGTCTGGCTTCATCACTCGTCACTTTACTACTCTGAAAAGGAGGTCCTTTCTGACTATACAGCCAAGCTGCCTGTAGTCATCCTCTTCCCATCTACCACAGCACTGAGACTATATGACTAGACATGGCCACCCGTGACTTTTTATGTGGGTGATGGAGACCCAAGTTCAGGTCCTTGTGCTTGTGTAGCAGAGCACTTACCCACCCAATCTCTCCAGTAATTCTCTCAACACACACTGTCCTTTTCTACCTGAGCTTATGAACATGTCAATCATTTTTCATACTTTATGCAGACTTCTACCTTTTCAATCCCTTACTGTTTCCAGAATGGACCACCCCAGTAATATCCACAGCTCGGGTCTTTGTTTCTTTAGACTTCTGAGTTCTCATGAGAAGTATGAACTTCCAAAGGGTCTTACTTTAAGGAGAGATGAGCTGGGCTTTTCAGCTTTCTAATAGATAATATAGTCAAAAACATAGTCAAAATCTGACCTTAGGGAAATTGTCAGCACGATTTCTTTGTTGTTATTTTTGTTGTTTTGAGACAGGGTCTCACTGACCTCAAACTTGTGATCCCCCTGCCTCAGCTTCCCAAGTGCTGAGATTACAGAGTGAATCACCACTCTCGGCCAAGTCTGTCTTAAACTTTTAAAATAATAATATTAAATTTTACAGCACACTTCCAATTTTCAAATCGCTCATTTTTAAACTGTTTAAATTCTTAAAAGATCACTGTGTGATGGATAAGGTGTTTACTGCTCTCACACCATAAAACATTAAATCTGAGGTCAAACTCAATGGTAAGTACAGTCTGAAACCCAGCTTTGTAAACCTGAGATAAGTGGTCCTAGGGTTTATAGGAACTTTACAGAGTTCATTCTTGTTCTCCTTGGTTTGGTTTGGAGGTTTTGTTGTTTGCTTTTGTTTCTTTTTCCAGTAGAAACTCAAATATAAAATTATGGCAAGTTTCTTCTCCTACCATTTATAGTATTTCACAATCAAAAATTATGAAAAGGCGACAGCAATAGGAAGCCTGGGTCTCAGGACTGAGAAGTGTTCCTGGGAGGAATGCCGGTCCACTGCAGCAGCAAGGAAGAGGCAGGGGAAAAACGTATGTCTTCTGCTGCTTTGACCTCTGCCCCGACTCTGGTATAGGCTCCTCTGCTGTTGGAAATACGTCAGACAGACGGCAAACTCAGCACTGGCTCCGTTTCCTAAATGGGGAGAGAGAGGCCTGACTTCTGCTAGAACTCTGATACCCGCTTCTACCAGCATCTCAGCCGCAGAGCCCAGCAGCTCTCAGTGCCTAAGACAAGACCCAGGGGCAGCACAGGTTCCCCTGTCGCTGCATGACCGAATAGTGAACAACTGACAAAGTAGAACTTAGGCACCTGTTATGACAAACTCCGAATCTGTTGGCCTGACCCCATCTCCTTCCTCTCCCTCATCTCTCCTTGTCTCATCGTGCCCACTTTCCTCCCTGTCCATGTGACAATGGAAATCTGTGCTGCCTTGTATGGTTGCTCTGTAGACCAGCTCCTTCCCTTACCTGCTGGCATTGGTCCTTGAGATTAGCTAAGGCCAAAGCTGTTACATTTCTATGTCTCTCGAAGGGCACTGTAAATTGTTTGAGCTTCTTCGACTTGGGCTATATTAAACAAAGTTAAAAGACCTGTGTCTCCTGCCTTGCTCATTCTGGATTGCATCTGAATCGCAGTTGTGAAACCAGAGTGGCCAGAAGGTCTGGGCTGGAGGTCAGAAGAAGTTTACAGATTCATATTTGTGCTGGATTGACGAAGAACAAAGTATGGAATAAAACAGACCCCTCGAACACAGAAGGATAATTAATGGATGATGAAGGACAGTAAGGACATAAATTAATTTCAAATTCATCTCTGTGGGGTTGTCACTAAAACAAAGTTTTAGAAGAATCTGCTAATAGACCCAATAGAAAAAGAAAGGCAACAAATATGTTTCTGCAAGACAAAAATGTATTCTACAGTGTATTGAAATGTTTAAATAGTTAGTTTCCATTTAAAATGACATAAAATAGATATACTATAATAATTTATAAGAGAGCATCCACCATCTACATAATATTCTCACAACTTTCAGAACATAAAAAATTCTAACAGTTCAATTTAATTCCAGGATTAAAGTAATTATGTATTTTGTACATGTCACCGTATCTGCTCTTGGGGTTATCAATTTCCTTCCTTTATATAAGCTGCACACATACAACAAAGTTTTTAAAGTCAAATTCAGTTCTCTTTGGAACAAGCTCTTTTCTTTGTTCCTTTCTTCCTTCGTGTGTGTGTGTGTGTTTTTAGGTATGTAAGTGCCTGTGCATATGGCAGACAGAGATCCACATCAGGTTTCTTCTTCTATCCCTTTTCTGCCTTTTTGTTGGTGGTGGTATTGTTGTTTAGAGACAGGCTTCTTCTCTCCCCTTATTGGCTAGACTGACTGCTAGCAGCCTCAGAGATCTGCCTGCCTCTGCCATAGCACTAAGGTTATAGATGCACTCCACTACAAGCCAGTTTTTCCAAGAGCGGTGAAGACCCATGCATCCTGATGCTGACCCAGCCAAGTACCTTATCCCCTGAGCCAGTCTCGCCAGTCCGGTCTGACTTGGAGAATTCACATCTCACAAAAAGAAAAGCGTTTTCCATTTACTGGCATGCTAGACAGGCTCCCAACAAGTTTCTATATCAAAACTTCCTGTCTGCAGCACTTTAATCCCCGATAGCAACATTTGTGAGAATTCTCCCAAAGACGAGGCTTTGTTTCACAAGTCTTGCGAGTACAGGACACCCCAGCCGTTTTCCCAAGCCCAGTGACCCAGACTTCTGGATTCCATTGTATCCCGGGGTCAATGACAGTCACTGAGGAAGGAAATCACAGCTTCACAGGCGTGATCCTCTAAGGTAACTATTTGAAAGACCAGAGACCTCTCAGCCTGAGATTAGTTACAAGACGTGACCAAACCACCTTTCTGAGGAGCGGTGAGGCTGCAAGCTTTTGGTCCCTGAGTGCGCAAGAGGCTCATCCTGCTCTCCTGAGCTGCTGCCGAGCCAAAAATCTCCCGAGCCAAGCTCTCACGCAAGATTTCCTGTACTTCCTGTCTCCGTGTGAGCCAGAAATACCCTGAGAACGACCTTTCTGGGGTAATTCTTGCACTTCTGCTCTGGGATGAAGATAATCCCATATGGGGGGGGGTATTTTTAAATTGTGAAAACATTTTAGACACATAGATATTCAAATGAAGTAGGTTCCCCCTTTGGGATGAAAATTGAAAACGATACTTGTTTGGCCCTAACTCCTTCTCTTATAGGAAACACTCTTATCCAGTGATCCAACATTTTGTAACTTCTCTGGAATATTTTTACAAAGAGATATGTGGAGTAGTCTAAGAGAAATGTATACTCTTGGCTTTTATAAACAGTCGTGTTCAAGAAACATACGAGGAAGAGCTGTGTTTTTAATACATTAGCATCTGTGATATATCGTTATCATATATTTGTTTTCTTTGTTCTTAACCCCTTTGTTTCAAGGGTCAGGATATCCTGACGCTAAGTACTCTTGCAAAATAAGTGAACAAAAATAAAAATAGTCAAACACTTGGGAAACCCTTGAGTTGCTAAGACAGGGAAGTTTGTGACTGAGGAGTGTCTTTAAGACATTATCCAAGTGGAGGTGTGGGGAGTGGGAGGAGGAGAGGAACTGTGGTTGGTATGTAAAATGAATGAGAGAAAAAGAAAGAGAGAGAGAACATTATTTAGAAAGTATGGTATGGAATGCAACAGCCTAGATGTTAACAGAGCCCTCTGATTCCAGAGATCCTCAATGCCCCCAGTCCAATGGAGGTGTCAGGTAAGAATCGAGAGAGTTGTCAAGCTAGGGAGATGAGACCCTTTTATCTCAACAGAGAGGATTAAAGACAGAAATCTTGCAGATAAAGTGGATCACCGGTTTTTGCTCATTACATTGCATGGATATGTAGTTATAGAAAAACTGCAATATTTTAATAATGAAATTCTAAGAAAAACATTGTCTCAAATGTGTATTACACACATTCACACTCTCACAGAGGGTTTTAGGCCTTTTTTCATCTACTAAGAAAGAAAGCAGGTGTATAGTATACTTTTTCATCTAGAAGGAAAGGGGGGGGGAATCTCTTAATTCATTTTGAAAAACCAGACCTAATAGCCATAGTTTTGGAAGAAGAATGTTGACAAAATTACAGTAAGCGTTACTGCTTTCAACTTCCAAAACAGAACGAAGTGAGAGCGTAGCAATGACAACAAAGCGCTCTGCAATGGTCTTTCTCCTCGCCCCCAAATCTCCTCCATGCCCCCCGAAAGAAACATCAAGTGATTGTGTGATCCACCAGCCAGAGGAATGTAGAATGAGCAGGAGCAACAGCTTGTACATCAGCAAAATAAGGGCCAAGCAAAACAAAGGCCTTTGCAACGCGGAGACACCGAGCTCCAAGGAAGATAGGATTGTTACAAGGTCTTTCAGGAAAGCAGGGGCTTTCTGTGTGAACATGCGAGTTCAAATTGTTCCTACAAACCCAATTTACTGGCAAAAATGCCCAGCATAATACCACCCCACTTTCGCTTATGTCCAGAGCCTTTCACATAAGCGACAGGGGGTATCTCTGTTGTCGCTTTGGCTCTGACTCTCAGGGTCAGCCCCTTCATCTCTGAGCCTCAGGAAGCAAGAGGCTTGGCCCAGGGTTGTCCTCAATTCACCACTCTGGGGTGGGGACACAGTAGTCAGTGGCCCAGATATTAAGCCCACAGTGTGGTCTCTCTGAAAAGAATCATCCATACTTGCTTTTCCAGGTCATTTATGACCCCCTACCAACACCCTTTAAAACGATGACTACCCTTTGAAAATGGGTTTTTAACCACCCCAGCCACGTGTCCAGGCTAAACAGACACCCCTGCGCCTATGCATAAGGACCTTGATACTTTCCTAATCCACTTTTTTTTTTTCCAGTTAGCTTTGGAATGTGATTCGATGTTATTTCCTTCCAGCTGAAGGGCAGCTGAGGTTACAAAGGGATTTGACTAATAGACCAAAAACCCGGTTAGTTTGCAGAGAACTTTGACAGCAAAGTGGGTGGGGTGTGGAAAAAGGAAGAAGAGTGTTTGAACTGTCTTCCGTAAGATCAAGCCACCCCCAACCCGCGCAGGCACAGCGGACAGACAAGGCAGGCCCCCCACCAGGCCCTCCAGAGAGAAGCGACTGCAGACGATTTCTGGCAGAACTCAGCTTCCACGTTTGGCTGAAAGCTCCTTGGGATTTGCAGAACCAGAGTCAGGGAAGCTTCTAGGCTTCTTGTGCCATAGGGCTTGACCCCTCACCTGGCACTTCCAGATAACTAGCCTGTGAGGGGCCCCTCGGAGCGTCACGCAAAGCGGAGCCCCACATCTTCGCTTGAAGTCTTTCGTGGCTAAGCCACTTGACAAACTTGACAAGCAGCAAAAAAAGCTCGTAGAAAACGAACGGAACAGGAGGAAGAAGAGGGGAAGTGAAGGCTGAAGCCTCGATGGCTTCTCTTCCCCTCCCCGCTGTCGTTCCAGCTGTAGCCTGGGATTAATTAAGTGTTGTGAATTCAGTGCCTGAGAGAGAAGGGGAAAAATGAACTGTATCTCTAAGGAAGGAAGGAGTTCAGAGACGGTTTTTCAGCAGTGAGGAACCTTAGGCGGTGCATCGGTCTCGTCTCGTCGCCACTGTTTTTGTGCAGGGGCTGAGAAAGCCAGAGAGGCTGTGCCAGGCTGGAGGAGACTTGTCTTTCCAAGGCTGGAGAGGATTTCACGCGGGTTTGCTTGCAGCTGCCCGGGAAGAAATTCCCCTCTGGTGGCAGCAGCCGCAGCAGCAGCGGCGGCGGCGGCGGCAGCGGTGGCGGCGGCGGCAGCAGCAACGGCGGCAGCCCTACCTCCTCTTCTGGGGCACAAGGCAGAATGCCTGTGCTAGAGCGGTACTTCCACTCGGCAGAACTAGGCAGGAGGTGGACGGCCCCAGAAGGTGTGCTGCCCTCCACCCTAGGCAGCAGGTCGGGGTGCCAGCAGGGGCCGCTGCCCTGGGACTTGCCAGAGATGATCAGGATGGTAAAGCTGGTTTGGAAGTCCAAAAGTGAACTGCAGGCAACCAAGCCGAGAGGCATTCTGGAAAATGAAGATGCTTTCCACGGCTTCCCAGGTAAACTGGCAGTGGGGTGCAGAAGGCAACTTAGCCAGGTCCCATCACTCTGGGTCCCCTTCCTGAGTCAAGGAAGGAAGGCAAGTTGTATGGACAGGGTTCAAGGGCTGAGTTACAAATGTTTACCCTATTGGAAAAGCGTCTTAAAGTTGAGTGATGATATGCTGGAAAAGGGTTAGAATGGAAACCAACAAACCTGCTTATGGAGTCTGCTTGCTGCAGGCTTGTCCAGGTCAAATTTTGAGTTTCAGACCCCAAGGGGAGAGTGTGCAATTGGATCCACTGTCATGTCTGTCCTACCCCTAACATTTCTTGTCCATAGTTAGAATTGTCTCTCCAGCACAGTGTTTCCCTTGAGTTGTGTCCTGCACTTCTTTCTGTAAAGTAAAAATGTAGCCTCCGAATTTTAACGATGCAACTTATGCAGTGTGTGTATCATGATCCCAGAACGGAGTGTAGTCTGCATGTTTTGTTCGATCCCTGCAAGTTGACAAAGTAGCCGGCCTCAGTTTCCTCTTTGACAAGTGATGAATACCTCTACAGAGATGACGAAAACTCTCAGGTCATCTACAAGTGTGGAGATGATGAGTCAGAAGGGCTTTATTCACGTCGTAAGAATGTGCTGTTTGGGATGGGATAGTCAGTCGGACCTTCGCTGCCCTTCTAATGGGGAGTGGGAGTCGAGGGGGCTACAGAGATGCCATGGGACTCTGTAAAAGACAAATACCACAACTGATGGCTCGGTGCTGCCTTCCTCTGGGGAATCTGCTGATGGGGGTTTACTCGAGAACACATATGAGTGTGCTTGTGCCTTTTAAGACCTAGCCATGCCTCTGCAGTGGAACCCTAACATGCCATCCCCGATGAGAGATAGGGCAGATGGAAAAGACTGACCAAAAATCATCTCCCTTTTTCTCCTGGGAATGGGCTGAGCATAAAAACGCCCCTGATTTTGTTTCAAATAACTTACGGCAGAAGGTTTTGTTGTTGGTGTCTTATGCTAAGTTGCCTAATAATTTATAAAGAATATTATTAAAAAGTAATGCGGGGGAGGTGTCTGAGAAAGAAAACCCAAGGTTGTTCTTTGGTAAACAATGAGTATTTGAGCACTTAGGACAGAGAAGCGAAGCACTCAGCCTGAGGTTTGTGCGGCATTTGCAAGATGGAAGCCAATGGAAATGGGTCTTGGTCAGAAGAAGTGAGGTAATGGGAAAGTCATTCATATTTCATGGGAGCAGGGCAAGGGAGAGAAAGCCACCTAGGCAGAAAAGGCAAGCATGGCACTCCAACTGCCCTTACCCTTGGTTTGTGTCATTAACTGAGATGATTCAAATTCGTATTTCAAAGGGCACCCTTTCATAAAACTCAGCCATCGCTCATCAGTGTGTCTGCGGGGAAAGGCATGCGTGGTTCTTGACACGCCATGTGAGCAGGGTCTGACTCCTAAAAAGCTACCATCCTGAGCAAGCGGAGTTTGTAACTTTGAGTCTTAGTCGTTTGAATTTTTCTGGCTGTTCAGAAAGAAGTTGAGCCTCTCAGTGCTCTCCACTGTTTCCTCCCTTGCTGCTTGCCATGAGAAGTGTCCAGCTGAGCCCTGGAGAGAAAGCAGCATCCATCCCTATCCTCACCTGGCCTGAATGGGGGGGGGGGGGCTCTACGTAAGCACCCTCCCTCTGAAAGTCTGTCTGCTTTACCTGCCTCCCCATTTTCTCGGGGGTGGAAAAGTCTCACGGTTTCAGATGTGAGCCCAAACCCTCTTATCCATCAACACAAGGTCAAGATGATGGACCCGGAGATGAGTGGCATTCACCTTCCAAGCTGTCTGCTGCCTCGGGTTCTCTGCAAAGACATCATTTCCACCATTGGATCACAGCAGCGAAGGCTTGGGTTGTTCTTAGCTGCATATGGGAAATGGGGGAGATAGGCAAGAGAACAGAAAAACAAACAAAACTACACGACTCTCTCTCTCTCTCTCTCTCTCTCTCTCTCTCTCTCTCGCTCTCATTCCACACTTAACCTCACACTCCGCAGTCAATTTAAACTTGACAATATTGTTAAGCAGCTCTTCTCATCAAGTGATGCCTGCCTTCAAGCCTTGCCCCGTGCGTAGAAAGTCTTTCTTTGGTTCAGTCAACTGAGAGTGTTCTACTCAAAGTACAAGATCCAGTTCAAGCAACCCTGCCTACCCCCACCCCCACATCTTCCCAGATAGCAACTTTACTTCAGTGTTTAATATGTTACACACAGCATTTTGCCTTGCTATTACAGAAAACAGGGGAACTAAATACTATAAATTCTGTGTCTATTTGGACTGCCTGTAATAACAGATGAGTAGGTCTCAATGTTTAAAAGACACGAAACTGTGGAAATTCTGAATCACACCCATGGTCACTTTATAGGGCTCTCCAGAGAAGTGCCACCAGCTCCTAACGTGTTTAATGCAACCTTCAGAAGCCCCAGGAGTCCTTCTCCCTTGTGAAGGGCATCAATGTTCACATTTATGCTTCTTTAGACAATATTAGAACTCTATTCTTTACAAGTGAATTGGAAAAAAATATTTGAGATGTTTTCTTAGGTTAAGAAGGAAAGAAAAGCTGAGAATACATAAGAACATGCACGCGTGAGACATCTAAGATGAAGTACACAAAAGGGCAAGCCACAGGAAGCAGGAGAGGGCAGGGAGGTGCCAGGGAGGGTACAGGTCAGCATGCCCTGGGTGGTTAGTCCAGGCAGCAGGCTGGAGGGAACTTTCATAAGATATGGGATGCACGGCTGTGTGGGGAGCGACCCTAAGCTGAGAATTGCCCAAAGCAAGAATAGCGATTGAATAACCCAACTGAGAAGGTCACTGCAGCTTGCTGACTTACACCTTGTCGTTTCATCATGGTAACACTTCTATCTTTTTCCCCCTTTCTTGAAAGTCATCCCTGTGTTTTAGAAATAAGGCAAGTAGGTCAGAAAGGCTCAATGTTTGCTCCACAGCCCCACCCGGAGCATGTTCCTAATAGTTTAACTGAGTCACAAAACTGTTACATGATCAGAGCAGATGGGTGTTCAGATTCGCACTCGAGGGGAGATGTGTCCTTAGTTACCTGGTGATGGGGCAAACATGAGAACTCAGGATTCAAAATCTCGATCAAACAAACAAGTAACTGTCTCATTTGAAGTAAGTCAGTGCTGTGTCTTCTCAGCATTTTCCTACTATTTGGAGGGCATTAACTTTAGGTGGAAGCCTCAAGTACTGGGAAGGTGCAAAGAATGGTTCTTGTTGGTTCTTAAAGCTTAAAGCGCAACCTATAGAGCAGACACTAAGACATGAGTGAGGGTGGGTGGGATAGTAGGGGTGAGAGGTGAACCAGTGGTGGGTACTAGTGCTAGGGGTGGAAATACTCATAGAATCTTGATTCTAACCACCAGCCAGTTTAAATTCAGATCCTGCCAGCAGGACCTGTTCTTACTTGAGTAAATAATTTTACTTTGATATTCAATCACAGATCTGCAAACTCTTCATCCACTTACCTTTCCTTTTGATGTGTTTAGTCTAAACTGTATATTGTATTTTTCCTTATTTATTAAGTCTGTTCTCCTTTCAATAGCCTAAGGCTTCAGAAAAATACGAAAAAATATATATATATGAGATAAAATAAAGAAAAGTATAAAATGAAGAACACAACCATTTCCCTTTAGTTCTTACTTGTCATGTCCTTCAAGGAGAATACAAATATCAGAAATGTGCTTTATACTCTGAATATCAAATGTCAGACAAGAAAATCTGCAAAAGATTCTAATTCCAGAACTCTAAAATTTAAATTGACACTTAAAGTACCATTTTAAAAAAATCTCTGAAGTAGCAAGCATGGCATAAATTAGGTTGAAGAGTGAACATTTTGATCATTATAATTCACGAAGAATTTATTGGATGCCTGGTGTATACCACGGGTTGTGCTAGACAACACGGACTGGGTGATGAATCAAAGGTTTAATGAGGGAAGAATGGCAGTGCACTTATGAATCTGAGCTCTGTCTGCAGACTCAGTGTGCAAACAAACCCTTGCTGGTTTAAACTTCTCTGTCCACTCAAAAGATTGACTGGAAATCTGGTGAAATAAAACACACTCCTAAAAATTCATATGCACTTTTCAAATGCCCAACGTGTCTTAATGACTTCATTCAAAACAGAACAAATTGCTTTGAGAAAAGAATTAATTAGCCTCAACAGGGGATATACTGATATTAATTCAGGGCGTTTCTCCAAGGCTACTGCCTGTAGACATTAGCCTATTAGCCTACATTCAGTCTGTGGCTTTACTGAATGACGTCACTGGTGAGGCCATCCCTCCTTTAAATGGAACATGAAAGCGCGAATCAAAACCAAAAGACAAGCCAGGCATGATGGATCATACTGTGATTTCAGCACTTGAAAGCAGAGACAGGAGAATTACTATGAGTTCAAGGCCATCCTGGGCCACACAAGTTTCAGACCAACCTGAATTACAGAATGAGACCTTGTCTCACAAGATAGATAGATAGATAGATGGATAGATAGATGTAAATAAATATTTAAAAGAAAAAAGTTCTCACTTTGAACCAAACATATGTTTTTCTGAATGATAAACACCCAAATGTAAGACTATTTTCCCCAGTTCCATAATTCCAGTTGGTTCCAAGTTTTTGAGAGAAGCTCAGGGGACAGACTATATGTATCAAACTGAGATTTAAACCTGTGTAAATCCTGCATACACACTGATGGGATGTGTGATCTTGGGCAAATTAACTGCATGGTATCTCAGTTTCTCTTCTACAAAAGGGAATAATATATGAATATATTCTTCATGTAAGGTTATTGAGAGGATTAAATGAGCTAATGCCTCTAAATTAGTCTAGAACAACCTTAAATCAGCAGTTCTCAACCTGGGTTTTGGGAGTCACATATCAGATATTTACATTATGATCCATAACAGTAGAAAAGTTATAGTTATGAGGTAGTAATGTAATAATTTTATGATTGAAGTCACCACAACATGAAGAGCTGTATTAATGGGTCATAGCCTTAAGACGGCTGAAAACCACTGCCCTAAATTCTACTCTGTTCTTAGTAAATGGTGAATATAACATGTGCACGCTGACGTTCTCTCCTTGATGCCCACCCTCATGCCCTCTCCTCCCTCCACTCAGTCACAGGGCCTTGGTCCAGCCCCATGAGTTCTAGCTGGAATCTTTCTGTTGCCTGTGACAACAATACATTTCCCACATCTCCTCTTCCCACTCTGATTTAGGTCACCTGTGTTAAGACCATAGTTTCTGCACTCCTCTTCAAAATCCTCCAGCGATTTTTCCAGTGTCTTCAAAGAAAAATCTAGACCCTTTCATTCTGCATGGAGCTCTCCATTCTAGGGAATTGCCTCTCTTTCCCAGGTTTGGTTGTTGTTGATGGCCTCCGAGCTCTCCGCTTAGTGGAGACAAACAACCCACTGTCTCCTCTCTGCCTTCCACTCACTGCCCCTCAGCCTTAGGACGACATCCTTCCAAGTTCCCAGTTTCTCCCATTCTCTGAGATTATATCCACATCCTGGGCCCTTCAGAAAGCCCTCCTAAGATTAGTGAACCAAAATATGGTTGGCCTTCTAGAGTTGTGGGTTTTGCACATGGGGATTCAGAGGACTCATGATAATAATAACAGAAACACATCTATACAGAACACAGACAGACTCTTTTGTCATCCCTTAAACAGTCATGTGATGGCTATTTATACTTTGTTCCAGTATTGAGATTATATATGAGCTGGAAATGGTCTGAAGAATGGAGGATGGTGTGCATAAGCCATGTGACAATACTTCGCCATTTTACCCAGAGACTGGATATACATGGGTTTTGGTACCCACATGAAGTCCTAGAACCCATTCATGTGAATAACCAATGCTGTCTGTGGGCCTGCCTCACCCAGATGATCACAGAAGTTTGTCATGTTTATTTCACAGAGAAAACACTTTATTTTGTTATCGTTGGTGTACGTCTGCTTCCTCCCCTCCTTGAGTCCCTTTCTTTGACAGTCTGGAGAACATCCTATTTTCTTTGTATTCTCCCTACCATATTTTTCTTGTCAGCCACTCAATACGTTTTGATATGCGAGAAATCTTATCAGAAGGAATAAAATCATTTACAAGCTGGCATTAAGTGCATGGCTGAGTACTTCTTCGCCAAGAACAGATAATTCAAAAAACATGAATTCGAGTTCTTCCTTTGAGCGGAATCTCTTTTAATATCCTATTCTTGCGAAGGATCGGGATTAGTCATTATAGCTTTTAAAAGAAAAAGAATACACAAGAGTGAATTTCCAAATTCGAAACTAATGTGCGATGATACTTTGTTCTCCAAGAGACATTGTAATTCACTGATAATTACAAATTTTAACCACAGATGCACATAAGTTCTGGGCACACTTTTAGACTTCTCAAGTAACTGCTATGTTTAGGTATCTTGTGGTACTGGACGTAAAGTTTCCAAAGCTGTTTTGGTTTGGGCTTTGCTTTTGTTTGTTTGTTTGTTTGTTTGTTTGTTTGTTTTTACAAGTGACCCTCAGCATATTCCCCAACATGGTTTCAAAGACAGGAAGTGCACTGTCAGTGTTTACCTGGCCCTACCAATGAGTGAGCTTTGGAGGCTGCTGAAGGGTGCTCTCCTGCACTCCGCTCTTTGCCTGGATCAGTCTCATTTCCTCTCCCATCTCCCTTCTTCCTTTCCACAAGCCCAGCTTAATGGCATTGGAGCACTGACTTTCACATCGGACTCATCTCTCAAAGGAAAACATTGGCAGTGTGGTCACAGAAACACCAAAAGCTCCTCCATAGTTTTTGACTCCCAGAAGCAACTGAGAGAGTGTGCTTTGTTCTAGTGTGTCCCATCCACTGCCATTGGCTGTCAGTGCACTTCACAATAAACAGGATCCATCTCCCCCCCCCCCACGGTGAAAACAGCAGGGAAGGCGCACAGGCAGTACCAGTGATTAGTCTACGATCTTACAGCGTTCTTCCTTCCCCACTGCTCCGACTCGGCATTTTCATCATTTCTCTCTGGAACTGACACCAGCTCCGAAGATGCTGAGAGACCATTCCAAGAGAAGAGTGTCCTACCTTTTACCTCTACCCCAAATTTCCGCAAACTACAAGAATTTCAAACGCTCCCTTCAAAGTGTGTCTCAAGCAAGGCATGTCTGGAATATCTTGAGTGTTTTGCTCTTTTATCAGGGACACTCGGGTTCTGAGGGAGCTTTAGAGCTTGCAGATCCCATCTTATCATTACTGACATGATAACACTTAAAATCAGCTCATATACAATTAAAAAAATATTTGACAAAGATGAAGTAGGAACTAGAGGTAGACGGCCCTGAGTCCAAGGGACAGAGCTTAATGCAGAAAAAGGAAGGGAAAGGGAGGAGAAGGGAGGGAAGGGAAGTAGATGGGAGGGGAAGGAGAGGGGAGAGGAGGAAAGGGAAGGAAAGTAAAGGAAAGGGAAGGGGAAGGGAGGGGAGGAGGGGAGAGAAAAGAAGAAGAAGAAAATAAAAAGGAAAGAAAGTGATAGAAAGGGAAAAATGAACAAAGTTCAACAGAGATTGGATGGTAATGCCTTGAACTTAGTAATAGAAACAGAGATAAAAGAGCCAAAATAAAACAAAATAAAGAGGATACGGTCCCTGGAAAAAGAGTATAAATGTTTGGTTTAGGTATTAAACAGAAAAAGTAAATAGTCACGAGGAAGGCAACAAGGTAGCCTATTTCTCTTTTCAACTGATCACAATGCACTAAAGCCGAGGAACAAGCTCCTCTTCCGTGTTTCCTTCCCTGAGTCTTTTTAGACGTCCCCAAGTACCTCACGTAACTGCTATACATCAGCGATAGGTTCTTCAGAAAACCCAAAGACATCTACAGGGCCTATGAATAATTTATTCAAAAAAATTCACAGAATTTGCTGAAGCAGCTGATTTTTAAGGGATGGGCAGAGACGTAGACACAGAGAGCCCTGGGAAGGAAGTGAGGTTGGATCGCTGCACAGCATGGGGTTCAAATAGAAGGAATGCAATCTGTACCACTCACAGAAACAAAAGTGAGGCCATCGTTGTCACAGACACACAACAAAGACTTCAGATCTCCGTACTCAAGTGTAGAATGAGGTGTAGCCTGTTTCTCTTTCTCGCCGGGTCGAACCTGGGTTAGTTCATCAGGTGTCGCACAAATTCTGAAGCCGTTCTCGAGCGTGCGTGGAAAATAGGAAATAGCCAGCTTTCTGATTAGTAGCATGGTGATCAGTCTCTCCTGATCAAATTATGATTTGTAAATGCATACTTTCACATACATGCACGCACGCACACATACGCACAAATGCACACACACACAATAATTACCACTTTCTCCCCTCAGTCTCTCCATGGCATTTCAGTCACCCCCACTGGATCTTTGGTACACAGCACAATATGTCCTAAGGCAAACGAGATAAATAAAGCTCACGACTGTCTAGCAAGAGATTTTTATCTCCACTCTACAATGATTGAGCTATCACTACTATGATATTATATTACTATGGACTGAACCCTATTCCTGAATGTTGCTTACTCAATATGCCTTCATTTACTTAGATTCCCAGGCTACGTGGAACCCAAACCGCCCCCTCGTACCTTTCTGACTGATTCCACATTACAAGGTGGGACTTTCTATCCAGCGCTCATTGAAATTGCGGTCATAACTATGCAGTATCTTGTACCCTGGTCAGGTCTGTAACATTTTCAACGTTTCAGCGTGTTCATTGGAAACTTCTGTACTCTGATTCCTCTGTTCTGTGACCTCTGAGCACAAGAAGCAATCATGACTGCCTCTTTCAGGATGGCTGATATGATGATTGCTGCCTCCTCCTCATATGCTAGATGCTAGAACACTGATTTCCTTTAAACAATGACCTATTCTTTTCTTGGATCTGTGGCTAGTTTCCTGTAGAAGGTATTCATGTAAGACAAACTGATGTACAATCAGGAGTTCTCCAAATGTGCAAGTTAGAAAGCAAATTCTTTCTGCCCTCGTTTAGATGGAAAGGCCCAATTACTTGTTTTGATGGCACAGGCATGGTAAAATGTAAATAAACATCACTGAATGAAAAAAAATTAGAGAGACTTTTAAATATTTCAAATCCTCCAAAATATGCAATGTCTTCTGAGAGCACAGAATGCAAAACAATGTTTTAATATCATATGCAAATATTTAGCCTCTTATAGAACACAATGGCCAAGAATCAAAGATGTACTCCCAACTTAGAAGAAACTGAGATCTAAAGTTAGTGGCTGGTTACTCAAGCCATTCAGAAAAGTCCAATTTCTCTTATAAAGCAATTTGACTGAATAATTATCTTTTGATAGCATGGTGCTATAATCCTGAAAACAGGCAGGAAAGAAGGAATTATGGCTTATTAGAGGATTAAACTACATAGGCAACTTGTGATATCAAAGTAGAATGACATATGTTTTGTAAAAGATAAACCAATTGTCTATGGAAACAAAATGAAGGGTCAGGAGCATTTTTCAACTAAATTTTAGTAGCTATCACATGTCAGATACTTTATTTGTTTTTTTAGGAAATTAAAACTCATGAACTAAGGACACTGAAGTAGATAGATAAATAGATAAATGAAAACATAGAGGAAGGGTGAAATATACAGATGTGATATATGGTTTGCTAGAGTGAAGATGGAAAATCTATGACAACTGTCGTCACATGAGGGAGTGATCAATCCTGTTTGTACAATGGGCAATAAGGATCAGAACAAAAGTCATTTTTCTGAGATGTTACCTAAGGTAGGTTATATATCTGCAAATGAAGAAGAGCTAGATCAAAGGAGGAAAAATAAAACAATAGGACTAGATGCCAGAAATGCTGGGGAATGACAAATTGCCACATACAGATTCTGTGAAGGATGGGATGTAGGGGAGATTAGCAAAACAGGAAGTTGGGCTGCCCATAGCTTGACCTGTCTTCCTAAGAAGTATCTCATACAGGCAACGAGGAGCATTTACATAATCTCAGTGGGATGTGAGGAGACAAATTCCCGAGTTATACCACTGTTGCAACAGTGGCCTGTGAAAAGCAAGGTTTGAGGTGGAGGGGTGCTAAGGAGTTTTTAACTGGTAAGTGTGACCTTCGGTGACCATTTTGGTAGATGTTGAGAAGTTTGACATGGTCAATATTTTGCCTTTTGTTCCCAAGCACTAATATTTTACAACACAACACACACACACACACACACACACACGCATGTGCACACGCACACAAGAAATACTGTCCAAATAATTTTGCTATGTGATAGACTCATCGTGAATGCCCGAGTTCTTGATTCTTCCACCGAGAGCTGAATGCTCATTTCCTCTTCAAATTCAAGACACTATTTGACTTTATTCCTCAAATCTAAGCAGAACCTGTTCCTCCTATCATATTTCTTGTCATATTTCTCCCCGTTTAAGGTTGCCATTTAAAGACAGTATTTTTTTTTTAAAGAACAATTCTTCGAAGGAAAGGTGCCACAGAATGGATGACAAAGTACACGGTAGGAGCAGGTCTAATGTTTTTCATGTATGAGTTAGAGAAGATGGTATACTTGTAAACACATGTGTGGGCTAGGTACGTCATGAAAACTAGACATTGACTGGCCGCCTTCCGGAGTCACCCAGGAAGACTTGTTCTATTCTGACTGGTATAGCTGTGTCTTTAAGGTGGTTTAAAAAAATCTCCACAAAGTGTCATAAGGTTCTTAGAAAGAAAATTAACACAAACTGAGAAAAGTTCAAGAAATGGTTAGGAATGAAGAGCGATCAACTAACTTGGATGCACAATTTGGAGTGGAGGGTGAAGGGGAAGAAAAGGATTTGCAAGGGACCAGCTGACATGTAGGCAGGAATACTTAGTTCTTGTAGAACTATTAAAAGTAAATAAGTGAAAATATATAGAGGTCTTTAAATTTCACAATGGACACGAGTCTTTAAAAGCATCTATTTAACTATTCTATTTAAAAGAAGGAAATTAAAAACCCACAGAGGTCACATAACATTCTCAGGGCTCCAGAACTGGCAACTCACTGCATAGGGCCAATTCAGTCTCTTAACAGCTCCACAAAGTATTGATAAAACTGTACTGTCAATATAGTCAAACCCCAGAAGAGTCTCAGGTCCAAAGTGGCTCACGGCCTCTCTAAATGTCATCTAATCCATCCTTTTCGTTGTCAATTACTGAATACCTCTGTGACTGCAAGTTGTGGCGTCTACCCATGAATGAGCAGAGAGCATTATGTGTGTACAGGCTGAGTATCAATAATATGAAACCCAGAAATGAGCACGGTATCACAAGAGGAAAATTCCACGCCTGCCATCATGTCACAGTCAAAAGGAAACTACACAAGAAAAAATATTATAAATTGACATTCATTCTATGTGTATAAGGACTATACGGAATGCAAATAAATTTCATGTTTAGACTTAGGTCCCCTCCCCAGAATGTGTCGTTCTGTGTTTGCCAAGTATTCCAAATGCATTCTTTTAATCTAAAATCTGAAACACTTATTCTCCTAAAAATTTCAGACAAGGAATACTCTAGTTCTCCATCTAAACATGCACATGTATTTATAGAAATAGAGAAAGAAGGAAAGAAAAATGTATTTTTTTTCTTTTCAAATAGATTGAGGATGGAACTCAGTGGTAGACTGCTTGCT
Organism: Microtus oregoni; assembly: GCF_018167655.1. Classification (NCBI taxonomy): domain Eukaryota; kingdom Metazoa; phylum Chordata; class Mammalia; order Rodentia; family Cricetidae; genus Microtus; species Microtus oregoni. The sequence goes on along the minus strand of NW_024543065.1, from coordinate 2,960,568 downwards.
TAGCATGCCTGGGGCCCCAGGTCCAATGCCTAGTACTGAAAATAAGAAGTCTGAATTAGGTTATCAAATGTCTTGGCACATCTCACTCCCGCATTTTTTGAAATTTTCCATCTAGACTGCTTGCCATATACTAATTGGGTAGCTATTCACCAGCTCACTATATCAGGGGTGAAATCACCAGGATTATAAGGGTAGGGGGGGTTAGATATAAGGAAAAAAGACTGGAGTATAATCTGTTGTTTCCTTGGCCATTATACGTCCTGCCCCCACTCCCTTGATAGTGCCGCTTCTTTCTACATTGCTACCTGGAAGCAGAGGTTCAGAAGTTTGGTCCAGACTAAACCAGAGTGTGATGGCTGGGGCAGTGTTGTTCTGGAGCTGATGAGAGGGCTCAGTCATTAAACAACTTCCCTTTCAAGCAAAAAGATCTCTCAAAAACCCATAGGAAAAAGCTGGGAGCCATGGTGCACACTTGTAAGCCCAGCACTGGGGAGGTAAAGACAGGTGGGTTCATGGGGCTCACTGGCCAGCAAAACCAGTTCATTTGATAAGTCCCTTGACCCTGTGAGAGACTCTGCTTCAGAAAATAGAAGAGGTATTCGTGGTTGATGAATGGTACCCAAGATTGTCCTCTGGCCCCTGTACAGCGCAAACATACACACATACCCAAAAATGTGAGTGTGTTAGTTTGTTTACCCATAAACCACTGTGGATTAGCTTCTTCGGGATCCTTGTGCAAACAGCCCTTAGTGTGTACCATGGGCTGTGGTCAATACTTCAGTAAAGGCTTAGCAACATTCAGACAAGATTTTTCAATCTGGAAAAGCCCATCCCTGACCACTTGTTTTTCTTTCTTGTTTCTCTAAGTTGTCTGTGGTCCTAAAGCAAAAAGGATAGCCTTTAGTGGGGACACTTTTCTCCTTCTTCCTTCTGAATCCCTCACCCTGTGCTGACGTTTGCTTAGCTGTCTACTGTACACCATGCCCAGCCCTCCTGCCACTCAAATAAACTAATAGTAACACAACCAAAGTGCCTTCTCCCGCTTCATGCACAATGTGCCTTGTTCTGCTTAAAAAAAAAAAATGAGTTACAATGAAACATTTTTTTGATGTTTAAAAAGAAACGGCATTGAGGGGCTAGCGGTAGTCAGAGCTTTCTGATGTTGTTCTTAATTATTTTTACTCATGCTCCCTGTACCCCTGGCTCTAGCCGAAGCAGAAACAGTGAAATGCCAAAAAAGATCCCACTCTCGAAGTATATTTGGCCTGACAGGAAACAGGAAATACCAGAAAAGATCACAAGAAAAGCTGTAATCCTAAGATTTCTAGCCTAATTCTTTTGACGTCAGCAGTTTGGATAAGTCAGATAAGCCATCGCAAGCATCCGCGGCTCCCGAGTGCCAACCCAAATACGCGAAGGGCATCTTCAACCCTTCGGAACTCTCGCCTTGTTGTTTAACCCCTGCTCTCCTCTTCCCCCAAGAAGCATATCCTGAAACTGTGAGTTATGGAGTTAGTGTCAACATTAAGGTATTCAAAGACATTACACAGAGCTTCTAAATTGGTCCTATGGCCAATTCGTCTTGCTTGGTGTATTATAAGCTCTGGATGGAACTGACTGTTTATAAGACATAAGAAAAGTCTGGTTCATCTCAAAAGGAGTTTGCTTCCTAAACTTTAGCTTTCCCAATCTTTCCAGTGAATCTGTGGCTATGAAACATGCCCCGTTAAAACGTTAAAAAGAGATATTACTAAACCCACGCTATTTAGTACCGTCTTTATTGTTTTCACCTCTCTTTGGCTGCTGCCCATCTTAATTCCCTAGCACAACAAATCAAAGGGCTGGCTAAATACTAATTAGGTGGATACTCTCTCCTCAACAGTGTCCTTAACTTCAGAACCAGAACTGTGGGACTCAACCATTATATAGGAAGGGCAGAAGCTTATGCATGGGCTATTCAAGTGATAAGGCAAGAGTTTAAATCAAGAGTTAATAAAGGGCTGGGAATGTTGCTCAAGGGAAACACGTTTTCCTAGTGTGTGTAACACTCTCCACTCGATCCCTAACATTGAAAATAAAAGGTCACGTGCAAATTTTAAATAAAAAAGGTCAAAAATAGAAACTATTTGCACCATATCTACCTAGTTCCAAAAATGGTCCTAAGCTTATATAAAAGCTCATGCAAAGTCATCAAAGTATCGTGGCAGGGTGTATCAAAGCCCTATAGAAAGGGGGAGGGAAGGCAAATAACTATGAGACGGAATTAAGGACAGCTGACATCTGAACTTCTTAGTAGGCAGGACAAAGGGGAGAGAGAAATGATGACAGCATCCATTATCCTCAGGAAGAAAAACATTTTTCCTGGCTTTGAGCGTGTGGAACAATTTTTGATAAGGGCTCTTTGTATGGTAATAGAGTGTGTCCTTCGAAGGAATGTGAGCAGATATTTAGGTGTGCCACTTCCCACCTGGCAAGAGTTTTATGGACCACGCAGTGCGGCTACTGAGAGAATGGTGACCCCAGGTTATGACTTTGGGCTGCTGTGACACATGGGTTCAAGACTGTGCGCATGATTTAGAAGAGACAAAAGGATTGCAACCATGTGCATCTGTAAAGTCAGAGTGTAGTCCCCCTGAATGCCCAACTCAGGGAGCTCTGTGAACCCCATTGTGGGCATACTTGACATAATTTTCAAAAAGAAAAACTCAGGCGGGAGAAAATGCCCTCGATAACTTTAAATTTTGCCTTTGATCTGTGGCAGAATTTAGCTGTATACATATGTTGTTAAGTCATTTACAGATGAGTCCTGAGTCTTTCCCTGGTACGCCACCTGATACTCTTTATCTTGAGGACAAGCATAGGGTCCTTGGCTTCACTGATATCTCCTCAGTACTGCAGATACTCAAAGTTCCGAGTAAACAGAACACACCGAAATGCATTTTTCTTGAGCCCATTTGTCATTAAACTTCGCCTAATACTCTGTTCAATTAAAAAACTATTAATAATTAATTTACCCAATGTTTCCTAAAACATTAGAAATAACGTATTGTGTAGACTAGAAGATAAATACTACACTGAGGGAAACACAGTAAGTATGGAAACAAGGAGACTTGTTTCTATGCAGCACATAAATGACCAGCAATTGGGTACTCAGGGCATCATGAGCTGTAGACCAAACATCTTTAACAGCCCCACTTCCACGTCAGCCTGCAGAGGAAGCACAGCAGTGTGGCATGGGCAAGGGGCGGGACTAATGAACCAGACTAACTACAGGAAGAAAACAAGACTCTTGCCTCATTTAAGTATAATATACCAGACATGAACCCTGCCATACTGAAAACATACACAGAAATCTGATTGACCAAAATAACCACTTTCTAACGTGAAGAAAAGAGAACAAAAAAGAAAAAGACTAGACAAAGCTAAAGGTCCCCAAAGAGTGAGAGGAGAGGAGAAGAAGGAAGAATCTAGAAGGTTCCAGCAAAATTTGTTGTATATTGTGCACCTTAAGCGTCTTAAAACTGAGTCCCTGGCAGCTCCCCAAAGTGGAAGTGATGTCAAGATATCAACTGATGAAATAAGTTTGCCCTTTCCTGCAACCCTATAGCCCAGATGTATGCAGAGGCAAGCATGCCACATACTCACCGCTATGCAATAACTCTTAATTGGGTTCCTGTGCTTTAAGGCCCATGGGGTTCTTTCTGGGATTGAGATCATTTGCAGTTGCCCTGCAAAGTGGAAAAAGTCAGAGCAACTGGGGGCCCTCACTTTTCAGGAAGCCCTCCATCCTGTGCTTGTGGGAAACAGACTCACCTTGTCTGCATTTGTGCCTCTCCACTTCATTTTCTTCTTATGAAAAATCAATAACCTCTTCCTTGCCTGGCAGCAGCCACTGGTGCATCACGGGTGACTCTTTCTGTTGTACACTGGTTCTCTCTTCTCTTCAAGGCAGAAAACAGTGTGTGCAGGAGATGGCTCAGTGGGCGAAGCTGCACAAGCTTGAGAAGATGAGTTTGGATCCCCAGCACACATGTAGAGCCAGTCATGGTAGCGTGAATCTGTGATCCCCACGCTACTGCAGTGAGATGGGAAGGGGAGGCAGAACACACAGAAGCTCTCAGGCCAACTGCCCTGGTCCATCTAAGAGTGAGAAAGGAAAGGAGCCTGAGCCGGTCCTCTAACCTTCACATCCTTACTTACATACACACACACACACACACACACACACACACACACACAAACATACAAACACACACACATACACACACACATACAAACACATACACACACATACACATACCATTCACGCATGCATGCGCGTATGCACATGCGCAATCATATTTTTTTTTCAAGATATGCAAAGGGACAGGTCTGTGGCTCAGTGGTAGAGCCTTTGCCTAGCGTGTATGAGTCTCTAGGTTCAATCTCCAAAACTGCGAGAAAAATAAAAAGGTTAATAGCAAGCAGTGCGGCTTATAGTGGTTAATTCAGACAAATCCAAGTGAAGAACACAGTATCGGTGCATGGCAAGCCCTCCATGAGTGTCTTTATTTCTCATAGTTACCCGGAAGTACTAAACTGCCGTTAGCTTACTGTAAAAACAAACACCCAGTTTGCATCTCCTTATCCAAGCTTCGCTGTTGTGAATCACAGAGGAAAGAAAAGTCATAGAACAGCATTCCGGCTTAATTATGTTTGCAATTGCAGTAGTAAATATTGAAAATGACTGTTACTTCTAATTTTTTCATTACGTTTTCACCTACCATGAATCCGTGTGTGCAGAGAGAATTTTCATACTTACCATCACACACCTGTTCTGAAGGAGTCAGGGTGGGGCAACAAAGTTGAAGCTTTGCTGGGTCAAATTACAAGCAAGGGTATTCTTAAAAGCACATGGAATTGGTCCCTAATGTGTGGCCAACTAAATCCTTTGTTAAACGAAATTACAAATGAGACGCTTGTGTTCTTGTTTTTCAGTAGTCAGTTATTCATAACAGTAACGGACACTTAAAGTCAAAACACTATTTAATAGGCACAAAGGGAGATTTGCTTTAGCCCTCAGATTGCCATTTAGTTGAGACAATAGCCACTTAGGACTTATTAATACAAAATCCCAGTTCGCAGCACGCTACCATTAGAATCCCAACCGCAGCTTTATAGGAATTAAGATTGATCACTGTTGACGAGCAGTGAGGCTCTGTGAAGCACTGCATCGGGAGAAACTTCTCTGTAACCAGGGATTTGGTAAGGAGATCAACACAGTATCATGTGTCCTCGTGGGCCTGGCAGGGGGCAATGCTTTCTAGACATTCTTTAAAAAAGACCATTGGATTTCCTCAGGAGACTTCAGAGTTTGGATGCTCTTAAATTGTGAACAAGGATTGTGCTGAAAACAGAACATCTGCTCATCCAGAAACATACCTAAACAAGGCCGAAAATATTCAAATATTTAGGATAGCTGGCATAGTTTTCAGAAGACCCTGCCATCTTCCTGGGTCTATTTCCTAGAAAAATCAGCAGGCTAGACATGCTAATAAAATATCTGGCCAATTGGGAGTTAGAATTAGAAACTTATTCCAGCACTCTACTCACTTATCACAGCTTGGTGACCCAGGGTCATGGTACTCCACAGTCCTAGGCGATGGTGAGTTCGGGAGGTCGGTATCTCTCACATCCTAGCAGCGTGAGTGTGTACATGAGCATCTTAAGCTGTAAAGCCTGTGCACTGGGGAAAGCTAGTAAAGAGGGGTGAAGAACGAGAAGAGTTTAGCAGGTGGTACTTGACCAAATTCAGGAAGAAAAACCCTGCACTCGCTCTGTTTGCGGAGGATGGCTACTGGACCAAAGGAGTCCCGCTAAGGACACTAACGAATCCAAAAGAAAAAAAATGATTTTTATACCAAACAATTTAATCGAAAATGAGGTTTTTAGATTCTACTATGGGAATAGCTGAAGACTGGAAAACTAGCTACCTTTGAAGGCACTGTTCAAATACACGCGATTCATTTTTAGACACATGAATTATGAATAAGCTGTTCTGAGTAGTCGTTCGGCATGAGCAGTCTCGACATGTCACACTGACCTGTAGTTGGGACCAGCGTGGTCATCAGCAGCGTTACAGGGGAGGAGTTCAGAGTGACTTGATTCTGCGGCAGAGAGAAGCGAGAAGAATGAACGCGGACTGCAGCCTGGCCCTAGTCACTGGATGGTTCCTCCACACCATTAAACAGAATTAATCAAACCCCAGGCACCCAGGCCAAAGGCACCACCCTACTTACTATGCAGATGTAAACTTTCCTTCTCTCCTCATGAAAGCCAGCCAAACTGGGGGCTGTGAAGACCTGAGCCAGAGTGGAGCCCTGCCAGAAAGCTGCTGTCACCTAAACAGAGCCCACTTTTGATTTGAAGCGCAGGATGACGACTTTGGCATAGTGGCGGGGGTTTTGCCACATTCGAGCAGGAAAAGCCTAGGTTGCAGACATAAATTTCTCAGTTTTAATTGTGCAGCTTCCAAGAACGCGGGAGCTACTTGAATGCTAACGTGGCAGTCGCTTGCTTAGTCTTTCCCCAGAATTATGCCGGTTGGTTCAGCTCACAGTTTCACATCCTGAATTTCAGGTCTCACCTTCCCATTGTTGAAATAAATGGGTCATGGTCCCAGTAAAAGGTACATAGCCCTACATCTTCCTTAATAAAAACAGTGGTGGCGGTGGCGGAGGTAGAAACATTGAATATTACCTACTGCAAGTACTTACTGCCCTAAGTCTGTAAGTCCTGATGCCAAGCATACAGAAAGACAAGAAGAAATATAAACTCTATCTGCCCCTTAAAAAATTATAATCCAGTCAGGCAGAGGTAGCGCATGCCTTAATCCCAGCACTTGGGAGGCAGAGGCAGGCGGATCTCTGTGAGTTCGAGGCCAACCTGGTCTACAAGAGCTAGTTCCAGGACAGGCTCCAAAGCTACAAAGAAACCCGGTCTTAAATTTAAAAAGCAAAGAAAATGATGATCCTGCTTAGAGCTGTGGAATTGATCATGAGCTACTAAACAGCAGTTCAAACCCATATGCTCTCATCTAGAAAATGAATCTGAAATATTATAAACATATACACCATAATCAAAATAAATAATTATTTTAAATTTAATTCATAAAGTTCATGTCCAATCCATTCCTAATTCTTCCTCAACCTGGTGGCTGACTTGCAGTGCCTTTTCCCCTAAAAATAAGGGTTGTTTATCAAACAGGGTCATAATCCCAGACCTTCACTCTGACTCCGACATTACGGCTGGGAAAGGAACAAATTCTTTGTGTTTGCATTCTGTTACGTCACTTTTCCCTCCTTCTGCTTTCTTCTCCAGTTCTTTGTAGGCTCTCTCCTCTTCAGTGCCCACTAAAATAATGCAGTGTGCGCAGTGCTTATAGTTCAGTGCGAGTGCACTTGCCCAGCAAGCACAGGCCCTGGGTTCTGTCCCATTGTCGCATAAAAACACAGGGAAGCCTATACACGTACATACACAGGCCAGTGACTTTAAATACTGGCTTATGGAAAGAAATACAAAAAAATAAAATCATGTCATTAGCAGGCTACAAATTCTACATATAAAGTATAAATCATAAAAAATCTGAATTGTGGGAATAGAAACACATTTACTGTAATAAATTCCATGAAATGGCTGTTTAGAGTGTGCGCTGAACTTTAACAAATATATCGCCTCTTTCAGTTCCAATAAGAACCCACTGACATAAGTACAGAATTTTTGCACTGCCTCAACAATGGGAAACATAGGCTCAGATTGCCTCAGTGACTTGTCCCTGATCGCGAATAGGTAAAATATTAAATGAGGTTTGCGCAATGACTGCCAGATGCTGTGCTAAGCAAATTTCAGATTTTATCACAACACGGCAAGGCTGGTGTTCTTCTATGGCCACTGCTTCTCACATATGTGTATCATTTAATATTTACTTTTCTCAAGCCCCTGGAGTTGCCTTGGGTGCTCTTTGAGGGGAAACCTCAGTAGGAGGATTATCCTAGCGTGTCCTGGAACACTGCCGTACATAGTTGCTGCCACATAAGAAAGGTTCAGTGAGTATTTGGTGAGTGACGCAAATGGTACAAAGTTGATGGCCCCCCTCTGCTTGGGTAAACTGAGGTACTAATTTGTAGCATGATAAGCAACTTTTGTTTGTGACGAATCAAACTTCTGTGTTAATGGCCTTGTTGGCAAAACTTGTCTAATCTGATTTTTTGTTCATAAATCCAAAAGCTACCTACCTGGCTCTCTACTTGTGGAGTGCCAACCTAGAGACAACTTGCTATGAAGGCAAAGAGTCAGCAATGACCACTTGGGCAGGCCCTTAGTACTGTCACATAGGGGTCTTCTTCATTGAGACCACGTTTTTCTGTAAGTTTGTAAATTCCAGAGTGAGTCTTGTTTGATCCCCTTGGTCCATCCTTACCCATTCCTCAGTCACCCTATATGGTCATCTCCACTTTGCAGTAGGAACCTCCACCATCAATTCCATAGTCAAGGTAACAATCCACTCCATTCCTTTCTTTCTTCCAGTAGCTCATAGAGCATTGCTTCCAACTCTTTCTTTTAAGTCTCTCTTTCTAAGAGAGATTTCACCGTTCACTCGTCATCATACTTGTAAATACATATTTTTAAAATTTCTGTTCCCCACCCCCCCCCCCAGAGTACTGTAAGTCCCCAGGGGAAACAACAGCATGACTGTGTCATGTGTGATCCACCCATGGTAGGTTATCAACACTTTGTAAGCAAATCAGCAAATGCAGGCAACAGATTCCAATGGCTAGCTGACTGACTGGGATGGCATGCGGTCATGTGTGTGCCTCACCCACACAAGCTGAAGCACCACAGAGTATCAAACCTTACAAACCTGTGGGAGAGGCACCTAGTTCAACCCATTTGGCATCAGGAGTACGTGACAGCAGTCACCTGGGACCACTACTTAAAACCTAAACTTGTTCACTTTTTTGGAAAAAATATAAATATACAATATACATACACGATAAACTGTTCCCCTCCTCCTTGTCTTCAAGGATAGGCAGATAAGCTCATTCAATGGAACAACTGCATCACAAACCCCCCTTCAAAGCTGTCGCAGGAGTAGGAGATGTGACAGAATGATTTTATCACACTTAGTCATATGAGAAGTCATACTCCTGCCTGTGAGTATCATGCTTGATTTGATGGCTCTACAAGTCTGTTGTCATGTTGTAGTCCATGGTGAGCTGATGCTATGGCAGGGGTGTTCAAGAAGCATCACACTTATCCCGCAGTTCCCAGAACACTGTCACCTTGACTTCACTTTCAGAAGCATTTCCCAGTTCTGTTTCAAATTGCCCCAGCCCTGCACTTGCTCTGAGACCACACATGGCCTTCCAAAAGAACCAACCTAAACTCAAACAACAAAGAAGAAATCTAGAGTGTGCTGCTGTACACTAAGTGATTTTAAACTAAATAATACTGTGATGTTCTCATCTACCTAGTCTAGTCTCTATTTTTAAAGTTGTCTGACTAAACATAAATCTCCACAAGATTGATTTCTCCAGAATAGCATTTATCATCGCACAATGAACATTTTAGATTTGAAGCTTCCACTCTTTCTTCATCACTCCCTGGTAACGATATGAAGATAGTATTTTCTCCTTGTGATCTTCAGAGTTCTGTCTGGGGGTTCATCTGATCATCAAATTCTCACATCACTGCCAATGGCTGCCTCAAAGAGTTTCACATTCCAGTGGTTTCCATAAAATTGTAACTTTCTGTAGATCTACCCGCCGTCTATCTATCTATCTATCTATCTATCTATCTATCTATCTATCATCTATCTATTGTCTATCTATCTGTCTGTCTGTCTATCTATCTACTTATGTATCTACCTACTTCTCCTCCTTCTCCTTCTTAAAAGTTTTATCCAAGCGTGTCCATATGTGGTTCTTTCCTGATTTCATAAACGGCACAGCCAGTCCTGGGACTCTGCCCCACAGCAGCACAAAGACTCGACCCATATTTTAACACAGGGAAATATGGCTCCCCGGGATGACCAGATACCCCTCAGAGCACAGGGCTCATTCGGAATCCTTAGTTTACATGGGTTTGCTCAGTTCGTTTAGGTCCCAGAGAAAGCAGAAGAGGTAGGAAACTTCTACCCTTAGCCCTGAACAGAAGTCAAAACTTGCTGGGTTTTTTTTTTTTATAATACATCTTCTGACACTCTCCATAAATTAAGAGGCACATAAAGCCCTTAAAGAATATGACACTTTGGGCAAATTAATGGACTAGAAATGACATGAGTGACAAAGACTACTTCTTCTGTGCAGTTGCAAACCAGCTTTGGAAATATATACCTAAAGCAAAAGGGAAGGCTTTTAATTCATCAAGTATGGGATGTATTCTGTTATATAAAATACCCATGACAAAAAGTCTTTAAAATAAAGAAAAAAGTTATACAGTGTCACTTAGCAACCAAAGCAGAAGAGGTGGGAGATAGAGCACAAAGCTCAAATAGAGAGGTGAAATTTCTGGTCACATTTCTGTCAAGGACCTCCTAAGGGTATGTTTCCTGTTAGACAGTTTTTAATCTGTCGGAATTGCTTCACAAGAGGGAATATGTCTTCCTTCTTCATTTAGAGAAACATTCTAGGGAACAAAGAGAGGGATGTGTAGAAAACTTTCACAGTAACCTTTCTTTACAGTAGAATTTTATGAATTATCCCCCCAAAGTAAATCCCAGTTCTAAGATAGACCTGACCAAGTTCCTTTTCACTTTGTCATTGTATCTCAGTGCTCTCAGTCTCATCTCGTGAGACCTTAGGAATTCCTGACACCCAGAGTCTGGGAGTACATGAATGAAAGTGAAACAGTGTTTAAATTCTGAAGCCTCAAACTGTAGAGGACTTGGATTTAAAACTTGGATAGCAACATGTAAGGGACACTGTACATAAAGGACACCTGCAATAAGAATACGTGACTTGCTTAGCAAGCATGTGTTTGTATCTGTACGTATGTGTCTCTGTGTGTGTCTGTTTCTATGTGTGTGTGTCTGTGTGTGTGTCTGTATGTTTATGTATATGTGTGTGTATGTGGGTTTGTCTGTGTGTATGTGTATCTGTATGTCTATGTATATGTCTGTGTGTTCTGTATGTGTGTTTGTGTCTATCTGTCTGTGTATCTGTGTGTGTGTCTCTGACTCCCCATGGCTGGGATTATAGACATGTGTCTTTTAGCATTCCCAGCTTTGTACATGCAAACTCAGGTCCTCACGCTTACGCAGCAAGCTTTTTACCACCCGAGCCAACTCCCTAGCTTTGCAATTTTTGGTAACTCTTTGTTTAGTTTGGTTTGGGATTCCATTTCACTTATTATAGTTGTGATTTTTTTTTTGACCTTCTGGTCACAGGTCACACCAGTTGGGATGTGGCTTCATGTCTAAGCAAGGACAGTATTTTTCAAGTGGCTGGAAGGCAGCTGCCAAATACTTCTCCTACACAGGGCCCTGTTTTTTGTTTTGTTTTGTTTTCAACACCTTATGGGGACCACTAATTGGAGTTTGCATATTCAACTGCCAAATAGCAGGCATTCCTTTGAAATGAGTGGAGCACACACTTCCCTTCAGAGTCAATGAAAAGAGGAGGCCAGGAAGGGCCAGGGTAACAGACAATGATCCAGGGAATAAAGAAGGAATTCACTTACAGTTCTTTTATTTCCTCCAGAGGGTAAAATTGCAATGCATTCTGATGGGAAAGTGTGTTTGTGATTTTAACCCTAAAAGCCATGCAGTCTTTAGGTGCCCCATCCTATGAAGCCACACAGCCAGGGTGAAGCAGCTGAGAAGGAACTAGAAAGTGAATGTGTGCACCCATGCCTCTTGGGGACAGAGGAGGGAGCAGAGGACAGAGAGCCACATGCTCTCTCTGTGCAGAGATTCTGTCTACTTCACTGGGACCACACGTGTGAAAAACAGACATGTGAGATTTCATGATGAAATCTAGGGAGGAATTTATAAAACAGTAGGGAGTGTGTCTGCAGACAGAGAATCCCCAGGTCTTCCTTTAACATCCATCCTTAAAGAAAGCTGCAGGTCAAAACTGCCTCAGAAATGCAAGTCGGGTATAATTTAAATTTTTAATGGAATGTACAATTTTGTAAGCAATCAAGGCAACAACAAGAAATGCATTACCCGTCACAAATGGTTAAAATTAATAGTTCATTAAAATAAACTCAGTCTCCGGAGAGTCATTTCCAGCATTTTGGAATACTTACTTCTATAACATACAGTTATAAAATACGAAAGATCATCTTTCATTTTATTTCTTCTCTTGCTCTCCCTCCTCCATCCCAGTACCAGGAATTGAACCAGGGTTCCCTGTATGGTAGATCCCTGATCTTCCACATAACTAGCATTCCCAGCCTTGATATTTTTTTAAATTTGTATGTTAAAAATTAAAGTATCACCGCCAAGAAAGAACTCAAAGATTAATAGTCTTGATAAGAAAAAAATCCAAAAATGAACATTTAGGAATTGAGTGGCAAATAAGATACTTAAATGATCCACTATAAGATTGGAGGGCAACTACACTGTTGAGGGCACTTTCTGTTCTCACAAAAGAGCATCCATCTTGGGTGGCTCCAACCATAACTCTCTTTCTAGGGCATCTACTGCCTCTTCTGGCTTCTGAGGGCACCTGCACACACACGGTACACATACAGATGAACAGACACATGCACATACATAAATAAAAATGAATATAATTAGTGGAGTACAGCGACAAACCCCTTTAATCTCAGCATTCAAAAGGCAGAAGCAGGCTGATCTCTACGAGTTTGAGACCAGCCCAGAGTACATAGGGAATTAGGGCTAATCAGGGCTACATAATGAGATTCTGTTTCAAAGTCAATTAATTAAATTTAAGAGACCAGCGATAGAGATAGTGTATCATTTTTCATCTACGTTTATCTACCCTTCTATCTATCTTTAATCTGAGCTAACTTCAAACCAGGATTTATCCCTACTACGTGCACTGACTTTTTGGAACCCATTCTCTTTGAAGGGACACCTTGCTCAGCCTAGATATCATGGGGAGGGCCTTGGTCCGGCCTCAAAGCAATGTGCTAGACTTTGTTGACTCCCCATGGGAAGCCTTACTATCGCTGAGGAGTGGATGGGGGCAGGGAAGGTGGAGGGAGCAGGAGGAGGGGAGGGAGTGGGAACTGGGATTGGTATGTAAAATGAGAAAAGATAGTTTTTTTAAAGTAAATTAACTAAAAATAAAATAAAATACTTTAAAAAAAAGCAAATCAAAATGAAAATATGCACATCATTAAACTTAAGGGATATTAAGCAGATAAGTCCCAAAATTTAGAAAGTGCCCCATAGATCAATTCTTTCTGAGCATAAAGATATAAGGTGCCAGGCAAAGCGCTATCGATCTAATATGCACACTGTAGTGGTTCAAATGAAAATGTCCCCCATAGAGCCATATATTTCAATGTTTGGTCCCCAGTTGGTAGAACTGTTGGGGAAGGATCAGGAGGTGTGGCCTTGTTGGAGAAGGTGTGACAATAGGGATGGGTTATGGGGTTTCAAAAGCCGAAGCCATTCCTATTTAGCCCTCTCTGCCTCATGGTCCTTGTGGATGAGATATAAGCTCTGGGCTACTGGTCCAGCATTATGCCTGCTTGCCTACTGCCAAATTTCCCACCACAGTGGGCATGGACCCACCTCTGAAACTGTAAACCCCCATTAAATGCTTTCTTCTGTAAGTTGCTTTGGTCACGGCACTTTGTCACAGTCATAGGAAAGTAGCTAAGAAATACAGTAAGTTTATTTACTCTTCAGTTTATCTATTTATTTAATGGTGGCGTTGTGCTGAAAGAAGGTCAGAGAACAAGATACGGGAGTGTGTTTTCTCCTTCTACAACGGGAGTCCCAGGAGTTAACTCATAAGTATCATAGAAAATGTCTTAACCCACTGAACTGTCTCACCAGCCCAGCACATTATATTTTAAAGAACGAAAGCCTAAGAGACCAAAAGCAACCTTGCTTTTAAAATGGATGTACAGAGCAGCTAAAACCAATTAGTAACTATAAGTTTGACGTGATATGAAGAGTGTAACTTAGAGTAGACTGAGCCCTTAAATCTCTTTTGAGTAGGAATGACCATCACATCTGAGGGAGAAGAGACAGGTAGTCCTAGGGACAAATGGCTGGGATTTTACAGGAATACCTAATCAGACTATTAATCTCCCTACATATCTATCCCCTGTGTGTCCAGACCTACATTCTTTCATAGTTCATATGCTGATATTTATGGGCAACAATCAATACTGCAAATTAGATCTCCTGGGTGACATTTTTGAGAGAAAAAATATTAAGTAAACTTGAACTTACTTTTTAAAAATATCAATTCTTGACTTGGGTAGGACAACGGTTAAATGTGCATTTATCCCTGCGTTCTCTTAGTTTTTTTGAAAAGAAACTTTCTGTATAGTTCGTGTTAGTAAAATGCACACTGATCATTGAGAATTCTACTCTGATTTCCTTTATTGCATCACCAACCTAAATCACCACACGGTTTGACTTCCCTGCATGATGGTAATCCTTGAGTCCTAAAGGTCAGATTTAGAGAAAATCTAAACTCAGTAGAAAACAAGTTCTTTGGACTTACATAGGGATCAAGCCCAAACTGTTGCCCAAAGTGAACAATTGGAATTCCTGCTGAGGTTTCTAGAAGTCTCCACCACCCCCTCAAGTGTCCTGCTTTTCACACAGCTCAGCACTTCCAAACCAAGCCAGAATGAGGAGCCCTGAGATCCCTGTGGTCAGCCATTTCCCAAGTATTCCAAACCCACGCCTGGACCAGGACACTCCAGGAATCTCATCAGAGCCTTGACCCCAGGAGATTTCTAGTTCCATTTCCAAACCATAGGGGTTTGGAAAAGACCTCCTTGAACCTTCAAATGGCCCCCCTTGACTTGTTCATCTGTTATGGCAGCTTCAAATGCTCACCTAAGACCATTGGCATGTTTTACTATACTGCAAAGCTAATGGACATCATAAGAATCTTGGCTGGGGCTGGTCAATATGGTTCAGTTTAACAACCTAATAAATATATTGGAATAAGCAGTGAAAACAAAATTACAAAGACTTCCTTGTAGCTTGGCTGTGGAGTTTCTTCAGCCAACCTCAGCCTTCACCTCAGCGTTGCACGAAGTTCAGAACCACTAAAGCAACAGAGAGGTCGGGCAGGAGAGTGTAGTTCAGTGATGAAGCTCTTGCCTGGCATTCCCAAGGCCTTGAGGTTGAACCCCAACACCACAAATACACACACCAAAAAAAGAGGTTCAGTAGATTTAAAAACACAACTAGGGTTAATTCCAAGGTATTCGCGATTTTCACTTCAGAGCCTTAGAAAGGGGGATAGAGGAGAGTTCACTGTGTAATGATTTCATAAACCCCTAAAATTTAGACTTCTCTGGATCTCACTGGTAAAGTGACACTTAAATGATGTCATTTAAGGGAGGCTGTGAGATGGTTCCGTCGGTAAATGACCTTGACACACAAGCTTAAAGACCTTAACCCATTAAATTAAAAAAAAGGGGGGGCCACGCATGGTGGTACATTTCTATTAATAAAGGCTCTTGTATGGGCATGCTGGGTGATATGTACTGTCTTTTATATTAGCCATGTGAAAACTTTCATTGTGGCCCTAGCTATGGGGTTATTAAGGTACCAAAGGGGTTCCAGGCTGACTTCAGTGTGGGAAACCAAGTGGACACTACCAACTCAGACACTCCACCAAAACACTTTCAGTTAAAAAAAAAAAGTAAAAGAAAGAAGAGCCAGCTGTGTTCTCAGAGCAGACTCCTGGAAATCTGTAGATAGGTGGGTCTCCTGGGTGCACAGCCAGCCAACCTGGCCAAATCAGTTGAGTCCTAGTAGGAGACCTTGTCTTGAGAAAATAAAGCAGACAACTCCTAAGCAATGACACTTCAGATCAACCCTTGGCATCCACATGCACATCCAGATACACACACCCGCATGAGCACACACACACACACACACACACCATTTAAGGAGCAGATGAAGTGAGCCTATGGCAAGAAGAACTGTATGTCTCTTTATGTCTGTCCTAGAGTCTGCTGACTTTCTTTGTTCAGGCACACATTCTGCAGAGACAGACAGACAAACACACACACACACACAATGAGAGAGAGAGAGAGAGAGAGAGAGAGAGAGAGAGGAGATAGGTACACTCTATTATGAGACAGGCCTTGTAACTGGTTTGAATATACACTGATGAACTTTCTGTCTCCAGAAAGTCTACCATCTTGGTGGGGAAATAGAAAATCAATCTAGGAGGAGGGGAAGTTGGAGGAAGGAGAAAGAGGTCAAGGTTGTCGTTGGTGCTACCATAGAATGAAACAGGACTCGGTGGTAAGGAAATGGCCGGCGAGGCATGGACACATAGCATTAGTTGGCTTTTTAAATTTCCCCTCTGTCTTTCTCCACGCCTAGGAAAGTCTTCTGATTGTTATACTTGACCTCAATCAGTTTCACATGAGCTCAGGGTGCTCTATGACCCTTTGAAGAGCCTGTCCGCCGAGCAGGACACAGAGTTTCAGAAAGGCGCTGGACTACTGAAAGTTAGCTCTGGACGTTGATGCCCTGGCCAGCTTTCAAACTGTCATTGCATTTCCTTTTCTGAGAAAGGTCACAGCAGAGGTTCTGACAGAGTGATGCTGTTGATATTTAGACTCCTGACTTCCTTGCCTGGCTTCAGTGGAGCTGGAGGCCAGCCTGTGAGCAGGAAAGCAGCCTGGTTGCCATGGTGGATGGTGTCCCGACAACAGACACGGGTCAGGTGTCTGTTTTTGATCTCTCAGCCTTGTCAGCAGCTCTTGCTGGAGCTGGTCATGTGGCTCTTATTGGCTCACCTGTGCATCCTTGGGGGAACAGCTAAGAGCCACTCCACATGTCTCTCTCTCTCTCTCTCTCTCTCTCTCTCTCTCTCTCTCTCTCCTCCCCTTCTCTCCCCCCCTCTCTCCCTCTCCCTCTTTCTCTCTGGAGAAACTCTCCCCATGAGTATGGTTTACTGTAGTCAGTCTGTTGTAAGAATGCGATTAGTTCTTCCTTCTTTACAGTACTCTCTACTGAAAGTGTTGGTTATTGACAGTGCAGCTGTCCTTTGCATGCCTTGATAACACCACATCTAAGGCCACAACCAAGGCCTTGTGGTGAATAATGTAAAAGAGACAGTAACATCATGTGTAAGTATATTTCTGGGAGGCTTTAGGTACCATGCAAATGACAGGTCCCAAGATTACAGGTAGTAAAGGCTTCCTCTTTTTGTTTAAAGAATGGAGTTGGGTTAATGTAAACATTTTATTTCCTTGGTCACAAGATTAAAAGCATCTCTAGTAATATTCTGGGGATAACGTTGCAAAATTCCACAGACTGCTTAGCATTTGTCTTCTTGCCATTCTAAGGGCTACAAGTTGAAGCTCAAGGTGGCTGTAGCTCAGTTTTCCTTGTGTCTTCTCTCCTTGGCTTCTAGATGGCCAACTTCTTTAGCATATAAAAGGCCTCATCTTCAAATACGTCACATTCTGACATGACGCTCCAGGCCACATTTAAATACACATATAGTATAAATCTATATCACACCATCAAAATATGTCTGAATACATGGTCAATGTCGCAATATATACCGTTTTGGCTGAGAAAATCAGCACACTTCATGAAAACTCATTGTGAAAATAAAATGCAAATCAAAGATAAATGGAAGTCCCCCAGAAACTGAGGCAAATAGAAACAGCTCTTAGCCTTCATTCCTCAGTGGAGAATTCATTCCCGTGTCATTCCTGGGAAGAAGGGGAATTTGGACAAAGCTAGACTTCTTTCCTCTCTGTAAAATTACTCTTTGTTCACTCTGAGGAAGGAAAAGTTCTAAAGCAACTTTACAAATTCCAGCCGGAGTTTTGTTAATGGCTTTGATGCCTTCCCGCCTCAGACTCACTCAGTCTCTGGCTTTTCTCTCTCCAGAGTGCTTTTACTTAGCCATCATAAGAGTGTGTTTCTGATGCTGTTAAGATCAAACTGTGGGGAATATTAAAGGAAAGCGGAATTCACCAAGAGTGTGCTGATGCTGTTAAACTCAAACTGTGGAGAATATTAAAGGAAAGTAGAATTCACCAAATTATCCTGAGCCTTTCTGACATCTAGAAGATGGCATGAATTCTTATTAACATTTTAAGATTTAAACGTGTTGGGCCAAGCCTCACCCTGCTGCAGCTTCTCTCAAGAAAAGCAAAGTATGAGAAACTGGAATACCCAAGACTGGAGATGACTTCTCTTGGCACATACTGAATGAGATAGTTTAGAGATGGCACGGTGGTTGTGACACACTCAAGGGAAAGATGTGTTGGAGCCCACAAGACAGAATGCGCAGCTAACAGACCAATAGATAGATCCACAGAAGTGTATCTGTACACGCCCACACGGAACAACCCATTTTGCAGAGCTGTGGGAACAGTTGTCTGTATATGGAAGCTGCTTGTTCGTTCCCAGCTGCCCAGATCCAAAATAATCACTCAGAAACTATATTATTTGCAGTACTGTTTGGCCAATAGCTTAAGCATATTTCTGGCTAGCTCTTATATCCAAAATTAACCCATTTCCATTATTTTATATTTTACCATGAGGCTCATTGCCTACCAGCAGGGTTCAGGCTGGTAGTTCATGTCTATCTCCTGCAGCAGCTCCATGGCTTCTCTCTGACTCTGCCTTCTTTCTCTCAGCATTCAGTTTAGTTTTCCCACCTAGTTCTATTTCTGCTAAGCCACCGTCCAAAACAAACTTATTCATTAACCAATAAAAGAAACACATAGACAGAAGGACTTCCCACACCACTTGTCTCTTGGAAAAGTCACTATCGTATCTGTAAAAACCTCATGAAGCCATGATTCTTCCCTTCAAAATGGGATTCATTCCCAGAACACCTCAGAAGTGTGACTTCTACACAAGCAACGAAACCACCTTGCTCCATTCCACCACACCATGAGGTCTTGGGGCGATGGCGTTCATTCTTTGTTCTAACTGTAAAATTTACATAAGTGTCAATCCCACAAAATTACCTGCTAACAGACCACATGGAAATTACTATAGAAGACAGGCACTGAGCAGGAAGGCAGTATGCCCCACCTTTGCTAGCAAACAAATCTGGGCGTCCCCAAAGCTGGTTATCACCAAAGATATTAAATGAGGAGAATGGGTGAATCCAGGATTCGGGGATGTTTAGTAACTTTATCTAATGGTTTGCAATGTCAGGTACTTCCCCTAGAATGCTGGCTCTTTCCTGGGCCACCTGTTCCAGAGCACGGCTTTGTCAGGTTCTACCTGCCCCTCTTTGTGATTTTGATATGTATATTATCACTTGCCTATGGAATTTTCTAACCATGTCTATAAAAACTAGAAACCTCTTGGAGATCAACCCTTAACAACTTCTCTTCCTCCTCCTCCTCCTCCTCCTCCTCCTCCTCCTCCTCCTCCTCCTCCTCCTCGTCTTCTTCTTATTATTATTATTCCTCTTCTCCTTACTCTCTTCTTCTTTCTTCTCCTCATTCTTCCTTTTACTCTTCTTTTTCTTCTCCTCCATGCCCCCTTCACTTAATTTTTCCCTTGCACAAAAAATAAAGAAGATGCAGAGGTAATGTATTTGAGTTAATTTTTTAACCCTCAGATCGTAACCTGCCACAGACATCCAATTCTTGCCCTGAGGGGGTACCGAGGCTGGTCTCAGATAATGATGCTCCTTTCCCTCTCACCCAGCCTCACCGGGATCAGCATTGTGCTATATTTAATGAACCTTTCTGGGGTTTGAGTGTTCGAATTTGCAATGGTGGTGCTTTATCTTTTAAAAACATCATCCTGTAGCTTGGAAGTGACACGTGCTTGCTGTGTAAGCATAAGGCTGTGAGCCCAGGTCCTCAGCACTCATAGTAAGACGTGGGTGTAGTGGCTCATGCTTACAGTCCCAACACTGGGAGACAAAGACAGAAGGGGACTCGCTGCCAGCCAACATAGCCAAGCAAGGAGCTCCAGGTTCAGACCTTGTCATGAACAAGCAAATAAGCCATCTAATTCTGAGTAAGGTGTGAGTACACATTGCCATTCAGGGCTCCTACCATGCATGCTGCTTCATGACTCGATTTCATCTTTTCTCTCTACTTACCCTCTCCTCTGTATGCAGCATATCTCATTCAAATGATCTCTGGGCATGGTTCTCACCTTTGAGAAGAATTACCTAGGAGACATAACAAGTTCTTTTAGGATGCTACCTCAGAGGAGGCATAGAAAGCAAACTGCAGCCCCAACTACATGGCTCCTTTGTGGAACATGCTGATCGTGTGTCTTACTCTTTGCATCCCGGTCCCCAAGTCTGTGTTGTGATGGTACAGCAGCCTTTATTGTTGAGGGGAAGGTAAATATGGAAGGCTAAAAGTACCTCGTTGTTCCCCAAGCCCAGGACAAGTAGCAATAAAAACTGAATAAAACCACACGATTAAAGGATGAAAAGGAAGACATCATCAAACAAAAGGTACATTTGGAGGATGAGAAGGCAGCAATGGTTAAATTCTGTTTACTTCTATGAGCCACCAAGTTCCTGGACACAGGAGAAGGCTGGATCAAGGCAGCTTGTTTGTATTCAGTCCTTAGAAAGTCACAGACACAGAAGGCAGCAAGGACTACTAAGGAAGGTAGCCATGGAGATGGGAAAACAGACTGATACATCCAGACATCTTCTTCCATCACACACCTCCAAGCATAACTGCTCTTCTGCCTTGACAAAAAATGTTTGTTCTCTAAGGAGAGTGAGCCACAGAAGTGTTGGACAAAGGAATATGTGGAGATCAAGACAAGTTTAGTGTCTTAGTCAGGGTTTCTATTGCTGCAATGAAACACCATGCCCAAAAAGCAAGTTGGGGAGAAAAGGGTTTTTATTTAGCTTATACTTCCACATTGCTGTTCATCACTAGAGGAAGTCAGGACAGGAACTCAAATCGGGCAGGATCCTGGAGGCAGGAGCTGATGCAGAGGCCATGGAGGAATACTGCTTACTGGCTTGCCTCTCTTGTCTTGCTCAGACTGCTTTCTTATGGAACCCAGGACCAACAATCCAGGGATGGCTCCATCACCATGGGCTAGGCCCTCCCCCATTAATTGCTAAATGAGCAAATGCCTTATAGCTGCATCTCAAGGAGGCAGTTTCTCAATGGAGACTCCTTCCTCTCTGATGACTCTAGCTTGTGTCAAGAAGATACACAGAACTCACCAGTACAGATGGGGACACCATTCTGATGCCATTAAGATGAAGACAATGTGTGAAATGAGAGTTCCTGAGTTTCTTCTCTCTAGCCACCCAGGAAAATGACCTGGCAGTATTTTCACCTGGTGAACCCCAGACAAAAATGCGCAACTCGCTCTCGGTCCCCAAGATAAGCGAGAGTGGGATAAAGCACATGCATTCTGTTAAGAGTACTGGCTGCTCTTCCAGAGGACTTGGGTTCCAATCCCAGCACGGCATGCAACAGTATTTCAATCGCTACTAAAAATTTAGGTGTTCCCAAATACAAAACTTTATAAGCACATTTTGAAAATTACTGTGACATTTGGTGATATTCCTATGGCTTTGTGCATTTTTAATGATTCAAAAGCACAGACTATTGCACTTTGTTGTCAACTGAAATGAACACGAGCGTGTCTGAAGTTTCAGCCTGCCACGTAGGTTTCCGTGATCATCAAAACCCAATGGAGTCATCCATTGCTAATTCAAACCTGGCCAGGCTTCTTGATTCTAATCTCATCCCAGGGTGAAGTGAGGTTAGCCACTGGATGGAATGTTCAGTTCAGTCAAATGCGAGCTGCTTCCAAGCTCCATGTGAGCTGCATGCTCAAGGGTGCCAGGTGATGAACTGAAGAGAGAGAGAGAGAGAGAGATCACATGAAGATGACGTCTTGCTAGTGGCACGTGATCCTCTCCTGAAGAAAAAATACTCAACTAAGAGCTGTCAACCAGCTTCCAAGATGTAACCTTTCACTGTATTTCGAAGGAGAGCTCATCAGAAAAAGAACCTGATACCAGGGAAGGCTAAATACAAGCTATACTTCTCTTTAAAAAGATGCTTGGTGGACAATTGTTTTCTTCGACTGTCTTTTCAATAGTCACCTAAGACCAGGCAATCACAGCCCATCTGACTCAAGAAAAATGAGCAAGAGTGCTTGCCTTACAACCTTGGTGACCAGACATTGCTTTGTTCCCCACGTCACGAACTCCCTAACATAGCTCATTATCAAAGAAAACATTGACATCTGAGGATCTTGGCTCCAGGCATGTGGTGATACCACAAGACTGTCTTAGAATGCAAATCATCATAAAAAAATTATAAATACCTTGAAAGGGAAAAAAGAGTTGATCTATAAAGGAACAAAGAAAAGGAAGAAGGCGCTGTATTTTTAATTAGCAATATCTACACACATTGATGTGTTAACACCTGTCCCATTTCTTTGGGCAATGTAGACGAGACAATAAGGATAACAGTTTATGCTCAGAAGGGCCCATATACATTTTAAGCAATAATACCAAACATTTTAAGTCCATGAGCATTTATTGGATTTATTTTAAATAAAAAGATAAAAGTACGCCAGGTGGTGGTGGCATATGCCTTTAATCCCAGCACTCAGGAGGCAGAGGCAGGTGGATCTCTGTGAGTTTGAGGCCAAACTGGTCTACAAGAGCTAGTTCCAAAGCTACAGAGAAATCCTGTCTCAAAAAAACAAAAAAAGAAAGAAAGGAAGGAAGGAAGGAAGGAAGAAAAAGTACAAAATTCTAGGACCCAGAAAAAAAAAAACCTTCAGACATGTCTAAATGGACACACATAAAAACTTATGTAAATGGGATTCATAGCAGTCAAGTTGATGTCTGTCCTGGAAATTAAAAGCTCTTAAGCAATTAGATCATTTCTATCAGACTTGGGAGTACTCTGGCTTTTTGTCCTGGCTTTTAATACACTATTTTAAACACTCAATCTATCTGCTTTACACATTAAGATCCTATCTTCAAACTGTACTACTTGATACAGAGGTTATTATCCATGTGTTTATTTAAATTTAAATTAATGAAACTTGAACACAATTAAATTTTCAGCTCCTGTGTTTCACTGACCATATGTCAATAGCTCACTAGTATGACTGACAGGTGCCAAACAACACAGAACCATTGTGTCACTGTAGAGTTCTACCAGAGTGGGACGTGTTGCAAACAGATGTTTTTTGGACGCCGATCACTGAAAGGCTGGGGCTTTATCTAATCACCTGACTTTCCCAAGTATTTCAGATTTTGAGGCTTACCATCATCATAATAGGGTTAAATCTTTGGTAGCCATAAGTCACAACTCTGTAATAGGCCATTTGGATGAAGGAACCATAAAGAAAGACAACCGACATTATTTGCAGGGATTTCTCAGAGAGCATGGCTTCCAGCTGCTCTGATGACAAAAAAAAAAAAAAAAACCCTCTCCTTAAGGCCATGTTCCCTTGGGCCATCTCAGCCCTTGCTCACTGGGAATGAGTGTGAGAATTGAAGGGTGGGTTTCCCGCCCCCACTAGTTTGAGATGCATCACACGTAAGCATGGGAAAATCACTCCAAATGTCAGAATATAAATAAAACAAGGACAATCAGAGAGCAGCAGGGTCTGGGAACCGGATCTAACCGGTCACCCACCTGCAGTTCCCCAGATTTTAACACCATAACGACAGGGGTGGGGCACAGTCAAGAAATAAATCTCCATGTGTTTAGCATGATGTTCTCAAGCTGATCAAATAACCCCCTTCCCCTGCCTCTTGGGTCCCCTAGTCCCTAGAGAACAGAATACAAAATCAAATTCCAGACTTTTTCCATTAATTTGAGAAGACAAACTTTCAATTTTTTAGAATTTATGTTCAGTTTGAATAAGCACCAATAACATCCAATCTCAGAAAAAACTCCCCCACCCTGTCACCAAATCTCTGGGGGCTAAAAGTTTGACAATGAGAACGAACATTTCTAGAGATGATTTCTTATCCTTCCTTCTTCCACTTAAGTTTTCGCTTCCCCCAAAATGGCCTTTGGAGCTTTCGTTTCAACACATCTTCCTCCAGTTCCAGTGGAAGCACAGAAATATGAGCAGAAAAAACTAGCAACACAAAACGAGATTCTCAGCTTCTATGGGTTTTCCAAACGGTTTGGTTTGATGTGAAGTCTGTAGGAAGACATGAATTCATTTCTCACTTGTGTGACTTTTTTTTTTTTTTTGTTCTGTGGGCCCCTGTTTGTCACGGAGACCTACCCAACTGTCATCGTCAGGAATGGCCTTTGGAAAGGCTAAGGTCTTTATTTTTAATTTGTTTGTGTCTTTACTAGATAAACATTTGTTCGGCAGCTGTTATATGCTAGGGGAAGAACTAAGTGCCATGTTTACAAACATTAATAAGAAATGGCTCCTGTTAGCCAGGCGTGGTAGTTCAGGTCTTGTGATCTCAGCCCTTGCCTAGAGCAGGAAGATTGCAAGTTTAGGACCAGATAGGCTACACAGTGAAGACCTGGTCTCAAGAAAAGAAAGGGAGTGAGGGGAAGGAGGAGACAAAAGGAAGGTGAAACTAGGGGATGGAAAGAAAGGGGCTGGAAGGGAAGATAGGATGGGAGGGAGAAGAGGGGAGGAGAGGGATGGAAAAAGGAGAGGGTCATGTCTTTAAGAAGCTCTAATGGAAAGAAGAAGTACTGTATGGTGATAAATGCCAGGATGGAGCACTATACAGAGGAGCATCATCCACTGCACAATGAGTGATGAGCACGTGGTCCAAGAAAGCTTCCTCCAGAAGAAGGTATTAGGTCTGCATTTAAAGCATAGCTATAAATTCATCTCGCCATGAAGACCGGTAGTACTATCTCAGCACAGGCAAGGGCAGGAAAGTTGAATGCTTGAAGGCAGAAAACCAATGGGGTGGGCACAGTTGAGTGAGAGGCAGTGAGGCTGGAGAGTTAGACAGGGTCACACTGGAGTCAAGGCCTCTGTTCCTTGCTGTGAAACAAAACTCTTCAAGAGTTGTCAACCCGGAGTAATAAGAGTGTGTCACTGCTTCAGAGAAGTCCATGTGGCTTAGTTGCAGGGGATGGGCAATAGAACAGGGGTGAAGAAAGAGGAGCTGTCAATGTGGTGCCTTGGAGTATAAATGAATGTCTCAAGTAAGGGAGTAGGAAAGGTTTGGAACCTCAGTTTCCAAGATGATGACAAATGGAAGGTGGGAATGGCTTAAGAGACAACTGAGTGATTAAAACATGAAGTAGCCATGTAAGAGTCATTCTGAGGGATAATGACTATTAGACTCTCTACCCCATCACCTAAGTTTGCATAAAGATTCTTAAGACAGGAGAAAAAGTGGTTTTTCTATGCACGGCACAATTAATTCTCATTACAAAAAGTTGCTCCTCGGATCAGTGTTCTGTTTCCTAGACTTCGGTCATTCTCCCAAAAGCACAAACAAGCAAAGAAATCCAAGATATCATGGCATCTTTTGCTATGTTGAATATTTTTTAATTGTGTCACACAAGACATTTCCAGCCACTTAAACAACTGTGTTTGCTGAAGTTTGATCTGTGCTGGGCACCAACATACAAGACACAGAGAGCCAGGCAGTGTGGTAATACTTTTCTTTGGGCAACCAGCTCTCTCTCTCTCTCTCTCTCTCTCTCTCTCTCTCTCTCTCTCTCTCTCACACACACACACACACACACACACACACACGCACAAGCACATGCAAACGCTCACACTCAAAAAAAAACCCAAAACTGACATGGACATATCTTATTAATTATGAAAGTTTAGCCTATAGCTTAGGCTTGTTCTTAACTAGCTCTTATAACTTAAATTAGACCATTTATATTAATCAACATTCTACCATGTGGCATTACCTCCCTTCCATCTTGCACCCCCTGTTTTCTTTCTGTGTTCCTGGTGTCTCCTGCTCGCCTAGGTTTCTCTTCCTCTTCCTTTCTCTCCCAGGAAGTCCTGTCTCTATATCCTGCCTAAGTAATGGCCATTCAGCTTTTTATTATACTAATCACAGCAATACATCTTCACACAATGTACAACTATCCCACAAGGCAGTACCTACTAAATACTGTACTAGTAGGCTGAGGTGGGAGGATTTAGAGTTCAAGACCTGCCCAGGTCACATAGTAAGACTTGGTATTAACCACCCAAGTAATAGTGGGAAGAAGCGGAGAGGA
The DNA here is from genome assembly GCF_018167655.1 of Microtus oregoni. NCBI lineage: Eukaryota > Metazoa > Chordata > Mammalia > Rodentia > Cricetidae > Microtus > Microtus oregoni. The sequence continues at coordinate 2,934,216 of NW_024543065.1, read as the reverse complement.
AGGGTGGAATTCAAATTCTCATGAGCCCATTTGTGTACTTTATGATTTATGCTTTTTCATGTTTATTGGCATACCTCTAGTATGGTCATCGAAAGTCACAGCAACAGCTCTCAAACTGTAGCATAAATAGGAATCTCATAGAGGGCCTGAACCCCGAGTTCCTGAGAGCCACTAGTGTGCGCCTGCAGCAATCTCCTGTGCTTCCAGCTTGGCTAGCCTGAGACCTGCATTCTGTGAGCCATCCTTGGACAAGATGGAGAGAGTGCAGCTGTGAAGCAATGCTGGTATCCACGGCATAGAATTGACGTCAGTGGGAATTACACAGCCCTCAGAGGTGTCGTGAGGTGACTTTAAGTGTTTATGCACGCTCGCCTCCCCCAACACACACACACAGCTCCTGCCTCCTGTTTTTCAGTTGATTCCCCGATGGGCACTGCTGTTGCTGTTTCCTCATGAGTTGCCACAGTTACAGCTCCTGATGAGGTCAAACAGTCCCCACTGGAGATCCTTGCCAGCTGGGAGCCAACGTTCCTTTATCTGAATTTCTGCTGTTCTCCCTGCACTTAAAGGATGAATAAACCGATCGCCTAGTCATCAGGAGAGGGAGGCAAAAGCTGCTGAATATTAAGAGACCCTGGAGAGACTGGTGGTCAGCTCAGGGCCAGTCATGCGCTTAGCCTGGACCACAATAAAGATAAATGGGTAAGAAACTGACTTGTACTAGCATTGGGACGCTAGCGGCTCAGTAATTGCTATGCTGATGGGTTCAATATTCTGTCTGTGGGTTCAAATCATGGCTCTTGTATAGGCGAAGTCTTTTTTAAATACTACTCGGCTTTTTGTGACTTTTGCCCTTAGGTATATACCATTTTATTTTTACATAGGAGATGTTCAAGCTAGAAATTCTTATGTAATTCAAGTATCAGATGAAGAAAGAGTAGTGGAAATGGAAAGAAGGGGCAAATATGAAGATTGTCAAACAAATAATAAAAGACTAGGTTTCTCCAGCAGGGAGTTGTGAGGAAGAGATTGATTGCAGGGTGAAAAAAAAAAAAACCTGAGGTTTATACCATCGGGTTTGCTTTCTTGCTTGCTTGTTTTAATTAAGAGAGTGATGACATCAGTTCCTGACATGGAAATTGTAGAGAGATAGAGAGATTGGTTCATGTTTAAAAAAAAAAAAAAAAAAAAAAACCAAAGCTGAGCTATGTTTTACAGTTGACCATGAGACAGCATAATAAAACTTTTGAAATATTTGCAAATCCATAGCTGGAATTTTGGTGAAAATGGTGTCTTAGGTGATAGTGGTGGGAGATCCTTACTTAAGTATTACTAATAATTGATAATTAAGACTTTATCAGTGGTGAGCTCACCAAGACAACTTCAATGAAAGGTCGGAGGATTGAGTGATAAACTCTAATATTCCTTCCAGAAGGACAGATAATTTCTTAAATATGTATTCTCGCATAGTGTTTCTGCGGATCTAAGTGGTATTCCTGGAACAAACCTAAGGCTAAACCCATAGAAGCTCCCCAAGCTCCCACATATAGTCCCGTGACTCTGCAGATGTATACACATACCTGAGGAGGAAACCTGACTCCGCTGCATGGTTTCAAAGTTGAACTAGGTGTTTTCAGGCCTCAGAAAAGCATAAGAAAGCAGTCTGCTGTGGCCTGTTAGCTGCCGTTAGAATGTCTGCAGATCTTCTCTTCCTTCCCATATCTTTCATGCCATGTGACACTGCGTGGGAATTCTTCCCAGCCACATGTGAAAGCCTCCCCTGAAGTTGGAAACCCAATGGTTTGGAAGAGATATTTGAAATAACTCAAAAGTATACAGCATAAACAAACTGGCCTTTTAGTATCAAGTGTACTAAATTAAAGAGACCAGATGCTTTGGTTGGCTTGGATCAGTCGGATTATGATTGGCTCTCCTTCACTAACCATTTTCTTCAGGCCTCCTCACCTCCCCCTTCTCCCTCCCTCCTTGCCTTTTTTCTCTCTAATGTTTTCTCCTCCCTCACCCCCCCCCCCATTTCTTACAAATCTATAAGCTCATCGTTCACAGCAGACATATCTTCCTGATAGCAACAAATGGCTTCTGAAAATAAGATTACGAATTTAAGTTGCCTAAATTTGCTTGCTAGAGACAAGGCCTAGAAGTGGGAATCACACCTTCTAGTATGTTCTATGTAGGATATGGAATCACACATACTAGGATGTTCTAAGTATGATGGGGAATCACAGATTCTAGAATGTTCTAAGTATGTTGGGAAATTTACACTTTCTATCATATTCTAAGTAAGATGGATTTTCCTGTGTAACAATTTTATTTGACTTAAAACATTAAGCAGTAACTCCTCCTACTTCACTGCTACTGAAGTGCATTATAAGATCTCCAAGAAATCATTTCAGCTCCTTCGGTCTGTCCTCCCCTATGAAGCCTACCAACCTCCTGAGAGAGAGAACCAGATCCAAATACCCCATTTTATTAAACATTAAAGGATTCTCCCTAGAACTGAGTGTTTTTTCCCTGGCACAGAAACGTGGTGGCCAAATCTATACCACCTCAAACAGAGTAAGACCTTGGAACATTCTAGTTGGTGTGGATTTAAATCCACATTCACCTAAAGTGACTGGAGAACCGCTTGAGGAATGTGCTTCCAACTTGAACTCTGAGGGGTTCTGTCGCAGGAGGGGAAATAAAGAAGAAAGTGGGGCTAGGGAAGAGAAATGCCACACAGAAAGCTGATGGCAGTAGACCCAGACAACATTAATATGCCATATCATTGTGATTAACACGCCATATAATTGGAGGCAATTTATGTGTCTGTGACTTAAGATAAACATTTGTAGTCTGGGAAAGAGGGTTGATGGTAGTGTAGCTAAAAGAAAGACCTGGGAAGCATATGTGCATAGTGTTCTGTGAGTGTTAGGAGTAAAAAAAAAAAAAAGTTGCCAGAGCCAGCAGTGGCCTCTGTACAGTGCACAAAGGAACATCAAAACTGATACAACTTTATCTTCTCCTTTTAGAGAGAGAAATGTTTCTTGTGCTTCAATAGATCAGTCTCAGAGTGCAGTTAGTTCCGATCAGTTCAGGGGTGGGGTAAATTTCATTTTCAAGAGAACCGTCTAGAAATTCTGCATGGCCTCATTTTGTCTCCAAAGCATTCATTGCTACCACCCTTCCTCTCTCCTTTCCCAACCAACTGTGGACCCCTGTGGCTTTGTTCGGGCATGCATGGGCTGGGCACCTCCTGGACCTGAATGTTTTCCTGTGTTGTTCCCAATCCTGATTGATCCCGACAATAACTCTTTCAAAGATGAAATACTGTACTAAACACATTTTAAAGATTCTAGCATCGCCATGGACCTCCATATCTTCTTTCTTGGTTACGGTTTTCTTGCAGCCGGGGTTTCATAAAATTCTCTTTGTGTTTTGGTGTGTCTTGTTATTAACAAGGATTTATGCAATACAAAGACAAAACCTCCTCCACTTTCTCTCCTAGATTATTCTAGTTTTTCAAAACTCATGGGGCAAATGTGTAGTCAAAGAAACCTCTTCGCGTCTGGCTGACTGTTGGCTTATGGGATCAGCTCGTGTCTCCAGGCAAATAAGGGAAAATGGGCTTCCATTGGTGAGATCCTGGCAACGCGGAGGGCACAGTGCTTAAGGGAAAGAAAAGGAGAGGGAAGCAAGAGAAAGCAGCTGCAGCCCTCAGAGGGAAAGGGCAATGAGGGCTCTCACCCGTTCTCAGGACAGCTTCTCTTCTGATCGTGGGACATCTCGTTAGGAGTTGAACTTACTGCGTTTCCCAACCCCCTGGAAGTTCTCAGCTTCACAATATTCTAACCCACTGGGCCACACTGAAAAGCAAGGGTCACCGAGCTGTAGAGGTAGACCAGCACTGTACGGGATCTACAGTGATCATTACGTCCAGCGCTTGAGGACTGCTTTTAAATTCTCCTCTGCAGAATGTCTGTCCATGAGAGTCTCACAGGGGCACCTATCACCCAGGTTTTACAAACTAAATGTGACGTTGTATTTGTTCATTTCCTACCCAGGTAACTCTAGCCTTTCTCAAGCAGACAGTTGCTCTGCGGCATTGCCAGGATCCCTCCACAACGCCTATTTATTAAAGGAGGGCTCATCTCGTGATTCTGCTTTCTGTATTTGGAGTGTATGCCTGGGTAACTGGGGTGATAAAGCGGACACTTAGTGACACTTTGAGGCCTCCTCTGCCGTAGTCTGATCATCTTCTCTGCATGAGTATTCTTTTTCCAGGTCTACCATAAAGTGCTGTAGCAGCAGGCTGCTTGTTTGTCCCGGCCACCCACAACTGAAATAATCACACAGAAACTGTATTAATTAAACCACTGCTTGGCTCATTAACTCTAGCTTCTTATTGGCTAACTCTTACATATTTAATTTAACCCATTTCTACTAATCTGTGTATCGCCACATGGCTGTGGCTTCCCAGCTAAAGTTCTGGTGTGTCTGACTCTGGCAGCAGCTCCATGGCATCTCTCTGACTCCAGACTTCTTTCTCCCAGCATTCAGCCTAGCTTTCTATGCCTAGCTAAGTTCTGTCTTGCTATAGGTCCAAAGCAGTATCTTTATTCATTAATGGTAATCACAGCACAAAGAGGGGACTCCCACATCAAAGTGTTATATGTTTTTCAATATTCTAATTTTTTAATGATTTAAAAATATATTTTAAGATCTTTGTCTTTTTCCTACCTTTTCAATCTTTGATGTCACTTTGGTTTCACAGTGGAACTTTACAGAAAGGCACATAACCCAGTATTGGCATGCGTGGAAAGCTAACCTCCTTTCTCCACTACACAATTACAATCATTAATGACAGCCTTGAAGCCCATCAGACTATGAGTGTGCATTTCACCCTGGACTGCTATTTACCTCTGATTTTTTTTGTTTTTGTTTTTGTTTTTTTAAGCTAAGGATGAAAGATACAGATAAGTCACTCAGAATTTAAAAAAAAAATAAAAAAGGTAAAATGGAAAGTCTTGTTCCTAGGGACTCAGCAAGAGCTTGAGAATGTCAGCAACTAAGTCCATGCATACTCAGGGCCAAGGTAGAGGGAGCAGCTGTTTCCAAAGAATATTGCTAAGCCAGCTGTTATGCCCATTGGCACAAGAGGGTGCCAATCACCACCCAAACTGTGGGAAGCAGATGCCAGAGGAAAGGGCCCTTCCACATGCCAACTAGAGAAGGCCCTCGTTGTTCTCGTGTGTCCAGTTTCTGTCTGCAATTAGTTATACACCCTTCACTTTCGGGTCACCCGTTCTCCCATCAGAGCCTGGGGTACGGGTGGCTCTCTCTCTCTCTCTCTCTCTCTCTCTTTCATTTTACATTGCTATTATCAATAAGTGTGCACTCTAGATGCTAGTTGTGGCACAGTTAGGCATTTCATGTTGATAGATGGTAAGGCAGGAAAGAAGCTGAAGACAGCTAATTCAGGGCATTCTGTGAATGAGTTTCCCAGAGCTCTCTGTGAACTGGACATGTTACTAATCAAAAAGTAGTACTTCAAAATATCCCCTAGAAATACTGTTATGTCCAAGCAGAGAGAGGGCAGAACATTCCTGTCTGATTTATTAACCTCGAAATAGAAAGAACAAGAGAAATTTTACTCCCAAATTATTCTAACATCAATTAAGTCAGTTCCAGAAATGTAAGTCCTTGTTAGATTTTTGTTTTTAGCATATATAAGCCTTGGGTTGCTTGTTTTTAAATCTAAAGGCATTAACCTAGACATACTATCAGAAAGCAATAAGCTTCAGAGAGCTAGGGAGGTGGCTCCAGCCGTATAGCATATGAGAACCCGAGCTCAGATCCAGCACCCTTGTCAAAAGCTGGGTGGTAGTGAGAAGAAAAGGATCACTTTAGCTCAGTGGCCAGCTCTGCTGCTCAGTTGGTGGGCTCCAGCTTCAGAGAGAGAGCTTGTCACAAAAAAAAAAAACATAGATGAAGAATGATAGAGGAACATAGCTAATATTCAACCTCTGCCTCCGCCCTCCACATGCATTGTGCATACATGCACACACATGCACACATGCATAAATATGGACACGTGCATGCAAACACACACATGTATAGAACACAATAGCATCAGTTCAATCATTCCAAAGCTTCTTATTTAAATATTACACAGTTTTCTCCTGAAGAGTAAAAAGACCACCAGCAGCAGCAGCAACAAAAATCCCTAAATGTACACTCCTCACTTGCCTATTTGGAGGGCAGTTTTCTGTGAGCTCCTTCAGCGAGTGCAATGCAATGTGTATCCGATACAAAGTTCCGTTACGGTTGACGCAGGAGGATCTTTCGCTTTTAGAGCTATCCTAGGAATATGAATAGTTTAATACATGAAACAATTACATTTTCCATGGTTTCAACAAGTCAGTGTCAGTGGGAGAAAGTCTTTCCCCTGAGTCGCACAAGGGACAGTGGGCAATCAGTGGCAAATCTTTAAGAGCATCTATCCTATTGCCAGTATACCAGTGTCCCCAGACCTAAAGACAAATGTCATTCTGAGAACAGCTTCCAACCAAGCCAGCAGGCTGCTAAGACTTCCTCCTGAAAACTGGACAGGACGGCGATGGAAGCTGAGGGAGACTGGGGGAATCGGGTTCCATGCAGGAAATAAAGAACCAAGTCACTCTCAGGTTGCAGGTGACCGCATGTTATTTCCATGAGGAGGGGAGAGATGAGAGGATGCCATGCAATGTTGAGCAGAAAACCCCATGAGAACACAAGATACTGCAGGAAAGCTGCTAACACAATATCAATTAGTTCACAATATCCATTAGTTGCAGCTTTAGTTCTGTGGTTTTGCTGGGTTAGATGCCCCGACCTAAGGAGAGGACAGGCCATGTGAAGATAAAAGACAGGGACACATTAACATGTTCAAAAGGCGATGCACACCACCACACATGTCAAAAGGTAAAATAGACTTAAAGTAAATTGGACAATCGGCATGCTATGCCCAGAATAGGGAAATCTACAGGTAGATGGAGAGTTGGGGTTTCTTAGTGCCTTGGATTAGACGCTGGAGAGATAAGAAGGTAACAATGAAGGGGTCCAGAGTTTCTTTCCAAGTGATGAAAATATTTCAAATTGACTGCGGTAGTGGTTGCACACGTCTATGAATATACTAAAACCATTGAATTGTGCGCTTAAATGGGTGGGTTGTGTAAGTATGTAAATTAAATCTCCATAAAGCTGTCATTGAAAAAAATGGGAGGTCATAAAATGTGGTAGGGTAGGGGAGCCAAAGAAATAAAAGAAGAAATAAATATTTCAGGAGTGGATCTTCTTCCCCCGGTCCCAGGCCCAGTGTGTACTTCTTCGCAGCTACTCACAGAGAGCTCTAAAGTGTCCCTGTCCACCTAGAAACAGCGGCACAAGAGTCATTGTCTCGGGAAAGCACGGACGCCTCGCCCTCTGCTCCATCCAAAGCCTACCCACTCTGAGGGAGCCGTGAGCGTGTGCGGGATCATCCGCCTTTTTCCCCAGACAAAAGTGCCTCCGTTTACAACAAGACGCACTCTGGAGTAAAAAGGGTAGACGTTCAAGCTTGCCGACTGTCTCTCATAAATAACAAAAAAAGATTGGCACAGGGCAGGCTTCACCAGAGACTAGCGCATTTATGAAGTTTTTCAGTTTGAATTTATTACAAGCGGCCAATAAATAAATGGTTCCACGCTTTCAAAAAGCGGAGAAAATGGAAGACTACTACAAACAAGCGCGTCTACCTCCTGCAATTTGGTCCATTTCCCCTGCTCCCTTCTTGGAGAAAGATCCAATTGTTCACTTGATGACCCTGGTACCCAAGATATTTTCTTTGGGACCATCTTTTGAATATTATTTTTGCATAAAGCCAAGTAAATGAACGGGGAAGTTGAAAAGCATAATGAGAATGTTCCATCGGCACTCTTGTCGTTTTCTGGATGCCGAGAAGCAAGAAATGAATGCAAACAAGTTTGCCAAAGGGAACACTTGATGCCTCTTTATATAAGGCATATTCCCAAGTGGGAAAGGTGCTAGGATAAAATAAAGTAGCAAAATATTTATTGAACATTTCAAGTTTGTGGAATATATTTACTACACTTAGAACCTTTACTCTCAAAGATTCACATTCTAAATTGTGTGTGTGCACTTCTCATCCCAATTTTCTATCTTTATTGCAAGGAAAAGATACGTTCAGATGTTCAGAATGAACAACAAATATTCTGCCCCCCACCTAGCCACTGGTTTTCCAAACTGTCCATCTTCATGATAACCATAGTGATTGCCAGTGATCACAGAGACCCTCTGAGATGCTGCAAGACACTGGTATATTAGTATTAACCTTGAATGACCCAGAAGGGACAGCTCACTTTATATCACCAGAGATACCATTAGGATGGTAGTAGCATGGACGCCATCAGGGATGGTGCCCTCTCTTAAGGTAGAATAGCCGGGGGTGTTTCTGTGGGGCCACAAGGAAAGGTAAACGTGGGTAGAACTTCAGTGTTGGAGAAAACAGCCTGCTAAAAGTTCTAGAAAATACCCAGAAGGAATCCAATTTCTTCTCATGAATTTAGAGAATACATCCTTTTATTTGAAAAGATGGCATCCTTCTGGAAATGGCTCCGTAGATGCTAGACTAACAGTAGGCTTTCTGACTTCACCGGAGTTCCCTCCGAATTTGAATTGTGACTTATTTATAGTACATAACATGAAATGTGTTTGCTGCATTTTTAATCTTGTCAGTAGATATATCTTAACAGTAGCGCATTTTATTTATTACTGTTACAGTTTTGCTTTGAGTGTGAGGATGAGTTGTTGTTGCTGAAGTCCTCCCTCAGCTCGGGTTTGGCCAACTGGAGAAAGCGTGGGCCAGCCACAATCCATCCGAGCAGGCCACACTGGAGGGCCTTGGGTTTGGCTGCACAGCTGGGCTTCTCCTTGCAAGGCCAAGAGGTTGTCTTTCACCGCAAACAACTTCCCTTCCTGTCTCTGTCTCCCACTCCTTGCTCCCAAAGTCCCTCTCACCGAACAAATGGCTTCACCACTTTTTCTCTGTTTGTTCCCCTGGCCCTTCCTTTTGCATAACCTTTAAGAAGTTAGCACTTTGCATTTTCTATGCCCTTTAAAAAATACTCTGCCTGTCAATTTGTTCCACAAACTTCTCTTAACTCCCTAGAGCAGTGAGAACCAGTGCCCCCAAACCAAGCATGTAGATTCTAAGACAGAATTCCCAGCTAAAGGTGGCACCCCACACACCTTTGCCTTGGCCTCCTATGGTCTTTTTATTTGGGTGGGTGGTTTGGGGTGTGTCCTTTAAAACATGTGCTCAGTGACAAAGTGGGTTATGCATCTGTAGTTCTCAATAACATCTCCCCATTGACGTCACTGGGAAAGCTGTAGAAACTCACTCCTGACCAATGAAATCAGAGTATCTGACTGAAAACAGATTCTACGCACCAAGTACTGTAAAGATTACAGATTGCACATAAACCTAGCCAACATTTACAATGATACATGTGGTAACAAATATATCAGACATGAAAAAATTAAACAGCACTGTAAGAAAATGTCTCCAGGATATCATCTGGTAGCGTAAACTTGTCATTGTATTATGTTGCTCATGGTGATATTAATCTCTAATAACAAAAAGTCTGAGTATAGTAGACTCATAGTGCTAGTCAGTGAACATCAACTGAGAATAAACAATGTGGCTTATTTTTCATCTGCAAAATAAACATTTTAATATATTTGGAATCTCTTTTTCTCAAATTTAGACAGGTTCAGTTCTCAAGCTCAGTTTAAAACCATGTAATTGGATTTAAACTTCAAGAATTTCTGGGTTCATAAGTCACATAGGATGGAGTGGTATGGGGCAGGTCACCCCAAAATAAAATGTTGTCATTTTCTTAAAATCAAGGTAATGTATGTATGGATTCATCAAAAAGAGATTCTAAAAAATTATATACAGCTTGCTTGATAAAGTCAGAAAACTCTAAAAGACAAATTTATTGTGATGGATAATTATTCAGCTAATATTATTTATACAATTTGTATTTGTCTATTGCGTACTTACAAAGTAATAGAAGATGTGGGTGGATGAAGTCAATCCATGGCCCCATGGGCTATAAACCACTCTCCGCCTTCCTCTCTGAAGCCAGGAAAATGACCCTTCTCCAGGGGTCTCTGTGTTCACACAGTCCTCAGGAGAGTGTGCAACTGATTATTGAGGAAAGCACATGGAAGGGTAGGGAGTAGAGTGAGAAAGGACACAGTATCCCGCCTGTCACCAGTGGAACAGGACACTCAGTGTCAGGTCTGACTAAAAGGAAAGCTAACATGTTCCTTAGGCAATCTCTTGGTGGTAAACCGGACTCGCTGAACATAGCAGACAATGAGGACTACTGAGAACTCAAGAACAATGGCAATGGGTTTTGATCCTACTGCTCGTACGGGCTTTGTGGGAGCCTAGGTAGTTTGGATGCTCACCTTACTAGACCTGGATGGAGGTGGGTGGTCCTTGGACTTCCCACAGGGCAGGGAACCCTGATTGCTGTTTGGGCTGACGAGGTAGGGGGACTTGACTGGGGGAGGGGGAGGGAAATGGGAGGCAGTGGAGGGGAGGAGGCAGAAATAAATAAAATTAATTAATTAATTTTAAAAAAGTAAAAAAGTAATAATAAAATCCCTTCTCAGCAGAACAGCCAGCCTGAGTGTCTAAAATCTTTAGGCAGATCACGTCACACTTTCTCAAAACTCTTTTACGTCTTCCTACCTCACTCCAAATCCTCAACTCTCTGCCACCCCTCGCCTCTTTCTCCATTCAGACTTTTTCCATCCAGACTGTAATTGAGATTTGTAATCGATTTCTGGTTGTGTGGCAAAATAACTAATAAGAAACAATTGAATAAAGAAAAGGTTTATTCTGGTTTATGCTTCCAAGGGAAGCATTTAGTCATAGTGGGAAAGGCACAGCAGGAGGAAAAGTAGACTGGCTGATCTTATTTCTGGTCAGGAAGAGAAGTAGAGAGGCCTACAAACCCTCAGTGATCCACTTCCTCTAGCAAGGCTCCGCCTCTTAAACGTTCCACAACCTTCCCAAACAGTACCACCAGCTGGGGACCCAATGTTCAGACACATGAGCCCAGGGGGACGGTTCACATTCAGACACAACAAAGAGCAATGCCTGGAACATTAGAACTGTGCTCCCCAAAGTTCTACAGACTGGAAGGTCCACGAGCAAGGCACTGACAGACTGTGTCTGGGGAGGTCTCTCTGTCTCCTCAGATGGTACCTTCTGTGTAGTTCACACAATTTATATTACCCTTCAACATGAATTTTGGGAGATGTCCTGGTTAATTTGGGGGTCAACTTGATACACTTAGGAAGAGGGAATCTCAAAGGATTATCTGAATCATATTGCCCTGTCGTCATTGTCCGTGGCCATTTTCTTGATTGCTAAGTGATAAAGAGGGCCCAGCCTACTAGGCAGTACCAGGCCTGGACAAAGGAGGTAAGTAAATGAGCATCTCTTCAGACCTGGCTCTTCTTATTTCTCTCTTGTCATCTCGTCGCTATCTCCTTCTGTTTGCCAGCATCCACCCGGCCCCGGGACTTGCCTTAGCCTGCTGTATCAGTCCCTTACCGTCTTACATACACTCTCTAAGCCTAGTACGGTCATGCCAGGCAGTTTCAGGGCTCCTCCCACAGTTCATTCAAATGTCTGCTTCAAGTCACCCAAGGCCCACCTTCTTTGACCCCCGCCCTGTGCAAACTGCAGGGCATATCCCAGGCATAGTGGAGGCCCCCATGCCCTGGCTTATCCCTTCCCCACCACTTCATCCTCTGCATTGCCTGACTTCCCTATAGAAGGCAATTCACCTGGTGGTTTTTCTTTATTATTAGTCTTTCCTCTAGATTTGAGCAAGCATGTTTTGTCTATTTCATTAGCTGTTGTAATCTCAGAGTCCATAGTAGGACCTGGAACATAGGAAACAACGGAAAACATGCTTGAGGAATAAGTACACAAACATCCAGTTGGTGTGCAGGAACCCCCCCCATTAAAACCCGATACATAAATTTAATCGTACAGGATAAGAATACCAAGGGTGAGGGTACCAGTGAAATAAAATCAGGTTCTCTAAGCTCCTTCCTATACTAAGATTCTAATTTAAACATTACACACATGTGCACACACACACACACACACACATGCACACACACCACAGGGAACAGTGTACACCTATCTATCCCCCGTCATATCAAAATATACTTAGAAAATATTTTTCATATAAAAACAAGTTTGAGAAATGCTGTTTGATCTCAAACGCTTGGATATATACTGTACATTAACATACCGAAGAATCCAAGAATTCTTACAACTGAAAAAAAAATGTTAGTTTTGTTAAGCCTCCTCATTTCTCAAACACATCTGATTATAAGACCCTCTAATTCACACAAAGTTTAATTGTATATCAAGGAATAATGTTCTTGCTTTTAAAGCACTGCCTTAGACTTTTATGATAACACCAGTAATATTATTTTCTTCACATACGAAGTAGAAGATTCATTGGAATTTTGATGTTATATGTTTGATATTTATATGGCAATAATAATCAGAATGTTCCTAATAAAAAAGCATTATTGTAAAATTATTGGCAAAGCATTTAATCCATGCTAGTTCACTTGATTTCTACCTCCTCTGGGATAGAAAGGCAGATCTTACTATTCCTACTGAACAAAACATGAGATTTAAAGAAGCCCAGAATGGGTAAGGACACAGCTAATGAGCATCCCATTAAGCTACTTCCTTGGAGGTCCAGTTCTGCATGCCATATTATGTCAACCCTCTTCAACAATGAATCTCAGCTCTCACTTCAGGCCAAGGCATCTCTGAGTAGGATTGTTCCCATTAGCTAAAGACACGGGCTGCATGGCCAGTCCCTTTGGTCTCACATCTGGCTTCAGGCTTGCTAGCCACGGGCAAAGAAACTTCCCATCCTTGTCTCTCACGGCATGGTCCTGATGTTAGTATCTATCTAAGGGAGTTATTAAGGAATTAAATGAGCTCATTCGTGGAAAACACTTCAAACACCACCCAGCTCACAACCGAAGGCTCAGTAAGCGATGGTCATTACTACGGAAATATCAGTTACTGTTTCTAATGACAACATGATGTTCTATAACGTGGGTATAATATGATGGATCCCACCACTTCCCTACCAAGTCCGGTTTGTTCCATCTGTTTCCTTTCTGAAAAACAAACAAAACAAATGAACAACACTCAGAGCTTCAAAGAATCCCAACTGCCACAGAGGCCTGGAATGCAGAACCTCAAATGTTTCCTGGTGCTGAGCCGGCTCCAAGGGTGAATGTGGTGGCCTGATGTCCCCTCTTATGGTGGCAGGCTTGGTGTGGAAGTCTCCTAAGAATGGGCCATCTCATGGGACCGAGAGTATTTCCCATCCGTGATCATCAGCATCTTTTCTTAGAGTATTTTGGCAAGCTTGAGCTTGTTCCCGGCCAGAATCAGGAAGTCCAGGAGCACGTGTAAACAAACAACTGCATGAAAATGGTCTCCCTCAATGCTTCCGGTTTGCAAAGCTGGAATGGGTTGTATCTTGCTAACAATATTAATTCTTGTTGATATGCCCAAATTCAATGTTTCCAGTTTGCAATGTTAGAATGGGTTCTATCTTACCAATAATATTAATTCTCATTGATAGGCCCATCTTCAATGCTTCCGGCTTGCAATGTTGAAATGCATTGTATCTTTCTAATAATGTTAATTCTGGTTGGTATGCACATCTTATCCTCCCAACAAACACTTTTCCTAATCGAGATTTCCATTAGACTATTGTTTTGTTCTTGATGTATATCTAAGTAATAGAAGCAATTAAACAAGTTATTATTATACTTTACAACATTCCACAGATGTAGTCATGACCTGGACTGTTCTTTCCTCAGAGCAATTTTCAAATTATATTTTATTATTCATAGGGATTACTGATGTTTTTAATGCCAACATGATGCTTTCTAAAAGTCTCTTCATTTCGATCATTATAGACTGTAATATATAATAATATATACAAGCAAATGCTACGTATAGATGAAGCACCGCTTGTTGTAAACCTATGGCATTCAACTTCTCAGGACTAGTGAGATGGTTCACCAGATAAAGACTCTTGTCACCAAGCCTGGCAGTCTGTACTTGATCCCAAGGACTCACACAGAAAAAGAAAAACAGTGCCCCGGAGTTGTTTCCTGACCTCCTTAGAAAGTCTGTGACACACACACACACACACACACACACACACGTACACACACAGAGAGAGAAATAAAAATTCTTAATGTAAAAAACAGACGGTAAAGATTTTTTTTAAAGGCCATGAATTTGAAAAGGGATGAACAGAGGTTACACAGAAGAGGGAAGACAGACAACAGGGAAACTATGTAATTAAATTTTAATTTAAAAAACTTACAAATACATAGTAAAGCAATAATCCATTTATCACTGGAGTCAAGTACAGACTGCCAGGCTTGGGGACAAGAGTCTTTAGCTGGCGAACCATCTCACTAGTCCTAAGAAGTTGACAGGATGACCACAGAATCTAATGGACTTTATCCAGTCACTATCCCACCTGCTCTTTTTGTTTGAATCTATGTATTTTTAATTTTTTAACATAGCAAACAAAATAATAGGTCTCATTGTGACATTTTCTTTCTTTCTTTTTATTTATTTATTTATTAAAGATTTCTGTCTCTTCCCCGCCACCGCCTCCCATTTCCCTTCCCCTCCCCCAACCAAGTCCCCCTCCCTCGTCAGCCCAAACAGCAATCAGGGTTCCCTGCCCTGTGGGAAGTCCAAGGACCACCCACCTCCATCCAGGTCTAGTAAGGTGAGCATCAAAACTGCCTAGGTTCCCACAAAGCCAGTACGTGCAGTAGGATCAAAAACCCATTGCCATTGTTCTTGAGTTCTCAGTAGTCCTCATTGTCTGCTATGTTCAGCGAGTCTGGTTTTATCCCATGCTTTTTCAGACCCAGGCCAGCTGGCCTTGGTGAGTTCCCAATAGAACATCCCCATTGTCTCAGTGTGTGGGTGCACCCCTCGCGGTCCTGAATTCCTTGCTCGTGCTCTCTCTCCTTCTGCTCCTGATTTGGACCTTGAGATTTCTGTCTGGTACTCCAATGTGGGTCTCTATCTCTGTCTCCTTTCCTCGCCTGGTGAAGGTTAATATTCAGGAGGATGTCTATATGTTTTTCTTTGGGTTCTCCTTATTTAGCTTCTCATTCATAATATGATGTAGGATGTCCTTCTGTATATATGTTGCTTTATTGGCTAATGAATAAATCTGTTTTGACCAATGACTTAGCAGAATAAAGTCAGGCAGAAAATCCAAACAGAGATATATAGATAAGGGTCATGGAGATGCCATGTAGCAGCCAAAGGAGAAAGACGCTATCCTCAGAACCTCTCTGGTAAGCCACAGCCTCGTGACGATACACAGATTAATAGAAATGGGCTACTTTTTAAGATTCTTACTAAGAGTTACTTAATAAGAAGCCTGAGCTAATTGGCCAAAACAGCTTTATTCATCAACCAATAAAAGCATCATATGTACAGAAGGGCATCCCACATCAATAATTTCTTCCCATTTTAAAATCGTATGTGTTTGAGTATGTGCACATGCACGCACAGCTGTCAGTCCTTACTTCTACCTTGTTTGAGACAGTCTCTTGTTCTCACTGTGCACACCAGGCTAGCTGGCCCAGGAGCTTCTGGGGATTCTCCTGTCAATGCCTCCCATCTCACAGTAAACATCCTGGGATTATAGACATTCACTATGCAGACTGACTCTGCCTGGGTACTGGGAATCTAAACTCTGGTCTTGACCTTGCAACCTCCCACCCAAGCCATCCCTGAGTCCTGTTTCTTTCAGCTCGGCACACTCTCTTCTGTGGTAGAAGTTTGTTCTCCTCCCACACCGTGGCTACCCCTTCCTTACAAGCCCCTTGTGTTGCAAGACAGTAATTGCTACTTGAGTTACGAACCGCTGAATCTTTGGTTCTACCCCCTCCTCGTTCCCTTCATCAGCAGCTTCACATAGGCCTATAACTTTCTCTTTTTTTGTATTTACTTAAACTAATGTTGTGATTTTTCATTACATTGTTAACTTTATGTATTTTTTTCCTCAAACTTTTTTTAATATTCCATAGCTCTTCTTGATTTATAAAGTGATTTCTGCTTCCTAAACATTCTCTCTGAGCCCAGACTCCTGCACATTTCTCTTTGAAATCTCAGTAGTACACTCGGTGTAGCCAAAGTCAAGTGAGTGAACTCTTTCTCCAAGCAAGGTCTCTCTGGAATCGTCTTCTTCTGTGATTACACTGTCATCCACATATTTCCTTCTTCCTCTGTCCTGCCATACAGTTCCTCACGGCATCGTGTCTGTTTATCCCCACTAACATCTCTAAGATCACCCCAGGCACCTTCACCCTCCTCAGCTGCCATCTTCTCTCACCTACTGCAGTCACCTCTTAAAGAGTCACCCCCCATGGTTTCTCACCTGGTCTCCTGCAGCCATCCCCTAGAGGGTCATCCCTCCTGTGGTTTCTCACCTGGTCTCCCGCAGTGATCCCCTAGAAAATTATCACTCCTCTGGCAAGGTGAAGTCCTTACAAATTTCTTAACATGAAATCAGTCTCTTCTGTCCCACTAGCCAAAGTTACAGTGCTGTGTTTCTGAATAGGCTGTCCTGCACTGTCCCCTCCAGGAAGCTAAGCTCCATAGGTTAAGACCATTTGTAAGGTTTCTAACCATAATGTCCACCCTCCACAACTATCAAGTACCATCGGCATCGCTTACATTAAATAAGGTTTATAAAATGAGAGGCAAGCACTAACTTCTTTTTATGAATTCTCTTTTTCTGTGATTGGCACAACTGTTTAATTATGCAAATACAGGCATGTATATTGTCACTTATATACATATATAGGCCATATATACATATCTAATATATGCATATGTATGTCTTTCCCTGAGGCTTGTTCTCCCTCGTCCCCAATATTCATTCACTGACTTTCTCAGTATCCTTCTCTTTCCTACTCTTTCATCTCTCTCTTCCCCTATAACTTCTCCCATATATATGAATAAATTTTTCCCCAGAAATCTAACATGATCATCAGATGGAAAAGCATCTTTCTGGTGATTTCTGAAAATTACACTTCTAACTTCAATTGTTTATATGTATCCACAGAAATCTTGCTTTTTGGAAACCAAGTATGAGATTCAAATACTTCCAAACATTGTTCTAATGTACAATTGTCTTTTAAATGCAAAACCTGTGTTTATATTAAAAATCAAGACTTAAAGTTACATGACTTAAAAAGTAAACGCTTCTCTTTTCATTCAGATGGAACCGGTAGGAAATTGTTTTCATCTAGAGCATTTGTGAGATATTTATATCATTTCAGAAAGTTTCACAATGCTTCTGAGAGAGGAACCTGAACCCAGCCCTTCTGGAATAACTGTTAGGTTCTTTTTCTGGTGGATGCTGTACTTACTCCTTGGCCTGTTTCTCTTCTGGCCTGTCAATTATCTGAGGGCCAAGAGGCTAGCTTACGTACCCTTCTGTATCCCCTTTCCCTTCTACTCTCTAACATTTGGTTTAATGTTTCACACGATCATTTGATGAAATGAACCAAATTAGCACCCGCTCCGAGCCAGCTTCAGAACTGGCTGGCTGACTCTCAATTCTTAAAAGCAGAAGAAAATTCCAGGATAATCTTCAAGTCACACTACCTGGGCCTCAGGGCTCCTGAGCCAAGGGCAGCACTGCACGTGCGCTGGAAAAAGCACTAGGGACCACATTCTGCTCTCCTCAGGGCATAGTTCTCATACCCACTTCTCTTCACCAGGCGTGCCCAGCAGAAAAAGGAACAATACAGACCTGACAGATCAAGCCCGGATCATTACCCTGAACACCATTCTGGGTAATCCTCATTGAGAAGAGGAACACTGAGCTCCCAGCCTGGTCTAATGTGACTCAGTCACTTACCCTAGGGGAGGTTGTTATGGGGACCTCAGACATAGCAAGTTGTCCTGACAGCTGTTGACGCTTAGAGAATCCTTCTAAGTCTTAGGGTAGCAAGAGGAGGGGCCTCAGAATATCAGAAGAATAATCCCCCGAAGGCTGGATTATTTGGATGCTTGTTACCTGCTAGGTATGGTGTTGAGTATTTTGTATATAGACTATCTACATAAAGTAGCAGACTTGGCTTTGGAGAGGTTCTGGGGGCAAAGGCATTGCCCTGGAAGGAGCACAGAGCTTACTGTGTGTGAGCTTATTGCAAGTGAGCTTTCTTACTTAAGGCAGACCCCTGGCACTTGGTCCCTGAATAACCTCAGGTTGTTCTCCTCAACCCTTGTAAAAAACCTGGTTCTGTGTGTTCTTTTAAGTTCTTCACCATCTCCTTGGAATTCTCCTTAGACATTCCTGCTGCTTCTTTTTCAATAACCTTTTTATTAGACTCCTGTATTCCCAGGGATTGGAACTTTTTTCCTCTCTCCTATTTTCCTCGGAAACACTGTCAAGCTGAAAAATGAGAGCGGCTCCTGTTGCTATAGTCTGGGTGCAAACCTGCCTCACCTGCTCTGGAAGCTGAAGCCCTGCTGTTTACATGCTTACCTTCCCAGCATTCAAGTCCTAAAATACACATTTGTCATCAGGCGTTTAATAACCCTAAGCTAAGGGTGCAGAGTGCATTGCTTGGTAATAGTATTCTTTCTTTTACACATGCAAAGAAAACGTTATTTTGCTTCTATCAAAAGCCTGGTTTCCAGATACCTAACTGTCAGTTTCTTTTTGCTACATAAATGTTTTTCAACCATGACCCGGAACTGCATAGCTACTAAAACTGAGCCGTCAACAAACAGCAGTCCTTCTTCTTAGGCAATCTGACGAACAGTCCTCTGCCAGACACAGCCTGTAGCACGCAAGAAACTTGAAGATGAAGCCGAACCTGAAAGTATGTGCCCATGACCCCAGAAGTTGGGGGGATGAGGCAGGAACATCCTGAGTTTGAGGTTCTTGTGGATGACATAATGAGTTCCAGGCCAACCTGAGCTACATGAGACCCTACCCTAAAGAATAGCGGAAAATTAGAACCGTCTGGGGAAAATCTGGGTCTAATCAGCCTCACCGTTTCTCTTGTGTAAGACAATAACACTCAGACAATACTCTCTGTCTATGTTACGTATCCAGGCCATTTGTACTATCCCAAAGGTCTACAGATGATTAAACTGTACATCCAACCTTCCCTTGGTTAAGCTGGTTGAGCATCCATGGAGAACCCGTTCCTTTAACTAACCCTGAAAGTAAACAGTCTTGCAACACAGGCAATGCTGTGTGGTACCAGTTCATGTCTGGGCTGTGGGGATCTGGTTCTCCGTCTTCATTTTCCTGGAGACAGCAGCGACATGACTTTGTAACGTGCACAGGCTGCTCGAGGGAATGAATGACTTTCTGCCCAGGCATTGCTTTCTCCACCGTGTTTGGATTGCTCTAGGGTCCCATGTTTTTGTTGCCACTACCATCTCCTTCCAATTCACTGTTGACACCCCTGCCATGACTCCCCGTCTTGTGCTCCCAGAAACCCGTCTCTAGCAAGGTCATTGTCACCATCCTCCTTCTTCTCAGATGTCCTAGGAGCACGGCAGCCACTGCTCTGTCCCTGCCTTAGGCCCTCTGCTCATCCTAAAATGACCTTGGCACCACTGGATGGGGCAGGAGTCTGGTCCTTGTCATATGGCCCATGTTTCAGCCACTGTGAGTTGTCATCACTGTGGGTCTCCACCCTCCCTGCCAGTTACATAAGAGGCCACATCAACGTTTGCTCCCTAGCACCGGCTTTTATTAAACAGACACCGTGTGAGAGGCCAAGTGGGCAAGAAGTCCATCCGGAGCCATGTCCCCTGGGAGGGTCAGGGACTGTCTCTGGGTCTTGGCTCCCGGAATGACTCAGCTCAACCCTCTCTGCCTGTGTTTGCAGCCTTCAGGACCAAGGACGACATGTTATGTTTTCAGCTCCGTAGGAGCAAAAGAGCAGCAGACCTTTCAAAATAAGAATTCCCTTGCTGTTTGCTTCCTCTTGGAACACAATGAAAACGGACTGAGGACACGACTCTGAGCTGTCAGCGCTTCCTCCCAGCTTCCACCGCACCTTTCCTCTGCCAGGAAGAAAATAAAACAAAGCTGCTGGAGTTAAACAAGGGCTTAATGAATAGTCAAAATAATTGTTTAGCTTGGATATAAGGCCCTCCGCAAACAGATGATTGCCCAGACCGGGGGCCAGGAAGAACAGCCCTACAAGGCTACAAGGACACCACTTGTTCTGTCCTGAGCGCAAAAGCCCAGTGGCCTTGGCTCTCCTGAGGACGCCCTGACTCTCCTCACCAGCATACTGAAGCAATTCAGCCTCAGAGGGACTCACGGAAGCAAGAGTGGAAGAGAACCTTCCGTGTAGATAAACATATGCTTAAAACGTCCATCTTCCTCCAATAGCAAGAAGGCCCGTGACAGGGCATGTCCAGTTTGCTTTTATTCAAATTCATGTTGAAAACTTTCTAAGATACATGCTGCCTCTTGCCTTCCTGATGGTTTAAACATGGTTTAATTCTCTCCACAAACATTTGCTACCTCTAAGGGCTGTCACGCCGTTTAAGAGTCGTCAGGTCCTCAGACTATAACTGCAGCCGTGCACACAGAGGCGCAAGCCCTGAAGCTGATTCTGTCTGCTACGGCTATTGTTTGGCATTGCTCCTGTTGATGTTTTCTGTTCTGGTTTTTATCTAAGTGTCTTCCATAGCAACGTGTTTGCTGCTGTCTCTTTCCACAAAGGTGGGGGTTCCTTCTAAAAATTCTGCTTAACTGAGAACTCAAATAAGTTCTTCACACACCTAATCAGTGCTGCTGAGTGATATTTCTAGTAATTGTCTTCCATTCCATACTGGAAAGGGGCAGACAACCTGCTGATCCAGAACAGCCATTCCTACTGCCATTCTAACTCCTACAGCCGTTCTTGCTGAAATGGTCTTGGAACCTAGTTAACTAAATCTTGGGTATTCAGTATTCAGTCTGCAGGAATTATGATGGTCACATACGTTATTCATCATCAGGTAGGAATCAGAGCATACATTAGACAAGGAAAGGCTAATGTTTAACAGTCTGAGCAATTTTCAATGCAGATAACATAGGAAAGATGTCAAGAACACAGACTCAGGGTCAGCTGAGTCCAAATGCAAATTCTTACTAACCTCTATCAAGTGTGCACGCATCAAATTTCCATTGACTTTCATTTCCTCAGCCACAAAATGTTCTGATGACAACCATATTAATAACAATGAATGATAATAATACCTACCTCAAATTGTTGGGTTGATAATAATTGATAATGACATAATGCAAATAAAATGCTCAGCACAGCCTAAGTAGCCAATAAATGTTGGTCATATTATTTTCACATATTGTAATGTCCTAACAATGAATCTCGTAAAGGGAACAAAGTTCCTGTAATTATGTAAGTTAAATTGTAATTATAGGCTTGTCTAGTGTATGTATGTGACTATGACCACATGCCGGTCCTATGAGCACAGGAATCCCCTGATTCCTAGTGTGTGTTTTTCCCCTCCACCCTCTCGGCTGTGTATTGTTCTCCCCAGTTCCCTTAAATCTAAAGTCTTCCATGGCATGGCATCCCTGTGTCTCGCATCCATAGATGGGCAACAGTGATGAACCCTGTTCAAGGTTTTAAATCAACATCAATATCACACGGAAAATTTTTCTCATAAAATTCAGAGAAAATGGTACCCTCATAACTACAAATTCAAAAGCAATTCTTTGCATACTGAAAGAAAATACTAAGAGAGAAGTCAATTCAAATAGCAAGCTTAAAACCTCTGAAAAAGCCCAAGGTGTGACTAAGCCCAAAGGTCAACAAAGCCACAGACCGAAATGGCTTCACAAGAACACTTACAGTCTCATCCACGGTCTTAATTAGGGTTACTATTTTTTTATTGATTTTTATTGAGCTCTACATTTTTCTCTGCTGCCCTCGGGAATCTCCCTTTTCCCATGGTTCCCATGCTCCCAATTTACTCAGGAGATCTTGTCTTTTTTTATGTCCCATGTAGATTAGATCTATGTATGTCTCTCTTAGAGTCCTCATTGTTGTCTAGGTTCTCTGGGATTGTGATTTGTAGGTTGGTTTTCTTTGCTTTATGTTTAAAAACCACTGAAGAATGAGTACATGTGATAATTGTCTTTCTGGGTCTGGCTTACCTCACTCAAAATGATGTTTTCTAGCTCCATCCATTTTCTTACAAAATTCAAGATGTCATTATGTTTTTCTGCTGTGTCATATTCCATTGTATAAATATACCACATTTTCTTTATCTATTCTTTAGTTGAGGGGCACTTAGGTTGTTTCCAGGTTCTGGCTATGACAAACAATGCTGCTATGAACATAGTTAAGCCCATGTCCTTGTGGCAGGGTTGAGCATCCTTTGGATATATACCCCAAAGTAGGGTTACTATTGATGTAACAAAATGCCGTGAGTGAAATACAAGTTGGCAAGGAAAGGATTTGCTTGGCTTACACTTCGAATTCACTGTTCATCATAGAAGGAAGTCATGATAGGAACTCAAACAGGGCAGGAACCTGGAGGTCAGGAGCTGATGCAGAAGCCATGGAAGAGTGCTGCTTACTGGCTTGTTCCTTATGGCTTGCTCAGCCTGCTTTCTTACAGAACCCAGCCCAGGGATGGTGCCGCCCACAATGGGCTTGGCCCTCCCCATTAACCACAAATTAAGAAAATAACTTACAGTTAGATCTTATGAAGGCATTTCTCAATTGAGATTCCTTCCTTTCAGATAACTCTAGTTTGTGTGTCAAGTTGACTAGCCAGCATAGCTATGCATACATGTTTTAATTTTTTAATTAAAATAGAATTATGTCATTTTCCTCTTTCCATTTCCTCCCTCCAACTCTTTCCATGCACTTTGTCTTGGTCTGTCTCAAGTTTTCTATTTCTTTAACTCTTGTTTTACACACACACACACTTAAATATGCAAACACAACTTTCATAGTCCACATGACGTTGCTTGTATGTATGATCTCAGGGATGAATTTTTGATATTGAAAAAGTAATTCCTGGGCTCTTCCCTAGGGAAGACAATTCTTCTGCTCTCAATGTTCCTTAGCTGCTTATAGTTCTTTGTCCAGTGTTGAGGTCTGGTAAGATTTCCCCCTTCCATGTATTAGGATGTCTATTTGTGTGATCCTTGTTCAGGTCTTGCTTAGACAGCCATGTTGATGAGACTTCCTGAATGTAGCTTCTCTGATATATCTAAAAGATGAAATGTCACAGTGAATTCTTGTTCCTCTGGTTCTTACAATCTTTCCAACCCCTCTTCTGCTATGACCCCTAAGCCCTCCTAGGTGCACAAGTTGTGTTGTAGATACATCAGTTGGGTTGGTCACTTGTTCTCTGCATTTTGTTTGATTGTGGTTTAGACCTTTAAGGCACATGTCTGTCCCACATAATTACAAGCTATAAGTTCATTTCCACTAGCTCTGAACGAGTTTGTGATACATGTGCCATCTTTTTCTGAACGGCTACTCCAAGTCCAAATTCCACAATATGGGGATCTGAGAGCTCCTTTACGTTTCATTTTGAAAATGGAGTCTATAGACTGTAGACGTGGTGGTGAGGAGAGCCCCGCGCAGGAAGTCTAGGAACCTAGACATGACACTACCTCTGCTGATTGCAAGAGTGAAGCACCATGGAGTCCAGGAAACCAGTGTGTTCTTCCTGGGAGCTTGTGAGGGGCCTGAGCCCTTTTGCTGCAGCTCCAGAGTAAAGGGTTGTAGTCTCTGGACCTTTCTCCCTAGAGCCACTGTGTTCTCACTTCTGAAAAAAGGACTATGATAGCATTTCTCCCGTCTAGGCTATGGTAGACGATCGTTGAAAGATGCATGACAAAAAAATCCATCTCAGGGGTTTTTGACAAAGGTTTGTGAAATCAGAAGTCTTACAAATGTAGGTGTTCAGGATAATATAAGGTAGAAAGAACCATTTACTTCTGCGTAGCTTTTGTTCAGCTAATGGTTCTCCCTCTCCGCCCCACGCTGTGTGTGTGTGTGTGTGTGTGTGTGTGTGTGTATTTTATCACAGAGGTATTGCTACATAGTCTAGGCTACCTTGAAAGTCATGATCCTCCTTGCTTCAGGCTCCTAGGTACTGGGGTGACATAGACTTGCACCACTATGATCAACAGGCAACACTCAGGTTTTAGTTCATTTTTCATCTCTTTCTTTGTTCATTGACTGTCTTTCTGTTTTAACAGTTAACTTATCCCTTTCTAGTCCTTAAGCTGTAAGACTCTCCAACACCAAAGCACAGTGAAGGATTAGATTGTAGAAAGCAGGACAGACACGAAAGGGACTAACTCGAAGGACAAAGCAGAGACTGATCCAAGCGCTCATGCGCATGCTTTACAGCCCCCGTTTCAACCCATAAGGGAATCTTCACTTTGTCCATCTCAGGGATGGCTGCGGGTGGAGCTCTCACTCAGGTCTGACTAACCTCAAAGACTGGAGAGTAAAGAGGACTCTGTCCCACCTTTCTGTTCCCAGGCTGAGGCTCCTGTGACATCTGGAGAAAAGTGGCTTAGGGAAAGGGTCCCGTTGTTCCTGGCATTGATGTCTCTAGGGCAGTGGTTCTCAACCTTCCTAATGCTGCGACCCTTTAGCAGGATTCCTTGTGCTGTGGTGGCCCCCAACCATAAGATTATTCCATTGCTCCTTCATAACTGTAATTTTGCCACTGTTATGAGTCATAATATAAATTGTGTTTTTTGATAGTCCAAAGGATTTGTGTCCCACAGGTTGAGGACTATTGTTCTAGCACCTTCCCTGACTCAGTTCTTCCAGAAATATATTCCTGACCATGCATTTCTGCACCGTGTATTTCTGCCTCTCCTTGGAGTCCACGTGGTATGTAATAATTGGTGGAGCAATCACTTAGTACCTACCAAGTACCAGACAGTACGCAAAGTGCAATGGGGAACACAGATCACGCAATGGTCATGGCCCCACTTTGCAGAAGTCTGGGAGAAGGCCATCCAACAGGCGCTGCCAAGTAGCCAGGACTATTTTAGATACTCGGACAGAGCCACTTTCAAGCAAGTCCTTCTCATTTGACAGGACACCTGAAGCAGAGAGAAATATGCTTCCCGAGATCACACAGGTAGCAAGTGTCCAAAGTAGGTTTCTCCAGCGTTCGCTTTATTCTCAAGCGCACTGTATCCTCTATATTCAATTTCTTCCCTGGGTTGGGAAGGCAGGACACACACACACACACACACACACACACACACACACACGGAAAAGGAACATGAAGGTAGCCACCAGAAGAAGCTGCAGAGAAATAAGTATTGGAAACACTACCGACCATCATGAGAACAAGGGTAGGTAGGAGTCCAAAATATCTGTCGCTGAGCTGACAGGTTTTAATGTTCACCAGTGGCACAACCTAGGGGCAAAGAAAGTGGACGCCATCGGAAAATAAGACACTGGGCCATTACACCTGCTCAGGATGGATCTCCAATGCCAGAACCCCGTACATCCTACAGGTTCAGCTGCTCCATCTCCACAGCCCCAGGCAGCGTAAAATGATGATGGAACCTTTGCAGTTGGTTGAAATGTTCGCAGGCCTGGTAAATACCAGAGAGCAGTAATTGATTTGGTGTGGTCTCGGCAGATTCATCACGGTCGGCAGTAACTAAGCACCCCTTCCCCACCCATGGCTCTCTTGGGCGGGTGAGGAGGAGTCGCTTTTCTCCTAACATTCTGTGTTGACGTAGCTGGTGAGGAGGATTTGCTGAGGAAAGGTGAATACACTTGGCAACGCCTTCAATCGTTTGTTTGGATTTTCTGTTTTCTAGGAGATGTACGACTAAGGGGTCAGACCGGGGTTCCTGCCGAACGCCGCGGCTCCTACCCATTCATTGACTTCCGTCTACTCAACAGTGAGTACCCGAATGTGCCTTCAAAGGAGCAAATGTTTCCTTTAGCGGGGGAAAACCCACCTCATTTCCCTAGGAACCTCATAACCTTGCAAGGTCTGCCTTCCTTCCTCCACCTCTGTCTCCTCAACTGGAGCTTAAGACTTTGTCTCTCAAGTTCCTCACATGGGAAGGGAATCTGAGAACTGCCCAAGCCTCTCACATCGGCGCTGAAAGCAAGCTGGCAAATTTAAGGCCAGCATTAAGGAGGCAGAAGCAGGGGGATCTCTGTTCATTGGAGGCCAGCCTGGGCTACATAGTGACTTCCAAGACAGTCAGGGCTATGAAAAAAAACATCCTGTCTTGGAGAGAGAGGCGGGGAGGGAAACACAAGAAACACAACCCTCAACGACTGTTGTGACCTTCACACAGGTGCTCTTTTTGTGTTTCCAGAACATTCTCTTTACCTGCACCCAGGACAGGGCTAGAGGAAGTGCTATCTCATTTTTTAAATTTCACAGATAAATCCTAGGATACCCCCATTCCTAACTCTCTCTTCTTATTCTCCTGTGATCCCTATTTCTACATTCATTAAAAGGAAGTCCTTCCCATCCACACTGCTGCTTGCTTTCCGCTTGGTGAAAAACTTGGTAGCACATCCTCTACGTCTCCTTCTGTTGTTGTTTAATCTTACATTCCTTAGGAAATTCAACCCAGTGGCCAGTCATTTCTCAGCTTTTATATCGCCTATCATGGTGCTCCTTCACCTCGGCTTGTGGTGGAAGGAGGAGCCTCCAATAATAGATTTCACAATTTGCCCCAAGGTTTTTGCTGTTTGGTTCTTGCATCCCTGCCCGTCTATAAATTTCAAAGTGCTGGATGGAGTCCACAGAGTATTACTTTCCTTTGACATAAACAACCTCCACACAGGCGGTAATTTGATTTGCCTCAACCCCTGGAATGACTAGGAAAATTTAGACTTCGCTATTTGTGATCCTGAGATGAGTGAAAGGCCAGTAGAAGATGGACCTGCTTGTGGTTCTCCTGCCATCATGCTGTGCTGCTTCTTCAGCTCTTCCAAAGATGCAGAGTCAGAGTAACGTTTTCAATCCTAGAAGTGAACATCCCCAACACTTCCTAAAACTCAACACTGTGCCGTCTCTAGATGACTGCAACAAAGAATGCAACCTGTAAGAACTAGACCAATGCAATATTAAATGCAACCTGTGAGAGCCAGACCAATGCAATATTGAACGCAACTCATGAGAGCTAGAACAATGCAATATTGAATGCAACCTGTAAGAGCTAGACCAATGCAATATTGAATGCAACCTGTGAGAGCTAGACCAATGCAACATTGAATGCAACCTGTGAGAGCTAGACCAATGCAACGTTGAATGCAACCCGTGAGAGCTAGATCAATGCAATATTGAACACAACTCATGAGAGCTAGAATAATGCAATATTGAATGCAACCTGTGAGAGAAAGACCAATGCAATACTGAATGCAACCTGTGGAATCCAGGTCTAGGCAAAATGGAATGCAGCCTGTGGTAGCTCTGGCGGGTACCTATGACACCTCCTGATTAGAACAGTTCCATACAGGCTGTTCTAACTCCCCATGGAAGCTACACTGCTGGCAATCTCCTGACTGGATAAATGTCTGGGTCACCAGATGGGAGGTTCCACAAAGTAGGGCATGATTCATCTGCACCACAACTCTCCAATAGAGCCCCAGGTAGAAAGTTACCAAAAAGCCTCTTTCCAGCAATAGATCGATGTTATTTCATGATTTCTAATACAGCCACAGAACAAAGGAGGAAGCTAGTAGTTAGGTATTTATAAGACCAAGGTTTTAAATGATTCTTAACTCAACCCCAATGTTCATAAGCAGCTATGCTGATTCTGATGGTCTTTGTAGTGGAATATGGAATATGGAGTTGATTGTCTCTACCACATGTCTTTCTCTGCATGTGAAAAAACAAATTTTCCAAAATAATTTGCTTTTCTTTTTTATCTGAAAAGCGTGTGTGTGCGCATGCATGTGCGTGTCTGTGTGTGTGTGTGTAGACTGCAGATAGCCATTGTTTCTACATACTGGTTGTATTAAAAAGATCATCTGTAAGTCGCTGCCACCCGTCACCCTCTGCAGATCTTCCAGGAAGCTCCTGGTGCCTGGGCTCTGCCTATGCCCCAGGCCTTGTCTGATCCCCACTTCTATTTTCCTGTACCTGTTACTCAGAGTCAGCTACTCATCCAGGAAAACCATTGGCCACACACCCTGAAATTTTCTTTACATTCTCTATAAGACTCTGTTCTAGATAATTCTTTCACTCCCTTCTCTTTTATATGCTATACTATGAGATACTGAGACAGTCCTAATTTCCTTTCACTATATTTGGCTTTTTTATTTTCATTTATTTATCTATTTATCTACCTATCTATTTATTTATTTATTTTTGGTTTTTCTAGAGAGGGTTTCTCCATAGTTTTGGAGCCTGTCCTAGAACTCAAAGAGTTCCACTTGTCTCTGCCTCCCAAGTGCTGGGATTAAAGGCATGCACCACCACTATCCAGTCCCGTGTTTGGCTTTTTAAGTGGCTTCAGTTTCCTAGATGTCTAAGGTGTGCCCCTAAATAAACTACAAAGGTCCTGAACTCAACAACTCTTTCTAGTTACTAGCTACTAACTCCATAGTTAACGTACCAGTTACAGGAAGTATTCCTCGAGAAACAGCTGTAATAAGTAGCTGTAAGTGTAAGCCATCCCTGGCTTTAACTGAACAGCAGGGAGAGCCTGAGGAATTGTGAGGTTTGTATTTATTCGTGATGCAATCCACCCCTCTCTGTAATGCCTGTATTCCGGGAGTCGGAGCGTGAGCCTCCGTCGTTGCTCTGACTCGTTTGCAGCTTCCTAACTTGGCAACCAAGCAGCTTGTCACCAGGTAGGGATAGGCACATGGGCATCTCTGTAAAGTCCAGTCACAAAAAGTATATTATATGTATCAAATCTCCTCTCCTGTATAAAGTCTCCCATCTATTTAATTCTCTTGCATCTCTTCATGCCCTCCTTGAGGCTTGCTGTGTAGTTAAAGATATGTTTTCTCCCTAAAGAGAAGCATTTTAGAACATTTTGGACGTTTCTCCTTAAACTTTGATTATACCCACCAATTGCAACTCTATACAATAACTGCCAAACTGGTTGAACATATTCCTTTTTAAATGCTTTATGTGTATGTTTGTGTTCATGTTTGTTTGTATGCAAGCGTGTGTGTGTGTGTGTGTGTGTGTGTGTGTGTGTGTGTAGACCAGAGGTCAATGTGGGATGTCATTCTCAGCTGCTCCTCTCTCTGTTTTTTTAGGTAGCATTTCTCATTTTTATTCAATCCCCACCCTTATTTACTGATTGGGCTGACTTCTCAGCAATCCCTGGGAATCCTTCTGTCTCTGCCCCCTCATTGTTGGGGTTACAGGGAGACACTATCACCATGGATTTCTCTTAGGGGTTGCGGTGGATCATACTCAGTTCCTTGCACTTAGAAGGGGAAGACAGGCAGATCTCTGTGAGTTCAATGCCAGCCTGGCTCCAGGCCTGGGAGGACTCCATAGTGAGCTCTTAGTTCAGAAAATACCAACCAAAGTCAGGTTCCGACATGTGCATGGCAGACACTTCACTCACTGAACCATTCCCTCAGCCCCTTGCATTACTTATTTCGTGTCCATTTCTCTCAGAATAGACACAGGCCCACAACCATTCCACTCAAATGATCATCGTTTTGCTTTCTCTCCTGAGACAGAATCCAATATAAGGCTTTAAAAGAAATCATTTATAAATTAAAATTCCAAAGTAAACTCAATGTAAGAAAAATCAAATCATTAAAACTCCTATTCCTAGTCTGCATTTCTGCAACCTTTCTACTAAAATGCTTAATGGATCCCACACAATTGCCATTCCCTACCCACACTGCTCCTGGCTGCTTCTCATTTACCACCTACTTCAATAACTGCCTTCAAACTCTGGCCTATGTAAGGGGAAAATGTGCATTGAATAGGAAGGCCCATTGCGTTTCCACGTTGTTCATTAGTCACAGTTCCAACCTGTCGTAGCAGACAGGGGACGGCAGAATCAAGACCTACAGTAAGTTGTTTTCTGTCAGAATGGGAATTGTGGCTGTTACAACAGATCACTGGGACAGAAGGGGTAGATGGCAGCCAGTGCACCAGATCTGTCCCAGTGCCTCTTGCGGTAAACACAGTCTTGCTGGAGCACTGCCATGGCCATCTCCTGAAATGCCATCTAGGGCTGCTGTGGTACAAATGGGTAGCGCAGCTACAGCAATATCTACATCATCTATAAAGCCAGACTTACCTGATGCTGGGGCCTTGATGGGAAAAGGTTACCACCCCCATTGTACATACCGTTAAGCAGATTTACAAGGGTTTTATGCTGTGAGCACATTCAGTCCAGGCCATTTTTCTTTGTTATTGTCATTTTCTTTCTACTTTCCAGATCCATCCCTTACTTTTTTTTTTTTTTTTTTTTTTTTTTTGAGGCAGAGTTTCTCCATGTAGCCTAGCTGTCCTGGAACTCACTCTATAGACCAGGCTGGTCTTGAATTCACAGAGATCTGCCTCCCAAGTGCTGAGATTAAAGGTGTGTGCCACCACTTCCCGGCCCATTCCTTACTCTAAAAAATGAACTGAACACTGACTAAATTAATACACAACAGAAGCACAAGGAGAAAACAAACTTCCTTATTGGTCTAGGTATAAAACTCTAATTTGAAATTATTTTTCTTAATTCTACACACATTCTTCTGAAAAAGAAAATCTCTTTCCATGCACAGGGAGTAAAGGCACAGTGCTTTCTTACCCACAGTCCTATGGCCTACATCATAAGGTGGTTAAACACCTGATTTGTCTCTCATGGTCCTAATTTTCTTTTCTTTTTGGTCCAGCATCCTTAGTAATTACAGTATCTTCCCATTTAGTTTGTCCTGGTTTGAAGAATAAATTACAGACCAGTCAATTGTAAATGTCTGCCCACAAGAGTGCTCGAAAAAATGCCACACGCATGACATAGAAGACCAAGTTCAAGGGCTGAAGAGATGGCTCAGTGGATAGGAGCACGGGTTGCTCTTCCAGAGGACTGGGTTTGAGTCCCGGGACCTGAGGGTGCATGGCCCACCATCTGTGACTCCAGTTTCAGGGGATCCAACATCCTCTTCTGGCCTTTGCAGGCCCCAGGCAAGCATGCAGGCAAAACACCCATAGAAAAGTGTTTTAAAATGAAGTTTAAAAGTGCAATATAATGAGTGCAGTTGAGAACAAATGTATTGGGGCTGGTGAGTTAGCTCAGTGCTTCAGTGCACACACTGCTCTTGCGGAGGACCCAGCACCCGGGTCAGGAAGCCCAAATCACATCACTTCTAACTCCAACTCCAGAGGATCCGACACCATCTTCTGGATTCTACAGGCACCTGCACTTGTATGCACATACACATATACACATTATTAAAAATAAAAATCTTTTTTTAAAAAATTTATGACATACTTGAAAATTGCTGAGAGGATAAATTTAAAGTGTTCGCAGCACAGAAAAATCATTACGTAATGCAGATGTGAACTGGCCACACTTAGCCTTTCCACAATCTATATTCAATTTCAAACGTCATCTTGTATCACATGACACATCTTGTGATACATTTGCATCACAATATATTTTTCATCATAATCATCATCATAATAATAATAACAGAGTATAATATTCCGGAAATAAATATCTCAAACTCTTCCTCATAAGAGTTCGTCCGGATCAGTTGAAATACATGAGACAAAGTCTTTGTCAGAAGCCAATTTTGTTTCCTGTTTCCATTTCCACAAGTGGAAGAGAAACAGCTGTATGAGTTTCTAGAAGCTTCTCTGGGAAAGTAGTGGGAAGCCTACTCTAGCCTCATTGTGTGGGACATGGGAAACGTGGACCTTTAAAAAGAGTTCCCTTTACACCTAAACATGGAGGGAGAAGGGAGCAAGAGAAAACCGAGGCAGTTGTTTTTATGACGTGGAAAGCTAACGCGAGACCAAAGCGAGACCTGTAGGAGGACTGGAGCAGAGGAAGTGTAGTGGCTCTAGCACCGGCATCCTGTGGATGGAGTTCATTTACTAGCTCTGTCGAAGGGAAAACAGGAGCGATGAGAGGAGAGAAAATCTGTGTTCAAAGACGCCAACAGAGAGGGGACAGTGGCCAGGGAATCACAATCTTCGGAGAGGGGAGAGGAGGCGGCTCCTGGCTCCCTTAGCAGCCCTTCCCCAGCTCTGTCTCCTGACTTAATATAATCAGTAGCCTGAGTAGATAATGACTAGGTTGAGATGTTCCCATGGCAACCATCTCAGAACAACACAATGTGATTTCCACACTCGCTCAGCAGAGGAAGTGACATGCAAAGAAAACATTCCCAGGGACTGGGGAACATTCGGGAACC
Organism: Microtus oregoni; assembly: GCF_018167655.1. NCBI lineage: Eukaryota > Metazoa > Chordata > Mammalia > Rodentia > Cricetidae > Microtus > Microtus oregoni. The sequence goes on along the minus strand of NW_024543065.1, from coordinate 2,901,639 downwards.
CAAGGCTTCTTCTTCAGAGTACACATTTCAGCCACCAGACAGCCTGGTGCTGCGAACCAGCCGCCTCAGCAGCAGTAGGTTAGTGGGTTGTTTGGCTTTTCCCGCCTTGTTAATTTGCTAATCTTGATCTTAAACTCTCTTCCTCTGGATTTGCTTCTCCCGGCTGGGCCATTTTAGCTGCACAATCCTGAGGTCATTTTAGTAGCATAACAAAACTAGATGCTTATTCTTTCCAAAGGAAAATCAAAATAGACCTATGCATAGGTATATGTTAACTATTTTCTTTAAAAATTATCCAGAAAATAGTTAACATATACCTATATCTCGAAAAAAAAATTATCCAGAGACTCAAATGCTTCGAAAAAAAAAAACAACAACAAAAAACAAACAAACAAAAACCTTGCTGGCTAATGCCCTGTAGCCATTCTGTCTTTGACCTATAAAATATGTTCACTGAAGGACTGTAGGGCAAAGGCCACCAACCATGTTAGAAACCATCTGGCATTGCGTGATACCCCCATCACCACCATTGTAAAGACAGAAAGGCAGTTTGCCTGCAAAGTCCATTGTCTAAGACAGAATTTCCAGCAGGTATTGGCAGACTTGCAATAATCTTGTCAAAAATAGCCTTTACTATCACCTATGAGAGTCACACATGACATGCAAAGCTAAAATGTCATTCCAGAAGCAGTCTTACAGAAAGGATTCACTCTCACCCCATCCCAGCTCGCTGCTCACCCAGCAGCAAAGGGGCACCTCAGCTGGGACTCATCAAGGCTTACTTCTCGCACTTGGGAGTGCCAGGTTAACACCCCACAGTTTCAAAGTTCAATATTGACCTTCCTCCAGAAGAAAGGCAGGGCTCTGTTTGTGGTTGTGGTACTTCCTGGCTCAGCTGGCTGGCACTCTGGGATGGGCACTCAGGGATTCTGGCCACACACTCCCCAGCTCTTCAACTGCGGAAGTGCCAGACCAGGAGAATGGTTAGCCACCAAAATGCCACTTCATGGTGGAAGCCAAGCAGACAGGGCTCTGATTATCTCGTTCCTTCCCCATCACGGTTTCATCCATGGATATCAAGGGGACAGCTCCTATGGTAAACAGTATGCCAGGGTGCAAAGATGAAGGAGACTTAAGTGTTGCCCTTGAGAAGCTTACAGAGATAGATACAAATAAATATTGACATTTCTGATACTCATAGTAATGCATGTGTATGCAATAATAAGCATATATGATATAAGATGCATATCCATTCTATATGATTCAGAAGTGTTACAGAGCTTGAGACATCAAGACAAGCTGAGGCTTGGACAGTGAGCAGGGACTGAAGTGACAGAGAAATAAAGAGGAGCTGCATGCTGAGGCCAGTTTTTATTGCCATATATAAAATATACTTCAAGACATAAAACCGGAAAAGAGTTACCACAGCTGAACTTGACTAGCTAGAAGTATTACTGAAAGTCAAGTTATTCAAGTAAGATCAGAGCACTGAAAGTCAAGTTATTCAAGTAAGATCAGAGCAGAGAATCCGGAGAGGGGAATCATTCCAGATACCTAGCTGTTATAGAAAAACCATCTTTAAAACCAAACAGTTTTCACCTCCTTCACCTAGAGTTGAAAGTGCCCATTGCCTCTTGTTAGCCCCACTGACATCATTAAATGGGTTCACATTTTTTTATCTGAGTGAAAGAAAATGGAAAATTATATCTGAGAAACCAGTATTTCCTCACAGTTATCATTCTTTCATTTCACACACAAAACACCCACTCTACGCTGAGAAAGATGAGACCATCGTATCCTGGGCCACATCAACAACCATTGGCCTGAGAGAACTTTTCTATGATTTGTGGCTTCTGTCTGAGGCAGCAAGGACTGGGTGGGGTAAACAACAACAAGAAAAATATATGTGTATAATTCTTCTCAAGATGACAGCAGTTGATGTCTCTGGAGATTTGAAGGCTTAGATGAATCTGAGCTATTACTTTAAACTCAAGGAGCTAGCCATCTCGTCACCAGGACAAGTATACATTACATCAAGGGCTGTGCAAATAAATAGGTAACCTAATAACCCTATTCTAAAATAGGTGGCATAAAAATAGAGTGTCCTAAGCAAGAGAGGGAAACAGTGTGGTCTTATGCCGAACCATAAAACATATGGTCGAGTGTGGACTGATTATAAAATGACCATAAATAAGATTGATCTGCCGTACAAAGACCGAGATCACTGAAGTAAGAAGAAAGGCTGAAAATGAACAATGAAAACATGTTGAATACAGAGAAAGTGAACCTTTTGGGACATCAAGATAGGGAGTTTAAACTTGATTCATTAGGCAGAGTAGCCACTAGAAAATCCCAGCAAAAGGAGTTGTGTGTGATCATAAGGGTCTCTGAAAATGATTGACATCTGTATGTAGGAGAGACGGTGAGGGAAGGGAAACATAACCAGGCTCCAGATGTTGATGCAGAAGAAACTAAGGTACAGACAGGAGATGGTGTGTGGAAGTAGACATACAACTTGAGGATCGTGAACAGTGGTTGTGTCATGTGGGGGGCTCCGGCCATCTTGAGAGACTGGTGATGAGTTTGGCAATGAAACAGCAGTAAGAAACCCTGAGAAGAAAAGGCAAGCTCCAGTAGGACCAGCTGAGTTAGAAAGAAAGTCAAATGGATATGTTTGGAAGAGTGTTAGAAATCATGGACCATGATGCAGATGAGATGCCTCTTTAAGAACTTCCACTAGGGACTGGAGAGTTGGCTCAGTAGGTAAGAACAATTGATCTCGAAGCATGAGGTGCTGAGTTTGAATGTCCTGTGCCCACATAAAGAGCCAGGCATGACTACATACTCTGAAACTGTGAAATAGAGGGGTGCTGAATCCTGAGAGCTTGCTGCATAGCCAAAACAAACAAACAAACAAATGAAAAACAGCAACCTTCTAGTTTACTGTCCCAAGACAATAAGGCAGAGACTGGTAGAGGACATTCAATGTCATTCTCTCGCCTCCCATGTGCAGCACACACTCACATACTTGTGAACATAAACCACACACATACACATATTGAGTTTCCTCTATATGGGAAACCTCGATTCCCTATGAGTCGTCTGGCAACAGCATATATCACAAAATCAGTGATTAGTTCATTCAGTGGCTCCTATGAGTTCATGGTTTAGGAAAGCACTGTAAAACCATTGATGATATTCCCACAAAGTGAGTTTCACCCACAATCAATCATCACCTAGCTAGAAGCTATCTAGACACTACAGTTTATAGACTTCACCCCCTGGCACATGATAGACTCTGCTTATGCAGAAGTGGCTGCTTATATCACCCCCACCCACCTCATAACACAGAGAGATGGCAAGTCTTATTGCACCATAGCTTGAGCAAAACCCAAACCCATTTGGAGTATTTCTGGCACAGTGGCCTCTTTGGATTTCTGGAAACAGTAGGGTATAAAGGGAAGGAGGAGTAAATTAAGTTTATTTTGACTGAAGTCACCTTATGAGTCATTGAGCTAGAATGGCTTATTTGTTCAATGAAATTAGATTCAACCTCCTGCCCACAATAGGCAGAGCTTATCTCTTATGACTTCATTAATAAACAAAATGAGGGATTATTTCCTCTCATTACTTACCCACTCTTAAAGTTTTAGAAGACCTCAGAGGTTTACTATGGGAGGTGGGTTCCATAGCTTTACTTCTTCCTGTTAGAGTACATTTCATCCATTTTATTACTTAGTTTGTTTAACTGGAACTTTCAAAAACAGCTTTTAAAAAAGTTGATTTTTTAAAAATATGTATGGCCCTTATTCTGCTATATAAATAGAAATGAGCACCATCACTTTCTAAACAGTGTTTTGGGTTTGCCAAACAAAGATGTTGGGGTTAAGACAATCAACAAGATCTTATTTTCTTCCTAACTAGCAAATCAAATTGTTTTGGGGCTCCAGAATGGTCTATTACTTTTAAGCAACCTTGGGAGGAAGCACTCCAATTATGAAGCAAAGTCCCAAGGGTAAGGCAACCTTGCCACCGCACCTAACAACTGCCACCACAACAGCTTAAGCTGACGAGTGCTTAATGTCTGCACAAAATGCTGGCTTTGTTGTTGAGGGAAGGCCACTTGTTTTCCAGCTGCTCAGCCCCAAAATAATCACACAGAAACTATATTATTTCAATCACTGTTTGGTCTATTAGCTCTAGCTTCTTATTAGCTAACTCTTACATCTTAATTTAACCCATCCCTATTATTTTATTTTTACCATGAGGCTCATGGCCTACCAGCAAGGCTCCAGCATATCTGTCTCTGGCTTCTTCCTGACCCTGCCTCCTTACTCCCAGCATTCAGTTAGTTTAGTTTTCCCCACCTACCTCTGTTCCCCTATAGCTCTGCTATAGGCCCAAAGCAGTTCCGTTATTAACCAATGATATTCAAAGCATACAGAGGGGAATCCCACATCACCTCCCCTTTTTGGTTTAAATAAAAAGGAAAGCTTTATCTTCAACATAGTAAAATCACATATAACAAAACAGTTATCAAACAAGAATTATAGTTACAATATTTGCATCTACTTTATCTTTTATCATAACTAAGGAAAACTATAACTATCAATTCTTCAACTCCATCAAAGACTCTAGAAGGATATAATATTACCTAAGTAAACAATAAGTTCATTGTAAGCAACTTCCAAAACTCTAGAGTTGACAGAGACAACTCATTGCCTGTACAGTTACCCAAAGTTCTTCTATACCATTGGGGCATCCATCTTTTGCCTACAGGCCCATAGTATCCAGCAAACTTTTACATGAAGCAGGAAATTTCAAAGACAGTTCTGCCTATACTGGCAGTTTGTCAGTCACTTTCTTCTGTATCCTACAGAATGTCTGGCAGACACCTTCATGAAGCAGGAACCACAAAGGATCATCTTACCTTTAGGCAAGTTCAGCACTCATTTTTCTGTGGATCCTGCATGTTCATGCAAGAGCAGTTTCTTGCCCAAATGGCTAGCAAACTCCATGAGGAGCCTCTTAGATGCCCATCTTCCTCTTGAAGTAATTGGTGCGGCCAGGAGCAGACATGTCTCATTGTCATGAAAAGTCCTAAGTTATTAAAACACTTTAAATGTCATATTCTGTAGTCTTTGAAAGGTTTGAAGAATACCTATCTGTCTGAAATACATCTCTGTACATCTAGAAAGTCTAACTAATATGACTATGAGCTTGACTATTATAGATGACTACCTATTAACCTATATTTCTCAATTATACATTACATTTTTAAATGAGTTGCACAAACACAGTAATCAAGAGGAAAAATACATATACACAGTATAATAAAACTGACCTTAAATTTGTATCAAAAAACTAAGATCCTTGCCAATGTAAATTTCTAAAGCATATCCCCTTTTAAATGTAAACAAACATTTATAAACAATATTTAGGAATAAGGGCATAGTTCTCTAAATCACTTCCTGCTGATTGTGGGTGTTGTTAATCGGGTCTTTCATGGTGTATTCTGTGTGCTAGGTTCGTCTCAGTCAGCAGTTGGGCAAAGTAATTTGGGGGGGGGGTGTTAACAGCAACATTTCAGGAGTTTTGGTCCATCGAATCATGTTAGTCTGGAATGAATCCACTGCTTCTCATTCTCTGTGGAAACAAAAGAACATCTTTTCCAAAGCAACATATCCTTAGACCCAAATGCTAAAGTCAAGATACCTTTATAATATACATGCTGGTTTAGCTTAGCAGCCCATACAATGAAATGTCTCTCTGGACTTAGTTCCTTCACAGTCAAAAGATTCAAAGAAAACACAATAATATAATCAAGACCCTCTGTGTATAGTCCATTTTTATGTGGCTTTTTACTGCTTTAATCTATGACTGTCTGTACTTTCTCTTTAAAGACTTTATCTTTTTTAAATGCCATTTACTTCTTTTTATAACTGTTTATCTTCTTTTTCCTCTCTCTTCCAAGTCTACATACATTTTTTAAACACACTGCATCTTATTTAGAGGTCTTTTTCATCTGAATTTGTCTTTATTGCATATCCGTAATTATTTACTGTCCAGGAGCACTTCTTAAAATGCTAAGAACTTCTTGAAAAATTAAGCTGCAGCATACTAGGGTATATATGGTACTTCTTGCTTGCTCTGCACAGTCCAACATGGTGAAAGTCCATTCACTGCCTCTGCAAGTGATGTACATTGCTCCAGTTTTAGGCACACCGCAGGTCTATGTTGTCATTAAGCAAGTTGTAGTACCTTTCTTACAAACCCTATTTAAATGCTTGGTCTCCTGAAAGAGCCAGAGTTTGCGCTGGCAGCGTGGCCCAGAAAGCTGGCATTTCAAAGCAGCATGGCTCTTTTTCTGCTACCACCGAGTCAGGAAAACCTCTCTTAAAGGAGCTGTGGCACACCACCAGCAAACAACAAGAAGCTGTATTAAACTCTGTATTTTTGTGTCTAGAATTAATTTAAAGCTCCCTCAGGTTTTTAAATGGATTTTAGTTGGCGATGTGGGTACTAATTTGTTGAGGGAAGGCTGCTTGTTGGTTCCTGGCTGCTCAGCCCTGAAATAATCACACAGAATCTATATTATTTAAATCACTGTTTGGTCCATTAGCTCTAGCTTTTTATTGGCTAACTCTTAGATCTTAATTTAACCCATCCCCATTATTTTATATTTTACCTTGAGGCTCATGGCCTACCAGCAAGGTTCCAGCATCTGTCTCCAATGGGGGTTCCATGGCTTCTTCCTGACTCTTCCTCCTTTCTCCCAACATTTGGTTTAGTTTTCCCCACCTAGCTCTGTACCCCTATAGCTCTGCTATGGGCCCAAAGCAGTTTCTTCATCATTAACCAATGATATTTAAAGCATACAGAGAGGAATCCCACATCACTTCTTGATATGTGTCATGCTTAGGCAAGGAAATCTGGGTAATAGGTACCTTGAATGCTTACAATTACATCGTCTGTGAGGACTAGAAATTGTAAAACCCTTGATAACTCAAATGTGCTGTCACACCCGGAGCTCCAAGTTCATAACATTTCCTCTCTGCTTCTCCCCCTGCACACACCACAAAGGAAACTCATAGAGAAACCAACCATGAGCTTTGAAATCAGATCTGGGTTTAAATCTATTTATTTTGTGAGCTTGGAGAAGATGTTCAATTGGCTTAATGTGACCACTTGTGTGGAAGGAGATTGTATATATTAGTGCCCCTCTTACTGTCCTGAACAAAGACACAAGGGAGATCAATGTGCCCAGCAGCTTGTCTTACTTCTAGTAGGTCCACCATAACATAATGCAGTTGAACTTCATTTGCAGAGTCCACCTTTCTCCAGCCACTTTTCCTAGGAAGCCTCTACTTCCTCCTTGGAGTCCCGGCCCTGGCATCATGAGCTTGGAGAAACCTACTTCAATCCTCCAAAGGACCTAACTAGTCATTCATTTAGTGCTCATGTTCTATCTCTAAGAAGACATTGTCTCACTGACTATAAACTCATGGTATCTGAGTGACAAATCGTGACAATAGCCCTGCATATTGTTTCCAAACCTGACTCTGTACCTTTCATTGGATTTTGGAAATCACTGATATGTCTCAGTTGCAGCACACACACAAAGTACAGCCATACAATGATAATAATAATTATAACTAGCACATTTGACATCCATTGGTGCTACATACCACCTCATGTGTTTTGTGAAGATTGACTCATATAATCCTAACAAAATCCTTATGAAATAGCCACTTAACATGAGGAAGTTGAGACCCAAAAAGAACAAGTAATTCACCCCGTCCTCCAGTTATAAGTCAAGGTTCAAATCCCTAAGATAGAACTCCAGAGTACAAGCTATTCACCATGGTGGAATAGAAACTTATTTATAGATTTTAATTCTCAGAGACAATGTGTTTATAGAGACTATTTCTCTTACATGGCACCTACACAAAAATAGTTCCTTTTGAATGGTTTCAGATATTACAATTATTTTATAATACATTTAGGTTGTTTCAATTCGGGTAATAAACTACTTCAATGCCTTTGAACCAAAGCTACTATAACTTGATGTGAAAACCATGTAATTAAAGAGTGAAAGAGTTACAATTTGTGGCATCTCCACAGAGCTTCTCCATACTCAGCCACTCTGGCAGGAGGTGTCAGGTGACAAATTGTTCATCTCATCACCTGACCTTGTTCCTTGATAAGGATGAGGAGGGTGTGGAGGACACTCATGCCATGTTCCCCAGAGAAGAAGGAAATGGAATCTCTACTGTGACAAATCATGGTCAGATCTGCATCTGCCACCAGTTGCTCCCATTTTCCTCTGAGGGAGTTGGTTGCTTCCTGTCAGGGGAGCTGACAGAGGCTGGCTGGTTCACAAATGTTTGTAGTCTATTAAATAAAAGGAAGCTGAGTGGAAAATGACATATTTGAAAAGATCTCACATATGTTTATAAAAATATGCCAACATCTGCACATGGCTCATTTCTTGATGATTTTTTTACTTTCTTCTTTCTGTTTTCACTACCAGAACTACGTATTCCTCTAATAATTAGAGAAAAAGGAGATTGCATTTTTCAGTTACTTGTTTTATATTTATTTAAAATGAGGAGCTTTGTCATAAAATACTGTAATATTATTATACACAAAGTCTGAAATTCAAGAAAGAGAGATTGAGGGAAAAATACATATGCCAAAAGCCTGAATTAATAGTGAAATTCATAAGACAATTTGATTAAATTTTCCTAAATTCACTTTAGTTTGAACAAATCCATAACATCTTTTGCCAGATACATGAATAAGGGTGATTCTAAGTTAAGAAAAAATAGAATGAATCTTCCTACATAATGGGTTTCCAAGTAATTCTTTAGCAGTGTCTAGTTTGAGTGGGACCTGAATTTTCAGTAGAGTTATCAAGCTGAACTACTAAATTATTTTCATCAATTTATTCATATCTAAAACAATAGCCATTTTCATTTCATGATAACAAAATCAAGGAAAGTTCCTGTCTTAAAGGATAGGCTAAATTTGGAAAATTAGTACACATAACAAAACTTTTAAAAATATTCTTGTTTTTTTTCCTTTAATTGAAACTAGCTTTTTTCCCCCCTCACGTAATGTATCCTGGTTTTGATTTCTCATCCCTCCACTCTTCCTAATTCCCGTCTCCCCTCCCTTCTGAAACAACCCCCTTTATATCTTTCATTAGAAAAAAAAAGGCTTCTATGGGATAATAATAAAATAAAGAGAAATGAAATAAAAAGATGAAGCAAAAACTAACACACCAGAATAGGACAAAACAAAGAAACAGAAAGAAAAGGGCACAAGAAACAGATATAGGCTCAGAGACCCACCTTGTTTGCACACTCAGGAATCTCAAGGACAGTGAAATGGAAGCCATAATTTATACACAAAGGAACTGTAAAGTATAGAGAGAATATATGTATGGTAAATTTTTTAAAAAAGGAAAAGTCCTGACGCATATTATGAGGCAAGGAGCCTCCAAAGATGCCTTTGAGTTCATTTTCTGTTGGCCATCTACTGCTGAGCATGCTGCCTGCCCTTGAGAACTGTTTGTTTCCCCCGTGAGACTCCCTTGAAGAAAGCTAAATTTTTATTTGCAAGTGGTTACCAATTGAAGATAGGTTCTAGATGGGTTCTAGGTTAGGGATAGGGCTATGTGCCCACTTCACCTTTTAGTTCTAGAACCTCATCTGGTGTAGATCTGTGCAGGCTGTCTTGTCTCTGTGGGTTCATGAGTGCATCAATCCTGTTGATTTAGAAGGCCTTGTTTCCTTGGTGTCCTCCATCCCCTCTTTCCTTACACATCTTCAACCTCCTCATCTGCAGGATTCTGTGAGCCCTGAGGGGAGGAATTTGATGGAGACATCGTCATTTAGAGCAGAATGTTGCAAGGTCTCCCATTCTCTGCATAAAGTCTGGCTGTGGGTCTCTGAGGTTGTTCCCATCTGTTGATGGCTGCATAGTGCACTGACCTATGAGTATAGGAAAATATCATTAGGAATCATTTTATTGTTAATTTTTTAGTACAGTAGTATTTGGTTTTACCCTAGGTCTTAAGGTTTTCTAGGTTATCTTAGGTTATGGTCACCTAAGCAGTGTGGGGTATAGGTTCCATCTTAAGTATGTCTTAAGTCAAATCAGACATTGGTTGGTTATTCTTACAAGCTTTGTGCCACCATTGTCCTGCATATCTTGCAGGTAGGACACCATTGAAAATCAAAGAGTTTGTGGCTGGGTTGTTGTTTGCATTTCTCCCCTCACACATGCAGAATACCTTCCTGTACTGTAGACTCTTGCACAGAGAGGGAAGGCTCCATGTAGTCAACAGCTCAACGTTCAGTGAGTTGTGTGGGTGTTGTCTTCAGCAATGGAACTTGGCTTTCTGTTTGTGGACAGCAACCTAGTACTGGCAGCAGCCTGGGCTTGGGGGTTCCCATGGGACCCCTTTGTGCAGCAATTCAATTAGCTGTCACCCGATTCCAGCACTGAAAGTTTCAGTAGGTTGCAAGAGCTATCTAGCTGGGGCTCTGTGTCCCATTATTTGGCAATTTCAGTTAGATGGTCCTCATATATGTATGTATTTTATAAAGTTTCTATTTTATTAAGTTTTCATGCTACCCTTCAAGTGGCTCTTAATTTTAGCTGTCTCTCCCCATATTCTCTCCCTTTTCCTCCCTTCCATCCCCCCTCTTGATCCTCCTATTCCAATCCCTGCAATCCTTACAATCTATTCCATCTCCCTTTCCTAGAGAGCTCTATCTGTTCCTCACCTAGTCCCTTACTCTCTACCTATCCTCTGTGGCTCTATGAAATGTAGCTTGGTTATCATTGACTTAACAGCTAATAAACACATCTAAGCAAATGCATACCATTTCTGGGTCTGGGTTACCTCACTTGAGATGAGTTTTTTGGTTTTTTTTTTTAAATACTTCCATTCATTTACCTGCAAATTTTATGATATTATATTCTTTAATGGCTGAATAATATTCTACTGTGTAAATGTACCACATTTTTAAATCCATTCTTCTCTTGAGGAACATCTAGGTTGTTTCCCATTTCTTGCTATTATGGAATAGAGCAGAGATTAGTATGGCTAATCAAGCATCTCTGTGGTAGGATGAAGTGTCCTTTGGGTATATGTACAGGAGTGATCTATCTGGATATAGAGATAGAGCTATTCGAGACACACACACACGGGGGGTGGGGATTTTTAAATGTTCAGTATCCACTAGAAATATATTTTTATTAAAGAAAGTAATCTCAAGATGGAAAAATTGAAGTTACTATACTAAACCAGAAAATATTAATAGCAGTCACTTGACAAGCTGGCAAGCATAAAGTAAGGTGACTACCATAAGCTGCGTGTTCTGTGTATCAAATTATTGTTTCTTTATCCATTTGAGACAGGATTTTACTTTGTAGCCCAGGCTAGCCTTGTACTCATGGGAATCCTCCTGCCTCAGCCTCCTGAGTGCTGGGACAACAGCTATAAAATATGTGGAATAGAAAAGTAGGATGGATTGCCAAATTTGGACTTTTTTATTGAAGTTAAAGTCTGGATTTGGTAGGAAGGGACTATGGGCGCCATTCTGCAAAGGTGACTTTTCACTCAAAGATAAAATTATTCCAAGGAGCATGAGATCAGGTTCTCACTCATTCAGACAGCTTCTTGCACTGGATAAGGCTTTTGAACAAAGTCCACATTGCTGTGCCTAGTTCCCCATTCAGAAAGCAGCATGCCAGGATCAGGTGAGCGACTCATTGTACGAAAGTGGAAGAGTGAAGATCCAGCTGCTTGGCATCCTGTCTCCCCACTCAGCCATAAAATGTGTTTTACTGCTTAAAAGAGAGAAAAGATAGCACCAGGATTCCCTTGACCAGGTGCTGGAACTGGCTCTAGGGACAACTGCCTGGACTGGATCACGGCAGCAGTGGCTGTGTGAACAGAGGTATCCTGAACTCCCTCCCTTCTGTGCTCCAGTTCCGGAATTAGAAAGGAAACTTCCTCACTGCGGGACCAGCAGAGATAGGTCTGATGTGCTTCCTGACCCCTCTACTTGCACAGTCTCCCCCAGCAACACAGACTGTGAGAGAAATGATCATGCCAGGGTCGCTTCCCTGTCCCTGTGTTTATCTGTGCCCTGTAGAACATAGATTTTTATGAGGACCAGGAAGCAAATGATTATAAACCCACCTTGGGTTTATTCAGTGAGGTAGTGAGTACATATGAAAACCTAATACAGCACCTGCCACCATACAATTTCTCAATAAGTATAGGCCTCTAGGGTTACTGCTATTACTGCATGTAGGTATGCTTAGAAGCGTATAGCACATACCATTAGAATGTCCTTAACTTTGTTGGAAGATAGCTATCTGTTGACCCTTTCCCGTTTTCCTTTCTTGGCATGTATTTATCACCTTGCAACATCAGGCACATCTCCTTCCAACACTCTGGTTATAAGTATTACAGTAGAATGCCAATTGCAAAAGTGGCATCTAGAAGGAATCTGCAAGACACCTCAACACCATGAAGTTATAGGACAAAGGATCAAACCGAGAAAGAACTGTGGAGTAAACTGGGAAGGAAGGCCATGATGCAGAATAAAGCATCTTTCAGCTGGCAGAAGGCAGGGTCCCAGAAAGGGGGCAGGTTCTCTAAGGGAGCAAGTGGGAGGAAGGGAACGTGGATGGAGGAAAGGAAATTCTGTAGGTTTTGTATAAGAAGACAAGGAATTTCCTAATCAATGACTTCAGCTTCTGGCTGAAGAAGTGAGTTAGGTAGAGTGCTGGACACAGAACAGCAAGAAAAGCCACCAAGTGTAGTGGTCACGAATTTGTGGCTGTATTCCTTAGTGTGACCCAGATAGAGCTGGCCACCAGTAGTGAGTCATCCGAAGAATGCAAGGTACTCCAAACATAGTAATTCCATCAAGGACGTGGGGGTCTGTCCCCCACTCTTGTCAGCAGAGTCTCTGCTGTGGCATTCAGTGTTCTCTTCACTGTGGGGTCAGCAGAGATAAGCCTGGACCTCTTCCTGCCTCCCCCACGTGCCCGGCGTCTCTCTCGGCGATACAGAAGTACAAGAGAAGTAACATGTCAGTGTGACTCCCCTGTCCTTGCACGCACGAAGGCTCTCTGGGTCACAGCATCTGTGAGGAAGAGGCAGCAGGGCGTCAGAGTCTTTGCGCACCTACCACACCCCTTCTGCACCAGGGCACCAAACATGGGAAGACGGTGGGAACTGCTGCTCGCTCGCTCCTAAGGAGAGGTTAAGAGATGTCATGTGTGGTTCTCTTCACTGTAGTTCTGGGGCTGGCAGTTCTGGTGGCTTCTCTCTCAAGAGGCACCAACACATTAGGCAAGTGGAGCGTTCTGACCTTTACGTGGGTTGCAAACCCCGAATGACACGTCCTCGTCTTCTCTCCACTTCACGACAGTCCTTACCACGTGACACGCCAACTGCCTGACCCCCTTCTCATTCTTTCCTTCTATAGCCCAAATCTTCTATTTTTGAAACCAATCTTGATTTAAAGAAAAGAAAAACCAGGAAACAAACTCTCTTCCAAGCAGCCTTCACTTAAAAAGTCGCAGGACCGGCTATTGTTGTCTCAAGGAGAAACAATTCAAATTTCTTGAGCAATACTGCATACTAGGCTGTGAGCTGTAGAAGACAGAGATGAGCAGAGATGAATGGGCAAAGGTGCCCTGGAGGCCCCAGGAGAGACAGCACCGTGCATCCCAGGGAATGGCTGTGTGGGGAGTGAGGCACTGCACTCAGACAAGGATGGGAACTTGAAGTTAGAGGCTTTAAGGCTGCGTTCAAAGTTTAGACAAAGAGGCTGTGAAATTTGGGGTCCCTTCAAAGGGCAATTTCAGGCACAATACAGCAAAGACGAAGGTGAATGGTTGGCAGGAAGGGAAGAAAATTGATGTAACATTGGACTAAAACTTTTGGCAAGACTACACTGTTGAAATACGGAGCGGCGGGGCACCTGGCCGCCCACACGGCTAGCTTTACCCAAAATAATTACACGGAAACTGTATTCTTTTAAACACTGCCTGACCCATTAGTTTCAGTTTCTTATTGGCTAGCTTTTACATATTGATCTAACCCATTTCTATTAATCTGTGTAGCCCACGAGCTGGCTTACCAGGAATGATCTTAACCTGCGTCTGTCTGGAGTGGGAGAATCATGGCGACTCCCCGACTCAGCTTCTTTCTCCCAGCATTCCGTTCTGTTTACTCCGCCTACCTAAGGGCTGGCCTATCAAATGGGTCTAGGCAGTTTCTTTATTAATAAGAAATCACTCCCACATCATTTCCCCTTTTTCTGTTTAAACAAAAAAGAAAGGCTTTAACTTTAACATAGTAAAATTACATATAGCAAAACAGTTATCAAGCAAGAATTACAGTTACAATATTTATATCTATTTTATCTTTTATCATAACTAAGGAAAACAATAACTATCTATTCATTCTTCAACTCCATCAAAGACTCCAGAAGGATATAATACTACCTAAGTAAACAAGAAATAAGAAAACTCTAGAAATGACAGAGACATCTTGCTGCCTGGACAGTCACCCAAAGTTCTTTTGTATGGTTGGGGCATCCATCTTCAGCCTTCAGGCCCATAGTATCCAGCAGACATTTCCATGAAGCAGGAAATTTCAAAGACAGTTTAGTCACTCTCTGCTGTGTCCTGCAGAATGTCTCGCAGACTCTTTCATGAGTCATGAACCCCGAAAGACCATCTCACCTTTAGGCAAGTTTAGCAGTCCTCTCTCTGCGGGTTCTCTGTGTCCATTTTATGCAACAGTCCAGGCAAGAGCAGTTTCTTGCCCAAATGGCTATCAAACTCCATAAGGATCCTCTTCGATGCCCATCTTCCTCTCGAAGTAGATTGGTGCTGCCAGGAGCAGACGTGTCTCATTGTCATGAAAAGTCCTAAGTTATTAAAATATTTTAAATGCCATATTCTGTAGCCTTTGAGAGATATGAAGAACGCCTATCTGAAATATATCTCTATATATCTAGAAAATCTAAGTAACATGACTACAAACTTGACTATTATGATTATCCATCAACAACCTATATTTCCTAATTATACATTACATTTTAAAAATGAACTACACAATCACACCTTATTCAAGATCAAAAATACATATACATATAACAAAATTGACCTTAAAATCCATACCAATGCAAATTATTCATACCTATATCATATCCCCCTTTAAATGTAAAAGAACATTTATAAACAATATTTTGGGAACATGGGCGCAGTTTTTTCTCTCCAAACTGCTTCCTGCTGAATGGGGGTGCTGTTAATCAGATCATTTAGGGTGTAACCTGTGTGCCAGGTTTATCTCAGTTGGCAGTTGAGTGAAGTAATTTTTTGAGGGTGGTCACAGGAAGTTTTCGGGAGGTCGTGGTCTATCATACCATATCGGGATAGATGCAATCCATAGGGTCTGGTCCTCTGTGAAAACAAAAGAAGACCCTTTCCAAAGCATCATATCCTTAGGCCCAAATTCTGAAGTCATACCCTCATGATATCCGTTTTGGTTCCACTTGGCAGCCCATAGAATGAAATGTCTCTCTGTACTTAGCTCCTTCACAGTCAAAAATTTTAAAGAAAACACAATGTACATAATCCAGACTCTCTGTGAATTTTCCATTTTTACGTGGCTTATTTTTCTTTATTTCTTTTAATCTCTTAACTATCTGTACTCTGTCTCTTTAAAGACTTTACCTTTTTTTTTTTAAACCATTAACTTTATTTTCTATATTCTTTTTCTTCTCTCTCTCAAGCCTATGTACATTCATCCAACAGTGTGGTCTTTTATGTCTGAATCTGTTTTATTGTGAATCTGTAACATTTTTTTTACTATCCAGGAGCATTTTTTAAAATGTTAAGCAGTTCTTAAAAACTTAAGTTGTGCCATGTACAGGTAATACGGTACCATCTGTGTCCTGCCCAGTTGAAACCTTAACTGCGCTGTTTTTATGGTAATTACGGTAGTTCCTGCCTGAGACCAGCACAGTTCAGCATGGCAGAGCTGAGCCAAGCGGCTCCTGCCTCAGAGCCATTTGATGCCCCTGAGCCACACACAGTTCCAGGCACACAGCAGTCCACATTGCCATCAAGCAAGCCGTAGAGCTTTACTCCAAATGCTCCATTCAAAAGCTCTGTCTCCCACAGGAGCCAGACAGAGATGGCAATGGCGGCACAGCCCAGAAAGCCGGCATTTTAAAACAGCCAGTTTTTTCCTGCTACTGAGTCAGGACAATTTTTTTGCGGCACGCAACCCAGAAACAGCAAAAAGCTGTCTTAAATTCTCTCTCTCTCCTTTTTAAGCCCTCTCAGGTTTTACGTGGAGTTCATTAGCATGTTGGGTGCCACTCTGTTGAAGTATGGAGCGGCGGGCTGTGTCCTGCCACCCGGCTAGCTTTACCCGAAATAATTACACGGAAACTGTATTCTTTTAAACACTGCCTGACCCATTAGTTTCAGTTTCTTATTGGCTAGCTTTTACATATTGATCTAACCCATTTCTATTAATCTGTGTAGCCCACGAGCTGGCTTACCAGGAATGATCTTAACCTGCGTCTGTCTGGAGTGGGAGAATCATGGCGACTCCCCGACTCAGCTTCTTTCTCCCAGCATTCCGTTCTGTTTACTCCGCCTACCTAAGGGCTGGCCTATCAAATGGGTCTAGGCAGTTTCTTTATTAATAAGAAATCACTCCCACATCACTACACAGTTGGTTAAAACCAGAACAAGCACCTTCTAGAATCCCATTCTGTTATATACTAGGAGTAGCAGAGTGGCCTGGGAGATAGCTCCATCCATAAAGCTCTTGGAGAACTGTGGCCCTACATGAAGCCAAGTGTATTCTTATCCATATGGAAACCCAGTTCTGCGTAATGCAGAGACAGGCAGGTCTTCAGAGCTCGACAGTCACCCAGCCTAACCGGCTGCTACATCCTGGGTTCAGTGAGAGGACTTAGAGACAATATAATGAGTTACAGCAGAAGACAACCAATGTCAACCACTGAGCTCCACATACACCTGGACACATGGACACACAGACAACACACACATACATACACACAGCTACTAAGTGCTTATGAGTAAAGAAAAAGACATCCTGTCCTGCATGTCTTTTATAGAGAATTTAATATTACTTCTGAGTATATTATGAAAACACTTCACACCCCTTCCCAACTTCCCATCCTAAGATCAAGACTTTTTAGGAATGTCCTTTATAAAACCTACAGAAAGGCCTTAAAGTATTCGGTTTCAAAGGTTGCATGGGAAGTCTAGGATCTTGGACTGACAAGAAGATTCAGCCCTTGATGTTCAAGCCTGATGACCTTAGTGTGACCCCCGAACTCATGGTAAAAAGCAGAGAAATGACCCCCTGAAAGTTGCTTTCTCACCTCCTCATGAACACATCCCCACATACATATACACACGAGAATAATAAGGTCAATTAAAATATTTTAAAGGAACGTCTAGGACCTTAATTCACTGTCAACACAAATATAATTGCATGATTATATATTAATAATTGTAAGTTGTAACCCCAAATTATCTGATATTTATGGATAGTTTTCTGTGGGCAAATTACTTTAATATATAAAGCCTTATTTATTCTCCTGTCAATGTGGTAGGTTCTGATAATTATTCTAGACCTCAATTGAAGCCAGAGGCACTGAAGTCCCTGAGTGCAGAAGGGCTTCTTAGCTTGTGGGCCACAGCTGAATGGCAAAACCTTACAAAAAAACTTTCAAGGTCATCCTCTACACCTCATACAACAATATCCTTCCCTGTTCCCTGTTGTTGAGACGTGCTATTCTGTATTCATTTGTATGTGTGTGTGCACATGTGCACGCATATGCATGCACTTGCACATGTTGGTGCAAACTGACATTGGATATCTTCCCTCGGTTATTCTTCACCTTGTTGCCTGAGGCAGGATTTCTCACTGAGTCTGGAGTTTACTAATTCCACTAGAGAACAAGCCACAGGGATGTTTCTATCTGTACTTCCCCTGTCGTGGGATTATAGTGCAATGCTCCCAGCTTCTTTTGTATGGATGCTTAGGAGGAAACTCAGGTCCTCATGTTTGCTCAATAAACACTTTAGGGACTGAGTCATCTCCTCGGGGGATTTTTGCTAAGTAGCCACCATGTGTTCAGGTAAAGTTTTTAGTGCTTAACACTATCAGCAGATAGGACTAACGAAGCTTTTTGCTTTACATGACCTCTTAGAAAAATTTTCTCCACCATGTTTATTCCTTTACATTACAGCAATCATTAAAAGTCAGGTCTCCAAAATGTCAGCACTATTCTTTTTATCATTGCCAAGTTAGCATACATACATTTGTTTGTTGGTTTGTTATTCATTTATTTGCCTCTGTGAGTACTTGTCCATGTGTGGGTGGATGTGGACTCCAGAAGAGGGCATTAGATCCTGCAGAGCTGGGATCACAACCACTTTCAGGTCAGAAGGGTTGTCGCATGGGTGCTAGCATCCAAACTCTTGATTTCCCAGCAATCGCACTGAACTGCTGAGCCATCTCCCTGTCCCTCTTAATATTCATGTAAAAAATCATTTATGTAATTGAATAGATTTAGACACCTGAGCAGGAAATGTCTCTTTAAAAAAAATGAGGAAAAAACATGGTCTCTTAATTGAGAATTGCCAAACATGGATAACTTGTTTTGAAAGAATTCTAGCATAACTCAAAACTCCTAACCAAAAAGAAAAAACCATTTGGGGCATAACTCAGTTTTTCTTGAGTGACTCATAATTTCTCCCAATCTTTGAGTGGCTCCGAGTCTTTTAAACAGCTGTTGTTAACTGGAACCTCAAAACAAACTTGGTGAAGAATTAAGATTTCTGGTTGTTAAAATTTCCACTCACTGAGCTGAGAGAGGCTAGTGGGGCCACCTGAGAGTCTGAGAATAATCTGCAGCAGCGGGTTCTTACTTCAGGTCTTCGGGAATGACTAACTGAAGAACACAATGGATGAGTTTCATCTCCCACTAATAGCTGGATCTGTACGAAACACCCACGGCATGGGATTAATAATAAGATGTGTCACCACAGTCTTGTGACAATGATTCTTTTAGAATAGTTTTGAACCCTCTATTGAGCGTCTCTCAACACCTTAAATCCCCTTTCAAGATCATTTGAAATGTCTTAAATGGAGACTATTAATAAATGAATACCTGTACCTCTTTAAGTAATGATTAAGAAGTTCCAGTAACTGTCTATCAATCGTATTAATGGCATAGACAATGAGAAAGAATAACTCAAAAGTGACTTAAGGACAATGTAAGTTATATAAGAGAAATGAAATCTTGGGATGGAATGTTAAAATTCTTCAACTCTACTGCTAACATTAGGGATAAAATTTCCGACAGGACTGAGACGGACATGCAAAGCATCAACACAATAACACGTTGTTGAAAAAGCTGTAAAAACCAAGGAACAGTAAACTGTTTTACTATAGAAAACGTGGGCCAAGTGGGAGGATTCAGTGAGCTTATCTCACAATGCTAAACAGTCGCCATCTAATCGGTGTGGGATTCAGTGTCATAGCCCTATCTACGTCCTTCTCAATAACACTTTTGCTTTCATTTTTATATTAGGAATTTTTATATTAGGTTAATTAGGAATCACTTCTGCCAACAAAAGGATTTTATTCCTTCACTGTTCTATTACAGTATCCAAATCAATACTTTCCACATAGTAGAGACCTGACAAATATTTATTTTAAACAAATTGTTTAAAATGCTGATTTAAAGAATTTGTTGCTATGAATGGCATATTCTGTTTTTACTAAGATGGTGCCTACATAATGACAATACAGTGCCCTGTTACAAGTTTTCCAAAGATGAGATCATACTATGTTTTCTCTGTCTTTCATTGTTTTAACAAAATAACTTGAACTGAGTACTTCAAAAAGAAAGGGCATTTATTTATCTCCATTTTAGAGGCTTGAGATCATGAACAGCATTTGCTCAGATCTAGTGAGGGTCCCTTATCTTGTGGCAAATAATACAAACTGTCCTAGCAGGGATGTATGATGTGTGCAAGAGGGGTAGGTCCTGCAGTAGAGCAAGAATAGAGGCTAGGAGAGGCCAGTCTTATCTATACTAACCTTCTCTCCACAACTCACTGGAGTCCCATGAAGACCCCCTGAGTGCTTGGGATGTAGGTAGAGTGTTCTCCTCAAATACATGAAGTCCTGTGGAAGTGACGGTAGAGGACAGAAGATCAGAAATTTAAAACCATCCTGGATACACAGAAAGTTTGGGGCCAGTGTGGGCTACTAAAAGGATCCATCCTAATGCTTTGCAAGGGTAGTGTCTTCAGTGACCTAACACTCTTCTAATAAGACCTGTCCCTTAAAGGTCTCATTACCGAAAATTGCTACACTTGGACCAAGCATCCAACATATTAACTCTTGGAGTGTATGCCATATCCAAGCCCTATCCAATCATATAAAACCATATTCACACCATAGCAAGTGTCTTCATGGGGAAATCAGTATCTAGTGGCATAGGGGCTTTATTAGATATACTCCATTCTGCCTTCAAATCATTTGTATATTTTATAAAACCCAATGTTTAGAATACACTGCAGAAGCCAGTCATGGTGGTGCATACCTACAATCTTAGCACTTGGGAGACTAAGGCCCGAAATTCTTGAGTTTAAGACCAGAGAGGGCTACACAATGTGTTCCAGACCAGCCTGGACTCAGTAGGTAAACACTACCTCTAAAAAAAAAAAAAATAAGAAAGAAATTTATAAAGAATGTGTCTTGGTAAAAGGAAAATGTCTGGGATTTTAAAGGACATAAACAGTTAAGAATGCAATTGAAAGTCTTATTATTCAAACTTTTAATTTTTATAGCACCATTGCCCCAAAGGGTAAAAGGATGATATTTTTGTTACATGGAGAACCTTTTCTAATTTTGCTTCACCCAGTACATATTTACCTTACTGTATGCTAGAAAAGTCGGTTTACTGATGTTAAATTTACAAAGACACATAATGATAGCAATTTCTTGGATCTAAAGAAAGATCATAAATAGTGGTGTATGTATGCAACAAACGCAAGGAAAGTCATGACACAGCTAGTGTGTGGATTAGGTTGAAACTCAGGATTAATGAGTGTGTATCTGCACACATGTATGTGCACCATAAGCATGCCTCGTCTTCACACAGGCCAGAAGAAGGCACTGGACCCCACTGGAACCCGAGTTACAGAGTTGTGAGCTGCCATGTCAGTGCTAGGAACCAGACCCTGGTCCTCTCCAAGAGCAGGATGTGCTCTTAACCCCTGAGCCATCTCTCCAACCCCTGAGTCAAAACTCTGCAAAAGTTCTTACAGGGCTGGAGAGGTGGCTCAGTGGTTAAGAGTGCTAGCTACTTATCTAGAGGATCCCTTCTGTCCTCTATGGGGAACCAGACACACACATGGTGCACAGATATGCATGAAGGCCCAAGAGCCATAGACATAAAAATAAAGATATCTTTCCTTGACCTGTGAGGCTCCGGACAAATGTGTGTTCTCTAAAGGTCTTCAGATGGTTCAGACAGCAGTCTGTTACTGCAACCATTTAGCATCTTAGTGCTACGCAGAGAGATACAGCAGCTTTTCACTTCTTCAGACCCAATGCCTCCTTCTTATCATGCACATTTTGTAATGTATCCTTTGCTACCTTTTAAGGAAATCGGCAGCCTACTCACTCACCTGAATTCAAAGAAAATCAGCATAAAACTTTATCTGCACTATAAAGCAAGAATACGGGGGAAAATGGCTTAATATGTAAGTGCTTGAGCAAAGCCATGGTGAAGGATGCATGGTTGCTCCCACACACAGCATCCCTGGGAGTGTGGAAGCCCTTACACAAAACAATGTGTGTCCCATGATGGAAACCCAGTTACAGATCCCAGTGGTCTTGCCAGGGCCATTCCCGGAACTGCAGAGCAAGGCTGAGAAAAGTCCTACCCCGCCACTCCCTGCTCTTCTACCTCACGACCCCCTGCTAATGCTACCATCTTAATCTGCACAGCGGTTGCATTCCTGGAAAAGGAGTGTGTTATGTTGAAGGAAACATAACCTCCCGCTTATGTATAAACCAGAGGCTCACAGTCAGGCATCCTTCCACCAAATTCCATTCTGACCCTCTCCATCATTTTGACAACCAAAAATGCTCCCCAACACTCCGCAAATGCCTCCCTGGGAGTTGTGCCTCCTACACGGAACTCATAAATCCCAACAGCGCTCAGGCTTCTTTGTATCTTAAACTATGCATTGCTGCCTAATGTGTGATGAAGCCGCTTTGCCATTTTCATTTATCATTGATAGCTTTTGAGTTTAAAGTATCTTTAAGCAGTTGCTAAAATTATTGCGATATTATGTTTCATTATCATTATTATAGAAGCTTTATTGTTATGGCATCATTCAGTTTCTCTTTCGACTTAAAGTTGGTAAAGAGAAAGTATTGAACTTCGCTGTACTTTCGACCTTCGCTCCCTGTTGTGTGAGGCCTCTGACACTTTGAAGAACAGATCAGAATGGCCTCCAAGTAGCCCAGGCCTCAGTCTTCACTCTCCAGCCCTGTGAAACCTGTCAGCCCCATGAGGTCATCAAGAAGGCAGACCGCCACTTGTCACAACTGAAAGGGTGTCTCTGGGGTACTGAACAGCTGGGTGGGAGTTGCTTTTAGGGCCCGCCATTTGGATAGACTGATTTGATTTCAACTCATTTGGAAAAAAAAATCTGCTTAACATGTATGTGTGAATCAAATTTTGTCACATACAGCTCATTGGAGCAGTGATTTGACTTCTACCTCCTAATTCCATCAGAAAACGGATCACTAAAATAGATAACAGGGTTCGGCATGTTGGCACATACCTTAATTCCCGAAGTTGGGGGAGAGAGGCAGGTGGATCTCTCTGAGTTTAAGGCCAGCCTTGTCTAGATGGTAAGTTCTTAGCTGGCTAGAGCTATACAGTGAGACCTTGAGATAGATAGATAGATAGATAGATAGATAGATAGATAGATAGATAATAGATAGATAGATGATAGATCGATGGATGGATGGATAGATAGATAGATAGATAGATAGATAGATAGATAGATGATAGATAGATATAGATAGATAGATAGATAGATAGATAGATAGATAGATAGATAGATGTGTGTGTGTGTGTGTGTGTGTGTGTGTGTGTGTGTGTGTGTGTGTGTATTCAGTAATGATGGTGCATGCCTTTAATCCCAGCACTCAGGAGGAAGATGAAGAGAAATTTCTGTGAGTTCAAGGCTGCCCTGGTCAATATAGTGACCAACCAGATCTACACAATGAGACTCTGTCTCCAAAAAGAATAATATATGCATATACCTATGTGTGTGTGTGTACATACATACACATATATGCACATATTACTGTTTATACATATATTACTCTTATATGTTTAGTTCATATGTTTATATGAATATATGAACTAAATACAGAAAAATATCATAACTAATGGGACCAGGTATATTGTGTACCTGTAATCCAAGTACTTGAGAGGCTGGAGACAGGATTAGGTGTTTTAAGACATCCTTGACAACTTAATGACTTTGAGGATAGCCTGAGCTACTTGAAACTGTCTCTAAAAAAGACAAGAAAACTAACAGGGCTTAATTTACAAAAATAAAAATACATAAACCCTTGTCCCAATTCCAGATAAAAACTGATGTTTTTATTAAAAAAAATCTTTCTACTACATCAACAAAAACAATTTCATCTAATAAATTGGGAAGTGATTAATAAGCTCCCTCCTCTCACTCTTGCTATCTACAGCACACTCACACATACATCCCAGACATCATCTTACCCCTATTCCTAGAGAATGATGGGTTCCTATCAAAGAGAGACCAAGTGAATCATCATATTTTAAATAATGGAGACTCATGAGTCTCATGTCCACATATTCGTGGGTCGTTTGTGCTACATCCTCCCTCACTCATAGCAATGAAAGTAGGGGTTTCGGGGAGAGCCCATTCTCCCATATTCCCATGGGGGGGGCAGGAAACACTCTGAACTTCCTGTGTACTCAAGGGCTTCAATCCTCCACAGAGTAGGGATTCAGTGGGTATTTGTAAATGAATCCCTTTCCACATAGCTGAGAATAGTCCATTCACACCTCAAGAGTTTCCATTGCACTCCTGAGAGCTGCCAACGACTATTAGAGGTTCCTGGTAACCATCCCTGGTTGGGATATTACTTAAAATTGTAAAAATATAAATGTCGAGACAATGCATAAAAAGCATATTTCCCAGAGGGAAAGGAAAGGAAAGGGTGAACGTGATCACGGGCCGTGGGAACATCAGGTGGTGTCTTTCAGCTGTAATTTGAGATCCAAGCTTCGAAATGGTTAAGGTGGAGGCCATGTCCATCCTGTGAGAGTTTTATTTGGAGAGGCCTATTTGCCCGAGCCGGCCCTCCTCTCCCCAGCAGCTGCTCTGCCCTCTACACGCAGCAAATATGTTTGTCTTGTCCAAAGCTGCAGGCACTCGCCAATGTCTGTGCCTCTCTTCGGGAAACAACATAATAATCAAATCACATTAAGCCCAGTGTCCGTAAGACATGTGTTTTCAATTTTAAAACCCACAAGTGATTTATTATTTATTTCCTAATATTACATTTGTGCATTTAGTGAAATAGGAAAGGCTCCATGCATAGAGTCACTTCCAAGTTTTGCCGTGGAGTTATTGCTCCGGCTGTTTTCTAGCTATTTCGGTGGCTGTCTTTCACAATTAGCATTACAGGGCCCCTCACACTGACATTCCCGCTCAATGATGCCTGTTTCGGTCTTCAACCTTTGACTCTTTGTTGATTTTTAAACACTCAGGCTCAAGTTATGTTGGCATTTTCCTTATTGTTCTTGTTTTCAATGCTTTTATAGAGCAACATATGAGATTTACCCTCTTAATTTCTTGTGTACATAACAGCTCTCACTGTAAGCGCAATATTGAACAGCAAGTCTCTAGAATTTTTTTGTCTTTATGTAGCAGAACTCCCAGGCTACTGCACAGTGGTTTCCCATTTCCACTGTCTCATCACTACCCCACCCACCCTCAACAACTACTGTTCCATGTTTTTGCTTGTACATTTCATTATCTTCCCACACTTTTTATTATTTTTATTTATTCTTCTCTCATATATTACAACCCAAGGGAAGAAATTTGAACTCCTTTGAGTCCTGATGTATCTCTGTGCCCAGAGAAAATAGGATCCTGGGCTACACTGCTACATGCACGCAACTCCTTGCCCGCATCCTATGAAGTATGGGATATAATGAACACAGTCTTACCTTAGGGTCGGGATGACCCACATTCAAATCCCTGCTCTGCTACTTACCTGCTCTGAAGCCTGGAATAAATGACTTGCCTTTTCCAAAGCCATCTATAAAATGCAATTACTTGTGCCAGCTTTGCAATCTTCTTTGATAAAGTATAAACTATTCTCCAAGTGCTCAGGGTTTCTGAGCTCCATCATCTCCGGCCCCGAGTACATTCATGTTGTGCTCAGATCCGTGCAATAGGAAGCTGATTGTACCTGCCCTCAATCAATACATCTGTTGTGCCTTTTGTGTTAGGTCTATTTCTCATGCTGGTAGGTAGACCCAGAAGCAGTCACAGAAAAATGAGTGTTTCTTCTCTATGATTAAGTTCTGCATGAGGACATAGTTTCATGATATGATCATGCTAATATCATGATAGGACTTTATTCCTTACCAATGAATGAGTTTTTAAAGATAGAATTCCCATCCAGGCTACTACTCATGGGTAAAGAAAGTCCAGTGTTGATCTACAATCATCCTAAGTTGAATCAGAATATCCACCAGATTCAGAAAAGAAGGTTTGAGTTCTTCTGCCCAAGGATTTACCTCTGTCATTTGTTATATTAGGAAGATGAGATTTATTTAGTTTCCACAATTAATTCAATCTACATTGAAGCCAGCAAATGTGTGTTATGCTAGTTAGAAAGAAATTAGATCTCAATAAATAATCATCTGATGCCTTCATTCCTTCTCTTTCTAATTTCTTCCACATGCATTTATGTGTGCATTCATGCATGCGTGCATGCGTGTGTGTGTGTGTGTGTGTGTGTGTGTGTGTGTGTGCGGTGTTGATGTGCTCATGACAAAGCACATACGTAGAGGTCAGAGAACAACTTGTGACAGTCAAGTTGTCTCCTTTCAACGTCTGGGTTTCAGGGATTGAACTCGGGTTTTTAGACTTGGCAAGAAGTGCTTTTATCCCCTGAGTCATCTCAATTACGGTTTGTAAATTTTTATAGGGTTTGTTGTTGTTTGCTGGTGATGGTGGTGGCAGCAGCGGCAGCGCTGTGTGCATGGAATAAAGACTTTTTAAACCAAGCTCCACCGTAAGCAAGAGATAGTCCTGTCTACCAGGTCTCTCAAAGGGCTTGAACCTTGGCCTACTAAGCTAAGCTAAGTCACTGCAATACTAACTGGGGAATAGGAGGACTCACAGAGATAACTGAATATATCTGACCAGAGGGACAGGAGGCAAGACTTGAAGTGACCTGATCAAAGGTGGATGATAGTTGAGGCAGTGTTCAAGCAGAAAAATATGGAGAACAGCCCCAGCAGAACCAAGAGCAGGAGGCCTGCTTGCCTTCAGGGGACTGTAGTTGTAGTGCGGACAGCCAACAGCGCCAAAGTAAGTACTAGCAACTAAATAAAGTAGACATTAGGGAGCCATTGGAGGATTTGGCGCAGGGGGCTGACATGGTAGGAGTTGTGTTAAGAAATAAATCTGTCAGTGGTAGGTGAGAGGGATTGGAGAAGATGAGTAGAGGCAGGGGGTCGGTTGAGTATTCTGGGATGGGAGCATGAAGTTACAGGCAGGGTGAAGGCGTAGGCACAGAGGCGCCTTTCGACACGTGTTTGGAATTTTTGCAGTGAAACTTAGAGTCCAGACGCATATCCGCAGATAAAACCCCATGCTTGTTTAAAAATACATGAGAATGAGAGAGTTAATGCAGCAATGTTTAGCCTCGGGAGATGCAGAATACACTGAAAGTTTGGTCACCCCAATTTACTCTCCACAAACCACCGCCCTCAAAACTCTCTGGATTTGCTAAACATCTCAAACTCAGAAGCAGAGAGTTCTGGAAAACCACACTGAACCTGGCGTAGATTTCTTCCTTGGGACGCGGAGGAAATCTGATCTGCTTCCTATAAATTCATTTCGCTTTCATTCAAACTGAGATTTTTTTTTTTTGAAAAAACCCTTCCTGTTGCCCAGAGTAGTCTTAAGAGCTTACGTTTGAAGACATTTTCCCTCCTTAGAGAAAAGGAACCAATAACTGTCCAGCCATTCCTGACCTCGGAAGTTGGAGACACAGACTCTGCTGGTTATAATGGATTTTTATGGTAGGCCAAAATCATAGGTTAAAAACAGTACTGTCTTATGCGGCTGAGGAAGATCTAGCAGCAACCCTCTTCAGCGCTCTTCTGCCACTAGCACGGCAGGTGTGGATGCTGTCAAACAAAGAGGAAGTCCCACAGCCCTGTGACTCAGATCAGCCATCACTGTCAGGGACACAAAAGAAGACGAGCAACCGAACAAGAGCTAAATGTTAAAAAGTTAGATCCAGAGAAACATTTTACCCTGTCTAATGGAGGACTGTGCTCTCCCCCCTCCTCCTCCTCCCACTCCGTGGCTGTGAAACAAAGCTCCTCTTCAGTGACAGCCATCAAGACGTCGTGAGTGGATCTTGTACACAGAAGAGATAATGTCACGGGGCTTGAAAATGTTCTATTCAAGATCTGAGTTGGGGAAACTTAAAAATAGCATCTTAGATCATTTGAACTCGAATCTCTCTCTTTCTAACTTCAAATTCTAAAGTGATGGTGTGTCTTATTTGGGCTCAGCGTTCTATTTCATTTCTCCTTTCTGTCCCCCATGTGTGTTGGTCTTCATTATTGTCGCTGCTGATGTTTTCTTTAATGTGTCTTCACCTCTTTGCTCTTTAATATCCACAGACTCGTCTCCTTACTTTCCTGTTAAAATCTGAGCTCTTGGTGTGAATAAATTTAGTTTGTATTTTATCGACATAAAATTGTCCAAGATCTCAAACGCCCCTGGCAAGGATTTTGTCCCAAGAATATGTCGGCTTATGTGAGAAAAGTCTCTACATTTGATCTTACAGGCCAAATGATATATCTGCTTGTCATTTCTCTCTAGCTACCATTTTCTGACTCTCAAAAGAAGTACAGCAAAAAAATACACAAATCTAGTCATTTGTAACCCTTGATGTCTCGGGGGGGGGGGGCAGAGATGTCGTATTTTATTTTTAAAGGTTTATTACCAGCTTATTTTTTATAAATGACTAGAAACTGTAATGTCCAGAGATGTTAAACTCTGGAAGGTGAGTTTTGGATGTGCTAATCCTTGCAGTAGAAACCAAATCGTGAGGTTGACTTAAAGCACATGAAAACGGGGAAAGATGTTTACTAATTTGCAATGAGGAAATGTCTCAGTTTGAGATGACATCTTTAGTTCCTCACCAAAGAGGAGTCTGCAATATAAGTTCTGGAAAACCTTTAGATTTTTTCTTTTTCTTTCTTTCTTTCTTTCTTTTTTTTCTTTTTTTTTTTTTTTGACAGGGTTTCTCTGTGTGTAGCTTTGACTGTCCTGGAACTCACTTTGTAGACCAGGCTGCCCTAGAACTCACAAGGTTCTGTCTGCCTCTGGCCCCTATTTCTACCTCCCAAGTGCTGGGATTAAAAGTGTGCCACCACCACATGGCCCCTTTATATTTTTTGAATGTAGCCTATTTTAAAAACAAAAAACTCTTTCTACAAGGCAACTGCATCTTAGCATCTTAACCTAGACAATTTTAATCTTCAGACCTTGTGTGTTCTTTCAAGAAAATTGCCATCCTGGACACTCCACTGGTCCTCCAGCTTCGCAGGGACCCTGGATCTGAACCGTAGTGCATGTAACAAGAGAGAGAGAGAGCTTCAGTGTAGACCTGCTCCTTTTGTTCAGTGCATGAAATGTCAAAGAAACCAATCCATCGTGTCTATGTTAAAGTTGCATTTTGAAAACTGGAAATTGAGCTTACACTGCGCCGGATGCAGTAGAAAAGTGACCACCTTGTGTCCACACCTACAACTTGCAGGATATTGTGACAACTCAAAGAAAACTAACAGGAATCTGGTCTCCAGTGCTGGGTAAGACAGGAAAAACAGACTTCTGAATAAGAGTGAGCTTTGGACCACATGAGCTCAAGTGTTTTGAGGGAGCTCCTTTGGACAATAGCCTTTAGTAGACCACAAGTGAGACGGTCTCTTAAAGGCTATTGGCTGAAGGAGCTGAAGGGGCTCCCCAGCACCGCCCCCTTTTTAGACCACGCCCAAGTGGGCTGATCTCTTAAAGGCTATTGGCCAAAGGAGTTCCCACCGCACAAGTGAGCATGGGACAGGGGTCAGTCAAGGCAAAGGTCAGGGGAGGGAAACACAGGGACTGGCCATTCTGTTTTGAAGTTCATTGGGAAAGTTATTTCAAAATTGAACATTCTTTTTATCATCTTCTCTTTTAAAATTGGCTTATTGGAATGGTTAGACGGCTCAGAGTAAAGGAACTTGTGATCAAGCCTGACTACCTGAGTTCAGATCCCAGAACACATAAGTTAGAAGGAGTCTCCAAGTTGTCCCTTAACTTCACATGTGTGTGTGTGTGTGCGTGTGTGAGTGTGTGTGCGTGTGTGTAAAATGAATAAATATAATAAATTTGCTTATTATTAAAGAGGGCATTGGTGGAAATAGAAACATAAGTTTAGCAAATGTTTCCAAATTAAATCAACCATTAACATTATTTTTACTCATTTGTAATTTTGTGAGTATTAATGGAATATACTGTGATATATTCTAACACATGCACACAGTGGAATGAATTTAGTTGGCATTAGCCTATTATCTATTTTATAGAGGTCTAGAAAGGAGACGTTCAAAGGATCACAACATAAAGAAATGACAAAGCGGGGGAATGCTAGCACGTGCTTGACGTAGAACCTAAGAGGTACAGAGTTTGATCACATGGTTGCTGGCCCTGGATGTAATCAGCCATCTACATCCATAACTGTATATGGCACAGGACAGAGTAAAAATCCCATAAGAGAAGAATAAGGAAGGCTATGAATGGCCACTAATTCAACAAGGAGCTTCATGGTAACAGTTATTGCAATAACGGAAGATGGCATTTTAGCTCATTATTGAGGAGGCTCAGTCTGTTAAATGAGCAAAAGTCTTGA
Source organism: Microtus oregoni (assembly GCF_018167655.1). Classification (NCBI taxonomy): domain Eukaryota; kingdom Metazoa; phylum Chordata; class Mammalia; order Rodentia; family Cricetidae; genus Microtus; species Microtus oregoni. The sequence continues at coordinate 2,871,248 of NW_024543065.1, read as the reverse complement.
AACTAGGTTCAGGTAGTTGGATGTTCACACCTGCCTGTGTCCAACTTAGCTCGCTTAAGTTCTCTTTGTCCTCAGAATCACCTGAGAATCTGCACCAGCTGTTAACTAGCCAGCTTCTAGACATAGTTGATGGAGAGCTTGTCCAGGGAGCCAGGCATACAGCAGACTCCTCTAACATGGGAGCGCTCAGAGCGTTGATGGGTATACAAGTCTAAGTTCTCTCCTCCTACCACGCTGGCCAGTCCCCACACAGAGAAGCTGCCATGAAGAGGTACTCAGAAATGAAGAAGACGTTCTCAAGTGTTTGCAATTAAGCCAATCCCAACTTGTGAAATTGTCAAATTACCCTACTGGTAGAGCCAATACAAATTCCATAATCCTAAAATTAGCACGAAAGTCATGCAAAAATGTGTTAATACATTCATCCTTGTAGTAGTCATAAAGGACCAAGTGAACAGAAGATAAATTCCACACTTGGGGCCAATGCTTACACAGATTAGGCAACGGAATATTCCAGAACTGCTTAGTATGACTATTCCAACCGAGAAGACAAGGACCACGGCACAATAACATTCAAACAAAAATGCAGAGGGACAACTGTGCACACCACTAAATAACTATTCCTATCACAGAAACTTCCTAAGCAGGCCTAGGATTTCATTACTAGGAACACTGTTATGATTTCCCAGATTTTTCTAAGCTGAATTTAGCAGCACTGCATAAGACTTGGCTACATTTAAATTGCACATACCCCACTGTCCATAACGCACATAACCCCACTCCTAATTAACAAAATAAATGCTAGCTGTTAACTCAGAGCCCTTTTGGAAACGAAGATGTCAGAACATATTCAACAGTTGAATAAGAACATTTCAGTGGCGTTGTACTTCCAAAAGCAGCTTCTAGTGCAAAAATGGTGATTTCTTTTCAAGCAGTTTTTTTAAATGAATATTTTTCCCCAACTATGCTTTCAGCTTTTATGGCTTGGTTTTTCATTATCTCACATAACACGGGAATGGAGGTTCCTAAACTGATAAGTAATAAAGATAGATTTCAATCAATTTATTTTTATGCAATTATTGATGCTCTCTTCCTCTGTAGAGAGCTACTCTGGGAATTTTCTTCCACTTGGCACAATGTGTGCCCTCCAGAGCATTAATGCAGGGTTGTTGCTTCACATCTGTAATCTCAACATAGCTTCAAGTCAACCTGGACTACTGTGTGAGACTCTGCCTCAAAAGAAAGGGAGAGAGGGAGGGAGGGAGGGAGGGAGGGAGGGAGGGAGGGAGGGAGGAAGGAAGGGAGGGAGGGAAGGAGGGAGGGAGGAAAGAGTGAAAAGGGTTGTCCATCTTGACATTGTTTCAGATTTCTCTCTTCCTGTTTTCTCTCCTCTCAAGGAGGTGTGTGTGTGCGCGCGTGTGTACGTGTGTGAGTATGTGTACATGTGTGTGCATGTGTGTGCGTGCATGTATGCGAGTGTGTGTTGCGTGCATGTGTGAGTGTGTGTGCAAATGTGTGCATGTGTGCACGTGTGTGTGTATGCTCCACAAGCACACAAACCCAACTCTGTCCTTTAAACTTTTTCTTATTAAATTTAAAAACAAATTAAACTTAATTTTATAATTAAAACATAATTATTTCTTCAGTTCATGATGGACCATCCTGCAATCATCTGACGTGTATTTCTTTGGAATTGTTGGGTTTTTTTAAATCCTGGTAATAGGTGAATGTGACACAAAATTCACAATATTAACCATGTTGACTGTACAGTTAGGCCTTACTAAGTTCATTCAGACTGATGGACAGCAATGCCTAGAATATTTACATCCTGCATCACTGCATGGTTTATCTTATATCCTCTTTAAACAGCAGGGTTTATCTTTAAGAATAAGAATTATTAAGCATTTCTCATGCTGGAGGGAGAAGCTGTATGATGAGAGAGGAGAGGTTCCCAGCATCCTAAGGCTTAGGAAAGTGACCATCTCATTTTTAGAAGAAAGATAAATACCTATATTCCTTAATCTCTCAAGTAGCTTTTTTTTCTACCTTGTATCACAAAAACAAGGCCAGAGCAAAGTTGATATTTGTAATTTTTCAGAAACATTTTTAAAAACTCCTCCAGCCTTTATTTTGTAAATAGAGCAAGTATCTGTGAATCTTTTATTTTCCCGCCTACTGTTGTCCCCTCTCCTTTGTCCTCCACATGGTCCCCCACGTCTACTTTCATACTATATATTTTATAATCTCTCTTCCAATATGGGAGAATCGTGCAATATTTGTCTTTCTGGATCTGATTTATCTTGCTAAATATGATGATCTCGTTTCACCCATTTTTCTACAAATGACATAATATCTTGTTTTTTACAGCTAGCTAAAACTCCAATGCACGTGTGTGTGTGTGTGTGTGTGTGTGTGTGTGTGTGTACTATTTTAAACTTCTGGTTGTAAAATAATTTTAAATATGTAAAAAGTCATCAAGAATAGAACAGACCAGACATTCTTTTTGCAATATTTGCTTTACTGTTGCATTTTTTTATTGAGGAATTGTACAAATACTTTTATCCAACTACTACAACATGTATCTCTCAAAGAACAAGGAAATCCTCTTACAGACTTCCACTATCAAATTCAAGAAATTCACAAATACAGTGTTACCCACACATACACAAGCACTCAAACTCAGAATTTCCATATTCAAATGTCACGTTATCTTAGTAATGTCATTTATGGGCACTTTTTTCCCCTGCTCCAGGCACCGTTTCAGAACCACACATTGTACGTAGTTCAGTATCACCAGTGTGATATAATAATATATAATAATATAATGATAATACTGTGACATAATACATAACCCTGTCATTAATGTTCTGTGGCACTGAGATTTGCCCTGGACTTGTCCGATGCTTCCTGTGTGTTGAAGTCACTTGCAGCAGGAGTGTGACATCCCGCGGTTGTGTCTTAGTGACCTTTGTAAGAAAGTGCAAGGCGCCAGTTTCTCCTGCGAATAGTGTTGAATACTTAGTAAAGAAGGCTTGTCTTTTACATTCAGCCACAAAAAAACTGTCCATTTTACATTTTCTCTGCCCAATTAATAGGCAGAACCAAACTGTGGCATTATGCAATTACCTGATGCATTTTAAATTTTCTTTAATCACTGTAATATCCATTAAGGATTCTGGCCCAATTCAGTTATTACCGTGATGGCTGCAAAATGGCAATTTCCCCACCCTATTATTTCTCCTGCATTTATTGGTTGGCATGCTCTGCAAAGAGCTTTTCCCTATCTTAATCACTGTCTGCTTCACCGTAAGTTCATTGATTTTTTTTTTCCAGTTGGAGATTTAAAATTTATTCTTCCATCATTTATTTTGAAGCTCAAATTTTTCCCTTTTGCAAGTGTGTGCATGTGCCTGTGTGTGTGTGTGCACGTGTGTGTATGCATACACGAGTGTGCCCACAAGTGTGCGTGCATGTGCTGGTGTGTGTGTGTGTGGACATGTGCCTGTATATGTGAGTGTTCCCGCAAGTGTGCACATGTGTCTGTGTGTGTGCACGCTCACGTGCCTGTGTATGCGTGTGTGCCTTGTGCACATGTATGTGAAAGTGTGTGTATATGAGTGTGCCCACAAGTGTGCACATGTGCCCGGGTGTGCACGTGTGTGCTGTGTGTGTGTGTGTGTGTGTGTGTGTGTGTGTGTGTTGTGTGAGGTTATAACACATCTGATGAAGTTGGCTTTCTCCTTCCACCATGCAGGTCATGGAGATCCAGCTCAGGTCATCACACTTGGCAGTCAGCACCCCTGAGCCATCCCACCAACCCATCTTCCTTCATTTTTCAAACAATCCCATCGTATTTCAAGTTCTCATCTTCCAGTGCCATTTGTCACTGTTCATATGGGCATTTTCTGTCCCATCCCAACAACTGGTCCTTCCCCCTGGGAGCTAGATGCACCTATTGCTAAACGTTGTTGTGAGTGCACACAGTGAAACATGTGTTTTCTAAGTGTGCAGTTCAGAGTCCGTGTTCCTGCCTGTGCCATTAACAGCATTTGCTACTCTGTGTCTCACAGCGTATTTCTCCAGAAGGCTCCCAGGGAATGATTTATCCTGCTTTCCGTCTGCTCTTCTTCACCTCCCATAACGCTCCTCTTCTCTGTACCTCTCTGAAGATGAAGTGCAATCGCTCCACACTTCAAGCTTGGGTCGTTTTTCATCAGTGTTTTTACTCCCCGGGCAGCCTCATCCTGTCGTCTCTAACCGGTCTTCTCCCTCAAGCTCTGGACTTTACATCCTCTTGCTTTGACTCGGAATCTTCACTGTGGTCTCTAACAGACATGCTAATTCACTACATAAAAACTGGTCCACGGCAACCCTGGTCCACTACAGCCTTCCTGTCTCAAGCAACGGCAGGCCATTCTCCCAGGCATTCAGGCAAAAGCTTGGATATAACTTAAATATCTTCGAAGGTCTACCACCATTTCTGTGCCCTCCTCTACCACCACTACATCTCAGCAGCCATGGCTCCTGAGTGGACTCTTTCAGTAACCTCTTGAGACATCTTTGCAGGCCGTCTTCCGTTCCAAGACTTCATCCTTCACTCTACCTGTCCTCTCCTCTTCACACATGCTGATCCTTTTTTCCCTTGCACATCCCAGGATCCTAGGCTTGTTCCCACTCCTGATAGTTGTTTGGTCTGGTTTCTATATCAGGAAGCAACATCCCAAAGTATTAACTCAGCTAATTCCCTCAGCACTTCTAATTTGGGTCAAATTGTGCCTTCTCATAGGTCAGTGCTGACTGCTCCCGACACCCTCTCTCTGCTCACAACCCCGTGTTCTCTGCCTCACCACCCCCACCTACCACCCCCCCCCGTTACATTTATCTTTGCACTTTATTATTCATTTTACTTCAATGTTACACATTGTCAGTCTCCCTCTGCCACGTCCATTCTAAGAGGGCAGAAATCTTGCTTTTTGCTCAATGAACAAAATGTCTAAAGCAATAAAAAAAATGTATTCGAGTTTCTTTGTTTATTTGTTTGTGTTTGTATTTGTGTTTGTTTAATGAATGAGTGAGCAGCTTCACCTTACGTTTTTCTTTACCAAGCACTTGGAATGGAGAAGCTCCCTGCAGAATGGAGTCCGCAGATAGCATTGTTGGTAACGATAGAGCCCAACCACCACCTCGGCAATTCTCTGCGTATCTCCACGTGCACATGTGTGCCTCTTACTATGGGTGAAATCTAGCATTGTAAATAGAAGCGATTTTAATCAGGCACTGTTTTCAGAGCAGAGCGGGTCTTGATGGCCCTGAATTATGTCTTTCCATGCTTCATACAGCCCAGTAATAAGTTACAGATGTTGGTCATTCGCTGCTCCGTGTTTCTCCTGGCTTTCTTTTTTCTCATTAGTGGTAATCCTGAGTTCTATAGGAGGATGGGAGAAGATCTGGCAGAAAAACAAATTACTTTATACGTCCGCTGCATATTTTCCTATTAGACTCCTAGGTTGACTCGACGTCTAAACTTTATCAGAGATATCTCTTGTATGACTCCAGCGTTTCAACCAAGATAAGATGAGACATCTTGACAGACATTCAGAAATGGTACCTGCCACATTTCTGTCACCACGGTGTCGGCGTCAGATTTTGAGGGGTACACATGGCATGAGTGTGAAAGTGTCTCTACTGACAGCTACCAGAGCAAGAGAGCACACAGAAAGTGGGTGTCCTCTTGGCATTTACGCAGCATCGCTAGTTAGTTTTACAATGTTGCTTCGTTACTTTGACAGTGATATTGCTAAGACAACAGGAAGTATTTTTCTCACAGTTTTCCAATATCTGAGGACGATCATAAGATGAGAAATTAACCAACCAAAAAGTGAAGTTTTTAATTCATACAGCTCATGGTATCCAAAATTGTATAAGAAAAGTATATGTAAAATATGTAAAAAACACAAAGCCACTTGTGGTAACCCAGGACTCTAGAACCTCAGCAGAAAGATCTTGATGTTGAGGTCCATCCCGGGCTACATATAAGACCTTGTCAGAGGAAGAGAGAGCAAGAGGGACAAGGGAGAGAAAAGACAGGAAGCTCCTATTTATTTGTTTGCTCCATTTATTAGAGAAGTTTCAAAAATCAAGTTAATAGATCATATTCAACTCAATTTAGCCCTTAAGGTGTCTTTTGAATGACTCTCCTTTATAACATATTATACTTTACTCAGAGAAAATGAGGCCTCCCTTAAACTCATAAAATTCTCCATATGGTTTCTTTCCACAGATACAACACACTCAGGGGAAATCGGCACCAAGAAGAAGGTGAAAAGACTGTTAAGCTTCCAAAGATACTTCCATGCGTCTAGGCTTCTCCGTGGGATTATACCGCAGGCCCCCCTCCACCTGCTGGATGAAGACTACCTTGGACAAGCAAGGGTAAGCCAGTTACCCCCCACAGGCAGTGGTCAGGGACCTGTGACCCAGTTGACAGCACCTGGGTCTGAGCCCTACTCTGCCTCTAAGGAACTGTGTGACTCTGGGCTGAGTATTTAACAAATCTGGACTTACTTTCTCAACCACAAAATGAAGGCAATAGAACCACAGACCTCACAGAGGAAATTAAAGATTTTCTAGATAGAGCATGCTGTCGTGGTAGCTGTGGGGTATAGGTGGGGTGCTGGTGATTAAACACAGGACTCATGCAAGCTAAGAACATGCCCCACCACTGAGCTACACCCCCAATCCTGTGGTAAAGCATGTCTTCATGCATAATATCCTCATGCCAAATGCACATTAGCTACTTTCACTTTTATAAATGTGCAGAACATATTTTTACAGTGCTAAAAAAAGTAAAGTCTCAGCTTGTAAGATTGCTACTTAGGGCGCTAACTAAATTTTTAAATCTATTAAATTGTCTTATACGATGGCAACTGAAATTACGTCTAGTAATTACCAACTCTTCGCTCCACATTAGGGTCTTCTGGCAGCTTATTAGCCTATTGTTGTTTTTTTTAATTCATTCAAAAACTTGTAATAATGAATTATTTTCACTTTACATCAATCTGATAAGGTAGAATTCAATGTGAGATGATTTAAAAACAATTTTCAAGTTGTATCTAGACTAAGTTGCCAAAGGAATTTCAATTCCAAAGGTAAGCTGTCACCATCAAACAGATGTCAAAAGTAGTATTTTATAGCATATATGGTAAGTATTATCTCCATACAACAATACATTACTATATATATGCCACTAAAAATGAACAATAAATGGTGCCAGAGGAACTAACCCCCAATATCCTGTCTATAAAAAGATAAAAGTTAGTTAGACCTTACAGCAACCTGGGTGAAACTGAATGAGTCACTGGTTGTTTAATTAGTTGGTGATTGGTTGTTTAGTTGGTTATTAGTTGGTGATTGGTTGGTTAGTTGGTTATTAGTTGGTGGGTGGTTAGTTAGTTGGTTATTAGTTGGTGGGTGGTTGGTTAGTTGGTTATTAGTTGGTGGTTGGTTGGTTAGTTGATTGATAGTTGGTGGGTTGGTTGGTTGGTTGATGTTCATGTGTGGTTAGTGGTTGGTAGATGATTGGTTGGTAGGTAATGGCTAGTGGGTAGTTAACAAGGTGATGGATAGTTGGCTGATTTATTGAAAGGAGATCAATAATAAGTTCTAACACTGCAGTGTTGGTGACAGAGCATTCATGACGGGTTCCCTCCTCAAGGAGTCACATGTTTAAAAGGTGATATTGAGCCGGGCGGTGGTGGCCCACACCTTTAATCCCAGCACTCGGGAGGCAGAGGCAGGCGGATCTCTGTGAGTTCGAGGCCAGCCTGGTCTACAAGAGCTAGTTCCAGGGCAGGAACCAAAAAGCTACGGAGAAACCCTGTCTCGAAAATCAAAAATAAAATAAAATAAAATAAAATGTGATATTGAGATATATAAAAGAATAATAAACCAGAAGTTTGGCTGTCAGAGACATGGTGTGGATCTGCATTTCATGATGTACGATGTGGGTAAAAGTTCACTATAAACAGATGCTCTTTATTTCTTTAATAAACCATGAGGGCCAAGAATGCTGTATAAAATCCTGGATTTCTCACAGGACACAGACCCAGTCAGGGGCAGAAAGAATCATGAGTTAGTCCTTGCATTAGTAACTGTGCCTTCAAACAGGGGTGGTGAAGTTTTGGGAACAATAGCACAGAAAGAAGCAACCACTGGAAGTTTTATGTCACGTTTAATTCGAGATATGGTTCATTTTCTAATAGAAAAAAAAGTCTGTGTTACATGGTAGGTCTTTAAAGTATGTGGTATGTTCAGTCGCTCTTCAGTCTCCTACGCAGTAGTTAATTTTACATGCAGTCCACATTGAGACAATCCATGTGCTCAGCACTGGTTTTCACTTCATCTTTAAACCGTTTTATTGTAAGAACTGGGACTCTAACTCAGTAGATAAGTACTTGCCTGACATGCACAAGATCCTGGGGTTAGTTCCAAACACCACAAATACCAACAGCAAGAGGAAAAAAAGAAAAAAAATGTTGCAAAACTTCTCCCCAGTGCATCCTGCACACCTCCACCCATGCTCCCTCTGAATAAGCACTGTGGCAGGCACTTAAGGTATGTAGCACTGCCTCTCTCTGCCCCACAAACAAACCATCTGTTCTAGATGATATTGGCCACATCTTTCAGAGGAGGGTTGGAGAAAATGAGGGTGTAACCAAGGTGCAACAGTCAGGAAGAAAAGAGGCCGACATTAAACCAGGTAACTAAACCTGAGAGCCTGCCCCTTGAGCCGTCACTAGGGAGTGGAGTAGAACCTGGTTTACCCCAAATCTGCTGTACAGAGAGTAGTGTGCTACTGCTCCCACCTTTCTAAGTGTTTAAATTGCTGTGTCTAGACATAAATATTTGAATCTCAATGTGCTTCTTTTGGGCATTGTTTGTATCTGTTTGCCTTTTCAGCACATGCTCTCCAAAGTTGGAACGTGGGACTTTGACATTTTCCTGTTTGATCGCTTGACAAATGGTAAGGATTCTCACTAAAATACACACCATAGAGTGGATTCATTTCATGAGAAACAAATTGTATCTTTAGACAAGTTACTTTTTCTGTATTTTCCCACTCTCATAAATCCAGTCGGTCAAGACAGACCAGGGAGGGGAGAATTAATTCAGATGAAGAATGAGGCCTGAATTTGACCTTAGCATGTTGGGACAGTTTCCTTCTGACCTGTGATCCCAGAAGAATTAGGAAACCGCTGATTGCATTCCTTCCTCGCAGATAGTGTGGTCGTGTCCAAACGGAGCAAACTCATTGCTCCTCAAGGGAAAGTGAAGGCACAAAAGCACACCTGACTAGTCCTGACCCTTCGGGCAAGGTGTTCACACAGCTTCTTAAAGAGCGGAGTCCGCCCATTGAAGACATTGCTCAAAAAAGTCTGGCATGGTTGGAAGGAAGCAAATGCTTTGGGGAGAATGTAAAAGCTTAGGCTGCAGTTAAAAATTAAGCACTCCCGTTGAAAAAGAAGCACTCTTCTTCACATGTCTTTGTGTCTATAAAAGCTTTGCCTCGCAAAATAATAAAATATATTTTCCTCTACCTGTTAAACAAATGTAAAAAGCTTAGGTCAGTGAAATGCATCACTTAATGTTGATGTTGGTCTGATCCATTGTCATTCATATTTGAGCATTCAGTTATTGCCCATGGTTTTCTCAACCCTGACTTGGCAAGCAATGTGCTGAAAGAGAGATGTCGTATAATGTAGATGTAAATCCGTGCCGTGAATTTCTACTCTACAGAAAGCTAACTAAAATAGATACGGCAAGATCCTGGCGTCCCTAATGTTTCATTGGGCTTGTTTAGATCAGCTCGAAATGGGTACTGATAAACAAAATTAACTGTGAGTCAAAGAACTTCTGAAGTGGTGTTTGAAAGAAAGTATAATCATGGCTGTTAGGGAAATGAGAAACGAAGCCATCAAAGAGGCTGTTCATCTCAGTTCATTAGCAGGTCGCGGACCTACCACATCAGTTCCAAAGGAAACCGCAAAGAGCCACACACACGTGCAGTAAGGCACACTGAAATGGTTTTATAAGCCGCTGAGTGACAGCTGCAGTTAAGTCTATGAAGAGCATCAGTGGTGATGTTATCTCTAGCTTGGAGAGTTCTAAAATAGCTCCAAGACAATGAAATTGTGGAGACACCTTGATCAGGTACCCGAAGAGGACATTCTTTGGCAATACTCAGATTGCACTGAAGACGCTTGGGCAGCTCCTTGGCCCATTGCTAAGACCTGAATCCCTAGAGTAAAATTCTAGCTTTAACTCTGCAGCCCTTCTCGCTTGAATTGTGAAATGTCACAAAGTCAATCTTCTCTTTAAAAAGTGTTATAGGAAGAATGGGCTACTATTGTTGAGCAGTGTATTAATTTAAATAATCCTGTAATGTAAAAGTCAATTGGAAAGCAGCCATGCATTTTTAAAATTACATATACACACATACAAACACATACACACAAGCACCCTCAATACTTCAGTAGACAAATGTCTTCATTTAATATTTTCTTTTCCACTGGTGTAAGAAGATAGGAACTAATTTTATTTGTACAACAGTGAGAAACCTAGAAAGATCATGCTATATGTAATTTCAAATCCAAAGTGGGGAATTATTCTATCAGAGAAACCTTATTTCAGGTCATTTACATCTTATTTTCAATCTTGCTAGCTCATTTTTTAAAATAATGATAAAGCCAGTGTCTATTCCTCTCCAGGGAACAGTCTGGTAACACTGTTATGTCACCTCTTCAACACCCATGGACTCATCCACCATTTCAAGCTGGATATGGTGACCTTACACAGGTTTTTGGGTAAGTCTTTTTTTTCATGTTCCTACACAACCACAGGAATAAGGACAATACATAACTCTTTGATTACAAGTGTCGAGAAATCTGAGCTAAACAAGGACAACAACAACAGACACGATAAGGGAGAAAGCCCATGAGGCCTCACCCCTACACCAAGAACAACAAGCAACTAAGAAACGCTGAGATGGGGCAGGGGGGACATAGTGTTCCCCAGGGAAGAGCACACCAACTGGTTAGTCAACACCAAAATGTCAGTCCTGAAAACATACATACGAGTAACATTTACAGTCTGAGCAGGTTGTATTTGTGCGTATAGGAATATGTATGCATATACATATGTATGTATATATGTAATAACAATTAATGAAAAAGAGGCTATGAATTTGAAAGAAGTGCGGAGAAGTATTTGAGAGGGCTTGGAGGGTGGAAGGGGAAGGGGGAAATGATGTATAATATATTATAATCTCAAACAATAACAAATAATTTTAAATAAATTGTTAAGAACCACATCATGATAGAAAAAGATCTCAGATTAACCTTAAAAGATTTGATCTTAGTTTCTAAATATGGCTTATCTGTCCTAAGCCATTGACAAATCGTTAGCTTAGGATATATAACAAAAAGCACCAAGATATGTAAGTGTCTAAATGATTCTGATATGCTCTCATACTCACAAAATTCCAACGAGCTATGCATCAAGTAACTCTAGTCACAACACGAGTTGCTGGAAATCTTTAAAATGAATGATAATTACTATTCCCATCCCACCCACTATGGGGGGGGGACACTTTAAATAAATTATCTCTAACTATTTGAAGAAAACCGCAAGTTGGACATTATTCTCACCATTTGGTCCAGTTACAGAGAACAAACACGAGGTTTCATCAGTTTCCCAAGGCTACTGACTAGTGAGTAACCTACCTCAGTCCGCACGCAGGTCTAAGCCTGCCATCTTTATACACAGGGCTGCATCATTCTTTCTCTGAAAGCAGCCCCAGTTCCTCCTTGGTTCTGTGTGATTTATCTGTCCATGAATTATCCAGGGTAGATTCCCTAATCGCCAGATGGCTTGCCTCTGCCACTTAGCCCATTTCTGATTCTTTAGCTTGCCTTGTGATTGTAGTTCATGGATTTGAAAGTTGACTCGGTGCCAGCAGGAGGAAGATTAAAAGTGACAGCAACCACCAGGTTTACATGTTGTTTACATCTTCTGGGACCTCTTTCAAGGACTTTTATGGATTAATACATGGATTAATACATGGATCATGCAGAGGCAGTGACACTTTGACCTCAGAATAGTGCTAGCCCAAAGTCAGAGAAGAAAGTAAGAAATATGGTTAAGTAATTTGCACATCACAGGTAAGTGACAGAACCACACTTTACATATGATATGAAACAAGCCTACTGAATAAAGAGTACATGCAGCATAGTAGAACTATGTGGAACCTGCCACAACCTGGCTCCTTTCCAGAAACCTAAAGAACCTCAGACTGATTGCATTTTAGTTGCTTGAGCAAAGTAATGCCATGAAAAGGGTCAAATGATTTTTGATTGATCTAAAGAGATGCAGATTCTTTGGACATACAAGAAACACAGCCTTAACAGCTGAACTAACAGTAGAACCCGACCCAAACTCATAGCATAAGCTAAAAGAATAAAGCTTTTGTAAGTCTAGTCATTCTATACACACTGAAAATATTGCATCCCAAGCATCAATTTGGTCGTTCGCTGAAGCACGGTATTGGCTTCCATAAGCAACAAACTAAGATTGCATTGCCTATTATTGGACATGGCCCTCTAAGCCTTGTATTGCACCAGAGGGCCATGGAAGATGATGCTCTGGAAGACTGAGAGAGGCATGAACCAAGAAGCCTCCCTTGTATCGGTGCAAACCTGGAACTTCTACCTGATGGAGGACAGATTTGTTTCGATGAGTGTTTGTTAGTCAAGTGGTAATATAATCACTGGACAGCAGGAATCCAACTCACAAGGGCTCTGGTTTCAATGATTAAATGATGGTGGGGAATAAAGTTATACTTTTCCCTCCATATTTATTTGGCCTGTAAATAAGAATCGGCAGAAAGGGGCGGTTTGTGGAAGAGGTGAGAAATCCCAAGAGCCTCACAAGTCCTCTGGCCTTTTCTCCCCTTTCCTCTCTCTTTCAAACAGCCTAGTTGAAGCACAAGGCTTGCAAACCACCTTCATTTTTAAAGGATTCCTTTTGGAAGCTCTGATACTTTTAAGTAAAAAGCAGCTAAGTAAGTCTCATCTGCTATGCCATGCTTGTTCTGATTGCAGCTGACCAAGCTTTCTATTTTCTGCCTAGTCATGGTTCAGGAAGATTACCATGGTCACAACCCGTATCACAATGCTGTTCATGCAGCCGACGTCACCCAGGCCATGCACTGTTACCTGAAGGAGCCCAAGGTAAAGCGAGATTCAGTCGCCTCCTCAGTCACCTGGAGATGCCAGGTCATTGTATTGCTCAGCGCTAAATTGTTCAGTGTTGGGAATCCTCCACAATATGACTGCAACTTATTTATACTAACGTTTTCAGTGTCAGCTCTGAAACTCTTACCATAGCCATGAAAACAGATGTGGGTTTTCTGAGATTCCCTTCCATGGTTTATTGATTTTCAAGGCTGTGCGAGGCCAGAAACACCCAGCCTACTCTTAGATATGGCAGCCCTTTTGCAATGGACCTTTACCACAAACTCTGCTAGCCCTGAGCTTTATTGGAAAGGGCTTCCCGGCTTGTGGTTTTTGATCAATATATGAGGATCAGAGCTCCTCCAGTTTCAAGTCCCGTTTCTACTTGGCCAATGGGAGGTTTTGGTTCCGAGTCCAAGAAAATTTGTGTATGTTCAAGACTTCTTAGCTTGCAAGCATGCTCGGATGCAACGAACCAACCCAAAATCAGAGGATAAAGACATAATGATAGTGTAATGTAATGGCCTCACAATCAAGGCAGTCCCTCGCTAGCAAAAAAAATAGTGGTTTGGTATAATATACAGTAGGAATTTTCTTGAGAAGTTTTTTTTAAAAAAATAGCATTCAAGTTTAAGACTCTGCTTAGTTCAATCAACTTTAGTAATTCATTTAATATACAGATGCTTCAGCCTAATTCACTAAAGACACAGTTATCACACAGGCATCTCAGAAAGCCTGCGAACAAAAGCTATTTTTTGTCTCTACGTAGTCTAAATGTTATATCATATACTTTTACTTTTAAGTCCGACTTCCCATTTTCCTGCCTGTTTTCCTGTTGACCAAAAAGTAAAGATTCTCACACATTCCCCCACCACTTATTGCCTATTGAGAAGGAATTCAAAATTTGCAGTTCAAGCTCCTTCTTTCAAAGAAGTAACAAAGATACACATTTGTTAAAATACTCCAGGGCTGGGCCTAAGGTCAGTGGGAGTGTGCTTGACAAGCGTGCGTGAGGCCCTGGGTTCAATTCCCAGTATAGGATTTAAAATAACGATAATAATGATTAAGGGAAGACAGATAAGATGGCTCGGTTGGTAAAAGCACTTGCCACCAAAGCCTGACAATCTAAGTTCGGTCCCCAGAACCTACAGTGGGAGACCCCACACACGTGCTGTGGTTTGCACAGGCCTTGACTCACATCTACACATACACACACACACATGCACACACACACACGCACACACAGGGCAGGAGTGAGGGAGAGAAAAGCAATATATTTTAAGTGGATGTTTTAAACAAAGAAACACACAAGTGCATCTTTGAGTCTGTTTCTGCCTTTGAGTAACTCCTTTCTTCACGAGTAACTTTCTCCCCAAGCAAGGGTGAATGGCTGCTGCTCCTGCCCACCAGCCTTCGATATTGCCCACAGGCTAAGCCTCTGCAACCACACAACCTGCTAGCACGAGGAAGAGAGCCCGGGATGGAGAGCACGAGTTATGGTTGCCCAGTGGCTTCCCACGCCGCCCTTGCTGGCACACTTACAGTCCTGTGTGCATGTCCCCTCACCGGCCACCTCAGAAGACAGGGCTCTCACTCACAGGCCTCACGGTGTTTCGTTCTGTTGGACTGAGACACAGCAAATGGTAACAGTCAATCTCCCGATTTTATTCTTTGACAGTTGGCCAGCTTCCTCACACCTCTGGATATCATGCTTGGACTACTGGCTGCAGCAGCTCATGACGTTGATCATCCGGGGGTGAACCAGCCATTTCTGATCAAAACCAACCACCACCTTGCCAACCTGTATCAGGTAAAAATAAATAAATAAATCATAAAAAGTAAAAACTAAGCTGAGCAAGGGGCAAGTGCAGTCAATTGCCTTAGGTGCACAGCTAGAACTTTCTTCCTGCCCACAAAGATGGCCCTCACTGAAAGTCAACTTCGGTGATACAAACACATCCAAAGAGCAGGGTTTGAATTAGAACAGGCCTATCCTCTGAAGGCTAAGTTAGTGTACAAAGATAACCAAGAAACTAGGTTTGCTCCAAAGCAGCTTTGAAACTGTCTTAAGTCAACAGGACGCATGGACCTACCCTCCTGTGGTCCGTGGAGACTGTCTTATACCTAGTGGTCAGCTAAAACTGGTTCTTGCAGCTCTTACATAGCTACTTCCCAGGTATGATTCTAGTTCAGACTTGAGCCTCTGGATCCATTTCTAAGCTGGATCAGCCTTGGAGTCAAGGGTCTCTTATCCAAGTGAAGAGCTGTATTTTGTGGTTCCGACTGAGCTCTGAGCTCTGCAGCATGATTGGCTGGCCCAGAGAACTCTCGCCAGTGGTATGTCCATTCAGCCCTTAAGTCTCACGTTACTGCGCTTAAATATTCTCAACTCTCGGGTTTGTAGTTGTTTGTCTGTTTGTTTTGAGGCAGGATTTCACAAAAGCCAGCCAGGCCTCAGACTCTGCCCTCCTGCCTCAGCCTCCCAAGGGCTGGGACTTCAGCCAGATGCTGATGCGAGTTCTCAGAGTAGTCCTGGGGCTGTTTTCAGTTGCCAATAACAAGATTGTTTCATAAACGGGAATCATCTATCCCAGTTTTAGATCTTGTTTAATTGAGTGATAAAAGAAGTCTTATAAACCATCAAAAAAAAAAAAACAGCTCCATCAAGCAAGAGTCTTCAGCTCAGGGGTGTATTTATTTCCAATAAAATACAACGGGAACATGCAGATCCAGGCGCCTTTGTGATCAGAAAGGAACCAGCATCCTGAGGTCTAGGGTCCACCTGGCATCTCACTCATTGCTGGACCCCTTAGCAACCAGCGAGCACCTACAGTTAGAATTGGCTATTTATGGGGAGCTCAAAAATAAACCAAGAAACTGGGTGTGGTGGTGCCCGCCTTTAAAGCCAGCACTCAGGAGGCAGAGGCAGGAGGATCCCTGTGCCTTTGAACCCAGCCTGGTCTCAAACAAGTTACAGGACTAGAGAGAGTCAGAGGGACCCTGTCTCAAAACAAACAAACAAAAGCACAAAATGAAAGCTAAATTTTCAAAACCACCTGAGGAGCTAATTTTGTTGATTGATAAAATCATAGACATTTGAATGGGAGCAGGGGAATGAATGACTGTCTTGAGCTCCCCCCGCCCCAAGTAGACTTTCTAGTGCTGGCAACACTAACTTTCTCGAATGCATGCACCAGACAAAGAGAATCTGTCAACTTTGGCTACTTGATTCACCCCCAACTACCATGAAAACTTGTACCGCTCCAATTTCTCATTATCCTAATCCTAACAGTGAAGTATCTACCAATATGGACAGATTTGCACTTAAAATTAAGATTATAGAAGTAGACTTTTGCATGTAGTATATGAAAAGACATACACATTATGGACCAGTGAGATGGCTCAGTGGGTAGAGTGGCTTACTTCATGGTTCACCCTGAGTTCAAGCCCCAGGTCCTACAAAGTGGCACAGGAGAGCTAATTCTGGAGACTTGGGAGGCTGGGAGAACACCCTGTGCGTGACTTCCCTGCAATCCAGACGGACTGTGAATAGATAAGCTGTGGGAGGCTTTTCCTCTCCATCAGCTGGCTGGGCTCTTCCAGTTCTGATAAAGAAGATCCCTGCCTAACGCCCAGCACTTGCCTTTGCGCTAAGATAAGAGCCAGAGCAGCCGGAGCGAAGGCAGGGCCAGAGGGCACCCTCCCTTTCTCTGCAGACTGGACCTGATTCCCAAGCTGACTTGCCAACCAGGGTAAATATGAAGACACTACAGGCATTTCCACCTGGTGCCTGACTCAGAATAAAAGCAGTTCACGTGTCGAGGAAGGCAGACCAAGAGGGACAGGAGCTTGTGAGAAGAAGACCCCAGAATTTACTTTCTTTGCCTCCACTCTCCATTACACACCATCATACACACACACACACACGCACACACACACACACACACAGAGAGAGAGAGGGGGGGGAGTCACAGATCGGCAATTCTTCTTCATAGATTGCATCTACATATTAACTATAGACAGGCCAGAGAGAGAGAGAGCGAGAGCGAGAGAGAGAGAGAGAGAGAGAGAGTTGCAGATGGGCAATTCTTCTCGAGAGATTCCATCTACATATTAACTATAGACAGGCCAGAGAGAGAGAGAGCGAGAGAGCGAGAGAGCGAGAGAGCGAGAGAGAGAGAGAGTTGCAGATGGGCAATTCTTCTCGAGAGATTCCATCTACATATTAACCATGAACTGGCCACTCCATGGATAAGATAGCGGTTAATTCTTCCATGAAACCTTATAATTATCCCATTCTGTGATGTTTAGCGAAAGTGTATACGATTTTTCTTAATCATTTGCTATAGGCAATCAGGGGTGGGGATTACCATTTTAGATTCGTTTTTATTTTGAATGACTGAGCCACACACACCAGGCTGGCAGTTCGGGATAAATGTGTCTAAGATTGCCCTTCAGATATGTAATTGCAAAGATTAGTCATGCCCTTTCATTTCTACTAGAGCATTCAATTCTGTGAGGGAGGGTCCAAATTGGTCTTCTGCTTCAATAAGTTTCCCAGGCCCTGACTGAACATGTGTTCCATGGACACCAAGGGAATCCATATTCCTTCTTCTAAGATAAGTCTGGGGTAGATAAGATGGGTAAGAAAAGACTGGTCAAACAGCCCTTATAGCAGGGTTTGTCAAAGACCAATAACTTATTTTGAACTCAAGATGCTTCTCTTCCGCTGAGACCTCCCAGATGAGGCCCTTGGGGTATCTCCAAGGAGACCGCTTGGTTTGTTAAGCGAGAGCTGGGCAGAAACTTATTTCCAGAGTCATTTCGTGAGCAATTAAGAATGAAAACACAAGCCAAATTCATGCTGTTGTTTTTCTTCCTGTATCCTCTAGATTTAAAAATGGGAAAACATCTGATTTCTTTGGATGCCAGAGTCTCAGTTTATCAACATCACTCTAAGTATTTTCAGCAAAGGAAGTGTCCAATAAATAATGTAGGAACAGCCAGACATGGTGGCATGAGCCTGTAATCCTCTGACTCAAGGAGATGGAGACAGCAGGAGTGCAGATTCAAGGGCAGTCTGTGCAATTTTGAGAGACCCTGTCTCAAAATATTAAGGAAAAGGAAAAATGGGCTGATAGTTCAGTTGCAGAGAGATTGTCTACCAGCACAAGACCCTAGGTTCAAGTCCCATGACCACAAAAAAGGATAGAGGAAGAAGGTAGCCAGTATTAAAATAATAATAGAAGGAAAGGTTTCCTGCATGCTAGCAACTCATCTGGGCCAGATTCCCTCTGACAGACAGCCTCTTGATTTAATTTGAAAACCTGTGTCATGGTTTATTAAATGCCAACAATCAAAGGGATTGTGTTTTCTCTAGGGCAAATCACACTTGATAATTCAGAAAAGAAAAAGAGGGAGTGGTAGAGTTTTGCCTTCGATGTCAGAATCAGAAGGGTTTTGTTTTTCCAAATTAGAACTCTAATAGTTCATGTAAGGCACAAAGATGGAAGTTAATTCTTTCAACATTAAAATTAAGATTATTCTTGGGCTCAGGGTATGGTTCAGGTAGTTGTCATGCAAGCATGAGGACCTGAATTTGAATCCCCAACACCCATATCAAAGTCGGGCATGGTGGTATACACTCTAGCCTCAGCACTGGGAGCAGGAGTCCCAAGACTCGCTGGTCTGTCAGTCTAGTTGAAACTGCCCAGCTCTGGGTTCAATGAGAGAGCCTGTCTCAAAAATAAGGGGTAGAGCAATAGAGGAAGACACTTGAAGCCGAACTCTAACTGATATATACATGTACACAGCAGACAGACAGACAAACAGATAGATAGTAAATAGATTGGTGAGTGGATGGATGGATAGATAGATAGATAGATAGATAGATAGACAGATAGACAGATAGATAGATGATAGACAGACAGATAGTAGATAGATTGGTGAGTGGATGATAGATAGATAGATAGATAGATAGATAGATAGATAGATAGATAGATAGACAGACTTTAAAAGCTTATTCTTAAAACCGCAAGTGTGTGGAGGAGCCTGAGATGTGAAAACACTGCCACTGGACAATGTGAAATTGCTGAACCGATACTTCTTCGAAGCAGACAGATTTGCCACCTGATCTATCTCCCTAAACTGCTAGGATATAAGGGGACATCACGGCAGGATCATCTCATCATATGTTTGCATCTCTCTGGTCATTTCTGAACGCTCTCCCCTTTCTTCCAGTCTGCCTTGTGTGGACTATGGGATGGGCCACTGTGAACGTCAGATAAGCCTGTCACAGCAGTGCTGCCTGAGTGCTAGAGACACGCCATCGGCATTTCAGACCGTTGTCTAGGCATGCCAGTAACTGACCTGCTTCTTGTCCCTGCTTTTCCCTCGTTCAGGACATAGGCATCCTCCTGTCTCCTCGTATCCACATCACTCGCTGTTGCCTGGTTACAATCCTTTCCCCATTGTGCAACCAAGAGGAGTTTCTTTAAACCCAGTTCTGGCCACATGGATTCCTCCTAAGAAACCCACTGTTTCTCGGGATTATGTAAATAACCAAACACACGATGTACCAGCCCCAACCCTGGAATTCTCATCATAGCCTAGCTGACCCATCAAGCCTCTCTTTCCACCATATCCGCTCGCCTCCCTGCCCCCACAGCCTCAATGAATCACAAATTAGAAATACTTTCAGTTTCTCCAATGTATTTCATTTCTCTGTTCATTCAACAAATATTTGTGGAGTGTTTAATGCATGCCAACAGGTGTCATGAATGCCAAGGATGACCAAAACAAGTAAAAATCCATATGTTCCCCAAAGGCAAAGTAGGAAATAACTAAGTGAAATGTGTAATCTCGTACAATGTGACCATTTCTAAAACAAAATATACAGCCAGAAGAGAGATACAAACTATCTCTCACTTCAGCTCTCCACATACTACTTCTGCCCATTTTTAGTCAAATGCACTCTCAAGTAGTACATTTTCCTCAAATATAGCATACTCTCGGAGTCCACTCTGACCTGCTCATCATCTAATCTCATCATGGACACCTTTCCTCTCTGAAACTTTGCCTTGAAAGATCCAGCTTCCCTGTGTCTCCTCCACAACCTCGGGTGTACTGATCAAAATTGCCACTGCCTGGGTAGATGCTCATGTCTCAGACAGACAGCCAGTCTCTGGCATGTATCCTTTCTGCTTCCGGTATTAGCACATGGCCGGTTACTGAATGTCCCTCTGTTTCTCCTGCTGATTGTCATGTAAACCAGGTAATCTGCAGGATGGGTTGAAATGATTTTTAAAATTTCTTTTAGTGATTTTACTTGTGCTCTGCAACTAACAAATGCTGATACTTTATTTCTGGAGCTAATCTGTGAATATGTAACAAAGAAGAAAGAATTACTACCATAGTTTAAAAATATCTTTGCCTTGAAGACAGAGAGCAATAAAGGTGGACATCACTGTTCTTCTCTGGCCTCTGCATGGGCACACACACACATACACTGGAATGAAAACAAAAGCTCCAGGGCTGGTAGTGTAGCTCAGAAGTACAGCATATGCCTACATCACCATGTGGGAGGTCCCGAGTTCTAGTCCCATAATCAAAGAAGGAAAGAAAATAGCAGTTGCAGGGGTAAATCTTGGATTTAAAATCTCTGACTTAAATAATACATTGGCCATGTGCTTTTTGTTTTCAATGAGTAATAAACGGGCATTGAAAGCAAATGGTATTTAGATTCCCTGAATACATTTAATATGCAAAGATATGATATTAAAAGCTAATATTTACAAATAAGCCAGACATAACTGGATGACTTTTACATTTTTAGCCATCAATTCTGAAAGCAAGGCCAAAATTAAATCTAATTGTAGGTATTTGTGAGCTCATAAAGTTCTGGCTTCTGGGTGCTTAGATACGGCAACATAGAGGAAGTTCTCCGGAAGCAGCGAGAAGCATGCGCGTGGTCCAGGTTTCAGAACTGGTAGGCGTGACTTGAAGATGCTCCTTAGCCACTCACCAACTGGGTGCCAGCTTCACATGCTGCCCCCCACCCAGGGGAAAGCTGCATGTTTATTATACCTGAGGTCAGAACATCCAAGCACTAAGTAAAGATTAAATAAAGTGCTTGGCCCAAAGTCAGGGTTTAGTGAGTGCCCTCCCTTCGCTGCCCTTGATTTCTTACTGACTTGAAGCCAGTGGCGTGGCCCTGGTTCCAACACCACCCTGACCAACTCTTGCATGTGTAAAACTCTCTGCCGTCATGAAGTCTGTTGGCACTCCCAGACGCCAGGGTCTTTCACGGGTATGTTCCCAGACTGCTCGGTCTCCTCTCATTTCCTTTGTACCCCTACCCAAATATACTTTCACCATCAAACTTCCCAAGTATCCACATGTTCCGACTACAGGAAGATCATTCATGAAGACGTAAAGTCAGCCTGGCATAGAAAACCACGCCTAAGGCCATCCTCCTGTAACTTTGATTCCACTCAGCAGAGACTCAGTATTATTTGCCATCAGCCCTTGTTACAGCTTCCGGCCCCTTGACAAACTCACGTGAGGCAGCTCGTGTCCGTGTCAGCTCGAATGAGTCTGTCAAGTGAACTCATGGGCGACTGAATTAAATGTCACTGTAGGATTGAGCATCTGTGACATCACACTAACCTGTCGCTCTCTGTGCTCACAAATCTGCACAATCAGGACAAATTAGTCTAGCACATGACTTCTAACAAACAGTCTCTTTTGTTGAGTGTGGCTCATGCCCAAAAGGAAATAATGGACCAGTGGGTGAAAGCAATGAAATTTCATCACTGGTTCAAACATGGTCAAGTGGTAAATAATAATGGGAAAAAAAATGCAGTTTAGTGGTGTGTCCAAAGACGGGTTTAAAGCATGACCTCAAGAAGCCCATCACAGCAGAGTCCTAGAGAGATTTAAGAAGCAAAAAGATGGATCTCTGTGAGTTAGAGGCCAGCCTGGTCTGTAAGAGCTAGTTCCTGAACTCATGGATTGTGTCAGTAACAGGAGTTCTCTTTTCATTTGAAAAAAAAAAAAAAGTTGAGAATTGCCAGGTGGTGGTGGAGCACACCTTTAATCCCAGCACCCAGGAGACAGAGACAAATGGATCTCTGTGAGTTCAAGGCCAGTTTGGTCTACAGTGAGTTCAAAGGCAGTCAGGATTGTTACACAGAGAAACCCTGTCTGGAAAAACAAAAACAAACCAAACAAACAAACAAAAACCACCAAAAAAAGTAGAGGATTGTGGGAGTGGCTCCAAGACAGAGAGGCTCATTACAAGCAGATAGAGAATATTCCCTCCCTGGCTTCCCTTTAGCGTCTGTGTTAGAGTCCTGGTCAGTTTTGTTGTTGGTCTGGTTTGCTTTTTTGTGTTTGCTTTGTTTTTAGAGGGAGGGTTGTTCTCACATAGTTAGTATGGGGGGGGGGATTATTTGTTGTTGTGTGTCTTTTGGGAGGTTTTGCTTTTTATTTTTTATTTGTTTTTGGGTTTTGGTTTGGTTTTTTGTTGATTGTGATTTTGGTTTGGTTTGGTTTGGTTTGTTTTTTTTAGCTAGTTATCTAGAAAGAGGAATCCCATCTGAGGAAATGCCTCCATCAGACTGACCTGTAGGCAAGTCTATAGGGCATTTTCTTGATTAATGATTGATGTGGAAGGACCCAGCTCACTGGGGGCAGTGCCACCCTAGACAAGTGCTTCTAGGTTGGGCTAAGAAAGCAGGCTGAGCAAGCCTTTGGGAGCAAGCTAATTAGCAGGGTTCCGCCAAGGCCCCTCTTCAATACCTGCCTCCAGGTTCTTGTTCTGACTTTCTCAGTGGTGGACGGTAAGCTGTCAGATAAAATAAACCTTTTCCTCCCAGTCACTTTTGGTCATGATCTTTATCGCAGTCAGGGAACAAACTACGACAGCCAGTCTCCTTGCTTGGTCGCCTTCTTTTGAACTATCGTAAAATACACACTGTAAAATTTACCGTCTCAATCATTTTGGAATATGTGATTCAGTGGTATAGTAAGTACAGTTATAGCGGCATGCAGCCATCGTCACCTGCATCCTGGGAAAAGCTTGCAAAATTCTGTATCCATCAAGCAAAACTTCCCCATCCTCCTGCCCCTACTTCTGTCAACCACCACTGTGCTTTCTGTCTCCTTACTATCACTACATGAGGAACCTCATGTGAACAGAATTGAACAGTTTTCTTTCAAAATCACTCTTCAAACACTACAGAGGCCAGGCTTGGTGCTCTATACTCTCTATACCTATAACCCCAGAACTCAAGAGGCTGAAGCAGGAAGATGGATAGTTAAGAGGCCAGCCTGGGCTAAATGTTAAGTTCAAAGACAGTCTAAATTCTGCGACTCTGTTTCAGAAAAAAAAAAAAAAAAAAAACAGAAAGAAAAAGAAAAACTTACACTAACAATAACTCTTCTTCAGGGGAGAAGCTAAACATAATAGATATTCCCCAGAAGTGAAATTGTCGGGATAACAAGATAGCAACTATAGATTTCATTGCACAGACTTCACAGACTTACATGTCAGTATTCTGGTTATGCACGGGCCAAGATATCTCCTTAAGAGTGGTACTTAAACTTTAGTGCTCATTGAAAAAAAAAGCATGTCACTAGAGGCTGCAGAGATGGCTCAGCGGGAAAGAGCTCATACCCGTAGCTCGTGTGGAGGACACAAGTTGGGTCCTAGCACTCAAGTTCAATGGCTAACAACCACCTGTAACTCCAGTTCCAGGGGATCCAGTGTCCTCTTCTGACCTCCAAGGTCACCTGAACTCATGTGGGCATGGCTATAATTTATAAGAAAATCATTTTTAAAAAGAAATACCACGTGGCTAATAATCAAAACAGTACTGAGTGGGGACTTAGAAGTCTGAATGTGTTGCCAATGGCCATGGGAGTTGGTATAGAAAGTTCTTATCAGCTAATGTCAGCACGGCAGATTAGACCGGAAGTTGTGGCCCCTGTCTCTGCTCGGACAATCTTGAATGATGTGGAGACCGTAGAGCCCTGACACCATTGCTTCACTTGGTTCTCCTACATGTAGGGTCCACTAAGTGAGCTGTGGAAAGCAGGGACATGGGTTCATGTTATTTGGAACAAAATTAGTCAACCTAGACTCGGGGGCCCCAAAGGACCCTGCAACTCCCAACCATCACAGCAGCCTGAGGGCAGAGCCGCCGCCGTTCTACTTGGGTCGTCTCTTCTGGTCAGACTCTGGCTGGAGAGAAAAGACTGGCTATCCCCAAGGTGTGTTCGGCTGTGAGAGATCATTATCTAGCTCCTGTCTCCTTTATAGCTTTCCTTTTCTTTCTTTCTAGAATATGTCCGTCCTGGAGAATCACCACTGGCGATCTACAATTGGCATGCTTCGGGAATCAAGGCTTCTTGCTCACTTGCCAAAGGAAATGACGTAAGTGCTGCGGAGATGAAACAGACTGACGTGCACGCAATAAAGATAAGTCACGTTCTCCAGGGCAAGCTGGGGGCCGCTGTGTCAGTAGCAGGGAACCAGCTGCTGGGATGTCTGTCCTCCCTTGAGAATCCAGCAGGAGATTCAGCGTCAGGTGCTGCAAGCCAGAAACGGGAATCTCCCCGGGCACTGGGAAAGGAGTTCAGAGGGTCTAAAACCTAAAGTCCGGGGAAAGGGGAACAGAGAGCGCTCAGCTTTCACACTCTTGAGCCACAAGGCTCGGCTCTGCCAAATTCCTGTCCCTTATGTTAGCAAAACCGTCCTCCCGTTTAGATACAAAGAATAAATATTTGTCAAGAAAGAACATAGGAATTTGCAAGCTAGATTAAGGACCCATCCAGTACTGTGTGCTTTGTCATTGCCAATCTCCAGGGAAAGTGGGAGTTAGAAACGCTTGGTTCCGTGTAACTCATGCCTATATTTCTAGCACTGTGGAAGCTGAAGCAGGAAAACCACTGTGAGTCTAAGGCTACAAAGCTCAGAGGTTAAGAGCACTGGCTGCTCTTCCAGAGGTCCTGAGTTCAATTCCCAGTACCCACATGGTGGCTCACAGCCATCTGTAATGAGATTTGGTGCCTTCCTCTGGCCTGCAAGCTCCCTCTTGCACATGCAAGCAGAACACTGTATACATAATAAATGAATTAAAAAAAAACTCCACTCCAAAAAATAAATATATATATATATTGTTTTATTTAAAACAAAATAAATTAAATGAATTTGTTGACCAAATTGACCTTAGCCATTTTATTTAATTTATTTATTACTTATTTACTTATTTTGGTCATTGATTTGTTTAATATCTTTTTCTTTCTTCTTGTCTTTTTTTTCCTTCCCAAGATAGGGTTTCTCTTTGTAGCCTTGCTGTCAGAACTCTCTCTGTAGACCTGGCTGGCCTTGAACTCAGAGATCCTCCTGCCTCTGCTTCCCAAGCGCTGGAATTGAAGGTGTGCGCCACCACGCCCAGCTGTCTTTTGCATTTTAAGCAGAAAAATATTAATTTTCATAGCCCGCTGTTTGTCAGACCTGAGAGAATCATCTTCCTCATTTTCCTCATGGCCCCAACTTAGTCAATACACTGTTTTACAAACCACCACTAATTCTGATCTCTTTCATGAAAACGTGCAGGACCCAAAGGAATTAGGTGAGTTGTGAGTGTAGGAAGAGCCTGTGGGAGCTAGCGGTCCAGGTCAGGGTGGTGTGGATGCCACAGGACT
Organism: Microtus oregoni; assembly: GCF_018167655.1. NCBI lineage: Eukaryota > Metazoa > Chordata > Mammalia > Rodentia > Cricetidae > Microtus > Microtus oregoni. The sequence goes on along the minus strand of NW_024543065.1, from coordinate 2,845,248 downwards.
GGTGTAACAGGCTTTCTCGGCCACAAGCCACCAAATCATGACCTGGAGACATAATCAGCTATGTATGCTCAACCCTATCTTAGGCTTGTCCCACCAGCTCTTATAACTTAATTTAACCTGTTTCTCTTCATTTACTTTTTGCCTCAGGGCTTTTTGACCTTTCTTTCGTTCTGCATGTCTGACTTTTCCTGCTTCTTCCATGTCTGGCTGGCCTGCAGTACCTGGCTGGCTGGCTGCGGGTGTCTTTCTCTTTCTCCTTATTCTCTTTTCTCCAGAGTCTAGACTTCTTCTCCTGCTTATTCTTTCTGCCCACCAGCTCCTCCTATCCCTATACTGTCTTGGCTGTTCAGCTTTTTATTAGACCAATCAGATGCCTTCGGCAAGCAAGGTAAAACAAATACAACACATCTTTACGTAGTTAAGCAAATGCAGCATTAACAAATGTGACACACCATTACAAAGTTAAAGTAATAATCCACAGCAGACAGGTACTATGCCCTGGGCTGAGTGATGTGGGCCATAGGACAGGCAGCATACCTGGGCTTGTAAGCTTTTTTCCTGGACCTCTGACACTATTTCACGCAGCTCTGGAATGTTCTGCTTACAGAAGGAACTGAACTCTTGATAACTTTTTAACCCTCTGGAAATAAAACCAGGCCAAAAGGAAAGAGAAAAGAAAAGAAGTATGGAGGGCAGGAAAAAGAATAAAGAATATAATGAGGGGTCGGGCAGTGGTGGCGCATGTCTTTAATCCCAGCACTCAGGAGGCAGAAGCAGGTGGATCTCTGTGAGTTTGAGCCAGCCTGGTCTACAAAGCTAGTTCCAGGATGGATTCCAAAGCTACAGAGAAATGCTGTTTTGAAAATCAAAACAAAACAAGCGAACAAATAACAAAAAGAATATAATGGGGGGAAAGGGGGAAGGAAGGCACAAAGGACCCATATGGCCAGCCTTTTGCCAAGACAGCCCCACCAGTCCTTGCTCTCCAGTTAGGGTCCTCAGACTCATCCTCCCGCTTTTGAAAATTTTGACATTGCTATGAAAATGTCACTTATTTCAGCACCACGGTGTCTTTGTGAGACACTGTGTTATCAAATGTTGCCGCTGGAAGACTAATTATTACATAATAATAATTGTGAACAAGCTTCACCAAGAAAGTTATATTCATCTTTATTAGTTTTTCTACCCTCAAGGAAGGACTTTAGAGTTATCTTCCTGACCTTTGAAAGCCAGATATGTTAAATGCAGAAACAAAGGAAAGCTGAGAAAAGTACTCATTAGAACCATAATGAAGTTGTCATGTCTGAAGAACAAAGCAGCAGACAGAATACGAACAGGTTCGTGTAGTTCAAAGAAGAAAAACAAGTGTACTGGTGACCCCATTTGTGAGAAATAGTCACCGGTAACCTAGCAGCTGTTTCCTTTCAGTATTTTTCAGTATGATCAAATTTAACAAGATGCAAGACATTTGCGCAGGTTTTGTTCTTTTGTTTTGGGGTTTGGTTTGGTTTTTATGTATGTGCCTGCTTGTCTGTATGTACCCATATACATTCAGGTCCCCTCGGGGGCCAGAAGATGGTGTACTAACTGGAGCTGGAGTTACAGGCACTTGTGAACCATCCAGTGTGGGCGTTAGGAGCCAAACTCAGATCCTCTGCTAGAGCAGCAAGGGTGCTTTACCTCTGAGCTTTCTCCATCCCTTCTTCTTAGATTGCTTTAAGACAGGAGCTCACTTTCTAGCCCAGGCTGACTCAAACTCATATTGGCTCCGTCTCTCAAGCGATGAGATCACAGGCATTGGACACCACATCAGGCTTCTAGTTTCCACCCTAATGGTGTTTGTTTACTATAAAGGCTTTCTTCTACATCAGCCAATGTGTTACTTAAAGTTATTGTGTTGACCCTTTCTCAATATCGTACCCAAGCAGATGTGTCTATTCACTATTGCTTGGAAACTAGGTGGTTTCTAAATTATCACTATAAATAACACTCTTTATAATAAAAGTATAATAAAAGGGCAACATAAAACCACGGTCACATTGTATCTGAGACATTATTACATCAGCAGCTCTCAGTGAGTTTTCAGGTGCCCATTAAATATCTGGATTCTAGTTTTACTTGTACTTTCCTTCACTCTTGAAAATATTTGCTCACATCTGTAGGTGCTGCCAAAAAATCATAACATGGATAAGGCATGGTTCTGAGGTGAGCGGTGTTTGTCCCTGGGAAAACAGGACTTGCTAACATGTAGTAAAAAAAAAAAAATAATCCAATCTTTCTTTAAGCTGAATGCCAGATGGCACACAGCTCCGTGCATCGCGTTTGAAAAATGGCAGGTATTGTATTTATCATCTGAACACAGAATTGCAGATATACCAAAATATTATTTCCCCAGAAACCTTAAAATCTAAAATGCACATATTCTTCCAAAATTGTAATACTCTGGATTGTAAAGATTGCTTTTCCAAGAAGCTATACTTAACCTGTGTTGCCACTGATAACAAAAGAATCTACCAACAAACTATCTCCCAAAATTGAGCTGTATCTTTTATTATATTTTGAAGTATTTGGAAGTTTTCACAAGTATGTATGTACACACGTGCGCACACACACAGCGAAAGCATGGAAGAGCTTCTCATTCAATCACCAAGAATCTTTTGCTCAAGCTGACACTTAAACTTTTTATGTATTTATCAGCCGCTGCTATTCATTTTAGAGCCCTTATTTTTGCTCTATTCACATTTTTGTCACGGCTATTCATTTGTAAGAACTCTCTATTACGTATACTAACTTCTTATAGATTATAAATATTACTTGAAGTTCTTTATTTGTCTTTCAACTTTACTCACAAAACAATTCTAATTATAATGTTATAATTTTACTATAAATTTAATAACTGGGGGGGCTGGAGAGATGGCTCAGAGGGTAAGAGCAATGCCTACTCTTCCAAAGGTCCTGAGTTCAATTCCCAGCAACCACATGGTGGCTCACAACCATCCGTAATGGGGTCTGGTGCCCTCTTCTGGCCTGCAGGCATACACACAGACTAAATATTGAATACATAATAAATAAATATTTTAAAAAATTTAATAACTGCTCATATTTTTAAATGCATGCAACATTGAAAAATATAAAGAAAAGGGGAATCAACTGTAATTCTACTTTACTTCTAACTTACTTTCTGTTACCATGGAGATCACACTTTACATTCATTGGTTCCTGCTTTCTTACGCAGTAAAACATAACATTTCTGCATATCAATAAATATACTACTTAACAGTTGTATAGCATGAATGCAGCTGCTATAATCTCCTACTCATGAATTATTTCTTCCCTAAAATGTTTGTTATTATAAGCAAAAAGGTAAGCATCATTATATCACATACCTTCCTAGCCATCTTCTTGTTAACATGTGCATATAAACTTGTACACAGCTTAAATCACCTCATTTCCACCATCAAATGATTTTTATGCTAATTTCTCAGTACCCCCAGACACACTGCACTAATTTATATAATAAACCAGAGATGAACACACACCATGATGCAGCCATTTCACTCCTGACTAAGCACCCAAGATCATCTTCTGCACCCGTGTAACTGGAAGTACGGAAGCATGGTTATTGGGCATTTTGGATAATAGTCAAAAACTAGAAGCAACTGAAGTGACCATCAAAAATGGGTAGACACATTAAAGTATATTGTTATAATGGAATTCAATATAATAGTGAAAATTATGTACTAGAGCTTACCTGTCAAAAGGATGAATTTCAAAACATAATTTCAAGTCAAAAAGACATGAGCCAAACATAGTGGCATAACGCATAATAGTGGCATACCAGCATTTGGGACATGGAGGCAGAAATACCATAAGTTCAAGGTCAGCCTCCCTACATAATAAGTTAAGGCCTTACCTGAACTATATGAAACCCTGTCTCAAAACAGCAACAGAGGTAACATGCTCTAATCAATGACCCTACACCAATGTACATACTGGAAGCACCAACTGGAATCAAGTTAACCAAAAAAAAAGGGCATGAAACTGAAAAAGAGGTAGATCAGGGTGAAGGACCTGAGAAGAGATGAAGAGGAAGGACTAGGGAGGATTTGGTGGAAACACATTGTACACATGTATGAAATTCTCAAAGAATAAAAAATATGGTTAAAGAAATAAATAGTACAAAGACTACCCACCAAAGGCGGTGAAGGCAAGCTATATTACTATATACTACATATATAGTATATACCATATAACAAAGTCTGAAAGTGGCTAAAATGAAATCATTTTATTAAACATGAATGACGGAACCAGTAGAAGAAGAAGAAGAAAGCAAAGAACAAGGGGGTGGTGACAGCAGGCTTGCTGGAGAAGGAGGGCGTGGAAGAGGCAGTGGGATGGCCTAGGACACTGGCAATGGTCTTTGCCTGGGTGGTGATGACTAAGTCACCTTGACTCATTAATCGGCACAGCCATTCTCTCTGCACCCTGCTTCAACACTGCCCATTTCTAAAGGTGAACTTTAAATAGTTACCACTCCGTCCTTCCTTCTCCTGATCGGCTTCAACATGAGAAACAAAGCTTTAACCTGCACTGTTTTTGTAAAATGTCCCATTTCTCCTGTGCTGTTTGTATGCTCAGGTGTCTCTTGTCTGTTGGTTTGCAATGGTGTCTTAATGACCCAGATTTGCCTTTAAGTTCTGCTGTCTCTTTCTGGCCTGTCTGTTTTGTGTTATTACTGACTCATTCCATCCCACAGTACCATCATCATTACATCTTCCTAATTATGATCGTTAGGCTGGGAAAGATGGCTCATTGGTTAGCAGTACTTACCGCTCTTCCAGAGGACAGGAGTTCAGTGCCTGGCACCCACATCAAGCAACTCACAATCTTTAGTAACCAGGGAATCTAATGCCCTCTTCTGGTCACTATGGGTATTGTCAAGCAAGATAATAGACATAGAAGCACACCCCTACACATAATAACAGATAGACATAAATATTTTTAAACATTAAAACTATTGCTGCCACCTTTTCTTTCTCTATGAACATCTTAACGTTTTAGCTACTTTGAACTTTCAAAAGGCACGAGCCAAACATTTGTGATTTTTCTAAGTCTTTTATGTCCCCCTTAACGCATGCCTTTCTTTTACTCTTTCCACTCTTCTTCCCCCATGGCATCCGTGGGAATGTGGAATGAACACGTTTGAGTCTCTCTGTGCAGCTCTGACACACCCCCTGTGCAAGGACAGAAGGCTCACTCTCAGGCTGTGAGGGACCGGGGTGCTGTGTGATAAATAAATAAATAAAGTGGTAAGCCGCGTGATGATGAGACACTCAGTCATCCGAGTGGGACTAGCCTTGTGAGTGTGCGTTTCTCTTTTGTTCTTGTGGCTGCAGACAGGATATTGAACAGCAGCTGGGCTCCCTGATCTTGGCCACCGACATCAACAGACAGAATGAGTTTCTCACCCGCTTGAAAACCCACCTCCACAATAAAGACTTGAGACTGGAGAATGTACAAGACAGACACTTTATGCTTCAGGTAAGCAACAGAAGCCGTCAGCCTGGCCAAGTGAAAACACTTGGGGTTGTAATCGATGGTTTTAGCACGTTTTGAGGAGGCGCTCTAATGCGTGGGGAAGTTGGAGTCGTGACCTACTTTATTAAAAGCTTGGAAAGAGATGCAGCTGCTAAGTGTTTTCCAAGCACAAGCAAAAGCAAGGTTTCAGAAAGTGGATGGAAAAAAATCTCATTTTTCCTTGCTTGGTAACTGTCTCATCACAAAGTAACCTTGATGGAAGACTGCATGTATCAGTAAGTGTATAACCCTCGGGCTTGGTTGCTTTTGACTACCGTAAAGAGATGCCAATGGCCAAGGGAACTTCGGGAAGAAAACATGTCACGAGAGGTTTGATTACTATTTCAAAGGGTGAGTCTGTGACAACTGTGGCAGGGAGCCTGGCAATGTGCATAAGCATGGTGCTGGAACAGTCGCTGAGGGCTTACATGTTGGGACAACAACAGCGAGGCAGAGAGAGAGAGAGAAAGAGAACCAACTGGGAATGGCCAAAAGCCCATCCCCAGTGACACACTTCCTCCACCAAGGCCACACCTCCTAATCCTTCCCAAGCAATTCCACCATTGGAAACCCAGCACTCAGATATATGAGCCTATGGGGGCCATTCTCATTTAAACCACCACAGCCTTGTATAGATAGTTCCTGCTATACAAAAAGGAAAAAACAGTGCTGGGAGTCACATCCAAAATGGGCAGCCTTGACCAGGAGTGCCACGGCAAGAGCTCTACCCTGAGCTACCCATGTTCTGTGTCTTGATAGAAAGTTAATCAGTGTGACACCTATGCCATGGAAGGACTACTTCTGTCATCTGAGAGGATATTATGCAAATCACAGTGCCACCAAACCCTGAAATCAAGCCCTTAGCTTTCCTTCACCTGAGGCCTGGCCAGATTGACCTTGCCTTCTTTTTTCTATACCTAAGCTCTTGCTCAGGAGACGTTTATGGCTTTTCAGATATAAACATATACATCAAATTGAATCAAATAGTTGAATTGGATCAAGCCCAATCCTTTCTGCTTTACTCCATGGCAAGAAGCCATTTATGATGCAAGAAGGGAGACATATTGGACCTCAGAATTAGAAGTTTGACCCAATATCCATATCAGAGCCTCCTTCTGCTTTCTCTCGTCTTCCTGTTCTTTTGGCATAGATGAATGCAAGCCTGGATGTGGACCCTGGCTTACCTAGACAGACCAACTACAACCAGAGACTGGACCATATTCATTTATCCCAGGCCTTTCACGTGTCGCTACCCAGAGTACTCCATCCATACCAGGAAATGCCCTGCTTCTAGCTGTAGGAATATACCCATACACGTACTTCTCTTTTTTATTCTAATAGATTTGCCTTTATTTTTTCCTTGTTTTTATTGAACTATATATTTTTCTCCCCCCTCCCCGCCCCATTTCTTTCTAAACTAGTATTTGCTTACCTAAATTCTCAAAGATTAGTACCCTACTGCCAAAGATGAGCCAGGGGTTGACTCAGACCAACTTGTAACTGAAATATTTGGCTCTGCATTGCAAAAGAAAGTCATGCTAACTCAACAGAATCTTTAAAATCCTTAAAAGGACCTCTGCCCCTTACCTATGCCAACACAGGCACTGATGCCCCTGCTGACCAAAGAAAACAACTGGCTTTAGGGCTTAGTGTCATCCAAGGCTCTCCCAGACCCCACACTCCGATCCATTCTGATATAAGGAACTGGGTCACAGCAATGAGCATTGCTAGTGAGCAGGTCTCCTGGCAGCCGTCGCTTAGTCGCTAGTCAGGAGAACCCACATGCCTGGGACTTCAAGGTGAGTCCTCTAGGATCATCACTACAGACAAACCTGAGAGGCACCTCAGATCCAGAGCCATGTACGGCAGCCCAAGAAGCCCTGACTTAGCCAGGCAAACACAAGACTCCTGGGTTTAGCATGACGTGGTACTTTGGCTGGCAGGCTGAGCTTACTTACACTAACAGACATGTAAGCACAAACACAATTTAAGAGATGTATGGAGATGTCCACATAAGAGTGACTTCCAGATGATTGTACTTGAGTCTGGCCAGATCCCTGCAACAACCTGCCACAGAGGGCTGGGACAACAGATGGAACCAGACCAGGGTTTTCATTGGCCTGCCCACCTGCCCCCCAAGTCTTCTCCAGGAAGCTCTGTACCCTTAGACGGAGACTCACCTCCCTTGCTGCTATAAAATGGGAGCTCTGATGAAGGATTTTATGCAGTTGTGGATAACAGTTGTTTCCTGAGAAGGAACTTTACAAAATGCTGGGAAGGCCTTCTGTAAACAGGGTCTTGGAACCCAAGACAGACAGGCAGACCTCCTGGGCCCTTTGGCTTAGGGGTACGTTTGCACCTGAGAAGGCATGCTGGGAAGGCGCTCTATAAACATGAGCTTGGTACCGCGAGACAGACAGGCAGGCCTCACAGGACTGGGGTACATTTGAAGAAGCCCTCTGACTTTCTCTCCCTGCCCTGTCCTTTCTTAGATCGCCTTGAAGTGTGCTGACATTTGCAATCCGTGTCGAATCTGGGAGATGAGCAAACAGTGGAGTGAAAGGGTCTGTGAAGAATTCTACAGGCAAGGTTAGTAGATCCTACAACTGAAGAGTCCTTTCCCCTTCTCACTTTGAACAATGATCCGAATAAAACAGGAACGGCTAGTCTGTCATGACATTTGCTCTTTCATTAACTCTGATTATCCTAACCTTTTTCTGTAACTCTCTTCTGAACCATCCAACCCTTTCATGGGGAAGAGAAGTTTAAATAAATATCACTGACTACAATGAAAGCAGGTAATAACAAGATACAATGCAATGAATGAAAGCAAGATACGCACACACAGTTATACACATAGATATATATATATATATACATGTATGTATGTATGATAGACAGTTCAGTTTTTGCCCTGACCTTCCTTTCAATGAGCTGAGTACAGTCTAAAGGCTAAGCACTGTTTGGAGGTCAAGGTCTTCCATCCTGAGAGAATGATTTGGAGCATTTTGTACGCCTTTTTTTCAGGGTCTTAAAGTTTCCAATGAAATAGCTCAAAGTTAGCCAAGAATTGAACTAAATCATTTGAATATAGTTTCAACAATAACAAATGCGAATATTTCTGTGAAAAGACAAATGGCCCTAAGGTAGGGCATAATTTTTCAAAGATCGCCTGCCTTCAGAAGGCAGGCAGTAAATTAGCAGGCAGAATCCCGACGTTGGGTGGGATGTGGACGTTTAAACACAGCCTTGTTTCTTCAGGCTGGGTTTCAACATTCAGGATGTTTGTTCGGGCATCAGCAGTGCCCTCATGCTAGTGACAGGATCAGGTTTAAGAGGCTGGGAACAAACAAAGCTTAAAGTGTCCCACATACCAGCTCCTCAGGGAGGTCAAACAGCAACCGTGAGCCTTTTGGAAAAATGTCCACTGAGAGATATGTCAATGGCATCGTGATGGTTCTGAAGACGGAAGACAAAGGAGGGATGAGTTCACACGGGGCCAGAAGGGTTTGCTCACTGACACTCTGGGAGCAAAAGTGCTCGTGGAACTCTTATGACAAGCGTCCAGCATGAGTCATTGGAAGTTCAAAACTCAGTTCTAGTTGACCGAGACGTAAAGTCTCTGCTGAGGTCAGAACATAAGGGAACACAATAAAGCTGGAGCAGAGAGCTTTCAGAGTAAGCAGGGTGTGACTCACGATGTGATGCATAAACTATTGAAACAGCAGCGGGAGAGGAGGTGGGGTCTACAGTGTTGAACATCGAGGTTCTTCTCTGCCCCACTTGCTTTTAACCCAGTCACGTGCTGCGGTTGGTGTCAGTTGGGATTCAACCCTTTAACTTGCTCATCTGACACTTTACTTAGATGCTAAGCAACTTGGGGCAAGGGTCATACCACTTGGACAGACATGGAGTTCCAAATCAAAGCTGTTGACTAAGAGGAACTCACGGCACCAAGCAATAAGGTGACCTATAATATTTCTAGGCAAAAGCTAGCCCTAGTTAGATCTGTGTATGCAGCGCAATAATATGGAATAATATGGAACGGCCTGGAATTCTTGTCTCTGCCATCACTACAGAGGACCTTTCACACATGCTGGATATCCCATGGCAGACAAAGGAACTGAGTACAGACCAGCACATAGCCAGATCCAGCTAACAGCCTTGTCGTCCAGTAGAATTTCTGTTTGTTTTGAGAATGCTGCATTCTGCTCACCCAAATAATCTTCAATCCATATCGAATATTCTTTTAACTTTATAGTTTCCATCATCTTAACTGATCCCATTCTGGATTTCAATGAGGGGTTTGAACTCATGCCTACTCATCTCACCCTGCCCCTGGCAGTCAGCTTCTATCGACAGTTCTAGGTGGTTGTCTCTTTTGCTGTTGCTGTCACCATGTTGTTGTTGTTGTTGTTGTTGTTGTTGTTGTTGTTGTTGTTTTGAGATGGAGTCTTGATATATAATAGAGGTTGATTTCCAAATCACAACCCATTTGCCTCGGGTTCTAGAATGTGGGTGTTGTGAGCGTGGGCCACTGTGCCCAGGTAGGACAAACATCATGGCTATAACATATCGTTAAACAAAGAAAATTCCTTTAAATTCAGGTTTCAGACACAGGGGAGAGGAAAATGGTAGCCTATGAATTAGGAAAATGTCAGATCCTCAGAAGGACAAACATTAAGAAGGTAGAATTTCTTTACATAAGTTGTGAAAATGGATTGAGATCTCCACAATTAACCTAGTCTTTCAAAAAGGTTTTATTGAGCGTCCACCTCTAGCTTTGTCTAATTGTCAGTAAAATTTACTTTTATATAAATAATTCCACATAGGGGATGTTACAGTAGCCAAAAAGGAATATAGCTGGTTTACAGTGTAGCCTTACCTCCCAAATGCTAATGAGCAACATTTCTGGAGAAGAGAGACTGTTTGCTTTTGCTTTTTCTACCTTGTGCATTGGTTAGTAGAATTCCCGAAGAATACAAGTGTTTCATACTTGTCTATTGAGCAAGAGAAGGACTAAACCAATCTCACGGAAAGACATGCAATACAACGGTAGAGACCTATCATGGAAGGCCCACTGCTGGCAAGGGTGGGACTGAGCTAGGTTTTGAAGGCCAGGCGCTGCACTCCACTTTCTAATAAGCTATCTCTGAGGCTTATGTGGTAAGCTAAATTTTAATTAGTTATCATGTAAAAAGAAATTAAAATTTTAGTTCCTAGTGTGGTGGACACACTTCAAGGAGTTCCCAGAACAGACTAGGCAGAAAGCATTTCCATCTATGAAAATGGTGAGGGCTCCTGCCACCAGGCCTGACAATGCAAGTTCGAGCCCCACCCTTGACATGGTGAAGAAGAGAGTCTCTGCCTAATGGTTGTGCCCACCTTCTCCACTCATGCATCATGCACACACACACACACACACACACACACACACACACACAGAGAGAGAGAGAGAGAGAGAGAGAGAGAGAGAGAGAGAGAGTAGATACTACTCAAATGAGCCATTGTTAGCGATCACTGATGCCCTTGGTTTTTACCTTTTTTAGACAAGCTCCAAGAGCCAGTGGTCCTAAAGGGTTCATGGTGATTCCAAGGGAAGAAACGGTAGCCCCCAGAATAAGTTCCTCCAACATCCTATGAATCTGAATTGCCATGTGTTTCTTCTTTCTTCTTAGGTGACCTTGAGCAGAAATTTGAACTGGAAATCAGTCCTCTTTGTAATCAACAGAAAGACTCAATCCCTAGCATACAAATCGGTGAGTTAGAATCTGTTGTTTTTTTTTTTTAATGAATAGCTTTGCACCTCTACCAGGAGTCACAAAATGATAAAAATAATCATAACGACAACAACAACCACGACAGCACAGCCTTCCAGAGATCTAAATAGCTGGACCAAGCAAAGACTTTTATCATGACTGATCTTTTAGATAATCCTCAGTTGAGAAATTAGAACAATTAAGGTATGGATTTGTTACAGACCCTTAACTAACTTAATACTAAGTTATAGTATTACTTTGTGATTTAGGATAGAAATCAAGAGAAGCCCTATAGTACATACCTATAATCCAAGCACTTGGGATGATGAACTATTAAGATCATAAATTCAAATCCAGTATAGACTAGTAGCAAATTCAAAGCCAGACTGAGCTGCATAGTAAAACCCAGTCTAAAAAGCCAAGAGCTCAGAAGGTGACCCAGAGGTATAGCAATTGCATGCAATGTGCAAGGCCATGAACCCATCCCTAGCACTACAAAAAGAACAGAATTTATTGGCTGGAGCAATGGCTTGGTAGGTAAAGTGTTTGCTAGGCAAACTCCAGACTCACCAAGAGATCCTGTGTCAAAAGATACGGAGGAGTGGGTGGGGAAATAGCTCTGTCAGTATGCCTGCCTCACAGGTACACAAGCATGAAGACCTAAGTTCAGATCCTCAGAACCTACATAAGAGGCTAGGCACAGAAGCCAACAAATGATCCCCGAAGCTCATTGGTTAGCCATCCTAGATGAATTAATGAGCTTCAGGGTGGGTAAGAGACCCTGTCTTAAAAAAAAAATGGGTAAATTGTTCAGGAGTGAAGAGCATGTGACTGCCCTTGCAGAGGACCCGAGTTTGGTTGTTAGCATCCATGTCCAGTGTCTCCCAACCACCTCTGTGGGCACATGCACTCATGTGTTAAAGCCCAGATACAGACACACACACACACACGTAAATTAAAATAAAACATATTTTTTAATTTTTTTAAGAATAATTTAAAAAATAAAGGTGAAGGGCAGTCTTGGAGGAACACCCAATTTACCTCTGGCTACCACACACATACACACACATACACACACACACACACACACACATGCACAAACATGCACATGCATGTGTAAATGTACATGCGCATATATGTATACACATATATGCACACATATTTGCACATGCACAAAAATATACACGTGTATGCACATGTATACATGCATATATACATGCACACATATGCACACAAATACACACATGCATCCACACAAATGCAAACACAAGCACACAGTGCACATAAATGCAAAACACACGTACAAGCATTCATATGCATGAGAACACATGTGCACATGCAAACACACACGTATACACAAAAAATAAACAGTAGTAATAAAAGAGAGAGCAGCTGATAAAGACACCCATCTTTGACTTCTGGCTTCCAACTGCGTGCACAGATACCTCTGTACCCACATGCACATATGCAACCACATGCACATGAGAACACACCACACATACAAAGAATAGACTCTAGCCATTCAAAGTCTCTTCAGGGTCCCCTTCCCATGTAAGGCCTGAGATCCTAGAGCCCTGCTGTCCCCTTGTGGCCAGATGTCAGCATTTCCTCTCTCTCTAAAACTTATTTCAGTCATGTTCTCACAAAACTGTACTTCTTTTCAAGTGTCAATTGTGGTAATCTGTTCAAGTATGTTCACATTGCATGCAGTATGATTATTACTTTATCTAATCTCATTGCACATAAGATCCTCACGCAGATCAAGTGGGCAAAATTTTACTTTCCTCACTTTTACTGAAGGAAATATTTTTGCTCTACATCTTAAATCCCTAATTCCATCTCTATGTAAAGCTAGCCTTTCTTCTGGGAGTACTTCCATCGAAACCAAACAAAACATTAACTCTTTTCCTTAACAAACTGCATCCTTGGCATCTAGCAGTTTGCAGCTTTGCACCTTTTCCCACAGACTCCACAGAGGCCTTCGCATCCATAGGGTTGCAAGTCTCCAAGCTCAGTGCCTTGGCATTGGGAAGGGGCATCTGCGAAGATCACCTGAAGAAGAAGAAGAAGAAAGTGAGAGCCTGGAGGAAGGCAGAGAGAGAGAGGGAGGGAGGGAGGGAGGGAGGGAGGGAGGGGGAGAGGGAGAGAGAGAGAGAGAGAGAGAGAGAGAACACCAAGAGCAAAGAGCAACTCAGAAACAAACAACAGAGGCACAGCCTCAACTTTCTTGAGTCCAGCCCTGCTTTGTGCTTTAGTTAGGAGGTTTTAGAGGTATGATTCCTAATTCTGAGACTCCCTTTATTAAACTCTGGATAGAAAGACTCTTGCCAGGTTACTGTTTATAACACATAGAGTCATGCATTTCCCAAGTAAAAACCTTTACACTATTAAGCATACAGCCTAGATCTGGAGGACAGGTCTGATTTCAGAGGTCTGTCCTGCTATTGTCATGAGAACACAAGTACATGTATTTTGTCTCATCGTATGCCCTGGTGTTCAGCCTAGTAATATGTGGTTGCCATAGATCCTGCCTCTAAAATGGAATGGGTATTGAATGTACGGGGAACTCCTAGGGCTACTACATCAGAATAACAAGAAAGAGAAAGGGAAGATGAGTATAAAACAACACTCCATTCATAAATCTTTCCCTGCTACACATCTGCCAGCTCTGGCAGGTTCAAGTCGGAAAGTGTGACAAGGTAAGTCAGGCTAAATTGGGAAAATGATGAAGAGATAAAGGAGCAAATGGATGTTGCAAGCTCTGGTCCATACCCACATACCCCTTTCTCCACGAAATCCTTTACAATGTAGCTATTTTTCTGTCTTGCCCCCCCACTTAAATGTCTGTTCTCATATTCTTATTGTTGTTGTTGTTGTTGTTTATGGCTATTGTGTTGACTAATAGAAAAGAAACTTACAGTTTTCTTTAGTTTCGAAAATTCATACATGTATGCGATGAAATATGATCATATCTACCCCTTATATTCCCCTCAATAGCCCCCCATCATATACATACCAACTTCATATATATTTTTATGACCCAAGTTCAAATAGAGCTGCCCATATGTGCATGGATGTGGAACCACTCACCAGAGCCTGGGAAACCCAGTGGTTATATCCTTAATAAAAAATGATTCTCCCTGTCCCAGTAACTATCCACTGCCAAAAGCAACTCAGTATGAGTAGGGCCTAAAGATCATCTACCCCATCTCTGCACAGTTTTTTTACCTGACTTGACTTTGTATAGGTCTTGTGTGGGTATCCACGGCTGCTGAGTTTATAATTTGTGGCAGCCAAGTCATGGCCAGAGGATGGTATCTCTCAGCATCTCCCAGCAACCTCCCATTCCCTGAGTCTTACATTCATTTTTTCTCCTATCCCACAATGCTCTCTGGGCCTTTGGGGATGAGAGGGTGGGATAATCAGATATCTCTCTCATTGAATATTGAATACTCCGTCTCTCACTCTTAGCACCCTGACTAATTGCGTCTTTCTCCACCAACTGCTATCCACTGCAGAAGGAAGCTTCTCTCACCAAGGTCGTGAGCAGCCCAGACCTAAGGGGGTAAACACAAATATTTAGAAGACAATTTGATGCATGGACATTTAACAAAGCAATATGTTCTACCCTAGGGCCTGTGGCCTCTGTAGCCATGAGCTTTTGATTAGGATTGCAATGCCAGACAAGAAATTCTTTCCTGTGGAACAGGTCTCAAATCCAATCAGAAAGCAGTTAGTTAACTCGTCACATTCATGCCACGGGTGTGCTGGAAGGCACAGCTTGTCTGGCAGGTCAACATCGCAGCACACAGGGACAAGCACTGGGTTAAAAGACATCGGGCTCCTCTCTCCAAAGCTGCCTGCTTAATACCTTCTGGTACACTGAAAGCTGGCCATCAAGGAGGAACTTTCTGAGTTAGTTTGAGATTTCTCTATATCCTCCATCCAAACTGTGTGGTATCTTCAGCAATAGAGTCTAACCATATACTTGTGGTGGGTAACCTGGGCAATGGCAATAACCTACAGGGTTTCAGAGACCCCCCCCCCGAGTCATAGGTCAGTATTCCATGCCTTGTAGTGCAATTTTCATTTACTAACCCATGTCTTCTGAGAGAGGCAGTGCCCACCCATGCAGGGCAATTCCATTCAAACTCTCTCTCCCTTTTTTAAAGTTGTATTTTGAAATTAGACTGTTCATAAATGGGTTTCCATGAGGCTTTTTCATACACCATTTGGTTCTGGTTAAGCCATCCACTATCCCCTTTTGCTACCCCATCTCCCCAGGAGAGAGCTCAGTGGTGAAAGTGTGTAAAGAGCCATCTCTACCTCTCTCTCTCCCATCCCGACCTAAAATGATACATTCCCGAGTGTGAGTCTTAGGGTTGACTTTCTACGGAAGTAGTTCACATCTGCCCAAAAGGACAGAGCACTTTCCTCCCCTTCTCCCACACTTCTTCACTCCTCTCCTCCCTCCATCATTTTTAAAAGATAGGAAATCAAACTCATCTCTGGTTTGTAGAATCTATAGGAAGACAAAAAGAAAAAAAAAAGGTTTCCTTCAACCTGCCATATAAAGCCACCATCCCTCCCTACCCTGCCCACCACACCAGAAGATACAGTAAGCAGCAACTGAGGGGGCAGCCCCTCGAGCCCTTCTGATGCTTACTCCGACTTTAAAATCACTTTCCTAGCTAGAGTAAAATGCCTTCACAGAACACCAGAACAAATCAGCGGTAACTCCACGGTAGTGTCACAGATCAGAGGTAATTCCACGATAGCAGCAGGGGGGAAATGAGTTGAATTTTTTTTTTAATGTTAGAACTATAACTGTTCTACTTAGGAGGCGGCACTTTCTAAAATTCATACTTTGACTTTGAGAAGGCTATCATTTTCCAGTTTTTTTCAAAAAAAAGTCAGATATCTAAATTCAAGACTAACAAGTACTTGTAGTTCACGTACTTATTAAATATAAAGTGTTAGTTGCTGGAAAAATTATTACACACAAAAACATTTGCCCTTTTCTTCATGTTTCCATCTCAGTGAAGTACAATCAAACCTAAATAAATCCAAGTTTATGGTAATTCCAAATATTCCACACTATACAGAAAGTTATCTTTGTTTAAGAGATCATGCTTAATGTGGAAAACACATTAAGAATAAGACAGGATTAGACCACGATGAGTGTTTGATGATGAAAAGAACAGAAACTTTATCTGGACATGAGTGTAGAATCCGGTATCCTCAGCACTCTGGAGATAGAGACGGCAGGGTCGAGATGAGTTAAGACCAGCCAAGGCCGCATATGAGACCCTGTCGGGCAGGGGCTTTGACGGAGCTAGGAAGTCTAACATCAAACAGTCGTCCGCATTCACTGAAGCAGGATGGTTTTTTGCAGCTAGAACTCTCTCTCAAAGGGGCTGGGCATGTGCCCCTTGTAGAGCATTTACCTCGCATGTGCCAAGTTGTGGGTTTAATCCTAGCTAGCGCTGCTTTTTTTTTAAAAGTCTGCATTGACAATGAATGTTTAGAGCTGGGCGTGCCAGCACATACCTATAATCTCAACATCCCAGAGCCTAGGCTATATAGAGACACCTTGTCTCAAAAAAAAATTAAAATAAAATAAAAACAAAACACCACACAGACTGGTGTCATTGAAGGCAAGACAATACAATAAAAATAATAATCTCAAAAGAAGTATCCTACTAGGTAATCAGAGTGAATTATGACCAAAGCCATTTATTTTCTCCCCTCTCTGCCTGTCTTCGCTGGTTCCATACACTTTTCTCTGTCTCTCTGTCTCTCTCTGTCTCTCTGTCTCTCTCTGTCTCTGTCTCTCTCTGTATCTCTCTCTGTCTCTCTCTCTCTCTCTCTCTCTCTCTCTCTCTCTCTCTCTCTCTCTCTCCCTAAACAAAAACAGTTAGACCGTATCTTGTTCGCCCACCTGTCCCTTGCAGAGTGCCCTGTGTGTCTCTGTCGTGTTTGTGAAGGAGGTGGGTCTGATCCCCCGTGTGGTGACCTCGCGTGTGACCTTGCATGTTGCAGGTTTCATGACTTACATCGTGGAGCCGCTCTTCCGGGAGTGGGCCCGGTTCACCGGGAACAGCACCCTGTCGGAGAACATGCTAAGCCATCTGGCTCACAACAAAGCCCAATGGAAGAGCCTGCTGTCCAAGCAGCACAGACGCAGGGGCAGCGGCCAGGACTCTGCAGCCCCCACATCTGAGACCCTGGAGCAGACGGAAGGCGCCACGCCCTAAGACAGCCCAGTCTGCAGGAGCAAGGCCATCTGACCGCCCTCGCCACAAACCCACCACTCTGGGCTTCGAATGCCACCCGCCTGCCACTTACCGCCTCCCTTCGTTGATCCAAGTGTACAGAAGCCATTGTCACCTCAGCATTAGCTGCCGAAATAAGCGGCTTCGTCCTGTCCCTGGAGCTGATCCTGGGGCTGCTGCCCCAACCGAAAAGACCAGGAGTAAGGAAGAGGTGCTTCTGCCATGTCCCGCTCTGGCCCTTGGTCACACTGACTGGCAGAGGCTCCTACGTCCAGAGCATTTTAGGGTTTGCCATCAGACCGCTGACCTGCATGACAACACCAGCAAACTTGGAACTGCAAGACTGGTCTTCGTGCCAGAGCACAAACGAGAGTGTGAGAGAAAGTATCTTCTATTTTAATAATAATTATTATTATAAAATAATAATGAATCTTTTTAACTTTTCTATTTCATGCACCAGGCAATGGGTCTAAATCTTTGGACTAAGATTACTCAGTGTACCCAAACCTGAAGAGGGGGTTCATTGTTTTGCTATTGACTCTTTGCCACTTTTAGTCAGAGATTTGGCATCTTTGCAATTTATGAAACCCTGTGTTTCCCCTCCCGGCTGGTAGCAGGTGCTGTACAGTTCATTCCTTTGCACCTCCGGCCCATCTATCTTTTACGGATTCAGTGACCTGTTTATATTCACACGTGTACACTTTCTGTAAATACCAAACGCTACTGATTCCCATGCCAAAATACACGAGTATTATGGGATTGCTACCTGTATAAACAATGGCACTGTGAACAGAATACTGTTAGTTTTAATACAAGAGAATGCATTTGTAAATATGGTATAGAGTTTATTAATATACTGTTGTTCGCAGATAAAGGCCTTAACTTTAAACATCTTTCCTCTTCCCAAAGCTGCCCAACTAAATCTTTAGGGACGTCTTTCTGAACTGCCTGCCCCCAGTCACCATCTCTCTGCTCTCCTGCTAAGGTCACAAGCCGAAACTGAGTATCGTCTTGGAGGGGACTTTTTTAGGGGGGAAACTTCTCATGCATTCCTCTTGAGGCCGTAGTTTTTAATCTATGGCACCAAGTATGGTTTCCTCAGAATAAACACACCCTTTCTGCAAGATGGAGGTGGCTTTCCAGTGCAGCAGTCTTGCATGCTGTTTTAACAAGCCCGCCGATAAGCTTGTGTGTATGTGACTCCTGCTAGAGAACACGGGGCGCATCAACCTCCCAGGAGACATAGCAGGTCTCAACAGGGTCCTATGACCCTGCCATCTAACCATCAGGGAACTCCCGGCTCCCGTGCCACACATTGTCTGTTATGGCTACAATACCAAAGTCTCTTTGGTCCGTGGTTGGTTGGTGTGCACTTCTTTGGTGTTGATAGTAACTGGAGATTACGTTTTTTTTTTTCTATAGCTTCATGTGAACAACTGCCCAACTCTTTAGCTGAATTTAACATTATTTAAGGAAAGAAGCTATTTCAGTTTTATTAGAGACTTTACCCTCCTCGCAGGTCTTTGTGGTTCATTAGGCTGTAACCAGCAGAGTCAGCTGGGGATGCTGTTGCCACTCTTCTGAAGCCCTTGGCTGTAAAATCGAGTGCTTCGGCATCCTTACTCAGGCAAACTCTGCACGTTGAGCCTTTTCTCTATGAGTTCTAGCATAGATAATGTTAGATGGGAGCTACCGGTGCCCCCTTTCTCTTTACTGAACATGGAGCGGGAACATGTCGGCCGTGATGAAGCCACTTCTCAAGCTGATAGAGACAGCTAGCTAGCTCTCATTTCCAATGTGCAACTGATGTGGGTCTGTTTCTCCTGACAATACAAGAGAAATGTGAAGAGCTTGACTGGCCTGGAATATGTTCTTACAGAAAGATTGGGACTTGCAGACTTAAGGTTTTGGAGGGAATTGGAACTTTGGATATATTTTTCATTGAAGTAGGCAAGGTTGTCAGAAGGAGCGCTAAGAAAGACATGAAGGACTTAGGAAATGGGTGGAGGATGCTTTGAAATTCCTGATATGGGTGAGAAGGGAGATCGAGGAAACTTAACACTAACTTTTGTTTTCTGTAGCAGCTGTGAACTGACTTACGTTTCTTTATTGCTATGGTATTCTGAGGGTCTGAGCTTAAGCAAGGCCTCAGACAAGATGGATGGATGGATGGATGGATGGATGGATGGATGGATGGATTCCTGCTTCAAACCCTCCCTTGGGAAAGTGGGGCTGTAGTAGTCTGGTTTTATATATGTGAGATCATATAAAAGAAATCAATTGCTCAGGATGACAAAATAAAATCAGTAAAGAAAGCATTGTTTTTAGCCAGTGAAATCTCTCCCTGGAGTTAAGGAAGTAGAGTTTGCTTACATTATGATTATATTGTGAGTTAATTAGGACGGGGCATTCTTAGTAGTTATAGGGGAAGGGTTTTCACATTGCAGCTGAGTCCTAAATAGGAGTTAACAAATAAAACTACCAAATAGCCAATGGTTCTAAGACACAAATCTAATGAAAATCAGCAGTAAAGGGGGGCGTGCCGCATACATGGATGCACCTTCCTTTTTCTGCCATCTACAAACTTGAGCTCCACGTTTGTGGGCAAAAATTGACGGTGAAAACTCTTGCTTTTCCTGCCTGCTAATGGCTCTCAGAAGAATTTAATACAAGCTGTCCAAGTATTAGTGGAGACACGGCTCTTGATTTGTTGATTTGTGTATCACTACAGCTTTGAAGTCTCAACCTGTGAGTCCACCTAGCTCATGTTTAATTCCTTCGTTGCTTGGAAATGAAGGCCTCAAAGAACTGTTTTAGCAAGCCAAAGTCAAGATCTCAGAGAGAGAAAGAGAAAGAGAGAAAGAGGGAGAGAGAGAGAGAGAGAGAGAGAGAGAGAGAATACATCACTGTCGGGCATGATAATCAGAGCCTACTTTTCTTTGCGTTCATTGAATAAACAGTCAGACCTGATACGTGAAACCCCGCCAACCCATAGTTTCCTGTTAGGTTGAGTAAAACCTAGCATTTTTCTGTCTCCCCCCCCCCACCGCTTACAATGTCCCACAAAGGGCCTTGGAGCACATCCGCAACCCCGTCTTCAGATAGCCCTCCCGCTAAAACACAGCTTGGTGACCTTTTGTGTTGAATCAGATATCCTCACTGACTTCGATGTGGTTATGAGCTTGTATCTCACTGTATTCCTCATGCCTTGTTCTTTTAAGAGCCCATAAAATTGTGTCATCTTGTGTACACATGTAAAGTTTAAAAAAAAAAAAAAACAACTTGTGAGTTTTGCTCAAAATGTGACCGAAATATTTATTGGCATGTCTATCCAGATGAACACTTAAAAATAAAGATTGTTTCTTTAAACTATCACAGTATAAAAATATCCTGCTTCTCCCCTGATTGACACATCACCAGTCTACTAAATGGGAATGGTCTTGTTAGGCAATGTTCAAAGTGCACGGTGGTAAACATGGTCTGTGCAACTCCTTCCTCCAGGGCTGCAGAAACGTCTGGAAAGAGACATCACTTACACTCATCTAGCACCAAGTGAGGGAAACAGGCCACAGTTAGGTTCTACGTTTTGCCAGAATCCTCCATTTTTCTGACTCACATTTCTCACGCACACATATGAATGAGGATTAAAAACTACCATTAAATAGTCTCCATACCCATCTTATTAAGATTGCTCTTCAGAATCCCACTGATTGCTGAATGTCTCCCCATACGAAAGCGAAGCTACTTTTCAATTGTGGATGCCTACAGCATAGTCAAGACCAAAAGAGAGAGCACAGTGACATCCCAAGTGAAGGTCAGACATGACTTGGGCAAGCCCAGAACCCCGGCTGAAGCTGTCAAGTGGTTGAAACCTGTAAGCAACTAACGTGTGATTCAGTCCTGGCTGAGGAGCCGCCACACACCTGAAGCTGTGTGGCATATCGTGGTCTGAAAAGACTGCGTCCTTCCAGTAGGATCTGACTGATGTCAAAGAGTCGTGTTAGCAGTGACTGCTTCTTTTTTGTTTATTTTGGTCACTCTCTTTTTGGTTGCTTTGGAGATGGGGGTCTCACTCTGTAGACCTGTCTGGTCTCAAAGGCAGAAATCCACCTGTTCTCTCTCCTGAGTGAAAGCTGGATTAAAGGCATGTGCCTTTTTCGAAAGAGAGAGAGAGACAGGGAGAGAGAGAGAGAGAGAGAGAGAGATTGCATACAGGAACTTATTGCAAATTCTGTACCAACTACAGCCTGCTTTTATGGGTAGGTACTTCCACAGATTCTAGAAAAAAAAGGCAAGTATATATTTGTAGTTTTTCACCTCAGAACAAAAGCATAATCATTTACCCCCACTGTGTATGACTATGCTCCCAACATCCCAAATACTTGCTGGTGATGGCTCTGGTCTCCTATGTCAGGCCGTGAAATTTCAGGAAGCTTTTTTATGAGAGCCACAGGAACATCCATGGCTTGCACCTCTTAAGAAGCAAGAATTTCATACCACTCACATGTGTTGAAACATATTCCTAGATATCACCTCTCATCTTTCCTATAGCAACACACAAAGCAGAACCACCTCTTAACATCTCAGCAAAGAGAAGATTCCTGCTTCCAGGGAAATGCCATGCACAATCAACTGTTTGAGTAATGACTAAATAAGGAACTTCTTGGCCACAAAGCAGGCTATAATAGGGCTTTTTGTTTTCAATTAAGCCAGAGAGATAGGGGGTGGAATTAAGTTTAAGCTGACATGAATGGAAGATTATCATCTTCATTATCAAAGCAAATGATGTGTCATTGATTCAATTACCCAAAGTGCTTCAAATTCTGGTATTGTGGGTGCTGGTTTGATCTTCAGTGTTTCTCCCTTCTAGGGAAGTATGCTGTAGAGTGTTCAAAGTGTGGGATCTAAAATCAGACTAGAATTCAGATGTTTCGTCATCCTCGCTGTTTACATCTATGCAGATAACAATCTCTCTAAGCTCTGTCTCCTCGTGTATAAAATGATGATAACACCTGCTTTCTGAGGCAGTCGTAAGTTCCAAATTAAATATTGTCCATGGAGATGAAGCCTGGTTTCCAAATGAAAAGGGAGCGGCTAGATAAAGTCTGGGTTCGGAGGAGGTACTGGAGTTCAGTGGAGCCTTTGAAGGATAGGAATTCCTACTAAGTGAGTTCCAGGGCAGACAGGGCTGTTACACAGGGAAACCCTCTCTTGAGGTGGGAAAAAAAAAAGAGGTAGGACCTCGGAGAAGAATGTTAGGTTTGTCACTGAAGGAGGTAGGGAATCGCAGCCCATGTGCTCGCTGCTATTTCCTGGGTGTAATGAAATTGGCACCTTCCTCTCTCACACCCTTCCATGATGCTCTCAGTGTCTTGCCATGCTCCCAAACCAACAGACTGACCAAACAGTGGACCCTCTAAAACCATGAGCAAAGTGGATCTTCTCCATAAATTGATTTTTCTGATATTTTTGTCATAATGACAGAAAGCTGACAAACATAACAGTCTGTATATTATTCAAGAGAGAAGCTGTAGGTGCGTGTCTCTTTGTCGCGGTCGTGAGCTCCTAGGCGCAGCAGGCCCAGAGACGCCAGCACGCCGGTTGCCAGAAGTTGGGTTTGTCGAAAGACCTATGTGACTCCCACGGAGACCCTTCGAGAAGTCGCTTCTCGACCAGGAACTGAAACTCATCGGAGAATATGGGCTCCGGAACAAGCGTGAGGTGTGGAGAGTCAAATTTACCCTGGCCAAGATCCGCAAGGCTGCCCGAGAGCTGCTAACGCTGGACGAAAAGGACCCACGGCGTCTTTTTGAAGGCAATGCTCTGCTGAAGCGACTTGTTCGAATTGGGGTGCTGGATGAGGGCAAAATGAAACTGGATTACATCCTGGGCCTGAAGATTGAAGATTTCTTGGAGAGGCGGCTGCAGAGCCAGGTCTTCAAGCTGGGTTTGGCTAAATCTATTCACCATGCCCTGTGCTCATCCGCCAGCATCACATCAGGGTCCGCAAGCAGGTGGTGAGCATCCAGTCCTTTATTGTTCGTCTGAACTCCCAGAAGCACATTGATTTCTCCCTCCGGTCTCCTTATGGTGGTGGCCGACCAGGCCGAGTGAAGAGGAAGAATGCCAAGAAGGGCCAGGGTGGTGCCGGAGCTGGTGATGATGAAGAAGAAGATTAAGTTAATGTCTCCCTGGACTGGAGAATTGTCTAGTTTCCAGTTGGCTAATAAAACAGAATTAACACTTGGGGAAAAAAAGAGAGAGAGAAGCTGTAAAGTAAAGACTAAGGGGTATCTTTCTGTATGCTGCATCGATTTTGGTGCAACTGAAAACACTAAGCCCATTAATAGGCATTTATCATGATTATAGCTATAAGTAGCCAGGCTGGTCATAAATCTAATCTTTATATTAATGACAAAGCACTATCAAAAATGCTTAAAGGAAGAAGATCATGCTCCTTGGGTACCAAGAATGCACTGATAAAACCAAGGACAAGACAAGACTTTCTCTTTGGTTTTAGTGTAAATACTCCTCAGACCGACCACAGATAACCTGTCTAGCACTTCCCTAGAACTGACAAGAACTCAACAAAGAAAATTTGGTTAAACAAAATTCAAAAGCCTTTTAAGTGTTCAGGAATTTCATTCAAATCCTACCTATGGCTGTTTCCAGTAGGCTTGCCTCTTGTAACTTCATCAGATCCTCTGCAGCTGTTAAAGCTACAAAGGGCTCCAGGGAGCCTAAAGGTAGCTGGAAGAAAGACTGTGTTTCTAAACTAACGTTTCCCGAATCACAGAGCAATGCATCTGCTAAAAGGCTTATGAGAGTGTCCCCCGAGAAAAAGAATGACTTCGCCGTCAAGGAAGTTTAAAGAAATCTCATGAGTGAACACACTTCTCTCTGGCTGCTTTTCCAGACTCTCCCAAGCTGTGGACATCCAGAGATAGTGATCCATGCCTGCGGCTCTAGCATGGGACTGAAATCACAAAGCCTCTCTTACCTGTCCCCACCCACCACGACCACCCTATTTGTCATTTTACTTTCTCTTCAGCAAGGTACTCACTAAATAACCTTAAATTTGTGATCCTTCAACCTCAACCTAACAAGTCCTCTGGCATCACTGTGTGCAGTCA
Organism: Microtus oregoni; assembly: GCF_018167655.1. NCBI lineage: Eukaryota > Metazoa > Chordata > Mammalia > Rodentia > Cricetidae > Microtus > Microtus oregoni. The sequence goes on along the minus strand of NW_024543065.1, from coordinate 2,820,504 downwards.
GCTTAATAGCTGGTTTTAGTTTTCGTGTGTGTGTGTGTGTGTGTGTGTGTGTGTGTGTGTTCCGTTGCTATTAGTATTGCTCTAATTTGCTTTCTATTGTGTGCTAGAACACCCTGATCAACAGAAACTTTGGGAAGAAAGGGTTTATTTGGCTTATACTTCCAGGTCATATATAGTCGGTCCATTATTAAGGAAAGTCAAGGCAGGAACCCAAACAGGAGCTTGGAATAGAAACCTCAGAAGAATGGTGCTTGCAGGTTCACTCCCTCACAGGCTTATGCCTCGCTAGCTTCCTCACACAGCCCCAACACCTGTATGAGATAGCACCTGTCAAGAGATGGTGCCACCCACATGTACTGAGCCCACCTGTCTCAACTGATAATAAGACAATGCCCCCACAAACGTGCCCATGGGGCATTAGGAGCTAGGGAATTCTTCAGTTGAGGTTCCCTCTTCTGAGGTGACTCTGGTTGTATCAAACTGACAGACGAAGCTACCTAGCACAGATACATAAGTGTGCACTCTTCTGAGGTTGAGGTGTAATAATTGTTCTTAATGTCACTGAGCCCGTGGTCTGACTTTACCGCCTACCAAGATAAAGGATGTTTCCAAATACATGGATCCCAGCTGTAAAATAATGGGGAAAGTGTAATCTGTCAAAGGGCTTGGAGGATTCAAAAAGTTCCCTCATTTAAATCATTTTGAGCAACGCCTCGCATGTAGAAAAACACTCGGTTCATCAAATGCTAGCAAAACAAACTTCTCCATTCCCATCACCTTCACAAATGCACTCTAGTAAAGCTTTTCAATAATAGAGATTTTTTTATTGTGTGCTCTCCACTTTTGCATAGAAAGTCATGATTTTTTTTTTCCTTTGAGACACATGTTCTCACGATAGAGTCCTGGTTAGCCCGGCACTATGCTGACTCCACTGACCTTCAACTCACAGAGATCAGCCTGCTTCTGCCTCCCTAGTGCTAGGATTAAAATCATGTGCCACCACACCTCGTCCAAATAAATACTTAGGGAACAGATGGTTGATAAATTGAAGATCATAGCAGAACAATGTTAGCATCAAATCCAAACTAATAAAGCCCACTTTCAGGATCTGGAAAAATGGCTCAGTGATGAAGAGCTCTCGCTACTCTTGCAAAGGACCTGGGTTAGGTTTCCAGCACCCACAAGCCTCTTCTGGCCATGATGGGCTCCTGCACACATATGGGACACACATACACACACACACACACACACACACACACACACACACTTTTTAGATTGCAGTAATAAATTCCCCAATAATTGAATTCAAGTCCATGATTATGGTCTAGAAGGTATTGAGTGTTTCAAGGAATATGGTTTAGCAAGACCATGGTTTATTCTTTCTTTATCCCTGAGTATTCTGGAACTCGCTATGATCCTCCTGTCTCTGCCTTTAATGTGCTGGGATTAAAAGTGTGCACCTCTACCCTGGCTCCTGAGTTTTTGAGAATACTCTTCAGAGGAGAGAGCTAGAATAAACCCCCTGAGCCTTGATATCCAAAGTTCTTTAAGTATTTTCTACTCATTCAGAAAAGAGGCCTGCAGAAATACCACTGAATTCTCCCCTCCTCTACACTTGCACAGCTCTGCATGGTCATGTTCTAACCAAGAAATGACAGAGACAGATTCCATTGCTCACTTTTGTCAAAGGACATGAGAGCAGCAGTGAGACTATAATCCTCCTTTAAACACTTTGGAGGGACTAAAGAGATGGCTAAGCAGTTAAAAGACCCGACTGCACTTTAGAAGGCTAGGGTTCAGTTCCCAGCACCCACATGGTGGCTAACAACCATCTATAACTCCAGTTCCAGAGGATCCGATGCCTGCCTCAGGCCTCCATGGGCACCGAATGCACATAGCCCACAAACATACAGGCAGGCAAAACACCAATACACATCAAAATAAAAATAAATAAATGGTGTGGAACAATGGTCTGTATTCCGTCAATTATATTTTAAATAAATGCTGATTGGCCAGTAGCCAGGCAGGAAGTATGGGTGGGACAAGCAGATAGGAAGTAGAGGCGGGTCAATGAAAACAGGAGAAATCTGGGAAGAAGGAAGCCCATTCCTCTGCAGTCCTGGCCCAGCCACAGCCTAAGCAAGATATGACTGCCTCGCTGAATAAGGTACCAAGTCACGTGGCTAGCATAGACAAGAACAATGGGCTGATAGAAGTTACAAGAGTTAATAAGAAGCCTGTGCTAATAGACCAATCAGTTTATAACTAACATAGACCTCTGTGTGATTTCTTTGGGACATAATGATTGCGGGAACAGGGCAGAACAGAAACCCCAACAACAAATAAATCTCTAAAAATTCGAATTCACAACCCACCCTATTCTATTTCCCAATTAGCAGGCATAAAAGCATTATGATCCTGAAACTAAGCCAAGAGGACAAGTAGGATCCACTGACAAAGTCATCTCCTCTAACTTCTCAAGGCTGTAGATTAGTTTGAATTTTCCTTTTTAATCTTTCATGAGCATTTGTTATTTATAATAATTTGTATTTCCATTTGACATTTTTATAGACACATGCAAAACACTTGAATCATATTTACTTTACCTCACCTTCTCTCATGGAGTTCATTTTCACTGTTCTGAGGCAGGAGTTTGGTTTGATTAGTTGGTTAGTTGGGGAGTCTGGTTTGGGGGTTTTCTGGGTTGGGGAGAGGAGGTGGGGGTGTTGTGGTCTTGAGGAATGTTTGTTAAGCCACAGATTTCTGTATGTGTCTGGTTTTGTGTCAGTAGTGTGATGTTTCTGTCATGGCTCTGAAGTACAACTGGAAATCTGGTTTTGTGATGCTTCCAGCATTGCTTATTTTGCTCAGAATTACTCAGGCTTTCCGGCTCTTTAGTTCTTCCTTATGAATGCCAGGAATGTCTGTTTTCTGGTTCTTTCAGGGATTGCATTAAATCTGGAATTGCTTCTGGAAATGCTGCCACAGTGCTAATTCTGCTGACTCGTGAACTTGGAAGATCTTTCCGTCTTCTAATGTCTACTGCAACTTCTTGCTTTCATGTTCTAAAGTTTTCTTTGCACAGGTCTTTCATCTCCTTACTAAGGCTGACTCCTGAGTATACTTTGAGGTCATAATTAATGGGATTGTTTTCCAGGTTTGTTTTGCAGTCTTTTGCTTTGTATATAAAAAAGTCTAGCGATTTCTATATGCTGATTTTGCATCCTGCTACTTTGTTCAAGGGGATTCTGTTTAACAATTCCCTGATGGAATTGGAGTCCTTTTTAATTTTAATTCACCTTATTTGAGTACAAAAACATGAAATTCTTCTTTTCTTAACTTTTTTTTAAATTTTATTTTACATCCCAACCACAGTTCTCCCTCTCACCCTCCTCACTTTCTCCTTTACCTCCCCACCCCCCAATCCATCCTTCATCCACTCCTCCCAAAGGGTAAGGCCTCCCATGAGGAGTCAACAAAGCCTGGCACATTAAGTTGAGGCAGGACCGTGCCCCTCCCCCACGTATTAAGGCTGAGCATGGCATCCTACCATAGGGAATGGGCTCCAACAAGCTAGTTCATGTACTAGGGATAGACCCTGGTACCACTGCCAGGTGCCTCATGGATAATCCAAGTTACACAACCGTCTCCCACATCCAGAGGGTCTAGCTCTGTTCCATAGAGGCTCCACAGCTGTTGGTCTAGAGTTCATGAGTTCCCACGAGCTTGGTTCAGCTGTCTCTGTAGACTTCCCAGTCAAAACGACTCTGAGAAACCATCTTACACCTGTCAGAATGGTTAAGATCAAAAATACTAAGGACAGCTTATGTTGGAGAGGATGTGGAATAAGAGGAACACTCCTCCACTGCTGATGGAAATGCAAACTTGAACAGTCACTTTGGAAATCAGTTTGGTGGTTTCTCAGAAAATTGGGAATAAATCTACCTCAAGATCCAGTGATACCACTCAGGCATATTCCCAAAGGATGCTCAATCATACCACAAGGACACTTGCTCAGCAATGTTCAAAGCAGCATTGTTTGTAATAGCCAGAACCTGGAAACAACATAGATGCCCTTCAACTGAAAAATAGATAAGGAAAATATGGTACATTTATACAATGGAGTATTGCTCAGCTATAAAAAACAATGACATTTTGTAATTTGCAGACAAATGGATGGAACTTAAAAAAATCATCCTGAGTAAGGTAACCAAGACTCAGAAAAACTCACTCATAAGTGGATATTAGATGTAAAGCAAAGGATAACCAGGCTACAATCCACAACTCTAGAGAAGGTAGGTAGCAAGGAGAACACTAAGAGAAATGTATGCAACTCAGGGAAGAAGAAACAGATGAGATCTCATGGGTAACTGGCACTGGGGGGAGTAGAGGGGAGAGAATGGGGGATTAGAACATGATGGAATGGGAGGGTTGAGTTGGGGGAGGGGTGGAGTGGGAGAGCAATGAAAGATATATCTTGATACAAGGGAGTCATTATGGGGTTAGGGAGAAACCTAAACTGGTACTAGGGAAAGTCCCAAGAACCCACAACGAATACCCCAGCTAAGATTCCAGGCAATAGCAGAGAGGGTGCCTGAACTGGCCTTCCCCTGTAACCAAATTGGTGACTACCCTAACTGCCATCATAGAACCTTCATCCAGTAACTGGTGGAACAAGACACAGAGATCCACAACCAAGCCCTAGGCTGAGCTCCGGGAATAGAGTCAAAAAGAGGGAGGAGGGGGTATATGAGCAAGGGAGGCATTGGAATCTTTTATAAGCTCATGTCATTTCAAATACAGATAATTTGATTTCCCCCTTCCCAACTTGTGCCCCTTTTCTTTCTTTCTTTTGTCTTGTCAGTCTGACTAAGAGTTCAAACACTGTACTGGAGTAGACACATTTGCCTGGTTGCTGGTTTAAGAGGGAATGTTGAGGAGGTAGCTCATTGGTGGGGTACTTGAATAATGCAAGCAAGGGCCTGGGTTCAACTTCTACCTCAGAAGAGTGAAAAAAACTAGAGCACACATGTTTAGTTTTTAACCATTCCTTTCTTTCTTCCTTCCTTCCTTTCTTTCTTTCTTTCTTTCTTCCTCTTTCTTTTTCTTTCTTTTTTTGTTCTTTTTTTGGGGGGGTTGGTTGTTGTTTTGGTTCAGTTTGGTTTGGTTTTTGTTTTTGTTTTTGCAAGACAGGGTTTCTCTGTGTAGGCTTTGGAGCCTGTCCTGGATCTTGCTCTGTAGGGCTAGGCTGGCCTCGAACTCAGAGATCTGTCTGCCCCTGCCTCCCAAAATCTGGGATTAAAGGCGGGCGCCACCACAGCTCCGCCTTAGATTTTACCATTTAGTACAAGGTTGTTTATAGATTTGTTGTGTAGTCTTTACAATGTTAAAATAATATGCCTTCTCTTTCAGGTTTCTTTAGAGCTTCATTCATGAAGGGATGTTGAACTTTATCAAAGATATCTTCTGCATTTACTGAGTCAATTCTGTGATTTCTATCTTTGATTCTACTTATATAGTGAATTACCTTTATTGATTTGCATACACTGAACCAACCTTGAGTCTTTGGAGTTAAACCAATTTGATCATGGTATATGGTGTTCTCAATGCATTGATTTGAATTGGTTTTATTTTGGGGATTTGTTATTGTTGTTTTGGAATCTTTTCATCTAAGTCCATCAGAGGAATTGGTCTATATTTTTCTTTTTTTTTTGTTATGTCCTAATCTGGTTTTGATGCCAAGGTAATAGTTGAGTCCAAGGCTAAGTTATAATTCCTTTCTATGGGATGATCTGAGGTATAAGCTCTTTGTTAAAGGTCTATCAGAATTCAATAACATTGGTCTGGCCCTGGACTTTTCCTTATGACTGTTTCAGTCTCATTGCTTTTTACAGATATGTCTAAGTTAGTTTATTTTCTCTTGATTTCATTTTAGCTGGTTGCACATGGAATTATTCTACTTCTTCTAGAGTTTCTGATTTACTGTAATATATTTCAAACTATTCCCTAAGGGTCTTCTAAATTTCACTAGCTTCTGACGTAATGTCCTCATTTTCATTTCCAATGTGATTAGCTTGAGTCTTCCCTTTCTCTTCTGCCTAGTTTGGCTAAAAGTTACTCAACCGTACTTATCATTCCAAGAACCAACTCTTCATTTCCCCAGTTCTTTCTGGTGTTCTTTCAGCTTCATTTTGGTCAGTTCCGTACTGATCTTTACTATTTATTTCCATTAAATAATTTGGAATTTGGTCTGCTCTTTTTTTCCATAGGGCCTTGAGGTCCATTGTTAGGTTATTTGAGATCTTTCTGGTGTTTTTAATGTAAGCATGTGTAGAAATGGGCTTCCCTCTTATAATGGCCTTTGCTGTAGTCCCAGAGAGCAGGTAAGTTGTCTGTTCACTTTCTTTTGATTCTAGGAGCCTTTCGCTTTTTTCCTTGACTTCCTCAATGGCCCACTGATCATCCTAGAGTGTGTTATTACTTTTCCATATGTTACATAGTTTTTATAGTTTCTCTTACTTCCAATTTTGATTCCATTATGATCTAATAAGATACAAAAAATATTTTTATTTCTTTTGTATTTTTAAGACTTTATTTATGGCTTAAAATGTGATCTAGTTAGAAAAAAGTTCCAAAAGCGGCTGAGAATAATATGTACTCCAGAGACATTAGATGGAAAATTCTGTAGATGTCTGTGAAATCTATTTGCACAATAATGCAAATTGATTATGAAGTTTCTTTGCGGGCTTTTTTGGTTTGGTTTGGGGTTTGTGTGTGTGTGTGTCTGTCTGTGTTTCTGTGTCTGTGTGTCTTTGTGTGTGTGTTGTCTGTTTGAGGTGTGATCTTTTTTGTTTTGTTGTGTTTTGTATATGCAACCCATCTATTTTTGTGGTGAGCAGCAGTTCCTGCAGAGATTCACAACTGATCAGGGTCTGAGAATAAATGACTGATTATGGCATAGTGGACCGACTCTCCATAGATAGAAGAAATTAATCAAGCATCCGTAGTCCCCCTTCAAAGACTATGGATCCATTCCAGAGAGAGGTGTGGAAAGCACATTATAGAGGAGGAAGAAGCAGACCACTGTGTAGCTAATTCTTTTGAGCAGAAACATTCTTTCCTGGAGGGAAGTGGAAACCACAGAAAACTCAGAAAGTCAACTGAAACATAGGAAGCTCCTGAAACTTAGAAGATTCACAAGGCCCCTCCTCAAGGTTGTGGGAATGGTAAGCAGTTTCTGGGGAAGGTAGTCTGTCCTGTGACTCTGACTAGTTAGGCAGGAAGCACCAAGGATGCCACTTTCGTGAATTGTCACTCACGCTAGTTTTTCCGTCATGCATGGTTTTTCTCCAGGTGGAGACCCTCTATCTGCTACAAAGTTCTTTTTCACCCTGTCTACAATAGAGTACACAGACTGCAAAGAGCACAAAGAGGAGTAACTTTGCTGCCAACTCAGAATTCACTACCTTTATATGTGTAAAACCACAGAGTGTCACACGGTTAGAATGCTTGGTAGCAGTGGCCTGCTAGCTCTGAGAGCCATTCAAGATCTGAAAAGTGATACTGATCAAAGTTCTCAGGAACTTCAGGGTGCCAGCAGAGAGTACCTTTGCAGAACAAGTCTATGGATCAGATCTGGCAGGTCTCAAAGCCAGGAGCCACAGGTCTTGAAGGCTGGAAGCAGCTGCCAGGATGAATTGCCCTCTGCACTGTGAAGCCTTGGAGACAGAGGCGGGAATGAATCCGCCGCCGCAGCAGCTAGTCAGTCCTGGAGACAAGCTCAAGTGAGTTCCATGCCGCCCCAGAGCTCTTAGGTCTAGGAGACCAGCAAGTCCATCTCTGCCCCTAGATGAATCTTGGCAGCAGGAGCTGGGTGGGGAACCTGGCTCTGATGTCTGTGTGTCTTGCTGCTCCAATGAGTTTCTTGACACAAGTGTACGTGTGTAATCCCAGGTCCGGTTGGCCAAATTAATTGAGGACCAGTTGAGCCCTAATTTTCTGGATGACTAACCACATCTGGCCAAACAGGGAGGAGCTGTCCAAAAGTTACCATCAGCTCCTGCTGTTGCCTTGGAGGCCCCTGCTGGCTTCCAGGTTGCAACTTTTCAGGCCTGGTAGACTCAGAGCTCTATGGATCAGATGCTGGACCCATGTGCAGCCTGGATGTGTTTGCTCTTTGTTTCCTCTATGCAGCCTGCTTGCCCTTGGGACTGAGTTTTCCTGCCCTTCAGAGAAGCCCCTCAGCATTTCAAGCCCCGTTTTCCTTTTTTTTTTTTTTTTTTTTTTTTTTTTTGATTTTTCGAGACAGGGTTTCTCCGTAGCTTTTGGTTCCTGTCCTGGAACTAGCTCTTGTAGACCAGGCTGGCCTCGAACTCACAGAGATCCACCTGCCTCTGCCTCCCGAGTGCTGGGATTAAAGGCGTGCGCCACCACCGCCCGGCTAGCCCCGTTTTCCTGATGTGTCCTGGGATTAGCTCTCAGTGATGCAACTGACATTGAGGCATCCAGGTTCCTGGAAGCAACGCCTCACGCATGCTTCTTATATAATCTTAACAAAGTCACTGGTTCACGAGCCTTTGGTGGACTTGTTTCTTTAGTCTGTCGTCAGTGCCCTATCTAGAGTAAACAGGTGTTTGCTTACATCTCTCCAGGAGAAATTACATAACAAGATGCTCTAACAAACTGCCACGAAATGAGTTAATTAAAACAAACAAAGCAAACCCCTTAGTCTTGGAGGGAAAAGGCATGAAGCCAGTGCACTGGCTCCTTCTCCCTCCAGAGGCAGCCAAATAGAACCCTCCTTCCCCTCTCCTGACTTCAGGTGGTTGTTGTAGCACCACGTGGTGGCCTTTGGATAATGATGATAAAACTTCCATCTCTACCTATCTATGGCCATCTCTCCTTCCAAGGACAGCATGCAAGCAGGGTACACCCCCATCCTGCGTGACCTGATTTAAACAATTATATCTGTAAACTCGATAGCCAGATAAGAATATAGTCTGAGATTCTGACATCACTTTAGGAAGATCCTTTGGCTAAATATGCCTTGATATCCCCACTGTTTCCCAGGCTTCGGGCTTTACCTTCCATCTGCCTGCAACACATGCAGACACGCACGCAACACACACACACACATACCCATCTACATTGTCAGTTCTTTCTTCTATTTGGACATAGATGCACATTTATGTGCAGTTTTACAAATTAATAAAAGGATCCCATAAATGCCTTGCCCACTTTTCTTAGATGTTGTCTTGCCTAACTGTATTACAAAATTGCAACATGAATAAATTCAACATTAATAAAAAAAATCTAGTTATTATATCCAGCTATCACAAGTTTTGCATTTAAAAGGGAACCCTAACCATTTCAGAGTACAGACAGATGTTAGGGAGGGTCCCCCTGAGGACATCATGTCAAAGCTGAAACGTAAGTCATAATGTAGAAAACAAAGAGCATACAGGACAAAGAACGTTCTTCCAGATAGATAGAATTATGATTAAAGTGTTTCTGGGAATGAAAAAAAAATCAAAGTACATCAAGAAACTAAAATTGTAGCACAAAAAAAATATTTAAATATTTGTACAGGTAGTGAGAAACAAAAAAAAACAAACAAACAAACCCACAACTGACAGGTTAGCTACTTCCTACGGAGTGGCAGCATCCAGCAGTCAGGAGGCCTTGAACATGAGGTGGACTTACCACCTTCATGCTGGACACAGGCATGCTTCTGCTTTTAACATAGGAAGGTGACCCCCTTTTCTGGGTGCAGCCCAAGCAAGGTACAGGAACCTACCAAAAAAAGGCGGTGTCTCATAGTGTTATATTGCTGTGACAAAACCCCATGACCAAGACAACTGGGGGATCAATTACAGTCTCGGGGAGGTAGTCCACGATCATCATGGTAGCAAGCAGACAGGCGTGGCACTGGTCAGCAACATGACCCATCCTCATCTGCAGGTCAAAGCCAGAGATACTGGTCCTGGGGTAGGTTTTTGAAACCTCAAAGGCCACCACCCCCAGTTACACACTTCTTCCAACAAGATCACACCTTTCCACAAGGCCACACCTCCTGAACAGTTCACCAATCAGAGGCTAAGCATGCAAATATATGAGCTTTTGGAGACCCCTCTCAATCAAACTGGCACATAGGGTGATGGGAAGGCTAAGGCGTGGGGAAGAGCGTAAATCAGCAAAGTGTCTGTGTGGCCTGGCAAAGAGTTGACAGCAAACCAAGTGACCAGGACGTGGCACCAGAGTTAGAAGTCATGAATTTAGCAGTATCAGTTCCAGCCTTCCATCATGTTTCCAGCAACCTTGGCATCTGGCTAAAGAGACAGAGAAGACAAGACAGTGATTGCTCCTAGATTTGGGTTTGGGAACAAAGACACCTTGTGTTGGGGGTTCTAACAATTCATATATAAGCTAGAAATCAAACAACACTAAGATTTTTATCTAAGCTCGGGGTCCTATGTCTACGCCCAGCTACGATCTGTTCAGAATTTAAAAATTAGCCCCAGAAACTTCTAGAAACGGCCCACTGAAGTCCTCTCATCAGATTTGATGAGAATTGGCTTCCCAACAGCAATGAAGAAACAGACATCACTTCGAGACATCGCTACGGCTCTGTGATTTTCAGCACTCAATTAAAGAAGGAAAACATTCTTAGAATTTGAGGACTCTCTAGAAATCATATATTTCTTTTTCCCTGAAACTGACCTTGCTGTCGGAAAGCCTTCAAGCTTTCCTGGAATCTCTTTAGAACTCTGGACCGTTTTCTTGATGCGTCAAATCCAAGCATACCTCTGCCAGCATCTTAAGCAGGAGCCTTTCTTCTCCTAGAGTCATGATGGATATAACCTTGCCTTCCAAATAAAAGGATCAGGTAACTCTACTGCCAACAGCACCACCTATTTCTCCTAGAGTTTTATTTCCGGATTGAGACACAAATATTAATCAGTGTGAAATATGGCCATGAGTGTCCAAGAAATGTTTACAAGGAAAGTGGAGTTGGTGGCTTAATGACAGGCACTAAAACTTCTCAAAGACTTTTCACCAAAAGAATTAAACAATTTTGAGTGTTGCTCATTCCCCCACTTCTGAACAGATTAGGAGTTCCAATTAACCCCTCGTTTCTGGCAGCGATCAGAGGAGACCCAGCATAGAAGGAGAGTGGCAGGCAGATGGCCTGAACTTGAACTCTGACTCAGCCATTTACGAACTGTTTGTCCTTCACTGGCTGCTTATCTGTTTCACCTCTGCTATACCAGTGTGGTAATTAGTGTCCCCCAAGAGTTTTCTGAAGAGCAAATCACTTAGGACAAGGCTAGGAAAAAAACAAACAACAAGCCCCCCGCCCCCTGCTTTATAACTTGCTCAGAGAAAGCATGAGAAAAGAAAGTCACTGTGCGCATTAAAGAAAGTTAGTGTATGTTCCAAATGTACCCACATGAACCTCATGTCGCGTAGCCCAACATCACTTGTGTTTGCTTTTCGAGACAGAGTTTTTCAGTGTCGCACTGACTGTCCTAGAACTTGCTCTGTAGATCAGACTGGCCTCTCACTCAGATATCCGCCAGCCTCTGCCTCCCGAGTGCTGGGATTAAAGGGGTGCCCCTCCATTGCCCGGTGTAGCATCTGATATTACTTTTATAATGTTGAGGTTGATATTTCTAAGACTAGCCTTCTCTGGAAATGCCCTATTCCTCTCTTCAAGCTCACAATGTCTACCAGATTACAGAGGCTGAGGCAGGGCGATTTCTAGAAGTTCCAGGCCAACCTGTTATAGAGAGATACCCTAAGTCCATAAAAAGAGAGATTAACTAAACTGAACTTTAGACAAAATATTCTTAGAAGCTTTAAGTATAAGATTTCAAAAAGTATCAAGGCTTGGTGGTGTATGCTTTTCATGCCAGGAGGCAAAGGCAGGCTGAATTCTACAGGCTCCTGGCCAGCTTGGTCTATATAAGTGAGACCTTGTTTAATATACATATATTATAATATATGTGTGTGTTTATAAATATATGTATATAGAGAGAGATAGCAGAAAGAGACAGTGCAAAGAGCAGAAAAACTCACAAATGCCAAACTGAAGTAGGGCTAGCATTTTAAGCTTCTATTTTTGATAATTCTCCACAATCTACCCACCCTCATATAGCCCCTCAACAACTGAGCAGCCTTAGAAAAGAGCCACGAAGGTCAGGAGTAAATAAAGCTGATGTCTAATGCCTGAGAAGACAGGAAAAAGAGAGTCTTGAGAGACTCTGAAAGAGACAGACAGCAAATGCAAGCAAGACAGAACTCTCCCCATGGCCATGAAGACCTCGGGCTCCAGCTGCTCACTCGCTGAAAACTAAGCAATGTGGGGCCCTCACCTTCTCTCTGACCCCATTAATGCTCAGCTCTAACCTTTCCTCTGTTACTCAAAACATTCAAACTGTAGGGGAAGGAGTGACTGACAAGGCTTTACATAGGATCTACATGCTTAGCGTTGAAGTACACATGCTACCTTAACTTTAACATTAGTATAAATGCCTTTTTTAATCTCACAAACTCCGATATCTCAGTACTGCAGGTTTTCACTTTGAAATCCTCCAAATGACATATAGAAAACAAAACTGTCAGAGTATTGATTTATGAAAAGGGAAATAAGAATGGCTTCTTAAAAGTTGCTTCCTAAACCAGATTCAGTGGCTTAAAGGGCCAAGGAACCTACAGCATTGTGTCAAACAGCAGAAGTGCATTCTCTTGGGGGCTCATATTATCTAAATAAAGCCTGGCCAGAAATAATTTGAACATAGAAACAGCAGGAAAAAAATTATGCTCAGGAAACTGAGACCATGTGCTCTTCTTGCAGGTATTTTAGAATAATAAAATAATCAAGATTGCAAAACAACCACAATCATATTTCATAAATCATATTTCTTATAATCCTATGTGTCTGCACTTCTCATGAAATCTTGACCTCACCACAATCTTATTTCCATCACAAAAAGCCCCTAAAATGCCTTGTCCTCCAAACTTGTGCGACATTCTCCAGGCTGGTTCTACCACGGAGGGAGTCATTTCTCTCAGCAACACTTAGCACATCCAGCTTCGCTCTAGTCCTCATTTCCACCTAATCTCTGACCATCTACTCCACCTGCCCGGCAGGCTCCTAAAATGCTAATCTAGCTGACCTTTTTATAATCGTTTACTGGCGCTCTCCGATGCAGGTGTCAAGTGCCCAGGAATCTTTGCCAGCCCAATTGGGTCTGACCTAAGTGTGTAGGGATGCCAGATACTCATGGTCATCAGAGACTGGCCTGAACCAGCGACTCCCAAGTTCATTGTCTCATGTCCATGATTAAGGAAATGGGCACCCGAGGAAGAAGGCTAAGTAGGAGCAACTTCTAAAGATATAAGATTAGGTGAGAAATTAAGGGAAAATGAGAAATTAAGGTAATTGAACTTCCTTGTTTGGGGGTTTTTAGAATCTTAATGGTTGGTCTGTCCAGTTCAAGTAATGATATCTGTTTGGCCATCCCCCTCGGGATAACCACAGCACTCCATCACATAGAATAGGACTTACTTGGTACCCAGCATCCAGCAGCACAGGGGCGGCTAAAACACTGAACAGTTTGAGAATCTACCCATGAGTTATCCACTGTTCTAAATATAACACTTAAAACAACACTGCTTGATGAACGCTTTTCTGAGTGAATGAATGAATGACCAATGGCAAATGATTTAATCCCCCAAAATCATACAGTCTGGCGGGTTTCATGAGCTTTATTCCTCGAAGCTGAAATGGTCACATTCTCCAGACATCTTAGAAACGAGGGCGATTTCCAGAGTTATGAAATCCAGATGTTTCATATGAGAAAAGTGACATGAAGAAACTTAATTTAGAAGTATCTAGAACTTCAGAGTTGGGGATATAGCGCAATAGTAGTGCACTTGCCTAGCATGCATGGGTTTGATCCCAGGCACTGGAAGGACAATTTTAAAAAGAGTAAATGGCTTCATATATTTGATATGAAAGGAATTTTTCAAAATTCTGCTTATCTGTTTGTTGAATAAATAAAGTACTCTGTCCTTAGCTCTCTTTGACCCTATGCCAGTTGCGAAGTAAATCTATACTAAGAAATGTTGTGTAGAGTGAAAAGAAGGACGCTTCCTCACTGCCTTCTTGAAGCTGTCTCTGTGGTCTGGAAGCAAAGCATGAAAGATGACATCTGGTAAGTCTCCACCGAGCTGAGGTTCTCCTCATGCTAAATCCGAACGGACTTCAGAAAGGATGGACATAGACTAAACTATACTGGCAGTGAGAAAACAGACACACATGAGTCAGAAACAACCCTACCCCCGGGAAGGGACAAAGCTTTCTGTCATGTCTTCCCGGTGGTAGCACATCCACTAAAAGAGAATAAAATTGAGAACAATCCGAACCCCAGGGCCAGCAAGAAAGGCTCCAATGGTCCCACTGTACAGGACCTTGGATGCCAAACTGAAAGCTGAGAGCCACTGGAGTGGCTGGGGTGTGAGGGAAGTAATGTTGACGAAGACATTGGTCCTAAGCACACTAAACTATTAAAGGGAAGAGAGGGCATTCAAAGCTTGCTTGTTGCCATAGTGATATGAATACTGAAAGGGGGAGATGAATGCTGCTTCCTATGGAAGCCCCGATTGGCCTCGAGCTCTCAGCAATAAACAGGGAGAGGGTAGCAGTGGGATCTGAACCTTACAGGCCAGAACAGAGCCTGGCATAGCAGAGGTAGACTATATCACAGAGGAAATGCCCAAGCAGAAGGAAGACAGACTTTCTGCGAGGCTGGTCTATATTCATGGAATGTATTTGCATAAAAGACAGAATGCAAGCCAGACATGATGTCTCCCATCTGTAATCCCAACACTAGGGAAACCAAGACAGGAGGGTTATCCTGAGCTTATGACTACAACGTGAATTTCAGGCCAACCTAGGCTTCTGAGTGAGACCACATCTCAAAACAGCAAAGGTCTCATCGTGGTGCATGCCTGTAATCCCAGTATCTGGGAGGGAAAGGCAGGAAGGGCACGGGAAGTTCCCGCTCAGCCTGGTCTACGGTAAGTTTCAAGGCTAGGTAGCAAGAGCTCAGTCTCTAATAAATAATGGTTATCAGTCAAGAAAAGCAGAGCTAGTTAGTAATAATGGGATGCTTCTGGGGAATAGTAAAAAGACACTTTCTGGTATAAAGCTAATGACTCTGCATGCCGTGTCAGGAAGCAGCAAACAGCTAGGTGCTAGGCCACTATGAGCTACCAGGACATCTGGAAAAGAGGACAGGCCTAAGATGAGAGCAGACAAATCCAGAGGCAGAAATGAGGCTAGGAAGTATAAAAAAAGCTGTCTAATACTAGAGAAGGTTCATTTCATACCACTAACTTGTTATCTCCTAATTCTTTATGTCTGTTCAATGTGTTTCCTCTATACTTTGTATACTGTCTGTTTTCTGTTGCTGTAGCAAAATACCAGAAGTTAGGTCCTTTATAAAGAAGAGAGGTTTATTTTGTGGGTCTAAATACTCAAGATCAGGCAGCCCCACCTGTCTGGTTTCTGATGAGGGCCCCATGCTGGGTACAGCTCAACATGGTAGAGAAGCCAAAAAGTAAATGGCAAAAGAGGCAAGAAGGTGAGTGACTCAGAGGTCAGGTGATGTAGGTGGGTCTTCTTTCTATGTGTTATTTTCATTGGTTAATAAAGAAACTGCCTTGGCCCTTTGATAGGACAACAGCTTAGATAGGCAGAGTATACAGAACAGAGTGCTGGGAGAAAGAAGCAGATTCAGGCAGACGCTATAACTCTCCTCTCCAAGACGGACACAGGTTAAGATCCTTCCCGGTAAGCCACCACCTCGTGGTGGTGTTACACTCATGAATAGAAATGGGTTAATCAAGATGTGAGAATTAGCCCATAAGGAGCTAGAGCTAATGGGCCAAGCAGTGTTTAAAAGAATACAGTTTCCATGTAATTATTTCGGGTATAAAGCTAGTTGGGTGGCAGGACACAGCCCGCTGCTCTTCACTACAGGTCAGGGCTCTCTGTAATAACCCTCTCTCTTGGGAACTAACTGGGGACCCAGGAAAACTAAGTTAATCCCCTCTGAGTACAGCACCTCACTAGGCTTTTTCTTAAAGTCCCCACACCTCAACACTGCCACACTTAAAGTCCCCACACCTCAACACTGCCACACTTAAAGTTTCTGCACCTCAACCCAGCCACACCGCTAACTTCCAGTACATGAACCCCAGTTGGGAACAAGCAATGTCCAAAGTATGAAGCCTTAGTTCATTGTCACCTCAAAGAGATGGGGTAGTAACCGCCATTCCATTTGATGGGTAAGGACAGAGGAAGGTGGGACATTAGGAAGTTACACAGCCCAGGTCCTGCAGTGTAAACCAGAGCAGGGCCTAGAGTTTCAATTCCTTCCTGGTTTAATTCTTTCCCCTAGAATAGAAGAGCCCTCAGATTGAAGCTTTTAAAGTTGTTTTTCTTCCTTTGCTTTTGTTTGATTTGATCCTGTTTTGGGTTTGGTTGTGTTTGAATCAGAGTCTCACTGTGTAGCCCTAGGTACTCTGGAATTCACTATATTGACTGGGCTGGCCTCAAATTCACAGGGATTCTCTGATTCTCAAATGCTGGAACTAAAGATGTACAACTTTGCACGTGACGTTGAAACTTAACCCTGTAAAAACAGGAAAGAGAAGCAGGAGAGGGTGAGGGAGACTCATCCTACAGGGAAGAGATATGTCAACAGGAGCCCTGGAAGAGGACAGTAACCTCAGTAACCAGATGGCCCTTGAAGTGATGTTGGGGGGAAGAAAGGGATGACAATCAACTTACTCTATCTAGTTTGTCAAGACTCATTCCCACGTTAAGCTGGAAGCCCCTGAATCCTGGGAATCCCCCGTGTAGTGATGAAGCGAGCAGGCTTGCTTTTCATCTTGCCCAGATCCCGCACGGCTAGCTTTACACCCTAAATAACAACACACAAATTGTATTCATTTAAACACTGCCTGGCCCATTATTTCTAGCTTCATATTGGCTAACTCTCACATCTTGATTAACCCATTTCCATTAAAATCTGTGTAGCACCAGGAGGCTGTGGCTTACAGGGAAAGATCCTAACCTGTGTTCGTCTCAGGCCGGAGATTCATGGCGTCTGCCTGTCTCTGCTTTCTTCCTCCCACAGTTTTGTTCTGTCTTCCTTACCTACCTATGTTCTGACCTATCAGGCCAAGCAGTTTTCTTTATTAATTAACCAATGAAAGCAACAGATAGATAGAGGACCCTCCTACAGCACCCCTGGGTTTGAGACAGACTGTGGTGGCAGATGGCCACCCCTTGGAAACAGAAGCTGTGGCAACAGAAGATGTTCTGGATTTCTACATGGCTGTGAGCACATGACAGACGGTGCGGCCTTTGGTTGCATCGTCACCTTCTGAGCTGCAGTACGGAGCCAGAATAGATGAGTGCCAACCTCTTCTGTTTAGCTGACCCATTTGAAATTGCTTAGGTGAGTGTCAAAATGGCCCATGTCATTATTGTGATCATAAGCAGTGTTCTTTACAGCACAATGAAAGGACAAATGAAAATGCTGCAAGGAGATTTATAAAAGCACATGGTTGCAAGCTAGCACTTCACTGTTGTTTTTATTGGTATAAATTACCCTCTAATGTTCATCTAATGTGGACACGGGGCTGAGTTATGGATGGCCTACTTGGCAAGAATTCCTTGTTTTGTTAAGACTTCTAGGAAAACCATTGTGCTTTAACATTTTCCACATGTCATTTTAGCCTGCCTGAGATCAATGTCCATTCTGGTCTCCACCCAACAATTCAGCAGCTGGTGGACAAGGCTGAAACCTCTAACGTTAGGTTCGCTCTTTAAAATGGTGCTCATTCCTCGGCATGGAGAGATGGCTCAGCAGGTACGGGCACTTGTTGCATAAACATGGGGGTCCAAATTCAAATCTATATCACCAGTGTGAGAGAGTACAGCATGGCTGTGTGTGACTATAACCCCAGTGCAGGGGCTGCAGAGAGAGGCAGGTCGCAGGAGCACGCTGACCAGACTCTCTCGCTAAATCAGTGAGCTTCGAGATCAGTAAGAGACTCTGTCCCAAGGGGATAATGTGGAAAGGGATGGAGCAGGATACCTAATGTCTTCCTTTGGCCTCTGTTCACATGCAAGAATGCAAACCACTCATGTGGACACACATGTAAACACAACACACACACAAATGGACACATTTCTAAACTGTACTATAGAAATCTGCTCCAACAGATAAATGCAGCATTGAAATGACTAGTGAAAGAAGAGGAAAACCCCAGCCGAGAGGTGGGGTTGAAGAGATGAAGAAGTGAGATTCCCGAGGGCTGTAAAAGGACCATTGAGTCGCCGGGAATCCTTATGGGACTCACTGGGTGAGAGCACAATGACAACACCAGTTCACCTGCATCGCAGAGATCAGAGGCACAGAAGCTGGAGACCCGAGCCTGCCATTCCTGAAGAGAAAGGGTAAAGGAAGGACGGAGGGAGATTTGCGGAAAGATGCAAATCCATCTTCTGTACCAGAGATGCTCTCCAACAGGACTCTTGAAATCAGCCTTCAGCTGAAAGCAGGGCAGACAGCAGAGTGGACCCACGTCTTTTCCTCTGCTAATGAGTTCTCCTCTGTCATATTCAGTGAGTTGGACCTTATGTTGAGGGCTTAGATGCATTTGGAGCTGTGTATTGAAGTGTGATATACACAGACAGGTCTATTTAGATTCTTCTACATGCCGCCTTCCAGTTTAAACAACATCATTTATTGAAGATACTTTTTTCCAATATTTATAGCTTATTTATCAAAAATCAGGTTTCCATAGGTATATGGACTTATTTCTGGGTCTGCAATTCCACTGATAGATGTCTGTTTTGTGTTAATACATGCATGCTGTTTCCCAGTGGCTCTGAAGTATGATTTGAGATCAGCGATGGTGATACTTGCAGCAGTTCTTTTATTGTTCAGGGTTGTTTTAGCTATGCTGTTGTTTTCTTTTGTTTTTATTCTCATATGAAGCTGAAAATGGTCTTTTCAAGTTCTGTGAAGAATTGTGTTGGAATTTTGACAGGGATTGCACTGAATCTGTAGATTACTTTGGGTAGGGTGCACATTTTTACTGTAATAATCCTACCAATCCATGATCTTGGGAGATCTTTCCATCTTCTGGTATCTTCGATGTCTTAAAGTTTGTTTTTTTTTTTTATACGAATCTTTCACTTGATTGGTTAGAATTACCCCAAGGTATTTTATATGATTTGGATTATTGTGAAAGATGTTTCCCTGATCCCTTTCTCAGTTCACTTGTCATTTGTATGCAGGAGGGTGACTGGTCTTTATATGTTAATATTTTTGTGTGCTGCTACTTTAATGAAGGTGTTTATCAGCTATAGGAGTCACTGATGCACACATGTCATCTGCAAATAAAGCTACTTTGCATTTTTCCCTTCCTGTTTGCTTCCTATTTTGTCTTCAGTTGCTGTATTGCTCCATTGAATAGGTATGGAGAAAGAGGACACAACTTTGTCTTGTTCCTCATTTTAGTGGGAACGTTTCCGTGCCTCTCCCTCTACGTAAGTCAATGTTGGCCATGAGCTTCCTCTAAGCTGCCATTCTCTCCAGGACTTGTATTATAATAGGGTGTTGGATTTTGTTAAAGGCCTTCTGCATCTAAAGAGACGATCATGCAGCTTTTGTCTGTCCGTTTGCTTATCTGGTAGATTACATTTACTGATTTACATATGTTGAACCATCCCTGTGTCTCTGGGGTGAAGCCCCCTTGATCACGGTGGATGAGGTTGTTGTGTTTTGGGGTTCTATTTGCAAGTATTTTATTGAGAATTGCTGTACCTAGGTTCATAAGGAAATCATTCTGTAGTCTCTGTATGTGGTTTAGGCGTCAGGGTAAACGTGGCTTGTGAAAAGAATTAGGCAGTGCCTCTCTGCCTTCCATTTCGTGGAATAATTTGCGGAGCAGTAGGGTTAACTCTTCTTGGAAAAAATGGTAGGAATCTGTACTAAAGCCATCTAGCCCTGGTTGGGAGACTTTAATGACTGCTTCTATTTCACTAGGAGTTACAGGTCGGTTCGAATTGCTTATCTGATCTTGATCTAACTTTGGCAGGTGGTACATTGTCGAGAAAATTATCCATTTCTTTTAGATTTTTCCAACTTGGTGGAGTACAGGTTTTTAAGTATGTCCTCATGAGTCTCTGGATTTCCTCAAAGTCTATGGCTATGTTCCCCCTTTTAATCTCTAATTTTTCTAACTTGGATCTTCTTGCTTTTTTTAGTTAATTGAACTAAGGGTTTGTCAATCTTACTGATTTTCTCAAACAACCAATTCTGTGTTTCATCCTTTGTATTGTTTTTGCTTGTTGGCTTTTATTTTATTGATTTCAATCCTGAATTTAAATATTTCTTCCCACATACTCCTTTGGGGTATGATTTCTTTTATGTTCTAGAGCTTTAAGATGTACTGTTAAGTTAATAGTATGAGATCTCTTCAATTTTTTAACGTAGGTACTTAGTGCTATGAACTTGCCTCTTAGAACTGCCTTCATTGTGTCCCATGAGTTTGGGTATGTTGTGTATTCATTTTCATTCAGTTCTAGAAAGTCCATTTCTTTCTTAATAAATGTCTTGAGCCAGTGTTCATTCAGTAGTGAGTTGTTCTGTTTCCATGTTTGTAAACCTCCTGTAGTTTCTGTGTTGGTGTCCCGCTTTAATTCGTGGAGGTCCAATAGGATACAGACAACAGCCCTCTGCACAATCAGGAAGAAGTCTAGTCGCCTGAATGGAGCAGGAAGCAAAAAGAGCGAGAAGGGAAGTAGCCGCTTTTTTAAAGGGAGAGAGACCACGCCCCAATGGGCTGGTATCTCAGCGGCTATTGGCTGGAGGAGCGGAAGGACCTCCCACAACAATTATCCCTCTCTCTTCTTATAGTTTGGGCCTGGTCTGTCTTGTCAGATATTAAAATGGCTACACCAGATTGCTTCGCAGGTCCATTTGCTTGGAACATCTTTTTCCATCCTTTTAAACCAAGTTACGCATGCGCACACACACATACACACACATGACACACACACAACAAACCTAAACACATATTGTCTTAGGGATTCAATTGCTGTCTCGAGACACCATGATCAAACAACTTTTACAGAGGAAGACATTTAATTGGGTGGCTTATCGTTCCGAGGTTCAGTCTGTTATCCTCATAGCGGCGTGCAGCCAGCCATGGTGCTGGAGAGATAGCTGAGCCTTACATCTTGCGCAGGCAACAGGAAGTGAACTAAGACACTGGGCATGACTTGAGTATATTTGAGATCTCAAGCCCCACCCCACAGTGACATACTTCCTCCAACAAGGCCATACCTCCTCCAACAAAGTCACATCTCCTAACAGTACCACTCCCCATGAGACTGCCACACATATATAAACAAAATCAGATGAAGGGAAATACCAAATAAAAATGTTTGGGGTTTGTTTATTCTCAAGAGGAAAAAATAAGGATCTGGAAGAGATGGCTTGGCTATTAAGAGCACTTGTTCTTACACAGAAACTAGATTCAGTTCCCAGATGACAGCTCACGGCCATCCAGAGCTCCAGTTCCAGATTCTTCTTCTGACCTCTTTAGGCACCAAGCACAATTGTGGTACGCAGACACTGGACGCCAGGTAATGTGGGAGTGAACTCTGTGATTAAGTCAGGCTTATTAAACAGGTGCAAGCTATAAAGTCCATTCACAATTCAGAAGAAGGCTGCACTCTGCGGCTGTTTCAGGTGCTGATCCTCTCACTACCAAGGACGATAGGGAGGGTGTGGGGAAGGTCACCAAGCTGTGACCTCAGCAAGCCCTCCTCAGTCCAAGAGAGAGGACTCCCCCAATTGGGTCATGTATCCCCACAAAACAAAACATTGGTATACATAAAATAAAATGTTAAATCCTTTTAATTTTTTGTAAATGCATGCCAGACATGATGGTACATACCTTTAACCCCATGTCTTTAGTCTCAGCACTTGGAAGGCAGAAGCAGGTGGATCTTTGTGAAGTCAGTGCTCGCCTGGTTCACAAAGCAAGTTCCAGGACAGCCAGGATGATAGAGAGAGCTTGTCTCAAAAAAAAAAAAATCTGCTAAATCTTTAGTTTTTTTAAAAGTGGGGTGAATCACAAGGGAGTGGGGGAGGGTGAAGCATTGAGGCAGCTTCTTTCTGGCTCTGCCAGGTCTGACATAAAGGTGGGGGGGGGGGAGGGGGGGGCTGTGTGCTCTTCTCTTGTCTGTTGCTAATGCTGTTGCTAAGTCTCTATTGGAGAAAGGTCGGGGTTTTCCACAGTTGACTTCACCATGGCAGGGGTCTTTCCTGCCACACTTAGATTCGCAGTCTGTGGGCTGGGCAGGTTCTCTCACCCTCCCAGGACCCCAGACCATGAACCCTAGCATGGGAATCAGTTACCACATGGAGATGCTAGCAGCTTTGGCCTTTCAAGGCATCCTGAGTATATTTATCACCCTACTGGAGGGATGCAGCTGTGGCTTCTAACTACCCCCCCTCCCCAAACTCCGGAGTTTAGTGTATGACAGGCAGCTGGCTTCTGAGTCCGTTCTCTACTGTCTGTCTCTGGCTTGGAACTATCACAACCCAGAATAATACTCAGGAAAAGGGAATCCTCTCCAGGCCGTAGCGGGCAGGGCTCTTTCTCTGTCCACTTCCCAGCCTGAGACAGGGTCCTGCCACCTTCACCCCATCAGGATCTAGCCCCCCTATTCTCCACAATTGTGTATCTGGGCCTTCCCTCTCTCAGTGAATGAGGCAGGCCAAACTGAAGCTTATACCAGCAGGTATTTTACAGTGAACCACCTTCCCACACCTTTAAATGACTTTCATAAATAAACCAAGAAAAATAAAATATTCATTCGTGACCTGCCACAAACAAAACACTCCCACAGCCTTGGGAGCTGGATAAACACGTGAGGACAGGCCTTAAGTGAAGACAGGCATTAAAATCCAGGGCGGAGAAGATATGTAGTCAGCAAGTGAAATGCTTAGCGTCTATAAAAAGCAATGAAAGGAACATAGGACATTGTGTTCAAGACAGTTGCCCTCACAACAGTATGAATCAAATGGTGTTCTCTAGGCAGCTAGGATGAGTGTTGCTCCCAAAGCAGAGATGGCGCCTGCTTCTCTTGGAAAGAAGTCTACCGAGCCCTGTGTGGCAGAAGGTGGCCACTTAGAACTTCTCCCAACCACCAGGGACAGCATCCAAAACTTCCTTGTCCTCTAGTGAGGCTCTCGAGCAGTAGTTCTCAACCCGTGGGTCGTGACCCCTTTGGAAAGTTCATATCAGATATTTGCAGTATGATTCACGACAGCACCAATATTATTTTATGAAGTAGCAACAAAATAGCTTTATAATTGGGGCTTACCACAACGTGAGGAACTATATTTTTTTCCATTTTTTTTATTTAACTTTATTTTACATGCATTGATGTTTTGCCATGGATGTTGGGTCCCCTGGAACTGGAGTTACAGACAGATGTGAGCTGTCATGTGGGTGCTGGGTATTGAACCCAGGTCCTCTAGAAGAGCAGCTGGTGCTCTTAACTGCTGAGCCATCTCTCCAGTCCCAAGGAACTACATTAAAGGGTCAAGCACAACTGCTTTAGAGTCACTGGATTCCTTTTGCTCGGGCTGCTGGCCCTGGGCTATCGCAGAACACATAACAGGAAAGAAGTGTAGAAATGAACTAAGTCACACAGCTAGAAGTTCTACAAAGCTTTTCTTTTAACTTGAATAATGTCATTTTATTAACAATGTACTTTTAGAAACTCAATGTTTCCAGGTCCAGACGTAAACACATATACATGCTATATATACACACACACACACATTTTTACAATCCTAGTGATCAGTAGGCAGGGACAGGAGAATTATAAACTCAAGGCCAGGTCGGGATAGTTATTCTCTGAGTAAAGAAAGGGATAAAGAAGCTGAGCACAGTGATACATGCCTTTAATCCCAGCACTTGGGAGGCAGAAGATCTCTGTGAGTTCAAGGCCAGCCTGGTCTACATAACAGCAGAACAACGTAGTGAGAGAAAGAAAGGAAGAAAAAGAGAGAGGGGAGGGGGAGAAGGAAAGGAAGGAAGGATTTGTCTACTCAACAGCATGCTGACTTATGTGGCTACAAAAAGAGAATAGGGACAAGACACTTCAGAGGATGAAAGTGTTTGCCGCCAAACCTGAAAAACCTAAGTTTAATTCCTGAGACTCACATGGTAGAAGGATTGAGCCAATTCCCTCAAGCTGTCCTCTGATCTCCACATGTGAGCTGCGGCATGCACACTACGCATGCACGCACACACGCGTTTACACACCGACACACACGCATACACACACATGGACACGCACACGTGCACACTCACACGGAAAGAATAACGAAGTAGCAATGCTTTTTAAAATATTTGCTTTATATCTTCTGAGTATTTAACCATAAGGGATTTTGTTGTTTTATGTAGTGGCATTTCAATTGTATTTTAATAACTCAAGCTTGCCTGGGGATCGGGAGAGTAAAACAGCCAGCCATTGGCTCTTACCTGAGGTTTTACCTCAGTCTCAGTCCGAAATGGTGATCCTGCCTCCAGGAATCTCAGAATGAGACTGTGTGTTGAGAGCTGTCTTCTCCCATTTTATAATCCTCTCTAAGGCTGGAATTAAAGGCATGCACCACCGTGATTAAAGTTATGCACTGCCTGGTTTCTACGGCAACTAGTGTGGCTACTGGGATTGAAGATGAGGGTCATTGTGGCTACGGGGATTAAAGGTGTGTGTTATCATTACCTGGTCTGTAAGGCTGATCAGTGGGGCTGCTTTCCTTTCATTATCTTCAAGCAGGCTTTATTATTAAAATACAATTGAAATGCCACTAGTTTTGAGTTTGGGGTTTGGGTTTTTTTAAAAATATATAGTTGTATGACAAGGCAGAACAGATCTATAATGCTAACAGTGGGAGGTTGATGCTGACATCTTGAAGCCTCTTTAATTGTTGTTACACACATACATACTACCAAATACATAAAACAACCTGCTCAGTCCATATTACATATTTGTGTGTGTATACATATATGTACACATGCGAACACACACACAGTATTACGGCTCAGTCATACAATTTCTACAAAGTCATCACTTCATACTGAAGGAAATGAAGACGGGGAGCAGTGAAAGCCACGGTAATCTGACATAGTACATGGGCGTCAGCGCTGAGACTAGCTCCCAGGCCTCATGGTCGCCCAGGCTCCTCTCACCTAACCTTCCTCTGTGACTTCTAACCGGAAGCCAAGAAACAGCCAAAATAATGATTTTAAAAAGCAGAAGAGCTCATTTTCCTGTTTGCCATCTGAATTGGAAATCGAGCGGAAAGGCAGCAGTAATTTTTTTATTATTATTATTTTGTTTTCATATAGGGTCTTGCTATACATTGCAGGTTAGCCTCCAACTTTCAACTCTCCTGCTTCGGTCTCTCGAGCACTGGGAGGACAGGTATGAACTACCCTGCCAGGTCAAAACAAAGCATGCACTAAAAAAAAACTGTGGTTGAATTGTGCAACACAGCATCTAGTGGGTGAAATGCTGGTAAAATTCCACAAACCATTCATTCACTCCCCACTCAGCAGCAGCAGGATGAATAATTTATGAGCTCAGGGATTCCTGGAGGCAGCCGCAGTCCATCAATGGCAGAGAAATTAACATCTATGGTACTGTACCTTCCAGCTGCTTCTTTAGTGATCAATTTTGGCTGGAATAACCAATTTGAATAGAGAATAACAGAAGGGTATAAAAGTCAAATACATCTTAAAGAAAACCGGGTGAGGGGAGGGTATAAGATGGCTTGGTGCATAAAGCCCTTCCCACCAGGCCCAATGAACTGAATACAATTCCCGGAACTTACATAGTGGAGGGAGAGAACCAACACCTGCAATTGTCCTCTGACTTTCACAGGTACCCCATGAAAAGTCTGTATGCTTATGCACACACATAGACACACAAAATGTTATCTTAAAAAGTACTAGGAAGCCGGGCAGTGGTAGTGCACACCCTCAGGAGGCAGAGGCAGGTGGATCTTTGTGAGTTAGAGGCCAGTCTGGTCTACAGAGCTAGTACTAGGCAGCTAAAGGTGTTACACAGAGAAACCCTGTCTCAAAAACAACAACAACAACAACAAAAAAAAAGTACTAGGAAAACAAAGCTATTCATGACGTAAGACTGCAGTAGCTTTTGTAGCTAACTAAACTGGTTTTGATATAACTAGGCAAGAACATGCTCATCTGCATTTAAAAATTTACCCTATCAGCTGCTAACCTTGGAGCCAAGCAACATTAGTGGAACAACACACTGAATGACTTTAAAGGTAATACAAGTGACTTACTGAGATGTAGCAGGAATGTCCTTAGTAATATGAGTATTTGGGGCTGGGAATGTAACTCTGTGGTCGAGTTCATGCTTAGCAAGGCCCAGTTTGACCCCTGACAACACAAAAATTACCATACCTAAGAAAAAGTACTAATATCAGTGTTCTTGTAAGACTCCTAACAGTGGGAGTAGGGACTCTCTGATGCTTTTGCCTGCTTTTGGGACCCTTTCTCTCCTACTGGGCCGTGTTATCTAGCCTCAATATGAGGGTTTTGTGCCTAGTCTTACTGTAACTTGCTATACCATGTTAGGTTGGTATTATATCCGTGGGAGACCTGTTCTTTTCTGAAGGGGAAGGAAGAGCGGATCTGGGGGAGAGAGGAGGTGAGGGGCGGGGGGAATTAGAAGGAGTGAAGGGAGGAGGATCTGTGCTTGGAATGTCATATATGAGAGGAATAAATAAAATATTCTTAGAATTAATAAGATATAGTGTTCAAAATATTTGGGGGATTAGTCTTTATAAAGGTCTTCAGAGACAAGGAGTAGAAAATGGCAAGTTAGCGCAGGAGGCATTGGTCTGCAATCATAAGGCCTGGAATTTGTTCCCCAGAACAAAAAGGGAGCTGTAAATGCCGCAGAGTACAATGCTTGCTTTAGATAGATAGATAGATAGATAGATAGATAGATAGATAGATAGATAGATCACCCCAGTCACTTGAAAAATCACACCTCATGATAACCAAACTTATTATCCAGCTCTATCATCCTCTCATTCCTCAGGCTTGTTTCTTGCTTGGCTACTTTCCAAACTCAAATTCATCCTCATAGGACAAATAATTACTCTTTTGAAGTTGTTTTCCAGAATCCAAGGCAGTTCTTGGATAGACACTTCCATAATCCATGAGCAGAATAAAAAAAATAAAAATAAATAAACCACCCTGGGCTCAGAAGGACTCTGGCCACTAGATCCACAGTGTGGTCAAGGATGTTAACCATGCTTCCCCCAAACCCCGGGCCAGCCTGTAGTCTTGGTCAGGACCAAAGTCCAACTCATGGCCCAGGAATAAATGGTTCCTAGCACAGTGACACAGTCTCCTTCGAGCCTTAGGCAATCATGGTTTAAATCCTAGTTGTGGAACCTAGCTGCACAGATTTGAGCAATTAACTTGCATTTTATTTTTTATTTCCTTAGGTAAAGTCTGCTAGAAATCATCAATATAGTATTTTTCAGTTTACTTAAGCAACAAGATGCTTGACTTTCAGAGAAAGCTAGGATTCATTTTATACCCATACTTGAAGCTGTAGTAAGGAGGCTGCTTGCTTGTTTTTTTTTTTTTTTTTTTTTTTTTTGGCTACTTGGCAGCTCAGACCCAAAATAACCACACAGAGACTGTATTATTTAAATCACTGCTTGGCCCATTAGCTCTAGCTTCTTATTGGTAACTCTTATATCTTAGTTTAACCCATTTTTATTAATCTGTGCATCACTACGAGACCATAGCCTACCAGCAAAGTTTCAGCACATCTGTCTCCAGCAGTGGCTCCATGGCTTCTCTCTGACTCTGGCTCCTTTCTCCCAGCATTCACTTTAGTTTTCCCTGCCTAGCTCTGTTCTTTTACCCTATCAAATTCCAAGACAGTTTTTTCATTCATTAACCAATAAAAGCAACACACAGACAAAGGACCTCCTACACCATGAAGGCAGATTGTCCTACATGTAACAGCTATGTATAAAAAATGTCAGAAAACTCTCTTTAGTTTTACAATTCTCAAATGAAGTAAGCAAGGACTTTTTGTTGTTTGGGTGTTTTTGCTGTTGTTAAAACACTGAGAACAAACAAAGAAACAAACCCTTCCTGGACTAAGGAGAGCTGTGTGACCCTGCCCCTAACTTAGAAAGGGCTATTTTCACAGAACCAGTACTTTGCTCCACACTGCTTCTATCTGATGTCAACCGAAACAGAAAACTGGCCAGTCAGTCTTTAGTTTTTTTTGTTTGTTTGTTTGTTTGTTTGTTTGTTTTTAAGTGAAAAAGGCTCGTGCACGTATGCCAGCTTTATGCACAACAGAGTAAAATTAGGGAAGGATACTATACCCATGTCAGGGACATCATATGAAGGGACACAGACAGTGGACTGTGGTAGTGGGGACATGCTAGAACCAAACTGTGTCTTCCTGATGGAGTGTGTGTTTCTGGTATCACAAAACATTTCTTCAGTAGACCCCTGTCTGCTGATGGAATGTGTCCATATTCCTCCTCCCCTTGCAAGTATACACAGATGTGTCTGCCATCCAATTGGAATGGATCTGCCTCATAGGCAAAGACTTCTTCACAGCAGGCTTTCATTAGCTCACGAAGTGGTACCTGCCTCTTAACCTTAAACTGCACCATAGAACCACCTGCCCTGCATCTTCCTATTGGCAAGACCATTGTTCTCAGTTTCCAGTCTTTCCCTGGGTTTCCCGCTGGCCATGGCCAGCACTGGAGTCTCCCTGGAGGCTGCTTTAAAAAAGGACCACGTTCACACTGAAGGAAGACACAGCTAACACCAGGAGCAGCAGCAGAGGGTTGGGTTGGTTGTATACAAGACTGTTGCTTTTTTCTCCAATACTGAGTTGGACCTAGAGCCTTGTGCAATGCTGGGCAAGTGCTGAGCTACATCCCCAGCCTTCTTTTACTTTTTGTGACAGTGTCTTTAAGTCCCCAGACTGACCTTGGCCTCACTCTGTGGCCCACACATACCTTAGACTTGCAATCTTCCTACCTCAGGTAGCTAGAACTACAGTTCTGGGGCACTAGGCCAAGCTAGTTTGGGGATTTGTTTTTGAGACAATCTCCTGTAGGCTGAATTGATCCTCCTGTCTCTGCCTCTCAAATGCACAACCACACTCAATTTAGGCCCAGCCTTGATAGTTTTACATATCAAGACTATTTTGACAACTGGGATATGGTGTGTCAAAAGAAGTCTAACAATGACATACGCAGATTCGTAATCAGACACTCTGGGTTCAATCCCGGCTTCAGTAAGCAAACCAACCTTCAGTAAGCTGTCTGAATCCTAGACACTCTGCACTCTTCATCTATAGAATAGGGATCACTAGCTCTCTTTAAAAGCTGTGCTAAATGAAATAAACTATTTATCTAGTGACTGTTGGGTGTAGAAGGAAGTAAGACGAACGGGACTCAGTTCCTATCCTCCAGTTGCTCAAAAGACCCTAGTGGAACTGGAGAGAGTCAGTCTAGGAAGCAACTATTGCAGTAAATCCAACAGAGAGAAGCTTGAGGTTTTGGGTCAAAGAGTAGGCAATGGTCACATCCACTGAGAGACTTTAAAGAAAACGTCCTGACCAGGAACAGGAATCCTATGTAGTGGAATGGACAAACAAAAAGACACAAGGCTGTACCCAGGTGTCTTTCTGTGGACTAGAAGCTGCATGCTTCTCTCAAGTATGACTGAAGTCATAGGGAACAGAGGATGCCATAGGGTGGGGGAGCTTGTGAGGGGCTCAGACTCCGGAGCCAGGTTGCCTGGGGCATGAGTTGTGGTTTATTGTGGGAAGTCCTTCTTCTATGTGTTACTTTTATTGGTTAAGGAATAAAGAAGCTGCTTTCAGCCAATGGCTTAACAGAACATAGCCAGGCTGGAAGAGAAATATAGAGAGGAGGCGGAGTCAAGGAGAAGCCATGTAGCCCTGCCAGAGACAAGACATCAGACAGAATCTTGCCGGTAAGTCACAGCCACATGGCAATTAACAGAAAATTGTTGAATTAATATGTAAGAGTTAGTTAATAAGAAGCTAGAGCTAATGGACCAAACAGTGATTTAAGTAATACAGTTTCTGTGTGGTTCTTCCTGAGCCGAGCAGCAGGGAACAAACAGGTGGTCTCCTACAACAGTGGCTCAGGGGCTTACAGTGGTATAATCTTAGGTCTATGATATAGATATGAATAATTTGCATCGGTATGGATCTTGGTTTATTGATACAAAATTAAGGTTAATTTTGTTACATGTATATGTATTTCTGATCTTGATTAACGTATTGTGTTTGTGTAGCTCATTTAATTGATATAAATTTAATACAAATTTAATTGTGTAGCTCATTTAAAAATGTAATGTATAATTAAGAAATATAGGTTAATAAATAATCATCTATAATAGTCTAGCTTGTAGTCATGTTAGGTTTTCTAGATGTATAGAGATATATTTCAGTTAGGTATTCTTCAAATCTTTCAGAGACCTTCAGAATATGGCATTTAAAATGTTTAAGAACTTAAAGACTTTTCATGACAGTGACACACGTCTGCTCCTGGCAGCACCAGTTACTTCAAGAGGAAGATGGGCATTGAAGAGGCTCCTTATGAAGTTTGCTAGCCATTTGAGAAAAAAAAAAACTGCTCTTGTCTAGACTGCTAGACTGGACATGCAAGACCCACAGAAAAATGACTGCTGAACTTGCCTAAATATGAGATGATCCTTTGGGGTTCCTGATTCATGAGTCTGCCAGACATTCTGCAAGACACAGAAGAAAGTGATTGACAAACTGACGATATAGGCAGAACTGTCTTTGAGATTTCCTGCTTCATGAAAAGTCTGCTGGATACTACGGGCCTGTAGGCTGAAGATGTATGCCCCAATGTTATAGGAGACCTTCAGGTGATTGTCCAGGCAGCAAGATGTCTCTAGCAATTCTACAACTTTGTAAGTTGCTTACAATGTTCTTCCTGTTTACTTAGGTAATATTTTATCCTTCTTGAGTCTTTGATGAAGTTAAAAAATAGATAGTAATAATATAGTTTCTCTTAGTTATGATAAAAGTAGATATAAATGCTCTAACTGTAATTATCACTTGATACCTGTTTTGTTGTAATTTTACTATGTTAAAGTTAAAGCCTTCCTTTTTGTTTAAACAGAAAAGGGGAAATGGTGTGGGAGGTTCTTCTGTCTGTGTGTTGCTTTTCTTGGTTAATGAATAAAGAAACTGCCTTGGCCTGTTGTTAGGGCAGAACTTAGGTAGGTGGGGAAGACAGAACTGAATGCTAGGAGGAAAAAAGCAGAGTCAGAGAGATGCCATGGACCTGCCGCCAGAGATGGACGCCCTGAAACTTTGCTGGTAGGCCACGACCACGTGGTTATATACAGATTAATAGAAATGGATTAAATTAAGATGTAAGAGTTAGCCAATAAGAAGTTAGAGCAAATGGGCCAAGCAGTGATTTAATGAATATGGTTTCTGTGTGATTATTTTGGTTGTGGGTGGCTGGGTCAAACAAGCAGCCTTCCTGTTACAGGCCTAGTAGTAACCTCTCTATTCCTCTGAAAAGAGGGTGTGATGATGCCTATGAGGAAGTTATGGAAAGGAATTAACAAATGAAAGTTTATTAGAGTGCTCAGTATTGTGGCTAATACACTAATACAAATTAAGTGTCCATTGAATTTGGCTGCTAAGATCAGTCATCATCTTACCACAAACAGGATTATGGAAGCAGAAAGAATGGTATGGTTTCCAGAGAAGGCTAACAAAAGCGGGCCTAGCTACCGGTTGTTTAAACCAGAGCTCAACTGAAGGGTCCTTGGGGAGCACAGCCATGCAAATGCCACATATAGAAGCTGCAGGCTGCAGCCCACCCAGAGGGTGACCTTCGGCACACATCACATCATCATACATGTCTCCATGCCCCAGTCAAGGTTAGGTCTTAACCCAGATGCTGGACTAACATCAGGGAGCACGGAGAGAAGGTGATCTTTTACACAATGACAATACATGCATGTATTATAATACATGCATAAACTCCAGTTACTCAGTAAAACTATCACCTTCCCAAGATAAGGCTGAGATAAAAAGCAAACTTGTAGCCATTATTCACACTGATTCCTGTGCTTTTCCCAGCAGTAAAATAGCCATATCAAGCTTAGGAACTTGGAAGAATCCTACAGCAATCTTGAACGCTAACAGTTAAACAATACCATGCCTTGCCTAATTACTGACTTTTAACAAACATCTATTTGTGAGCTAGCAAGATGGCTCAGTGAGTAAAAGCACTTGCCATTGGGTCTGACAACTAGTCCTCCAGAGTCCATACGGACAATTCCTGAAAGCTGTCCCCTGACCTACTCATACACATACAAGACAAATAGTAAGTACAATTTTAGCTAAAGAGAAGTATCTATTTGGTGGGGGAAAGTTGAATTAACTTAATGATATGAGTAATCTTAGGTGTGTCAAGGATATGGGTATTTATAATTTATGACTTCCCTTTATATAAACTGCTTGTGCAATTAATACTTAATCTAACCTTGTTTTGTCTATGACCTCTTAACAGTTGTCAATTGGATTATGGTTAACAGCTGTTGTCAACCTAGGCGTGCTTGGTGTTGTGCTGCCCTCTAGTGGTAAAAAGAGAAAATTACATCCTTAAGGGTTTTTAAAGACTCTTGAAATTTGTTGCTACACTGCTTTTACACCATTTGTCTGTAAACTGTCTGAAATGCTTTCTGTGATAACACAAAGTTTAAATAAATAGGTTAAAATTTTATAAGTTTTTACAGTGTTTCAAGATCAAAATGTGAGTTAGGAAACACATCTGCCTAGAGTCAAATCCTAACTCACCTAGTAAGCTGTGAGGTTTTGGGAGATTAACTGGGCTAGTAACGCCTATGCCCAGTTTCTCATCTACTGAGTGAGGTTAACAAAAGCCTACCCCACGTTGTTGATGTGAGGACTGAGAGAGTCAACACAGGGAAAGCACTAAGGCTAGTCATAAGTGCCATTCAAAATTCAGAGACACTGCTGAATGATAAAATTTTAATAAATAAATAAATAAATAGGCCGGGCAGTGGTGGTGCACGCCTTTAATCCCAGCACTCGGAAGGCAGAGGCAGGCAGATCTCTGTGAGTTCGAGACCAGCCTGGTCTACAAGAGCTAGTTCCAGGACAGGCTCCAAAACCACCGAGAAATCCTGTCTCGAAAAACCAAAAATAAATAAATAAATAAATAAATAAATAAATAAATAAATAAATAAATAAAAGTGATGGGAAAGTTAAGACTCTTTTGAAATCGGAGAACCTAGCAAAGTAGGTGGGTGCTGAGTCCACTAACACACACTCTACCTCCCTGCTCCCTGACTGTAGCCCGGAATAAAGCATGTAGAGAAACATGTAAATTTGTTCATCACACTGGCAAACACATGAGGAGAGAATGTAATTACACAAGTACCTCTCACAAAGAAATCAGGACTTCATAAAATAGTAAGAATATAACGAATTGTTATAAAACTCAACCAAATTCAAAAGATATATTTATTGTACAACCTATTTATTAATGGGGAGGGTATAAATGTGATAGAGAAGAAAGGAAACATGCCAGGTATATGTACATACAGAGCAAGTGTGGATGAACATGCCATGCCAGGCATATGTACACACAGAGCCAGTGTGGATGAACATGCCAGGCTTATGTACATACAGAGTCAGTGTGGATGAACATGCCAGGCATATGTACATACAGAGCCAGTGTAGATGAACATGCCAGGCTTATGTACATACAGAGTCAGTGTGGATGAACATGCCAGGTTTATGTACGTACAGAGCCAGTGCGGATGAATATGCGAGGTTTATGAACGTAAAGAGCCAGTGTGTATGAACATGCCAGGCATATGTACATACAGAGCCACTGTGCATGAACATGCCAGGCTTATGTACGTACAGAGCCAATGTGGGTGAACATGCCAGGCATATGTACATACAGAGCCAGTGTGGTTGAACATGCCAGGCTTATGTACATACAGAGCCAGTGTGGTTGAACATGCCAGGCATATGTACATACAGAGCCAGTGTGGTTGAACATGCCAGGTATATGTACATGCAGAGCCAAGTGTATGAACATGCCAGGTTTATGTACGTAGAGAGCCAGTGTGGATGATAATGCCAGGCTTATGTAAGTACAGAGCCAGTGTGTATGAACATGCCAGGTTTATGTACATAGAGAGCCAGTGTGGATGATTTGCCAGGCTAAGGTACGTACCGAGCCAGTGTGGATGAACATGCCAGGTTTATGTACGTACAGAACCAGTTTGGACGAACATGCCAAGCATATGTACATACAGAGCCAGTGTAGATGAACATGCCAGGCTTATGTACATACAGAGCCAGTGTGGATGAACATGCCAGGCTTGTGTACATATAGAGCCAGTGTGGAAGAATATGCAAAGCTTATGTACATACAGAGCCAGTGTGGACGAACACACCAGGCTTATGTACACACAGTGCCAGTGTGGATGAACATGCCAGGCTTATGTCCGTACAGAAGGAGTGTGGATGAACACGCCAGGATTATGTACGTACAGAGCCAGTGTGGATGAACATGCCAGGCATATGATCATACCAAGTCACTGTCGATGAACATGCCAGGCATATGTACATACAGAGCCAGTGTGGATGAATATGCCAGGCTTATGTAAGTACAGAGCCAATGTGGATGACCATGCCAGGTTTATGTACATACAGAGTCAGTGTGGATAAATATGCCAGGCTTATGTACATACAGAGCCAGTGTTTATGAACATGCCAGGTTTATGTACATACAGAGCCAGTGTAGATGAACATGCCAGGCATATATACGTACAGAGCCCGGGTGAATGAACATGCCAGGCATATGTACATACACAGTCAGTGTGGATGAACATGCCAGGTATATGTACATACAGAGCCAGTGTGGATGAACATGCCAGGCTTATGTACATACAGAGCCAGTGTTTATGAACATGCCAGGCTTATGTACATACAGAGCCAGTATGAATGAACGTGCTAGGCTTATGTACATACAGAGCCAGTGTGGATAACATGTCAGGCTTATGTACGTATAGAGCCAGTGTGGATGAACATGCCAGGCATATGTACGTACACAGCCAGTGTAGATGAACATGCCAGGCATATGTACGTACAGATCCACTGTGATGTGGGTGTGATTTCTTATTAATAAAGAAACTGCCTAGACCCATTTGATAGTCCCACCCTTAGGTAGGCGGAGTAAACAGAACAGAATGCTGGGAGAAAGAAGCTGAGTCGAGGATCGCCATGATTCTTCCACTCCAGACAGATGCAGGTTAAGATCATTCCTGGTAAGCCAGCTCGTGGGCTACACAGATTAATAGAAATGGGTTAGATGGATATGTAATAGCTAGCCAATAAGAAATTGAAACTAATGGGTCAGGCAGTGTTTAAAAGAATACAGTTTCTGTGTAATTATTTCAGGTAAAGCTAGCCGTGCGGGTGGCCGGGTGCCAGGGAAGCAGCCGCCGCTCCTATTTCAACACCAGTGTGGATGAACATGCCAGGCTTATTTACGTACAGAGCCAGTGTGGATGAACATGCTAGGTTTATGTAACGTACAGAGCCAGTGTGGATGAACATGCCAGGTTTATGTACGTACAGAGCCAGTGTGCATGAACATTCCAGGCATATGTATATACAGAGCCAGTGTGGATGAGCATGCCAGGCATATGTACATACATAGCCAATTTGGATGAACATGCCAGGCATATGTACGTACAGAGTCAGTGTGGATGAACATGCCAGGCTTATGTACGTACAGAGCCAGTGTGGATGAACATGCCAGGCTTATGTACGTACATACAGAGCCAGTGTGGATGAAACTTTTCAAGAGTCTATTTCTACTTGCAGCACCTGACAGTCAAAAGAATTTATTACCTCAGTTTTAGAAAGGTCAGTCTTGCATGACTAAAACTATGACTTTCTTAATGAAAGAATTATCTTTGGCTCACAGAAAATCTCCGAGTTGCTGAAGGTCAGATACACCACATCATACCGTTGTTCCTGAATGGAGACCTCCACGGTGCCCACTTTCCGATGCAATTACACAAGTTATTTTTTTTTTATTGTTTGACAGGCTTACAAGGAGGGGCTGCTTTGTCCCACACACCCACAGAGCAGATGAGGAAGAAAGGTCCTGAGCTCACAGTGCAAAGGTTCTTTTAAGGGAAAAACTACAAGCCTTGGCATTACTGGATTGGGTAGGGGGATAGTTGGCTCTAAGTCAAGAGGGGATTTTTGTAACTTTTTACAAACCACCCAGTAACTGTAAAAAAATAAAATAAAATAAAATAAAAAATGAAAACAACTTGTCTGTCTAGCTTCTTGATTGGCTGTCCTCAAGTCTCTGGGCAGCCAGGCAGTTTTGGGGCCTGCTGTGTTTTTTTCTAAATTTACAGGTACATTGGGTGGGGTGCCTGCTAGGTTAGACTCTCACTAAGACTGGGCCTGGGTTTAAAAAGGCTTTAGTCTTGTCCCCTCGATAGTGACTTACAAAGGCACTTACATAGGAAGCCATAATTGTTTAGGGAAATCACTGTCGCATGCATTCCATTTTCAGTAGCACGCACACAGACCTGACTCTCTTCACAACCAGCTAACTGCCAGAACTTCCAGAACCAGGGACAAGCATCTGTAAACGTCTTCCTCAGGCTGAGCACAGACGGGTCTCAGGACACAGCCTAGTCACCCTATCAGAGGTTGTGGTCCTCTGAAAGGCAATGGAAGACACCATGGAGCACTTCTGCATCTATCTATCTCTCCGAGTGTAGGCCCAGCTTTCACTTCTGATACCTTGAATAACTTCTTTTATATTACCAGTTCTTCCCTTAGATCGCTGATTTTCTGTTGGAGAAATGTGACATCAAAACTGTAAAAAAGCAAATGTTTAAAATGGAAATTACTAAAACGTTGAAAAGAAAAAAGGAGAGAAAGCAAAAAGCCAGGTAAGAATAAAGTACTAGATGACCTTAGAGGTCAGGTTTAGTTCCTTCCATAGCACATAATGAGAGTAATCTATGTCAGGAGCTGTGCTCCAAGCTGAGGACTCATTTCAGAAGCAGGAAGGATTTTTGTTATTGCTTGCTCATTCCCCAAGTATCTCCATCTAAGATATGGTTGACTCACATAAGCAGAGCACATGGCTACAGAGGCACCTTCCGCTGTAAACAGCCACGTGCTACACAAATGTTAGAATTAAACTCCTACTTCAGACACAGTCTCATTCTTAAGACGCAACTTTAATTACAAAAAGAACTACTTTTTGCCTTCCTTGTTTTGTTTGAAGAAGGGCAGGCATTTTGTTGGTTTGTTTTAGGTTCCTGGGCATTGAACCTACTATATTGTGCATGTTAGCCTGGCACACTACCACTTAACTAGATCCCTAGCCCTGAATTTCATATATATATATATATATATATATATATATATATATATATATATGCCATCTTCTGAGTACACACACAGTGACAACCTCATGGACCGCACCTAACTGACAATGTGCCTTCCTGGAAGACGCACACCTCCCTCACTGTTGTGCTATTTGAGCAGCTGTAGGATTTCAGTTTTTCAGTTTCTCTCTGCTGCAGGGCACTTGAGTGCTATCTACTGATTTTAGAAGCTGTCCCTCCTCCAGTCCTCTTGATTGCAAAGGGTTTATTCTGTCTGACCTCAACTAGACACTTATGAAAATCATCCACCCCTTAAAGCACACCTTCTTATGCATCCAATAAACACTACTCTAAAGACAACATTGATTCTGGCCAAGTGGCACAAGCCTTTAATCATTCAGGACACAGAGGCAGAACTCAACATAGTGAGTTCTGGGCCAGTCAGAGCTACATGGTGAGCCTATCTCAGGGGGAAAAATAGGGGTGGAGATGACTATTATCCTGCTTGCTTTAAAAAAAAAAATGCATGGTTAACATTCCCTTCCTGTTTGATGGCCAACATAATGGAGTATTCACATGCAGTATGGTTAGGCTGACTCCGTGCACAGCTCTTCCCTAGTCCTTAGCATTTCTAGTATCTCATTCACACTACAGATAGCAACATCAGCGTAGCACCTACCTAGGGCAAATCATTATAAGCATGTGCATCTGTATGTTTCAAATCATCTTTATTTCATGATAAGCTAAAAGCAATAATAATAATAATAATAATAATAATAATGCAAAGTTTGCAAGAAAAAAGGTTAGCATTAAAAAAATAAAACTAATGGATAAGCCTGCCATAGCAACTCACAGCTCTATTCTAGCACTTGAGAGGCTAAAGGAGGAAGATTTCCCCCAAGTCTAGGCCAGCCTGGGCCATCATGTAAAATCTCACTGCAAATAAATAATAGAAAAAAATAGTGCATAACTTATCCAATATAAATACTTTAAGAGAATCTGTGTGGATGCAGAGCCCATCATAAATACATGCTTGAGAAAGCAAGTAACGCTTTAGTCCACAACTTACCCTTGATGTCTCTGGACTAGAAAATGGAGAACACTCCCAAGATCTGTTTTCGCTGTCAAAGGAGTCATCCTGAAATGCAAACTTCTTCTTAAGTGCATTGGATATTAGCGACACTGGATCCCATTGTAAACTCTGTCTTTTCTTCTGAATGGGTCTACCACCTGGTGACCTAGTTTTTAAAAAACACAATCAAATATATTAAAACTTTAATGCAATTTTAGCTCTTTGTTCACAAACACAGCAGGAATATGAGCATAATATATTATAATCTAATTAATCTTTAAGAGATTTCTGCCATGAATTAAGTAATCTAAAGAGTACTAAGAATTCAAAATTAGAAAACCAAGAAACTGTATGGGTTGGGGTCACCCGCTGCCTGTCATGACCCGAGGCTTCTCATTTTCACTACTACAAACCAGGCTGGTTGGACTTGAACTTAAGATCCTGCTTCTGCTGTCCAAGTACAGAAAGTATAGGCATGTGAGGTGATGTCCAGCACCACTGAAGAAAATGTAAAGAAATCTTCAAGAGCCAGGCAAGGTAACACACACCTTTAATTCCAGCACTCAAGAGACAGACACAAGCAGATCTCTAGGCCAACCTGGTTTAAAAAGAGAGTTTCAGGACAGCCAGGGCTGTTACACAGAGAAACCCTCTCTCCAAAAACAAAACAAAAAACAAAAACAAAAAAAAAACAAAAAAAAAACAAAAAAAACGAAAGAAAGGAAGGAAGGAAGGAAGAAAGGAAGGAAGGAAGGAAGGAAGGAAGAAAAAAAGGAAACTTTTAAGAATGTTTTAAGGATCAGGTTCTATCTCTGAAAAGAACATCATTTGGCTAGCCATTCATTAGTTTGATCATTCAGTCAGTCTTCATTGAATTATAACTATTTAATCAGGCTACTTCTGGAACTTTCCACTGAAGGGTGACCAATATCAGAGAAAGCAAAATGTTGGGTAAAAGGCACTACTGTATTCCTAATTCTTTACAATATGGAGTAAATATAATTAACATACCAGAAAAATGTGAAGTATGGTAAGACAATAAAAGAAATAGTCAAAAAAGAACTAAAAGCGATTGTCTCCCAGAGGGTGGCCACAGGAGGTAAGGAGTAAGAGACACACACCAACTCTCAAACAATTTCTCTTAAAACAACTGAGAGAATTTCAGTTCCTTCCCCAAATGTTGGTGACATACCTTTCAACGGGACGGAGTTTGACCTTATTCATGTCCTTTAGAACATCCAGCATGTTTGGAACGTCACTAACTCCACGGCTTTCTAAGCAATGGCTATCGCTCATCTTGTGAACACCTGAGTGCTGCTTTCCCACGGCAGGTGTCGGGTCATCTCTGCTAGCAGATCCAGGTTGCACAGGGGGAAAACATGGCGGGAGAGAAAACTGAGGCAGAGGTGGAGGAGGAGGAGGAGGTGAAGAAGAAAATACTGAACTTGGAGAGTGATCTGGCTCCTCACGCAGGCCAGCAGTCAGTGATGGCGACAGCGTTTGTTCCGTGCTGGGTTCGTCACTCAGGTCACAGAAGCCTAAAGCAAAGTAGTCTGTTGAGAAACCACAACCACACACAGTTCTCTGCAGCATAACACAGAGAACCAGTGCGAGTCAAACGACAGTGGCCTCTGGGACGCTGCTCAACTACTGCAAGGCAGCCAAGAAAGCAAGCCAACCCCGTCTGCCGAGTAAGCTCGAGGAGTGGCCGTCCGAAGGGTCAGTTCACTCCTAATCCAGTCAGGACGTCGCAAGGCACACCCTAAAGGATTCAGTTTAAAGAGGAAACAAACTGATTCCTAAGAATCCACAGAAAATCTCAACTTCACTCTCCGGTTTCAAAGCAAACGCTAACAACTTCTAGTTAGAAGTACTCAAATTGATGTACCCGCTCTAAAATGACATTTGAGAAACAGGTGCTGTCCTGAGATGAGCATTTAACTTTCTCATAAATCTGCTCCTGAAGAGCTGAGAATAAACATCCTTGCTTAAAAACAAAGGGTATACCCATATGATCATGTTATTTGTATATTGTGCACACATAAATACATAAAGTTTTAGTAATCATACTTACACATAGCACCTCACAACCAAATCAGCTGTGAGAACTCACTACCTATATAGCTAAGGTCTCGCAGTTTTTAAAAAAGATTTTGTTTTTATTGTTAATTCTGTATGAGGGAGAATGTGCATATGAGCACAGGTGACCTTGAAGGGCAGAAGAGGATGTCAGATTCCCCTTCAGCTGGGGTTACAAAGGGTTATGAGTCACCCAATATGGGTACTAAGGACCAAATTCAGGTCCTCTGGAACACCAGGTATGTGCTCTTAACTACTGAGCCTTCTCTCCAGACCCTAAATTTTACGTTTAAAACAAGATACATCTCCAAACGTTTAAAAAAAAAAAAAAAGACATCTGGAAATATTCACCTGTTGGTGAGAACATAACATTAAAAAAAAACTGAAGATAAGCCAAAGAGATGGTTCAGCAGTTACGAACACTCCATGTTCTTACAGAGGACCTGGGTTCAATTCCCAGGACCCACAGGGCAGCTCATCACTGTTTCTGACACTAGTTCCAGAGGGTCTGATGTCTTATTCTAGTCTCT
Organism: Microtus oregoni; assembly: GCF_018167655.1. NCBI lineage: Eukaryota > Metazoa > Chordata > Mammalia > Rodentia > Cricetidae > Microtus > Microtus oregoni. The sequence goes on along the minus strand of NW_024543065.1, from coordinate 2,779,131 downwards.
GTAGGCATCAGGCGTACATGTGGTACATATACATGAAATACACACAGATAAAGAGCACTGACTACTCTTTCAGAGGACCCCGATTCAATTCCCAGAACCTACATGGCAAATTCAGTTCCAGGGGCTCTGAAACACTAGTACACAGATACATAGAGGCAAAAACCAATTCACTTAAAATAAAAATAAATAAATCATTTAAAAAATTAGAAAAATAAAAATTATTTATTAGTTTGGGGAATGGTACTAGTTTTTTATTTTGTCTTTTTTTGGCGTTTCTGAAAAGGATTTTCATGAAGCCTAGGCTAACCTCAAACTCTGTTGCTACAGATGACCTTGAACTTTTAATCCTCCTGTCTCTACATCCCAAATTCTAGAATTAAATACAATCATGCCATTTTATGCGATACTGTGGATTTAACCCAAAGCCTTGTGAACATGAGGCAAGCATTCTATCAACTATCCCCAGGTTTAGTTTTGGTTTTTGAGACATGGTCTCACACTATAGCCAAGACTGGCTTAGAACTCAAGTCAATCCTTCTGCCTCAGCCTCTCGAATTCTCGAATCACAGGCATGGGCCACCACGCCTGGCTTCCAGTTCTTTGCTAAAGAATTAAAAAGGCTTACTTCGAAGTCATGACTTCTTAAACAAAGACCTTCAGTGGCACAGCTAACTCTTGTTTGCAGCCCTTACTTCCCTACGGCAGTCAGCCTCTAGGATGTATTTACTGCTGTCTGTGTTGAGAAGGATGCTGACTTAGGGATCAGCTCAGCGTCACTCTCCACTACTTACCAGTCTCTTCGCTCTCTCTCTGCTCCTGCATTGCCACAATTGCAGCAATCTGAGCCCGAAGAAAAGTGAGCTCATCCTCAAGGGCAGCTATTTTTTTAATTGCAGCCTCACTTGCTGGCAGATCATTTTTCACTGGTTTGTTCTGTCTTAGAGCAGGTGACAATGGATCCCAAATTAGTTTTGAAGAATGGAAAAGAGCAATTTTCCCTTCCTCCTCCTTTTTCCGTAGACCATGTCTGTGGGTGAAAGGAAAGAAGAAACAAAGGGTGGAAAACGTTCAACTGAAGAAAAAAACTCAGGTAGGCATGGTGGCCCATGCCTTTAATCCCAGTACTTGGGAGACAGAGGCGTGCAGACCTCCAAGTTCAAGGCCAGCCTAGTCTACACAACAAATTCCAGAACAGTCAAGGCTACACAGAGAAACCCTGTCTCAAAAAGAGAGAGACAGAGAGGCTCCAAAGCCACAGAGAAACCCTGTCTCGAAAAACCAAAAAAAAAAAAAAAAAAAAAAGAAACAGGGAGAGAGCCCACTGTTCTTGCAAAATTAGTTTTTTGTTTAGTTTTTCCTTTTGAGACAGGTTCTCATGAAGTCCAGGCTGACCCAGCTCCCAGAATACAAGTTAATGGAGGTGGGTCATCTGTCTATGTGTCACTTTCATTGGTTAATAAGGAATCTGCCTTGGCCCTTTGATAGGACAGAAAATTAAGTAGGCGGAGTAAACAGAACAGAATGCTGGGAGGAAGAAGGCAGTGAGACACACGCCATAGCTCTCCTCTCCGAGATGGATGCAGGTTAATATCTTTCCTGGTAAGCCATCACCTTGTGATGCTACACACATTATTAGAAATGGGTTAATCAAGATGTGAGAATTAGCCAATAAGAGGCTGGAACCAATGTGCCAGGCAGTGTTTAAAAGAATACAATTTCCGTGTAATTATTTGGGGTGTAAAGGTAGCCCGGTGGCAGGACACAGCCCGCCACTCCCACCACTATACCAAGTCAGGCGTTTCAATCCTGTACTCCAGCCCCAGGAACCCACAGCATTCACAGTCATTCTCCCTCCCCCAAGACATACACATGACAAATAAATTTCTTAAGGAAAAAAAAAAACGGGGGCTGGAGAAATGGCTCAGAGGTTAAGAGCACTGACTGCTCCTCTAGAGGTCCTGAGTTCAATTCCCAGCAACCACATGGTGGCTCACAGCCATCTATAATGAGATCTGGTGCCCTCTTCTGGCCTGCTGGCATACATGGAAGAAATGTTGTATACATAATAAATAAATCTAAAAAAATTAAAAAAAAAAAAGAAAACAACGGGCTGAGATGTAGCTCAGTACAGAGTATTGCCTAGCATGTGCAAGGCCCTGGATTTAATCTCAAGCACACAAATATAAATAAGTTAAATAAATCAGAGTACCTCTCTGACCTGAGATGATCCCTAGATTCACCAAGATAAAGCATCTCATATTATTCTTTACTTTTGTATTCATATATAGAATGCACGGCCAATAAGCAGCAAGGAAATGAGAAAATAAATTTTTCCTCAAATTGTAAAACAAAAATAGTTAACCTGTAATTGCTTTACTGATTAACTTTAAATAGTGCAAGTTTATTCAGAAACTCTACATAATTCTACATAAGTTCTGAAGGGTCTTGCATTTAGGATTATATCAGGGTCAGTTTATATCTTCTAAAATTTTGAAAATTAATAAACCAGCTGGATATATAATAAATTTAGCTAGAATCTTTGACTAATTGACATTCAGGATGCTAAAAGCCTCTATATGAATATTCTAACATATTAAGTTAGCATTTCCTAAAAATATAAATACATCCAAAATTTGAAATATAGTCCATGTCAGTCAGTATTCGTGAAGTACTGTTTCAGGAACCCTACAGACACCAAAAACCAATGCTCAAGTTCTTTATATAAAATGGCACCTATGCATATCCTTTGCTCAAGTTATCTCTAAAATACCTAAGATACCCAATACAAGACCTTTATGTTACGTCATTTTTGTAAATATAGCAAAGTATCTGAAATACAACAAAGTCAAGTTTTTGCTTTGGGGAAATTTCTGAAATTTTTTCTCTAAACATTTTTTGATGGAGGAAGGTCATTGGTTAAATAAAAAGAAACTGCTTGGCCCTCATTGGTTAGAAGATAGGTGGGAGGAGTAAACAGAACAGAACGCTGGGAGGAAGAGGAAGTGAGCTCAGACTCCACAGCTCTCCTGTAGGGAGCAGACACCTCAGAGAGACGCCATGCTCCCAGCTCCCAGGCAGATGCACACGATGAAGCTCCGACCCAAGATGGACATAGGCTAGAATCTTCCCGGTAAGCGCACCTAGGGGCGCTACACAGATGATTAGAAATGGGCTAAATTAATATGTGAGAATTAGCCTAGAAGAGGCTAGATAGAAATGGGCCAAGCCGGGCGGTGGTGGCGCACGCCTTTAATCCCAGCACTCGGGAGGCAGAGGCAGGCAGATCTCTGTGAGTTCGAGACCAGCCTGGTCTACAAGAGCTAGTTCCAGGACAGGCTCCAAAACCACCGAGAAACCCTGTCTCGAAAAACCACAAAAAAAAAAAAAAAAGAAAAAGAAATGGGCCAAGCAGTGATTAAATGAACACAGTTTGTGTGTTGTTATTTCGGGCATAAGCTAGCCATGTGGGCAGCCGGGGTGCTGGGGATGCAGCCCCGCTGCTCCTATTACTACAATTTTTCATCTATAATATTTGATTTCATTGTGTAGAACCCATATGAGAATCCATGGATAGAGTCCACATGGAAACCATGAGAGAGGGCTGAATGCATAAATCTAACATTTGTTTTTAAATGCTTTATTTATAATACAGAAAACAATATTAACATGACCCTGAAACCCACCTGATAACCCACTGACCCCTAGACCTGGCATTAGGTATAAATATGAACAAGCCTTCAGGGCTCTGCTGACAACTTGGTCTCATTCCACCTGTCCTGGACCTCACCCAATCATTCACATAGCCAGCCTTGATCAGCAATCCCAGGACTTCCTAGCTGCTCTGAAACCAGTTCAAATATGGTAACAGGAAAAAAACAAAAACAAAAACAAAACAAAACCTACTCAACAACTCGACATAGGTAGAATACAACACTCCCATCAATTCCACAACCTAACTCCAGATGCCCAAGGTCCCACTGCAAAAGTATAAGCGACATGAAACATCAAGACAATATGCCCTCCAAATATCACCAATCCTACAGTAATATTCCTCATCAAAAAGAATTCAAATGAATCTCAAGACAAAGAATTTTAAGATTATAAAGAGTTCAAAGACTTTGAACAGGAAACAAACACCTAAATGAAGTTAAAGAGGACTAGAATAAATTCCTGATTGAAGTCCAAGAAAACAGAAACAAATGAAATAATGAAACAATTTAGGACATGAAAAATGAATTCAAGAGAAAGACTGAAATATTAAAGCAAATACAAATGCAAATGAAGAAGGAAATGAAAACTTCAATCACCCATTGCAAACAATAGATGGGGCAGAAAGAAAGAGAGAGGAAATAGACCACAAAGTCAAGTAAATGGCAGTTAAAGAAAAGAACATAAGGGAACTTTGGGAGAAACTGAAAAGAGAAAATCTGTGACTCATGAGAATAGAAGAATGCCAAGCTAAAGGTATACATCATCCAATAAAATCATAGGAGAAAATTTCTTAACTTATGGAAATAGGGACAAAAAGAAATTCCCCAGGCCACATTATAATTAAAATACTGAATATACAGAAAAAAGAAAAGATATGCAACTTTCAAGAAAGAAGTTACAGCCAGGCGGTGGAACACTTTTAATTCCAGCACTCAGGAGGCAGAGGCAGAGGCAGAGGCAGAGGCAGAGGCAGGCAGATCTCTGTGAGTTCGAGGCCAGTCTGGCCTATAAGAGCTAGTTCCAGGACAGGCTCCAAAGCTAAAGAGAAACCCTGTTTTGAAGAAAAAAAAGAAAGAAAAAAGAAAAAAAAAGGAAAAAAGAAAGAAAAGAAAAGAAGTTACAATTCATATAAAGGCAAACCTATTAGAATACCAGTTGACTTTTCAATGGAAATTTTAAAAGCCAAAAGATCTTGGAGCAATGCACTTCAAGTCCTAAAAGGCAGTCCTCCACCCATGCACACGCAGATACCATTAACTGGGCTAAATAGATTTTACATCCACAAACACACACACACACATAAGCAGACACACATGTGCACACACAGGACAATATGAAATTGGGAAGAGAGTGGAGAGGATATATGAAGAATTGGAGTAGAAGGGGGAGGGGTAATTTGATAAAAATAAAATTCATTTGTGTATGAAAGGAAAATATAATTTTCAAAAATTTAAATGCAAAATGTAATTTTAAACATATACACTAAAAAATGAGATGCCATTCCTACATTAGGAAAATATAAGGACATAGCATGTCACAAAAACAGAACAAAATTGTCCAGTCAGTAGGAACAAACTTCAGGGCATGCAAGCATTCACGTTTTAGGCTACACCCACATCCCAAGACATGCATATAAAATTACCGAAATCTGAGATAACCGGCTTCTTCATCATTTGCCACACACAAAATATCAGCAAAAGATGGAACAACAGGTTCATAATCATCAGACTCCTCAGAGTTCAAGTGAGGAATCAACTAAAACAACAATGAAAACAAAGTCAGAGCTCCATCGGGAATCAGGGAAAGCTCATGCCTCGTGCTTCATCGTATTAAATGATAACAGTCTGAAACAGAAAAGGGAAAACACTGGAGTCATGTTAGTTTACTACCTAAGCAAATAACAACATCTTCTCCCATGGCTAATCTCATCTATACACAGCAGAAATACAAATAAAGTAAAGTAAGAACAAGCTCCCAGGTATTCTTTGTACCTGTCTTTGGATTTAATTCAAGAAGCAAACATGTGTGAGATGACTTATTTCCAGCAGTAAAGGTTCTTGGCTTGCAGGCACATTTCCTTTCCTTCTACCCTATATTCCTGGGAGTGTTCAGGATTACTTTACACACAGGACTTAAACAACATATGGTAACCAACTTACCTCAAAATTAGGTCTTCGACAAGGTTCTAAAGGAAGCACTCTCCCAATCATACGAATGATACTCCGAGCTGACCCATAATCTTTATTTTGCCATATCAACAAATCCTATAAATAAAGCTTTGTTTAAATACACTTCAGCTAAATATGTTTATATTTATCTAAGAAAAAAAGAGATTCAACAGGTGTAGTAACATTTATGTATTCAAGGAAAACATAATAGCATACTTTTAAAGTGTCTTCCTTGAAAAATTAAACTTTATTAACATTTATCTTGGAAAACAGTTTAGTCAATAAAGTTCACCATGGATACTGAGATCCCAAATTTGATATCTAGTGTCCATGTAAAAAAGCTGGGCATGGGGATGCACTATGGGAACCCCAGAGCTGGGAAGGCAGAGATGGGTGGGTGCCTGAGGTCTCCTGGCTGGACAGCCTAGCTGAATGGGGAATCTTAGGCCAGTGAGAACCCTGTATCAAAAAAAGGGTGAGGAAGGCTGGAGATGGTTCAGAAGTTAAAAGCACTGGCTGCTTTTCAGAGGACCAAGGTTTGATTCCTAGAACTTACTTGATGGCTCACAACCATCTGCAGCCCCAGATCTGGTGCCTCGCTCTTGTACACAAGTGGTGCAGGCACACATGCAAGCAAAATATACATCAAATTAAAAAAGAAAAAGGAGTCAAAATCCTCAGGAATGACCCGTGGCCTCCACTTCATACATATGCAAACCCATTCTCAGACTGGATATATATCTGTGGTGTGGATATATATATATATATATATATATATGTGTGTGTGTGTGTGTGTGTGTGTGTGTGTGTGTATGTATATGTACATGTATGTATATATATGTATATATGCAGGGGTGTGTCTATCTCCACCCCAGCACTTGGGAGGCAGAGGTTGGATGATCTCAAGCTTGAGACCAGGCTAGTTACAATAAAGACCCTAGCTCAGATACCTAACTGAACATCTTGGAGAATGTGATGGCTATTCTTGGTTGTCAACTTGACTACATTTGGAACTAAATCCAAAAGTGGAGGGCACACCTGTGAGGAATTTTTTTGCCTAATTTGAAGTAGGAAGAAACAACTCTACTCTGGATCTTGATGTGGGAAGAAGACACATGCTTTAATCTGGGCCATACCTTCTCCTGGAAGCCTATATAAGGACTTGGAAAAAGGAAGCTTTTGCTCTTTGCCTGCCTGTTCTTGCCTTGTTAGCAAGTCCATTCCTTCACTGACGTGAGAGACTACTTCTAGGATTCCAGTGTCCTGAAGGCCAGCAGAGGCATCTGGTGGGCTGAACAACATCTGGATTCTTAGACTTCCCATTCACAGCCATCCACTGTTGGATTAGCTAGATCATAACCTGTAAGTCATTCTAATAAAGGGAATAAAGCCCCTTTCTATACATAAAGAGAGATTTATTTATTCTGTAAGTTCTGTTTCTTTAGAAAACCCTGGCTAAAACTTTATGCAGAAAAGTTCTCTCTCTCCACCTACAAAAGAATTCCACCTTTTGAGGCAAAAACTGGCCATTTCAGCTATGTGTGGGTTTATATATAACCCCAACAACTCAGAAATAGGACTCTTTGAGCCCCAAATTATATGACTAGCCTGGGCAACTTAGGGAGATGAAAAAGAAGAGAAGCCTAGAGATAAGAGAAACATCCGGCAATTTCAAAAAAAAAAAACAAAAAACAAAAAAAAAAAACACGACATCCAGGGAGTTCAGAAAGTACTTGTTACTCCCTTTAAGAGAGAGATGAAAAGAACAGTAAATCAGATCCTAAACAACTAAGAGTTATTTATATATGGCAGCTTGAATATACTGGAAACTGGCTCTTTACAAAGCATTTAAACTGAATGTGCTACTATAATGTAAATATTCTGTCCTTATTAGTATAAATTATAGCACTCTCCCATTAGGACCCTCATGAGAATATTTTATAAGTAGTACAATCAGTAATCAGATAAAAATAGTCACAATTTTAGAACTCAAAAGAAAACCTGGATTTCAGAATCACTGGCAATCAGGATATGGTCCAGGTGAAAAAATTGAGATAGAATTTTTTTGAACCTGATATTTCAGACAGAACTCTCACAAATTGCCCAGACTAGGCTTAAATTCAATCTGTACCCCAACTTGAGATCTTCCGGCCTCACTCTCAGGAGGAGATGGTAGTAGACTTGGGTCCCCCTCTTTATGTCAATCTGCTCAAACCTAGACACCTGACTCTGACATGGAGTCTGTCACTAGCCTCAGCCTCTCATCAGCTCTCCCAGCCCGGTCTCCACAGCGCACTCCAGTCAATATTCCTGGTTTAATCATCCTGTAAGGCCCTGCTACTGGGGCCTGCTCTCTATCTCCAATTTAGTCTCCCACTACTCACCAACAAAATATACATTCTTTGGGGTCAGGCAAATTTTCTCATGCCCAAAACAAGCTGCTATCTAACTGACTTACATTCAATCACAGGCTTAGGAGGCCCTGACCCAACTTTAGCCTCAAGACTGGTTTAGTTTTACCTGTTCCTGGTTACACAAGTCATGCCCCCTACAAGTTTGATTGTGTCTGTCCTGATACACTTGTAAGCTCTTGTCAGCTGGTCTGAGTATTATACAATGGGACACATCAGTGACAGGAGCCTTTGTTTCGCTTGCAGATTTCTCTCCTCCGTTAATATGAGGGCAAGCCCAGACAACTTTTAATTTTATTTGCACCCTTCAGGGCAGTAACTGTCACCATGGATAGGAGTACCACCCCAGGTGCTCTCCAGAAGAAATATAATACAAGTACATATATGACGTAAGCCACCCGACGTTGGGTGCCATGTCAAGAGTTTCTGCTGTGATCCTAGCTGTGGTGGAGTCCTACATCCCAGCATAGGACTGTGAGGATTAGAAAATGTTAAGTAGGAGGGACAGAGATAAAAAAAAAAAGTATCACAGAAACATAGGGTAGCGCCAGGAGGGCAACTCAGTGCCTGCTGCATAGCAAGTTCTGAGTCTGCCCCATGTTTAATTTTCCATACACCTTTATACCCCAATACAAAAATGGGGGAGGGCAAAAGACTGCTTTAACATGATACAAAGGACAACTAGAACAGTTACCTATTTCAATACTTTGAGACATCAAGCCATTAACTCGTGAGAAAAGCATTCTGTTGTTTAGGTAGTGAACCCCCCTAGACCAAGTATCCTAAAGGCAGCAACTCCAGAGGTCAAAGCTCCTTTTTCAAAAGAAGCATGCTTGAATTCTCTGACCTTTGGTCAGGGTGGAGAGGATACACCTCTATTAGCCTTCTCGATGTCTAAAACAACAAGGCTGGGTGTGTAGCCACAGTTGCTGTTCTCAACTTTGAGCAACCTCAAACTCTCTGACCTTCAGACAAGATGGAATAGGCTCACATTTTTGGGCCTCCACACATATATTAACATATAATGAATATTTTTAAATTACTAATAAAATTTTACCTTTTTTCATTAGGTCTTCAAAATGTGTTATTTTATGCCTATAGCAGAACTTAATTCAAATATTTAAAGTACTTAAATGTGGCATGAGGCTGGGTATCCTGGAATATGCCTGTAATCCCAATACTTGGGTTGTTGGGGCAGGAAAGAAAATTAAAAGCCATCCTGGCTTGTATTTTAGCATATACCAAAACCCTGTATCAAAATTTAAAAGGAAAAGGTAAGGCAGGGACATGTGGCAGTAGCTCTCATATCAGATAGTACAATTTAGAAGAAACAGATCCTAGACCTATAAATATTAGAATTTTGGGAGACCAAAACACGTCTATTGAAAGTACTCTACACTCAGCTGTACAAAGTGTACTTATAATTCCTAAGGACCTAGGTTCAATCCACCCACATCCAAAAAAAAAAAAAAAAGGCAGGGGAGATGGCCCAGTGAAGCATAATTAATAAAAACTCAGAGAGAGAAAGAAACTGGGGTTCAACCTAAAAATCTGAAAAGCAAAACAGCCAGCCCCTGGCTCTTACCCTGACCTCAGTCCTAAATGGCAAACCTGCCTCCAAGAATCTCAAAATGAGACTGTGTCTGAGAGTTGTCTCCTCCCATCTTATATTCCTCTTTATTACTTGGATTAAAAGTGTGCACCACTGGGATTAAAGGCATGCACTGCCCGGTTTCTATGGCAACTAGTGTGGCCACTGGGATTAAAGGTGTGTATTACCACTGCCTGGCTGTAAGGCTTACCAGTGTAGCTGTTTTATTCTCTGATCTTCAGGCAAGCATTACTTATTAAAATACAAATGAAATGCCACTACACTTCACACCAATACAAACCCTGACTAAGGCATTCCCTCTGTTGTATCCCTTATTGGGTTTTGACCCAAAAGAGTAAACAGATTACTAACCACCTTGCCAGCGTTTTTAAACTATCAAAACTATCAAAGTTACACTATTGCAAATTCACCTTTCTCCCACTTAAAGAGAACTAACAATTAAATGTCAACACAGAGGTTTTCTTTCCCTAATAAACTGCATTTAGGAGCCTTGCTCATTCTGAGCCACTGATCTGCACAACACCAGCCCAACTTGATGGCTTTTTGTTCTGAGATGCAGTCTCACTAAGCTGAGTAGCCCAAACTGGTCTTCACTCACGCTGCAGCCTAAGGAGGCCTTGAATGTGATACCCCCAGGTCTTGGTGTCTCTCACAACTGAGATTACAGGACTGTACCAGACCCGGGTGTTAAGTTGTTGTTCCCTATCTGCTGCTGTGATCAACACAATGACCAAGAGTAACTTAGGGAAGGAACAGGTTTACTTGGCTCACACTTCTGTCCTACTCTGAATTACTATTGTTGTGATGAAACACCGTGACCAAAAGCAACTTGGGGAGGAAAGCTGTCAAGACAAGAACTTAAACAAAGCAGGAACCTGGAGGCAGGGCTGAAGCAGAGGCCATGGAGGAGTGCTGCTTAATGGCTTGCTTTTCCTGCTCTCACAGAACCCAGGACCTGGGCCCTCCCCCACCAATCACTAATTAAGAAAATCTCAACAGACCTGCCTACAGCCTCATTTTATGAAGGCAATTTCTCAATCAGGGTTCCCTCTTCGCAGATGACAATAGCTTGTGTCAAATTGACGTAAAACTAGCCAGCACAACTTCTCAGTCCCAACTCATCGGTGAAGGAAGTCGGGCAGGAAGTCAAGCAGAAACCACTGGGTCATGCTCAGCTAGCTTTCTTGTATACCTCAGGACTCATTTGCTGAAGAATGGTGTCCTTCACAGGCAGCTTTCAACAGTAAAGACAATCTCTTAGAGACAAGACCAGAGGCCAGTCTGACCTAGGCAGTTCCTTGCGGTTCCCTCTTCCCACGAGACTTTAATGTCCAGTCGACAAAAACTAACCAGGGCAGAAAACGTGTTCAAAATGATACACGACAACCCAACTTGATGGTGGACATCTATAATCCCGGCCCTTGGGAGGTGGGGATAGGAGGACAGGGACAGCATGGGCTACAAGATTCCCTGGCTCAAAACAACGAGACCCAAGAATAAAGTCAGCAAAATCCAGACATTTAGCCTGAGCTACACTGTTGATTTCTGCCAAGGCAGCAGCCTGCCTCTACCGCCATAGCAGGTATGTCATCACCTGTCGCCAAGTGCCTTTCCACTGTCAGTTGTGCGACATGTGCATCCCGTAAAAGTTCCTATTAGGCACAGCTTGCTCTCTTGCCTCTTTGCCTGTTAGGTCTCTTCTTCCTCTTGTTTCTACCCTATCTGTCTGCCTGCCTGCCTCAAGTCCCAACTCCGACATGGCCTTTCACGCTACCCCTCCATACTCCCCAAATAAACCTCTTGCACTAACTCTGTTGCACGTAGCGTGTTTGCTTAGTGGCATACATTAGTAGGGCCTAAAGGTAACCCACGTCACCTTTCTTCATTTATCATTACATACATGATACCTTGCCTTAAAACGACGAGATCCAAAAATAAACAAAATTCATTAGGACATTTACCTGGTCTACAGGAACACCAAAATATGCCAGCATGTTTCTTAATATGCTCAGTAAGAGAGACATTGGTGAAGCAAGTTCAAGGCAACATTGTTCGTTAGTATCCTAGAAGAGAAGTTATTAATAATTACGCTTATAAGTAACAGCCATGTAGATCGCAGTAAAGAGCCTAAGGAAGCCACCAACCATCAAGTGATTGCTCCTGGAGAGCGTTTATTTTGAAGGAAGAGGAAGAGAAAAAGAAAGTGCACGGGGATGGGAGGTCGGAGAACACTAACAATGAAATTTCACTGTTACGTTAAAACCTCACCGAGTGTTTGTAAAGAGACCCTGCCAAGTCAACGAGCGACAGCCAAGCTCACGGTCCCGGGAGCTCAGTCGCCCCGGGAAGTTTTCGGCACCGCAGCGCCGCTCTTTTTACACCCGCCCCTCCGTCACCGACCGCTGACCGGAAGCCACGGGGCACGGCGGAGCCAGCGCCGCTCGCCTTCCCGCTGCGCTGCACGCCGCCAGGACGTCCGGGACCTTCCAAAAGCGCCGCGACGCCCGGTGCGAGGCCGCCGAGGCGCGCGAGCAGAGGCGCCCAGCGGGCTCTGAGGGACAGAACGGGTCTCACTGGGCCGGCTCGCCACTTCCGCCTCCAGGAACAACTATCAAACTCCGCGGGCCCGGCTCCTCGCCTGTCCCCATTGGGCAAGGCTGGAGAACGCGGCTTGAGATTGGACTATCAAGAGCCAATAGCCGTCTCAGCGATGCGCATGCGCATAATGCGGTTCAGCATTTATTAACCGTCTGGGTACCCGCTCTTAGACTTTGACAGGAAGGTATTGCCCCCCACCCCCACCCCTTTCCCAGAACTCGACAATGATTCTGCCAACGGACTTGCAGTAATTTGGTCATTCTGTGGAAATATCTAGCCGTAAGCTAAATGCTAGGACTACTCATGTTGAGCCGCATTATCCTGTGTAGGTCACCTGTATTTAATGTATATGCACACCCACAAGTGCATGTGCCTCAGGACCCTTGTGAAAGTCAAAAGAAAAAATTATGGGTCCTCACCTATGTAGGATCCAAGGACAGAACCTTAGGTTTGGTAGCAAGCTGCTTTTCCCAGAGTCATTTCACTAACCCTAAGACAAGACGGAAGCACCTTTGAAAGCTGGTGAAAAGCAAAAACAGTTCTAAGTAAATTATCCTGCCCCCAAAAAGGAACAGAACTGCTTTTTCATTGACATAATGGAAAGCAGAGTGAAACACACTGCCTGTGTATCTACAATCCAACCGACAAATTGATGTTTAATTGCTATATATTTAATTACAAAGCCTCCGTTCTAAAGATTTGACAAGCCATGAGGACATGGCATAGTTTGAACATCTTAAAGATAATACATTGTTTTGTTAGGTAATTCTTTTTTTTAAAATATTTATTTATTTATTTTATTATGTATACAATAGTCTGTGTTTATGCCTGCAGGCTAGAAGAGGGCACCAGACCTCATTACAGATGGCTGTAAGCCACCATGTGGTTGCCGGGAATTGAACTCAGGACCTTTGGAAGAGCAGGCAATGCTCTTAACCTCTGAGCCATCTCTCCAGCCCTGTTAGGTAATTCTTAATCCTAACCATTTTAGTTGCTAACAATAAAGCATCAACGTGTAAGTGAAACGTCAAGGAATCTAGACTAAGGAATCCAAACTAGAAAGGGTTGAGCATAAGTAACGCAGCATTTCTGAAAAGAAAACCCAGAGTGCATACATACTCTGGAGGGAGCTGTTTTGTGTTCTTGTTTGGCAGAAGGTTTTGGTGATGATGTTTTGGTTTTTGAGACATGATCTCACATTAGCAAAGGCTGAAATGAAACTGTTGCCTGAGTGCTGGAATTACTTATGGGTCAAATCAACAGAAGTCCTTAAGTCTTAAGTATGTGATGTCTTCAGCTCTTAATAGGGACTTACCTTCAATTTCTGAGTCAATTAAGAGCAACAGCAATAATCTAGCTTCTAGAGTCTCTTCGATTCACCTGACCAACTGGAAAGGGTGTTTCTCATACCTGGTACTGGGGTTTGTACTATTAGAATTTTTACATGGCTTTCATGGAAAGCATTATCACTCCGTAATTTCATATAAACTATATAAGTAATGTATGCACATACCAATGTACACTATCTAAATTTAGTAAATGTAAAATTCCTTATGACTTTTTCAAATGTTTAGTATTGTTCGGTCCCCCATGTACTCCCTACCCCTTCCCAATTAACTCCCTACCCCTTCCCAATATAAAGCATACCACCCCACCCCACTCCACCCCTGCCACTTTTCTCACTTCTTCCTTCAGATCACCTCTAGTACCAAACGAAGCAGGGAGGCCATGCTCCCTGGCAAACAGCCATGGGTGGCCTGAGGTGCAAGAAGCTGTGCCAAGAAGAGCAAGCAAGTTACTGGTATTTGAGCCATTAGGGCTGGCTAGTCAGTCCTTGGAAATGGGGGCTCTGGAGACTGGCAAGCCCCCTATTAACTTTTAAAGTAACTATCAGGGTAAAGAGAGCACTGGCTGTTCTTCCAGTGGACCTGGACTGAACTTCAAGCTCACACATGACTCATAGCCAGCTGTCTCCAGTTCCAGGGGACAGATGATTTGAGATTGCATTCACATGGTACACGGGTGAACACGGCCATGCATACAAAACTTACACATATAATCACTTTTGGTGGCTGGAGAGATGGCTCAGCAGTTAAGAACACTGATTGCTCTTCCAGAGGACCCAGATTCAATTGCCAGCACCCACATAGACACTCACTACTGTCTATACCTCCATATCTAGGGACCTAACACCCTCATTCATGCAGGCAAACCATTACCAGTGCACATGAACTTTAAAAAAAAATTTTTCTAGATTTAACTTTTTACCGATGTTCTAGATACATGTATATATATATATATATATATATATATATATATATATGTACCATGTACACATGTACCTTGGTATTGTTTATGTATGGTTATGAGCCACCATATTTGTGCTGGGAACTGAATTCAGGTCCTCTGGGAGAACTCTTTACCGATGCACTGATGAAGGAGGGTCATCTGTCTATGTGTTACTTTCATTGGTTAATAAAGAAACTGCCTTGGCCCTTTGATAGGACATAAAATTAGGTAGATGGAGTAGACAGAACAGAATGCTACAAGAAAGAAGCAGATTCAGGTAGACATTATAGCTCTCCTCTCCAAGATGGACACAGGTTAAGATCTTTCCCGGTAAACCATCACCTCATGGTGCTACACAGATTATTAGAAATGGGTTAATCAAGATGTGAGAATTAGCCAGTAAGAGGCTAGAGCTAATGAGCCAAGCAGTGTTTAAAAGAATAGTTTCCGTGTAATTATTTTGAGTAAAGCTAGCCGGGAGCTGGGAGGCAGGAAGCGGCCTGCCGCTCCTTCTACATTGCACTCTCTCCAGCCCTCATGTTTTTACTATAAATCTTATCAACTATATATTTTTTTTCCTAACTACAAACAAAAGTGTATCATTTTTTTAGTAGTTAGGCACTTGGCACAAGTCTGTAATGCCAGCATACAGGAGGTGGAAGCAGAATGGAGGTGAAGACTAGCCATCTTTTGGGACAGTGATCTCGGGGCCAGTCTGAGTTACTTTCAGTCTTGTTTCCACAGTTTTTGTTTTTTGTTGAGTGTCTCACTATATATATAGTCCAGGCTGGCCTAAAACTCATGACCCTCCAACGTAACATAAACTTTTTACTCAACTCTTAGTAGTTATTACGTACCTGTTGGAACACAGTCCAGGTACGGAGTTGTGTTAGAATTCTATGTGCCTGTGAGAACACTCCAAGAACACTTTAGTTTCTTCGAACCCAGAACCATTCTTGGGAGTATTTCCATGTGCCTCCCAGGTATATTGGATAGGACTGAGTTTACTTCAGATTCCTCATTATCGCTTGCTGCTCTTCTTCAATGAAATGTTTATGCATCTATAGAAAACCGTTTTTGTCACATGGGACTCGTCCTTTTTATTGTATACAGCATAAACTCCTAAGTTTTTTACTCGTGATTTCTCAAGCCTTTGGCATAAATTGCCTGGGGTTCTGAATAAAGTTAGCTATTGCATGAGACTCCATCTCATTTATAGGCTCCCTTCTCACAGGTTCCACCACCTCTAGAGTAGTAATACTACCAAATGACCAGCACAAAATTCGACCCCACAATACTTTGTCAGAGTGGGGAAGAAGTTTATGATGCTGTCCCTCCTTAAGGATTTGTAAGCAGGCAACTAAAGAGTTACTGAGGGAAGGAAAGATTTTCTTCAGAGGAATAGCCACTGGTAAACTGCCCAGGTTCCTCTAACATCTTTAGTGTTTATGTGCACCACAAACTTACAGGAGCACTCACAGGTTCAGGTGATGGCATCAGACCCTTACATTGTGGGGCAGTAGAAACCAAGCCCCAGTCCTCCGCCAAGAGCAGTAAGCTCTTCTAACCAAAGCCCTCTGCAGCCCCTGCTCCAGTAACTTTAAGCCCACTGGTTCACCAAAGTTCCATTACAGCCTTGAAAAGTCAACCACCACAGTCACAGCAGAAGACAGCAGCTTGGCAAACATGAGAGGGGTAGAAAGCAAAAAAGTGCCTTCAAAGCCCAGACACAAAAAACTCTTTAATTCATCCTGTTTGGAGATTTTTCTCAAAGATCCTCAAGACTTAACTTTTTCAGGACTTTTGCAAAGACTCATAGAGCAAATCTGCACTAGGAACTGACACAATTCTATTTTCAACTCCATGTTTCCTTCCACCGGAAATGCTGTTAACTCCATTTGAAACACTCAGCAAACAATGGCAGGTACCAGAAGCATGCGCCTGACTTCTGACCAATACAGTACTGCTGTGCTACAGCAGACAACAGTAGCAACAGAAACCTGTTCCTGCAGTAGTTACTCAGAGGAATGCAGAGATCATGAATCCAGCCAGCCAATGGAGGGACTCAACTGTTTCAAAAGTACCTTAACCCATGTCAAGTAAAAGTATTACACAACCTCTGAAACACAATGTTACAGAAATGCATGGGTACTCTGAGGTAGACTGAATGAGATGTTTGCCCCATGTCTCAGGTATTTAAGTGATTTCAATTATTGACTGTCTGGAGAGGCTCAGGAGGTGTGGCTTTGATGGAGAAGGTATGTCACTGTCACTTAACTGCCAGCATTGAGATTTAAAAGCCTCAATCTCTGGCTATCCCCAATTCACTCTCTATATTCTGTTTGTAGCTCAAAATGTAAGCCCTCAGCTCTCTGGCTGCTGCCAAACTTCTCTGCCTTCGATAGTGGTAGACTCTCCTCTGAAACCAAAAGCCCCAAACAGCCCTTTCCTTCCTTATAGAAGATGCCTTGGTCATGGTAGCCAATCCAATACAAAACAGGTATTACTCCTAACTTTGAAAAGCATGTATCAGAATTTGTAGTTCAAAAAAAAAAAAACCCTATACATAACCACATACATTCCCCTAACAATGAAGTGTCTTGTCTCTATTTCCCTTCCCTACTTGGCAATTTCATTTAAACAAGGCAATACTGTTTCTTGAATAAAGAAACAACTTTGTTCTTTATGTAAACTTAGGTATACCACCAAAGAGATTTTTTTTAAATATTTATTTACTTATTATGTATACAATATTCAGTTTGTGTGTATGCCTGCAGGCCAGAAGAGGGCACCAGACCTCATTACAGATGGTTGTGAGCCACCATGTGGTTGCTGGGAATTGAACTCAGGACCTTTGGAAGAGCAGGCAGTGCTCTTAACCGCTGAGCCATCTCTCCAGCCCCCACCAAAGAGATTTTAAACCAAACATAGAAAAGGGACTGGAATCAAAAACTTGCTAGGCCAGAAATCTCAGCACCTGAAAGTTCCTCAAGCACCTTGAAAGCACCTTAAGGCACCTCAAGTTCAAGGCTAGCCTGAGGTACAGTGAAGCACAGGCCACCTTAGGTGCCAAAGTATAAGAACATCTCCAAATACAACTTGACAAATGGAGCAAATTTTGCACAGAAAAATCCATAAAAATTACTGTTTTAAGCTACTAATGACACACCGCCCCCCTTTTTTTCACAAATACGCTTATTTCTCTATGGAAGATTTTTTTTATTTTAAATTTGCAATTCATCAGAATGTGCCAATTTAAACCAGGCATAGTGGTACACATCTTTTAATTTCAGTACTCTTAAAAAAAAAAACTAGAAATTCCAAGACAGCTTGTGCTACATAGCAAGACCTGCTTCAAACTTTAGAAAGTTTTTAAAAGTTGTCAATTCCAGGGCAAGCAAGGAGAGAAGTGGGAAAAAGCAATGCTGCCAAGCTTAATGTTGATTTCTATCAGGGTAGGACAAAACTGTGCCCTCTTCTAAGTAGTGCTCTGGCCTCTCCCTACACTAGCATATCACACACATCTACACACATAAATAAAGTGGTGGGAGGTGATCAATTTTTCAGAATGAAAAAATGGCTCATAGGTTAAAGTGCTTGTAGCTCTTTTAGAAGACCAAGTTCAGTTCCCAGCATACACATCAGGTTGAGCATAACTGTCTGACTCTAGCAGATCCAAAACACTATTCTGACCTTTGTGGGCACCAATACATACCCATACCCACAACTGCACATCCATCCAAGTAACATCTTTTGAAGAAAGACAATTTCCACTTCAGTAAAAATGTTTTAAAGGTAAAAGAATATTTTGTATTCCAAGTAACTTTTAAGAAGAATGTTATATTTGTAACAAATTTTTAACTGTTACAACTAACCTAAAGAAACAACTTGGTAGGACAGGCTCCAAAGCCACAGAGAAACCCTGTCTCGAAAAACCAAAAAAAAAAAAAAAAAAAAAAGAAACAACTTGGTTATTTTGTACTTTCTAGAGGAGTTGGCTGGGGATGTGACTCAAGTGCCAGATTCAATTCCAAGCACAATATGAAATGTGGCCCACCACTGCAATCCCAGCAATTTCCCACTCAGGTGAAAGCTCAGAAGTTCAAAGTCATCTTTAAATATATTCTGAGTTTAAGGTCAGCCTTGGCCACATGAGACCCTGTTTCAAAATAAAATTTCATTAATGTCTTTTTTCTCTCTCTAAAAAAAAAAAGACAGATACAGCTCTAGGTAACCTCAAACTGAGAGCCCTGAGTGCTAGGATTAAAATTCAGTTCATTTCAGCTGGGTTGCAGTGATGTAAACCTTTAATCCCAGAACTCAGGAGGCAGAGACCAGCCTGGTCTACCTAAAAGAGTTCCAGGGAAGCCAAGGCTGTTAGAGAAACTCTGTCTTGAAAAATCAAACAAATGAAAAAGTTCTGTGTGTTTTTCTTCTCAAGGAATTCTCTTGTTTGATGACTGCTAACCTGGAATTTCTGCATTTGTCACAACAACTCACTAATAACTACATTCTCTTCCAAGGAAGAGAAGAGAAAGTCATTAAGAGTTTTGAGGAATCAGTAAAAAATATTTAGCAAACCACATAACAAGTTTACTACACTTGGAGTTGATATCCCAATTTCTAGAAACAGGCCATAGAAATCAGCTGGGTAGAAAGTATGCCCAGGAACAGCCTCAAAATCAGGTACAGAGACAACAGCTGTCACCACTTAGGACATTTTATTGGCATATGACAATTTACAAGGGTCCCTGCTGAAATGTACACCACACTGAGTAAGAATCGTTTAGCCATCTACGTTCATTCTCATGGGGTAAAATTTTCCCTCAAATTATAATTTATATCCCAACACTGATTTTAACTGTAACAAAAGGGAACAATAACAATGCCTTGAAATGGAGTGCAACTGGAAGAGACTTTGCTGTTTTTTAAAACTCCTAAGATGTTGAAGAGCATACATACCTAAGAATTGAGTCATGGTCTTCTGAAACGGCTTTTTTTTTTTCCTATAAAATCCTTTGGCTCATTTTTATTTCTTTCTCTGGGCAAAGAAGTACATTAATGCAGCTCTTAACAGTTATTTTCCTAGCACTTATAATCAAGCAGCTTTACCAAGAGGAATCATTCAGCCTTTGTAACATGTTATGACATGTGAAACTAAATAGTGATCTCAAAAAATACATACAGGCTGTTGTGTGGCCCTGAAAAAGAGAAGATTCACAGCAGTGTTCTACTGCAGAATTCTTATCACCACACTTTAATGTAGTGGGCTTTTCTATCTATAACTTTAAAATCAAAGTAACCAAAGGGTATAGTACTGCAATCATACTAAAATATGACCTTACTCTCTATTAAATTATTTTTCAGTAAATTTACTTTTCTCTGTTGTAGAAAAAGTAAAGGTAAACATGCCGAGATTCAGTGTGTAACCAAGTAACTGTTAAAATAAAAGTTAAATGTATTCATATAAAATAGAATGGTATGAAAAACATTAGGGAATTAAATACATATTACTTTTATATTTAAGTCTTAATCTGAAGAGGATGGTACTAATTATGTCCAGGTTGACACAATAAAGTTGATTTGCAGACATTTCTGATTTACTAAATAATTCCAGATAGACAATTAATGGGAGAAATCATGCAATACTGAGTGACAACAATACAAATGTTGACATGGCTTTAGCTTAAGTGTGTTGCCAACAGCTCTTAGCAATTCAACATCTAAGACATATTGCAAATCATCAAAAGAGAATGAATGAGTCACACACTTACAAGCTTTAAAAGTTTACATTAATAGAATAAGCATTATCTCCTTTAATTGCAAAAATATACAACTAATCTGATGCAATGTGGCTAGTTTTATAGGTTTATTTTTAAAAAAAAGTCTTAGCATGAACTTTATTCCTTTGCTATTAAGTAACAAAGAAGAGTATATATCTCCTTAGGTAAGTCAGACCACTTGAAAAGAAAAAGGTCATTTTATAAATGGGCAGTTAGATTAATGGTACAAATCTTCTGCCAAAATCTTTTACTGGTAACATTAAGAAAAAACAAGTTATTTAACTATTAGACATTATGTTGGAACTATCTAATTATATGCTTAAATTATCAACTAATTTACAACTGGTCAGAGTATCCAAGAAATATGCAAGCTATCCATACTTAATGACTGAGTGCATCAAATTATGCTTTAGGATAATCTTCCAAATAAATAGGACTCCCAAGTTTTGATTTGTAATTATATGCTTAAATTATCAACTAATTTACAGCTGGTCAGAGTATCCAAGAAATATGCAAGCTACCCAGTCAGGTACTGAGTGCATCAAATTATGCTTTAGGATAATCTTCCAAATAAATAGGACTCCCAAGTTTTGATTTGTTTTTGTTAAAAAAAAAAAAAAAAAAAAAAAAAACGATCAGGTCTGTGGAATTAGGATTTTTCTTACACTCATATTACAAACCAGTTTCTCTCTCTCTTAGGTAGCTGATATCTAAGACCATGACTCAAACTATTAAATGAGAATGGAAGAGAATATTCAGTTTTGAATTCATACAAGCTCTTAAAATGCCACTGCTTGCTTTCAGCAAAAATACCACTTTCACAAACCTTTCTAACTTTTAGTAATTTGTACCTTTTGGCTACTAACAAAGTTATCGTCCTTATATATTTGCTGAAGTGTGAAACTAATTTTAGTTTTCCAGAATAGCAACTTTCATGGTACTTTCAAAAATTAGTCACCCTACAATGTAGTGTTCAAATTTAAAAAAGATGTTAAACAGATGTGTACAGTTAAATAATTAGTGTGGTCACTATAAACAACTCCTGTTTGAGGGTTTGTGTGGATTTGTGTAGAGCTAACGTTTACTTCAGAATCAAACATTAACAAACAGGGAGTCAAGAGAATCCGCGCTGTCACAGAGCTGGACTTGACCATTTCTTATAGACAAAGCAGAAATACAATGCATGTAACAAAAACAGTCAAAGGTTTTTAAAAGTTGATAGTTACAAATATGGTAGGGAACATTTTCTACTTTATTTCAATACAATTTTCAACATACAGTCTACTATTTTTTCAAGGTATTTGAAGACTTAAAATTTCTATAGACTACTTGCAAACAGTAAATTGTAAATAAAATGTTTACATTCTTATTTGAAAACAAAAATCAGACTTAAAAAATGTTGAGTGTCAACAAGTTCTGCTCTCTGTCGCAATCTTGAGACTAGTCCTAAAAGAGAAAAAGAAATTAGAGGTCAATAAAGCTGTGGATAGTGGATATTTATGAAAATTATTTCT
Source organism: Microtus oregoni (assembly GCF_018167655.1). Classification (NCBI taxonomy): domain Eukaryota; kingdom Metazoa; phylum Chordata; class Mammalia; order Rodentia; family Cricetidae; genus Microtus; species Microtus oregoni. Next base: position 2,757,045 of record NW_024543065.1, on the reverse strand, counting down.
AAAAGTTGATTAACTGATTTATCTGCCAAGCCCATACTAAATTAAATCTGTCAAAAAAAAAAAAATCAGAAAATTTCTACCTTTTCTTCTTTGCGTCTGTCCTTCTTTTCTTCATTATTTTCCATGGTCTCTTCTTCATCTTCAACAATCCCATCCCCTTGGTATTTGTCATGAGTCCATTTTGGACTGCTACCTGATTTTTTGAAATTAAAGCGCCCTCTGCCACGCTGAAAAGTACCACGACCTCTTCCTCTTTTGGCCCAATAATCCACACCATCATCTCTGTCATCATGCTATAGAAAGGTTTAAAAAAAACACATCATTGATATGGTTTTCAAATAAGATACTAATTCTCTAGTCACATTGAAAATATTGAAGTTCAAAAATTTCCCCACAAAAATATCATAAATGCAGAAGCCAGAAAATGTCATTGTAATAATATAAATAACATTTATTACATGCTATATAAGTTATGCCTAGCATTAAGATTTTAAAATCCTACACTGAGATTTAAATATAGATGTGATTATACATCGATCTGCAGCCCAGGGGTTTCAACGGTAAATCATGACAGCACAGTCCCATTGCAATTTATCTCAGCTTTTTTACAGGAAGTTTCGAGGCTATTACATTCCAACCTTAAGTTTTCAGTAACTATGTTTAGTTACTCCCCAACTTACAAACTATTCTGCTAAACAGAACAATCTCCAAGTCTGAAAAGTACTTAAAAGTTTCAAAAGTATTTCCATTCCAAAATGCAATACAAAAAGCCAAAGGTTTCCCTCACATTAACTCATTAAATAAATCTACCAACTCTAAGATGGAAAGTGAGGCACAACAATGGCCCTTTACAAGAAAAGCATAATGCAAATGTCATGTTGCTCAGCCTTTCCAGAACTACCCAACTAACTAAAATCCTTTCAAGTCTCACAAAGACTGTTCATACAAAACAGAATTAAGTTTTTATTGCATAACCATTTTGTAAAGATTAACTTCTTATGCAACTTAAAAATTGAACTTGTACAGGCAATTATTAAACTATTCTAAAGAACAGTTCTCAAGTGTTAATAACTAGTATATTTTTTTTTGTTTTTTTTTTTTTAATAACTAGTATATTTTGATACCATTACCAAACCAATGAAGATTGCTAGGTGGAGTCTGCATGATTCCATAAAGAATGTCTTCTGAGATTATCAAAATTATAGACTTCAGAAAAGAGCCACTCAAAACATTGTCTACAACTACATTGTTTTACACTGTTTCATGTTCCCTCATGCCATTAACACCCAATTTTAGAGCCTTTGTTTGATATGACATTATTAGTCCTTGAATTTGTAGGAAGAGGCAAGTAGTAGAGAAAAGACCTGCCATTTACATCTCAACAGAAATCAACTTCTCTGAGAATTTACTTCATTCTAATATAGGAAGACAGCCTAAAGGAACACTAGAGAGTAAGAAATACTTGGTCCACTGTCTAACAAGCCAGAACTCAATGTTTCTATGATGCTTACTAGGTATGATATGATAAAACACTGCTCTGAATACAATCCAATCTTTTTTTTAATACAATATTCTGTCTGCGTGTATGCCTGCAGGCCAGAAGAGGGCACCTGACCTCATTACAGATGGTTGTGAGCCACCATGTGGTTGCCGGGGAATTGATTCAGGACCTTTGGAAGAGCAGGCAATGCTCTTAACTGCTGAGCCATCTCTCCAGCCCTACAATCCAATCTTTAGAAGTAGAAATATTGTTGACTATCTATTCCCTATCCTATAAAACACCAAGAAAAAGAAAAATGAAAAATCTTACTGACCATTATCCACAGGATACAATTCTGATAAATCCTAGAGACAGTAAATGAGTATCAGGCAACTCAGAATAGAACTGGAAAAAGCGAGTAGCAAAGCTAGGTGCCAGCCAAATTACTCAGTACCTTTAGCTACACGCTCATCTGATATTTTAAGTAAAAAGAAAGTAGAACCTCAAGAGACTAAGATGTTTTCTTCAGAGAACGTCCTAACAGCAATTATGTTGAAACTGTGGATACACATTGTTTTTCTTTTTGCCATTTTCATGTATGTGGCACGTGTTATATATGGGCCAAGTGTGTGAGCATGCCTACAGAGGGCATGACAGAACCTGGAAACATTCTTGAATGTTCTTCCACCTTTTTCACTAAAGAAAGGTCTTGCAACTAAAGGGGAATCCTTCATCTCCACCATGAAGGCAGGAATTACAGATAGGGCTACACTCTGCAAACCCAGAGTTAGTATGTAGACCTTGGGAATTTCAGATATAACCATTGAACCACCTCCCCAGCCACTCTAAATAGTCTTCTGTTTCAATTTCTTACATTCAAAATTTGAATCTAATTTTAGTAGTTAAATTTTCCAGATGACTGTTAAAAGTTAAATGGCTTTTGTTTTTCAAGGAATCTATAATAAACTGAAGAGCTCCTGTATCCTCACCTCTCCACTAATACAATTCAATCAAGTTACCCTAGGTATGTGGCCCTATAATCCCACTCAGATTTTAAAGTCAGCCTGTTCTGCAGAACAAAATCCTGTTTTGACACCCCCTTCATTGGTTAATATATTTAAAAAGTATTGAGTTTTTAAAATTTCAAAAGTTACTCCAAACTTTGACCCCTCTTCTCCATCCCTAAGCCCTTCACTCCACCAGGGATTAATCATTTCCTTCCCTCTGAGAACTTGCCATTGCTGTATCCTCCCACTTGTTGCAGCTCACGCTCACCTCTCAGGAGCTATCCGACACTAATATGTATATTTCCTACAATTATTACTATCACGCTCTTGCATAAAGCCAAGGCTGGAGATAAGAAACCTATGATGTAACAAGCACTACTATGATTCATCAAGGCAGTTATGAGGACCACAGATCAGAAATTCAGCTGGAAACATAATGCATAGACTCAAATACTAACCCATTCTTACCAGCCCAAAAGTCAAACTTCTCAGTAACTAATCACTCTTCATCTGAAATACAAACTAGCCTCAACTCAGAAAGATTTTTTTTTTAATTTAAAATTTTTTCATTCCTGAGGTCACTATAACCCATGTTGGCACCAAACTTGTATCTGTCCTTCTGCTTGAATGCTGTGATTTCATGTATGCACTACCATGCCCAGCTTAAAGGTTACTAAGCATTAATATTCTAATAGGTTAAACTTTCTACACAGGTATTATTGTTAAAGAACCCAAAGAACTGTCTAATTTTAAACCTCATCTTTTTGAATTGTAATTTTTGCTCAGATCGCTATTCTAAATATGATCTAAAGTCAGTGTTTCTACATAAAATGCAAAATATTTTAAATTAAAATAATCTGATGAGCCAAGTGGTGCCATATGCCTTTAATTCCAGCACTTGGGCGGCAGAGGCAGGTGGATCTCTGTGAGTTCAAGCAAGGCCAACCTGATCTACAGAGAGAGTTCCAAGATAGCCAGGGAAACACAGAGAAACCCTAGCTCAAAAACAAACAAAATTCTGGTAAATCAAAGTTGCCATTTAAATTGCTCTCAAGCACCAAAATAACTTAACCATCAGTCTATGATATGTGTATAATAAATATATTGTACAGATCAAAATTTTTTAAATTAAAACCTACAGCAAGGCGGTGGTGGTACACACATGTATGCTAGAACTCCAGAAGCAGGTGAATCTGAGGTCAGCCTGGTGTACAAAGCAAGCTCCTGTAAAGTAAGGGATATACAGAGGAACCCTGCCTCCAAACAAAAACAAACAAACAAATAAATAAATAAATAAAATGATAGCCCTCAAAAGCAACAAATTATTAATCACCATTTGTTAAGTTGTTGCTTGTTTTTTTTGATACAGGATTTCTCTGTGTAGTCCTAGCTATCCTGGAACTTGCTCAAGAGACAAGGCTGTGCTCAAACTCAAGAGATCTACTTTGCTTCTGCCTCCCAGAGTGCTGGGAGGCACACCTGGAAAGTAACTCGATTCTTAAAATAACACACTAATAAAATTACTGTGTAATATTAAGACAATCTAAAATGGCTATGTCCCAAATGAATACAAAAAGATCCATGATAACAGATTCTACAAGCAACAGGAAGTCTGGTCTAAATTATATCTTTTGCTTGAGTGCAGTGTCCCATGCCTGTAATACCAAAATTTAGCAATAAGCAGACATATTAACCTAAGGGGTTCAAGGTCATCCTCCAGCATATATACATATTAAGCAGGTTTGAGACCATGTCTCAAATATACATTAGTTTTTGAAACTATTAAAAAGCATGAACAATATGCCACATATCCATTATTCTCAGCAATCAGGTAGCAGAGGCAGAGATCTCTGTGAGTCTGAAGCCAGTCTAGTCTATATAGAATAACCCTATCTTGAAGGGAAAAAAACTAATGATTCCATATTTACTAGATACCTCTTATTTACTCACACTTGAACTATTTATCGGGCAATTTTATTACTCCTCATCCAAGCTTAGAAATGTGGGCCTCTTAATAACATCTACTCTGTGTAATCTTATCACATCTTTATGACTGTCACATGGTGATTCTTTTTTTTTTTTTTTTTTTTTTTTTTTTTTTTTTGGTTTTTCGAGACAGTGTTTCTCTGTGGTTTTGGAGCCTGTCCTGGAACTAGCTCTTGTAGACCAGGCTGGTCTCGAACTCACAGAGATCCGCCTGCCTCTGCCTCCCGAGTGCTGGGATTAAAGGCGTGCGCCACCACCGCCCGGCTCACATGGTGATTCTTAGATCTTGGTGTTAACAACTACCCATTGGATCTACTTTTGTTTTCTCCTAATCACTTCAAATTCATCCTACATAGGTTAAGAATCTAATTTTCTTTAAAACTGTGTCTGTCTTCTAAATTTTCAGTTACACAACTGATCAAACTGTTTCCAAGTTCCCATTAAGTCAGGGGCAGTGGGCCACAACTATAAACCTAGCCAGTCTTTAGGAATCTAAGGCAACCAAATCAAGTGTGAGGCCAGCCAAAGCTCCAAAGTAAGAAAAGCCTTGCATAAAATGCTTTAAAATCCTCTTTCACATGTAACCCCTTGGTTCAGGCATCGGGTATCTACTTCTTCAATTGCTTTTACTACTGAAATATTATAGATTACCACAATCTTTTTTGTTTGGATTTGTTTTGTTTGTAGAGACATGATTTCTCTGTATAGCCTTGGCTGTCCTCTGCAGACCAGGCTGGCCTTGAACTCAAAAGATCTGCCTGCCTCTGCGACCAAGTACTGAGATCAAAGACATTCGCCACCACCCTCCAGTCTATCACAATCTTGATTCTGGGGTGTTCTCAATTTTCCCAAACATATTTATACCAACAAGCTAACCACTTTGCCCTTTCCTGGTATGCTCAAGACAGCTTCTCTATAAGTGCTCTCCTCATCAGTTCCTTTGTAAAGTCATCACAAGAACTCAGTTTGTCACTCACTTGTTCTTAATAAACCCAAAAATGGGATTACCCTAGTTGCCTTTTAAAATATTAAAATGAGTAATTTGTCAATTCTATTTTTTTCCAGGTGAGACAGTACACAGCTTTAATTCTAGCACTCAGGAGGCAAACACAGATGGATCTCTGATTTTGAAGCCAGCCTAATCTACATAGTGAGTTCCAAGACAGCAAGGGCTATATAAGAGAAACCCTCTCTCAAAAAATAAATGTATTTATGGGTATGTGCACATGTGCTTTTTCTATATGTGCACCACATCCCCAGAGGTACCACAAAAGGCTAGAAAAGGGTGTCAGATCCTAACATATATTTACTGGGAATTGAACTCTGGTCATCTACAGGAGCAGCAAGTGCTCTTAGTCACTGAGTCATCTATTCGGCCCATTTATTTAAAAAAAAAATCAAATGGAAATGAGTCTTCTAAAACAAATTCAATTCATCAATAATAACTGAATCATACACCTTACTATTGCCAGATTGTTAAAAGAGTTCCTCAGCAGAGAACACAAACTGAATGACTGTTACACATCCTGCATTCTAAAAGCTTACATAACTTATTCAAATTTTGGGCCTTAATGTAAATAGGAAAGTAGAAATCCATTTTTCAAGAAGTATACTAGTTATTTTCCAGATTTACTTCAGAATATAGATTTGGCCTCTAATTAAGCAAATCTGCTATGAACAATCAGATTTGGTCACCTTCTAAGACCATTACTATTTATTTACAGATTTGGTCACCTTCTAAGACCATTACTATTTATTTACTTGCTTTCAGTTTCCAAAACTAGCATCTGAAACATGACTTCCCTGAAAAGTTATAACAAAAACTAATACTTTTGTTAAAGTTTTGGCAACTTAACATCTGTCTCTATAATACGTTACATACAACCCTTTCTTTTCCCAAGCCAAACAAAACAAAATTGCCGTCCTATCTATAGAGCCTTCAAGACCCACGACCTCCCATTTTACACTTGGAAAACTATTTGAACAGGAAAAGCATGTCCATCACAAGCAAGGATCAAAGCCAGCATGTCTAGGAATTAAATTTTTCAAAACCTGTTTTTCCTATTATTCAATGAATTTTGAAACCCCTGAGATTCTTCATTGTAAGAATCATGAAAAACATTACTTTTCTTGTCTTTAAATAGTTATGATAGAAAGTACAATTTAATTAAGGTTTCTACATTTAGAACTGTCTTAGACAGATATGAGTTGACTACTTTCTCTGAAAGTGGCAATCAAATCAGGCATATTTTTAATTTACCTTGATCAGCCTGCCGTATCTACTGTTAAATGAAGCATATAATCAGAACTAAAGGGACCCACATCTAAACTCAAAGCTTCAAACAATTTAAATAATGGTATTAAGAGAAAAAAATTTTTCGCCCACGTTACAGTGAAATCCCATAATGGTGAACCATCTGAACTGAAATGTATTCACCTAGGATGTTTTGAAAAATCAACGCAAACCAAATAAAACAGATTTCTAACACCCACCAAGAAGTACTTCTTGCTCTTTGGGGTATATTCTGGATCCCATTCCTCTTCCTTCGGTCTCTTTTGAAAAGTAGTATTTGAGTTGTTTGGACCAGTATTTGTCCCCGCAAAAACTCCTCTGGCTCTTCCTCTGCCTCTAATTCGAAACTGATTAACATTAACAAAGTTGTTTAGTAATGCAATCAAAGGTATTTAGTTACATGCAAACTATATTTTACTGCAGTAACAAAAACAAAATGTATGCATGTATGTCTGTCCATCTGTCTATCTTCACAGCCACTGAGGATGGGATGGGTAGCAATTTTATACCATAGACCTACTGGAAGTTAGGTAGATTACAAAAAATAATATATTGAAGTATTAGAATATGTACTTTCATGACCTGAAACTAGCACTTTTAAACTATGATACAGTTAGATGTCCCCCCCCCTTTTCACTAACTAAAAGTTATCTAGTTCCTTTGAATTATATCACTAGAATCCCAAGTGTCTAAACACATCTGTTTACCCTACAAGAAAAACTCTTCCTTTGCCTAAATGACCTAGTAACTGTAGCGTCTAGTGACTGTATCCAACTAGATAAAGCTAAAGGTAAAAGTATGGATGTGAGAAAATGCACTACCTTTAAGCTTCTAACAGTTACAATAACTTTATAAACCATGGAGACAATGCATGCTATGTAGAGTTAGGAAAGTGTGGCTGTACACGAATAAGCAAGGACCTGATTAGGCAAAAATGAATACAGTAATCACACAGAGATGAGTAGATTTTAATGCTTTTAAAATCGGTTTCCCAAAACTAGTGATTTAGTAAGTGAACTTTCAAAACTGATATTGATCTGGTGGGGAAAAGTATCTGTTTATTTAGATGCTTCAAGATCTCAAAATGGCATTTCTGAATGAAGATAGTATTTCAAACACCATTTCATTTCTCAAGACTGATTCTTACTTCGGGAAAGACAGCTAATAATCTACAAGGTATATTTAATTTCCCCTTTTTATAGTTCTCCAAGGTAAAGGCGCCTGAATGATCAAAGACATTACTTACAAAGGTTCCTCGAGGTCTGCTAACTCCTGCAAATCCTGAGTAGTCTTTCATCTCATGGTGAGTTTTAAAGTCTTCTTCTCTTTCTTTCTTACTCTCTTTTTCTTCTCGAGAACTAGGTGAGGAAGGTGATGCTGAAGAGGATGATGATCGAGAATGATCTTGCTCTCTACCTTTATGTTTGCTGAAAAATAAAGAAAAATATGTGCTTTTTTTTAAAAGATAAAGAATTCTTTAGAATCTTATGAGGAATGTTTTTAAGTTTAAAAAAAACTATCCCCTATAAAATTATTACATAAGTAAAATTGGGTGTAAACTCTGACAGTCTGTTCCAATCTTCTTCAATAACTGTTTTATATAATTAACAACGCACTAGAGCCTACCAGTTAGAAACTGGTTGTTTGCAAATTTTAATGATGTTCAGTTCTTCAATACATTAACTAGTAATCTTTTGTTATCTTAATAAGAAGAAAGGAAAAAGTGGGTTTCTGTTGTTTGTTGCAGTGCTGGGGATTGAACCCAGGGCCTGAAACATGCTAGGAGGCACTCAATCAAGCTACAGCCCAGCCCGAAAATGTTCTTGAATCCAAGTTTTAAATGACTGCAGTTTATACACACCCCGAGTAAGAACAGTTTGTACAGTTTGGGCCTTAACGTCATGATAGAAATAAAAGGCATGTGACATTACAAGTAACAGTCATAAACTTAAAAACACAAGTAAAATCCACCATTTACCTAATGAACATCAAGAAAAACAATTATCTATAATATACTGTATTTCTACATTTGACTCTATGGTGATAAAAATTTACACGATTCTAATGCAACACCCAAAAAAGGTCATACCTGCAATAACTCTTACCACTGCTAATAGTATCCACGGAAATATAATTTTCAAAGACTAATGCACAATCCTATTTCCTAGTTTTTCCTCCCCCCATCTGTCCCATGTTAAACCACTAGGCATCATTTTAACAGTCTTGTACTCTGGGTGTTATGAGTTGAAAAAGTGCGGAATCAAGCATAACGAACCAAAGTCCTTACACAAACTGTTTCTAGAAATGCATTGCATTGAAGTCCAACCTCCTGATGTAGCCTGGATAATAGGACACATTAATTTGTCATTTTTTTTTTCAGTGTTAGCTTGCTATTCCAAAGTTTTTGTCCTCATCCACCATAAGCCGTGTAAAAGACAAATACATTTTTGCTGTAAAACAAATAATTTTAATTGTTTAAATTTAAACATTCGATTACATAGTCAAAATTGAAAGCAATTAAGCTGACAATTATTAAAGGCTAATTAGAAGCTAAAACCTAAGTCAAGACAACTTTAACAATTACCTGTCATCTTTGTAAGATTTGTATTCCTTGTAATCTTTTGGAGTTTTTTCTTGCTTTCTTGATCCACTAGATTCCCTGGAGCCCTTGGAATCCCCCCGTTCTTTACTTCTTTCTTTACGGCGACGATCAATGTCATGCCGGAGATCAGCTGAATCGCATCTTAATTTTTTATCTCCCTGTAGAAAATATATGTAAAATACAGATTTCAGGGAAAAAAAACCAGAAATGCATATATACATGCAGAGTTTCATCACACCAGATTCTAAACTTGCATTTTAAATATAAAAAATAAGTACATCATATACAACCATTATCCTTGTAAATTTTTAATACTTATTTTTACTGAGCATTTGTGTATGTACACTAGAACTAAAAGTTACTAAAACCTTTAGATTTGTGATATTTATTCAAAAGAATCTATAGTAGCCTTCTGACAACAAATTAATACATTCTTCTACTCAGTGAGTCATGATTAACTCTCATTCTTCCAAATAGCGTTTATGAAATAGCTGAACAGTGTTCAAAGTTAGCATCTAGAGTTGCAATGTGGCTTTGCGCCTAAAATCTTGAGATCCTGATGTTATGCGTCTCAACTAAGCCTCATGATAATGAGGCTCATCAAGCTCTTCCCAGATAAATTGATAAACCCAAGAAAAGATACTTCAAAATTAGGGATTCTGTAATTTTCATGACATGCAATTGGAATTCAATTAATAAAACTGAGGTTGAACAAAGGTCAAACATAGTCAAAAAGATATTATTCGCAATCCTGTACTCAGTATCTGGGGCCATATATTGCCCTTTCTCAATTCAGGTATTGCAACAGACATTAGTTTAACTGGGTCACAGTTCACCTCCTCCTTGTTCCATTGCTTTTTCAAATACTATTTAATTTAGGAGTTGAAAAGAGGCATCTAGGAATGAAGAGAAATTATACATCAGTAAGATGCTAAGCAATGTGGACATCCTTTGACATTATTCAACAATGAGAAGTTTAACTCTGGGAAGTCTAACTAATAATCATAAGCATGAACAAAACTGAAATATATATATATGTGGATATATATATATACATATATATATGCATCTCTCAATGTGATAAGTACTACTCACCAATTTGCTCCTAAGAGTAACAAGGTCTAATCATAAGCAAAGCTTTCCTATTCACCTTGGCATTACTAACTCCACAATAAACATGATAAACTTAAGGAAAACTACTTTGTAAAGTTTGCTAAGCATATAATTTCATATTAACATGTTATTCATTAATAACAAGGCCCTATTATCATGTCCTCCTAATTACCCATCACTTCTCTTTCAGACCAAAACTTTGAATACTAAGAGGAGAAAAATACTGTCAAAGCACAAAGACAGAATAAACTGCTGGGAAGTTAACACAATTTACACTTACTGAACCTAAAGTATTATGGTCAAAAGATTTTTAAAAGGTATTAAGCCAGTTCAATCCTCAGTCCATTTTCCCAAAATGGTTATCTCCTGTGCACAGACATCATCCCTAAATCTAGATTTCAAAACCAATTCAGTTAGTAGCACACCCTACTGAAAAAATTGTGCACCGGAACTCTAGGTTTCCTATCAATAAAAATACAAATCACTCCACAACTGCATACAGCAAACATATTACTCATATTACTTTAATTAGGAAAGTCAAAGTTTAATAAAGTTATTTTCTAAAACTCTTAGCATTTTCAAAATAGAACTGATCCTTTGCTCCTTCTGCTGCATACTTTACCACTAAACACTTTCTAGACAGTCATATGAACTTGTGTACTAATAAAAGTCCACTCTGAACCAGAGTCCTTAGTGACTGCACTGCAGTCTCCCCGAGTCCTGCCTTCCTCACCTTAGCTGTAGGATCTACACGTTATTTCAAGTTTCAACATCAAATTCCTAAGTAGTCCAATAGAAACAAAAGTTCACTTAGCAATCAGTCTGTAGAATGCCTACTTCTTTGCTTTCTCATGCTGCATCCACAGCTGGCCTGGAACTTATATATATCTCAGACAGGTTGGAATTCAAAGCCACCTGCTTCTGTCTCTTGGGTATAGGAGATAGTGCCTATTTCTCTTGTTTTTTTTTTTTAATTGAGAATAGAATTTCTTCATACAACATATTCTGATTATGGCTTCCCCGCCCTCTATTCCCCCCAGTTCTTTCCCACCTTCTTCCCATCTGGAACCAGCCCCTTTCTGTCTCTTGTTAGAAAACATGTAGGCATCTAAGAAATAATAGTTAAGATATAAAACAAAACAAAAAGAATGAGGACCAAACAAACAGAAAATAAAGAGCCCCCGCGGGGGGGACTAATTCTTAAATCACATAAAAAATATGCACTAGACAAGTGTGATGGTACACATAGGGAAAATAAACATTCAGGGGAACCTAAGGCAGCAGTACTGCAATGAGTTCATGGACAGCCTGGGTTGTTAAAAGTTACTATCCTCAAAAAGCCTAAGGGCACTAGGGTAACTTCTTTAAAGAAGTAGAAATACAATTAACTTTAAGGCATACTCAAATTCTGACTTGTTGATCTCATCTTAAAACCTCATAAAAACCATAATAATTTTTATCATAATGTTTATAAACTTTTCTTTTTACTCACTGAGTTCCTAATTCTTAGGACCAACATTTACTTTTGATAGGCATTTTCAAAAAGTATCCTTGGTTTACATTTAATTACCATAAACATAATGCATTCACAAATTGAAAAAGATGAAGTTATTTTGCCTCAGAAAACGATTAATATAGTATCATTAAGAACAGCTTCAGAAGAAAAGTAAATATTTAAAAAAACATACCTTCTGATTTTCTTCTTTAAAAACTCTCTCCTCGCCTGCTAAACGGGTATGCTTCCTCAAAGCACTTGGAGAGATGTCAATCCTCCTTCATATAAAATAAAGTGTATATAAAATTATATAATTTACTTCCTAATTCAAAAGAAAACAGTTCTATCCATTGTTGGTAGGTACTAGATAGTTACCTCTCTCCTAGAAAACCCAATTTGGCATTTTAAGTCTATTAATTTCTAAAACAAGAAATAAAAATTATATACATTAAAAGGAATGAAAAACTGAATATGGTAGCAAATGCCTCTAATCTCAGTACTCCACAGATTGAGACAAAAAAATTCCTCTGAATTTGATTCCCACATACACCATGTGAGTAAGTGGTCAGCCTAAGTTACATAACAAAATCCTGCCTCAAACAAAAAACAAACAAATTAAAATGTTTTGGGTAGACTTTTATATATAAATGGTAGCATATCTTTTAAGCACGGTTATATTACAACCACAACAGAAAAAATATTATTTTAAATACTAACCATCATACAATTAAAACACATTAATATAGCTATTATTGGTATTGCTATTAACACTCAAATTACTGTCTTCCAAGAGTTCTCATAATTTCATGCATCTGGTTCAATTTTTGTGTAATTCTGTACCTTACTGTCTTAAGTTTTTATTAGTTCTCAATGCTTCATTAGCAGTCATCAATCACCTAAATACCTCACCAACTAAGCCCCAAGTTAGATACTTTAAGTTTTGCCACTATCCTGTAAAGTAGTCTGCCTAGACATTAAATAACTTTTTCCCAATGCAACAAAGTGCCAGAAGCCAGCCTGCCAACACAGCTGGCTGACAATTCTTCAGTTTCTCCCTACGCATTTTTACCCCAGACAGCCTCAGCAAATTCAAAGGTTTCTTTAGGCAGTAACTCCGCAAACCCAGGCCCCCAAAACTACAGCTATTGAAATTCCGGAGTGAGTAGGTTAGCATTTTAAAGGTCTAACAAGTTTTAAAAATTAAACTAAAAATCAGGAAAAAATTATTTTTTAAACCTGAAAATACAGTGTTTTAGTCTAAGAGGAAGAAACCAGAGCTTACTTCTATCATGATAATAGCACACTTCACACACAACCGTGATATTAGTCATCTCTCAATAGTAACATTTTATACACAAACTCAGTACTACTATACATACCTGTGTATCTCGGGACTCTTTTGCCGGGTACTATGTTCTTCAGTAGCTTTCTGGTATGAAGTGAACCGCTCGTTTAGGGTCACTGCAGGTGATTTGAAGTATTGCTCTGTTGATTTAGGAGAAACACTGCCGAATTAGGAATCTTAATTTTAAGAGAGGATTTTCATGTGTGATAGAGGGCATGGAGCAGGTGAAAGAGAACAAAAACACTCAAGTAACCTAGCAGAAGAGAACCAAGTATTAAAGTAAAAACTCCTGCTCTTTTTACTTCCTTGTACCTCAATACACGATTGCAAAAGTCCTCACAGGGCCCTGTCAATACTAAATATAAGCCCAAAACAATGAATAGATTAATCAAAACTCTAACTCCATGCTAATAAACTACTTCCTCAAACAGAACAAAAAGGAACAATAATAGTTGGTATGTCCTTAAACCCTGCCAATTAAACAAAGCTCTCACTTCAACTAATCATTTGCAGAAAGCAAAAATAAAGTATAGAGTAAACTAGTTAAATTATTTTAACTATGATGACATATCAACAGAAATGGCTTTACAAAAAGGTGAATACTGCCATTCAATTGGGAAAAAACATTTTGAAATTGATTTACATTTACTAATTCCTCCAAAAAATCTGGCATCTTGGCAAACCTGACAACGCATTATAATACTGTATCTTTCTTTAAGCAATTTTTAAATTAGTAATAACGATACTGATTAGTTTCTAAACCAGTTTAAGATACGCTTTAAATGTAAAATAGAGACGTATAAAGTCATGAACTATGAAATGTTACATTATGAAGCAAGCTATCTGCTTAACAGGTCAACATACATCTGTGTCAACTTACCGCCCAATATCCAGCACATGTCTCATAACCAATCATTAAAACTTGAAACGGCCACTACAAGGGTAGTGCCTCAATCATAATTCCATGAAACCCAGGAATTTGAGCTAGCAACTCAGTTTTTATGCCATTTTTGCCAGGAAGACAGAAGATTCAACTTTGCCTGTATCTTTCAACAGCTATTTTACTTTGAAACATGGATTTTGCCATTTCAAAACATATTCCAGGACCTAGTTACAATGAAAAAGAAAACATCACTGGGCATTTTCAGCTCTATATAAAGTAAGAGCTGTTCAGATCGGTTGCACAACACCAATTATGAAACATAACTACAGATCCTCTAAAAAAGAAAAAGGAAAAAGGAAAAAATGTATCAAAATCTGATCTCAAAATTCAACAATAAAGTTTGGAGACACGTCAAAAAAAAGTTTTAAAAAAAGAAAAATGTTAATGCTTCCTAATTTTATGTGCCACAATACTAGTCATAAAGGTCATAACATGGTTCACAAGTTTATCTACAGCCAAACACAAGACTCTCTTGTTACCATGCTGACTACAGCCACAAGAAATGCATTACCTGTTACTCGGGCTAAGGGAGAAAGTGACAAATTTCAGCTATCATGAGTTGTTCACGTGACCAACTTTAAAAAAAAGAAAAAGGAAAAAAAAAAAAGACCAACAGCCATCGAGTTTCCTGGGAAAGAACCTGCTAAACACAAAAATAACCAAAGCAAAACTTACCTAATTGACCCCAAACAAAATTGTACCTAAAACTTTTGAAAATTAGCAGCTTTTAAACTACAACTATATACTGGTGAAAATATGAACTCATCACTTTAGCTAAAATGAACCCCCTTTTTGAGAACCTAAAGAAATATCTTATTATTCTAGTTAGTCATTACTCATATAGTCATTAATAAAGTTGTAAATTTCTTAAACTTTGATAGCTTTAAAAACTTTTTAAATAGTAAACAAAGAGAACTCAAATATTATAAACAAGTTAAGTAGCACAAATTTAGCAACTATTTTTCCAATGCCTTCAGGTATCTTTAAACTACTTATAAACTCTCAGTAAAACAGTAACTACACTGCCTAAAGCTGTTATAAATTTGACATTATATGTCACAAAGTCATAGGCATACAATGACAGTAAATCTTTAAATAATCTTAAATAGCTTCACTTTACATGCAATATGACATATTAAAATTTTCAGCATTAAACAAATCTGTATACTTTGACATGATACAGATATTTTATGTTTTAACTTCAGTCATTTGATCATCTTATATTCATTAATCTCAATAATAACAACACTGATATCCTCTCTACAAAATTATTTTCCAAATGTTTAATATTTACCAGTACTGCTATATCTACCTGCTAGCTCAATGAACACAGTTATTATTCAACTTAACTACTCCCTTTATTTTGCATGCAAGAAAAGTTCACTTCATGATACTAAATATATTAAGCATACCTTTAACATGATGAACCAAGGATACAATGTGTTGTATAAATGACTCTGAAGTGCTTTTGCTGGCCTGAGGTAGCTTAATGTGGTCAAAGATGGATCGGAATTCTTGCTCCTTCTTGACAGAATGGACAAGCGTACTAGCAAGTAGCCTGTCTTTCGTCAAGGAGGCTGGCCTAGAATATATCAAAAACAAACACACACACACACACACACACAAAATACAGCATTGATTTGAATGTGTAAATTCCATGTTCAAAAAAATAATTTTACCATTAACCACCTCTAGATTACTTACGAGGCATCAATGTGGAATTACCTGTTAGAATCATCAAGAGGAACAGGTGCCATTTTGAGTTTGACTTCAGGACGATGAGAATCACTGGCTATCATTTTGATCCTAAGTGGGCTCTCTTCTCTGAAGACAGACTTTTCTCGTGTATCTAGATTCTTGTGTAGAGGGGGACTGTAATCAAAGAGGTCTTTGAGCTTTTCAGACTTTACCTGCTCAGGTGACTGTGTTTCTTTCTTTACTGTTATTCTTTCAGAACCTTTGTCCTCTTCCTTGTGCTTATCTTTTGCAGTGCTAGGCCTTTCCACTATGTATCCAGTCTCCTTCAGTTTATAATTCTTTTCTTCTCTAAATCCATCACTTTCTCTATTGCCTTTTAGTGAGACTTTGGACTTGTACTTGGGTCCTTCCTCCTCAGTATTCCGATGAGATGAAGTACCAAAACTTTTCCCCTGATCAGCCAGGACTGACTTCCTAAACTGTCTATAATCCTCTGTCTCCTCTGTGTCATCCCCTTCTGAATCATTAAATTTTTGTTTTCCAGACTCTTTATCACTGAAATAATCTAAAACTTCCTGGTCTTCCCAATCTCCCTCAGCCCTGCCTTTCTCTGGTCCTTTCTCCTTGGGAGCCTCTTTTTCCCTGGGGTTACCCCTGTCAAGCAGGAACACTCTAGACTCTTCATCTGTGAACCTGTCAACAGGAAAAGTACAGTAACTCTGGGTTGCATTCACTGTAGATAATTTGCATATTTAAATGTGTTATTCAATGAAAAAAAAAACCTACAGAAAATTAACCTTATTCTTAAAACCATTAAAAGCACTCACACAGAACTTATACTTACAAATGATCTAAAGTTTAAAGTCATCCTCAAAATCCTATTCTATGCAGTCACCCACCACAATTTTATACGAACAAATCTAAATTTTAAGGGATCCAAAATTTAACATTTTAAGGTTAGAAACCACTATACAAATACCTACTAAAACTCAGTTTATATTTACACTCAAATTTTCAGATTTCACTTTTTATATTTTTCAACTGAGTTTCATGTTTGCCAGCTAGCCTCCAACTCTCTATGAACTGAACACTCTTGATCCTCCTGCCTCCACCTCTCTAATACTGGGATTACAGGTATGCATGTACCACAACATTTACCTTTTTTTATCAACATAAGTAAGAGCTCGGAGACTTTAATAGAATTTGGTATTCAATATTTTAACTTAAATCACAAAACAGTTCATATAAAATTTGTCCTAAAAAATAATGACTTCTGGAAATAAGGCAATCATCAACTCAGTGAAAAAAATTCTAGATTGCACAGTAAAAAAATTATAAAACAGCATAATTTGTTCTACCTCCTCACTTTCTAGGTAAATCACACTATATTAACAGCCTAATTTTTGTGAAATTTCCTAGTATCTTTCTGTAATGCTTGAAATTAGAATTTAAATAAGGTATTTCAAATGTCATTAGACTGAGAAATAGCAAGATGTTTTTCCAAGTCAGGCAGAATTTACTAAGTATTGACAGCTGGATTGTACGATCACATAAAAGCAGGTAATATGACCACACAGTCACATTCAAAAGCAAAAAGGAAAAAAGTCCCTAGCACAAACTGTTTACTGTTTTTAATATATATCATTGGTTATCTTAGGCTACTTAGTTTTTCCTTGTTTATAAAACTAACTGAACTGACCAAAATTGCTAACATTAAAACAAAAACTAGAAAAACATCACTGAAAGAATTACCAAAAAAAATTACAAAAAATTGAGCACATAACACAATGCTACTTTATTGCTTTAAAAAATTTTTTAAATCATTATTATGATAAATGTCCTACTTTGGGTTCTTACCTTTTTAAAAACTTTCCTGTTTTTGCTGTTTCCTGATCTCCTCCATCAGGATAAAAAGAGGACCGCCCCCTAGATTCCTCTCTTGGAGCACTCTGTGGTGTGATTGTCTTTGCAGGGCTTCTTCGTGAAGGGATATGATGAATCGGACTATTCTGGGAAGGACTATATCGACTAGACCCATTTCCAACAGAACCAGATCCAGACCTTTCAGGACTGTGCTGCATGGAATGTGAATGCTGAGAAGGGGTATTTTTGGCAGAGTGGACTGTACTAAGCATGGGGGCATCTGAGCAAGATGAACTCTGACTAGGTGGTGTGGCAATAGGTGATGGACTATGAGGTGATCTTGGACTATTATCATAAGCTGAAAGGCCAGGCCAAATATCACCAGATGTGGCAGATTTATTAAATTCATCAATAGACTCAGATGGATCATGTTCAAATGTATCCTTTGGTTCCTCCTGTGATTTGCTTTTCAAAGGACTCTCTTCTTGCGGTTCCCCTTCAGCTTTTTTGGTTTGTTTTTCCTGAGACCCTCGTCTTTTAGAGACAGGAGATTTGCTATATGGGGATGAAGAACGAGACGATGATGATCTTGGAGACCTAGAGGATCTGTATGACCGGCGAGATCTGCTTCGGGATCTTTGAGAAGAAACGGATCTTCGTTTTGGACTCCTGGAACGTGACCGACCTCGTCTAGGACTCCTAGAATGCCTTCTATTCCAAACAGGTCTATAGCCACCTCGATGGTATCTACCTCCTCCTCCTTGGTAATACCCTCTACCCCTTCCTCTGTACCCATAAGGCCGTCTCATTCCTCTATTATTCCTGTAATCTCGACGATAATCTCTAGAATAAATACGATCTCTACTACGAGACCTTGAATATGTCCTGGAACGGGACCTAGAACTAAAAATGAAATAAGTATCAATTTAAGAAAAATAAAGTACTTCATTCTAACATTTTAGATACATTGGGCTGAATAAAACATATATACAAGGTAAAAATATATACTTAAAAACTTCATTTGTATGAAAGTTTGTTTACTGTTTCTGGTATGTTTAAAGCTTGTGTCTATAACAGGCCTCGGGAAAGTAGGCACAGGAAATAGAAGGGTACAAATATATTCAGCAGAAGATTATTAACATATCTAGGCTGACACTTAAAGTCACAGTGTAAGAGAAATTTAAATGGCACAATGAATTGCTAATAGTGAAAATGGAATTATATACAGTGAAATGCCACTGATATTAAGCAAAGCTGATCATATAAAACACAGAAAAATTACAAACTAGTATTAAGTCTCAATAGGTTCCTCCTTTCTATGATATGAATATTATTACAATTCTCAATTTCAACTCTAAATGTAGATAACTAATCCAATCCTTGGAGTTTTACTGAGAATGAAATATATTTAATGGAGTTAGCACGACATATGTATGCACCAGATTATTTGCATCTATTTTGCTAGTAAAAACACCAGAAACACATTAATTCACCTGTATCTCTTCTTTCTAGAATGTGATCTTGATCTTGATCTAGAACTCGATTGTGATCTAGACTTTGATCTTGAAGAATGTGATCTAGAATTGGAGCGGCCCATTTCTTTTCTCCTAATCAAATGAAGTGGAAATAGGTTGAATCAATACAAATAAAAGTACTTGGATATTTCCTGATGCCAGCTGGATTTTTTACAATCATTACTCTTTTCAAATGAATACTTAACTTATAAAACAGGCCTATTATCCCCTAAATAAGTTTTCACTTGCATAACAAATACTATAAACTCAAGATAAAACAAAGTATTTCTATGAACTAAATACTTATGTGCCTCAATCCAAAGGCACCAACTATAGAAATCAGAAAGAGCAGTCAACAACTGTGTTATGTGTTTTTCCATACCCAATACAAAAGGCCGCCTACCTTACCTGTAAAAAATATAAAATTACATGAGTATTGCAGAAAAGAAACCTAAAAACAGACCATACAAATGTTACAATATTCACTAGAGAGATGGCTTGGTAGTTAAGAACACTGTCAGAGATAGGGGCCCAGCACTAAGTGGGGGTGGACACGGGGTCCCACCCCTAACCAAGAAGTCATCTGCAACTGAGACCACCAAAGAGTTTCAATTATTACAGTGTGTATGTATATTAACCCCACTTCAGGGCATGCCCTACGCCCAGAGAATATTTGACCAACACAAAATAAGTTCAAAGGTATTTTCTATAGTCTGCAGTGTAGACTTTTTGTCTCATTTTGCTTTGTTTGGCTTTTTTTCTTGTCTTAATAGATTTTTGTATTCATTTTTGATTTGTGTTTTTGTGGGAGTGTTTTCTATTTCTTTTTTCTTGTTTTTTGAGAAAAAGGCCTAATGGTGGCGGCCCATGCCAGTAATCCCAGCACTTGAGAAGAAGAGGCAGGTAGATAGTCATCTTGTGAGTTCCAGGACAACTAGGAGTTACAAAGAAACCTTGTCTTGGAAAAAAAGAAAAGGAAAGTTGGGTACCAGAATCTAAATTTTCCTAAGCACTGATATAATCAAACTTCACTAGATACAGAAATCAGTGATGGTACTGATTTATAAGACGTGCTTTTCCTTAAAATACCACACACACACCCCATATATATATATATGGTGTGTACATACTTTGGTATGTACATGCAATGATTTACCACATATATACACATAAACATACACATACCATACAGATGTATATGGTGTGTATGTTTATGTATATATATGTGCGTGTGGTAAATCTTTACATGTACATACCAAAGTCATTTTTATTTTCAGTGATTCAGAACACACACACACGAATATATGTGTGTGTGTGTGTGTGTGTATATTAGTCTTAGCCTTTTAAACTTATTTTTTGCCATATAAGTTAAACCCTAAACAACAGACATTATTATGATCACTAAGCCGCAGACAGTTAAACTTCCACATACAACCAACCTCTGACTATTTCAAAACTTAAATACTAATAGCTTACTGTTGACTAAAAGCCTTAATATTTTAACAGAATTGACACACTATATAGTCATGTTATATGCTGCAAAAAAAAATACAAGAGAAAATTTATTGAAGAAAATGCTCACATGAGGAAAGACATGTGGCAACTCACTACATTTGAGTAGCACATGACAGCAACAGGAAGTAGTTAAAAAAATCATAGTATGTACTAAGGTTAATGAAGTCACTATTTAATGCTGCACCTTTGTATTTGTGTGTATGTTTTTGAGTCAGGGTTTCTGTGTAGCCCAGGCTGTCCTGGAACTCACTTGTAGACCAGGCTAGCCTCGAATTCAGTGATCAGCCTGTTTCTGCCTACCAAGTGCTGGGCTTTACAGACGTGTACCACCACCACCTGGCTGTATTTGTTTATATTTTTCACTTTTTTACAAGCAAATGAACCCATGCAATGAGTTCATAAATAGAGAGAGAGACACAGAGACAGACAGAGACAGAGAGAGCGCGAGCTCTGTAGTGGAATACTTGCTTAGCAAGCATTAGGTCCTAGATTCAAGCCTTCGAGTAAAATAAAAATAAACAGTGCCAGGCATGGCGGTGCACACCTTTAATCCCAGCACTTGGGAGGCAGAGATAGGAGGATCTCATTGAGTTCAAAGTCAGCCTGGTCTACAGAGCTAGTTCCAGGACAGGCTCCAAAGCTACACAGAGAAACCCTGTCTTTGGGAGAGGGGGGCTGGAACGACAGGAGCATGTAACTGTTTCGCATACAGGGGTTGTTTCCCCGGCAAAAGAGGGGGCGGAGCAAACTGAAAATGAAGTTCATTTACTTAAACTTTTGTTTTATGTGTATGATTTGCCTTCATATACAGACATATTCATACCTGGTACCCACTGAGACCGGAAGGTGCCAGGTCTTCCAAAACTAGAGTTACAGGTAGTTGTGAGGTACCATGTGGGGTACTGCAAATTGAACCCATATTCTCTAGAATTACTTTTAAACGTTGAGCCATCTCTCCAGCCCAAATTTATTTTTAGTAGGGGTATATGTGCGTAGATGCAAAAATGCCACCATCTACATGGGAAAATTAAACAACTTTATGAAGTTTATGCAGAGTTGGTTCGCTTCTTCCTCCATTCAGTCCGTTAAATCGAGGTTGTCAAGCTTGCATAGCAAGTGCTTTTACTGCTAAGCCACCTCACCAATCTCAATTCAATGTGAGTCAAGGGCCAACTGTATAAACTTTCCAAATTTCTAAGTTATTAGCAAAAATAATCATGTCCATAAAACTCAATTTACTAATGTTGTAAGTATTTAATTCTTATATATTTAAATCTTAACTCTCATTAAATAATTTTTTAGGGCACTTACTTATTTAGAGTTTGCTGTTATTATAATATAGTACTACTAGAGCACATTACAGAAGATACCAAGTTAAGCCAAATATGATGGCACAGACCTTTAACCCAAAACTTGGGAGGCAAAGGGAGGTGGATGCCTGTGAGTTCAAGGCTAGCCTGGTCTACATAATGAGTTGTAGGCCAGCTAGGTTTATACGAGAGACCCTGTCTCAAAAACCAAAAAATAAAAAAATAAAAAAACTAGAAAGGTTTTGAGCTGACATGTACTGGGCATCCATCAGGGCTACAGAACAAGAGTGTGTGTAAGCACCATACCCAGGGGAGTGGTGCTTTTTGTTTTTGCGTGGCATTTTGTGCCCTGAGTTTTAGAAAACACGTTTATAGATGTGGAAAAAGCTATCATTAGCATTTCAATTTTTTACACCCCCCCCCCCAAAAAAAAGAAAAAAGACTTTTCCAGGCAACTCTATTTGGTAGTACTAGGGGCCAGATCTAGGGTCTTGTCATATTAGGCAAGCACCCTACTTCTTTAGCTATCTCTCCAAGGCCAGTTTACAACACTCTTATTAATCACTTCTGATGCAGACTGGCAGCTAATTTTCTCAACTAAGTCAAAAGTAAAACCTTCAGAACATGAATGTCATTTACCTTGGGCTCTATGCAGGATCCAGAAGTCAGTGATGTCTTTAAGATACTGCCAAGATTCTTCCTGCAGAGAATGTTAAGGGAAATTAAACTCACAATTCAAATTCCAAGCAAAGATTTTTTTTAAGGAGTCTGAGTTTATGGTAAACTAGAAATGCACTGCTTATAATACATATATTAGGAATAGCAACAAATTATGTAGCCCAAACCTCCACTTTAGCCTCTCAAGTACTAAGATTACAGACGTGCACCTTGCCTAAGGAAATAGTAAACTTTCATCATAACAATTTAATTAAGATGACCATGATGGGAAATAATCCTAGCACTTGCAAGGCTGAGCAGGAGGATGATGATTCTGAGGTTAGCCTGAGCTTTGGAGCAATAGCCTACATTAGATAAGTGACAAAGAGGCCAGAGAATACGGCTCATTAGTTAAGAGCACTGGCTGCTGTTCCAGACGACTATCCAATTCCCAGAACCTCCGTGGCAGTTCACAACCATCTGTAACCACCCTCCTTCTGGTCTCCAAAAGCACCAAACACAAACCTGGTGCAGACCTACATGTGGACAAAACATAAAATAATTAAACCAACAACAATAACACCTATAATCCACAAATTAGGGCAAAATGGCAATCGAATCAGTTTCACTTCATTCTCAGTTATTCAGCTGAGTTCCAAGCTCCTAGGCTACATGAGATCCCACATATCTGTCAAAAACAAAACAAAACTTTCTAGACACAATGCAGCAAAGTATCATGTAACTGATACCTGATTTCTAATTGTAGCCACCTGACCTCTAGGGAACAAATGTC
Source organism: Microtus oregoni (assembly GCF_018167655.1). Classification (NCBI taxonomy): domain Eukaryota; kingdom Metazoa; phylum Chordata; class Mammalia; order Rodentia; family Cricetidae; genus Microtus; species Microtus oregoni. The sequence continues at coordinate 2,733,431 of NW_024543065.1, read as the reverse complement.
ACTCCATCAGCAAATCTCAAAATCATCTTTGCATACAAAAACAACATAACATTTAAGTAGCCTGTAGTCGATACTCATAATGCTGTGTTTTCTAATACCTACAACAACATAAGGCTCTGCTCATTTTCTTTTTTCTTTCTTTTTTCTTTCTTTTTTTTTGCTTTTCAAGACAAGAGTTTCTCTGTGTAGCACTGGTTGTCCTGAAACTCACTTCGTAGGCCAGAATGACATTGAACTCACAGAGGTCCACCTGCCTCTGCATCCCGAATGCTGGGATTAATGGCATACACCACCACAGACCAGCTCTGCTCATTTTCCTAAAACATCCTATTATCTAAAACCGATTTTTAAAAATTCCTTCTAGCACAACCACAGTAACTTATGGCAAAAACAGTCTTTTAAAAGTATCAGATTAACTGTCTAAGAAACAGGCAGCAATGACACAAGTCTATAGGGAATTAATACGCCTAAGCTAATTGGCTATGTAAGTAAATTTAATGTTAATCAGTTATCAATATTGAAAAGGTTGCAACTTTGTGAATAATATTCAGAGACTAGTTTTATGCAAAGGTTCAAAACTACCAGAACAAAAACTGCTCAGTTTCTTTTTGTTTGTGTGGTGGGGGAAGGAGGGGGTGTTTGATTTTGGTTTTTGAAGGTGGATTTCTCTTTATAACCCTGGTCATCCTGGAACACTCTGTAGACCAGGCTGGTCTTGAACTCAGAGATCTGCCTGCCTCTGTCTGCCAAGTACTGGGATTAAAGGTACGTACCACTGCTACCCTCACCAGAACAGAAATTAAACTAAAGAATATATAACTGTCATTAAGAGGCCAGCATATAGATTTGAGACATATATACTAAAATAAAAATCCACGAATCTTACTATGCAATGATCGAATTTTAAAACGCTACTTTGGAAATATGAATAATACAATTAAATGTGTCAATCAATAGAAGCATCCCATTAATAGCCAATGCTCTTCCTGGGAAGATTTAGGGAAACTAAAAATCCAAGTGAGTTTTGACACAAAACTAAATATATTTCTAAAGTTTCTATAAATTTATTTTTTAAGTACTAAAAGCCCTAAGTAGATTTAAGAAAAAGTTAACTCTCTATATTGGTTTCTATGAAAACTTTATCCTGGTGCTAGGGTGATGTCAGAGTTTAAAGTCCTTGCTGGGCTAGAGAATTTAGATCCCAGCACCCATGTAGCTTGCACACCTGTCATCTGAGAGCTGGGAGGCAGACGGGAATCCCAGGAGATCACTATCAAGTCAGCCTAGAGAACTGGTGAACTCTAAGTCAGTGAGAGATCCTATTTAGAAAATAATACAAGATTAAGAACTGAAGGACACCCAATATCAACCTCAAATTCACACCCATGCATACAAGCATGCACAGCCATACTCATACTCGCATATACCACAAGTCTCTGTCCCCATCCTATCTCCACTCCCTCATCCTAGATTACAGGCCTGGATACTCAGGTATGTGCTAGGGATAGAAACTCAGGTTCCTGGTTTTCTGCAACAAGCACTATATCAAACTGAGCCATTCCACCAACCTCACTCTAACTCTGCTGGGAAACTAGAGGTTATGAAGAGAGTCATAATTATCTGATCTACATTTTAAGATAGCTGTTGTGTGAAGGAGAACACGTAGACAAATTGGACAGTTCAAAATTAAATAAAATAGTTATCTAGGCAAGGTGGTGGCAAGGGGGGAAAAGATACAAATATAGAATTTAGTGTCAAATTATACTTAACATTCGCATATTTGTTTGAGTGTAGAGTACACAGAATATAGAAGTAAGAAAAACTGATGGGAGACCCCCAAATTCTAACAGCTTGATTGATACTTAACATCTGGAAGGCAGGCATGTTGGAAGCAAAATCAAAAGATATGTTTGTGGTTCTTAGGATATAAAAAGTTTGACCCAGAATTTGACTGAATTCCAGACCTCAAAGCCTGTATTTTGTTCACTGCACTAACAAGTGCCTTTACAGGGCTAAAACTACTCAAGTATCAAATTTTAAAATGCCAACCTTCCCTTTACTCAACCAAAGTTGCCTATTAAAAGACTCCAATTGTAAACAGAGACTAAGTTGCCTCATGTATCTTTATCTAATTCACCACAGAAAAAAAGCCAGCTATGTTTCGTCTTTAAATTTAAAATCATGCCTGTTGGTGGTGGCAGCACACACTCATCCCAGCACTTGGGAGGCAGAGACAGGCAGAATTTGAAGAAAGATTGGTCTCCTGAATGAATTAGGACAGTCGGGGCTACAGAGAGAACCCTGTCTCCAGAGGAAAAAAAAAATTAGCTTAACTAACTTAAATCCATAAATATCTTAGAACCCTTTTTTTTAATGTATAAGATTAACCTGAAAACAGGTGATTAGAGAAAATGTTCATCAAGTTGGTGACACAAGCTTGGAATCACAGCACTTGGGAGACACGAAGGACAAACGTGAGAGCCAGCCAGGACTATCTCAAAATAAATGAGACAGACAGACAATCAACCTAGGCACAGTTACCACAATCTGTAAACCCAGTCTTTTGTCCTAGCACTCAGGAGGCACGGACAAGAGCATCTCAGCAAGTCCAAAGTCAGCTTAGCCTATAAGGCAAATTCTAAGTTAATCAGGGCTATTCAATTTGACCTGTCTCAAAACAAAATTAAAAAAAAAAAATCTAAGATAAAGCTACTCAAAAGTAGATTGTCTTATGATTTCAATCTTTTGTTTTTATTTTTTGAGACATGGTTTATGTAGCCTTGGCTGTCCTGGAACTTTCTGTATACCAAGCTGGTCTCAATTCACAGAAGTCCCCTACCTCTGCCGAGTGCTGGGACTAAAGGTGTAGACCACCACTGCCTGGCTGATTTCAAACACATTTAAGCTAAAAGTCTTTATTTAGTATACTGGGACCCATCTTTTAAAATCTGAAAAATACACTTTAATATATATGTTTATTAGGCTCAAATGTAGGCTCTTCATTAAATGACAACGCAAATAAATAAAATAAGGTATTTACAAGTTTACAGCTAAATAATAAATAGTAAAAGCTAAGCTGACTGGCATATGGTGTGTGCTCAGGTATTAACTATAACTACTGGTTAGCCTTGTTTGTTACATACACGTTTCCCACAGGCTATCCATAAATTTACTTCAAACAACTCATCTATTTAAGAGCACTCCTAACTCCTTTAGGGCTTTTAGAAAGTCCTAAAACATTAAACATATGTAAGTTAGTACTATTATTTATGAAGTTCATGGTCAGATTGATTTTCAATCTTGAGGACTCACAAATATTAAATGCTTATGACCCAGGGGTAATACTCATTAGTATTTAAGAATGTTTAAGAAACAAGATACCAATAATGCATAAACCCATATCCTCCAACTACAACCACTTACAATTACTACCCAGAGATACACTGGTCTTGATTCTCTTAACAAGTCAAGAAAATTATAGGGCAGATTTCAGCTAGTGGAGTATTCAACTAATGATATCAAGTGCAGGTCCTGGGAATTCCCAATTCAACCATCTATTCACAACTGAGTAAGACTTTCTTCACTGCTGTTACATCACAGATAATCTAGCCCATCTTATGTTGCTCCCAACCTAAGTTGCTCAATAAACTCAACTAGATGCAAGCCTATCACTAAGCAGTACTTCTACCAAATTGGCTGTCAAGTCCTAAAACTACTGTTTACTAAGTCAAAGTCAGCTCTAGGGATGGGGGTGTGCTGATCGACAGTGTTTCCCAGCATGTACAAAGTCAGGAGTTTTGAGTCCCAGCACCATAAATGAGTATGGTTCGAGACTGTTTTACCAACACAGGATATTTCAGCTGACTACTATGAACTGCTTAGGGACATACTTCCTATCACGATACATGAATCTGGTTAGGATCACATAAAAAAGCAAAGAAACTGGTAAGTCTTTTCTATATAAAGGTTCTTAATTGCCTAACAATACCCCAACTATTTCCATTTGAGCTACCTACAATGCAAATTCAGTGAGGACAAAAAACTTTGTTCTGCGTTTTTCTTTAATATAAAACAAATACCTGAAGCAACAGGCTGTAAGTCTGAAGTGAATAATGGTTTTCATCAGTTTTAGGTGCATTTGCTTTCAATTTCTATTCTTCTCCAGTTCTAATACAAAATAAAAATTACATTGAAAGTACTGATTGCTGATTTTTTTTTTTCAAGGAAGTGTTTCTCTGTAACAGTCCTGGCTGTCCTGGAACTCGCTTTGTAAACCAGGCTGGCCTCGAACTCACAAAGATCCCACCTGCTTTAGTCCCAAGTGCAGGACTAAAGGCGTGTGCCACCACCGCGGGGCCCTGATCCCTGACTTTGACCAGATAAACCTAAAGTATGTTGGGCATGGTGTTGTATGTCTATAACCCAAACATAAATACATGGAGAACCTGTAGCTCGAAGGCACTTGGCCTCATGAGACCAGTTTGGGACACATACATCCAATACTCTGCACATTCTCCAAGCCAAGAAAAGAAAATCTTAAAACTCAGCAGGGACCCGAAGTAGTGACGCAAAACTGTTAAGCGCCACTCCCGAAGCTATGGCAGGAGATTAGCCGTGAGTTCGAGGTCAGCATTGGGCGTTGGAGTTATAATCTTAATGTATCCTCCTCACCCATTTACCCAATCACCACCGCCAATGTCCTGAGTAAATTTCTAGGGAGTGGCAACTCTTACCGAAAAGGCACGTCAGTGCTTGTATTACTGGAGAAAGGGTTCTTCTTAGACGAACCCGTTGGGACACGAATCTAACGCAAGCAAACAGCAACTAGGTACCGACAGCTATAGTCAAAAGCCAACGGTTGTCCCAAACAGAGTAAGTTGCTAGGAAACCAAAACGATTCAGACTGGGGGAAAAAAACTTTCCCGCCAACACCCAGGTGCTGAGCGGTCGGTTACAAACACCACATCCCAACCCTCGATCTGATCACTTAAGCCGGGCCTAAACTGACACGTACCCTCGAGGCGAGGGAGGCGGCTTTAACCGCAACGCAGAAAGTGGTTGATCCGCTCGCCTAACTTTGTCACAGGTCACCGTTATTTTATCCAAGACCCACAAGTCAGGCCCGGAAGGAAAGACAACTCCCCCACGCCCCGCCCCGGCCAACGACAAGCCGGCCACGGAGCCAGCACACGCGGCCGCGTTGCCGTAGGCAGGGAAAGAAAGGAAAAAAGCGCGCCTGCGCAGAACCCCAGGTCGGGCGCGCGCAGGAGGCCCCGCCGACCGGGGGGGGGGGGGGGGCGGGGGGGGCTGGAGAGGCGTTTGCGCACGCGCACGGGAAGGCCGCACGGTCCCCCGGCCCCGAGCCAGGTTCGCAGCAGCCCTGCCCGCTGTCCGCCCGGCTCCCCACCCCCCACCCCTATGGCCCGTGGCGCCCTAAGAGGCTCAGGAACTGAGGATGAACAGCACGAATAACGGCACAGGGTCACTCCCGGGTTCTTCTCGCCGCCGATCCGTCACTACGCACGAAAGTCAACAAACCCCAACCGTCCCGTCTCCACGGCCCTTCCGAGTCACTGGAATGAGGAGCAGGGCCTACCTGACAACGCCGGAGCAGGGTTTTCAGGACTTGTCTCCGCTGGAACTACACAGCGGCCATCTCCCGACTCCAGAAGGAGAGGAAAACCATAGAGGTAGCCTCGACGCGCGAGCTCGGCTCCGTCACTTCCGATCCGGGGCGTGGCCTTCAGAGCCGCTAAATACGCGGGCCGGCCCCTCCCACCCGGCCGCCCAGACGCGGCTCGAGACCCGCCGCGGAGACGTCGCCCTAGGCTTTCTGGGAAGTCGCGTGGCCGATCTCGCGCGAAGACTCGTCGGGTTCGCCTGGCGGCGGGTAGCGCCCGTCTGCGCCTGGGCTGCGGCCGACGGGAGCGGGAAGCGCCGGTCACTCGGCCTGGTGGTGAGGGACCCCTAGAGCAGTGAGCTGGCCCGGGTCATTCCGACGAAAAGACCGGAAAGCCGACGCAGCCCCGTCCGCAGACACAGTCTGCACCCGTCCGGAAGCGCCGCGTTTCTCAGCCTGTTAAAGGGCTAAACGCACTTAGTTAAACCCGGACGGCTTCGGCTATCTCCGGAATTGCTTCGTGTTAGCTCGGCGTCCGGCCGGGTCGGGAGACCTGCTAATGCCGGCTGGGTGATTGCGTCACGGGATGGATCCTAATTTGGCAGACGCGACAACCTGACCCCCGGGTCTTTCTCGTGGTTGACATGAGCCTAGCAGCTAAGGACGCGAAGCTTTCAGTCCGGGCCGACCCGGAAACCACACACCATAACTCGACCAGAATCATGAATCAGATTATAAATAAACAAAAGCGGGATAATTGGAAACAAGTTGCAAAAAAAAAAAAAAAGGACTTTTAACGCGTGTACTTGCTCTTCTTTTCAAATCTGAACTCCGTGAGGGGACTAACACCGTTATTACTTTGATGTTTTAGGACGACGTTAGATTCCTTGAAGGATTTCCAAGTTGTAATTAGCAGCCTGTCATTTAAACTCATCATTAGAGTTTGGTTCTGATATTTAACTCTGCTCTGGGTAGTCTGTGCTCACAATCCGAATTGCCAGCTAAAAGTGGAAGTGCCTGCCTTTCCTGGAACGAATCCTGGTTTTGATGGGGTTTTAATTGGGCAATCTGCTTTCCGTCTAGCTCTCTCTCACTCAGGCGGTGAGAGCTGCCATCCTGGTGGATGCTCGACTCTGATAGGAACAAAGCATTTAGTAAGCAGGAGCTCAGAAAACATTTGTCAAGTAGGTTAACGGTATTTAAATGAAACAAAAGCCCTAACCGTTGACAGCACAACTTTCCTATTTTATATTAATGTGACAGTGAATGTTAATAGCTCTTGATGTATTCAAAACACCAAAATCTGATCGCATTGCAGCTATATAATGCAATTCCATTATAAATATGTCAAAAAGTCATCTTTTCGTCTCAGGCAATATAATGTTTTGTTTTTGTTTTTATTTGGAGTGGAGTGGGTGAACACAGAGACTGCCTGGTACAAGCGACACCATCGCCTTACCACAGACACTTTCCAACCCTAAGTTTGAGTTTAAATAAAAAGGCAGTTTACTACCAAAGAATGAAGACATTGGAACAAATAAATGGACTGAGGCCCTGTACAGGGCTCAGCATGCAAAGGAACTTGCTGCCAATCTTGACATAACTTGAGTTCAATCCCTGGGACCCACATGGTAGAAATGTAACAGAGACCCCAGCCCTTAGTAGGACCCCAGCCCTTAGCACCACTGATTGCTGTAGTGGAAGTTCCATTTAGACTGTAAAACTCAGCATGTAGATAGCATCACCTGCCAAAACTAAAAGGAAGGCCTCATCCGTCAAAGTCTATACATAATTCTGGGAAAGTCTCTAAATGTACTGACCTTGTTTTTTGGCCTCTGTGGTTCCACTTCCAGCTAACTGTTCTTGTTAACCCAAGACATGATTTGGGGGCTTAAAAGCTCACCCCGAGAAATGCTTGTGGCTACACTGGGATCCTGAACACCCAGTACAGCTAATGAATGACTCTATGTTGCCTTAAACCCATGTCTGAGCAGTCTTCTCTGCCGGATAACTCACTATAGAAGGCGAGAACAGATTCCTTAATGTCCTTTGAACTACACAGGGTGCTGTAGCACATACCACACCATCAGTGTTGTTGATCTTGGCCATTCTTAGAGGTGTAAGATAGAATCTCAGAGTTGTTTTGATTTGCATTTTTCTGATGGCTAAGGATGGTGAGCATTTCCTTAAGTGTCTTTCAACCATTATAGATTCCTCTGTTAAGAGGTCTCTGAGCTGGGTAGTCGTGGTGCACGCCTTTAATCCCAGCACTAGGGAGGCAGAGGTAGGCAGGTCTCTGTGAGTTCAAGTCCAGCCTGGACTACAAGAGCTAGTTCCAGGACAGCCTCTAAAACTACAGAGAAACACTGTCTCAAAATAAATAAATAAACAAACAAATAAATAAAAGAGGTCTCTGTTTAGGTCTGTACCTCATTTTTTATTGGATTATTTTCTTTTGTATATTTTGAAGATCAGCCTTCTGTCCAATATGGTGTTGGTGAAGATCTTTTCCCATTCTGCAGGTTGACATTTTGTCTTGTTGAGACCGTGTCTTTTGCTTTATAGAAGCTTCTCAGTTTCAAGAGGTCCCATTTATTAATTGTTTCTATCAGTTGTAATCAGAGACAGTGCGTTCATTCCTGATCACCCAGACCCCGAAACTATATTAGTTACAATATTGTTTGGCAAATATCTCAGGTATATTTATAGCTAGCCCCTATATCTTAAATTAACCCATTTCTATCAGTCTATGTATCATCACAAGGCTATGACCTACTGGTAGGTCTCCTCCTCCTCCAGCAGCTACATGGTGTCTCTCCTTCGACAGCTACATGGCATCTCCCTGATACCACCTACTCTCTATATCTCTTCTAGCCTGGCTATATTCTGCCCTGCCATAGACCAAATTCATTAAGCAATAAGAGCAAAATATATATAGAAGGACATCCACATCATCTCTCCTTTTCTGTCTAATTAAAAAGGAAGGTTTTAACTTTAACATAATAAAATTAAAAATATAAAACAGTTATCAAGGAAGAATTATAGTTACAATATTTTGTCCGTTTATATTTGAAAAAATAAGGAAAATATCATCTATCCTATCTTTGTGAGTTTTAAGTTTTATATCTGATTTATCTTTTATCATATCTAAGGAAAATTATAACTATAAATATTTGTCTTCAACTCTTCAAAAACCCCAGAAGGATATAATATTACCTAAGTAAATAGGAAGAGCATTGTAAGCAACTTCCAAAGTTGTAGAATTGACAAAGACATCTTGCTGCCTGGACAATCATCCAAAGTTCTTCTGTACCGTTGGGGCATCCATCTTCAGCCCACAGGCCCATAGTATCGAGAAGACTTTTTCATGAAGCAGGAAATTTAAAGATCTGTTCTCCCTTGTACTGGCAAAGATCAGCAGTTGCTTTCTTCTATATCCTGCAGAATGTCTTGTTGCAGGAGCTCCTTCCACTACTTCAGCCAATAGCTGCTGAGATACCAGCCCATTGGGGTGTGTTCTCTCTCCCTTTAAAAAAGCAGCCACTTCCCTCTCCTCTCTCTCTGGTTTCCGGCTCTACTTCCGGCTACTAGGCTCCTTTCCTGATTGTGCAAAGGGCTGTTGTCTGGGACGGTGATCTGTAAATTTTCCCCTTTGAATAAATAACCATTCTATTAATCATAATTCCAAACTGGTGTGGGATTGTTTGTGACTTACACCTTCAATGTCTGTCAGTTTCTTCTGTGAAGCCGGAAACCTGAAGGACCATCCCATCTTTTGGAAAGTTTAGCAGTCATTTTCCTGTAGGTCCTGCATGTCCAGTTCATACAGCATACCATAGAGAAGTCCAGGAAAGAACAGTATCTTGCCCAAATAGCCAGTCTTGTCACATTGAAGGCAAATTCCATAACAATGTTCTTCAATGCCAATCAACCTCTCTGAAGTAATTGGTACTTCCAGAAGCAGTTAAGTCTCACTGTCAAGAAGGACCTAAGTTCTTAAAATATTTTAAATGCCATATTCCATAGGTCTTTGGAAGGTTTGAAGAAAACCTATCTATCTAAAATATGCCTCTAACATCTAGAAAAATCTAACATGACTATATAAGTTTGACTATTATAAATAATTATTAATCTGTAATTTTTAATTATACATTACATTTTTAATGATCCACACAAACATAATACCTTAAACAAGAGCCATATTCTATAGTCTTTGAAAGACATAAAGAATGCCTATCTAACTGAAATATATCTCTATATATCTAGAAAATCTAACTAATATGGCTACAAGCTTTACTATTATTGATGATTATCCATTAACAACCTATATTTCCTAAATATACATTACATTTTTAAATGAACTACACAATCACAATACCTCAATCAAAAGTAGAAACATATATACATATAACAAAATCAACCTTAACTTTATACCAATAAAGCAAAATTTATACCAATGTAAATTATTCATATCTATATTATATCCTCCTTTAAATATAAAAGAACAGTTATAAACAATATTTGGAAATATGGGCACTGTTATTTCTCTCCAAACTGCTTCATGCTGAATGGGGGCGCTGTTATTCAGGTCTTTCGTGGTATAACCTGTGTGCTAGATTCATCTCAGTCAGCAGTTGAGTGAAATAATTTTCTGAAGGTGTTCACAGCAACCTTGCAGGAGGCCGTGGTCCATCAAACCATATTGGGATAGAAGCAATCCACAGGGTCTCATCCTCTGTGAAAACAAGACCTTTTCCAAAGCATCATAACCTTAGATCCAAATTTTGAGGTCAAGGTATTTTCAAAATATCTATCTTGGATTAGTTCAGCAGCATTTATAAACAAATATCTTTTAGCAGCTGCTTCTCCTTCCTCACCATTCAAACAATTAAAAAGAGCATAATAGCATACAGTATCAAGATTCTCTGTGTATTTTCCATCTTTACCAGGCTTTACTTAACCTCTATTTATTTTATTTTACTTTTACTTTTTGAGACAAGTTCTCTGTAAATCTTTGTCCTGGAATAACTCTGTAGACCAGGCTGTCCTTGAACTCACAGAGATCCACCTGTCTCAGCCTCCCAGGCATTGGGATTAAAGGTGTGTCCTGCCACACCTTGAAGTCACAGAGGTCAATCTACCTCTGCCTCCCAAGTGTTGGGATTAAAGGTGTGTACCACCACACCCAACTACTCTCTTTCTTTCTTTTTTGTTTTTTGCTTTAAGAACTTTAACTTTTAGCCTGCATATATTCTCAACACACTGTAAATTATTTAGAGGCTTTCTTTGTTTTTGAGTCTCTCTTTACTGTATATCTCTCTTTTTCTGACCACATGAGTCTTTATGGAGAGGATTAAAGCCATGGCTTTGATGGCTGGATCCAGCCCATTCCTTAGCTTTCCAGCCTCATGGCGGAGGTACCAGCTGTAGCCATTTTTATTGCCACAACTCTATGGCGTTTTAAGGTCCCTGCCAGCAAGCAAGCTGCAACATTCTGCTCACAGACCACACTCAGTCGGACTGCCTGCCTGAAAGAGTCAGAGTTTGCCCTGGCAGGAAGGCCCAAAAAGCTGGCATTTTAAAAATGGCACAGCTTTTTTCCTGCTATGGCTGAAAACCGAAAAGCATGTGTTCAGCTTTTCATCAACACTATTTAAGTGGCAGGACCTCTTGAAAGAGCTGCAAGGTTTTGCAGCTAAAGCTGAGTCAGGAAGCCTCTCTTAGATGAGAGCACTTGTTTGCCTCTAGCAAGCAGAGCAGACCCAAGAAATTGCTTCTACCAATAAAACCTGCTTTACTCTTCTTTCCCAAGCTTTCTCAGGCTTTCCGTGGATTCAGTTATCCACGTCTGGGCGCCATTTGTAGTGATGAGCTGTGGTCCGCTTCCTGCCGCCCAGGTACCGGCCACTGGCTAGCTTTACCCAAAATAATTACACGGAAACTGTATTCTTTTTTTTTGTTTTTCGAGACAGGGTTTCTCTGTAGCTTTGGTGCCTGTCCCAGAATTAGCTCTTGTAGACCAGGCTGGCCTCGAACTCACAGAGATCCGCCTGCCCCTGCCTCCCAAGTGCTGGGATTAAAGGTGTGCGCCACCACTGCCCGGCTGGAAACTGTATTCTTTTAAACACTGTGTGGCCCATTAGTTTTAGCCTCTTATTGGCTAATTCTTATATCTTGCTTTAACCCATATTTTGTAATCTGTGTAGCATCACGAAGTGGTGGCTTACCGGGAAAGATTCAGCATGTCTGACCTGGTGGCTGGCTCCATGGCGTCTGACCAACTATGCTTTCTTTCTCCCAGCATTCTGTTATGTCTACTCCACCTATCTAAATCCTGTCCTATCAAAAAGACAAGGCAGTTTCTTTCTTTTTTTAAAATATTTATTTATGTATTATGTATACAATATTCTGTCTTGTGTGTATGCCTGAAGGCCAGAAGAGGGCACCAGACCCCATTACAGATGGTTGTGAGCCACCATGTGGTTGCTGGGAATTGAACTCAGGACCTTTGGAAGAGCAGGCAACGCTCTTAACCTCTGAGCCATCTCTCCAGCCCCTCAAGGCAGTTTCTTTATTAACCAATGAGAGTAACACATAGACAGATGACCCTCCTCCAACAGTTATTATTGTATATAATTTTGTATTAGGCTGAGAACTCTCCTATTTAAACAAAAGGGGGAGATGCTGTAGGAAATCATATAGCCAATAGCCTTTAAGTTACCTACCCATTGAGGCGTGCCCTCTTATACAATTTATGCTGATGTAAAGCATATGTTTGGCCTCTTTTTCTGGCTGCAGCATTTGGTTTCTGTTCTTAGTTCCAGCAGAGGATTCTGATTTTGAGTCTACCCCTAAATAAATAACCGTCTATTATTCTCAATTCTGAGCTAGTATGGGATTTCTTTTTTTTTAATTTTATTGATATTTATTGAGCTCTACATTTTTTTCTGCTCCCCTCCTTGCCTTTCCCCTCCCCACTTCAATCCTCCCCCAAGGTTCCCATGCTCCCAATTTACTCAGGAGATCTTGTATTTTTCTACTTTCTACCTCCCATGTAGATTAGATCTATGTAAATCTCTCTTAGTGTCCATATTGTTGTCTAAGTTCTCTGGGATTGTGATTTGTAGGCTGACTTTCTTTGCTTTATGTTCAAAAACCACCTATGAGTGAGTACATGTGATAATTGTCTTCCTGTGTGTGGGTTACCTCACTCAAAATAATGTTTTCTAGTTCCATCCATTTTCCTGCAAGATGTCGTTATTTTTTTTCTGCTGTGTAGTACTCCATTGTGTAAATGTACCACATTTTTCTTATCCATTCTTCAATCAAAGGGCATTTAGGTTGTTTCCATGTTCTGGCTATGACAAACAAAGCTGCTATGAACATAGTTGAGCACATGTCCTTGTGGTACAATTGAGCATCCTTTGGATATTTACCCAAAAGTGGTATTATTGCGTCTTGAGGAAGGTCGTTTCCTAATTTTCTGAGAAATTGTCACACTGACATCCAAAGGGGTTGTACCAGCTTGCATTCCCACCAGCAATGCAGAAGTGTTCCCTTTACCCTACAACCTCTCTCCAGCATAAGTTGTCATCAGTGTTTTTGATCTTGGCCATTCTTACAGGTGTAAAATGGAATCTCAGTTGTTTTAATTTGCATTTCGCTGATGACTAAGGATGTTGAATATTTCCTTAAGTGTCTTTTGGCCATTTTAGATTCCTCCGTTGAGAGTTCTTTGTTTAGGTCTGTACTCCATTTTTTTATTGGATTATGTGATCTTTTGGTGTCCAATTTTTTGAGTTCTTTGTATAATTTGGAGATCAGATCTCTGTCTGATGTAGAGTTAGTGAAGATCTTTTCCCATTCTGTTCTCTTTTTTTAATGATATTTATTATGTACAGTGTTCTGCCTGTATGCGTACCCACACCCCAGAAGAAGACACCAGATTTCTTTTTTTTTTTTTTGGTTTTTCGAGACAGGGTTTCTCTGTGGTTTTGGAGCCTGTCCTGGAACTAGCTCTTGTAGACCAGGCTGGTCTCGAACTCACAGAGATCCGCCTGCCTCTGCCTCCCGAGTGCTGGGATTAAAGGCGTGCGCCACCACCGCCCGGCTGACACCAGATTTCATTATAGATGATAGTGAACCATCATGTGGTTGCTGGGAATTGAATTCAGGACCTCTGGAAGAACAGTCAGTGTTCTTAATCACTGAGCCATCTCTCCAGCCCCTCTTTTCCCATTCTGTAGGCTGTCATTATGTCTTGTTGACTGTGTCCTTTGCTTTACAGAAGCTTTTCAGTTTCAGGAGGTCCCATTTATTAATTGTTTCTCTCAGTGTCTGTGCTGCTGGGATTATATTTAGGAAGTGGTCTCCTGTGCCAATGTATTCAAGTGTACTTCCCACTTTCTCTTCTATAAGGTTCACTGTGGTTGGTTTTACGTTGAGGTCTTTGATTTATTTGGACTTGAGTTTTGTGCATGATGATAGATATGGGTCTATTTTCATTTTTCTACATGTTGATATCCAGTTATGACAGCACCACTTGTTAAATATGCTTTCTTTGTTCCATTTGATATTTTTTGCTTCTTTAGCAAAGATCAAGTGTGTGAAGATGTGTGGATTGATATATGGGTCTTCTATTCAGTTCCATTCGTCCTCCTGCCTGTTCTTATGCCAGTGCCAGGCTGTTTTCAGTACTGTAGCTCTGTTGTAGAGTTTAAAGTCAGAGATTGTGATGCTTCCAGAAGTTCTTTTATTGCTCAGGATTGTTTTAGCTATCCTGGGATTTTTTGCTTTTCCAAATGAAGTTGAATATCGTTCTTTCGAGGTCTTTGAAGAATTTTGTGGGTATTTTGATGGGCAGGGATTTCTTTTAAGTGTCCTTCTTCACATAATTCCCTCTGTTTGTGTTTTCTTTATTGTCTCTATTTCAGTTTTCAAGTCTTGAATCATTTTTTTCACCTGATTGATCGCTTTTTTCCTGGTTTTATTTAAGGGATTTGTTGATTTCTTCCAAGTTTTTCTTTGTCTTTTTCTCCATTTATTTAAGAAAAATTTTCATTTCCTCTTTAAGGGCCTCAAACATTCTTCTAAAGTTATTTTTTAGGTCATTTTCTTCTGCTTTATCTGTATTGGGATGTTCAAGACTTGCTGTTTTAGAGCCACTAGTTTTCATTGGCACTGTGTGATGTTCTTTGTGATGTTGAGTGTGTTTTTACCTTGTCTACGCATCTTTTCCTCTGATTGGTGTAGTTAGGGCCGTGTCTCTGGTGATCCCTCTTCCAGGTGTCAATGGATTCAAGGCTCAGATAGTTGCTTCTCTTGATGGAGTCTGGGCCACGATTCTAGTCACCCCAGAGGTCACTCGTCGTTCCAGGAGGTCACTCGCAGGGCTGCTGGAGGTCGCTCTGCAATCCCAGAGATCATTTGGGCCTGCTCCCACGGAGGTCACTTGCTTGGGCCTGCTCCCACAGTGGTCTCTGGCTCAGGCCTGGTTCTGTGGATGTGATTGGCTTGGGCCTGCTCCAAAGGAGGTTGCTGGCTCTAGACTGGTCCCATGGAGGTTGCTGGTTTGGGCCTGCTCCCATAGAAGTTGCTAGCTCCAATATTTACATATTCTAATATCAATACTATGATATCAAATATACACTTGCATGTGCACTTCACATATATCTTTCTCTAGCCACAGCATTTTTACACACACTTATAACAGAGGAAATATTAAATAAACTCGATCCCAAGAGTTGATTTTATATTAGACAACTTAGATCCTATATGTCAAATACTAGGTAACATAGATTCTAACATGTATATTTATATATTCTAATAACATGTGTATTTATATATCCTAACTTGTATATTTATTTAGTCAATCAATTTTCTATTTATTGGAACAATTCTTTTCGTTGTTGTTACTGTTTTTGAGACAGGATTTGTGTAGCTTTGGGGCCTCTAATGGGACTCTGTAGACAAGGCTAGCCTCAGACTCACAGAGTTCCTCCTGCCTCTGCCTCCCAAGTGCTGGGATTAAAGGTGTGTGCTACCACTGCTCGGTGGAATAATCTTAATGACCAATAAATTTATGAATTTAATGTTGTCTATGTGCTCCAGTTTTTTCTGGAATGTGCCATGTGTTCAGGGCTTGCTTCTGTGCTTGGCACTAATTGGTAGGCAGAGATAGGACTCTCAGAAGGAAATGCCTAGTAGGAGGAAGTCTGCTGCATTGATGGGGTCACTGGACTCCCCTCTTCCTGGCTGCCATGAGGTAAGTGTATCCTGGCACAGTGTGCATCTCTCATGATGTGGTGCTACAAGCCCACACCACCACCAAGTCAGCAGGGAGTGAAACTTTAGAAAGCCTGAGCAAAAAACCTCTCCTGTTTCTAAGGTGATTATCTCAGGCTATTGTCCGCCATGGAACTCGGCCTGACACACATCAATTAATGCTTAGTCTTATTAAGTGACTTCTGATGTCATTTTACTTACCAGTTTTTAATTATTAATAATCTCCTACTTCCTTTTCCGTCTATGGAATGAAGGCATAATATAGAATTACATCTTGTCTTTGTAGTGTTGTGACTTCTCAGCAATGGAAGCATTGGGCATGGTGTGTCTATAAGGGGTTACCTGAGCCGCTCATCACATATGGCTGCACAACTACCTGTGCTAGGACAGGAAAGCCAGCGCCTGATTCGGGTCACCGTGGTGGGGAGCACACGCATTTGCAGAAGAGTGTTTGTGAAATGAAAAGGTATGGTAAGATCTCAGGCCAGCATGCCCTATTTTTATACCAAACATCCCTGAGCATGGGGCGTACATTTTTATAATCTCAGTACTTGAGAGAAGGAGGCAAGCCTGGCGGTGGTGGCGCACGCCTTTCATCCCAGCACTCAGGAGGCAGAGGCAGGCTGATCTCTGTGAGTTCAAGGCCAGCCTGGTCTACAAGAGCTAGTTTCCAGGACAGGCCTCAAAGCTGCAAAGAAACCCTGTCTCGAAAAATGTGGGCCCATATTTCATATAAAATAATTTACAGGCAGGCTCACTGGCCACCAGGCAGCTGCAATTCTGCCAAACAAGCAAATGGCCACCTGACAAAAGCCAGGGTGTACGGCTCCTTCTCCTTTGTTAAAAATGTAGATCACCTGGGGAGAGGTGTTTTCCAAAGCTGGTGACGAAATTGCAGGTGTTTCCCTAGCCCTGCATCCCCCAGAAAGAGAATATTAATGACGATCCACCTTGGTTTATTTGGGGGATAAAAGGTGTTTTGGAGAATAAACGCAGGTAGATCTTCAGGATGGAGGAAGCCTGAGATGCCCTTCTGTGATGATGGTCTGAACTGTGTCTCGTTATTTCTTGCACCTCCGTACCGGTCCAGTTAAGGAAAAAATAGTTTCTATGTAGGGGCCTACGGGCTCTGACAGAAAAATCTAAATAAAATAAAATAGAGAGAGAGAGGAGGCAGGAGTATTGCCATGAACTCGAGACTGGCCTGCCCTAAATAACAAGTACTAGGTTAACCAATGATACAACAAACAAATCATGAGTTTGCTTCAATTTGTATTTGTTTTTTTTTAAAGATTCATTTATTTATTATGTATACAGTATTCTCAGTATTCTGTCTGCATGTATGCCTGCAGGCAAAAAGAGGGCACCAGATCTCACCACAGATGGTTGTGAGCCACTATGTGGTTGCTGGGAATTGAAATCAGGACCTTTTCAAGAGCAGGCAGTGCTCTTAACCACTGAGCCATCTCTCCAGCTCTGTTTTTCTTGATTCAATGTAAGTTAAAATGTAGAGATCTTCACAATTCGTAATTCCTTAGTAAATGTTATTTAAGGAAAAAAATCAATGACTCAAAACAAGCAAAGAAAAACTATATGAACCATGGAAATAAAAATAAAAATGAAAAATTCATCTTAAAAATCAGAAAATTAGTAACTCCTTCTATACCTTGAAAAAAATAAAAAACTGATGAACAAAAAAGGCATACATTTAGAAAAATTATTTTACTTAAATGACTTCTTAAAAGGGACTCTTAGCCAAAGAAATAATTGAAGAGGTTACTTTAAAATATTTGAAAGACATAGAAAAGGCTATTATTTACAGAAAAATGGGTGGAATTGAAGACCCCCATTTTAATTGAAGTAAACCTAACCCAGACAAATAGTGAATGTTTTCTATCATATGCAGAATCTAGATTTATGTGTAAATACACAAGACATGAAAATGAGAAGGTGAATGGTTTGGGAAGAGGCAAGGTGTAGGGATAAGTCCCGCCCCTTAGGGGATGTGTTCGCCTCGGGCTAATGTTTACCTATAAATTTGGCGAGTGTGCACTCACTTCTGCTTTCCTGGTCTCCTCGGGAATGGTGGTTCTGTAAGTCTATTTCTCCATTAAAGCTGTATATATTTTTTTACAATCTGTCTGCATTTGTTTTCGCTGTTACATTTTGGCGTCCAACGTTGGGCTTTTTTGCCCCCAACTCAAGTGCGTAGCCTGCTAGCTAACAAAACACGTTCCCAGGTGCTGTTTTTTTAGTTCGTGACTCGGGCCCCAGTGCCAAGTCCGAGACACACTCGGCCACACAGGCCCATTCTGCCCCGCCTGCAATTAACCCCTCTCTGCCTGCCTTGGCTAAGTTTGTAGCCGAACCCCACTGCCTGAATTAGCAGAAGCTCAAGTACTTGTGGTTTTGCAACAAAAGCCGCCACAGCAGCAGATTTGGTCTGATACAAAGTGACTTGGCCGGGCGGTGGAGGCGCACGCCTTTAATCCCAGCACTTGGGAAGCAGAGGCAGGTGGATCTCTGTGAGTTCGAGGCCAGCCTGATCTACAAGAGCTAGTTCCAGGACAGGCACCAAAAACACAGAGACCACCACTGGCAGGAACTGATCATTGCAGGTAAAAAAATTTTCTTTTATAAATAAAATATCTGAACACGTTACTATTCTAGAATTTAACAGTTTGGGGAGATTGGAACAAGAGTGGGTAGTGGACGGGTAATTAAGACCAAAGCACACGATATACAGGTGTGAGAGGTAATATAGTGAAACCCTTCTTTCTAAAGCGTATGCACTAAAAAAAATAATGGTTTTCGATAAAGTAGAAGGGAGACCATTTGGGGAGAGGAAACAAACCAGAGTGGTGAAAAGGGATAAGAAAAGATCATGAGGGCTGGAGAGGTGGCTCAGAGGTTAAGAGCACAGGCAGCTCTTCCAGAGGTTCTGAGTTCAATTCCCAGCAACCACACAGTGACTCACAGCCATCTGTAATGAGATATGGTGCCCTCTTCTGGCATGGAGGTGTACAGGCAGGAGGAACATTGTATACATAATAAATAAGTCTTTAAAAAAAGATGAAGAAAGAAAAGATCATGAGCCAGGCAGTGGTGGCGCATGTCTTTAATCCCAGCACTTATGAGGCAGAAGCATGCAGAGCTCTGTGAATTCGGCCAGCCTGTTCTACAGAGATGGTTCTAGGATAGCCAAGGCTACACAAAGAAACCCTGTCTTGGTTCAAAACAAAAGAAAACAAAAAAAAAAATCTCATGAGAAGTAGTATAGTCAAAGTATGCTACATACATGAAAGAAAATGTATGTCACAATGAAATACACTATTTTTACAACTAATGCGTACTTTTCAATTTGAGGGGAGGGCAGTTTGAGACAGGGTTTCTTTGTGTAGCCTTGGCTGTTTTGTTCTGTAAACTAGGCTGGTGACAAAACTCACAGAGATACAGGGATCCTCCTGCTTCTGCCTCCTGAGTACCGGGATTAAAGGCATGTGCCACCATGGCTCAACTTAATATACATATTTCTTAAAAGGCAGAGCTGAGGAGATGGCTCACTGGATGAGAGCACTTGCTGCAGAAGCTTGAGGACCTCAGTTCAAATCTCCAAGACCCACATAAAGAGTGGGACATGGTTGTGCACGCCCATAACCCCAGCACTCTAGGCGTCACAAATGGTTTGCTGGACTTGCTGGCTACCGGCCTACTTCCAGATTCAGTGAGACCAAGGCAGAGACTGACAGAGCAGAATACCCAGCATCCTCTTTTGCCCTCCCTCTGTGCAAGTGCAAACACATATTCATCATACCTCGTACATGCACAAAATATTTAAAAATTTTTAAGCCAAAGTATTTTTATTTAAAAGAATTAGGGCATACGGGACATGTGCCTGTGACCCTGGTACTTGGGAAGTTGAGGCAAGAGAATTAGGTTCACGGTCAGCCTCTCTGCGTGTCCAGAAATGGAAACAAAATACTAATGATACCTACATATACGCGAATGGTGTGCTAGCCAGGTCACAACACTGTTTTGACTGGTAAATATACCCATTTACCAGTGAATTAGAATTGTTAGCTCTTCTGTTGATGAGAAACATCTCTCAGGACTGAAGAGGGGATTAAAGAGCTAATTATAAATCCACGAGTTCTTAATCCTAGCACTCAGAAGACAGAGGCAGGAGGACCTCTGTGAATTAGAGGCCAGTCTGAGCTTCATAGTGAGTTAAGGGACAGCCAGAACTGCATAGTGAGACTTTGCCTCAAAAAAGAAAAAGGCAAATGTAGTGAGCCAGACAGGATCACCATTACAAGATGGCGCCAACATCCTGTCTTGTTGGAAATAAACAATTCCATATTTGGCTATGCCTTTGAGAGCTGCCGTGTCCCACGCTTCCCGCATGCGCGGTAGATGAGGATCCTTGAGCCTATCCCGATGCAGTCTGGTGTCAGCTGTTGGTGGCAGCCAATCACAGGGCGACTGGTGTGCCAATTCCCTATTTAAGCAGCTGCCTCAGTGCCCTTCACCCCTTTGCTTCATGCTCTCTCTGCCCTTCCCTTCCTGCCCCTTTCGTTTCCTGCTCCCCATCAATCAAGGGCACTCCAGTAAAGCGTGATCTAAGTGGAATCCTGGTATGGTGGTTGTTCTTTCTCGCCGGTGGAGAGGTTCGCCACAGGCAAACATAATAAAATTTCGTCTGTTACATTGACATCTGGCTACTCAATCTTTTAATTCCATGTTAGAAGAGTTACAAACTTGCCCTTTTTTTTGTAAAATGAGTGCAATGAGTCATTCATTTTTTTTTTTTTCGAGACAGGGTTTCTCCATAGCTTTTTTGGTTCCTGTCCTGGAACTAGCTCTTCTAGACCAGGCTGGCCTCGAACTCACAGTGATCCACCTGCCTCTGCCTCCCGAGTGCTGGGATTAAAGGCGTGTGCCACTACCGCCCGGCCGAGTCATTCATTTTTAAGACAGTTTCATGTTCTGCAGTCTGGCCTGGGGACTCACTGTGTAGCCAAGGAAAGCACTGCACTTTGGCTTCTTCTGACTTCGACTTCTGAGTGTTGGGATTGTAGTGATATTTTGTTTGTGATCTAATAAATAAAGCTTAGCTGAAGATCAGAGTGCAAAGCTAAGCCACTAGTTAGCCATAGAGACCAGGCAGTGGTGGCATATACCTTTAATCCCAGAATTCGGGAGACAGAGACAGACGGATCTCTATGAGTTCAAGGCACTCTTGGCTACACAAGATTGATCCAGTCTAAAAGAGAAACAGAGCCAGGCAGTGATGGTTCACACCTCTAATCCAAGCACTTGAGAGTCACACACCTTTCATCCAGCACTAGGGAGGTGGAGACAAGACAGACTATGGCTGGGTGGAGGCAGGAAGAGACAGGACCTGGGGCATTCAGTTTGAGGATTCTTAGAGACAGGATCACCCTTTTGGTCTGAGGTAGAGGTAAGAACTCGTGACTGGTTGCTCTGCTTCTCTGATCTTTCACCCCTAATAGCTGATTCCAAGTTTTTATTATTAAGACCAATTAGACTTCGTACTCCATGGGATTATAGACATTCCTGGCACACCTACTGGTACCACCTCTGGTACCCAGAGTTTGGTAGATGCTGGGCACCCACCCAGCCAACCAACTGAATTTATTGCTTCCTTCATACACAAAAGAAAGTGTACCTGTGCACTATCACTATTTCCAGGTGTGTGCAAACAACACAGTGTTTGTATCCGTTCTTATCCAGGAAGAGATCCTAGCAGTGGCACGTGAATTGCTGTGTTGTCCCCAAGATGAGATGCTCATTGTTGGAAAACAAGTCCATTCACATGCCTAAAATTTGTCCTGGAATAGGAGCTACAAAAATACTTAATTTTGGTCATTTCTGAGTTAGTTATAGGCATCCAGCTGGCAACCATGTGGTACATACACTGAAAAAAAAGAAGTCAAAATCACTGGAAGAACTTAATTCAGTTTCAAAATGTCTTTGGTATATATTAAGTCCAACTCATGACATGTTTCACAGTGCCAGCTATATAGATGGCATTTTGACATTTAAGTTAAAATTTTACTTTAAAATTTAAAGCCAGGCATGGTGACTCATGTCTTTGATTCCAGCACTAAGGATGCTGAGGCAGGAGGCCTTATGAGTTTAAGGCCAAACTGGGTTAGTATCAACACACATGCACACAAAGGACAAAAAAAAACCTGCTAATAAAGTCAAGATAATAGTAATAAGATAATAATCAATTGGAAAATATATACAGTATTGGTGAAGTCTAAGGTAACAAATAGACTAACAGGTATTATTACCCATATGCAATAGAACCATTCTCTCTCTCGGTCTAAGGGACTTGTATTAGTTTGATAAGTATTTTCCTAATGAGTGATCATCATGTAGTGATCTTGTGTCTCCTTACAGAGCCCATGAATAGAACTCAAAGTTTCAACTCCCAAAGTGTTCATGGATATATGATGCTGTCCATGTGATGTTGCCAGTGTATTTGTATTGGCGAAGTTACATCATTGATAATGTTGAACTGAAATTTGTGATATGACCTAATTATGATTCTAGGCAGAGATACACAGAAATATCAGCACTGTTAGAAGTAGAAGTCACACTCTTTTAGATGTAGTCCAGGCTGTCTCAAACTTGGTAAGTAGTTGAGGATGACCTTGAACTCTGGTCCACCTGTCTCTACCTCCAGAGTGCTAGAGCTACATTTTATGTGGTGTTGGGCTCAGAACCAAAGTTTCATGCATGATAGGGAAGCATTCTACCAACTGAGCCCCAACCCCAGCCCTGAAAGCACAGATGTTTAAAGAAATACATAATTACTATATTTACAGTTCTATCAAAGGATTACTTATAATGCCAAGTCTGGTAATGCACACATATAATTCCAGTGCTTAAGAGGCTGAGAAGGAAGAACATGAGTTCAATACCAGCCTAGGCTACATACTGAGGTCTTGTATCCAAAAGTAAAGGACATGTTACAGAAATGTGTCACTGGTCTGTTAGCCAATAGAGAGCAGTGTTTCCATCCAAGGGGCAGAGTTGTTATGGGGATGGGTGCAGCTGAATGAAAAAGGCAGAGCCAAGAGATGTGTGGGCCTTTTGGAAGAGAAGTGGTGGCAACGAAGCCGCTGGTAACCCAGTTTGGAATTTTTGTTCTGTACTGTGATAACTGTGTACGGATCTCGTTTATTAAAATATGGTAAAGTAATTACCCTGGGATTAAGAGTCCCATGCTCTACCAAGTAAATAGAAAAAAATAATCTTAAATTTGTATCAATCTATAAGAATCCATACCAACGTAAATTATTTAAAACTAATAATTGCTGTTTTAGTTTGAAAGTAGATTTAGTAATCTACCTTTTTATCCTATCATATCTACCCCCCTTTTTTTCCAAATGAGATCCCTGAATCTAATCTCTTTTGTTTAGCCCCTAGCTCTAAGAACGTGTAACTACCCCCGACACACGTGTGATGACATATATCCATAACCCTGAGAGAAGCCAAAACTCATCCACTCTGTCTGTTGGGAAATTGGGCGTTGTATTCTTTTTTTTTTTCTTTTTTCTTTTTGGTTTTTTGAGACAGGGTTTCTCTGTGGCTTTGGAGCCTGTCCTGGAACTAGTTCTGTAGACCAGGCTGGTCTCGAACTCACAGAGATCCGCCTGCCTCTGCCTCCCGAGTACTAGGATTAAAGGCGTGCGCCACCATCGCCCGGCGTCGGCGTCGTATTCTTTTTTTTTTTTTATTTTTTTTTATTTTTTAAATTTATTTATTTATTAAGGATTTCTGCCTCGTCCCCGCAACTGCTTCCCATTTCCCTCCCCCTCCCCCGATCAAGTCCCCCTCCCTCATCTGCTCGAAGAGCAATCAGGGTTCCCTGACCTGTGGGAAACTCAAGGACTGCCCACCTCTGTCCAGGTCTCGTAAGGTGAGCATCCAAACTGCCTAGGCTCCCACAAAGCCAGTACGTGCAGTAGGATCAAAAACCCACTGCAATTGTTCTTGAATTCTCAGTATTCCTCATTGTACGCTATGTTCAAAATTACTTTTTGCCGTCTGGGGGGCTGGGGGTGCAGCGGCATCTCTAGGGGGTCTTTGTAAAAGCCCAAACAGTGGTTAAGTCTCAGGAGATCTAGCTGTGTCATTCATTTGTCGCTAGGCTCTGAGTGATGGGAAAGTGTAGGGCTTGTCTGACATCCCGGCTGGAGTGGTGTGTGAGGGTGGCCTCCTCCACTGACCACTTTAGTTTTGTCCTGAGCAGTTGTAATCAAAGCCGAGATTTGGGTGATGTTTACCAGCTTAATGGCATTATCACAATCTAGGTAGAATCATCTGAGATGAGATGGAGACTCTCAATTTTCTTTTAACAACATGCTTGGGTTTAGAGAAGGAGGGAGCCACACTCCAACTCCAAAGCCAGTTTTAGTTTTTAATCGAGTCAGAACTACACGAGGACTACCTGTTTAACATGTGTAGAAACCATCAAAAAGAGACATTTTGAAAACCTTATAAAATTTTGTTCTATAGGAAGTATTTCATACCATTAGGCCAGACTATTCCTTTTCTTGGTAATTTTTTTTTCTGGATGGTTCTCCCTTCTTTTTTAGATGTTTATTTGTCCAAAGGTCTTTAAATTCCTCAAGATAGATGTTTTTATTTTCCTGGAAAGACAAAAACAGAACTGTAAACAGAGGCTGCTCGATCCTTTCCTGGCCGCCTTGACCCGAAAAATCACACAGAACCTATATTAATTCCAATATTGCTTGGACAATAGCTCAGTCTTCTTATTAACTAACTCTTACATCTTAAATTAACCCAATTATATTAATCTGTGTATCAGCATGAGGCCGTGGCTTACTGGTAAGGATCTGGCATCTGTCTCCTTTGGCAGCTACATGGCATCTCCTGACTCCACCTACTCTCTCTTTCTATCTCTGTACAGATTTCCCTCCTGGCTTTGCTCTGCTAAGGCATTGGCCAAAACAGATTTATTCATTAACTGATGGTAATAAAACATATTCACAGCATACAGAGGGGAATCCCACATCACAGAATCCTGCCCTGTCCCTGCCACAATGGACTCCTATCCCTCAGGAACCATGAGCCTTAGTCATGGTATTTTATCACAGCAACAGGAAAATAATTAATATACTCTGTTTTTGCAGTTCATTATAATTTTTTACAACAAAATAATTATGTTTTAAGGTATTATTCTGAGATGGGATCCATCAGTATCTCTCCTGTTTTAAAGAATCCATGGTGCAAGTAAGATTATGTATGGCTCCATTGTTGCTTTGTACTGCCTGCAAAAAGGAGAGAGAGCATAGACAGGCATATTGGCTTCTTCTGTCCAGAAGTGAGGCCTGTTTGATGAACTTGTCACACAGCCACACGGATGGAATTGGGGCATGGAGTTGCTGAGTAAAGTGTCATTTAAGCAGAGAGTACCCAAGCTAAAGGATTGCTCAAAGCAACGCAAATAAAATCCTAGCACGATTTTGTTTTGTTTTGTTTTGAGACAAGGTGTTGCAGGATATTTGATCACACTGTGAACCTCGAGATTGCATTATTTACTGGAAAAACCTGTTTCTAGTTGTAGTGTGGCTCAGCCCAAGCACATACCTTTAATCCAAGGACTTTCTGCTTGAATATTGTAAACAGGATTAAATAAAGTCAACCATTGGTCAAGGGGTGGAGCAAGCAACCAGTTAAGGGGAAGCCACCACAGAGAATGGGGCAAAGTAGGGGAGTCAGGGAGAGGGGGGGTACAAGGGAGAGACATCCTGTTGGGGGAGCTTTTGTTTCAAGACCACATAGGAGAAAGCTCTCCTTCTGGAACAACAGTGGAGGAGGAGGAAGTGGCTGGCTGCTTTCTCTGCCTCTCTGAGCTAGCAGGTTTTCACCCTTGCATCTGGCTCCTGAGTCTTTATTGATAAAATAGAATTTTAGAAACTTAGGTAAAAACAAGTCAGGGTTTCTCTATGTAGACCAAGCTGTCCTCAGATTTACAGAGATCCACCTGGTTCTGCCTACTGAGGGCTAGGATTAAAGGTGTAGGCCACTATACCAGCTATAATAGGATTTTTAAAGTCCATTTGGAAAACTCATACAGCCCATTGAACAAAGCGAAGGTTTTGTGATTTTCATTATAAGTAATAAGACATCTAGAGTCCGAAGACATGAAATCTAGAACCCAGAAAATAAAATCAGATATCTAATAATGATGTGTCTTCCTGATGAATACACCTTGTGAGATGAGGAGCAGAGAATCTTAACATTCTTGAAGTGACTCAGGGTAGCCTAGAGTCGTGGCATGAACACACTCAGGATCTGTGTGTTCAACAAGCACTTGCTGAAGTTTTTCTGTGTGACAGACACCGTGCTGCAGCTGTTGGGGAGTGAGACTGCCAAAATCAAGGCAAGATTACTGCGATGGGCTGAAGATTTGTGTCACTCCTGAGAGTCTACGAGGAAACCCCCAAGGTAATGTCATGATCGATGTTGGGGTAGTGCTTCAGGACAGTGGTTAGGTCTTGAGAATGGCATACTCATGAGTGGAACTCGAGCCTTTAGAAGAAAAATCCAGAGAGCTAAACCGGGCGATGGTGGCGCATGCCTTTAATCCCAGCACTCGGGAGGCAGAGGCAGGCGGATCTCTATGTGTTCGAGACCGGCCTGGTCTACAGATCTAGTTCCAGGACAGGCTCCAAAGCCACTGAGAAACCCTGTCTCGAAAAACAAAAAACAAAAAAACAAACAAAAAAAAAAATCCAGAGAGCTAGTGAGTTCCTTCCATCCAGGGTCACAAGAGAGTGGCAGTCTACACATCAGAAGGGGACCACACTAGAACCCTCATCTCAGACATCCAGGCTCCAGAGCTGGAGCAATGTGTATCTTCTAGTCATAAGCCATGCAGGCTCCTTTCTAGGAGCCCAAACAGACAAAGTCAACTTGCGTTCTCAGAGACTCAGGATGAGAGGACTGGGTTAGTTAAGTAAATCCATAGTGTTCTACACACCCACAGAATATTGTGACATACATCATTCCAGGGTGACATAAATAACAGCAATGTGCTAGCAGCAAGCTAACTCACGATGACTTCTTTATTTCAACATGCCTTGGTAGGCGGATTGGGGGGGGCGCCAGCTCACAAATAACAACACAGAGATTTATTATTAATTATGAAAGCTCGGCCTTAGCTTCGGCTTGTCACAGTAGCTCTTTTAAATTAAATTAACCCGTTTCTATTCATCTATGTCTTACCATGTGACTCTTTACCTTTCTTTCATTTGGTGCGTCCAACTCCCTTCATGTCTCATTGTCATCTCCCTAGCGTCTCCTTGGCATGTAGATTCACCCCAAGTTTTCTCTTCCTCAAAGTCCTGCCTATTCTCCTCTGCCAAGCTATTGGCCATTTAGCCCGTTATTAAACCAATAAGAAGACACCATAGGCAGAGACACATCCTCACTGTATAAACAAATATTCCGCAACACTGTGGACTAAAAATATGAACTTGAATTGGAATGTCAAGTTCTAGTTGCTAAGTAGGGTAGGAGTCCTGTGGAGGTCATTTATCATGCTTCTTCCCAACCATCCTTAAGTCCACAAAGTAAAGATGCCCCTTAATGTTCACAGTAAGTTTTCAGGAAAGAAGATGGACTGGCAGAGGGAAGGGGAGAGGGGGACGGGGAGGAGTGACGGCAGCTTCCTCTGCTGAGTTGAGAGGACTCTTGAAAGTCTGTCGTATAGTTTCCTATATGCAATGAAGTATCATACACTCCCATCTCATGTTTACAAGCAAACAATCAAGACCAGGGTAATTTGTCAGTAGCTCAGAGGGCTTTGAAGATTAAGCAGATATATTCTTAATTTGGTCTTTGGAAGCTCCATCATCAGGCATGTAGTTCAGTGAGCAGATAAGCAGAGTACAAGCAGCGTCATCCTGGACCTTAGAAACAAAGCCTCTCAGTTCTGCCTTTGAATTGTTGAATCAGAAACCTTAGGAGGCTGTGGACATAGCTCTAGAATAGAATGGTTGCCTAGTCCACAAAATCTTCAAAAATCACACATCCCCACTGCAGCAAGAAAACAGAAGGAACTCTAGGAAGAGGCCTGGGCCTCCTTGACTTAAGAAATCATTGAGGGTAAAGTCCCCTCAAGTCTGCGGACCTCTGACATGGACCTGTTCCTTGCTGATTACTCAACACTGTAAATAAACTCAATAAAGAATCAAAAGAACTTTCACCACAGTAGGTTAGGTCTATTACTTCACACTGGGGAGAAAAACATGCTTCCCGTGGCAATTGTGGTCCCTAGGCCACTTAAAACATGAAAGCCTTCCAAGTGGCCACCCCCCAACTCCCCAGGAAGAACTGAAACCTGAGCCCTGAGCCCTGGTCACCCTCTTCCACTCCTCACTCACCATGAGAGCACAACCTTCTCCTCTGGGCTTCAAAACATGGAGAGGAGGGGGCTGGAGAGATGGCTCAGAGGTTAAGAGCATTGCCTGCTCTTCCAAAGGTCCTGAGTTCAATTCCCAGCAACCACATGGTGGCTCACAACCATCTGAAATGAGGTCTGGTGCCCTCTTCTGGCCTGTAGACATACACACAGATAGAATATTGTATACATAATAAATAAATAAATAAATAAATAAAAAAAAAACATGGAGAGGAATGCTGCTTTAAACCTCCATCCAGCTGGATTTGGTGAGCTCCCATTAGATTAGGCACACTGTCTCAGTGGGTGGACCAATCCCTCGTGGTCCTGACTTCCTTGTTCATCTTCTCCCTCCTTCTGCTCTTCAACTGGACCTTGGGAGCTTAGTCCAGTGCTCTGAGGTGGGTCTCTGTCTCTATCTCCATCTGTCGCCGGGCGAAGGTTCTAAGGTGATATTCAAGATAGTCATCAGATTGACTATGGGACAAAGCCAGTTCAGGCACCCTCTCGTCCACTGCCCAGGGTCCTAGCTGGGGACATCCCCGTGGACACCTGGGATCCAGCTGGACTGTGACTGAATGAGCATGGGATCAAACTGGACCCTCTGAATGTGGCTGACAGTTGGGACAGACTGAGAAGCCAATGATAATGACACTGGAATTTGTTTCTACTGCATGTACTGGCTTTTTGGGGTCCTAGTCTATTTGGATGCACACCTTCCTAAGCCTGGATGGAAAGGGAAGGGCCTTGAACTTCCCACAGACAGGGTACCCTGCCCTCTCTTAGGACTGGAGGGGGAGGGAGAGGAGGAGGAAGGGAGGAAGTGGAAATTTTGAATGGTATTATTTATAAAGTAATAAAAAAAGAAAAATTTTTTAAAAATCCATCCAGATTTCAAAGCAATGGTAGTAGAAAAAATCCATATCAGGAAGTTCTCCAGCAGGGAGAATCAGAGAGAGAGGGTGGGGCACCCAACTTGAGAAGGGCCTGAAGGGACTTAGGGAGACTGAGGCTTGGGATAGGGAGATTGGAGCAAAATAGGAGACCCCAGACCGTTGAGGGCGTTTTTTTCTAACTATGTCATTAAAAACCACAAATTGCAGTCAACTCTCCGCATCTGGGACACCACCATAGTTCCGCCATTCCCAGAGCTGCTCTCTCAGCCCAAGAATCTGTTACATTATGGCGTTAAAACTCCACATGAGCTGCTGGAGAGATGGCTCCGAAGTTAGGAGCGCTTGGTGTTCTTACAGAGTACCTGGGTTCTAGTCCTAACAATCCTATAATGGCTCGCAGCCGTCCTTCACTCCAGTCCGAGGGGATCTGCTGCCCTCTCCTGACCTCTACAGGCACCACGCCTACACGTAGTGCACGTCCGTTCATTCAGGCAAAACACTCGTAAAAGAAATCTTTAAAAAACTGTTTTAAGTTCTACTCGATGTTCACTTCTGTTAAAAGGGGGGAAGGGGCTCCTTTTTACTTCTTTGCTCCTCCCAACAGTGGCTCTGTCTTCTTGACACCGCCAATGAATTATTATTCCTATTCTTACTGGTGTTCGCCTCCAAGCAACTTATCCATGTTCCACATCCCTGGCCACAGGCAATAAAAACACAAGCGGCCCTGTCATGATTTGAATGTTAAATATCTCCCGTAGGCTCATGTTTTGAATGCTTGATCTGCAGCTGCGGCATCTGGGGGAGAAGTGGCTTCTACGTAGAGGAAGTAGGTCACACAGGTCCCTAAACCTCCCCTGACTCGGTTCCTCACTGCCAGAATGAGGCATAAGGTGCTCATCTGTCACATGGCCCTGCGTGCAGAGACAGGCAACTAGGAACGAAAGTGTGAAACAATGTGCCAAGTGAACCACTGCCGCTTTCAATTCTTTCAGGCGACTGGTCACAGCGAGGCAAAAGTCCCACTGTCTTGAGATAGTTCGACTTACTTTTTTTTAACTTTATGACGATGCAAGAGCAATAGCGTTGAGTAGAGACTGCGCTGCTCTGTGGAGTCAGTCGGGTGAGTAATGTATAATCCGATCTTTTCTTTCGGTGCTGACTTACAGCAGCAAACCACAGTCCCATTCCAACTGGTGGTCACTAAAAGAAGCGACACTCTGCAGTGTGTAATGTGGCCAGTCTTCTGTCAGATACAATTATTCAATAATGTAATATTTCATGAAGGCTTTGTATCAGGTGACTTTGCCCAACTGTAAGCTACTGTATATATTCTATGTATGTTTAAAATAAATGAGGTAGGCTAAAAACTATGAGGTTCAGTAAGTTATACAAATGAAATGTATTTTCAACCTGTCATGGGTATGTGATATTAGCCCATAGGTTGCAAAGTCAGTGGTGTTTAGCGGTGTGACATTTGGAAAGTGGTTCAAGATAGGTAAGGTCGTAAGGATGAAGCCCCCTTTACTGAATCCTGGTCATTTTTACATAAAGAGACAGAAACCAGGCGCTCAGTCTGGACAGGCACACTCTCTGTCTCTAGGCCATGTGACACACACTCTGTTTTAGATTCGGCCAGCAAAAGGCTATCATAAGAACTAAGTCAGTGTGAGCAGCATGCCCGTGTCTGTCTGCTCATCCATTTAAAGGGAATCCCTTTGTCATTCGTGGGAGGCTAGAGAGCCCCGCCACGTATTTTTGTTCTCAAGCAGATTGAGCGGATCCTATCATAGTACTGCAGTCCAGTTAGATCCGAAGCAGGGAAGCAGAAGCCCTTACACTGAATAGCGTCAGTGACGATCATTTCTGCTTAAAAGGCTGCAAGCCAAAGCTGGCAGTGAGAGTAAAATGACCGGACATGTTACTGTGTCTCCACAATTCAAGTCGGTAACAAGCCTTAGCGGGCTGAAAACTGGCTGAACTCGCTTCCTAACGGCTCACTGCCTCCATCTTCTGGAGATGTGCAGACATTGCAGTGCTGCTTGATCAGTTTTGGTTCTTCATAAATCCTCATGGCCTTTCTCATAACTGGAAATTAATACTATACAAGCAATAAAATTATTATGTCAAAATATTATATATTAATGTTAAAGTACTACATTCTTTTTTGTGTCCGTATTTTAGAAAACAGACTACCCAGAATCCTATTCTGCTCCCTGGGTTCTTGCAGTTTAACAAAAGTATTGCTATAAGACAAATTAAAAGAAAACCAGCAATATTTCCACTTACCAGAAACTAATTATTATAAAATGCAAAGTGGGGGTTCTACTTGTGGGTTTTACTTGGTTTGAGATAGGATTTTACTATGCAGCCCAGAATGGACTCAAACTCCAGTTCCTCTTCTCAACCCCTTGAATGCTGGATTACAGGTACGAGTCACCATTCCCAGAAGAAAATAAAATCTCTTGGTGGTTGGCTTTGGTTTAGAGTGTGTGTGTGTGTGTGTGTGTGTGTGTGTGTGTGTGTGTGAGCACATGTGTGTTTCCGTGTATGTAGAGGCCCAAAGCTGATGTCAAAGTCTTCCTCTATCAATCTCTACTTTATTGTTGACACCGAGATTCAAATTGAACCTGGAGTTTGCCAATCCTAACTGGGCACTTTGCTCCAGGCAAGTGCTTTCTCCACTGAGCCGTCTGCCTGGTCCTGGGGTTTGTGTACTTCAAACATTGTCTCGTGTCATTCAGATTGGCTTTGAATTCACTGTGTGACCAAGGATAGGCTCCAGCTCTCGATTTTCCAACCTCCACCATACTCAGTTGAAAACTTAAATAGCAAAAAGGAACCATTTACAACAGTATTTAAAAATAACAAAGATTTAACAATCTAAAGAAAATGTATGAGACTTCTAGCCAGGAGCTACAATACTATGAGAAAAGTTAAAGAAAGTGTCAATAAAAGAAGCGATATGCTACTTTTGTTTGGTTTGGTCTTTTGAGACAGGGTTTCTCTGTGTAACAGTCTTGGCTGTCCTGGGACTCGCTCTGTAGACCAGGATGGCCTTGAATTCACAGATATTAGCCTGCCTCTGCTTCCTGAGCGCTGGGATTAAAGGCATTTTGCCACCATGCCCTGCAATATGCTACTTTTGTGAACCAAAAGATACAATATTATAAACAAATTTGTGTCAAGATTCACTGTCAACAAATAATTAAATTTTACTGAAGCAGAGAAAAAAGGATTTTGTTGTCTATGAGCATTGACCTGGGGAAGGCAGACTCAGTCAGACTCAGGTCATCTAGCAAAGCCACTGAACTGTAAGTTACTATGGAGATGTAAAGGCCTGGGAGCCCCTTGATGAGCAAGGTGACTATGGTTTGTCAGGACGAGGTCTCAGTATGCAAGTCAGTCTGGCTTTGAACGTCCGGTCATGCTGCCTCAGCATCCCACGTGGTGAGGTTATTGGTACATGCTGTGATGCCCAGCTTCACAGTAGGTTCCAGTGAACAAATGGATTAGTGTCCTTATAAGAAAAGGAAGTAGTCAGGGCTCAGTCCCCCACCCCCACCCCGTAAATGTGATGAAAAGGTGGGCTTGGCAACCCTGGATAAAAGCCTTTATCAGTTCCAAACCTGCAGACCCCCGACCTCAGACATCCCAGCTTCTAGAGCTATGATGTTTTGATGGTGTTTTTAACTACTTAATATATGGTATTCATCGTGGCATAGTGAGTTGGCTAAGACACAGACTCATATGAGAAAGGTAAACAGTAAAGATCTTCAAGGAAGCTGCATGCAAAAAGTGTGAAGAGATCAAACAGTGAGTAAGAGGGCCGGCTTCTTTCGGGAAGGAAGATTGTGTTGTGGGGAGGGCATTCGAAGGTTCTTTGTAACTCTGGTGATATTCTGACGTGGGAGATTTTTACATGAGTGTTAAATTGAAAACAAGTCTACATTATTTAAATTGATTTAGATTGTCCATTAAAACCAGGTTTGTTGTCGCATGTCTTTAATCCCAGCACTTGGGAGGCAGAGGCAGGCGGATGTCTGACGTCTGTAAATTCAAGGCCAGCTTGGTCTACAAAGTGATTTCCTTGACAGCCAGGGCTGTTACACAGAGAAACCGTGTCTCAGAAAGAGAGAGAGAGAGAGAAAGTTTATTTTATTACAGTTAAACTTCGTTATACGTAAAAATACATTCTCTTTTTGAAGATAAAGACTTTCATGTCTTGTGAAATAAGTGGGCTGGGTGTGGTGATGTCAGCTTTTACTCTTAACACTTGGGAGGCAGGGGTGATGGGTCGCTGGTCTGCAGAGTCAGGGTTTCTCTGTGTAACAGTCCTGGTTGTCCTGGAACTAACTTTGTAGACCAGGCTGGCCTCAAACTCACAGAGATCTGCCAGCCTCTGCCTCCCAAGTGCTAGGATTAAAGGCGTGCACCACCACTGCCCGACTTGCATAGTGGTTTCTAAGACAGCTGGGCTTCATACTGAGACCTTGTTTCATACATCATACATAAATTATTAAAACTGAATTTTGTATTTGACTATGGTTACTAAGCTTCTGTTACAATATGAAAGATTAAAAAAATACTGGACATGGACATGGGGTGGGCTAGGGGTTACCTAGCATAAGCTAGGCCCTGGATTTGATCCCGTGCTTGTCAAACACACCTCCAGACTCTGAGTAAGTGACATCTCTCCAGGATGACACAGTGGCTGCCGTCCTTCCTCTCCCTCCAGTAGCCATGCGAACAAAGATAACAGCCAGTTTCCCATCAAGCACTAGTGCGAATGTCCCCTACCTCTTGTCTCATTTGGCTCTCATCCACCCTAGGAGGCCCCTCTTACACGTGACAGCTGAAAAACAGGGTAGTTCCTGGTGTGTCAGTGTGGCTGAAAGCCATGGGGACTCTGATGACCATGACGGTGTTGTCAGCTCTCCCGCCATGTTCCTGCCAGCTGGGTCCAGGTTCCCAGCTCTTTCCCATCCACACCATTCAGAAAACTCTCTTTGCCTGGGTACTTCCAGCCCCACCCACAAGTAAGAACTGAAAACAGCCGGGCGGTGGTGGCGCACGCCTTTAATCCCAGCACTCGGGAGGCAGAGGCAGGCAGATCTCTGTGAGTTCGAGACCAGCCTGGTCTACAGAGCTAGTTCCAGGACAGGCTCCAAAACCACAGAGAAATCCCGTCTCGAAAAACCAAAAAAAAAAAAAAAAAAAAAAAAAAAAAAAAAAAAAAAAGAACTGAAAACAGGAGGTTTGTGTCTGAAAAACACCATTCCCTGGCCATCGTCCAGACTCTCTGCCATTGGTAGACATTGGGTTTAAATCTTTAGTGAGCAGATGCCTTTCTTGTTTGCTTATTTTTCCCCAGGTAAAAGTTACTGTATCTTAGCCACTTGATAACTCATTTTCTTCCTGGGTTTTTGAAAATTGCTTTTGCAAAATGAGCTGGGTTGGTATGACCTAGGGTATGGATGTAATCCTATAGTTCACTGAGACTGGAAAGGTCAGCTGTGGCTACAGACCTTGTCTTTAAATAAACAAAACACCCAAACAAAAAATCCAAACAAGCAGGGTGGTGGTGGTGCAGCCTGTGGGCTGAAGATTGGATGCCCCAATGACACAGAAGAAATGTGAGTGACTGTCCAGGCAGGGAGATGTCTCTGTCAGTTCTAGAGTTTTGGGAGTTGCTTACAGTGCACTTCCTGTTTACTTAGGTAATAGTATATCCTTCTGCAGTCTTTGATGGAGTTGAAGAATTTATAGTTATAATTACAGTTTTCCTTAGTTATAATAAAAGATAAAGTAGATATAAATATTGTAACTGTAGTTCTTGCTTGATACCTGTTTAGTTGTATGTAATTTTACTATGTTAAAGTTAAAACCTTCCTTTTTATTTAAACAGAAAGGGGGAAATGGCATGGGAAGTCGTTCTGTATATGTGTTACTTTTATTGGTTAATGAATAAGAACCTGCCTTGGCCTGTAATCGGGCAGAGTAGAGCTAGGCAGGGAAAACTAAACTGAATGCTGGGAGAAAGAAGGCAGAGTCGCCAGAAGCCATATAGCCACTGCCAGAGACAGACACACTGGAATTTTGCCGGCAAGCCACAGCCACGTGGCAATACACGGATGAATAGAGACGGGCTAACCGAAGACATAAAAGCTAGCTAGCAATATCCATAAATAACTGGCCAAGCAGTGATTTCAATAATATAGTTTCCGTGTGATGATTTCGGGAGTCTGGGTGGCTAGGAAACAAACAAGCAGCCTCTCCCAGATTCCTAGCACTTTCCAGACAGAGGCAGGTGGATCTCTATGAGTTCAAGGCCAGCCTGGTCTACAGAGCAAGTTCCAGGACAGCCAGGGCTACACAGAAAAACCCTGTATTGAAAAATTAAAAAAAAAAGTGAGAAAAATTGGTTTTGTGTTCAGCTCTGCAGATGCTTATAGTTAGACATCACAGACTGGGGATTCTCTCTGGATTATATTGAATATTTATATTAATAGAAAATATTCCTCTTGGTTAACCTACAGGAAGTCTTGATGAGATACTTATTTGTGAGAAGGTGTGAAAATGGAATAATAGATAGTGGGTAAGTAATTAAACATTACAAACTAAAACCAATAAAAATTAACTACAGAGGGGCTGGAGAGATGGCTCAGTGGTTAAGAGCATTGCCTGCTCTTCCAAAGGTCCTGAGTTCAATTCCCGGCAACCACATGGTGGCTCACAACCATCTGTAAAGAGGTCTGGTGCCCTCTTCTGGCCTGCAGACATGCACACAGAATATTGTATACATAATAAATAAATAAATATTTAAAAAAATTAACTACAGAGGATAAAAAAAGTTCAGTAAAATCTGAGGTGTAAGAGGAGGAGAAAGAAGAGAAAGAAAAAGGATGAGGAGCTGGGCGGTGGTGGCGCACTCCTTTAATCCCAGCACTCGGGAGGCAGAGGCAGGCGGATCTCTGTGAGTTCTAGGCCAGCCTGGTTTACAAGAGCTAGTTCCGGGACTCCAAAGCTACAGAGAAACCCTGTCTCGAAAAACAAAAACAAAACAAAACAAAAAACAAAAAAAAGAAAAGAAAAAGGATGAGGGCTCCAATAAAGAAAGATCACAGGGGCTGGAGAGATGGCTCAGAGGTTAAGAGCACTGCCTGCTCTACGAAAGGTCCTGAGTTCAATTCCCAGAAACCACATGGTGGCTCACAACCATCTGTAATGGGGTCTGGTGCCCTCTTCTAGCCTGCAGACATACACACGGACAGAATATTGTATACATAATAAATAAATAAATAAATAAATAAATAAATATTAAAAAAAAAAAAAAAAAAAAAAAAAAAAAAAAAAGAAAGATCACAAATTTTCTTCCTTTGAAATTAACCCTCAGAAAGCAAAATAGGGGCTGGAGAGATGGCTCAGGAGCTAAGAGTTCTTGTGTGTTCTTCCAGAGGACTGCAGTTTGGTTCCTCGCCCCCACCCACTTTCAACCACCTGTAACTCCAGCTCCAGGGGATGCCCCCTTCTGGCCTTCACAGGCATCTGCACTCACATGCACGTGCTAAAAGCAATGAAAAATGGTGAATCCAAAGACAAACACATAGGCATCCTCATGAATATTAACCTTCATCAGGCGATGAAAGGAGACAGAGACAGAGACCCACATGGGAGCACCAGACAGAAATCTCAAGGTCCAAATCAGGAGCAGAAGGAGACGGAACACGAGCAAGGAACTCAGGACCGCGAGGGGTGCACCCACACACTGAGACAATGGGGATGTTCTATCGGGAACTCACCAAGGCCAGCTGGCCTAGGTCTGAAAAAGCCTGGGATAAAACCGGACTCGCTGAACATAGCGGACAATGAGGACTACTGAGAACTCAAGAACAATCGCAGTGGGTTTTTGATCCTACTGCACGTACTGGCTTTGGGGAAGCCTAGGCAGTTTGGATGCTCACCTTAGGAGACCTGGATAGAGGTGGGCGGTCCTTGGGCTTCCCACAGGTCAGGGAACCCTGATTGCTCTTCGAGCAGATGATGGAGGGGGACTTGATCGGGGGGAGGGGGAGGGAAATGGGAAGCGGTTGCGGGGAGGAGGCAGAAATCCTTAATAAAAAAAAAAAAAAGTAAGGCAAGGTGCAGGAGAGACAGCTCAGAGGGTAGGAGCGTTGGTTACTGTTCTGGAAGGTCTGGTTTGGTTCCCAGGACTCACAGGGCTGCTCACAAGCACCTGTAGCTCCAGCTCCAGGGAATCTGATACCTTCTGGTCTCCAGGGGGCAGGCACACACACAATGCGCTTACATTCATGCAGGCAAAACACGAGCACACATACAATAGTAGTAGTAGCAGTAGTAAAATATTAACAAGAAAGGAAATAAAATGTACTCAAAGCGACCACATGCTCACCTTATAGGGCTGCTAAGGGGTGTGATCACCCACACTGGATATGGCTTTTGGTCCTTGGGGATTTGATAGTGACTATCACAAAGCTCTTGTCCTTTGGATTCACTGAATAGGACAGATTAGTGTTTGAAAAACTTAACACTTTGGGGGTGACAAATTCCTAAAATCCTAGTACTCAGGAGATTAAGGCAAAAGGATCACGGGTTTGAGTCTAGCCTGGCAGCCGTAGCAAGTTCCACGGACACCCAGCTCTACTGTAAGACCTTGTCTCATAAAACAATACAAAGCTTTGAAAAAAAGAGATAAAGGAAAGAGCTCGTAGGTCGCACACATTGAAACAGCAGGGATCATCTTGTAAGGGCAAAGGGTCAATTGCTTTTTACAAGTCAAAGCTTGAATAGCACAATTCATCATCTGCTTCCTGTGGTGTGTTTCCCAAGAGGACAAATCCTACATAGAAAAAGCCATGATAAGGAGGACACACACAGCACTCCCAAAGATAATAAACTGAGTTCAGAAAATCCCCACTGTTAAAACGTAGGTGAGGAAGTGTTTCTCTCCTGACTGTGTTCCCTTTATCCCATTTGCTGTGGCCTTGAGTAGAAATAGGCCTCAGAGGGAGTGGTAGGAGGGGGTATCTGAGAGAGGGGAGGCAGGGCCCTGAACAGTGAGTGCCAGGAGTTTTTACAGATTGCCCTGTCAGCCTGAGCGGCCTTCCAGCCAGCAGAGCTGCCATGCTAAAATATCATGAAGTGAGCAGAAGGTTCTGGAGTAAGGAGAGTTCTTTTTCCTCAAGGGAAGGGGTGCTGCTTGCTTCTGCTTCTGTTTTACCAGGCACTTACAATAGATGAAAATCTTCTAAGTGTATTATTTAAGCACACCTGGCTCTAGGGGTCAGAAGAAACACTTCCAATCTTGAATCAATGTGTGTTGTAAATCTTTGATCCCTAAGTAGAACGTAGGGCCCTGACCAAGAAACACAGTGGAGTAGTACCTACTACACGCCCAGCTTCCAAGTTGGCTCTGGCTGGGATCATTGCTTCGTTTATAAATGGTAAAGGGCTCTCATGAGAAATGGAAACAAAGGGCTTATGAGACGGGTTATGGGGCAGCACCCAACATGTATGCTATGGTTACTTCTATGAATGGACGGAGTCCTGAAATTTGAGTTCTCTTCTCTTTCCAATTTTAGTGTGATTTGTCCTCTTGGCAAAGCTAAGAGCAGGTAGGCGCATGACTGAAAGATTCGTTGATACTGAAATTCTTTGTGTTGAGGGCATGGTGGCACATGTCTGTGACAAATATGGCAGCGTATGTCTGTAACATGGTGGCACATGTCTGAAATTCCAGAGCATGGAGGCTAAGGCAGGAAGACTTTGGGTTTGATACCAACCTGGGCAACATAGCAAGAACCTCTCTCAAAAGCCAAACCAAAATAAATAAAACGAAATTGAAAAAGAAAGTCATCTATATAAATATGCTTACAGAGATAAGGGGGGGGGAGAAGAAAAATAAAGATAGAAATGAGCTTGACCATAGCTTTGTTATTATATCATGATAATTAAGTTTATCATTATTAACATAGTTTCTTTCTGGTGCTATTTACCATCAATTTTTTTCCATGGAAACTTTTATAAACATATATGTATGTGTGTGTGTGTCTTTAGTAATGCTTTTTTAAAATACTTATCTATTTTTATTTGCATGAGTGTTTTGCTTGTGTGTACGCCTGTGTGAGGGTGTTGTGTCACTTGGAACTGTAGTTACTGACAGTTGTGGGCCACCATGATGTGGGTGCTGGGAATTGAACCCAGGTCCTCTGGAAGAGCAATCCGTACTCTTAACTGCTGAGCTATCTCTCCAGTAAAGCTTTGATTGGACACATTGGAGCTTAAAATAATATTTCTTTATTTAGCGTGTATGTATTGTACCTGTGCCAGCAACAGGCAAAAGTGGAGGTCAGAGAGTAACTTAAGGGATTTGGTTCTTTCCCTCTACCGGGGGCTCCCAGGGTGTTCTCAGATCTGGCAGCTGTCACCACTGAGTGACAAGTTGACCCCATTATGAACTAAGGAATTTGCTTGTTTGTTTTTTTTTGTTGTTGTTCTGTTTATTTGTTTTTAATACACATCACAAGAAAATAAAACAAGGAAGAAAATAGTGCCAGATCAGGTGTATTGGTAGACACCACTCGGGGGCACATTAAAGAACTGTGCCTTATATAAAGGGGATTTCTATTTTTAGGCATCCTTGTTGCTTATAGAAGGCAGAAATACATCCCACCGTAAGCTGGTGGTGGTGGCGCACACCTTTAATCCCACCACACGGGAGGCAGAAACATGTGGATCTCTGTGAGTTTGAGGCCAGCCTGGTCTACAGAACCAGTTCCAGGGCAGGCTCCAAAGCCACAGAGAAATATATCTCAATGTAAAATATAAGCAAAAAAAAAATTAAATTAGTCAGATGTACTGGCTTTTTTCTTTAACCTCAGCACCTTGTTGCAGGAGGATTGTTATGAGTTAGAGGCCAGCTTGGGCTATATAATGTGAAATGTCTAATTGGTCCCGACGGGTATAGGTGACGTCTGCCAGGTCTGTAGATGGTTCCCAGCCCTCAGAGAATTGTTCTGGGTGAGGTGGTTGCTGCTGCTGCGAGCCAGAAATGCCCCATCACCACGGAGGTTTCTTTCTCTTCACCTAGAGAAGCTTGCAAATGGAGAACCATGTTATGAGATCTGTGTCTCGTTACAAGATCCACACCATTCAGTTTCTAAGGAGCACAGGAAAGGGAGAGAGAAAGAAAGAGAAGGAAAGTGAGCAAACCATCCAGGGCCCTAAGCTTTTGCACAGTAACTCTCTCTACTGGGCTTCTCTCAAAGCTTGCACAGTCATATCCCCTGGGCGGTTTGAATTCCAGAGAAATTGAGGAGCTCTGTCTCCATGGGAACAACAGGGCGAACAAAATGGACAGACGAGCTAATACATATACTCCATGACCGCTGATCTTGGATGCTCGCTGTATTTGTTATTTCAGGGCTAAGGTAGGAGCAGATGTGCAACGCTCCTAGATGCTTAGTTCTTGATTTA
Organism: Microtus oregoni; assembly: GCF_018167655.1. Classification (NCBI taxonomy): domain Eukaryota; kingdom Metazoa; phylum Chordata; class Mammalia; order Rodentia; family Cricetidae; genus Microtus; species Microtus oregoni. Next base: position 2,692,672 of record NW_024543065.1, on the reverse strand, counting down.
TTTTTTAGACATTCTCTTTTCAGCACAAATAGTGACCTTAGATATGGAGGTTTTGTGTCACGGTCCTTTGACTGTGTCTGCAAGAGGGCAGACTCCAGAGGCACACCAGCTTACTAAATCCCTCCATTTCTTCATCTTTGAAATTTGAATAATAACCTTTATTAGGAAAGATGCCAGAGAGGCCACCCAGACCTGCCCAGAGTATGCTCTTAGCAGAGACGGTCACTGTCATCCATATTGCTGCAGATTCTGCTTAAACATAATCATTCTTGTTTGATTGACAGAAAAAAAATAACCCGGAGATATGAGACAGAAGGAAGGCTGGGTGTGGTGGCACACACCTTTAATCCCAGCACTCAGGAGGCAGAGGCCGCACAGCCAAAGCTGCCCAGAGAAACTGTCTCAGAGACGCCCCTCCCAAAACCCCACTGGAAAGAAAAGATAAGGACAAAAGCAAAGCAATCATTTTTTGGTCATAGTTTAATGTTATCAACGTACTGTAAGTCTAGAATTAGATGGCTTCTGGATTATTCGGCATTAGACATAACGAAGGATCCTGTTTCCATGACCTCATTGTACTGATTTATGTTTTAAAACAGTTTGTCAAGTTGCCCGTGCCGTTTCTATTTTATTGTGATTTCGAGTCTGTCAGATTTCCTCAGCTTTGAGAGCCACAGCTCAGATGATACACACACCCACAGAAAAGCCCCTTGCTAGCACAGCCTGTTTGCTTTGTCATGGCAACCCTTGTCTCTTCCATCTGGAGGGTGAGTAATGACGTTGTTTTCAAGAGGGGGCCAGGGAGCACTGGGAAACGGTGTGAGCTGCAGGGTGGTGAACAGCCTTGTCAGAGATGAAAACGGGGAGGCTGCAGGGTGGTGGAGAATAGCCTCGTCAGAGACGGAAACAGGGAGGGGCGCTCAGACTATTGAGAACTGAAGAGCGTTATCTCTGTGATTTGAATGCTCAAAGCTACTTTAGTTTGCGGCAGTTCCTGCTGCTGTTCAGTGAGGCTACAAATGGTTCTCACGGTCTGGTGGTTCTTTTAAGTCTTAGGGACAAAGTGTATCAAGGTCTGGTCAGAGATCTGCTGACTAGAGATGGGGACAAGCCAGAGGCATCTGGGGAGATAGGCTGCCTGTGGGAACCAGGCAGGGGCTCCGGCTGCTTGAAGATCTAATCTGTATCCAGAGGCCCATGGAAGAGTAACCAGGTCCCATTAATGCATACCCTGAGGGACAGGAATAACCAGGGCTCACTCCAGGTGACCATGGTCACTACCAGAAAGACACAGAAGTAAATACTTCCTAGTTTCCTCCTAAGAGAGTAGCTACAGTTTCAGCTCCAGGAGGGCTACTGTGGACCAAATACAGCTGACACATGGGTCAGAGTGCCAGATAAGGAGTCTTGATGTCAGGTCAAATATCAGCCCTGGAGAAGGCATCTCTCTCCTCTCTCTCTCTCTCTCTCTCTCTCTCTCTCTCTCTCCTCTCTCTCTCTCTCTCTCTCTCTCTCTCTCTCTCTCTCTCTCTCTCTCTCTCTCTCTCTCTCTCTCTCTCTCTCTCCTCTCTCTCTCTCTCTCTCTCTCTCTCTCTCTCTCTCTCTCTCTCTCTTCTCTCTCTCTCTCTCCTCTCTCTCTCTCTCTCTCTCTCTCTCTCTCTCTCTCTCTCTCTCTCACACACACACAAAGAAAGGGGCTGGATTTTTACAATCACTTGGGACAGTTGCAAAGACATATAACTTCAGGCCAACCCTCAACACCATGCTGAATGAATCAGTTTCCAGAAAAACAGCTAAGAAATGTGTCCTGCAGAATCCAAGCACCAGAAGGGTGCCATCCATCCATCCATTCATCCATCCATGCATGCATGCGTCCATCCATCCATCCATCCATGCATCCATCCATAGCAATTTGTTCTTTATACAGACAAGTGTAGAAGAGTAGCAAGCAGCCTGAACCAGCCAGAGGGGATGAGAATCAGAGCCCACTTCTGCCCCTTCACAGCTGCACGTCTTTACGGAAGGTGTTCAATGCCCGAGATTCCTGGCTTATTGGGAGGATGATTAACACTTTTAAAGGGAGCTAGTCACTGTCTCTACACACAGACTTCCACAGAAAGTAAGCATTGCTCCTGTTTGACTAGCTGAGGCCATTTCTGCAAAGAACTATGGGTCCTTTTAGAGGGGCAGGCTTTAGTAATCACTGTCCAGGTTCTAGGCTTGTCAGAGGGCTGTCAATAGTTCTGTGTCATTTTGCTCCCGGCAGACAGAGCTAAGAGATAAACACACACACACACACACACATAAGTATACACACAGAACCCAGTATCTGAAACACTTTATATCCAACCTCCAGGCTGATTCAATTCCCAGGGCTTTATCCCAGCCGCCATCCTCATTGTGTGTATCTAAGAAGTATCATGCTGAAGAAACCCAGCTTTAGTTTTTGCATGACTATTTGCTTATTTGTCCATTCTGTTTCTGAAGACGAAGAAGATTCAGACTTTTTCACTTTTTATATTTTTGAGTTTATCATTAAACTATCTTGCCATTACAACAGTGTATACAGGTTTTTTTTTTTGTTGTTGTTGTTGGTTTGGTTGGATTTTTTAGACAGGGATTCACTGTATAAGAGTCCTGGCTGTTCTGGAACTCCCTTTGTAGACCAGACTGGCCCTGAACTTACAGAGATCCACCTGCCTCTGCATCCCAAATGCTGGAATTAAAGGCATGTGCCACCACTGCTTAGTCTTTATTTTTTTAAATTTATTTTATGTGTGTGAATGTTTTCCCTGTGTATAATGTGTGTGTGCATACACACATACATATGTCACCTGCTTCACTGCTCTCCATGGAGGTCTGAAGAGGGCATCAGATGCCCTGGATCTGGAATTGCAGACAGTTGTAAGCTTCCATGTGGGTGCTGGGACTTGAACCTAGGACCTCTGGAAGAGCAGCAGTGTTTCCTGCTAAACCATTTTTCTAGCCCTGCCCCATCCCCCTTTTTAGGATGGTCTCATACTATGCTGCCCAAGTTGGCTTTAGGCTCCTCCTCCACCATGCCTAAAAGAATACAGAATTGAAGAATGTGGTGCCAACGAAATGGCTCAGTGGGCGAAGGCACCTGCCGCCAAGACTGACCACTTGACCCAGGACCGGAAGCAGAGTATTGGCTCTCACAAGTTGTCCTCTGTCCATGGTGTGTATCCTTCCCCACCCTTGAAAAAAATAACTTAAAAAAATCACAGAATAAATAAAACCTCTTCTTGTCATTTTGTCTTGTTTTTCAAGACAAGGTTCTCTGTGTAACAGCTCTGGCTGTCCTGGAACTTGCATTGTAAACCAGGCTGGCCTCGAATTTACAGTGATCCACCTGCTTCTGCCTTCTGAGTGCCAGGATTAAAGGCATGCGCCACCACTGCCCAGCATAAATACCACCTCTTATAATTGTATTTTATTGTTTCATACTTCCAGAGCCTAGAAATCCAAAACCATGGTGTCAGCACTCTTTTACTGCTGGGATTCTAGATAGATTCTTTCTTTGCCACGTCCTCATTTCTTGGGGTGGCCATGCATCCTCAGTGCTACTTGGGGTTCATCAACATCACACCATCGCGATGGTTCTGGGATGACATGCATTGCCATTAGACAGGGATGGAGGCAGGATTGATGACAAGAGTGCTTTTCAGGTACTGGAGATGAAATGGGGGACCTCACACGTCAGGCAAATGCTCTACCACTGAGCTATAACTCTAGTTCCTGTGATAAGGGTTAAGTAGTTTATCTAAGTCATGAAGGGAACTGCTGTGGGAGCACATTCTGCTCCTTCAGCCAACAGCATTTAAGATACCAGCCCACTTGGGCATGGTCTCTTATATTGTAAATGCAGCTGTAAAGCCTGTGCTAGCTCTCTTGCTCTCTGCTCTTGCATCTGGCTGCTAGACTCTGTTCCTGTTCATGCAGAGGACTGTGATCTAGGACAGTGATCTGTGGTTTCCCTTAAATAAATAACCCTTTATTATTCATTATTCTGATAATAATGGTGTGGGATTATTTTATGACTTCTGCCTTCAGGGAACCAACAAGGGAAGAAACGTAATCCCTCCCCAATTGGAGCAGCACATGCCATTGAGGGACAGGAAGAAAGTGAAGAAAGGGAGTGAAGTACACAGGAGGTAAGCGTTCACATAGCTGGAGAGAAAGCTGCATAATACAGACACATCGCAGGGTTGATTCTCGGTGGCCAGGTTGTCACTCATGGTTCTAGACAAGAGCCTTCAGATGTGTCAGTACAAGATATAAGGCTTCAGGAATGGATCCGAGAGAAGCCTTGAGAATTCATTTATTGTTCTTACCTTGGCAAAATATTAGTCACTAAAGCTGGTTCCCCCTTGTCAGACAGTGGTGGCATACACCTTTAACCCCAGCACCTAGGAAGCAGAGGCAGGAGGATCTCAGAGTTTGAGGCCAGCCTGGTTTACAGAGTGAGTTCCAGGACAGCCAGGGCTCCACAGAGAAACTCTTTCTTGAAAAACAAAAAACAAACCCCACTTAATTTTGCCAACTGTCCATCAGTTAATCCACAACTGTAGGGCATGGTCAATGCCCCGGCTAGAAGGTACTGATGACATAGCTGAAGGGTAGGCCCAGCTGAGAAGAAGGGAAACATTCTTCCAGCTACTCAGAAGGGGAGGACTTTATAACTAGAAACAGACAAGCAAGAATATTCTCTCCGATACCCCAATCCAAGAAGGGGATACAGCTGTTCCCTCGCCAAACCCTCTCTTCTGGCATCTGGGAGGAGCAACTCCACATAGGGAGGAAAATTCATAGCTAAATAAAGCCAGAATGTGAAGGGTTCCATCTTTCCTAGTGACTGCGCTAGAGTTCCCTTGCTTCTCTAGCTTCCTCCAGCAGCCTCCCGTGCCCAAGACCGACGATGGTGAACTCTGGAAAAGCAGTTAGCATGTCCTGGTGTCAACAGGACAGGTGTGTCGAAGGATGTCAGGAAATGCTTCAAATATACAGAAATAACAAGTAACTATAATTCTTGGTAGAGGCTGATGGAAGTGTGTTGATAAATTACAACAGTAACATACAGTAACACCTGGAAAGGATTAGAAACCCCAAGCTTGTTATTCTGCTCTCAGGACAATGGTTCCTTCCTGCTTAGCTCCCCTGGTATAATGCCCACAATGAACATCTCCTTACAGTGCTTATGGCATAAGGATACCATTAGAAACACCGAAAACAGCGACACTCCCACTAATCTGCCTTCTCCAAGGCCGTCTTCCACAGTCATCTCAAAACTGGTTGTATTTGTATCATTAATTGAACAATGACTAATGTGCATAAGACTTTATCATTCGACTCTAGTTACTGAGATGGGCATTCATTTCCCACTTAGAGGGAAAAAACAAGAGAAACACAAGTGTTGTGGAATATTATTTTCAGATGTGTCACATTTGTTTATGTTGTGGAACATTTAATGATGCAAAGATGTGTTGCATTTGTTTAACTCTGTGAAGCTGTGTTACTTTGCCTGTCCCAAACACCCGATTGGTCTAATAAAGAGCGGAACAGCCCGTAGCTGGGCAGAAGAAAGGAGAGGGTGGGCTAGCAGGCAGAGAGAATAAATAGGAGAAATCTGGGAGGAAGAAGATCAAGGAACAAGAGAACAAGGAGAGGAGGATGCTAGGGGCCAGCCACCCAGCCACCCAGCCACCCAGCCACCCAGCCACCCATGGAGTAGGAGTGAAAGATGTACAGACTTAAGAAAAGGAAAAAGCCCAGAGGCAAAAGGTAGATAATTTAAATTAAGGAAAAGTGTCTAGAAATAAGCCAAGTCAAGGTCAGGTATGATAAGGATAAACTTCCATGTGTGATTTATTTGGGAGCTGGGTGGTGGGTGGGCCCCCCAAAGAGTAAAGAGTAATAAAAGCTAAAATCAAACAAGCAACTCAGCAGGCTGTCTGAGGTGAACTAGCTGCAGACCTGGTACCTGATCCAAGTAAGGCTTTGTCATTTTTCTTCTCCTTTCTTCTGACCCTTTCCCTCTACTGTCCTGTGAAATATCAGAGAACTGATCATTCATTCAAACAGGATTTTCTTGCTACTTTTTTTTTTTTTTGCTGGGGGGTGGGGTGGTTAATGAGTGCTGTCTGCATGTATGTCTGCAGGCCAGAAGAGGGCGCCAGATCCCATTACAGATGGTTGTTAGCCACCATGTGTATGCAGGGAATTGAACTCAGGACTCTGGAAGAGCAGCCAGTGCTCTTAACTGCTGAGCCATCTCTCCAGCCTGCAGTACTTCTTTTAAAACATTTAACATTTCTTAATTTTCTTAATCATGGCACTGATTGCTAAAGTGACTTTCCACTGCTAAGACTCAAAGTCAAATCTGTCAGACAGAAAAACCAGTCATCAAGGAAACAAGATAATTGCAAACAACATAAAACATCCCTTCTGGTTATATGATATCCTCCTCTCCCCCTTTCCCCAAAGCCTTCAGAGTGTCTCCTCCAAACAGTGAGGGGCCAACCAGGTGTAAGGAAATGACGACCTATACTGTCTCTTGATGCTTTGGTTGGGAACCTAGCCTTTGGTGGCTAAGCCATCTTGCCAGTCCAGCCTAGAGTATTTCTAAGTGTGCTTTAGTTCTCATATGAAGACAGAAGGGAGCATGCTTTTTGAAAGTTAATCTTCAAAACTATGCTTTTGCTAACAACCAGTGACTGTATTTAATTATGTATTTTAATGTCTAGCACAGAAAAGACTAGAGTAATTGATTTCCATTGGTTAAAGGGGCGGGAGGCAGAGACTGGAGGATGGCAAATTTGAGACTAGCAAAACTGTCTCATAGAGAGCAATCACAAGAGCAAGCAAGCTAGAAAATATGAACTAAGCACCAAACTGATATAGTGAGACTATCTTTTTAAAAATTGCATTAAGATATGTGAACTTATTGGTGACTACTAAATTTAATATTTATTTTAATATATTATGTATAATGTTTTAATATATATTAATTACATAAATTTAATATTTGATTTGGGTTGTGGTGGCAATCTGTAATAGCCTCAGAATTTGAGGCAGAATTGCCATGAGGTCGAGGCCAGCCTGAGCTAAACAATAAGACCATTGTAAAGATATGTTTTCAAAAGTTGCAATTATAAACCTTGAATGTGAGCTGGTGTGGTAACCCACTGTAATTTCAGGATCAGGAGGCTGAGGCAGAAGGATGGTGAATCTGAGATGACTGCATGACAAAATGGTGCCCCATTTCAAATAACACCTCCAATAAAATCATTAAAAATCTCATAATCATATTTATGCAATGCAATAAATATGTTTATCTTGCCTTGAAAGTCCCTTAGACAGCATATGAAATACCAAATTTATCAACAGCCGTGTTTGTTAGCATAAGGAATAGTATGGGGTTTTCCTTGGTGAATGCAGCTTGAAAGGGAAGCGTTGCCAAGAAAAATGTATGGAGTCAAAATGTTAATGAAGTTTAACAATCTAGCAATCTTGTAAGCTAATGACTTTCAGTTAGACTCCCACAACCTTTCTCCAACCTTCACTCAGGTTTAAGATGCCTGATTCAACCAGGGTGCCTGATTCACGGATAGTCTATCAGGGAAGAGGCTGGCAGGAACAATTAAGTACATGGAAGGAACTTGCCCCAGCTTCCAGTGGCTCAGCTTGCTATTATGTATCCCTGTGAGAAAGTCAGTTTGTATCAGGTAGGGAGGAAATGCAGGAGAAACATACAGGTTTACCTTTCTGTAGTAGTCAGAAGCGTCTTTTAAATGACCCCTGACCGGAGAATGACCAAACTGACCTACACAGTGTTCAGTGCTGTTGAAAGGAACTAAAAGCCACTCAAACCTATCCCAATGTGAGGGTTACATTTGAGCCCCAAGCAGTCCACTTAAATGTAGTGCCCCACTGAAGACTTCGTTGAGGGAGTGTCTTCAAGAGCTGACGGAAAGCAACCAGCCACTATAAAGGTCAAACTCACTGTCTGGCACTGTAGCTTTTAACAAAATGCAATGAAACATATGACCTTTAATTAAAACTTGATCACTTAGAAAGCTTGTAGTTTGTTAATGAATATATAAGCAAAAAAGACAACTCAGTCAAAACTCAATGGTTACTTTGAATATTAATAAACTTATCCCATATAGGAGAAGCTGGGAAAACGCCAATGAAGTTCAGATGGAAGGTAATTTGAAGACTCAGGAATTAATCACGGGGAAGAGGTGTACATTGGTAGGAATGGCCTGGCCTCATTGCTGAGCAAGGACTGCTTTGCTGATAGAATGTGTGTGTGCCTGTGAGTATTTACCTGAACGATGCTAAAACATAAAAACCCTACAGATAAAACTATGTCAAAGATTTTATTGGTGTTTCATGTTTGGTAGACTTAAATAAATAAAACAACTTTGTTGAACAGATTTTCTTTTAATACAGTATCTAGATGTACATGGACAACCAAATAATAGGAAAACCGCACAAATTAATGCTTTAACAAATTACAAATTGTTGGTAAAGATTATGTGCTTGGATTTAAAAGAAACAATACAATAGATGAATAGTCTCTCATTAAATCTTATAGATTAATCATTCGTTCTTTGTATAAAACCAATACATCATAGTGGTAGAAATTTATCTCCCATTAACACTCCACATAAAACTGTTTCCTTCAGCATCCCTTCTCCATTCCTCATTAGTTGTCTTTAATTGGGAAAATAAAATTGAATTTATATTAGCAAATGAAAGTGCAAGTTTGTACAGCCGGGCTCGGCAGCAAAGGCGAAGAAAGACGACAAGAGACGAAGAGTTGATGGACGCCACCTAGACCAAAGACATCCAAGGAGGTCCGTGTCCCCTCACACAGTCCACATCCCATCATGTTTTCATTGCTCTGAAACGAGCAGAACCAAACTCTTTTCTGATCTAAAGAATATTAAATATTTATTTCCCCCACATCATTTGTGATCACGTAAGGCAAAGAGATAAGTCCCACCATCACCGGGGACAGCAGCAACATACAAACTTGAGGGATAGCCCGCGCCGTCCTAAGAGTCTCCCGGAGTGTATCTACTAGAGTATATTCGCGAACTGCCATTGTTCTAATTCATCTGTCGGAAAAGGGAGCTTTTATAAATACATTACTCAAGAGGACAGCAGATTACTTTCTTGTTCTGAAAAAAAAAAGTTTTCACATTTTCAACCTTGTTGGTATAGTCTTAGAAACTGTGGCAGCTGGGTCTTCTGCAGGATGCCCATGTACAAGCTGTGTCTGTGAGAGCCTGGTGGCCTGGCCATCTTCTGCCTCTACAAACAGCATTTGCAGGAACATTTACGCAAGTAGGTTCGCTTAGACAACTCCCGTTTACTCTACTTGGAGAGCAAAGAGGTACCCATTTTCAAGTATTACATTGTAAAACGTATTTATTTTTGCCAATTTTATATACTGAAGTTTAAAAATGAAAAGATCTGTGTGAAAAATCAAGCTTTGTCAGTCTATTTTATAGTCAAATGCTTTTTTTTTTAAAGAATGCAGAAAAATATTGATTTGCTAAGAAGGAACACACTGGAAAAGCCACCTCAAGGTCTCGAGATAAGGAACATTGGCGAAACAATTAGAAAAGCTGCCCAGTCTGTTGTCTTTAGCTGGCTTTAATAAGTCTTTTCAAAATGATGGTCAAGAATTCTTTAGAAAACTGGAGAGAGGTGCTCCTTCGGAGCCTGAAATTCCATTAATTATAGAAAACGTTTGCTTTGGTTCTTCGGAGGAAATGTTCATATGACTTCTACATGAGGAGACAGAAAAGAGAACAGATTAATACAGATGCATCTAAAATCTCATTCACAGAATACTATGGCAATAGCTTACATTTATATATTTCTAAAATACAATCACCATGACTTTATATAGTATCATGCACGCATAAGGATAAGCAATTGTGGACGTATAGCTCAGCGGTAGAGTACTTGCCTAGCACATGAGGCTCTGGGTTTGATCCCCAGCACCACAAAAACAACCAAACATAAACAAGAACAGGAGAGTGTGTGGGTGTTCACAAGCATAGTCAAGTTAATGCCAGTACTAGGAAAAATGCATGCCCTTTCAATTCAGCTTAGGGAATATCATTGACTTAGAAACTCCATGCTTTGATAATTTAAATCCATAACCTCTAAGAAAACTACATTCATTTGTCTTGCCTCCTCAGTTCAATGCTTAGGGCTCCAAACTTCAATGGAGGATGAAGGCATGCTTATTAATAAGTGGTCACCCAAGGGAACACTACACTGCTCAAGATTGGAAACGAGACCATTTCCCAGGGAAAGGTGGTGGAAGGGTGGGCGAGCACTAAGAAGGGCATGACATCTTAAAGGATGATTTAGAACATGGGAAGAGAAGCAGAAAACCACATGGGAGTTTTTCCTTCCCAACAAATCTGGGATGTGACATCAGGAAACAGCACCCACCATGTTTGTTTCCACCAACAGAACATTAAACAGGCTTAACAATCACAAGGCCAGACCATAGGGGGCTAGACACTCATTTTCACAGCCTAGAAGAGGGAGTTTACTAAAGCCGGTATTAGCCTAGGGGAGAAGAGGGTAAGTTTCATTTGGGAACTGGCTCACCAGGGGCCTCTTCACTTGTGAAAGTGTTAAGAGTTCCCAGGCAAAACACTTTGACTAGAGCCCTCTCTACAGACTCCATCTCAACATCTGGAATTTGGCCAGTTCTCTCCATAAGAACTGTATAAAGAATGCTGGTGATTGTGATCTGCTGGGAAGGCAGGTAGACAAGCCGGGGCTTGCTGAGATAGAGAACTGGGCCTAGTCCACTTATCCCTGACATAACTGGGGTTGTGTCATGGAGCTAACGACCACTGAATTAGTAATATTTGACACTGCTTTCTATTTTGGCTACCGGTATAGCTATTGCTCTTTCTGCATGAAGACCTGAGGTCAGCTTGTCTTGAAGACTGTACAAGTGAGGCCCAGGTAGGCTCAGTAGTCAAGAACGAGGAATGGAGGATCCTCAGACTCTGAGATCCTGGTTTAGAGTGCTGTTCTTACCACTGCTATCCTAACTGGGTTGTGCTGTATTTTATAAAGACAGCAGTAACATACGAATTGAGGTTGCAAAACACAAGTGAGAGATAATGGCAAAAGAACTCCAGGGAGTCTTCAAGTATTGATGACCTGAGGAAGAGGGACAAAGCCCCAGTTTTGTTTCCACTGAAGGAACTGGCCCAGTGGGGCATCAGTTATAGAAGAGTCTATGTCAATATGAAGTCTCTCTGATGCTTGGCACCCAGTGGTAGGTGCTCCCTGGGAGGGCAGAAAGGGCCTAGAAGTCGCCTGAAGCAACACAAAATTCAAGTTCAAAGATCCATACACAATCTTTTCTACAGTGGCTACCTATACCCTCCAGGGACAAAACAAGCATTCACCCTCTTTTAGGTATCAGTTCTGATGATGATAGGAGGCAGTGGAAGACGAACTCACCTGCGGTCTGTTGTGTTTGTACACCATCTACCTGAGGTAGGGGCCCAAGTGTCCCTTCATCAGTAAAGGCCAAAATTGGTTTCAAAGGAATTTCTGGGGTCTCATTGTTGGTTAAATCTAATCTGGACGCCTTGGATCCAGCAGGTAAGTTTATGATCTCTTCAAAGTTTTCATTTTGAACAGACATCCCATTTTCATTTGGCTGCTTTTCCAAAACCGGAGAACTGGGGAACGTGCGAGATCAAAAATAGAAAGAGGTAGAATTAAGCTTAATTTTAGAGCAAAGAATTATTTTAAAATAAGTTTACAGCTTTAAAATGAAACAGGAACTCGGGGCCATATGGATGGATCAGCAGGTGAAGGCCCTTGCTGACACAGGATCCAAGCCTCATGACCTGAGTTTGCTCCCCAGAATCCATAAAAAGTGAAAGGAGGGAGCTGACATTACAAAGTTGACCCCTAGCCCTGTGTATGTGTACCCCTAAATATTAACAAATAAGGATACACCGCTGACTGACCACATCACTATTAACAAATTTGGGGGAGGGTTAGGGAGTGGTAACAAATTTGCTTCTTAGATTTAAAAAAAACTTTTCTTTTTTTTTTTTTTTTGCTTATAATACTTAACAAATAGGACAATCTGCTAGAAAAGATCACTACCAAAGGTTATCAAGTTCTTCATTCCTTTTTCTTTCTTTTTGTTTTGAGACAGGGTATCTCTATATAGCCCTGGATGTCCTTGAACTCACTAAGCAGACCAGGCTGGCCTTGAGCACACAGAGATCCTCTGCCTCTGCCCAGGATTAAAGGTGTTCACCACCATGCCTGGCTTTCAACTATTAAAGAGAAATTAAATTAAATATATTTATTTGTGTCTGGACATGTACATACACATGCCATTGTGTTAATGCAGAGGTCAGAGGGCAACTTGCAGGAGACAGTTTTCTCCTTCCAACATGTGCGTCCTGAGGGTGGGACTCAGGTCATCAGGGTCGGCGACAGTCACCGCTACCTTTGTTGGTCCATTTGTTGGTCCCACCCTTTCGAGCTCTATGTGCTTCTGGGCATAGGTGGTAGATAACTATCATCTTAGCACTCAGGAGACCGAGGCGAGGCAGCGGGATCTCTGCAACCTTGAGGCCAGCCTGGTCTACATAGTGAGTTCTAGGCCAACCAGTGTGAGTCCCCGATCCCTATAAAATTCTGTACTCTTTCAGTGATGAATCTGCTATGGGAAAAAAGACAGGTGAGGAAAAGCGGCTCCAGGACTTGGCGAGAATCCTGCGAAGGATGCAAAGGGCATGGAAGAATCCTTAGCCGTGGCTGATGAGAATGTAATTAGTTCTCATTGTCTCTGTATGTCTCTCTCTGTTTTATTTATTTTTCTTTTTTCCTGAGATAGGGTCTCACCCTGTTCACTCCATAGGCCAGGCTAGACTCAATGGAATGTAGCAAAGGATAATCTCGAGTTTTGGGTATTTCTGCCTCAATCTTCTGAGTGCTGGGATTACAAGTGTGTGCCACTGCGCCCTGCTGTCTTGTTTTTATTTCTTTTGTGTGTTCTTCTTTGTCGTTGAGATAGGGTCTGACTCTGTAGTCCAGGCTGTCCTCAAATTAGCAGAAATTGCTTGAGTCTCTACATGTTGGAATTACAGGCATGAACCAACCATCATACCGATTTTGTTTTTAACACAGTCTTGCTATGTAGTCCTGACCAGCCTCAAATTTGTAGCAATCTCCTGCCTCAGTTTCTTTCTTAAGTGCTGGGGTTACTGTACCCAGCTTTTCAATATAACAAAAGCATTGGCATTCAAAGCTCTCAGTACAGGATGAATTGACTCTTCCCCACTTCCCCTTTCTCCCTTCTTTGTAGTAAGCTGACCCGAGCTTTGGGCTCTCCCTGTAGTCCAAGCTGGCCCTGCGTTTTTATCCTGCTGCTTCAGCCTTCCAAGAAGCAGGGATTGGAAGCTGGTGCCAATAGGGCTGGCTGTAATATTCTTTAATAGTCACTCAAACCTCACCATCAAGAGTGAGGAAGAAGGTGATTTCCTTTTTCTCAGAGTTATAATCTCTGCAAAAAATTGTTCCAGTAAAACTCTGGCACTCGCCCTGGGGGCGAGGACACAGTGCTTGGCACTGTACGTGGTGATGAGAAAGGCCTCAGTTTTTAACTCACCTCTCTGTGGTCACCTCTGATTGCTGTACTGTGACTCCGCGTGGGTTGTCTGCAGACTCTCCATTTCCTGGGGAGGTCACACGTGGTAGTGCAGACACCTCTGGACACACCAAGGACAGCAAAGTTAATAATCTCCTCCAATCAAATCCAACCCCGAGGAACCAGAACTTGGATATCTGACTTGACTTGACAACGTGCTACTGATGGGATGCTGAGCAGGTCAAACCCTAATCCTTCCTGGATAATGGGACCCGCCTGGCTAGCTACTGCGAGCACTGAATGCATTAACACGGGCAAAGTTCTTATTGCTCAGCAGCTCGAAGGGCATAAATAAATGTTACTATTAGTTCTGGACACACACACACAGATTTCACAAATGGAAGCCCACAGTGTACTGTCCCTAACTTTGCCAGCTAATTTGCGACTGATGTTGGAGTCCAGCTTAACATTATTGACATCTTACTTACATCTAGGATGGGCTAAATTAAAGTTCTATAAACCTTGATAGCCCATGCCAATGGTAACTAACATTCTTGGAAAGACCACATCACGTAAGTGGCTGGGTGTGGTGGAACCATGAATGGCAGGCACGAGGCTGTAGATTCAATTCTGAGCAAAGCTAAACTGCGATAGGATTCATATGCAGAGAAACACAGCTGGAGTCTCAGTAGCTAAGCATGCGCACTCCACTATCCAAGAATCACACACAGAAATAAAACCATCTTAACTAGACAGAAGACTGAAAACTAAGGTTAATTTCATTTTTGTTTAAGCTTGTTTTAAATTCTCAGGAAACAATAATCTACCCCAAAACCACAGTATATGAACAAGTTACAATGAGACCAGCACACTTTAAATTTTATCTCTCTTTTGAAGTCAGGACTAATAGAAATAATGTTTAAATCTTTTTTTTTTGAGACTCTTCATAAATGCAAGTTATGAACATGTAAATTTCAGCTGGAACGTAGGCTTGTCATCCTAGCACTTGGGTGTCCGAGGAAGGAGGCAAGGAGTTCTAGATTACCCTCAGATGTATAGTGAATTCAAATCCGGACTGCGGTACAGAATAAGACTCTAGTTAACAAAACCCCAAACAGACAGACAAACCCTATCCAAATGTGTACATTTAAAGCCCTTAGGGAGAGATGACTCAGCAGTTAAAAATCAACCATGTCAGGCAGTTCAACCAGTTATAACTCTGCTTCAGGGGAACTGACACCCTTTTCTGGCCTCTGTGAGTATACACAGTTACACAGACACACATACACACAAAGATAGATGCTCATAAACACACACAGACACATACATAGATACACAGACATACATATAGGCACACAGATAGACACTCATATATACATACACATACACAAACAGATACACACATACACACAGATAGATGCTCATACACACATGAACACAGACAGTCATACATACAGATACACAGACACACACAGAGAGACACTCATATTTATGCACACAGACACAGACAGACAAGACATACAGATACACAGACATCCAGACGACATACACAGATAGACACTCATATATACATACACATACACAAACAGACACAGACATACAGATACACACACATAACAGACACACATATACAGATAGACACAGACACACACATGGACATTCATATATATATATATACACACACACACACACACACACACACACACATACACAGCAGACAGAAACAGACATATGGCTCTTAAGACACTCTTTTGCAGCCCTTAGAGAAGAGCCGAATGCAGCCCTCACCCACTCTGACCTCCACAGTAACATCTCAACTGACTCGAACTCACCGAGAGAACTCCCTGTCTCTCCGGTGAGAACGCCCTTGGTTATGTCACCGTTTCTTTGTTCAGCGGTTTTCTAGAGAAAGGAGAAAAATCAACGTAAAAATTTTAAATGAAGTTCCCAGTGGTAGAGTGCTTCCTGGGCACCTGTAAGGACCTGGGTTTGACCTCCAAGGGGTTGGGGGTGTGAAGGAGAGAGAGGGAGGAAAGAGAGAGAGAGAGCTAGCAGGGCACAGGCCTGTAGTCCCTGCACTTGGGAAGAGCAGGGAGGGGGTGTAGGTTGTTCAAGGTCAGGTTCAGGAGGCTCTGTCTCACAGAACAAAAGGGCAGCTAGGAAAGGCCACAGCAGCACCTTGTCTGCTGGCTCTGTCCTCCGAGTTCTCTTCATAATCTCTTCAAGTCGCTACAAAAGAACACATAAGAGTGGGTGAGATGCAGAAAGCACGCCGGCCTGGTCCATTCTGGCAATAACACAGTTCACGGTTCTCCACCCTAAACGGAGTTATTCATAGAGGCTGGAGCCATTTTAGCTTCTGTGGCAGAACTAACTACTTTGGGGAAGGTGGAAACTGGCAGCTTTCTTGGAATTAATAATACCGAGGGCTGTTTCTTAGGCAAGGGGAGAACATTTTGTTCCTGACCAAAAGTTCTAGTCTCTTGGTCTTTAGGCAGTTTGAGATTCAGGAAGGAAGAGGAACCTTGCTGGCTCCAGGTTTCTGCTCCAGACCTACCTTCTTCCTCTCCAGACGCTCCTGTTCTTCTCTCTGGAAATGCTTCTCCCGTTCCTGCCGGACCCTCTCTGCCTCCTCCCGGGCTCGGGCTTCTTCTTCTTTCTGAAAACAAGTTGCTTCTGCTGCTTATCCCCAGTCTAGCTCGTCGGCAACCCAGCTCCCCCCACTATCAGACAGAGAGGCATGTCAACCACAGGCCTAGGCTGTGGCGGTGTGCAATACCATCCTCATCGTAGAGGTGTCCCGCCCCCCTTTCTAGAGCAGGCCCCCTTGCCTGCCTGGCACCTGCTTAGCAGCCCAGATCATCTGGAAGCAGGCCCCTCTGGAGCAGCTGTCAGTACATGCCTTGGGCCCACACCTGCTTTGCACCCCGCTCATTTTGCGAACAGCCCCAGTCTGGGGCAGAGCCCATACCTGTTTCTGCAGGCGCTCTGCCTCCTCCCTCTCCCACCGCTCCCGCTCCTCCTCAGCCAGGCGCAGGGCCAGCTCTTCTTTCTCTCGGGCCTGCTCGGCTTCCAGCCTGCGGGATTCTTCTTCCCGGCGACTTCGCTCTTCAGCCACCCTTCGAGACAATTCCTCTATCTTTTGTCTGGGAAAGGACAAGAATGAAGGCATATGATGACACTTCTTTGAAGAGAGAATGGCAGATATGGCAAAGGCAGTAGTTCAAAGATCTGGAGGGAAACCCCCACTTCGGTTACATTCTAACCTGGTTACAGAACACTCCTCCCTCTCCAGCTTCATTTCTGCCAGAAGGGGCACACAACCACTGGCATTCTGGGGACTACTTGTCTTTTCAGATGATCTACAATTCATTTTTAAATGGGGGAGACTGAATACTTGAACATAGTGGAGTTTTAGCAATGATCATTAACCAATAAAAATAACCATTAAGTCCCCACTCCTCAACAAGAAGTCAAAATTTAAAAAAAATCATGTGTATGGGTATTTTGTTTGTATGTGTGTTTGTGTACTAAATGTGTGTCTAGTGCCTGTTCTGGGCACCTGATGCCCAGGAACTAGTTACAGATGGTTGTGAGCCACCATGTGGTTGCTGGGAGTCCAACTCAGGTCTCTGGAAGCGCAGCCAGGGCTCTTAACTGATAAGCCACCTCTCCAGACCAAGGGAAACATTTTAGGATGAGATAATAATGTTTTGTGGCAGGTCAGGAGGAGAACAGGCCTTGGAAGCTTCCCATGGAATGAAGCACGGGTGAACACAGCCAACAGGGTGCCCCTAACCAGGCCTGAGGTCTTCCCCACCTCTGTCTAGGACAACTGTTGACATTAGCCTTACTAGCCCCAGAAGGTGTCCAGTTAAGCAAAGCATCATAGTTAGCGTTAACTATCAATCCGACAGAGTCTGAAGACCTGAGCTAGGAGTCCCTCACTTGAGTAATTGTCTAGGTCAGACGGGACGGTGGCCATGTGGGGACTGTCGTGATGGGTAGTTATGTAGCAGAGCCCCTGTCCACTGCAGGCTGTGCCGCGTATGAAAGGGAGCAAGGCGCAGCCCTGGGAGCAAGTCAGAGCGCAGCATGCAGCAGTGGCTTCTGCTCCAGCTTCCTGCTTGAGTTGCTGCCTTGGCTCTCCTCAAAGATGGACCACGACCTGGAAGAGTATCCCGAATGAACTGTTTTCTCCCCTAAGTTGCTTCAGATGGGAGCGTTTTATCAGAGCAACAGAATGAAACTAGAACACCTTCCCTGGTTGTGGAGGTTTGAACAAGAATGGCCCCCATGGGCTCATATGTTTGAATGCTTCATCATCAGGGAGTGGCACTATTTGGGAGGGATTAGGAGGTGTGGTCTTGTTGGAGGAAGTGTGTCATGGCGTGAGTGGGCTTTGGGGTTTCAAGAGCCTAAGCCAAGCCCAGTGTCACTTTCTCTTCCAGCTGCCTGTGGCTCAGGATGTCTATAGAAGTCTCAACTACTTTTCTAGCACCATGTCTGCTTGTGTGTCATTACAAGAATGGATTAAATCTCTGAAACTGTAAGCAAGCCATAATTAAATGCTTTTCTTTATAAGAGTTTGCTGTGGTCATGGTATCTCTTCACAGTAGTAGAATATTGACTAAGACAGACGTTGGTACCAGGAGTAGGGTATCCAGAGATACTTTTTCTAAGGTGAAGTTTTTGCATCTGACCCCTCCTACAACCAAGAAATAAGCATAAAGTTTAGTGGGCCTATTTGGATTCTGGAGACAGCATATTCCCCACTTGGGTATGTTACTGTAGCCCATGTACCAAGTGACTCGGAAAGCTGCTAGCTTTATGTGGGCCTGGAACAGGAGAAGGCTCTTCAGCAGGTCCAGGTTGCTGTCCACTTGGACCATAGGATCCAGCAGACCTGATGGTACTGGAAGCATCAGTGGCAGACAGGGATGCTGACTGGCGACTTTGACAGACTCCTATAGGTGAATCACAGAAGAGACCTTTGGGACTTTAGAGCAAGGCTCTGCCATCATCTGCAGACAACTATTTTGTCTTTGAAAGACAGCTGTTGGCTATTTGGTCTTAGTGGAAAGTGAACATTTGACAGTGGGTCACGAAGTTACCATGCGACCTGAGCTGTCCACAATGAGCTGGTGTGACCAGACCCACTAAGTTATAAAGTAGGGTGTGTACAGCAGCAATCTGTGATCAAATGGAAGTGGTTTATACATGATTGAGCAGGTCCTGAAGGCACAAGCAAGTTACATGAATTAGTTGCTCAAATACCTATGGTTTCTATTCCTGGTTTGCTACAAAGTAGGTACTTGTAGCCTCGTGGTGTGTGCCCTATGAATGGGTGACTGAGGAAAAAGACTAAGGCCTGCTTTACTGATGGTTCTGCACATTATGTAGGTGCCACCCAGAAGTGGACAGCTGCAGCATAACAGGGGAAAACCCAGAAAGACACTGGTGAAGGGAAATCTTCACAGTCTGTAAACGTCTCTGCCTGGGCATGTGCACATACATTTCCCAAGCATTTAGAGAACAGGAGGGCTATGTAAAATGTATGCAGTTGCTTGAATTAGATATGATACTTTTTCCTTCCTTTAAACCTTTGCTTATCCATGTTGGTATGTTGCTATTCAGAAGAAATTTTGATTTTAAACATAGTTCTGGGGATGTAGAGTGTTTGCCTACCATGGACAAAACCCCAGGTTCGATACCCAGAACCAAATAAACTAGGCAAGGCACATAGCTGTAGCCTCAACACTCTGGATAAGGAGCAAGAGGAATGGAAGGAAGGTCAACATATTGTTGGCCGTAGGGCAAGTGTGAGGGCACGCACAACCTTTACCTCTCCAGCTCCTCTTTCTCCCTCCTCTCCCTCTCCTCCTTCTCCCTCTGCTCTCTGGCTAGCCGCCTCTTCTCAGCCAGCAGCCTCGTCGCCTCTTCTGGGTCAGTGGTGCCTGCAGAAGCCTTGGGAACAACAGTGGCAGCCGCAGTAGATGGTGGTGTTGAGATCGGGGCTGGGTCCAGAGCTGGAGCAGGGGTTGGGCTTGGAACAGGGGCAGAGACTGGAGCAGCTGTACAAACAGGTACAAGGAGAAAACTAAAGCCTGAGGAACAAAACAAAACTGGCCTTCTCCATGCCCCAGGCCTGGGATTCATCATTCTCAAAGAAAAGGGAACATCCACCGCTGTGTGTGTTCTCACGGTTTCCCTGCCTTCTGTCTATCTGTAACCAGGCAACCGGTAGCAAAAACTGCATATGTAAGTGAGACATTCAAGAGAGATCACACTCTGTCACCAAGTCTTATTTTTATAGTGGTTAAATCAGTTAACAACATCTACAAATGTGTACTGGGAGCCTTGTGTTAGGTTTTGAGGGACTCTACTCTGAGCAAAGTCGAGATGAGGGTTTCATTTGCCTTCTGTCACATGACGACTACCCCTATGCTTTGGTGACTTTGTTGCCAGAGTATGAAGCCTTTGAATGAGCATCCCCAGCACCCAGGCCACATGTCTAGGACTCGAGCCAGGCAGGCGATACCCAACGAAGAGGCTCCTTCTATTTTGATTAATTTGTGAAATCTTTTTTTTTCTTTTTTGAGACAGATTTTTTTTTTGTATAGTCAGAGATAGCCCAGAGTAGCATCTAATTAATGATCTTCCTGCTTTAAAAGCTCCTTGACTATGGAAATCACGGTGTGCACCATTCTATTTTGCTAAGAGTTCTCTTTTTGTCAGCTGTGGTGGTATATACATTTAATCTCGGTACTTGAGAGATAGCTTGGGACACACAATGATACTTTGTCTCGAACAATCTACCCAGACCTATCTCAAGACCCCAGACACTAGGACAGCCTCATCAGGGTAGGCATACTAGCTGCCCACACACACATCAGGCAGAATATCTTTGACCGTGTTTAGAAGGTTTAGATTTAGAAAGATGACTGAGGATGGTACTTGAGCGGGCCTTGTCATGATTGCACACCATGGCATGATACCAGAGCTTGGTGCTCTGGAACCTGAGACTTCACCACCCCCACCCCACCTACCCCCGCCCTGCTTTTTAGCCTTACAGCTCTACTCAATCCACAGAGCCCTTTCTCCCTCTCCTGCTCTTTCCTGTCCTTGGGGTTGAACCTACAGCCTCATGTACACCAGACAAGCACTCTCTGACTGAACTACACACCCAGCCCTTCGTCTACGTTTCACTTGTCATCTCAGACAGGCCTTGAGAGCTTGTGCTTCGGTCTCCATCACAGCTGGGATTACTAGTAGGAAGCAGGGCCCAAGCCTTTCACCGCCGCTTTGCTTCTTGGGGTCCTCATCTCCTTCTGACTGAAGCCAGTACTGGGTTCTTCTTCCACACTCTAACATGTCAGCTTGCTCTGGTCCCCATCCTCAAACTTCAAATTCTATTTTACATGAAAATATTTCAACAAGAAAATATCGACTTCCTAGTTCCCAGGTGACTTCGTATTTCTGAATGACACTGAGTTATCTCGCAGAAGACAATCATTAGTTTTCTAATCTTGTTTGGATGGTTTATTCCTTCACCTCATCCTCTGATCCAGTAGATCTGAGGTAAGGCCAGGGACCTATAGTTTGAAAAATTCTGGAGGCAATAGTTTAAAACTATTGAAGATCTTTTAAAAACATAGAGTAGGCTGGGAAGTAGTTTAGAGTGCTCGCCTGGCAATGGCAGAGTCTAAGTCTACTACCCAGGACCTCATAAAACCAGCCCTGAAATCCTAGCAACTTGGGAAGTGGAAACAGAAAGATAAAATGTTCAAGGTCAGGCTAGAGAGATGGCTTATTGGTTAAGATCACTGGCTGCTCTTGCAGAGGACCAAAATTCAATTCCTAGTACCCACATGGTGGCTCACAACCACCTGTAACTCCAGGTCCAGGGGATTTGATGCCCTCTTTTGACCCCCACAGACACCAGGCACACATGTGGCAAACAGATATACATGCAGGCAAAATATTCATACACAAAAAAAAATATTAAAAAAATCTTCAAGGTCATCCTTGGCCACACAGAGCAGTCACAATACAGAGTGGAGGAAGGAAGAAAGCGGGAGAGGAGAAAAAGTAGAAAGAGAGAAGAGGGAGGAGAGAAGAGAGAATGAGAACATGAAGTTCAAATATCCAATAAGAAAAGGAAGGCTAAATAAAATGATGTCTGAAAAGGGCAAACACAGAGAACACAGTCCACATCTCAGCACCAGTGGGTCCATTCTCACCAGGGTCAGTTGGCTCCTCAGGTGTCCCCTCCTCAGCGGTGACTTCCTCTACCTTCACCAAGGGTGTTCTGCCCTTTACCGGAGGCTCACCGACAACCTTCTTCTCGGGGTCTTTTTTCTCAGACTCCACTTTGACTTCTCTCTTGACAGGGCGGATGTTGCCGGGGGATGAGTGATGGGCCTGAGCGGAAGCAGCTTTGGCTGAGCCAGGAGGCAAGGAGGATGCTGGTCGGGGTGTGCCAGGCAGATGAGGCATGGACTTGGATGGAAGCCTGGGCAAGAAATGACAAGGACGATGAGTGTGTCAGGACGGGCTTACCAGAACCAGAGCACCCACAAGTGGGCGCAGATGCTTCAGATGTGAGTATTTTTCTGTATATGATAAATGCAGAAAGGAGCCCCTAAAGAGGCCTGTTCCTTTTCCCTTTTGCTTACAGGAAGCTTGTTATTACTTAAGCCAAAGGCAAATGAGTGAGCATGGCGGACACTAAGGACAGATGCTAATTCTCCACTGTGAGCACTCCCACTGTGAGCGCTCCCACTGTGAGCACTCCCACCAGCATCCTCCAGGACACTCACCAAAGGCGGGCCGGAGCTGGAGCTCTTGCCTTGGGATTAGATGGAGACAGGGCCCTTCTGAAGCCGGAGGAGAAGTGGAAGGGGCTGTGTTCTCTTTCCCGCTCTCTTTTATGGCTCTGGGTTCAGAAAAACTCAATAATTAAAATTTTTGAGTGACATAATCATACTCAATAATATCCAACAACGAGCTGCTAACCATCTAGTATTTTAAAGGATTTAAGACAATTTCTAAACCACCTCTCCTCTCTCTCTCCCCCTCCCCCCTCCCCCCCCCCACACTCAGGAAAAGACCTGTTAGCTCACAGTTGAACATCATAACTGGATTAACACGGATGACATGAATGAAGTAGATTCAGATGGATGATTCAGATTGTTTTTGTCAAAAAGGAAGGATTTAGAGGGAGTAAAAGAAAGGGGGAAATGACATAATTACATCATAATCTCAAAGAAAGAGAGAGAGAGAAAATAAAGAAAAACTTTTAAAAAGCACCTATACTTCCTGTCTAAAATTCCCTGGAATGAATCTACCTTGTCTCTTACGTGTGTTAAAATGAAAGTCATTTCTTTTCATTGTTAATTTTTAATTTTTCTTTTTGCCATACTGGGGATTGAACTCCAGGCTTCATGCAAGCAAGGCAAGTGCTGAACCACTGAGCCACACTGCCAGTCTGTCTGTCTGTCTGTCTCTCAAAAGAAAAAAAACCTGTTAAGCACAACATCTACTTTTTTATTCTTTAGTACTTTTCTTCTTTTACTCTGGAAAATATTATTGCTAAGTTGTTAAAAAAAAAAGTTTGTGCCGGACAGTGGTGGCATATGCCTTTAACCTAGGAGGCGAGGCAGGTGGATCTCTGTGAGTTTGGGGCCAGCCTTGTCTACAAAGCATGTTCTAAGACATCTAGGGCTGTTATACTGTTATAAAGAGAAACTTTGTCTCAGAAAAACAAAACAACAAAACAACAACAAAAGAAAAGAAAAAGGTTTACATGCCTGTTATTTCAGACACATAGTCCCCTTTTCTGTGGCTATTGTAGACAAGTCCTTATATAAGGCTGTCAGTCTCCCCAAGGAAAGTGGGGCTAGGGTGAGGGCGTTTAGGCTACTCTTCCCTAGAAAGAGATCTAACAGTGAGCTAACACATCAGCCCTCCCTGATGGCTGACTAAGAAGTCAGCCAGAGATCTAGTCTACCACACAAAGAGAAGCCAGGAGAAGCACTGTGAGGGGCTAAAGTTAACAGGGAATAGGCAGAGGTGAAGGGTATGAGGAGGGGACGGGGAAGCCTAGACAAGTGTCTGAAGAATCTCAAGCTGAGGGAGAGAGGATGGAAGAGGGAAGGAACAAAGGAGGGAAAACGATAGAAAAACTGAAGGATCTGAGACTGCGACCTGTTATGGGTGGCAGGGAGGCTGCCTGGACACCTCTGTGGAAAAGGGACCAGGCAGAGAAGGCCCAGCTAGGAGCTGCCCATGCCCCTCCTCTTCTTTCCCCGTAAGGGACAGTTGCAATGCTCCTCCCCTTCACCTCTGATGTTCCTTGCAATTGCTCTCCTACCTGCCTGAGTATCGCCCTAGCTCACTGACTGGGCTGCATGAACTATTTCCACTGTCTCTGTTGAATTCCTACCACAGAAGAACTGAAGGCAAAAGGGACCCTCTCCATGGGGTGGGCGCCAGTTCTATAGCCCCCTCTACCCCATCTTGAATTCCCAAAGGGGGTGAGGTGGGGCCTTGAAGGGCATCTGTTGTCTCTGGGTGGTAAAAGCAGCAGCCCCCAGATGGGTCCCTCCTGAGTAGCACACAGAAGCCGGCAGGTATGAGCCAGCAGGTATGAGCCTCCAGGAGTCCAGAACTAGGATGGAAGGCCCACCTTTCTTCCTAAGGGAAGTGCTCAAGTACCAAGTCAAGTCCTTTCTTCCTCCTTTAAACATACGTTTACTTATTGGCTTCTTACTTTGTGAGGTTCCTGGGCACGGAACTTACATCACCATGCTTGCCAGCAAGTGCCTTTATCTGCTGCTCGCTCATTTCTTGGTTCGTGTGTGTGTGTGTGTGTGTGTGTGTGTGTGTGTGTGTGTGTATTTTTGAGATAGGATCTCTCTGTGATGTAGCTCTGACTGTCCCGAAACTCACTATATAGATCAGGGTAGCTTTGAACTCACAGAGATCCACCTGCCTCTGCCTCCCAAGCACTGGCATTAAAGGCGTGTGCCACTATGAGCAGCTTGTAAAAATATTTTGATTTGGCTTAAATCAGATCAAGGAGAGCAGAGTGGCAAGTCAAAAAGGGCAGCACGATGTGGGGAATTTGGGGCTTTCTGATCATCTGGGTTTTCTGAGTCAGGGCCGGGGGAAATGAGTAATGTCCTTGACAATCTTTTCCTCAAGGCAATAAGGAGCTGCTGACTTCCTTCCGGCTCCTTAACCACCAGGAGCTGTGAGAGCCCACACTGGGGATTGATCCTTCCCTTTCCAATTCTTCTGTTGCTCTTACATCGGGCCACCTGTCTGGGCAGCACACACAAACTCCTGGTTTTAATCCTGGTGTGAGTCTCCACAATCTTTCCTCTGAACCCGCTCCACAACGCTGAGAACACACACACGCTGCTCAAACCTGGTTGATGACCAACACGCAGGGACTTTACTGTCTGCAAAAGAACAACCCTGAACTCTCCTATTTCCTGATTTTAAGATATATTCCAAAGTGGTAACCGTTACAACAGTAGGGTACTGGGATATATAACCAGGCACGTAGACCAATAGACGATTAAGATTCTAGAGACTGTAGAGCCCAGACCACTCAACAGGAAAGAACAGTCTTCAGCAAATGGCAGCAAAGTAGCAGGAAAAACAATGAAACTGTACCCTTTATACAGCACACAAACATGAACTCAAAATGGATAAAGATGCAAATGTGAGTCTTGAACCTGTGAAAAGGGGCTCATAACTAGAAAAAGTTTCATGCCATGGGACTTGTTACTAATTTACCCAAAGCAAGGCAACAAATGAACATCAGAAAAATTGCTGTAGGTCAAAGTCACAAAAGACTGAACAGGTGACCTATGCTACAGAAGAACACACTTGGAAAGCCTACCTGATTCAGAGCCACTGTCTGGAATAAATAAAGAACTCCCACAATGCAACAATCCATTATCTGATTTCAAATGGACTTGGGCTGGGGGTCAGTGGAAAAGCAACTCCCTTGCACATGCAAGGCTCTGACTTGGATCATCAGCAACACCCACGTACAAACACAAACGGTTTAGTAAACATCTCTCTAAATGCATACACCAACTGCCAGTATGTCTCTGAAAAAATGTGCCATGCTACTGATCACTAGAGATGGAAATCAAAATCATAATGAGATGTCACTCACATAGACTAGATTCGATATTATAAGGACAAAAACGGGAAATAGGAAGTATTGGCAAGGATACGGAGAACCTGGAGTCCTGTAGCGTGATTGGTAGGAATGGGAAATGGTAGTCACTATGCAGAACACTGTGGTGCTTCTTCAAAACTAATACAGAATTGAGGGGATTCTACAACTCTAGCCTTGGTGTGAGCATGTGTGTGTGCGTGTGTGTGTGTGTGTGTGTGTGTGTGTGTGTGCTGGGGTTGATGACAATCAGTCTGCCTTCTGTTTTAAGATGGGGTCTCCTACTGCACCTGGAACTTGCCATTTCACCTAGACTGGCTAGGCAGTGTCTATCTAGCCTATGTCTGTGCCCCAGAGCTGAGGTTACAGCGGCATAAGGCCCCTCTTGTCTTTTATGTTGGTCTGGACTCAAGTCTTCATACTTGCACAGCAAGCACCTCAACCATCACGCCATATCCTAGCCCATGCACACATGCTTTTAAAAAATTAATTTTTCAGTTCATTTACATCATTAGCTGCTTTCCAGATATTCAATATAGACAATCAGTACTGGATTCCATGGTGCAGAACTAGAAGTCATTTTTCTGACACTAGTATTCTCCTAAATATTTGATTGTATAGCGGTGAAAAGTCTGATCACACAGAGAGGAGGTATTAACGCAGAACCAGAAGGGTCGAGAGGTGACCCTTCATTCGTCAGTCACAGTCAACCGTCAACCTTACTTTCTAAAAGCGCTGAGTCTTGTCCATCCGTAAACGAGCACCAACTGTTCTGCTTCGCTACCACCCTTTGTCCACAGCCTGGATCTCCACAGCTAAAGAAGTGAAACTTCACAGACGTCAAAAGTAGGCTCAGCTCACCTTTGGCTACAGGGCCAAAAGCCTGTCTGAGTTATGAATCAAACTCTAATGAGAAACTTTGCTGTAGGTAAAATCATCAAGTTCTCACAACTCTCAAATCCACCTCTAAGCAAAACCCGCCAAAGATCAGACTTTGCTGTCTGGCTAGTTTTTTTTTTTTTTTCCCCAAAGGTTCCAGCCTCTCATGACGAGGTCATACTTTTATCCTGCCAGACATGCAATGACATGTGGTGACTGGGGACTCATTATGACTCAAGTCCAGGGTTCAATGCCATAGAACAACATATTTCCAACCACAGCAAATAGGCACGCAGTTTAAACAAGGATGAGGATGGATTCCCAGAGACACACAAATGAGCTCACTTCATTTACAGCAGCATCAGCCAACCATGTGTCCAGTTCCCTTGTCAGGAGTAACAAGTACGCATACCATCCTTCACTTCACAAACCTGCAGTGTACAGCTCACTAGCCTTTCAAGAGGCGCCTACTGAACCAAGAATGCTTCCAGACACTTCTCCTCACCACATTTTAAGACACAGGCTTTGACAGGAATAGACAGACATCCATATCTGGTTCTGAGTGAGCCAGCACCTACAGAGTAAAGCCAGTGTCTGGAGATGGTTGGGAAAAATGGTCAGGGCAGCAGGCCAGGCCCACTCCCCTGCAAAGGCGACTTGGTTTGTGACTTTCAAAAGGTATCCTAAGCACTTATTTACAGAGATGGCCCAGCGGAACAGACTTGCCACGCATTTGTTCTCGTGCAAAGAACAGTTTCATCCTCCAGTTTAAATGTGTAGGGAGAAGCAAATCACCAAGTGAGAGGCAGTGATGGGCTGGAGCGCACAGCCAGTTGGGTTTAGAACGGGCAGGATGGTGTGCCGCAGTCATATCTGATCTTGTTCCCAGAGCACACCTTAGGGCACAGCCCGCTCTGCACAGAGACAGAGCAACTCCCAGACACCAGCTTCTCCACACGCTACTCACCGCTAATCCGTGAGTGGTCCTCCTTCGTGCGGAGCCCTCGGGCGGAGTTACAAAGAGTTTTGGCCGATCCACGGGATTTCTAGAGTGTGGAGCTTTGAAGGGCGTGATGATGGGGCTGCAAGACGCTGAACGAGGACAAATGGGGGTGACTAGAGTGCAGAGGAATGGTTTTACACACAAGAGTGCCAGAGGAGCAGGTGAAGAAAGCCAGAGGCAGGTTCAGGAGGAGGAGCAGAGCGGAGACGGAGAGAAAAGTAGAGAGAAGATGTTACTACCTAACGGCACCCGGCCCATGTTCCTCAGCTCTCCGTATACATGTGAGTCTGTGAGGTGCCTAAATAAAAGACCTGGAATACAATGCTACTTGTCTGTTTCAGTTATGACTAAAGACACAGACACAACCCAGTATTTGTGGACAGTAGCAGCCGTGTTTGATTATGAACCAATGGTTCTGCTACGACCCTGTATCAGTGATGCCATTTTTATATGGTGGCTGGTGGATGAACAGACCTTTCCTAGTTATGTCTAAAGTGGAATGAGGAAGCATGGAGGCAGGAAAGCCTCAGGAGCCAAGTTCAGGAGCCGTGAGGGAAAGTGACAGAGATTTAAAATGTCAACTGACCAAGTCTTTCCAGGTGTTTAGAATTGTTACAGGGACAGCTAATCATAGCCAGAAAAAAAATTGATTTATTCATTTAAAGGCAAGCTGATACATACTTCTGCTCCACACCCCCCAAAACCAAGGCATAGAAAATATAGGGAGACAGGATGCAATTATTTAAAATGGCAAGAATGTTACTGTTAGGATGGCCACCACTGTGCCTGAGACAAAGTAAGAAAGAAAAATAAAATGGGAGGAAAACAATTAGGAGCATACACAGAAAAATGTTGTGGGACAATGGTCTGTACCCTGTCACTTGTATTTTAAATAAACACTGATTGCCAGTAGCCAGGCAGGAAGTAGAGGCGGGGCCACCAGGCAGGAAGTAGAGGCAGGGCGAGGAGAATACTGGGAAGAGGAAAGAGGCAGTCTGCAGTCGTCACCAAGACAGAGAGGAAGCCAGACACAGAGCAAGCAAGATGTGACTGCCTCGCCGAAAAAGGTACCAAGCCACGTGGCTAGCACAGACAAGAATTATGGGCTAACATAAGTTATAAGAGTTAATAAGAAGCCTGAGATACTAGGCCAATCAGTTTATATTTAATATAGACCTTGTGCAATTTCTTTGGGACTTAATGCCTGTGGGAACCGGGTGGGACAGGACCCTCAGTCAACATAAAGATGACACCATGTCTCTGATAAAACAACTAGAGGACATATATTTACATGCATCATTCCAAATGGAAATCTTCATAAAAACCAGAAGCTTTTAATCTCATTAAATATAACCTATTATCAATGCAACAGGCAATGATAACATAGAGAAAGTACCACTAGATAGTCAATTCAAAGTTTATATTCTGTTTCTTGCTAAAATCAATTACTGAACGGTAGCAACAAAATAAATTTAAAAAAAAAAGAATAGAAGAGCCATAAAATAAAGAGCCAATCTACAGATAAAAGCACCCCAACTGAGCATAACGCAGAGGGAAGGGGGCCAGGAGGGAAGCAATGAGTGGACATGAAACGGTGTGGGGAAGACTGGAGGGGAGTGAAAGAATTGCCAAGAGTCAGTGCTAACAGAAACGGCAGAGAAAGACAAGTTCCAGCTTTGGAGCAAGACAACACACAGCATGGATTCAGAAGCATGGTGGCCACACACTATGGAGGGTCCACAAAATGGTGGACAACAGCCTGGAAGGTTCAATAGGCTGAGGACTGCTTTCGTGGCGTGCAAAGGAGTATGGAATTCATGGCGTAAGACAGACTGTCTTGAGATGCTGCACCTTTTCCTTCAGAAATCCCCCAGATGAAGTGTGAGTGCCAAGAGGGGGAGGCCAACACCCTTGAGATTCTCCAAGCGGTCTGGTGAAACATGAGCCAGGGCACTGATCTCCAGAACGAGGTGCTGAGATGCCCAGATCTGCAGTCTGGCCTCAAGAGCTGACACTTGTTAGCTCACTGGGCACTACAGAGGAGAGTTACTATAAAATTACCAAGCGGTTTGTTTGTGCAGCAGACTAATGGGAATGAAGAGACAGCATTTTTAAAGGGGAAGAAGGCTTGCAGTTTCCTTTGTGCAAAGGATGAGGGCTGCTAGGCCTGTTCCAGACCCACCAACTGCGCCGACAGAGTCAGGAAATCTAAACCCTGTCATCAGGACAGAGATGTTACTCAAAGCCTGTACTGATGGTTCATACCAACTGAATACATTACCCTCGCTTTTCATTAACTTCATTGATCCATTCAGACCGAGTCTACATTGTAAAAAGTTTGACTGTAACAGCCAGGATTAGGTATGTTCAATATTGTTTCCAATGAATGTAACAAGCAAGTGAATTCAATCAGCCTTCTCAGCTCTTCAGGGCTCAGAAGGTTCCAGCTCGTAGGTTACCTTAGCAAGTCTGGCATGGGAGAAGCTGCCACAGTAAGAAACTACGTGCTTAAGTTGTAGGCGTGTGCTGATTTATTTCCAAGTCTGCATAGCAGTATTAACTGTTAAATTATATCTACTACCCTTGGTCATCTGTTGAGATGCGGGGGCAGACAGAAAAGCAGGTAACTGATACTGTTTTTCTGCCCATCCTACAGACAGATGGAGACCATGAGATCACAGCGAGGGGCGTCATCTGCCTGCCTGGCGTCTGGTGTCCAGATAAGAAGCTGAGGTGGATGCGAAGAGGAAACAATGCCAGCAGCACAAAGCCAACACCAACAGAGGGAAGCACACATCAGGGTGATGGAGGCGGGGTTAGAGGAACGTGGGAAGAGCAGAGAGGCTTCGGAAGGAGGACTTTACCTCACCAGAAAGTTGGGCCTGGACGGCTTTACCTGTGTCTCCAGACAAGGCAGCTGTGCTTTTACTCCTGGCCAGGAACGAATGTGTGGGCGTCAGCAGTCTGTTTACTACGCTGCTCTCCCAGGGGCTGAGCTGCAGGCGGCGAGCTAAAGGTCACCACATAAGCAAGATGTTAGCAACATTGTTTCTAGGGCCAGGGGCATGCAGAATATCATACTCAATACCTCCATAGTCTGGATCTTTGAGACAGCCCAGAC
The DNA here is from genome assembly GCF_018167655.1 of Microtus oregoni. NCBI lineage: Eukaryota > Metazoa > Chordata > Mammalia > Rodentia > Cricetidae > Microtus > Microtus oregoni. Next base: position 2,661,780 of record NW_024543065.1, on the reverse strand, counting down.
TTTCCAGGGAGCACATGTGATCATGAGTCAGGGCAAAGGATCCCACCAGAGGGGAGAAGCTATACCATGAGCACTGTCTTAGCTCTAAAGGGGCAGTTGGAGTGGAGTTTGCTCATCACCCTTGTTAAGAAACAATAGGTCTTGAAATGGAAATACCATTTCAGCTATGGATCTGCTACTATCAAGAACTGAGTGCACCTATCTAATGGGCATCACGGTGGGCAGCAGAGATGGGTAATGACACAGGGTTTCCTGGACATCTCAAATGACCAGCCTCACTGGAGCTAGCAAGTAAGGACTAGATTTACACACAGGACTATGCGGGCTCTGTTAAACTATGATGGGTTGCCCCGAATTGTTTAGGGTAATTGGGGAGGTGAAAGAAGGCTCATGCAAAGGTCTGTATGGGGTTCTTTTGACCTTTCCACTCAGCAAGCCAGGCTCTTTCAGGTCCCTGTTTGGCACAATATAAAACTTTCGGCTGAGGATCAAGGCTAAAGCTGGAGGAAGACAAAATTAGGCAGAAACTCCAAAGTCCAATATTGTTATACACCTGAAGACTATTGGTGACGTCTGAACAACTTAGAAAACAAACTTAAAACAACACGATGACGTATGGGTCCCAGACTACCCGGATTTGGCAAGGCCGTGGTTAGAAAATGCATGCCAGTTAGGAATTTGTTTACACTGTTAGCATCTAGTGATGGCGCGCCAATACACACAAGGTCTGCTCGCGAGGTGCCAGTGAAGAAGCTCGCAAGTTGCCACAGGAGCCACTCACTGCAAGAGAACCATCACCGCACTCTTCCGGACGGCCGCTCTGTGTGGCTCAGGAAAGTCTCTACATGCCATTTCCTAGAGGGAGGGCACTTCAAACTCGGGGGAATGTGGTTTAGCTTATAAAACCCATATACTGCTAAACACTGCTACCCTCAACACAGTTGCTTCCGCCCCGGGAGAACCAAGCTCCAGGAAGTCTTTTAACCACACAACTTTATTTTAAGAGTGATTTTGTAATCAAAGCTTTAGTTCATTTAATAATTAATGACTTTTCCATTAGATTTCCTGTTGATTAGGAGAATCTTTACGGTTATTATTTGTTTTTTGTTTTTTTTAATTTTTGAGACAAGGTCGCACTCTGTAGGTGGCCTCGAACTCATGGCATTCTGCCTCTGTCACCCAAGGGCTGGGATTACAGGTTTGGACCACTACACTTGGCGTCCATGGTTACATATTTTCTAGCATTAAGATTTATTAAAACCGCAAAGGCAGCAGTGAAAGTTAACATAGGGCACCATGGATAAACTGAAGAAAACCTTCAACAGAACTATATGTTCAACCAATGCAGAAGGGAAAGAAAGAACGGGTGTCCTTCTCCAGATAAGTTATAGGGTGACAGAGGTGCAGAACTGAAGAGATGAGTAAGCCCTGAAGACACGCTTTTTTCTTTTCTCCCTTGAAGACTCGACTACTTGGCACGAGTGAGTCTTCAGGCATCAACTATCACTTCTACTACACTCACGACTGATGGACAGGAGAGGGGAGAGGTTAAGATTTTAGTACAAGTCTGTAGAGAATAGCGTTCTTCTTGTTTAATGTAGGCTTCCTGATCTGGAGACCGAAATGCCGAGGGAGGTTCGCATGGTGGGACTGGCTGGCATGGCTCCTATTTACGCACCGGCACGAGATGCTGACCGCTGCCAGCACAGAGCACTCAGATCAGGGGAGGCCAACTCAGGGGATGCATTCCAGCCCGTGGCGTGTAAATCACGCTACAACGTGTCTCCCAGAGCACAAAGTCACTGCTGGGTTTCGGGTCATGGGTGCCAAGCAGAAGTTGTATAGATGTTGTTAGATCCTGACTGCAGGCATCAGAAGAACACCTCTGTGCGACCTGAAACTTTCCATACATGTTGCCATTAACTTGATTAGAGCAAGAATGAAAAAAGCATGATTCTGGGCAGAATTTATCTGCAATCTATCACTATGTACTATGATACTGATTCACAGTGAGAACGTATTGTCTCGTTTCTATTTACTTACTTATTCTGGAGACAAGTTCTCAGTCCACAGGCCAGGGAGCCATGATCCTTCCTCCTGTCTCAGCCTCCTACGTGATGGATTAGGCTTTTACCACCACACCGGAAACTGTCTAGACTCATTTTAGCTAAGAGGAGACAGTTTTAAGCTCCCTCTTTTTAAGCTCCCTGTTTTTCCTTCTTGAGAAAAATCTGGTTAAGTGGGTGGCGTTAAAGATGAGGTTATGCACCTTTAATGTAAATTTCCAAATGGCAACATCATCTCTGTTGCAGAACTTCTAGTGGCAATCAATGAGAAATCACATGCTTATCAGCCCATGTGGCACTATATTCAGATATAAAATAAAAGTATTTTCTTCTTCCTCCTCTCTGTGTGCACCTGATTCATAGATGTGTGTATGCAGGTGTAAGCACATGTTTACCTGGGTGCAGGTGGAGGCCATGTGTCAAGTAGTATCCTCACCAACTGCTGCCCATCTTATTTTAAAAAATGGTTTATTATTTTTTAATTACATTTATGTGTGTATATCTGTGAATGAATGCTGTGTGTGTGTGTGTGTGTGTGTGTGTGTGTGTGTGGTCACAGAGGCCAGAAGAGGGCATTGGAAGCCCCGGAGCTGGAGCTACAGTCACATCTAAGCCACTTGACAGGGATGCTGGGAACTGAACTCATCAACAGCAAGTGCTCTTAAATGATGAGCATCTCTCTCCTCTCACATGGGTTTTCTGAGACTCGGTCCTCAACTTGGAGCTTACTCATTAATCCAGCCAGACTCAGCAAGTCCTAAGGATCTGCCTGCCTAACTCTGGGGGACTGGGATTACAGGTGAGTCCTGCCATGTCTGGATCTACTTTTTAAATTTTAGTTAACTTAATTCATTATTTTTTTTTCCAAGAAAGGATCTCACTATGTAGCTCTAGCTGTCCTGGAACTCATTATGTAGACCAGGCTGGCCTTGAACTCACAGAGATCCACTTGCCTCTCAAGTACTGGGGTTAGAGGTGTGCATCACCACGGTTGCCTTTGCCTGGATTTTTTTTTTTTTTTGAGACAGGGTTTCTCTGTAGCTTTGGAGCCTGTCCTGGCACTCACTCTGTAGACCAGGCTGGCCTCGAACTCACAGAGATCCGCATGCCCCTGCCTCCCGAAAGGCCTGGATTTTTAAAGTAGGTTCTGAAGGATCTCACTCAGATCCTGAGGCCGGTGTGCTATTGTCATTCCCAGGGCCATCTCCTGATCCCCAAATCACAAATATTTTTAAAGGCAGTCACAGCCTCCATTGTGTTTGGCGTGTCTGGGAAAGTGGCTATTTACTAAGTAACCTGACAGTACTTCAGTACACTTTATGACCAATAGAGCTGTGCAGATCCTCTAGCCAACCATCAGTCCTGATCTTAGGGCTTCAGCTTTATATCAGCTTTAAGGCTACTGCTACAGGCCAGAGAAAGCTCAGGCTTTTTTTTTTTTTTGACATTCATAGATAAAAACTTCTAGTTGAATCTGATAAGATCTCTTTCTAGTGAGATAATAAAGCATAACTAATTTTCCAAAAAAAGCTATTTTTTTTTAATGGTTTATTGAGACAGGGTTTCCCTGTATAGCTTTGGAGCCTGTCCAGCAACTCACAGAGATCTGCCTGCCTCTGTCTCCTGAGTGCTGGGGATTAAAGTGTAGGTGGTAGTGCCACCTACCACCACCCGGTTTGAAAAGTAATCTTACTGAAGATTTTGTTTAACCAAAACAAACAAGCGAACAAAGCTTCCTATATCATGAGAGTCCCTTCCAGGCTAGTATGATCGGTTAGACCAAGAACTTTCTCCAGCGCCTCTGACAGGGGCAGGAGAGCAGAGCTGACTCCAGAGCTTTCCCTCTGATACGATCACTTTATTAACCTTCAACTCTGCAGCCCGGTGTCTAGATTCAAGGGCAGTTCCCTGGCTCCAGCCACAGACTAGTTATTGAGATCTTTTGGCCTTGGCATCCTAACCCTCCTTCCAGTTTACTCTTACACGGCAGTGCATGGCTGTAATCGCAGCACCGCGGGCAGAAGGACTAAAGCAGTTCAAGGCCAGCCTGGTCTACACGATGAATTCCAGACCAGTCACAACTACAGAACAGGAACAAAGAAAGCACGCATGGAGGCCACAGAGGTGAGAACTGCGGAGCCAAGGGGCAGCTGCATGGGAGGGGCTGCTAATCTTAGCTCTAATCCCTCTCCATAAACATTACCAAGACAGTCATTACAAGTTAGATTCTCAAACTCTGAGGTGCTCAATCAACCCAAACAGAATAGATAGATGGGCTACCCAATGGATCTTAATTCCCAAACCACATTACTTTAAGAAAATCCAATCAGATACATCATGTAGAGTGTTTAAACATAATTTTATTTCTAAATGATGCAGAATTCAGTACTTTGAATCCTCAGAGACAGGACAGGGCATCATCCTGTTTATATCCTGTGTCCTTACTCTCCACTTTACCTGGGACTGGTGGAGGCAGGAAAACAAGGCATAACTTGAGAGTATTATAAATCCTCATCTGTGGTTTGTCTCAGACCTAGGTCCACAGAAGGGTGACACTAATGTGCTGGGTAAGTGACCACTTCAAAGGAAAGGGACATGGACAGACAGCTGGAGGAAGGACATCCAACTGTATCTGCATCTTATCTTCTACTAAGGGAATGAGCTCGAAACACAAGTCCACCCTTCCCTGAGCGCACTCGCTCTCATCTGCATATTTATGAAGGAAAATTTAATTAACAATAAATTAACATGGATAGCCCCTAAAACTTGATTACATGCTAATACCAACGCTTTAGGGAAATTTAGCTTAAAAAAGGAACAGTTTGCTTAAAAAAGTAGACAAGAATAAGAAATTATTCAAACATTTACCAATTTATAAAATAATAGCAACATTCATATAATATTATATATTACAATGGTACCATAACAATACAAAATACATGAACTGACATACACACAGAACATGCACACATTACAGTCTTATTAAAGATTAAGGCAGGACACTTTCCAGTTTCTTAAAAATGTACTCAATACAAAAAAAATGTACTCAAAACTACCATATTTTGTTATTTTTGAAAGTATGTGCTTTTTTATTACACAATAATTCTTTAGTTTTATTTAAAATCATCTCAGTTATTAAAACAAGGAGCTTCTCTTAAAAGCCTGATTGTTTCTTTTATGATGTAAAATAAAACTTTCAGTTTATGAATAACTAAACATTCATGTACTGTAAATCCATAGGATGTATAAACATAAAACCCAGTTAAGACTTTGTCTGGGAGACCACGATCATTATTAACCTGTTCGGGAGGCAGCCATGGTGACGACAGCCTTAAAATTAGGTCAGTCGCTAAAGACTGAGATGAATGGACAGCAAACAACCAATCACGCATGTGAGGAACGCCGAAAGGAATGGCTGACCACACGAGAAACAGTTGGCAAAGTGAAACTCTGCCGTCATGAATCATTTAAAGTTTCCTTCGAAAGCTGGCACCTAGAACTCCCAACATAGGGATGATTGAAAGAAAGGAACTGTTCAGAACAAGATTATCTGCTTTCTGGCGGATAGGTGGGTGAGTTCATTTGCTACACGTTTGAAGGAAGCACCGCTCTGCACTGCTAAAAGCACCATTCGGCCGCCGCCTTCTACAACGAGAAACGCTCTCGTCGCAAGGCAAGTGACGCTCAGCCGCTTATTGCTTTTTTACTCTCAAGTTTTTTTCTTCCTATTTAAGAAAGGCAGGGAGAGCAACTTCAGATGCCAATTCCATTTGTACACATCCAGAAAAGAGAACATCAAGAAAGAAACAGAACAGGTTTTGTTTCCCTTTGGACTGTACCTCTATCTGGAGAGTTTAGCAAAGTTGCGGATGAGGACGAGAGCCGCTTGCTAATGACAGGATCAACATGTTTCGAGAGATTCATGGTGGAAACTGACCGCCTGTCTGGATCTAAAACAAACGGAGATAATGCTAATTGACAGCCGGCATGCGGGATTGCAATTGTTCAGCGGCGGAAGGAGAACAGGCCTGGAGGCATCAGCATTATTTCTAGGTCTTCCATAACAGCAGTGTTCTGAGTGGACATACTAAAGTCACTTAAAGGCTAGAAATAATATAAACCTTTAGTTCAGCAGTTTAAACACAAGCATGCTATTATAACATGAACTGATGAAGACAAACCCAAGGGCAAGGGTAAGAGGTGATGCAGGCCGACCATGAAGCAAAGACGCCTGGGACAGGGGCTGTGGGTGGGAAAATACACTGCAACCTGGGGTAAAATGCACACCAGGGCCTGCTGCTGGGTCCTGCCTAGATCCCAGCTAGCCCAGAGCAGTCCCTTTGAGGCCAGCCTGGGATCTTCGCGAACTCCCACTCCCTGACTTCACTTAGCCTGACCTGGCCTAGCCTCTGACTTCCTACGCCTCTGACCCCCAATTCAAGAGATTGTAGGTGCACACCACTTAGTTCAAGTCTGTCTGTCTGCCTGTTTCCTTTTCTCCCTCCTTCAGGCTTCCTGTTTCTTTTTCTCTCCTGGGGGTCGAACCTGTTGTTAGGTATGTTAGGTAAGGGAACTGTACCTGCAGCCCTAAGGCTGTCTTCAAACAGAAAATCAATAAACAAAAAGGGTCCAGTGGTTGGAGTTTGCCAACTGTGCCATGCTTCTGAGTTTGCGCCTTAGTACTGGGGGTGTGTGGCTCTAGACAGCAAAAGTGGAATCAGTGCATAAACCTGCCCAATAGAACTGGTAGCAATATAAATCAGAATTCTAAGTCAGTGAAGTATTATTGTTAAAATTATCGTGTAGTCAAATAATTTAAGAATGGCTTTGGGGTTCAAATCAGAAGGAAAATCGTCATTACGAAGGTAAAAAAATTTTTAAAATGAGTTCTGTTAATTTGTTATCAACACTGCAGAAACAAATCACAGCCTTACTCATTAGAGGTCATGCTGCTGGGATGGATGACACGAGGTAAAAATCTACCATCTCACTGCCCATCTGGCAGCAGCGCCTGGATGCTCTGACCTACAACGGCTGAAGTTAAAGAAGCAGCGCCATCTTTTCCCCTAGTGGCTAATGAAAGTACAACAGCATTCTCTAGCATCACCATTGCGCTGTTCCCACTGGTCTGAATAATCTGGGCAGTAAACATTTTTGATAAATTTTCCTATAGCATAGCCGTTTTGACGATTATCTATAATCTACTGGTAATAACTCATTAAAGAGATGTGACTTTTCAACTGAGATTACCTTTGATAGCTGGAATTGGACTGTTTTTAAAAAGAAAAAAAAATGACCTAACACGATTACTGTGACTTACATTTTCATTTCTCTGATGGGGTTTGGGCAATGAGGAGACATAGAGGATAGAGGGGAAACACCAACAGGACCACCCTGAGGATGAATGTGGTGTGTGCTTGAGGAAGGATGAAAGCCGTGCCCGCGTGATTCGACGGCAGCATTTCCTGATGTTTATACTCTAAGCTTCAGCTGAGGGGAGCAGTATCTTTAGTAAGCCTAGCCTTTAGAATTTCTCAGTGGTTACTAAAAACACTCAGTTCTATTTCCTAGTAAGCAGAAAAAAAATGAGCTAGACAGTCTTTTATCCGCCATCTCACAGAGTGAGAATGTTGGCACCATGGAGGGATGCCATCGTGCGCCAGCTGAGACTTCCCATTCATTTCTCCTCCTCACTGAACAAAAATTTCACAAAAGGATTGGTGATTTTACAAATAAAATTGTTTTCATGGTAGCAAGCTGATGTCCAGGGGTCAGACAAGATGCTAACTTTAATGGGGACCATTTCTAGGCTTGGAGGGCTTGGCCTGATTAGCAAGATGTAGGAGCTGGCTTCGTACAGGTGCTGCCATGAAGTGAAGGTGCTAAAAGTGAGCAGAACTGGATGTCTCTCGACACCACAGCGGGTCATCCCAGTCTCTGAGACTTCATGAGTCCAGTCATTCCCCACACAAACGTCTCTTTTCTAATAGACCAGTAGTGTGCACCAGCCAGTCATCATAAACTGGATTTTACCTAACGGCTCCTAAGTGCATCACTGGCTTTCCTGCTCCGAATAGCAATGTAGAAAGCACGAATTAAGGCTGAGTAGACTTATTGTTTCTCAACGATGTTTGGCACTGTGTGACACAGCATTTCTGTCATGTAGACAGGAAGCATGAAGCTCAAAGAAAAACATGGTTATAAAAACATTTACGATGAGCATTTTTCTTCATGGGCTATCCATGAAAACTATTTCTAGATGAAGCATCGCATATAATAACCTTGTCATTTTTATGATGGCAGGTTTGGTGTGTCCTCCAGCACAGGTGGGAAAGAGGCATGGGGAAAACGTGCGTCTACGTTTGGTTCAGTGTCACGGGGAAATAAACGGTGGTTATACTTTCTGAACTTAAAACAAAATTAAAGGGTTATAAAAACAGTAATGAAAAAATACAGCAAACATGCAAACAATTCAATTACTCAGCTAAAAGTGAAGCTGTCTATAAGTATGTCGTATTGCTAGCTACAGGAGCTGTTAACAGGATGCGCTTTGGTTACAGGTGACTCGTAGCTAGAAGACATTTAAATAGGCTTTATTAAAAATGACTTCAAGAGAAAGAGGGATTATTTTAACACCTTAAAGTCACCGGAGTCATGACATCGCACTTAGGAAACACTGCCCATCTCAGATCTGGGTCCTTGCGAGGGACAGCGGGCATGCGTGATGACTACGGAGCTGGCGGTTCGGCTGTCCACGAACTGGTCCTAAGTCTGAGGGGCTACCAACAAAGCAGGCAGTCAGCACTTACAGGGGTGTCTGTACCAGATTCTCTAGTACCCCCCGAAGCTGTGACGTGCTGGTCCATCCCCCGCTAAATGGAGAAGGTGAAAAATGACTCAACAAAACCACCTGGGGACAGAGGTAAGGCGTGATTTAAAAAAAAAAAAGCATCAGACTCACATAAATGAAAACGAATCAACATACTACTATGTAGGAATAAAAGTGTATTGAATTTACAGTACAAAAATATTTCTCGTCTAAGACCCCTAGCATGCTCCTCCCCTTCGTCAGTGCTGCGTGTGTTAGCGTCAGGGTACACGTGCTCACGGAACTGACCCTGATTCAGCTACACTGCTGAGATTTTTCCCGAGGAGAAAGGGACATGGGTTAACTTATCCCTCAGCCACGAAGACCTTATGCAAACGGATCACTAACACAGTTCAGTCTTGAGTTTTAGAAATGCCCCATAGCTCTCCTCTCTAGCTGACTCTGCAACCCAAACAGAAAGGAGCTCGCGCGGAGGCAACGAGAGGTCCTTGGGTCTTACCTCCATCACTCTCGCACCCTCAGACAGCGGGAGCATCATTTAAATAGCATGGAATTGTTTCAGCAACCAGAGATTTGGGGAGTGGGGTGGGGAGCAAATGCACTTTTACTGTCCAGGAAAAAAAAAAACAAAACAAAACACAAAGAGGAGACTTGAGGTGGTATCTGTATTTACCTGTACTGTGGATGCTGTGGCTCCCATGGAGAGGGCCTCCCCATGACCACCGGTTATATTTCTGTCTCGGCTTCTGGCTCCTTTCCATTGTTCGTCGCACAACAGCTTCATGGCGCTCCTTATGTGGAACAGAAGAGCCAGCGGTTAGGTTTAGCTGGTTGAAGATTCTGCAACTTAAGGCAGAATAGTGAAGACTACCTAAATTCTTGCCCTCCTATATTGCTGTTCTAATCTGTTTCCTAACGTCTGTACTTTCTCTTTCTGCAACCATTAGTTCCTAGTTCAAAAGCTCTTGTGTATAACAGGTACTCAGATACTTCCCTCTGGGTGTGATGCTTTCCCCAACACAGAGAAAGGGCCATGGTAGTCAGGTCTTCACTTGGACTGATCCTCAGCATGTGTTTTTATTTACTTTTATACATGTTAGGTAGTGTCTTGTTAGCCTCAAACTTGTGATGCTCTTGGTTCAGCTTCCCGACTGCTAGGACTATAGGCATGTACCATTATGCCCCACTAAACTGGTGGGGTCTTTATTGCTGCTGCTGTTGTTCGGTGTGTGTGTGTGTGTGTGTGTGTGTGTGTGTGTGTGTGCGCGCGCGCGCGCGCTACAGAGATTCAAGGTGTGGGGGCCTTATGCATACTAGCAAGTGTTTGGTCCATGTCTATATACCCAGCCTCATATAGAGCCATACTTTAAAAATAGAATTCAGAAATTGAGGACACAATAATTTTTCTTTTCCCTCTACCCACAAGCGGAGTGAATACTAAGGAAAAGTTAGAAAGAACTCTTAAGAGTGGGAGGGCTCCAAGAAAGGAAAAGCCTTTTCTCTTTGAGGTCTGGTACGTAGCCTAGGCTAGCCTTGAACTTGTGGCAATCCTATCGCCTCTGACTTCTCAGTGTTGGGATTACAAACATGTTTCGCCTCACCTGACAAGGACTCATGGCTTCCTATGTTGTATAACCCCACGCAACTAAACTATTTTGAACATAACCCCCCCCCCCCTTTTTTTGAGAAACTTATAGAACACTTATTTAAGGTTTGAATGAGTGTTAAGTGAAGTACATATGTGGACATATTACCTGTGTGGAAATGTTTACAATGCTTACAAAGGAAACGTTTACCCTATGGGAGCCCACATAGGGATTTTAGCACGTCAGTACAGCTGAATAAAGGATCAATGAGTATCAGATGGGAACATGAGTACTCGGCGTTCCAGCAGCAACAATGACAACCAGTCATCTTCTCCTGTCCCCCCCTCCCTGTGCTGTGCTCCCCAACACCTGCAGTTATCTTTATGGCTGACGGCATGGCAACCACGCATCCCGTACTACGCATCCCGCACTACGGAAGCAGGGAAACCTTCCTCTACAGAGGGGTGTGGCCACACCTTGTCTTCCTCCAGCCTCTGTCTTCGCTTCTCCTCCACCGCAGCCCTCCTCCGCTCTTCCTTCAGCCGCTGGTCCTCCAGCTTCTTCCTCCGTGCTTCCAGGTGCCTTTCATAGTGCTGCCGGGCTCGCTCTTCTCTTTCTAACCAGACGATTTCTCGCGCAGCTTTGGGGGCAAACAGGGAGATCCAACACAGGCAAGCTTAGGACTTGAATAGTTAGCGCTGGGTAAGGAGTCCACACTGAACAAACGGGCTCTGTCAGTCTGTGAGGATCCAGCTTGGCCTTTGCTTTCTCACTACGTCAAGGAGGTTGCCCTGAATTCTGCTCTTTGGGAATACGTATAGCTCTCTGGTTTGTTGTGGTAGCTTTATAGCTTAGGCTGCATGCTGGCGCTGCTGAGGCTCTAGGATCAACAGTACCACGTCCCTATCTCTTTTTCAAAGGGCTGGCGACACAGCTCAGCATGGCAAAGCACTTGCCAATGCAAGCCCGATGACCCGAGTTGCATCCCTGGGGCCAACAGTGAAAGGAGAAAGCAGACTCTAACGTGGTCTCCTGACGTCCACATGTGTGCCTGCACGCTCCTCACACACACATTGCACACATACCACCATCACAACGGCAAATTAAAAAGTGCGACATCCTGCCAGGCACAGTGGCATACATCTGCAAACCCTGCACCTGGGAGGCTGAGGCAGGAGGATTACCAAGAGTTGAAGTAGAGCACATAATAAAACTCTGCTTCAGAAAGAGTCTATCCTCCAGCCTCTCTGTTCCTTCCCCCCTCCCCAACCCACCTCTCCTTACTTTTTCATTCCTTCCTTTTTACTTTTGCTTATTTTTTTTTTTTTTTTTGAGTTTATAGCCCAAGCTGGCTTGGAACTCACTATGTAGCCCAAGGTGGTTTTGAACTCATGACAATCCTCTGCCTTGGCTCCTAAACATTGAAATCAGAGGGGGAAGCCATCATGTCCAGTTATGACTACATTTCTTTCATCATAGCCTTGGTTCTCTGGAAGTACAAAGCAATGTGGAGAGAATTAGCTGAGAAGCAATGAATTAGGTGCCTCGCAGGTTCATCGCAGTTAATCAGCTAAGCCAGGAGAGAGATCAAGAGGCCGTTTTGGGCACTCAGGGAGCGCACAGTTTAGTTAGGTAATACCTAGACAGCACTGACTTCCTCTCAGGGCTGTTGGTGAGCCCATGGTGACACACAGAACCAGAACACTTGGTGGGGTGCCATGCTCTTGTATGGGTCCAACACATGGAAATAACGAGGCTGGGTGTTAATCCTGGAAACTCCTGTTCTAGTGCCACAGACAGCATTCAGCAAATAGGATACAGGTAAGGAAGAGAACTCAGAGTGTGCTCACAGGCTAGGTGGACACCCTAACTACACCCATCGCAGTCTGTTATGGTCCTGGTCCTTCTGAGCAGGTGGGGAACATCACTGCTGTATGAGGAACAGAATGGAGAACAAATGGATGTCGTCAACTTCTGCAACATGCACAGTTTTGCCTCTGTTTCATTTCTTTTCCTTTATTTTTGTGCTGGGGTCTGAACCCAGGGCCTTACACTCTACCATTAGCCTTAGCCTACAACCCCAACGTGAATTTCAAGTAAGGTGCAGAGCATTCCTAGTAACACTGGATAATGACACCACCAAGAGTCAAAATGGACAGGGATAAGAACATAGTATATATAATATGATATAAAAATAATATATTAATATTTTGAAATCTTGGGGAAATTATCTGATTTTTAAGTTAGAGAGAACGTCTACAACCATCTCTAATATATATGTATTATGCATGTGTGTTGCGTATATATAATTTATTTATTTGTTTTGAGATAGCATCTTGCTATGCATTTCAGGCTAGCTTGGAACTCACTCTATAACTCAGGCTGGCCTTTACCTCCCTGGTGCTGGAGTTTTATAGGCATGAACCATGCTTTGCTTTGTTTTCATTTGAAATGTGAAGGTTTGAATCTTAGGGCTGTGGATATAGATTGTTAGAAATCCTGCCTAACACACACAAGGCCTTAGGTTTAGTCTTTAACCTTTACAGTTTACTTCAACACTTGTTGTAATTGTGTAAATGCTAATAAATGCCTTTTTCTCTTTTTCTTTTTGGTTACTGCAAACAAACACGAAATAGTTCCTTGAAGGAGATGTCGCTTAATTCAGTTCATGGGCTCTAAGAAGGGGGCTGTGGGAAGGAAAAATAAGGGAATCTAGGGATGGAGAGTAAAATTATTTTACAGGACTTCGAGTATTCATGTAGGAAATATTTCACTCATTTCACTTAACGCAGTTGGAGATTTAGCCTAGTGGTAGGGTATGAATGTGAAGCTCTGGATTCAGATCCTAACACACACACACACACACACACAAAGAAAAGAGGCTGAGGCAACAACTATAGATGTTGCAGAAGTTAATGACTTTTGAAATGAAAAGAACATGGTAATTGCTAACAGCATCGCAAAGCACAGGGACCTTCCAAACTAAAGAGACCGAGATGAACAGTGTTGATCTGCATGAGAGCCACTTCCACTTCCACCCTGCTCAGTACCCGCTGTCTGCACAAGGAAAACAAAGGAGATGAAGTTTGTTTGTTTTAAAACATTTATTTAATGTGCATTGGTGTTTTGCCTGTGTGTATGTCTGTGTGAGGCTGTTGGGTCCTCTGGAACTAGATTTAGAGACAGTTGTGGGCTACCAGGTGGGTACTGAGAATTGAACTCAGGGCTTCTGGAAGAGTAATCATTGCTCTTAAACAGTGAGCCAGGATTTTTTAAAAATGCTACAAGAATCTGGGAATCCCAGTCCTTGGAGGCAGAGCAAGCCCATCTCCAGTTCAAGGTCAGACTGTGCTACACATTGAGACCTTGTTTCAAGTCCCACCATATTCCTCACCCTCTCCCCAAAATGGTAGAAGGAATAAAATCAATCCTATATTGATTGATTTTTTTTTTAAGATAGGCTACCCCTCCAATAACCAGATGTGCGGTTTAAAAGGTTCAGTGTGTAGCTCATTTCCCAGCAGCCTGCCCATCTAGAACGCAAGGCCCTGGAGCTGATCTCCAGCCTGCCAAGAAAAAGGAATAAGCGACAAAGAGCCATGAGACTATTGGAAATAAAAACGTAGTAGGTGAAAATGTTCTATACAAAGAAGGCTTGGAATTGAAACGAGAAGATCCAAAGAAGTTAAACGATGTTCCCAAGATCACGTGGTGCATCAGAACTAGAGCTGGGATCTTAATTCAGCTGATTCCACAGCTTGGAATCTGCCTGTATAGTCTCGCCTACCCTGAAGCAGAACCTGCTGTGGCTTGTCTTCTCTGTCAACCTCTGGGAATGCTGTGTGAAGTGTGAAGGCCCAGGCCCCTCCTCCGTGCTTCCCCTTCAGAAGTTTGACACAGGGAACTCGTTACCTTAGAAACAGCTCTCACATCCAGTGTGCTTTCATATCTGCTCCTCTCAATACACAAATCTAGAGAACCCGCCAGCTCCCCGAACCCTCACGGGTGCTACCTCTGTCCACCATCTCTCCCGCCTGGCAGTCTGACACTCAAGCCTCTTCCTGTCACAAGTCTCTCCTGAGCAGCAGTCTGGAGAGTTCCCCAGCTCCGTTCCAGACACTGTACCCACAGTGCCAGTCCCACGCCTGCCTACACTCACAATTCTAGTCTAGGGAATGGTTTAAAGCACGCCCTGGGGTCCATCCCTAGCACGGAGGTGAAAGAGCAGGAGGGAGGAAGGGAGGGGAAACTAAAGGACTCACAAGAAAGTGGCTTACTTTGATAAATGTAACTCAAGGCTTTCCCACTTATCATTTTTATATTTATTTATTTATTGGAGACAGGATTTCACTCTGTACCTTAAGCTGGCCTGGAAGTCACTAAAGTCAACTAAGCTGGCTTTGAGCTCAGGGTAATCCTTCTGCCTCAGTATCTCAAGTGCTGGGAAAAAACTGTCTTTCCCTTGACATGTAACTGAAGTATGCAGTGGAGAGCTGTCTGGCGTGGCCTTGCACCCACCAACAGCCCACAACACTGTCTCTTGTGTGAGAAGTCCCCACTCGGCCTGTTTCCCTGTGCCTGAAGGCTAATGGACTGAGGTGCCGGAACAGCAGTTTACATGTGTGGAACCCTAGAACATTCCCCGTGTGTGTGGGGAGGAGGACTTGAGATAAGGAAAAAAGAAAGTTCCCAGAAATTCTAATCTGTATTTAGCCTCTGCTTGACCAATGGCTGTCCTTGGAACTTCTGGTTATTATCCCAACCCTAATCTCAGACACACCTCACAGAATGGTAGCATTGTCCTCTACTGGCTGTCTCACAAAGCCCTCCCAGCAACCACAGACACCCCTCTATCTGCTATTCCTTAGCTAAAAAGAATCCCAACTTAGAGTGTCAGGCACCTAGTCACGTGACTGGCCATGCTCCTCCATTATCACCTGGAAAGAGGCTCTGCTCATACTCTATGCTGACTCCGAGTCATGGACAGCCATTACCTTCACAGCTGTGCTCGGAGACAGGCATGCTGGGAGACACGTGGAAGGGAGGCAATCTGCTCCACAGCTCCCGAATAGCGCAGCTGGAGGACAAACGCCCACATGTCTCCCTCTAGAAGCACCATGAGCCTTCTGGTAAAATGTCTGGACCGGAGCCTCTCCAGGTAACTAATGTTCTTCCTCCACACCGGAGAGATAGGCAAGGTCCCCATTACGCAACATCACCTTAGACTTTATCATCTGCTCACAAGAATTCTTACTGCTCGAGTTTAAAATCTTTTTATGCTCACACTTAAAGGCAAAGTAAATTTAGGAATAAAAAGATGATGAATCAGCCATGTTATTCATCTGATCTGCAGACTTCACCCATCCACAGAAAGCATTTGGTCTTGCAGCCTGAGCCTGACTCATGTCCACGTTCCCCCCACAGGAGGTGTCTGGTCTCAGAACCGTCTCTTACCCACCTGCTAGTCTAGGAACATCTATATAGTTCACCAGGCGCCAGCGTTAGGTGGCCAGTGCTGAGACTGATCACAGATGAGCTAAGATATACACTTGGTAACTGGGTGGGAGGCTGCCTGGAAGGGCTGTCCCCTTAATTCTGACGCACATCCCCTCTCTGGTGTCGGTACTCACCACCCCACCCTCGCCCCCTTCTTTTGAGACTAGTCTTTAAAGTCTCCAAAGTTTTCCTTGGAACGAAACCTCTCTAAGAATCAGAAGAGGTTTCACGTCGACTCTAGTCAGGGTTATACCATCAATGGGGGTTTGTTAATAAATACTAATTTGCTTGTCAGTGTTTTTGAGATGAACATTTTATACCAGGTTGAAATGATAATTTATTTATCTCTCAATTGTACTCACTAATAGTCCCTGAATTGATAATACATAAAAAAAAGACAAAGTGAAAAAGCTATGGCTGGAAAGTCTAATATAATTGTCTCAGCTAATCTAATTGAAATTTGTTCCAAGGCTAAAATCATTTTTTATATTATTGTGCTTGTTTGAAAATACATTCTAAAAGATCTCTTGGACTGCTTTAAACTTAGCTGTAAAAGCCAACATAAGCTCTAATTAAAGTACCATAAGCTCTACAAGAGCTGTATCAATAATACACATATATATTCTATAATAATCTTTGATCATTTAAAAATGTTAAATTACATTTATTTATTTTATGCATGCATATGTGTGTAAGTGTACATGGGCATATTCATGCCGTAGTAGACATATGGAATCTGGTTCAGTGTTAGGAGCCTTTACACACTAAGCCATCTCCATCCCTCTTCCATGACTTTATGGAACCCGGAGAAGCCCAGACACGTAAAGCTTTTGGTCTCAGAGGGTCGGGGGTAGCTCAGTGCTAGTCTGCTTACCTGTAGCGTGTGCAACAACCTAGGTGCTGTAGCAACAACAACACATACACAAAATTTGGTATTTGCAAAAGACAAATTAGCAAATACTAATTTGCTTCACCGTATTCTTGAGAATGACGACTTCTCTCCGCTATATTCACTAATGTGGCTGTCCCTGAACTGATAACACATTGAAGTTAGAAAAACAGGCAAAATAATAAAACTATGTCTAGAAGGGCAAAGTCTCAGCTAATTTACCAAACTACCAAAAGTATGCCAAACCACTTGAAAAATCAAACCTAACACTTCAAACTCTATATTATTTTAAAAAAGAGAAACTTTGTATCTCTTAAAATGTAGAGGACTTTTTTTTTTTGCCAAATATTCCTTAAGTATTCTCTTGAACTTCGTCAAACTACTGCACGAGTATTAATCTTAATAGCACATGGAGGTCAATACGATTCAAAGTACAGCTTTGAATAATAATCTTATTCTTCTGAGACGCTGGTTAAGCGTATCAACTTAGCTCTCCTGTGAGACAACTACAGGAAAATCAGGCAATTATACTAACTCGGAACACCTGCTGAGATCACCTGCAGTTAAAGTGCATAGATTTACTTGATTCAACATTTAACAATTAATTGTTGGACATTTACTACGCACAAGGCTGTTCTAGGTTCTGCTACTGGGCTTTAGAATTGGCAAAGGTACAAACCTTTCTGTTATGGAAGGTGTGTACCCTAGTGAAGGCCGAAGGAATAGCAAGTAAGTTTTTATCTATTTAGACGTTGACAATACTAGAGAGAAAAAGGGAGTTTTAATTTGAGGGATCTGCAAATCTGAGTAAAGAGGTCAGGAAAAACCCTCCATGGAGGCAGCATTTCAGTAAATTTAAAGGGAGAGAGAATGAGTTATGTGGGTTTCTCAGTGTGCTCCTGTTGGAGCCAACAGCAGTTGGTTCTTACTCAAGGATACGCCTGGTGGGTTTAAGGAACAGGAGGCCAACCACAGAATTCTGGCTTCTACTGGGTGAGAAAGAAAGTCACCAAGAGCTGAAGCAGAGCTGTTGATGTAGGAGGGTCATCTGTTTATGTGTTGCTTTCATTGGTTGAATAAAGAGACTGCCTTGGCTTTTGGATAGGGCAGGATTTAGATAGGTGGAGTAGACGAACAGATTGCTGGGAGAAAGAAGCAGAGACAGGAAGATGCCATGATTCTCTGGCCTGAGATGGACATAGGTTAGAATCTTCCTGGTAAGCCATGACCCTGTGGTGATACACAGTTTACTAGATATGGGTTAAAGCAAGATGTGAGAGTTAGCCAAGAAGAGGCTAGATATAATGGGCCAGGCAGTGCTTAAATGAATACAATCTGTGTGTTGTTATTTTGGGGTATAAGCTAGCTAGCCAGGCAGCTGGGAGCCGGGCGGTGGGAACGCAGCCCACCGCTGCTCCTTTTACTACAGAGCTGTGACATGATAGTAGTCATATTCTAATGGGTGAGAAGAGCCAATGTGGCAATGAGAGGAAGTGGGGGCCTGGAAACAAATAAGAGATCCTGGTGGTACATGTGGACACACTAGCAGCAGAAGGTAGAAGAAGTCGCATTTCAGAAATTGGAGGGCATTTATTGACAATCTCATAGCCTAATTGAAACGAAGGGATGTGAGAGAAACAAATGTTGGCTAAAACATTATGTATTATTATTATTTTATTCCTAGGAGTTAGGGAAATCTATCTTCAATATCCTAGACTCTCTTGCTCAAAACTAAATACATATTTATTGATTAAATGAACACATGAACCAAAATAACACAAAGTAGGTTTGAAAAGGCAGAGGTGGAGTCAGGTACGATGGTACATGTCTATAATCTTAGTACTCAGGAGGTAGGGGCAAGAGTTTAAGGACAGCCTGCAGTACATAGTAAGATTTTATATCAATAAATACACAATAATAATAATAATAAATACTGTCTCCAATAAATGAAGTGGTGGTTACTTTTGCCTTAAGCTATCTAAAGTAAAATGTTCACTGTCCAATAAATAGCAAATGCACCTATCCTTGTTAATGGTCTTGGACATAAGTTACCGTACCTATTATTTCTACTAATAGATTGGAACAAATCCCCTCCCCCACACAAGTTACTAAAATCCACTCCAGCACTTACAAAATCCTACATTTTGCCCTCTTGGTTTGTGTCAAATCAGAGTCAACACAACGCCTATGCACTATGCTTGTGCGATGACACACAACCCCCCTCTTCAGTATCCTTCTCGGGACTTATGCCCCACTTTTGACCTTTTGAGAAACGTATTTCAGTCTTCTGAAGTATAGGACTGCTATTTACTCAAAGAACTTTATGACCTGGGGAGTTTTCACTCCAGTGTTGGTGACTGTGTACTTAACACATGTGCGAACAGCTAACACAGAGGAAAGAACAAAGGGTTACTAATCATTACTGTCATTTTAGATTCTCTGAACTTCTTTCAATCATCACAATATACTTTCAAACAAGTTGACAATCTACAAAACCATTTACATTATTATGACAAGCTCACACAACAAGTGTAACCATGGTAGCAATTTGCTAGTTTTGGTGACAATACCCAATGAGGTATGTGGGATATTCCCTTGTTCACAGTCAGTGCTCCAGAAACACTATCATTACTGTTTCACTGAAGACTATAGTTTAAGGAAGATCAGCAAAATTTCTAGTATACATTTTATATTTAGCACTGTGCCATGTATTGGGATATTGAGAAATGGAGAGCACAGTAAAAAAAAGCCTTTAAATTTTTATAACCAAGGAGTTATATAAAAATCCAAACAGAAAAAGTTCCTCAGTGTAAACATAGCAGTAGAGTACACACAAGATACAACAGCTACACAAAATACAGCATGAGAGGAAGCGCTGTGCCCTGCAGCCAAGGCTTGGAGATGAGGGCCAGCAGGGATCTAACACAGATGTCTCCATGGAAGGATGGTGGGGTAGCTTCTGTGATAAAGATACACTTCCTTCAGGCCGGGGCAGGAAAATGGCAGCGGGCAGAAGATATTCCACATGGATCTAAGGTTTACTCTGAAGACAGAGCCAGTGATACTTGATGGCTTCAGGGATAGACCATTTCAACTTCTACTCTTTTTTCCCCACCCCCAAAGCTGAGGACCGAACCCACGGCCTTGTGCTTGCTAGGCAAGCGCTCTACCACTGAGCTAGATCCCCACCCCCTCAACTTCTACTCTTATACTGGGTTAGGGACAGGGAAATCCTGAGCTAAAGGATTAAGCTAAGTCTAAATTGTCTGTTGGTAGCTACAGATAACCCTTGAATAAACCTGGATAGACACGCATCAGTGAACAGTGTTGGGCTAGTCAAAGAAGATCTCTCACTCTCTCTCCCTCTCCTTCTCTCTCTTTCTCTCTGTATGTGTGGTATATGCTTGCAGGAACATGCATGCTCACAGGTGTTGACTCATGTGTGTGCACGGAGAGGCCAGAGATTGATGCTGGCTTTCTTCCACTATCCATCTCCACCTTACTTTCGAGATGGTCTCTTACCGAACCTGGCACTCACTGTTTGTTAGACTGGTTAGCGAGTTCCAAGGCCCTGCCTGCCTCTTCCTCTCAGAGAAGGGGTTATATACATGCAGCACCATGCCCCAGTTCTATGTGAGCAGCTGAACTGGGGCCTTTATGTCTTCACAGTGAGCACTTAGTAGCTCAGACCGATACTAAGATTCCAGCAACCCTAGCAACAGCAGAGATGCCAAAAATGGCTACTTCCATAAAAAAAAAAAAAACCAAAAAACAAAATACGACCCTAATTTCTTGGGGTCAGGAATGTGTTGGCACAATTGATTAAGACACAGATGTTACCAAGACAAGGCAGTGTGAGTGACAGATGACAACGTAGCTGAGTTTAAGGCAGAGTGTGGTGGCTCTCACCTGTAATCGCAGCACTCGGGGTTAAGGCAGGAAGGGTGCTGGGAGTCTGAGGCCAGCCTAGGCAAAAACATTAAACCAAAACAAGTTCTGCTACAGACAACGGGACCACCTACAGCCTTAGGAGTAGCTCCAGATGTGAGAACCATTGACATCACCCGAGAGAGGACTGAACACACCAGAACAAACCATCAGGACAAAGACATTAAAGCTAGGAAGAGACAGCAAGAGAGAAGTGGAAATTTAGAGGGGGCTTTAAAAACGGCCTGAATTGATTTAGATGAGTGGAGTGATTGAGGAGACCACTTATAAAGCTTTTAAGATGAGGGGGAAGCTTTCAGAGAGCATGTGCCCTATGTCCAACAAAGCAGTCTCATCGAGGATGAATTATTCTGGATTTTATATAAAAAAAACAACAACAGGATAATAGAGAAAGAACAGGCCAAGTGACAGTCTGAGTCTGACCATAAAAGCATTAAAGCATGACTCAGACTTAACATAGAAAACATTAATAGATCCTGTCCATTTGCTCACTAGTACAAATAGACCATGCCTCCTGATGAAACTGCCAGATACTTCTTCCTTTCCCACTCCTGAATTTACCTCAATTTTCAGGACTGAAAAGCAAATAAATCAACAAAGAAAAAAATAACTTTAAAATGATTTCAACATTAATTTCAACCTACATCCAACAGAAAATAATCACAATAATTTTTTTAGTTTCCTTCTAAAAACTGAAATATTTCCATATATGTATCACTACATCTAAGAACTGAAATATTTCCATATATGTAGCACTACAAAATTTGAAAATACAGTAGCAGCTGACATAAACAACCTTTGGTTTTTGTATCGTGCATATTTCAAAGGGTTTCTCTTCATTAAAAGTCTTTGGTTTTGAATACTCCTGTGCAGGCCAGTTTGTCTGACTTTACTGCCAGGGAGCAGTGTGCAGAGGAGGAGGTGGAGGCCTAAGGGTCACAACAAGCCTGCTTTCCAGGACTGCCCGTCTGCAGGAAGCACAGTGGAAACGGGGACAGTAGGACTAGGAGGAAACAGCCAAGCTCAGAAAAACAGCAGAGTTGAATTATTTCTCAGTAAGTTAGTGTTTAAAAACATCTCAGCAGCAGAAGTTGTGTTTCACTGGGCCTAGTCCAGCACTGAGGAGGCAGACGATCCTAAGTTCGAGGCCAGCCTGGGCTTTATAATAAAACCCTACGTTAGTAAAACCCAAATCAACCCAAACGGCTGGTGAGATGACTCAGTGGGTAAAGTGGTGTTCTACAGGTCCGAAGACCTGAATTTAATGCCCAAAACCTACATAAATGTAGAAGCAGCGAACCAATCCATAAAGTTCTCTGGATCTCGCCCCCCTTGCCTCCCCTGCTGCCAAACACAAGTCAACAAAAAGTAAAAACCAAGGCAACAGATGAAATGACATCCTCTTGCCAGCCAAGAAAGAGAAATAGACCTCTGCTAAAACAAAGTCACCAGTGCCACACACTTAGGTTCTCCATCAGGAGCAGGAAGGGAATGGGTTAGAGAGGCTGGTTCTTCCGTGGATGAGCTAGCTCTTCTGCACTACATGACTTCAGCAGAGCAGGGGCCATTTTCTGCAAAGACCTCAGGCCCTAGCTTCCTTAGCGTCAAATAGAGGCTGAGGGGGTTAGTAATCAAATGCTAGCTATATAAAATTGTCAAAAAATAAAAGTTAAAAAAAAATGGTTGTTGGATAGAAACAATAAGAGCACTCAATATAAAAGTTCAGTTCTGGCCAGGCGGTGTTGCCTTTAATCTCAGCACTCGGGAGGTAGAGGCAGGTGGATCTCTATGAGTTTGAGGCCAGCTGGTCTAAAAGCGAGTTTTAAGACAGGCACCAAAGCTACAAAAAATAAAAACAAACAAACAAAAGAATTTCAGTGCTAGGGGCTGGAGAGATGGCTCAGTGGTTAAGAGCACCAACTACTCTCCCAGAGGACTGGGTTCAATTCTGAGTACCCACATGAAGGTCCACAACCGTCTATAACTCCAGTTCCAAGGGGATTAGACACCCTCACACAGGCACACAGGTAGGCAAACACCAATGAACATAAAATAAAAATAAAAAAATTTTAAAAAGTAAAAAAAAAGTCCAGTTCTGGGAAACAAACAAAGATATCAAATAAAGGAAGGGCTGCTGGCACTGGTTCCACAGCCAACGTTCTAGAACACGGGACTGTTCCTCCTCTGAGTGCTGTGCTTGCCACTTCCTGGTAAAGCCAGTCCTGTGACTCAGCTTGCCAGGTGGCTGCTGACCTTTCACGAGGGCCTCTGGTGACAAGAGGAAAAGCAGGAACCTTGGCATCAGGTGTCTGCCTTTCCTGTCTGTAAAGTCAACAGCAGGACTATTTCAGCGTGGACACCAGGAAGTGTCAAGTCTCATACCTTTGTACCTAAAAAAAGGAACCGTGTTTACTGTCCTTGTGCTGTTTTTCCTTTGTTGGTTTTGTAGGCTGTGTGGTGTTAGTCCTAAGCGTGGATCACACACTAGGTGGCTTCACCAGCCACCAGCCAGATACACAAATGCACACAGACCATCACGGATGTTACCGTGATGCATACTCTCTCAGAGTTGTGTCCCTTGTCCTAGGGCAGAAAAATTAGCATTTCAGCAAGGCCATCAATGAGTGATCAGACACGCAATGCAGGGGCTTGGACTACCTAGCTGCTTGTCTCGTTCTTCACGGCGTTCCCGGGCCAGACGCTGGCGGTCGTCAACCCGCAGCACGGGCGGAGGGTCTGAAATGAGAGGAAGCACAAGAGTGAATTTTAAAAAGATATACACTGGTATACATCTTTTGTTGAAAATCTTTGATGAACAAGGGGCTGAAGCAATAGCCCGTGGTTAAGAACAATTCTTTACTCTTGCAGAGGACCTGAGTTTCGTTCCCAGTATCACAGCTGGTGTGTGTGTGTTCCACAACTGCCTGCACTCCAGCCCCAGGGATCTCACAAGCTCTTCTGGCTTCCATGGGCACTTGCTCACATGTACACATATCCCCATACAGACACATATACATATAATTAATTATTTTGTTCTGTTTTTTGTTTTTTGAGGTAGGGCTTCTCTGTGCAGCCCTAGCTGACCTGGAACTTGTTCTGTAGACCAGGCTGGTCTAGAACTCAGAGATCCACACACTGCAATGCCCAGCCTACTTAATTAAAATTTTAAAAATGTTTTTGAGATATTAATATTCTTATGAATATTAATATTAATATGTGTCTACACTCAGCGATAGGCTTTGTTATCATTTCTTTCCTGGGAACTCCCAAGTATTTCCTGCTATTTTAAGGCGTTAGGGAGCTGGGAGTGGAGTTCAGGGTGGTGCTTGGCCAGTCTGTCTTAAGTCCTTGGTTTCAATTCCCCATATCACCAGAAAATTAAACACAAAAGCAAAACACCCCTCAAAAAACCAAGAGATCAAGTAAAATATTTTTTTCTGAAGCCTTTTGATAGTTTCATCAGATAATATAATACTTGTGTCACTAAGCTGTCTGATTTCTATTATTCTTATTTATCAGAGCTGATCTCCTTACCCCGTGGTTGTGATCCCTATATGGGGTCATGTAATGGAAGGTGGGAGTCATGAAAACTTGGGCAACAGGGCAAGGATTCTCGACTCACAACAACCACAAATTCAAAATCAAAGAGTAATGAACCATGGTGTTCTTGGTACCGCGTGCCCTTGTTGTGCCCGTGCTTTCACTGTGGCCTTGGCTGGGAACACGCTGCATGAACTGCACTGCGCATGTCATCATGCCATGCCACCAAACCTTAAGGAACGCTGCCTGCAGCCACTCAGCTCAGACTGGGATTTCCGTATGTTAGGAATTGCCTGTCTTTATTGTACACAGAAAGTTTTTGCTTGAGCCAAAGTAAAATGGTTTAATTACAGAAAATAGACTTAATACTTTCCTACAGTCATTCATGAGCAGGGAAGCAACAAGCTGATATATCTTTGGCCTGGATTTTTGTTAGAAGATTGTGTGTGCACGCATGTGCATGTGTGTGCCTTCATTCATGTGTGTGAATGCAGGCATGTGCTTGCCACGCACATATGTGGAGGCCAGAGGACAACCTTGGTGTTGTTCTTCAAACACTGTCACTTCGTTCTTTTGGGACAGGGGTCTCAGAGATTTAGGACTCACAGACCAGGCTAGGCTAGTTCACCAGTGAGCCCCAGGACCCACCTATTTCTGCCTTCTCCGTGCTGGAATTACAACTGTGGGCCAATGAGACGTAGTGGGTTCTGGGGAATCAAAGTCAGGTCTTTGCAAGGCAAACACTTTACTAACTGAGCCATCTTCTCAGTCCTCAGATTCTTAATTATGAACTTTCAAACATTCCTGTAGGATGACTCATCCCCACCTCGGAAAGACACAATTGTGAACTCAAAAAGGGGTAGGTGGCCTCGCCCAGGCAGTGTGTCAAGGGTCATCCATGGATGGGGTGTGCTACCATGCATTTTTGATGAAAGCAAACACTATTTTGAAGAAAAGAAACAGAATTAATCAAGGCGAAATTAAAAGGAAAATGTTTTCTTTGTCACTTAGTGCTTCTTAAAGCTCGAGGTTGATTCCCTCCTAAACATTAGCAACATGAAGGTCTGAAGGTCACCACAAAAGGACACTGTGAAAAGTGCTTTAGAGGAGTGACTTTTCAGATCACACAGACAAGTTCTGTTAATAGATAGTTTCAGTCTAAAAGACGCAATGCTTCTATCTTGCTTTCAGGCACATCCTGAATTTCACCCCAAAATTTAAAAGATGATTTTAATAATACAAATATATGGTATGGCCCTCCTATGCAAAGTAACCCTGAGAGATCTGGGTTATATGAGATCTGGGGCTCCGAAGGTGAAGAAGCAATTCCTGAACATACAATGCAGTGCTTCCCCTTCAGATGTGTGCGTGTGTGCTTGTGTGTGTGTGTGTGTGTGTGTGTGTGTGTGTGTCTGTGCACGTGCCTGTGTATGCACATGAGGCCAGAGAGGGAAGCCAGGTATCTGGCTCTATTATGCTCTACCTTATTCTCTTGATAGAGTCTCTCACTTAACACTCTGCTCCCCACCGCGTAAAATAAATGAAATCTAAACAACATTTGAAAAGAGAATTTCCTCTTTAGGTTGGGATATAGTTAGTGGCACAATGCTCGCCTAGCATAAAGAAAGGCCTTGGATTTGATCTCCAGCAAAGTAAAAACAAACAAAACCCAAAGGGACTTCTCCTGCCATAGGGTGCTCACATGAACCTAAGGAGTGAAGGCCTCCTAGAGGAGTCCCATGGGGATTCATTACCCTCTCCAGTCCCATGCACAGAAAAGTGCCACACCAACTCCAGTGTCGTCTGTGTGACATGACATATGTCATTATGCCGGACGGGAGCTACG
The DNA here is from genome assembly GCF_018167655.1 of Microtus oregoni. Taxonomy (NCBI): domain Eukaryota; kingdom Metazoa; phylum Chordata; class Mammalia; order Rodentia; family Cricetidae; genus Microtus; species Microtus oregoni. The sequence continues at coordinate 2,635,580 of NW_024543065.1, read as the reverse complement.
TGTCCCATGGGGCTAGGCTTCCTGGAGGTCAATGGCAGACGGCCCGGTATTAGCCACTGCTGAGGCATAGACGGGTTTCTCGATTAGCTGGCTATGCGGGATATGAGCTTTGCACAATCTCTTTCATAATAATGATATTCTATATATATACAAGACAAGGATCATTCTCTTCAGAAACAGCTCTGGGATAGAAAAGCACAGTATGGGAATGTATAAGACTACAGCAGAACGAGCAAGGGAATAGATGGGTTAATGTTGATGGACAAAGACTGTTATATCATACTTTGAACTTTATGGATAGGCTTGCTAGATCCCAACCCCCATAGTGCCTACTGCATAAGAAGGTACTAAAAAGTATAGTTCAACAGGTGCAGAGAACTGATTAGGTATATTTGGTCACTAGATGAAATAAAGGGTTAGGAAGAGGAAGGGCCATGATAGCGATAATGAGACAGAAACTTTCTATTCATAAGATGAAACCACTTGCCTCAGGTTTACATTCCCAAGGACAAGGTTTCCTCTTCTAAGGATGCTTTATGTCTAACTCCTGTTCCTGATAATATACTTTTCTTAAATATTGCTGATGTGACTAAAAGAAGCTTTCATACTGTGCCAACTAATGATACATGACCTTCTGATTTGTTCTTTGTTTGAATATTATATAATGAAAACCTGAATTCAGTAAAATTGAGCAGATTCCAACCACTCTCTTGTGTGTTGTGTCTGTCTGTCATTCGCTGAACTTGTGCCTTCCTGTTACCAAGACCCTGCTTCTCCCACGGTCTGAGTGGCTCCCCTAAGCCGGTCCGTGGCAGAAAAGCCTCCAATAAGTACTAGTTATTGGTGGGAACATGGGCAGGCAGAAGTGGCTGGGTAAAGGGGAGAGCTCAGCTTGCTCATTAAAATGTGGCTGACCCTGCTCAAGCAACAATACCCACTGCTGTCCTCCTCCTAAATGACAAGTCATTATCTACTTCGATGAAGATGCTTTCCACATGTCAAAAAGACAAAACGAAGTAGAAAGGAGAATGTTTTGTCTGTCTGCATTCTCACTGATGCACGGAAGGAAGTGGAGTGGTCCGGCTTGAATAACGCATGAAGCGGGTTTCTAAGAACCGTGTGGACTCTCGTCATCGTTGTGTGGCATGCTCACCTTGCCCAGGAAACGCATGGTGGTTGTGGGATGCTGGGAAGAAGGGCGCTGCCTGTTCAGAGGTTTGTATTATGTTTACAGACAGTTTATTTCTTTGTGTCACCAAATGGAACGGATCATGACTCATAAGCAATTATAGAAAATTACTCTGTAGGTAGGTTACGATCATGGCAGGGAATCAGATGAAGGCTTACTACTACTGTGTGGGTGTCTAGACCTGTAAAGATCTGAGTGGGTTTTCAGAAAGTCACAAAAGAGATACACAATAATGCTGGCCATACGGGCTCAAAAACTGTGTTGTAACTTAGCTTCAAACACAGCCACTCTTAGATAAGTGGTTCTCAACCTGTGGGTAGTAACCCTTCAGGGTTCGAACGACTCTTTCACAGGTGTTGCCTAAGACCATGGGAAAACACAAGTATTTACATTAAGGTTCATAACAGTAGCAAAGCTAGTTACGAAGTAGCAACGAAAACACTTTCATGGTTGGGGGCCACCACAGCACGAGGACCTGTATTAATGGGTCTCGGCATTTAGAAGGTTGAGAAGCACTGTTTTAGACGCTGCTTGAAGGGAAATGTGTCCACACATGGCATCTCAGTGGTTGTCAAACGATTTTTAAAAGTCTTGAGTTTTTGTTTCCATTTGAAAGAGAGAACTCTAAGATGACCGAGAGATTTGACTTTTGTACCACAAATCTGTGTGAGAGGCTTTTGGTGGCGAGGACAGGACCAAGCACTCCTAGATTCTACGTTCAGTTTCTACTTACCATGTGACGGAGGCTTCTGAAGTAGCCTTCCCCTTCTCCACAGAACGTCTTACCTGGTTTATTTCCTGAGTGGCTGCTATTTTGTCCTGAAACTGTAGACGTGGGACGGCTGGCGGCTGTTTTCTTTTCTTGTACTTGTACAGGCGCTGCAGAGCGAGACAAAAGGAGATACTTCATTAGTTCCTTAAATTGATTTACAAGCATCTGGTCATCCAGGATTTACTGTTAACTTCTGTATCAGTTAGGAGACTCGAGTCAAAAATACAAGGCAGTAGTTACTACCCCCACCCACGAGCAGGGCACAGCAGCGGAAGGGACCAATCCTGCATCAGTGGCATGGCCCAATCCTGCATCAGTGGCATGGCCCAATCCTGCATCAGTGGCATGGCCCAATCCTGCATCAGTGGCATGGCCCAATCCTGCATCAGTGGCATGGCCCAATCCTGCATCAGTGGCATGGCCCAATCCTGCATCAGTGGCATGGCCCAATCCTGCATCAGTGGCATGGCCCAATCCTACATCAGTGGCATGGCCCAGGGCTCAGAAGAGCACGCACCCTTGCTGTCACAGTTCACACAGAAGGCAGCCCTGGGGAAGTCTGCCTGGAAACTAAGTCTTTTCGCTGTTGTTTTCAGACAGCCTTGGATAGGAGGCATTGGGTTACCCTGGTGCTTACTATGTAGCTCAGACTGGCCTCAAACTCATGGAAAATCCTCCTGCCTGAGCTCCAGCCTCTACAGGAAATAAGTCTTTGAGCTCTGTTCTTAGAAAGTTTGAACAAGGAATTTTAAAAACTCCACAAATGGAACCACAGAAATCACCGAAAGGGAACCAGGAGATAATATACACTAGGATTTTGAGAAAGGCTCTGTCCCAAGTTCAACTCAAAGATAAATTAGTATTATTTCAGTTTTCAGTGCTGGGTACCAGAGCCCTTACTGGCTCACAGCTGCCAGGCAAGTGCTCTAGTTGGCTGCATCCTCGGTACAGCAAAGATTCTTAGACGCAGGGAACTGTATCCTGGGACAGGAACAAGGGGCACAAATAACAGGTATTTCTCTGGTTCTTAGAAATATAGGATTCTCCATGTCCAGGACAACTGAACCCATTTTCAAAGGATGTTTGCTACAATTTCAGAAATCATGTCAAAAACACCAGTTCCTCCCTTCTCCTGCCTCCACAGCTGCTCCGCCTTCAACACCCCCATCCCAGTTCAGCTACTTCTTTCAGCTAAGCAGGTCCTGTGGAGTCATCATTGATCTCTTTTTATTCCCTACATTTAATTCATTAGTGCTTTCTTTTTTCCTTGGAAAGCATCTGACCACTGTGATTCCCTCTCCTGCAAGTGTCTTTAACCACGTCACTGTCTACCTGACCTCGTGGCCCCTTCAGTCTGTCCTCACATCAACCATCACATGAGACTGCTTCATAACCTCCCTCTGCTCAAAACTCTCCAGCCCATGCCACCCGGAGGGAAATCCGAGGTCTCTACCATGGCCTGGAAGACTTGGTGTGCTTTGGTCTTGATAAGGTAACACCTCCCATTCTGCTTGGCTCCAGGGGAACCAGCTGCCTCCACAGTCCATCTCAGACTCTGAGCATGTACCTAGAAACTCTTCTCCTCATGGGGTCAGCAGCTGGTTCACTGTCTTTGCATCTCTGCTCAATTGTGACATCAGAGTCCTCTGACCTGTTTAAGAGAGGCACTCGCCTCTCCTCCCTAGCCTGACTCATTAGTCCTTACCCATGAGCCTCTATGACTTCCTGTTTGAAGGCGGCAGAACAGGATGTTATCTAGAAAACAGGGTTCCATTAGGTCAAGGGGTTGGAACCTAAACAGTGGGGTGACGATTACACCTCATGAAGACTGAGTTTAAAGGCGCTTTCCAAGATGTGTTTCCTCCTTGCCCTCCTCTCTCTAGTTCTCTGAGACAAGGTCTTAGCATCCAGCTTCGGCTGCCCTGTGCTCACAATATAAGCCAGGTTGACTTGTAATTCATGGCACTGTCCCTGACTTGATCTCTCAAGTGCTGGAATTATAGGCATATATAACTTACACCTGAGGGGAGGGGAATTACTGAATTTACAAGTGGATTGTAGAGACCCAAACTTTGCCTTCTAAGTGAGGCAAACACTAACTTTTTGTGGCTATATTTCAACTACATATGGAATTTGCTAGCTAGGTTCAAACAACCTCTTTGCCTTCAGTGACAGTTTCAAAGATAAATACTGAGGAGTAGCGTGTGATTTATACACTGGGCTCTTGTTTTCAGGAAAGTTTTGTAAAGATTTAGGAAGACTGTATCCTCTGAACCATGAGCCAAAACAAACGCCCCTTAGGAGAGGAAAATGATTCAGCAGAAAGGGCTGATGATGTGGCTCAGGGGTAGAGCACTGGCCTTGAGTGTGGTAAAGGCTTCGGCAACCATCTTCAGCACTGATGCCGAGGAGGATTCAGTGGAACGGGTTGAGAATAAATGAATAGCTAAAGAGCAGATGGCCTGGACCATAAGCTTCTGACAGTACTTGCTACTTAAGGGAACTTTACTTAAGCTTCCATTTTCCAGTTGGAAAGGGTCGTGTTGTGTGGTGCACACCACAGGGAATGCAGTGGTGGTGGTGGCTAAACCAGGATAGGTGGTGTGGACCGGGACAGCCCCTGACACTGCCCCCAAAAAGCAGCAGATGCCAGGATGCTGCATAACACTGTTGCGTGTGGTCACCATGGAGCGAGTGAAGCCCAGACGACTAGGTTTGGCCTACAGTCTCATAATTAGAGAGGCAGCCCCCGAAACACCCACACTGGGGTGTCATTGGAACTTCTGTTGTTCACTATGACAGAGTAAGCCTTTCCATCATGATGCAAGCTAATCTCTCAAAAATGACTCATAAGTAATAAGTAGACGTGCCACAGGGACTGGGAGTGAGCGGCAGATGATCCTATCTATCTATCTATCTATCTATCTATCTATCTATCTATCTACTATCATTGCCAATGTATAAAAAAACTGTTTAAAAACATCCCTCTAACCCTTTACATTTGTGTTACCTTCTAGAAGTTTTATTATTAGAGGAAATGGGCAGATTCCTAGGCAAAAATCCAACTGTTGGGGCACACACACACACACACACACATACACACACTAAAATAAAATGTAGTAAAGCGAGTGTTCCACTGAGCCGGCCGGCTTGGTAGAGCATGGCTGCAGTCCCAGCCCTTTGGAGACTGAGGGAGAGAAAGAATGACCGCAAATTTTCAAAATAATGGTCATTTTATTTTTTAAATAACCAGACTATAAATGCACCACTGGCTTAAAATACATCCCATACATTTTCATCTCTTTCTTGCTTGGCATGCCCACCCAACATCATTTAATTTTCCAATGCTGGTCGCCTTTCTTTCTTATGACAAACACCAACCCCAGCTGAGTATTCCAACAAGATGCATAGCTGTGTTCAATGTGAGTCGTGCATCTGATTCTGCCCCAAGAAAAGCTCATCTCCTTCGTTTGGTTCTAATTTGCTATATTGTACAAAAAGCCAAATGTCAAAGATAAATTTTATGTTCCACAATTCCCGTAGGCATCAGGGAAATGAAGTGAACACTGCATGGAGGCTGGGGTGTTGCTCAGTGGTTAGAGCACTCTGCATACATAAGACCCTAAGTTCCCAATACTGAAACAGCAATTGATAACAACAAAACTCACGAATAAAAACCAACTACATTGGGACTGCATCTCATCCAGCTAACATAGCTATTCCTGAGAACACAACTAGGGCTCTGTGGTTGAAAACATTTGTTGCTCTTGTAGAGGACCTGAGTTTGGTTTCCCAAGCCCAGGTTTAATGGCTCTTAGCCACCTGTAACTCCAGCTCAAGGGAATGTAAGACTTTGTTTTGGTCTCTGCAGGAAGAAGCATACACGTATGCACCCCCCCCCCCCGCCTCCATGCCACATCCATAATACAGACATAAATACATTTAAAAATCTTTTAAAAGGTTATGAAAAAGAAGACTCAGTAAAGAGCCCATTGTGCAAGCGTGAGTACGAAAGGGTGGTGGTTTGAATGAGGGTGGCCCAAGAGCTCATGTCTGCATGCTTGGTCATTAGGGAGTGGATTAGGAGGAAGTGTGTCACTGGGGGTGGGCTTTGCCCCCCCCCCCCCAAGCCAGTTGTGGTGTCTTGGCTGTTCCTGCTGCTTGAGATGCAGATGTAGAACTCTCAGCTACATCTGCCTGTGCACACCGCTATTACAGTGTGTGCTGGGACTACAGGTGTGCACCACTGTGCCAGGCTTGAACTGTCAGGCTCTGCGCCCACTGCCACATGAGTCCATGCTTCGCCCACTATTTCTTTGGTGATTATAGTAAGGACAAGACAGGCAGACCTGAATTTGATTTGAAACCTGGTTCTCATTGGCTAAAGTGACAGGTAGGTAATGGGGAGATGATGCCTACATCACAGATGAAGCAGGAAGAAGTGTGCTAACAATGCACACAGGCATGTCACACAGAGAGTTCACTCGGGCCCTTTCTCCCAACTTTTACACCCTCCCAGGGGCTGGGGACTTCCATGTCAGCAGTGTGTCTTGGAGCCAGCAAACCCGCCTCTGTTGTGTGAGTCCTCTGTGGACCACTTAAGCTAAGGCTCAATTCCCCTTTGGTAAAGAAAGCAAAGAGATCTAGCGCTGGGAAAATAATGTCTAGGAAGGCAACCCAATGCCTTGCTGGTAGGAAATCACACAAAATCATCTGGGTCTTCCCCTATTCCCTACACACTTAGCAAACTGGCTTTCTCTCTCCTCCAAGCTTTAGAGAAAGAAAACTTAAGACAGTGTTCCTGGGGAGCAAACAACAGATGGGGCAGAGAAAGCTGGTGCAGCGCTGGCTTCAAAGGCTTTCAGCTCAGTTACAACCACCTTCCTGGGGTCGCTGCAGAGACGGAACATGTTGGCGTGGTTTTCAGGGTATGATCCGGTCCTGGGAGAAGCTAATAATCAGTGTTTCTGGGGTTTGAGAGAGGAACTTAAAGACCTTTATAACACCAAGTGGAAAATAAGCCTTAAAACCCTCAATCATCATAATATTAAAAATAAATTATTCATATTAATTTTAATAGTGTAGGGAATTTCACTGTATAAGAACAACATGGGGTTGGAAAGTTAATCTGGAGTATGGTGCCTTACCTGCCATGTGTGAATCTCTGGGTTTGGTTCAGTACCCATCCCCCCACAACAGCCAAAAAAGAAAAAAAAAAAAAAGAAAAGCAAAAAACTCACCAAACAATGAAAAGAGAAATTTATCTTCGGCTTTTCAAAATAAAGAAAAAAAAATCAAAACTCTTAGGAAACTATTAGATAGAGCCACACATATCACCTTTAAATTTATCGGTAGGAAAAGAAAACATTTTAAATGACTCAGGTGATTTTCCAATATGGTTTACTTGAATTTTTTCCTCAAGTTCAAATGGGAAAGTTGAGCCGTATACCATGATGCTCAGTAGGCTTTTTGCCAGCCTTAGGAAACTGCAGGTGATCTTCCTGCACCGTTGAAAGCTTTACTCCATTAGGTCTAAATGAGCATGCTGGAACAAGGCCAAGAGGAAGCATACAGACAAGATGCCTTGTGGACAGCCTTGGGACACTCTCCCCGATGCACTCAAGGCCAAAATACAGAGGCAGCAGGCACTGGAGACTGTTTCTCCTAAGAGCTTTGTGCGTCAGGCAGGCTGTGACCTGAGCCTCTATGGTCCACAGCGCTGGGACTTCCTATGTTCCCTGTGATGGCCTGCCTTCGGAGGTCCAGGGGGTTTCCACCGCTTCCTTTTGATCTTTGAACCTATGGCATGATGGAGTGCCTTCTTTGAACAGCTTTATATAATGAAAGAACTGCTCATTTGGTCAGAATTTAGATTGTACAGCACATTCAAAAAATGGATCTGGAGAATAGACCTTGGGTCTTGTGCTTGTTAGCCAAGAGCTCTCCCCTGGGATAAACCTAAACCCTTGGTTGAAACAGAGTCTCAGGCTAGCTTTGAACTCATGATCCTTTAACCTCCCTAGTCCTGGGATTATAGGCATACAACATCATGCATGGATTTAGTTATGAGTTTTAATAAAATAGAGAATTTGGGCTGGGATGCAGCCAAAGTTTAGAACTCAGTTCCTCTCTCTGTCTGTCATTTAATTGGCCTTTGTGGACATTCAGGTTGGGGATGGTAACTGAGAACACACGACATCACATTTTATCATAGTTGGATATTAGCCGTTCCAGGTTTAATCTAATAGTTTCAATCCAGACACTGCTATTGATCAGACGCTGCTATCCTCACAGATATACACTTTATATATTTATATATAATAATTCCTCATACTTATCCATTCAACTATACCTGCTAGGATTATTATAACATTTCAATCATAGATATTAACTATTTATCCAACTTTAATTGTAAAATTTGCATTCTAAGAAGGAATAAAGCAATTTAATAACACCTGCTAGCTTGGGTATTTCACACAACAGAGATTTTCTTCCACTTAAATTCTGAGCCATAATCACTATGACACTGTGTAGCAACAATCGCAGCTCACAGGAGTGAGCACGAGACAAATACACACTCATTGTCCCACCTGGCCTCAGCGTTCTTCCTCCTTTACATTTTTCCGATAGCACCCCACTAAAATACATGAGGCTGGGTCTCAGAAATAGTACCAGAGGTTGAGTAGCCCCTGGGGTTCTGAGGGGAAGAAACCTAGGCCAACTTGGTGACAGCGTTCCTCAGGAGAAAGCAACAGACATGATATTCAGGATCAAAATGTTCCTGATTTTGTTTTGTTTTGTGTTTTTTTTTTAATTTCAGAACATTTGTATATACGAAATTACGCATTTTGGAGATAAGATCTAGGTCTCAATATGAAATTAATTACACTTCATGTACATCTAACCTGAAAGCAATTTTTTAAAATTATTTATTTATTTATTTTTTGAATTTTCGAGACAGGGTTTCTCTGTAGTTTTTGGAGCCTGTCCTGGAACTAGCTCTTGTAGACCAGGCTGGCCTCGAACTCACAGAGATCCGCCTGCCTCTGCCTCCTGAGTACTGGGATTAAAGGCGTGCGCTACCACTGCCAGGCCCTGAAAGTAATTTAATATACTTTTTGTACATGCATTTTGGCTGAAACCTATCACATGAAGCCAGATGAAGAATTTTCAGCTTCTGGCATTAGTCAATGTTTAAAAAAAAGTTCAGTGTTTTATCAGACAAGATTTAAAATCAACTGAACAAGCAAGAATGTGAGGAATTTTCAGTGCTACTACCCAAACACAAAGAGAATATTGCTGGTGCTGTGTAGGAAATCACAAGGCTATTACAGCTCCAGCTGACAGCATGGGTAAGGACAGAGACAAGTCTTTCAGCCTCAGAGGTGGGCAAATCCCATTGTCTCTTAAAGTAATTTACGATATTTGTTTTGATAATTGGTTCTAAAACAGCCACCTTAGCAGAACATGAGGGAAAACAAGTTTTAGAACACGTATGTTCAACATGTTTTCTGGGAGTGAGGCATCGCCTACCAAGCTGCTTTGTTTACTACTGAAGACAATCCCTTGGTTCATCTTATAGCTCCCCAGACACCGAACCAATAGAACTAAACTTTACACAATTTAAATTCAATTAGAAAACTCTTTTTTAGTGCGGGAAGGTGTGTTTGCTTGAGACAGGGTCTCGTGTAGCCCAGGCTAGCCTTGAGTTTACCAGCAGACAAGGATGACCTTAAACTTCTCATCTTCCTTCCTTCTTCTCCCAAGTGCTGGGATTACAGGCGTATATCAGGTAGGAAAAGGCTTTATTAAAAGATTATTAAAAAATTGTGGAGATATGTTTGTGCGGGTGAACATGTGAGTGCAGGTGCCCGAGGGTGTAGAAGAAAGTGCCGGATCCCTGGAGAGGCATCGGCTGGCAACTGTGAGCCTCCTGATGTGGGTGCCAGGGGCTGCACTTGGAGTGATCACTCAGCTGTCTTCTCAGCGCCAGGAAAAGTGCTTTTACCTTAAAACAAACAAGCAAGCAGATGGAAAACTTCCCTGCAGACCTAGGACGAGCCTCTAAATGGAAAGCCTCATCGTTTCTACCTATCGTGGCAGGCGCCAGGTTAGCCGGTGTTCGCTTGTGACTTAGCTGCTGCACATTATCCCTGTCCCTTGGGAATTATGTGCATGACTATGCAAAATCCAGGGCAGAGTACACAAAGGGAGGAGAGTCTAACCATGGGAGAGGCTTCAGTTATCATGAGAGACAGTAAATCAGAGACTGTCATTATCACCCAGCAAAAAGTCAACAGCTGGCTACAGTTATAAAATTAGATTAAGTCAATTAAGCTCGGTCTGTAATTAGAAAGAACTATTTAAATAACTCGGAAAAGAGACATAATTAGAATTCAACTTCCTTGCTTAGTTAAAGCAAAGTGTACCAGGACAATGATTTACTTCAAGGAAAGCTAACACAAACAATGGCAATATTTTACAGACTCACTATTCCGCTTACAAGACAGAAAAGCTTTCACGCTTAAGCAAAAATGTACAACTCTTGGAAACAGCCCACAGTAAACAGTGGACACAGTTTAAAACACTAGTTTGGAAAAAAATTAAATCCTGAGTATTAGCTGAAAGAATTTAATCAGTGAAGCTTGTTGCTCAATATCAATAATTGTTATTCTGTAATAAATCAGTAAAACATTTTGAAATTCTGACATGAATTACACATAATTTCACTAAGATGAGTGTTAGGCACTGAAAGACGAACTTTATCCCAGTTTCTGTCAGTGACCACTCAGCTCTGTCAGTCTCTTCTCCTCACGCCGTGGCCATTTCCACATCTGCGACTTTGTCCTTCACGCTCACACCGGCCCCTCCGCCTCAACGTCTCCCCAGTGATCCACATTAAATCTTCCTTTGTTTCTGGGTTCACGGCACAACTGGCCAGAGTGGCCCTGGTCCCGGCCTTACCCACATACCCGCACTAGAGTGATGCATTTGCCACCAGTGGTCACCTGCAGGGACATCAGCAGTGCCACAGACCACAGGTCACATTACGTCACATCACGGCTGGCTCTTATAAACGTGCCGTGGCCTGCAATCACCATTACACAAGTGTCCAGAACCCCGTGCATTTATCACAGCTGAGCTCAATTAGCTCTCAGGAAACTCAAGCTGTTCTTCACACCATCACTTTGTTTTCTTTGACTTTGACAACACTGTCATCTTCCTAATAGTACTTGACATTTTTAAATAATGTTTTTATTAATTCTTTGAGGATATCATACAACATTTTTTGATTCATGTTTACCTTTCCCAACTGTTTCCACATCCACACCTCCTTACCCACCCGACATCATGTTCATTGCCCACCCTCTGCTGCCAGAGTCTTACTATGTAGCCCGGGCTATACTGGAATTTTCACTGCTGGCTAAGGCAGAAATAACAGAAGGAACATTTGGTTATCTTCCGTTTTGGTGCATAATTGCCTTCTGGGCCCGTTCCCCTCCGCTGCCCCCCCCCCCCCCCCACACACACTGTGTGCTCTGTGATTTAGGTACTCCTGCCTTCCATCAGAGTCAAACCCCCAGGCAAGAGCACTGGCTAAGTTCTGGGGCCCACTCAGGCTCCTACAGACACCTACAGACACCTTGCAAGAGACGTGACATGAAAACGCAGGAGCAGAGAGAGAATGATCAGCACAGGGATACAGTCTACCTCGGATTGACCAGCATTGGCTACATTCATGATGCTTTTTCTTTGACACTGGCTCTTCTATAGCCCAGGCTGGCCTCACTATGAAGTTGAGGATAACTCTTCATCCCCCTGTCTCTACCTCCCAAGTTCTGGGATAACAGGTACATACTACCACGCTGGGTGTCATCACGCTTCCTTTTGAGACTTTCTGGAAGACAGAAGCTTAGGCAGCCCAAGGGCCGGAGAGAAGTCACATTGGGTGGGTTCTGACTTCAGGTTTTTAGAGACAGGGCCTCCCTATTGAGCAAAACTGGGCTGGTGCATTCTTGCTGCCTCCCGCTTCTAAGTGCTGGGCTTACAATTATGTGGTCGAACATTCAGCTGTTTTGCCTTTTTCTGGTAAGAGAAACAATAGGGTTTGAGTTTTGATGCTCTGTCTTGTTGACAATTTCCCAAAATTCTTTGCGAGAATTCATTCATTCATTCAGTATCCACTTCATCCTCTGATGGATGCATAACAAAGTCACATTTATAGAAAATGAATGAATTTACGCCCTGGCAACGCTGAAGCATGCATGGGCAGCCCGTATACTGCGGTTCTGTTGAACTTGTCCATATTGGGTTTCATGGTCTAAGTTGATGAGGACAACTGACCAGGTCTCTTCCTCAAGAGGGCACCAGATCTCATTACAGATGGTTGTGAGCCACCATGTGGTTGATGGGAATTGAACGCAGGACCTTGGAAGAGCAGGCATTGCTCTTAATCGCTGAGCCATCTCTTAGAGGTCTAGATTTCTGCAGATCTTATGACAGAAGCTAGGGCTTCATAAAAATAATAGAAAAACCCACTTGTTCTCTCGTTCTTACCCCTTTCCATGCCACACCTTGCTTAATTAAAAGACTCCAGGTGGAAAGAGAAGGAGAGATGATCACAGCAAGCTGAGAGGAGACAGGAAGGAAATCTTCCAGCCATGCTCTCTACCTAAATTCAGGCTCTGGAGCACAGCTGTTCAGGGCTGATCAGTGTGCTGCTCAACCTCAGCCGTATTAACTTGTGTTCAGTCCAAACGAGTCATGTTGACTTTGTGTCCAGCTGAACTGATGGGCCAATACCTAACATGGACACAGGAAGCTAAAATGTGTAAGAACACTCAGCAAGCCCCACTGCTGTCTCTCCTCATCACTCCAACACCTCCCTGCCTGTCCACCCCTTTTCTTTTCTTTTTCCCCCCACTAAATTTACTTGGCTCTCATGGAGGCTGAGGTGGAAGGTTCATTGTGAATTCACAGGAAGCTTGGGCTATATAGTGAGTTCCAAGCCAGCCTGGGGTATAATGTGAGAGAGACCCTGTTTCCTCCTGTTACCGAGAACAAGGAGAGAAAGAAAAAAGAAGGAAGGGAAGGAAGGGAGGGAGGGAGGATGGAAGGAAAGAGAAAAGGAGGGAGAGAGGGAAGGAGGGGAAAAGAAAACAGAAAACTAGTTTCTAGTATATAATTAAGACACTATCGTGTTAATTAAGATGTTATTATTATATTAAGTGGACCCTTCCCTCTCCCTCCACATTTTTGATAGACAGACCTGGAACAAAGGCGGCCTTAGAAGACAGGAATGGAGCTGTAAGCTTGGGAGCCAGAGGCTGACACTGACGTGCGGCAGGTGGCGGCTCAGCAGCAACTCTGAAGGGTGGTATCAGGCTGGTGGCTAAACCAACGGCACGGAATCAGTTAGTGACTGCTTTGTTAGGATGGCCTGCTAGGCAGCTCGGCTCGGCTGGCTAGCGTAGGAGCGTGAGGGCTAAAGCTGCCTGGCCAGCTGTCCTGTCTACATAGCACAGAGACAGGTATGACAGACGGGAGGTGAGGGCTGGACACTATTCCAGTACACAGCAGGATGTGTAAGGAGCAGGCACCAATCCAGGCTTACTACAATGATGGTGGCACCGTGGCTAAATCTCCAAAATGAGAAACATACAGGTGATGAAAATGGAATATGCTAAGTACTAGGAGAAAGAGGAGCAAGGCTCTGTTGGAGACAGAGACTGATAATGGAGGGCCTCTGAAGTACAGGATATCTGTGCTGATTCTAGTCAATGAGCAAGCACTGTCCCCAGGGAGAGGGTACCATAAACAAGAGAAGGAAGGAGTTTGCCCTGTATGGCACAGTGGGGACAAAGAGCAGATTCACAGCTTTCAATCACCCTGATGAAAAAAAACCCTGCCACATTCCTTCATGAAGGGTTACTATACCTTTCCACTTTCTTTGGTTTTATACGTTACATATTTGCTGCTTTTCAATTTTAGGACATGTGAAAAATCCTTCAGGTTCTGGAGTAAAAGCACCAGCTAAGACCAGAGAACCGTCGCAGTGACAAGTCAGGGCAGAGACCCAAGAGCACGATTCTGTTACATGCAGGAAGGAAGCTCATTATCATGACAGACTTTGATCTGAAAAGTTTCTAAATTTCATTAAAACAGACAGACAGTAAGAACTAGAAGTTTATATACCTGCTTCACAGAGTAGAAGGGAAGGGGGGATGTGGGTAACTTAGGGGACAGTAAGTGATTTGGGGGAAGATGAACAAACCCTTAACAAGCAGCTGCAGCTGGTGAGTGGCGGTAGCTCACGCCTTTAATTCCAGCACTTGGGAGACAGAGGCAGGTGGATCTCTGTGAGTTCAAGGCCAGCCTGGTCTTCAGAGTGAGTTACAGGACAGCCAGGGCTACATATAGAAACCCTGTCTTCGAAAAACAAAACATAACAACAACAACAATAAACAGTTGCCCACCCATGATAGTGTCTGGGTGTGGTGCCGGCTTCCCGATTCCTCCTGGGGGTAATCCAGGTTGGTCTTCTCTCCCTGATCAGACACCCACCAGAGCTCATTTTGAAGACTCTGCCCTTAGGAAGATATGAGAGGTCCCCTCTTCTTGCTACTCCCCACCTACCCACCTCTGACCAACTAATCAGTACACAGGAATGGCATGTCTTCGGGGAGCGTTTCCTGAAGCCCTCAACCTCTCTTTCTTACGTCACCTGTGGTTTGCATTAGCTGAAGGTCCACGTACTGCAGGCTAGTTCACCTGCCCAGGAACTATGGGAAGATGACAGAACCCCCAGAGGATGGGCCTCACCTCACTAAATACAGTTCACTGGGGGCATGTCCTGTGAGAGGAAACTATAAATCCTACCCCTTCCTGCCACACGCCCTCGACTCCTGCTTTGGGGTAAGCATGCCACAAGACCAATAACAATGGTGCCAACTGATCAAGGCACAGACTGACATCCCTGAAACTGTCAGACAAAAGAAAACTTCCTTCATTGAAGTACATTGTATTGGTTGTCTTGTCATAATAATGGACTTCAGACGAGAAAACACCCAGTCCACCGTGGTAAGTGCATTTGTGCTGTGGTAATGCATTGATTTCAGGATATGAAGCCGACGGCGCTGATGAGAGTAAACCAGAGCAACACTAAGATGAGCGCCATTCCCACAATCATCTCCTCAATGTCTGCCGCTTGTGCCTTTCCTGTGCAGTTTACTGATAGACAGGTTGTGCTGCTCCAACGCAAGCAGCAGCCCATGGTTTTGGATCATGCGTATCATCGCAAATCTCAGGAGAGCCATTAGTACCTTAGGCTGAAGACCTGTGTGCCCCCTCCTGCCACAGCAGATGGCTCTTCTGTTGGCTACCAACACTATAAAGAGAATCTGCCCAGTTTCTTGCCAGGGTGTTCTGAATCAAACACAAACCTTTATTTTATTTTTTTTTAAATGGGATACTTAAAATAGTCTTTACAGATTAAGCCATCGAAGCATGTCTGTTTAAAGCGCTGGTTCTCTTAAGAGACTCGCTAGAGAATCGCCGGAGGGCCCCTGAGGCAAAGAGGTCTGGAGAATCCCACCCAGACCGGCAGGACTACAACCCCCAGGAGGGAGCCCAGGGTTTTAAAAGGTTCCTAGAGCATGCTGGTGCATTTAGTAGCACTGGACTGCAGAATTTAGTTTAATTCCACATTTTTTATTGCTTATCAAAAATGGCAAGTCTGGGTTTCCCGGATTAAGAGCTAATTAGTGGCTTCCAGGTTCCCTAAACCAGAGCCGGAAGTGGGTGTACACAGTCTTAGGGCCGCTCACAGGCTTACCACAAAAGGATTCCATGCTTCAGTCCTTTCAACTCTATTGGTGATCTGGAAAAGCCACTGTGGGTACCTTCTCAGGTCATGAGTTAAGACAGAACCACAAAGCCAATAAAAGCATGCTTAAATTATACCTAAAGGTAATCAAGGTATCAAGGAATGCTTACACTATAGAATTATATTTGTTTTTTATTAACCCACTAAAGGGCAAAATCTAGGGGCAGGTGTAACAACTGCCACAATTTCAAAGTAGCCACCATTCAAGCACTTCTTTGGAGCAATCGGAAGCCATTATCAAATGGAATGGAAGCACCCGCCCACTGTGTGGCACAGGCCACACACACTTGTCACCCATACTTGAAAAGTGGTTCTCAGTTTCCAGGCGAAATCTAGCCAGCAAAAGACGTGATTGTTTTCACTCGCGTTCACAAGGCCTGGACTAAGCCTCCTCTAAGGGTCCTGCACACGGCCAGCTTCACGGCAAACTCAACAGCAGCGGCTTTCCCAAACTCTCCCCACTCACCCTGTGGCCCCGACTCCTGCTCTCACTGAAAAGCACACCCCTCACGCAGCCTCAGCTCTCCGTGGTTCGCTTTTCAGGCTGCGAACCCTCTGGAGGGAGGAGACACCCCTGCTGTCCCCCTTCACACACCACCACCTCAGGGTACAAATACATAAAGGTGGAGGCATACCCACCCTACTCCCAGACTTTCAGTGCGATATGACAGATGGCCCAAATCTACAGCTTGGAGGTTTTGAGACAAATGCATGCCAATCGTTCATACGTTATGTAGTTTTCTGCAATTATGCCCTTTGAAGTAAAACTATTTTGAAATAAATAATGTTGGAGGTTAATTTCTAAATCTATAAAAATGTACAGAGCTTTATTTTTTCAATTTAAAAAGAATTTTTAAGGTTTTTAAAACTGATTTTATGTGCACGAGTGTTTTGCCTGTATGTCTGTCCATGTCCATGTGCAGGCCTGGTATCTGTAGAGTGGAGAGGAGGACATTAGATCCCCGGACCTGGAGTTACATCTTCGTGTTCTTTATCTTAGAAAGCACCCAGGGTGGTAGCTTTAGATCCTGAGGCCTAGTGGGAGGACCTTAGGTCACTGGCAGCATGGCCTTGGAGGCTGCCTTTCTCTTGTTTGCTGGCTGGCTCGTCTTGACGAAAGTTTTTCTCTGCTTCACCATCACCCTGTGATGTGCTGACAGTCAGAAGCACAGAGCAGTGAGATCACTAATCTTAGATCAGTAACTCCAGAATCAAATCATGAGCATCAACCTTTACACTTTACAAGGTAATTATCTGTATGCTGGGTATTTCCTTACAGTAATGGGTCACAGATTAACACATTTAGCATAAAGTCACAGGAACATAAACCACAAGAGCCATGGGTTTGTGGTAGAAAGGAACAGAATTATTGTTTAGTAGGCAGACATTGTGTTTTGTCAGATAAAGAGCATGAAGACACATGGAAGTTACAAACGAATATATTTAACCCAAATACTACTAGACTTTGAACTCTGTTTAAAACTGGCTAAGATGTTCGGCGGTGGTGGCACACACCTTTAATCCCAGCATTCAGGAGTCAGGAGCCTGGGTTCAGATTCCAGAATTTTCACTTGCTTCGAGGAGGAACGTAGACATTTTGTATGTTGCATATTCGCTGCTTTTCAATTTTAGGATGAGAAAATCCCTTCAGGCTCTGGAATAAAGCCCAGTGAAGACCAGAGGAGTATCAGCAGAAGAGTATCAGCAGAGGAGAAGTATCAGCAGAGGAGAAGTATCAGCAGAGGAGTATCAGCAGAGGAGTATCAGCAGAGGAGTATCAGCAGGAGTATTGGCAGAGGAGTATCAGCAGGAGTATCAGCAGAGGAGTATCAGCAGAGGAGTATCAGCAGAGGAGTATCAGCAGGAGTATCGGCAGAGGAGTATCAGCAGGAGTATCAGCAGAGGAGTATCGGCAGAGGAGTATCGGCAGAGGAGTATCAGCATGATGGCAGGTTCCCCACTTATAGCCAGTGTGAACATCTGCAGAGACACTGGGACCTACTGAGGGACTTACAGTGTGCTTTTGGGAGGACTGGGTTTCCTGTACTATTTACCTTCGTTTGGTTTTTGGTTTTCGAGACAGGGTTTCTCTATAGCTTTGGAGCCTGGAACTTGCTTTGTAGACCAGGCTGGTCTCAAACTCACAGGGATGCCCCTGTCTCTGCCTCCTGAGTGCTGGGATTAAAAGCATGTGTCACCACTGCCTAGTGTGGTTTATTTTTTATTCCTCAAATGCTTCACATATATAAAACTGCATGTTGTCTTTTTCAGAATCCTACAAGTATTTTTAAAATACAGAATATCATAAATATTTTTAAGAACTGAAGGCTTCTGGTCTTTTTTCATAATTTTTAAATTTGATTAAGTAGAAATGAATTAAGAAATTTCAATATTTGAATTCATATTTATATTTTGATTTAGGATTCATACATCTTAAGCTGTACTACTTACTTTTCAGGTGTATTGAACAGGGTCTTTCTACTCAAATTGGACTATTTATGATCCTTCTGCCACATCTCCCGGGTGCTGGCATAGCTGTATAGCACCAAGCAGGTTTTAAATTGTCATATTTAAGGCCAAATTTAAAGCCCCAAAGACTGGCAGAACCAGTGACATTATTTTGAAAAGAAAAAAATGCCCAAGTACTTAGTACTTTAAGAAATTTAAAAAGGCATTCTTGTATTCTTGTAAAATTATTTTTTTTTCCAGTCTTAGGGATTGGACCCAGGGCCTCATGACTACTGGGTCCACCACTGAGCTACAGACACATCTGGTTCTCAATTTAACTTTTATTTTTGAGACAGGGTCTCATTTATGTAGCTCCAGCTTCAAACTTGTGATTCCCCCTACCTCAGTCTCCTCAGTACTATGATGGCATGTCCAGCCCACAGATTCTTTTTTCTTAACTTGAACATTGCATTTATTATTGTGTGAGGGTTTATATGTGCAGGGGCACAGGTTTCACAGCGTACGTGTGGAGGTCAGAGGTCAGCTCTGCGGAGTGGCGTCTCTCATTCCCCTTTACCTGGGTCCTGCAGAGCAGACTCGGGTAGTCATGGAGACAAGTGCTTACTCTGCTGAGCCATCTCATCTACTGTACATATGCTTTCATAAACAACGATTTCATATAGCCCTGTGCTGCTAAAATACACGAACATCAAAATGCTGGCTTCTCCAAAGAAAAGCGACCGAGTCTGGGAGTCACAAGTAAGCAGCTATTTTGAGCCTATGAAGGAATAAGCTGGGGATTAGGTAACGATGCTCTGTGGTCTCAGGGAAAACACTGCATACAAACCTAGCTTGAAATGAGGCCCTTTAAACAACATGGTTATATAAATGCCTCTCCTGTGACTGCTGCTTCTTAAAAGGCTATAATTATGTAAGGATCATGAAATCTGATGAAGGGTTCCCATTTTACACAATGGTATCATAGCAACGCTTGACAGATACATGACCCAAGGTAAAGAAGAAAGGAAATAATAAGCAAACCTTTAATTACTGGCCAAGAAAAAATGTTCTGTTGTATTTGAAAGTGACTAGACGAGCCCTTTCCTTACCTGCCTACGTACAGAACGCCCATGCACAACGTGCAAGGCACAGGGCATGAAGGTGAGCAGAGGCAGGCAGCACCCTGCTCTCACGGCATCCATGGCTACAGGACACAGGTGTCAGCCTCAGGAGCACACTAACGAAGGGCATCCCCACTTTGGCATGGACTTGGAAGGGGAAGAACACAGCTTGATGGAGGAAGAAGGCGACAAAGGAACTTGAATTTACGGTGCTATCATGATGTATGTAACGTCTGTCAGGGCTTCTGCCCTTCTCACTAATACATGCTAACTAGAAACAACTTACAATCCAATGTTTATTTCACAGAGTTCTTTACTTAATTCCTTAAACTAGGAATATTCCCTTTATAATATCATAAGTATATCTTTAAAACAATGTAATTTCTACGAAATAACTTTAAAAAAAATATTTATTTATTTATTTATTTATTTATTATGTATACAATAGTCCGTCTGCATGTATGCCTGAAGAGGGCACCAGACCTCGTTACAGATGGCTGTGAGCCACCATGTGGTTGCTGGGAATTGAACTCAGGACCTCTGGAAGAGCAGGTAATGCTCTTAACTGCTGAGCCATCTCTCCAGCCCCTACGAAATAACTTCTAACTGGCCAAAATACTACACATTTACTCAATCAGAACCAATTGAATATCTTGATTTTGTTTGTTTGTTTGTTTTTCAAGACAGGAATTTTCTATGTAGCCTTGGTTATCCAGGAACTGGCTCTGTAGGCCAGGCCTCGAACTCAGAGATTCACCTGCCTCTGTCTCCCAATGCTGGGATTAAAGGTGTGCAGCACCACAGCCCAGCTTTTTTGTTGTTTTTTTGAGACAGCCCTGGCTGTCCTGGAACCAGCATTGTAGAACAGGGTGGCCTTGAACACACAGAGATCCGCCTGCCTCTGCCTCCTGGGAGAGTGCTGGGATTAAAGGCGCGCGCCACCACAGCCTGGCTCGAATGGAACATCTTCAGTATTGTCATTGTAGTCGTTGCAGTCACTGACATCAGCAGCAGCAGAATCTGCGATGGGGGCTTCCTAAACTGTTGAGGCTGGCCTCAAACTATTAGGCTCAAGGAATCTCCCCTTAGTAGCTGGGACTGCGGAAGCGATCTGTAAGAAGCACCTTTTGATACATACTATAGTGTTTCAAACAGTGGCTAAATTTTCTGAGACAAGGAGACATAAAATACTATGAATTAATATTCTGTGTTTTGGAGGTGGCTAATGACAGCGTTTAGGACAGGCCAGACAAAAACATGGTTAGAGATAAGAATATGAAACCTCATATTACATTGCACTGATAATTTTGGTTAACACTAGGTCTGGAAAAGCTCTAGAGATAGGGAAGTTTCCTTTTAACAAAAGACAAGCCTCTGAAGGAAAGTTCTGTGCTCAGGTGACCCTCCTCTGAGCCAGAAACTCCTACATCCAACTGGTCTCACTCCCCATTAGCATTCACTTCCTGAGCAGCCCACTTCCACCTTCTGCCTTCCCCACACCGTCCTCCAGCAGGGAGGCACTCAAACTGGGCTTGGAAAGTGATGTCACGCAGTTTCTCTATGGATCATCCACGCACACATGCGCGGCATGTGTTAGAAATGGCTTGCTTGCTTCTTAATCTGCCTGTTGTTATAATGAACTCAGAAAGGTAGAAGGAAAGTTTATTTATTTTCCTTTCCTATATTGCAAAACTAACAAGCAGCTCAAAATGCACGGGGGAGGGGTGGGGTGGTGGTAAAAACCTTTCTATGTTTCTCAAGGGTATAATTTCAAACCATTCTGATGACAGCTATTGGCAGTAAAACCCGTGTAAAACATTCAGCATATTTCAACAAAGTTAATAATTAATGAACATCCTATGTCATTAATTTATAATAAATCCAAGCTGTTTCTGCATCTTCAAATGCACTGCTTAGGATTCTACCCTAGTCTTTAGATCCCTGGGTTTGCACTGTCATAATCCACCTTCTGAAGACAACAGCCAGTGTTTAGTGAGTGTTCGGGGTCTGAAGCTCTTAGGAGATCTAACTACTTTCCATAGCCTGTAAAGGGCTTTTCTTACCATCAAGCATACATGTTGTAATAAAGAGACTCCTGTTAGTTATGGGCAGGGGAACAAGGTGTGATTATGGTGAGTCACATACAACTGGGCATCAGTATTCTCAACATTTTAGTGAGTTAGCATTGTAGGAGGCTATTTGTTTGTTCCCCGCTGCTTGGCCCCAAAATAACCACACGGAAACCATATTATTTGCAATACTGTTTAACCAATACCTTAAGTATATTTCTGGCTAACTCATATCTTAAATTAACCAATATCCATTAATCTGTGTATCGCCATGAGGCTGTGGCTTACCACCAGGTAAAGTCCCAGTGTCTGTCTTGGGCGAGGCTGCATGGCTTCTTACTGACTCCACCTTCCTTCTCCCAGTATTCAGTTTAGTTTTTTCCCCCTGAGCTCTACTCTGCCCTATCAGGCCAAGACAGTTTCTTTCTTAACCAATGGTATTCACAGCACACAGAGGGAAATCCCACATCAAGTTAGCTTGCTTTTTTTTTTCCTTTTCTTTTCTTTCTTCATTTTTTGAGACAAGGTTTCTCTGTGTAGCTTTACAACCTGTCCTGGAACTTGCTCTGTAGACCAGGCTGACCTCGAACTCACAGAGATCTACCTACCTCTATCTCCCGAGTGCTAATTTGCTTTCCTTTATGTTGGTTTGGAGGTATTGGGTGCATGAAATATTTTTATGAAATTTGTTAAAGAACATGTACTTTTAAAAAATCAGCTGAGTAACACTGAAGAAATCATTTCCAAGTACATAGTTAATCTGTTTATCACCAGTTCTTACACCAACAAATACAGAGCAGGCTAATAAATTTGAAGCTGTCCTGGTACTTATTATTCAGTTCAGCTGGCTTCACACTTGATCCACCTGCCTCAGCTGCTAGAGCACTAGGGTTTTAAACCTATGCTGTCACCATACCCAGTTCAGATAAGGAATTTTGGCTCTTCTTTTTGACGTGTGAGACTACGTAGTTGTGACCTGTGTGTATACAGATTCTTATGTGTGTATTCTTTAGTGTTAGTTATAACTTCGGAAAACATCAACAAAACCGTTACTTTTCAATATTTTACCTGTGTGTTTTAGCGACAGCTTCTGAGGAATCCTTTGCCTACCAGGCACACAGAGCCATGAGGCTCTTCCCAAATTGCCAGAGGCTCCAGAAACAAGCCCCCTTTGGTCTACTTAGTTCAGTTCTGAACTACACAAATTTGGCCATTTCCACCCAATACAACCATCCCTCCATTTGGCGCATTAAGCCCCCGACCATCAAGTGCTGGCAGACAGGAAAGCTCAACCTTCCTCATGCGATCTCATCACAGCTTAGAAGATCCTTCCTTAGTTACTATTCGTGCAAAGAACCATGAATAAATACTTGAGATAGTAAATTTGGTACAAAGTGGGCATGATGTTTCAGGCCGGTTACTTCAGCACTTGTGGGCTGTGGTCCAGCCTGGCTTACAGTGTGAACCCTTGTTTCAAACACACACACACACACACACACACACACACACACACTGATAAAAAGCTGGGAGAGATGTGGAGACTAACACTATGGTTTAGAGATAGAGATGGCTTATATTCAAAGGGTTCAAATGCTGGAGGCCTGGTACTCATGCAGGGGTAATGACAAAAGAGAGAGGGAGAGAGAGAGAGATTCTATGTATGTTCAATTTCTTTAAAATATATTTTGACCTGTAACGGGTTGAATCCTCAGATGCAGAACCATATAACTACAGAGGTTGAAATATTATAGGTGATAAAAAGCTCCCAATTACCAGGGAAATATATTAAAACCATGGTGAGTATCATCTCATACTCAGGATGTTTTACTATAAAGAAAAAGCACAAATGTTGATAAAGATGGAGTAGAGCTGAACCCTTGCATGCCATTTAATGGATACAACTGCTATGGAAAGCAGTATGTGTGAGGTGCCTCAAAAATTAAAAACAACAAAAACCCAAGCAAGTACTGGAAGCAGAATTACAGTCTAGAAAAACTGGAATCAGGACCTCAGAGAGCACCTCTGCCCTCACATTCTGCCCAGGGCCAGGGCACAGCTTAAATGTTCCTTTAGTGCTTCAATGGATGAGAAAAGATGGTCTGTACAATCGTACGAAAGCCTTAAAATAACCGCACCGTGAGGAGGAAGCTGCAGCACAGACAAACTCGGAAGCGATTCTCCTACGAGTCACAGGGCCAACAGCACTTGGATGTGCACAGCAAACTCACAGAAGCAGAGTCAGCTGCCAGGGACCAGGGCGAGGAGGGGAGGAAGAGCAGTCATTCATCAGGTTTAACGCTTGCTTCGGAACACGGATCAGTTCCAGAGACGCTGCGGCCGTACAGCACGGCACAGAAAACAACACTGCATGGTACTGTAAAACATCAGGGGCCGCTCTTGTGCTAAATGTTCTTGACAGAGTTTAAAAGCAAAATTGAACAAAACAGAGGCTGGGGAAGTAGGTCACTAGTGGTAAACCTGTCTTAGTAGGAGAGTTCCATCCTCACCTCCACAAAAAATAAATAAAAAACAATCGAAATTATATTATATTAATAAAAAGGAATTTAGTAATATCTATTCAGATATTAAAAAGTTCAAAATTAAAGACTCCACAATCCCTCCTTGAAACGTCACCTTAAGGAAATAACCTAAAACACAGAAGATACTTTTATATCTAAAGATGGTCCATTAGAATAACATGCCACTGGGAAAAAAAAATCAAAAGTAACACGGGGAATATCCCTCCATGGGTTATTATATAACCAGCAAAATGAAGGCACTTAGCGGCAGTATTATGGCTTGTAACTAAATTATGGCTCTGCCCCGATTCCGAAAGTGGATACAGGAAGGCTCTTAAGTCTGCACCGTGGCGACAAGATTGATTACGGGTGAAGTTTCTTTAGTGTTTCTGTCAAGAGTTGTATAGTGTTGAAGCATATTTTCATTACCTAGAATAAATCTCAGAAGCAGTGTTGTTTTAAAAAGACAGCTGAAAACAAACACACCTTTGCCCTTTAAATGGATTCATCTCCTTAATTTCATCCCTGAAATTCACTCAGACCATAAAAGGCAAAGGGAAACAGGTCTACTCGGCTGTGATTTCTGCTGCTCGTACGCTGGTAGTTTTGCTTTCATGTTGGGAGACAGAGTCTTGCTACAAAGCATGCCCTGGCCTCCAACTCTTGATCCTCCTGCTTCAACTGCACAGCCCAGTACTGGGGGTAAGAGTGGGCAACATGTTGCCCCACCCCTTATTATGTGTCCTTTGGAAAGACTGTCCCTTTCTTGTAGGTTAGAAGGATCTTCTGCGCTGTCTTTACCCTCCAAAAGAAGCAAGTTCACAACCTGCTTGGTTGTAACTTACAGAACCTGGCCTTATCAACCATCACCGGAGAATTTAGCTCCTCTCCTGCTGTTGGCTGTGAAATTGCTGAGTAGATATCATGATAGACACCACACCCAAGAGCTGTTTTGGAATTTAAACTTAAGAAGGATCATTTGCGGTAAGCCGGAAGCACAGTTAATATAATGAGGAACACAGTTCTTCTAGATGCACAGAGAACACGTTACTTGATTTTACACCCATGGTGAACGTGATGCTCAGTTTCTCTAGAGGACTTCAATCAGCTCAGGTGTTGTAGCTTACAGATGGCAAAGGCAAACAGGTATGAAAAAGTCTAAAGCACTACACACTTTCACATGACTGAGAACTACTTCAGTACATGGCCCCATCGGGCCACCAACACCCACTGTAAACCTTTAAACGCACTTAATAATCCTCTATGAATCCATTGAGGAATATTTAAGAAGACTCCAAGTTCCACATCTGGTAAGGAAGAGTTCTCACATATAGAAAAACGCAAATATTTAAGTATCTTTTCTTAGTGATTTAATTTCATTTAAATGTAGCTAACATCTTTAAATGACATATTTGCTTTTTTTTTTAAAAAATATTGACCATAACTGATATCACACTATTCTTTGTGGTAAGATAAGGATCCACATAGCCTAGGCTGGCTTTGTGTTCTCTACATAGGTAAGATGATCTCCCAATTATCTTCCTTCCACCTTAAGTTGAAAATTTTGATTATCAGAAATATACAGCAAAACAGATCTACACAATGTAAGAAGCTTTCTTATTGGTTCCGGGGATCAACCAGGAGCTTCCCACATTGCCTTAAGACATCTGAAAATGTTACATAAAGTGTTAATCTTCGACTTTATAAAGGTTGTTAGAGAAAAACACGAAACTTTGCATTGTTAATATTGGATCAAACCAAGTAAGCAGAAAGATTAAACGTTAACTTTTACTTTCTTGACCGTTTGTCATGTCACTTGCTCTTTGGTCATGTTTTATTCTGTGTTTAAAGACATTAAAAATATACTGGACAAGCTAGCAGATTACAGTGCAGAAATGGTTTGTGGCATTACCTTTTCAAACAGAATAGGAACGAGAAAAGTAATTTCTCATTAAGAATCATGTTTTTAAGAACTTCTGTAGATGGTTTGAAGTAAGACACCAAGAAGCCTAATTATTAGTATCAAGGAATTTATTTATACACATCTACCTCTCTAATACATGATCGGGCATTTTAGATTTTAGGAGTGAAATCTCCTTGGCATAAAGAACCACAGCTGTTCTTACTCACACCAGGTAATCACATATTAGCTGTTTACGAGTGTTAAAAATCTGAAGGTTTGAAATACCCTGTCAAGCTTACAGTTCAATAAAAATTTGATGTTACTTTGAGGTTTTGATATGAGAAACAAATTACAGTGTCAACTTATACAAGGGCCTTCAATTCAGCAGTAAAATTTCAGTTGAGAGACTATTCACTAAATATCGACACAGTAAAATACTATCAGAATAGGTTAGGGGCTTTAGTTACATGTATAATAGGTGCTAAGTCTTGGAACTCAGGATGTTACACACCTTCAGGTGACAATATGTGGCACTACCTTGTTACACCCCCCCCCCAATTAATTTAAATCTCTTCCCTTTCCCTTTAAGCCATCTCATTTCTAAAACGCACGCAGAGTTTTAGGTTAAGCTCCAGCAACTGTGGCTGGACAGTCAAGAGTCAGGAACAACACACTTTTCCTAGAGAAAGAACTTTCTGTCCTTAATTCACCCCACCCCCAGAGTTCACTCCTGCTGAGTGTTTGTGTGTTTTGGTTTGGAGAAGTAAGTTAAATTACATTTGACCTAGCATACTTTGAAGTCTTGAAAGATGTAGGTCAGTAAATGACGGTGCTTTGACAATTTTAATCTTACTCATGGCTTTTTTTCCCCCACAAATCTGAACATCATCCAGCCCAGAAAAGTTCCAGAAAAGGAGTGTGGTCTCAGACTGGGTGTGGCGGCGCACACCTTTCATCCCATTGCTTGGGAGGCAGAGGCAGGCGGATCTCTCTGAGTTTGAGGCTAGCCTGGTCTAAAAAGCAAGTTCTAGGACAGTCAGGGCTGTTACATAGCCCTGTATGTAAACCACACACACACACACACACACACACACACACACACACACAAAACAAAAACAAAAACGAAAGTGTGGCCTCTTCTACGCCTCTGTCCTTTGGGAGCTAGGGATGGGTTCACTAACTTACGAATGGATTAAGGGCCTGCTAGCCTTCCAGAAGCTATTCAATCAGTGAGCACAATAGACAAGGAGGTGGTGGGAAGCGGTGTTTGCTAGGGTTGCCCAGACAGCAGCAGAGATGCGGTTTGTTTCTCGTGCTCACTCATCTGTGACTGCCCCTTTCCAGGGTTGTCCAAACGGAAACTGGCTTCTCCCACCTCTGTACACTTCCATGGCTGAGCGGCTGGGCACTGTGTGGGCAGAGGGCAGGCATAGCGAAGTGTAGAGCCTGCTCATCCCCCTCTAAAGCGCTGGTCACATCGACGCTAGTCAACGGAAACAAAGCTTTCGCGGTCCCTGCTTCTGCAGGCTCTAATATCACATCAAGAGGCGGAAACTGCAACAGCAGGACCCAAACCCAGTGTCACGTAAGAACTTATCTAGGATATTAAGATCTCTCTGGCTTAGCCCCCCACCTCTTTCCACTTGACATTTTCCTGTTGGAGGTTTATCCCATTTCTGTGCTGAGTGAACTGTAGTCCACCATCTCTAAATAACGCGAAACCCACTGCTTACTCATCAAGACACAAACACTCTGTGTAAATCTGCTTTATGTTTTCAGCAATGCTAAGGGTCAAACTCAGGGCCATGGACACGGTAGACGAGTGCTCTGCTCTCGGCCCCACCCCACCCCTGCCATGTAAACATACTTTCTGTCTGGGTAGAAGGCTGTCTCTGTAAAATACACTCAAGGACAAAAAAGAATCTGGAAATCAGTTAATTAAGTAAATCATAAGGAAGCATTTTGCTTTTCTTTAGTACATATGGAATCCTAACAAATCTGAGGTGTAGAACACTGACACACAGAATATAAACTTCTGTGTAATTGTGATTTGATAATTTTTCTGACATCTCAAGTTAGTAAAGGTCAGAGCTAAAAGGCAAACTCAAATCAAACCTCGGATCTATTCAAAATATGCCGCCCTGATTCTTAATTTTTTTTAACCATAAACTACAAATAACAATTATTCAGCCTATAAATCATCTTCTAGTAGTTGCTGGAGATTGGTAACTACATAAAATTCATGTTTTTCCTATAGCAAGTATTGTAGAGTAAATATTATAAGTGATGCCCATAAAGATATACTTAAAGGTAAATAAGTTCTTCCTTACTCTCAGAACTTAAGATTGATAAACATCTACTGGAGAAGAAACTAGAGTGATAAAAATAACTCTCGAAACATGATGTTTTCTCTTTAGAGCTCCTGTGAAATCAGTGTTCATAGGCCAAGGCTAGGAACATGTTCTGGTAGGAGAAGATGAGAGGAAAACACAGGCCATGTTTCTGAAAGAAAAGAAGGAAGGAAAGGGGGGGGGGGACAAGAAAAACAGTCTTTTCCAATGCCAGCAGCATTCTGCAAACATATTACTCTACATAGAAAAGCAATCGCTTCCCAAAAATCCTTCTGATGTGATCCAGGGGGAAATGTTAGGAGCAGTAAGACACTGTCAGTAAACCAAGCACCAAACTTTCCTTCAGACAACAGCACAACTGCACATGGGGTTTGCTGTGGGGCTGCGGGTCTTTAGGGAGACCCACGAGCTGCTGGGGCTGTCGTCTGGTTCTGTGAGAGGAGAGCAGAGGCAAGGACGACAGTGGAGAGGCTCTAGACAAACAAGCACACGTCCTCATTTATATAACACGGTAACGCTAACTTTAAATCCTACTCTCTTTCTAAAAATACCAAAACTGCATGGCTCGTTCTCATTTCAGCCAGCAGACCTATTAAGAGCTTCCACCTGCTAAAAGTGCTAATCTGTCAGAACCGGCCTAGAGGACACTACCTTTCTATAGATCCTTATTAAAGTTCTCACAGCACGCGGAGCTGGGAAACTTACAGTCCATTTCAGCATCCTCCATCCTGAGACCCCTTCTCGAATGTGCTGCACCATTTCTGCATGTCTCTCTCTTCTTGCTCTGCGTCCCTCCGCCGGGCAGACACCAAATGTTCAGTGAGGGGCTGTGTAATCACGCTAAGAGTCTCTTTTACAGCTTGGGGTACACTCGGGAGCCAGCCAAGGGGTGATGAGACCTCTAGCCAACCCCGCAGCCCTGTTCTGAAACAGTAGCCCTGCTCGCTGAACCAAGTAAAAGCTGTGTTCAAAAGAGTCACTGAAGCTCACAGGAGCGTGGGCTGCAGGCTGGGAGGCCTTTCCTGGTTTAAAAACTGCCTGGGAAACACCCCAATCTCAGGGATTCATTGTTTGGGGGCCCCAAACGGGCTTTGTATGAAGCACACACTAATAATAATAACAACAACAATAATTTGTTGATCCTAAGCATCTATCTATGCATCATTTTCTATTTCTCCAGGCTCTTTTGCCTTTTGGTTTGGGATGCTCTAACAATGGCATTTAAATCCCCCAGGGTTCTGATTAACTGTTCCCGAACCAAGCATCCGATGGCAGTCATTCGGACCCGGTCATGCAGAGAGACCTCTGTTCTTTCTCTCCCTCTGCTGCTGAGGACAGCCACAGAGCCAATGAGCCACTGCGGGGATTAAAGCCTAGCTGCTTTGTCCACTGACTTGCTTTCGGGTTTGAAGACATGATAAAAGTCTTCAAAGAGGAGGGCAAGGACCAAGCGATACAAACGCTGATGCTCTGGAAATTATTTCTGCGCTTGTTGTGTACTGGCCTTGCGAACCTGCCGCTTTCAGTCAGTGGGAAGTTCCATGGAACTCGGGGGTCAGTGTCTCTGCTGTCATTTTTCTTTATCTTTTAAAGGGGTTCCCCCCTTTTAATTTTTTAAAAACTTTTAAGATTGTATTTTAACAGCATTTCTCCCTTCCTTCCCTTTTCTCCTTCCAAACATTTCAGGTGCTCCTCCCTGCTTCCCTTAAATTCATGGCCTCGTTGTTCCCCAGTTGTCACTGCAGACACAGCCTGCCATGTCCATTTAGTGTCCCCAGTGTCTATGTCTTCCGGGCTGATCGTTTGGCACTAGACGATCAATCGTGTGCTCTTCCCTGGAGAGGGCCGCCTCTCCCATTCCCAGTTTTACTCCATTGTAAAATGCTTATTTTAAAGATAGTATGTTTATTTGTATGTCTGTGTGCATGTGTATGCGTGTGTGTTTCCATGTAAGTATATGCTGCCTGTGTGCAGGTGCCTACAGAGGCCAGAGGGGGGGGTCTGTCTGTGGACAGGTGGTTAGAAGCTGCTCAGTGCAGGTTCTGGAAACTGAAGGCAGGTCCCCTGCAAGAGCAGTGGATACTCTTAACCACAAAGCCAGGTGTCCAGTCTCGTTTGCTTTTTAACAACAGCAGCTCACTACGCAGTCAAGGCAGAAGCAGAGTGTGCTGTGTAGCCCAGGCTGGCCTTCAGCTCACGAAATTCCTACTCCTGTCAACACAGTGCTGGGCTATAGCTCTGACCACTAAAACTGGGTTTTAAAGGGGCTTTCATGTGGACTCACAATAGAAAACTCACACACATGGCATGGAGTCCAGGAAACTTTGATTAAAAGCACTCCACCTACTGAATTTAAATTGGTTATGGGCCCGATTTCAAAGAGAAGATACAGGTTTTTACAAGAAAAGAAAAATTTTTATGTGTCTTTGAGTAAGTGACATGGATGGTCCCAGTGAGAGGTTGGATGCCATGGTTTCTGAGATGGAAAGACTCAAGCACCCACTGGACTTGGCAATGAACCCTTTAGAGGGCCCTTGAGAGTAAAGATTACTCCTCAGAGCTAATGGAGCACCAGCTTCCTCGGGGCACACCAACACCCACCGTCACAGCTGCCGTGGCCACCCTTCCCCCAGTTTCTCATGCTAGTAAAAGCACTTGGATGATATAGACGAGCTCTGTGATATAGGGTTTCACATCCTATAGCCTGGAAAAATCTCTGTCACAGAGAGCAGTTCAAACTTAATGATGACCTATTGGGGGTCAAAATGTTATTCTGAGAGCTTCACGCATGTGGGCTGATCTGCTATCATAGCGATAACTTTATTATGCCAGTTCTGTAGATGAGGTCCCTGGGTAGCACAGAGATGACCAGCACTGAAGCTAGCCTTAAATCCACAGATTTAAACAGTTTCTGGTCATTCATACCCTGAAAAAAATTGTATCTCGCTGAACATGACTGCTTGAACAGTACAGTCTAGCAGCTACTTACCGTGCATTAGGTACCATAAGAAACGCAGACATGACTTAGAGTACAGGGAAAGACACGCGTGGAGTGTACACAGCCAGCTACTGAGACTGAAGAGTGTGCAAGGGTCCCCTTTAAGTGTGGGTCTCTCTGGAACTCTCCCACCATGCTCTAGTGCAGCATGCGCTCTTGAAGGAAGAGGGGCTGAGCACCCAGGAAGCATTTAGGCCAGGGTGACCTGCTGACGGGAAATGACCAGTGCCACAGGGAGAGAAGAAAGGGGAGACATGGCGGGACAATGTGTGGACACAGTGCTCCACTCTTCCCTGAGAACAACAGGGTTTTAGCTAAACGGCGATGCATTCATGCAGCACAACAGTGACAGTCACCAAGAGAAAGGAGGACAAAGGCTTCTCTACAAGACAAGGGGCTCCAGAGGTGCCTGTGCCCAGCCCTCAGCTGTGAGTATGCTCTGGGAGTGCTGGCTCAAGCTCAGCTGCACAGAAGCCGGCTTGGAAGGAGGTGCAGCCCCGGCTCCAGCTACCCTCCTGGTTATTTTCTCACAACAAAAGGCTCGACTTATCACTCCATTTTTATGTCATTTTCAATGTATTGCAAAACTATATTGACACTGAATGATATTGAAAGATGAATAAAGGTCAAACTGGTATCTTACTACTACTTAAAGGAATGAGAAGCACTTAAGTAGAGATTCAATGTACACAAATCCCAATGAGCTGGAGGAAATAAACATATGTTTATAAGTAAATACCACATGATATTGCTAGCAAATATAAAACACAGTAAACTTTGCATGGTAGGAGTTGATGGGTGAGGGACCCGACTACAGAGTTGACCCTGGGAAGAAAGTCTAAGTAATCTATGAGCTTCCTTTCCCCGTGCTCACCCACTTCCGGCTCACTGCTCTCCCTATAGTCAACCTTGGCTGTAACTTGGTCAAGATCATGACCTATATCAGTGCCCTTCTCCTAACCTAGCCTGCACGTTCCCCTTGAGACGGAAGAGAGCTGTTGCGTGGACGTGGTAAACTGTGGGAACAGCGCTCGGCATTTAGTGTTCTCTCACTGAACCTGCAACTTACCGGTAACCTTTCCTTTGTTCTTCCATCTTAACTGTTTTTATACAATAGGAATTCTCTCTGGGTCTGAGAGATCTAACCGCGTTTGTGTGTTCTCCCCACGCCTAGCTTTCCTGACATGCGATTGAGAAGTAAATCTGTATGTTTCGGGTGTATAACACGATAGCAAGCTTATGCACACACAGTGAAGTGATTGCCACAATCAAGCTAATGAACACCTCCAGCGCCTCACATTTGTGTGTAATGGGAATGTTGGTCTCTCCCGGCAAACTTCAAGAATGTGATCCTCTATTGCCACGTCATTGTATGGTAGATTTCTATAACTCATAAGCAGTGTGTGCCTTTTGACAAACGCCTCCCCGTTTCCCTGTCCCTTGCTGGTTTGTAACAAAGCTTCATGCCACAGAGATTTGTGGGGCCCTGCATCCTTTTGTATTCTACAGAGAATAGAAAGGGGGGGAGTTTAGGGACAGAGACAGCGAGGAACATGTAACTGAAAAGACAAAGACCCTGGTTGTCCTCCCTGGTCACTGAGATCACAAGGACTGGTCAGTTAGCTTTCTACTGTTGTGATAAAGGCCATGATCCAAAGTAGCCAAAGGCTTTGCTTAGCCTATGAGTCCCAGCCCCAGAATACCACTAAGTGCCTTGTTATTTAGAAGAGAATCAGAGGCTTGTGCATTCATTTAAAGGTCTGCTCTTGTTTGTTTGTTTGTTTATTGACAGTGTCTCATGTAGACCAGGCTAGCCTCCAGCTTGCTAGATGGCCAAGGCTGGCCTTGAACCCCTGATCCTTCTATCGCTACTTTCCTGAGTGTTGAAGTTAGAGGTGTGTATCACCATACCGCCCTCATCTCCCCTCCCTCCTCCCTTTCTTCTAACTAAGTCTTGCTATGTATTTCAGGCTGGCCTCAACCATGATTCTTCTGTCTTAGCCTCCTTGAGAGCTGTGTTTGGAGGTGGGAGCCACCAGGTCCAACTCCATAATTTTTTTGGAACTCCACATGCATATTATTCTGGACTCTTACATGCAGACTTCAAATTACAAAAAACAATTTCTTTTGTCTGTGTGACCGAAGATAGACTTTCTATGAAATAAGCAAGGCATTTTTTAGTTTGTACCTGGTACCTGTCCACCACGTCTGTGATGGCTCCTCTCCAGGCTTCTCCCTCCTGTGACTGCAGGCTTGCCATCAACCATCACCAGCTTTGCTGTACTTGCTGTATATAGTTTTCTTAGATTAGTTAGAGCCTCTTTAAATTTTTAGACAAAAAAGGGGAAATGTAGTGGATTTTAATTGTATTTTAATACTTAAAAACTGCCTGAATATCTAATAGTAAAACTTCTAGTCACGTGCTCTTACCTCGACCTCAGTCTGAAATGGCCTCCTGGAATCTCAGGAGACTGCATCTGAGAGCTGCCTTGCCCCATCTTACATTCCTCTCTAGGGCTGGAATTAAAGGCATGCACCACCCGATTTCTATGGCAACTAGGGTGGCTACTGGGATTAAAGGTGTGTAATCTAGTCTGTAAGGTTGACCAGTGGGACAGTTTTACTCCCAGATCCCAGGAAGTCTTTATTTATTAAAATACATTTGAAATGCCACTACACATTGCAGTTATTTAAAATGACATTATATGGACTGAGGTTGTTATATTTAGGATTATATATAGGCATATATACATGTGTGTATACATTAAATATATATATAATATATATATATATTCATGTAACAACAATTAATGAGGAAAAAAAGGCCATGAATTAAAAGCAGAGCAAAGATGGGTATATGGGAGGGTCTGAAGGGAGGTAAGGGAAGGGAAAATGATGTAAATATAATCTCAAAATTAAAAGAAAACAATTTCAAAAAAAGTTGTATACTGGAAGTCAGACATATATTAAACAACCAAGCAAAGCCAATGGCCTGGTTAGTTGGGATGATTTGAGCTGAAACTGCTGGAAGAGTCAACTGCTTCCCCCAGTGGAAAGAATTCTATTGCTCCAGGCACTTCTGATGGATTTTAAGAGGTCTATTAGATCCGAGCTCTCTATTTTGGTGTCAAATCACTCAGGTTAATTACAGTGTATTTCAGAGGGGATTTTCCTACGTGGAGGATTAGTGGCAGAACCTGACAACTGGAGGCCCATGACCTGCTTTCAGAGGGGATAGCCCTCAATGTCTTCCAATACCAGAATCCCCTTTACACACACAATGGATGCTTCAGCTGCTCCACCTGTGCTTCATGATGCGCCCTGCTCTTCTTCCCACCTGGACCATTTCTTCAGTCATCTATGCTAAACCTCCCAGATGCTTCCAGAGCCTAAGCCAGTGGCATCTCTGCGGGAAGCCTGCCTTGATCCTCTGGCAGGAAAGGCTTTCTCTCTTTTTACAAATACAGAAAAGCACTGATTAATCTTCCCTAAGAGCCCCAGCATGGAAAAGCTTTACTCCAAATTGCAAAGGCCTATTATCCAATATATTGTCAATTTCCAGTAATATGGATGTTTACTCTTAAAAAACATCAAGTTAACAAATTTAGGTCTGGAAAATAGAAATTATATACGGGCATAATGCTTACAATAAGCTACAGTTTCAGTCTAGATACAAATACCACAAGCACTTGAGTATATGCTCTTACAATTTTTTTTCAAAGATCTATGTGTATAATACAAAACCCAGAATCTTTATGTTATACTATCCGGATAGCTTCTGTATAACAGGAATATTTCCAAAACACATTTACTAGTGGCTACGCAACACTGAACTGTAGGGGATCACCCTGATTTATATAGGACACAACCTAATTTTAGATTATTTGTAATTTTACAACCTACATATCCTAGATACCCACTGAACTGTGAAAATTTGAAAGGGGTCTCGCTGATCAAATGAGAGAACTTTAGCATAAAAATATGCTGAAATATATAAAAATAATTGGCTAAAGAACTATAACTAATAGAAGAAAGTAAGCATTCATTAGTGCATACTGATAAAAATTAAAAGAGAAGGGGAGGCAGTTTTTATGGCAGAAAGCCAACTAATAAATGCAGAGAGAATAACGAATTACCAAATCTCTCCTTGGCATCTGGCAGGATAGTAATTGCTCCAGGAAGGAATAATTGATGCTAAAACTCATGGGTAAGCATATGAGGAAGAGGAGCACATTTTCAAAGTCTCAAAATATCTTCCCACAACAAAGTAACTACAAAACAAAAGCTAGCTACTTGATAGAGGAGAAAGATCTAGCAGACAGGCCATAACCAGGTGAAAAGGTTACTATCACCAGGACAGGGACAAATCCTGCATCTGGATAACACCATTTCTGTGGCATTCCTGCCCAAAGTACAGAACCTAAATTTAATCATCCACTAGCTAAAATCCCAAATAGAGGTTCTACCCCAGAAAAACTGGCCTAGACACTTCATTTTTGAGTTGTTAGTAACCACACAGAAAGACCCTGAGGAAGCATTAAGATTGGAGACAAGGAAATACAGCACACAATCCTGAGTTTTCATCCTGGGGACAGACGGTGTTATACAATAGTGTTGTACTGAGCTAGTTTATTGCATTTGAGAAATACAATATGCCCAGAAGATGCTCTTTTTTTTTTAAAAAAAAAGGATAATTAATAATAAATTTTTAAAAATATTAAAAAGTTAAGTTCTCGGGGCTGGAGAGCAGGGTTCAATCCCCAGCAATCACATGGTAGCTCACAACTGTCTGTAACTCCAGTTCTGAGGGATCCGACAACCTCAAGCAGACAGAAACGAAAGCAAAACACCACGTTCATTAAAAGGAAAATCATTTAAAGAAAAGTTTAAGTTTTTGCGTTTAGTTAATTTTGGTGTGTGTGTGTGTTTACTTGAAACTTTTAAAATAACAAGTTAAAAAAATTAAGTTAACAGTGGAGGAAACCTCTGGGAGAGCAGCCAGTGCTCTTAGCTGTTGAGCCGCCCACCTCTCCATCCCCAACACTTTAAGAGAGAAAGGTACTCAGGAAATCTCTGTACCATTCTTGCAGCTCGTAAACTTTCCCTGAGGCCTAAAATTATATGAAAAAGGCTTAAGCTGAATCCCTATTTATTTCTGATCTTAAAAAAATGAATACACCTGTGGGCTCTTTAACACAGGAACGTTAATGAAAGTGGAAACAGAATCGAATGCGAAAACTCTCAAATTCATGTTGTTCTAAAATAGACCAGCACAACTTCTCCAAAGCAAAAGACAGAAAGGGAATGTGGGCTCCTCGTGCATTCCTTTCTCCAAAGGAAAGAATCAAATCTAGTCTTTCACATATTATACCATCTTCAGATGCTTTTCCCTTTCCCCTTTACAAAATAAAAAAATCAATTTGATTTCAGATGGGAAAAGCAGTGACTCCTGGTTTCACACTAGCCAAAACTAAGTATGAAAAGGAAGCAGAAAGCAACTGGAGGCGGGACCGACTGGCCTGTGGTAAAGGGGAGTCTGGAACAGAGGACAAGAGCTGGGTAGCTTCAGAGAGCAGTTCCCTCTGGGGTATAGCTGACTTGAGACTCTTATTCCTCTCTCAGACTTAGGAGATCCATCTCCAGAAAGGTCAGGCCCTCCTAGAACCAGGATGCATCCAACACTGAACAACTTGAGCCAAATGAAACACTGGCAGTGTTCCAACACAAAAGCAAGAAGAAATATATTTTATGCTCCTCCCCCCATAAAGTAAGATAAAAGCAAACTACATGTTCTTACTGAAGAAAGCACTGCAATAGTCAGGAATTGTGGAATAAAAGCTACCTTTGTTGAACTGTAACATTACCATGTTATGAACATCAGCATCACCTTTAACAAGCAATCTCATCCCCTCACCCCGTTTCTCCTCTTTCCCCAAACAGCCATTCCAGTAGGATGCGGATGATGGTGCATTAACTGCATTCTTTTTTCTTTTTTTAAAGATTTATTTTTGCTTTATGTACATTGGTGTCTGGCCTGCAAGTATGTCTGTGATGGTGTCAGATCCGTGGAACTGGAGTTAACAGCTATGAGCTGCCATATGGGTGCTGGCAATTGAACGTGGGTCCTCTGGACGAGCAGTCAGTCCCCTTAACTACATACTTACTATGTTATTAAATTCTCAAACAACTGGTGAATTCCTTAGCTTGCCCCACCCCCCAGTACCAGGGAGCCAACTCAGTTCCTTGAACAAGATAGGCGGGTACTCTCCCAAGGAGTTACAGCCTCAGCTCTCTCTCCTTGTCAGTATCTGCACATAAGAAGGATCGATGGCATTTGCTATGTATTAGGATGCATTTAATGTACATGTCTCTATTACAAAATAAACTAATCAAGTTCAGTGGTTCCTGATCCGCAAGCACAAGGAAGGCTGAACCAAAGGCTCAGATCTGCTGCGGGCATGTTCTGCTTCCAAAAGGACGGACTTTACATAGTAAATGCACCTGGGAGTGGTTTGAATCATGTCTCCTCTTTTTAAAAATGAGAAGTAAATAACAATTAAAACTTGTAGAATCCTTAAGGCAAGTAATTTTATGAGGTTCCCGACTTAATTGAGCTCTCTACTTTTTTTCCTCTCGAAAGGATTTACTATCCTGAGTAGTTATGGAAATTCTTTGCTATTATTGTTATTTATTATTATTATTATTATTTCAACCAGGGCCTTGTGTAGCCCAGCCTGGACATGATCTCCCTATGCGTTGGAGGATGCCTGGAACTTTTAATTTTCCTTCTACCTGCAATTCCTAAGTGCTGGGTTTACAGCATGGACCACACCCACCTTAAAATATATTCTTAAATTATATTATTTACAAGAGTCTCTTTTAAAACTCCATTTGCATTATACAGTTTCACATAATTTCCCATAAAATCAACACGGCGCGGCAGTAAATTCTCTTTCCTCCTCAAATGCGTCAGCAGAAGCACACACAGATTGGAAATTTAGGGGAAATCTAATTTAGAGGGTCACCAGATTGCCTCAGAAGAAGGTAACTAAATTTGATGACTTAATAATCAATTCTTCTTGCTTTTTGGGGTTTTAAATATAAATCCATAATGCATTTTTAAAGATGGCAAAAATAGGTATTATAGATATCACCCTCCATTAGCTGGCTCCACAAGTCTGATTGCATCAACATTTTTTCCCCATCTTCCTAGAACTTGGTGCGCTGGTGAGCAGGTCTAATGGACCAATTAGGGTGGTAAACCATCATTGCCCACTCCCCTGCGCCTAAACAAGCAGATGCGGGAACATGCACAACTGACTATAAAGGCAGGGGCTCTCCAAGTCCCGGATGTGGGGGTAGCACCCGCTGTCTGCTCGATTCATTAAACCCGCTGGAAAATCAACAAAGGTCATAAAAATCAAGGAGATGTTTATTTGAGTAAAGTGGCATGGAGAGAGGGAAGAAGGGGAAACCACTCGATGCCTACATAAAGCACCACACTAAATAGCAGGCGTGGCAGTCAGCCGGATGAAGGTGACCCCCAGAGAAGGACGGAAGGTTCCTACAAGGGTTGAACCTCCCGGCAGGCAGGGGCTTGCTGCCGTGGTTGCTCCTGTCCTCCTATTCACTCCCACTCTGCTCCTTCAGAGGGAACCTTCAGCACGTGTGACGAATACCAACCATATGGGAAGCATCTGTAGGTTTTCTCAATTTTAATTTTCATAGGCAGAAGAAACACTGATAAAAATAGCCCAGAGCCTGGGAGAGTCGCTGCAGACTGACCTAGTTAGAACTGGAAGGCTGAGTGCATCTGAGCTGGGTTAATCCTGCCCCGGCTCCCAGGCTTTAGGGGGTTCATCAGCTCTTATGAGTTTACAGTTTATAGGTCAATTGCTGTTCAAAACCAGTTGAGTGAGGGTCTGGCCACTGAGGGTCATACCAAATCAGCTCAAACCACAACAATTTAAACAAAACCCTGTAGCAGCAATAAATCGCTAATGCTGACGTGAGAGTTACTTGTTATAGACGTGGACAGAAAAGGATAAGCGTTCTTTATAAGAATAAATATTCTTTAGGAGAAACGCATCTCAAAAGGAAATGTCAAAGGGGCTGGGAGTGTAGTTTGGTTGTAGAGTACTTGCTTAGCACGTGAGAATCAGTGGGCTTAACCCCCAGCGCTGGGGGAAAACAGAAAATACCTGAACGCATAAACATTTGTGCAAGATGGAAAATGCCAATAAACATATAAAATGCTTATCGTTACATCAGTCAAAAAGATGCAGATTATAACAAATTATAAACCACCAGCTCTTTTCGTAGGAATCTCAAGTGAGAGGACACTTGTCAAAGCTACTTCAGAACAATGTCTCAAAACTGCGGCTGAAACTCAGTAAAAATGGCTACAACATTACATATGTATGATACGCCAACTTTCTAAACAGATACATTTAGTTTTTAGAAGGCAGAATGACGCACGCAAATGCTGACGTGGCGTCTTATAAATGGTAGAAGGAATACAGCTAACTCACAGCTTTAATCTTTTTCTGTGTTATTCAAACACACTGGTGTTCACTGCCACTTTATCGCTAGAAAATGCATTTTCAGTTTTAAATATTTAGTCACAAACA
The DNA here is from genome assembly GCF_018167655.1 of Microtus oregoni. Lineage (NCBI taxonomy): Eukaryota > Metazoa > Chordata > Mammalia > Rodentia > Cricetidae > Microtus > Microtus oregoni. Next base: position 2,595,695 of record NW_024543065.1, on the reverse strand, counting down.
GGTGAGAAATACCTGGAGACTTCTGTTCATGATTTCTTTCTTTCTTTCTTTTCTTTTTTTTTTTTTTTTAACAACTTACGACTTTAACAGGAATAGATTTTAGTCAGTTCCAAGATAAGGCCTTATCTCTATAAGGGCAAACTATCATGTTTTATAAGATGAAGTTTCAGAACTTATCCTTCTCCCCCAGAGGAGGGGGAGACAGACAGACAGAGAGACAGAGAACCCACATCTGATGCCCTCCTCAATTACTCTCCGTCTGAGTTGTTGGAAGAGTCTCTAAGGTTCCTGGAAGCTTACTGACGCATCTGGACTGTGGCCAGCAAGCCCCAGAGCCCCTTCTGTGTGTGTCTCCAGCGCTGGACTCCCAGGCACTCACTGCTACACCAGGCTTTGGTTTCCATGTAGGTGCTGTGGATCTGAACCCAGACCCCAATGCTTGTACAGCAAGAACTTCCTCAGCCTCATAGGAACCTTCAACTAGAAGAGGTTTGTCCTGCAGCCTTTATTAGCAACGTCAACAATTGCTTCCTTTCTTTCTACTCTTGCCTAAGACTTCAACTCAGTCCTTCCTATCACTTATTTACTGTGTCACCTAAACACCCTAAGTGTTCTTACGTCACCACTGTGATCTGTAACAACAGGTTTCTCACCACAAAGAGGACTCTGATGGTCCTTCACAGGAGGTTTACTGTCTTCTGCATGGATAGATGCTAGCAGCAAGGAAACACGGAGCAGGTTAGGGAGGCGAGACTCACGGTGGCTTCACAATCTTAGGAAGAGAGCAAATGAAGGATGGTGGGCATGGGGAAGGGGGGATTTATTTAGGAAGACAGCAAGTGAAGGACAGTGGTGGGCATGGGGAAGGGGGGATTTATTTAGGAAGACAGCAAGTGAAGGACAGTGGTGGGCATGGGGAAGGAGGGATTTATCTACAGCAATAGAAAAAAATTAAACCACATTAATAGAAGATCACAAAGAATAAGACTCTTGAGAGAGCAATGGATATCAAGATCAGTGATTGGCTGGGTAGTCATCTTTAATCCCAGCACTCAGGAGACAGAGGTAGGAGGATCTCTGAGTTCGAGGCCAGTCTAGAAGACAAACTGAGTTCCAGGACAATCAGTGCTACACAAAGAAACCCTATCTCAGAAAACCAAACCAAACCAAACCAAACCAAAAGATCTGTGATTAGAGAAGTAAGAATATTGAAAACCAGGAATCTCATAACTTTAAGATTTAGATGGTTTACAATTAGATAAATGATAACCACAACTAAAATGCTACATTTTAAACTAAGAGACAAGATGTTGTTCCTTCTGTCAGTTTTCTAATTTGATGAGTTTAATTTTATTTTCCATGTTATAATTGTGAGAAACTTAGTCACAGTTGCCAAGGCAACCATGAAACACTTTAACAGAATTAGAACAGCAAGCTCATGCCATTAAATTTGGGATAGGCATCAATTACACTCAGAGATTGCTAAGACAGCTCTGAGTAGAGAACGGCCAATGATGAAGACATTCAATTCCACTTCCAAATATACATTCCCTCACAAAGAGATGATCCTGAGAGCCTGAGAGAGTAAGAATCCTTCTGCGTCTTTAAAGTGCAAAGAAACACAGGTTTTCAAGGTCATGCCTTATAATTAGTAATCATGTATTTATCAAGTTCAGCTTTCAAAATAGAATGGGCACAAGAAAGCTGAGGAGCCAAGAACACAAAATCATTAGACGATTCTAGAACATTTTACTTGAAAGTCATCATCAGATCACAAGGATTCTTACACAGGCTGAGTACCCCTTATCTGAGATGGTTGGGACCATGACCGCTTGAGGGTGAATTTTCTTTGGATTTTGCAGCGCGTGCGCGCACACACACACACACAATGTGGGAAATGGGAGTCAAGTCTAAACATGGAATTCATTTACATCTCGTAGATCCCGACACACCACCCGAAGGTAATTTTATATGGTACTTTCAGTGCTGTGCACCTGTGGTTTGACAGGGAACTATCACATGAAGGACAGATGTGGAATTTTCCACTTGTGGCACTATGCTAGAGTTCAAAATGACTGTGGATCTTTCTGGACTTTGAGCTTTCTGATTAGGAATGCTCAATCTGTATTTTGTTGTAATCTTAACACGGAGTCACAGTGTGACCTTGCTAGTGAAGCTGCACTTCCGCACACTATACAAGGCACACTCGGCCTGCTCCAGGAGGATGGATGCTGCTTCTCGGGCCCTCATGTTATTCTAGTGGTGTTTCTCCTGGTTTTGGACATTTGAATCTCAATAATCCTCCAAACCACCAAATGGTCTATGTAGTTGACTCCTTTCCCCTTTAGTTATCAAGCTGATTACAATGTAATATTATCAGGCATTGCATAGATTATTTCTTTCAGCTATTTACATTTTGCTTTTTTAAGATAATGGGAAAATGAAATCCCTCAGGTTGACTTCAGACATCAGCAAACAGTGTGGTCTTTCCGAGTCTGAGGCTGAAGCCGTCCTTTTGGGGTAAGTGATGCAGTGCTGAGCTCATTCCATGCCCACATATCTATTTCAAAGGCACAGTTTGAGCATCACGGCTTCTGTGGGCCTGGGTGACCAGCCTTTCCACGACAGATCTGCTGGTAGGCCTTGTTGACGCTCCTTTTGCTCCCTTTGCGGTGCTAGCCTTACGTGCTAAGCACCACCTCCCTTCTCCCGATTGCTGTCCCTCTTCTGGATGCTTCCTTCATGCCGCAAAGAATTCTGACATTGTTCCAGCTAGGACTCTGCCACGGTTTGCACATTAACAACATTTCTGAACGTAAAAGTGGTTAGCTGTATAACTTTTCAGATTATTGAGCCTGGTTTTATCAAGTAGCATTTTTTTTTAAAGTAAATGAATTAATATTATATCATGAGAGTCTAAAATTTAAATGCATTTCCTCAGTTGGGCTTTGTAGGCTGAACAACATTAAATGTCATGTTGGGTCAGAAATAGTTACATAGAGTAATTTCTTACAGTTCAACCTATTACCTGACCCAGTTTATGCTGATGCTTTCTGGTGCCAAGATGAGTCACTTGAGCAAAAACAGACGACAACCAGCAAGCTCCCTGTTCCTAGGACAAAGCTGTTCAGAGCTGGCAGCCTACATCTGTGACCCTGTGGTGTCTGGACCCAGTCTATCGAGTGGCTTCCCCCAGCTTCTCATGCTAGTAGGCAGCTAATGGTACCGACACAGCTGCGCAGAGAAGGAGAACGCTGACGAGAAAACTGGATTAGGTGAGGTATGCTGTTAGCGACTAAGGTGTGTATAAGGTGCGCCGTCAGTGACCAAGGTGTGTGCAAGGTGTGCAACAGTGACCGAGGTGTGTGCAAGGTGTACTGTCAGAGACTAAGGTGTGTGCAAGGTGCATAGTCAGAGACCAAGGTGTGTGCAAGGTGCACCATTAGTGGCTCAGGTGTGTACAAGGTGCACCGTCAGTGACCAAGGTGTGTGCAAGGTGCACCGTCAGTGACCAAGGTGTGTGCAAGGTGCACCGTCAGTGACCAAGGTGTGTGCAAGGTGCACCGTCAGCGGCTAAGAAAGGGTCAGAGAGTGAGACAGACAGTGGAAGCACAGCTCTACGACATCTCCCTTTTCCCCTTCTGTTTTTCCAAATACTTGTTGTTGTTGTTGGTTTGGTTTGGTCTTCTGAGACAGGGTTTCTCTGTGGAACAGCCCTAGCTGCCCTGGAACGAGCTCCTATAGATCAGGCTGGCCTCGAACTGAGAGATCCACCTGCCTCTGCCTCCTGAGTGCTAGGATTAAAGGCATGAGCCACCACTGCCTGGCTGTTTTCCCAAGTATTTTATTGATTTTTATTTGTTTCTTTTTGAGACAGGTATCAAATGTAGCCCACCTTGGCTTGGGAATCACTAAATAGCCAAGGATGATCTTGAACTCCCTAGTGCTGATGTAACAGGTATGTGTCACCTCCCCCGGCACTCCAAATTCATCTGTAAGACAGGAGCGAAACATTTTATTTAGTGGGCTGTATAAAATAAGGAGACATGCTAGATTTAAGTATAGAATTGAAACCCAAAGCAAAAGCACTAGACGATCCACCTGTGGTCATCTCCGCATGACTGGCTGCTCTATTTGCCTTTGGATCTGATCTGAAAGGGGCACTGTTGGGGAAACAGCGGGACAATTATGCTGTAACAAACTCATTTGTTCTGTACAATAAACAGTTATTCAGAACTCCTACAGAACTAATGGCCCTCTTCGTATTTAACAAAGCTGTTTGGGGGGTTGAGAGGAGGAATGGAACTCTTCCCTGTCCTCACCCTAACCACAGAATCCATATTCCAAGAGGAAGTGGTTAGGACAGGTAAGCAAATAACTATATGCAGAGATCTGCACTCTACTATGGGAAGTAAATGACACCCACACGGCCATGGTATCTTCTTGCAGGAACATAGACCACCAAGCGTCTTTACACCCAAATCGTATATTCCTTTGTCATTGGGGACTGAACTCAGGGCCTCATACATGTGAGCACATTGGATCCTCATATCTGTTTTTGTCTCTCTATAGGTCTAAGATGACATTAGTGTAGGATATATTCTATAGTGAGGTGACGTAGGCTAAAACACAATTACCACCGAGAAGCTGTTTACTTGGGCCTTGAACTCCAGATCATATGCCTATATAATTGGAATGACACATCCTACTCACCTCTCAAGTTATAAGTGATTAAACTTTTTAGAGTCCTAAATACCATATCCGTTTTCTATTTGTAAGAATAAATTTATCTTATCCTTTTTTATTTGTACTTTCTGGCTTGAGGGGTTGAAGCCGCTGGCAAGGAGGGTGTCACGCAGTCTCTGGGCTGAGTTAGTGGAAGCCGACGTGCTTTCCATCTCACTGGGACTTAGGAGGCAGAGGAGAATCAAGGGCATCTGCCACCCAAAGGCTGCATCCCTAGGGTGTGATGCGCACTTAAGCAGAATCGCGACAGTCAGTGACACAGTTGGTGGTAGTTACAACATCCAGTCTTTTAGTTAGTGCAGAAAGTGGACGGATGTGTTCAGCAGATATGTTTCACTTACACAATCTGACAACATAAGGGAGAAATATTTATATAGGAAAAATGTTTAAAAAATCCTTTGAGGGCACAACACTGTAAACATATTTAATACTGCTGAATCATGCACTTAAAGATGCTTAGGTCAGTAAGCTTACGATCATATATATCATATGTACTACACACACACACACACATCTGAGTTGTAGGAGTTACATGGAATGTCACTTAACACAGAGTTAGGCAGTATCCAAAAACTAGTTCCCAAGCATTTCTGGCATGAGGAAGGTACTCATTCAGTGTTTCCCGATTTTCTTCTCTTGTGAAGACCACTCATTTGCTTTTCATGGAAGTTTCTCATTTTCTTGACCTCAAACTCCATACTCCCATCCTCTGTTCCTAGTACTTGGAGGGACGGCTTGCCAGGGAACGTGATGCTCTCTCAGTCTGTCTGCCTGTATCCTTTCTCCTGACACCTCACTAGAGAACAGTGATGCTTTGTCTGTCAGCCTGTACCCTTTCTTCTTCTTCTCTCTTTATTTCTTTATTAAGACCCAGATAGCCTTTTCTTAGGAGACATGCAGGTTTTGTGTTGAGACAGGGTGCTACTCCAGTCCATTCTGAACTGGAGCTCTACATGTAGTTCAGGCTTTGAAGTCACGGCAGTCTTCTTGCCTTAGCCTCCCAAGTGTTAGGATTACAGGTGTGTGCCATGGCGCCTGGTCATGTGTGCTTTAGAATCTAATTAGACGCTATAAATCCCGTCTCCTGTGTATGCACACAGGAGCGCGCGCGCGCGCTCACACGCGCACGCACACACACAAACCTAGAGCCTTTCTTCATATCCTTGATATTATGGAGCACAAGAGTTTTAGGAGACCCCCCTCTTAAGATACTTTGCCAGAGAAGAAGGAACCTGTATTCAGATCCTTACTCGAAATTGAAATCCAGCTGCTTTCTGGTGGGTACCCAGGGAAGCTCCGCTGCCCGTCGTTGCATGGCCATGGATGGGAGGTAGAGCAAAGAAAACAACACCTACATAGAAGGGTAGCAGATGCAAACGGGGACACTGGACTCCGCTGGATATGGAGGCTCTGGGTTAAAGGCTGCTCACATGCACCTGGTACTGCAAGAGCGTGCTAGTCTATAGAGAAGAAAGAGAACGAGAATGCTTTAAGATTAGAGGGAGGAGGGAGGTAGAGTCAGTTTCAGCTAAGAGGAACAGAGGAGTGGAAGAAAAGATGCAGGGCTGTGTGATCAGAGACATCACAATCCAGTCACCGGTCACACTTGACTTGGGGGGGCTGTATCCATCCACGTATCATGTGTGTGTATAATAAGCAAGACATATAAAATGTCTTTTAAAATAAAGAGCTGTTTATAGACAGCTACATACACGTGTCCACATCTGAATATATGAATGTGATAGAATTTGATCTCTACTTTGATCAAAGATCCCGATCTATTAACAAAAATGCATTCAAATAAAGAAGCAAGGAACGTGAAGAATCATCTGGGAAAGAAAGGCAAAACTTTCGTCAGTTTAGAAAGATCCGTTTTGAGGTTCCTAGCAAATGGAAATGCCAATCATTTCAGTAACTTATTTGATCAACTCAGCCGAAGACCCTCAATAAGTCGACTGTAATGGCGGAGGGTGGGACCTCTGAGTGACCTTGTCCCGGAAGCAAAGCGTAAAAGACTCTGCTTTGGAATGCCGCACACAAACTAGCACACTCAGGAGTGTGTGTGTGTGTGTGTGTGTGTGTGTGTGTGTGGTCAAGAGCACTGGCAGCTCTTCCAGAGGATTTGGGTTCATTTCCCAGCACCCACAAGGCAGCCCACGATTGTCTCAAACTTCAGTTCCAAGGGATTCGATGCCCTCTCTGTCTTCTGAGGGTTCCAGGCATGTACATGGTGCACCACCCAGATGCAAGCAAACACCTGCACACATAAAGTAAAAACAAGCAAATCTCCAAACAAGTACACTCCAATACGTTGAGGGAAATGCATACTGTGCAGCACACTGGCTCCCAGGTCTGAAGTGCCTCCCTGTCAGCATCCCCCACAATCAGTGTCAGGAACATTAGAAGCTGTGGGAGAAGCCACCAGTCATGGCCTCTGCTGAGTCACAGCCTTCTTTGAATCTGATTGGCCACTCTTCCACCAGGATGTAGGGCCTCTTCTACTCCTTTATTTAGGACAGGAGTAGACACACTTGACCCTGTATTGCACATGGCAAAGGTAACCACAAGTGACTTCCAAAGCTAGGTCCTAAGGGTTCTGACAGCACCGCTGGCTGTTTATTCTGCTGGATTATTTCCGTGAGAGGAGAGAGGTCAGGAGGAGAACAAGGACGGACCTGTTGATAGCTCCAGGAACTGCCAGGCCCTCCCTAAAAGTAGCCTGAGTGGGCACAGGAGAGGAGCTAGTCCAGACCGCAGGACTGTGTGCGACACATCCAGGCTTTGGAGTGGCTTGTTGCGCACAGCAGATAACTGTTGCATTAGGATTTGAACGCCAGTGTTAGGCAGAGAAGCAGTAGCTCCTTTATTCCACCTGAATTTTTCCATACCACCTCATGCTTCCCATGGGCATGATGTGTCAGCTGGATGGTACTGAACCAGCACACCGGGCAGGTGCAAAGACTGTCAGATAAGGAAGCAACCCCTTGGGTAGGATGACCTCCAGAGTGTCTTTCTGGGTTTGCAATTCGAAAAACATACTCATTAAAAAAAATGATGGGACACATTAGGAGATTAAAAAAGTCCTTTCAATATGTACTACAAATTAATTATTCATTAGCCTTACACCGCAGATAAGGCTTTCCCATTCTGTTCCACCCCCTCCCCTCTCTCCCTCATTTAGTTGAGATAGGGACTCGCTCTGTAGCCAAGGCTGGCCTTTCGTTCACTGTGTAGCCCAAGCTGGCCTACCTTGCAGAGATCCTCCTGCCTCAGCATCTGGGGTGTGATATTACAAGCATGCACGATTATATCTGGCTCTAAATTTATCTACCAAAAATATATCAGGAGGGGTGGGAGTGATGTAGGTGCACTGAGTACTCATGCGTAAAGTTCTCAAAAACCTAAAATTTTATCTACAAGAACCCCAGTTTATACATCTACAGCCAACATATCAGTGGCTACTGAGCTATAGCCAGTGGGAAGAAATGGGTAAAGGGGACACTCCTGCATTGCTGGTGGGAGTGCAGGCTGGTGCAGACCCTTTGGATATCAAGATGGCGATTTCTCAGAAAATTAGGAAATTCCTCAAGACCCAGCAATACCACTTTTGTGTATATAGCCAAAGGATGCTCAATCATACCACAAGGACATATGCTTAACTATGCTCATAGCAGCATTGTTTGTCATAGCCAGAACCTGGAAACAACATAAAGGCCCCTCAACCAAAAAATGGATAAGGAAAATGTGGTGTATTTGCACAATGGAGCACTGCACAGCAGAAAAAAATAATGACATCTTAAAATTTGTGGGCAAATGGATGGATCTAGAAAACATCATATTGAGTGAGGTAACCCAGACCCAGAAAAACAAATATCATATGTACTCACTCATAACTGGCTTTTAGACATAAAGCAAAGAAAAACCAGTCTATAATTCACAATCCCAGAGAACCTAGACAACAATGAGGACCCTAAGAACATGGATCTAAACTACATGGGACGTAGAAAAAGGCAAGATCTCATGAGTAAATTGAGAGCATGGGGACCATGGGAGAGGGTAGATGGGGAGGAGAGGGGAAAGAGAGAGGAGCGGAGAAAAAAAAATATAGCTCAATAAAAACAATTAAAAAAAGAAATGTGGTAAGGGCTTGTAGTAAAAGCATGACTCTTCCCCCAAAGCCACCTCACCTTCCTAGCTGAGTAGGTGAGTAGGTGTCTCCCCTTCTCCTGAGATAGGATCTTACTTTGTATACCAGCTGGGCACAAACTCACAGCCCTCCCCGGTCAGTGTCCTGAGTAACGGGACTGCAGGTGCCTGTAATCACGTCACGTGCTTTGTAGCATTTCTTCACTCTGGCCTTCTCTTGGGTCAGCTACTCTGAGGCTTGATGGCTCCTTCACTTCCAAGGAAAGGGGTTTCCCTGCATTCTGTCTATGCACATGCCATTTACATAGGTCAATAAATCTCATTCTCAGTTTGATTGACCTAACACTGCAGGGTCACACGCATCCTCCTGTTTAACCACCTGACGTCGCTGAAGCCAGTGCTTGTAAGAGTCGTCGCTGAAGCCAGTGCTTGTAAGAGTCGCCGTTTGACAAGGCTTGGGGGGAAAGGCTCAGAGGTCACAGACCTTGCCTGAAGTTACAGCTGATAACAGCAACAGAGCCAGAAGCGAGCCCGGAGCCTTCCCATTCCAAAGCCCGCGCCCTTAGTCATTACATAAACTATCTTTCCATCTACATGGAAGGCTTGCAGGTGGCACAGAGGCCCCTCGTAGGCCAGGCAGTATGCTCGGCTTGGGCTCTGGCGAGTATGTCACACGTCCTTTTCTGTATTCTAATTTTACAAGTAAATAGTCATGTGCGGATTCAATCCTGCTCACGTGCTCACCCTTCCTCTTGGATATGACGCCCAGGGCGGTCAGTTGTAGCTGCAGGTGTAGTTATCAATGGCTAACGTACCACTGAGACCTCCTGCCGGAGGAATTCCAAAGAACCAGGGTTGCTACGAGTTAGCTGGAGATGCCAGAGCTGAATCACAAGGCTACTTCAACTGTCAAGGGAGAGAATTTGTCCCCTTTCTCTGGGTCCTTTACCTCCAAGGACTGTTGTTAGTAGAAAAGGGAAGGTGACTTTGAAGTCCTTCAGTGGAGGAGTGGCTTGCAAGATAAGGAGTCTGCCTCCTGGGCTTCTCATTTCTCTGCAGGGCTGTGAGACTGGCAGGAAAGGACAGGTCTACAAGTCTAGCAAGGAGTTTAAAATGGGTTACGGTTCAAAAGATAAGACGGTTAAGGAATGCCTCAAGGACAGCTATAGCTAAGCTGCCAGTCTGGAAGCACAGACTGTGAGTTAGCCTGTTTTGTGTTGCTGTAACAAATTACCAAGGCTGGGTACATCATAGAGAAAATAGGCTATTTGGCTCTCTGAGAGCCAGAGTGTCCAAACAGCACGGCGCTACACATTAGGTATATAAAGCATGTGCCGCATGGCAAGAGTTTGGTTAATACTGGCCAGCATCACACTAAACAACTATCCTGATAAAAATTCCAAATGCTCTGGGAGAGGAAAATTGCTGCTCACAGGCCTGTATTGTTTCTTTAAAAGGTCTTTCTTCTCTTAACTCCTGCTTCATGGAACGCATGTATTTGATGTATTGCTAATATTTGATGGGTCTTAGTGTCTAACATTGGCACATATTCGTATCAGGAAGATCTGCCTAGCTGCTGCCTAGAGCTATCTCAAGTAAGCACCCTTTCATTGCTGTTGAATCACTTTGGAAACCGCCTGGAGCACAGTGAACTCCTGTTTGGGGAGTGCACACCAAGATCCCTGTACTCTGGAGGCTCACACAGGAGGTGGTGTCTGTGATGTCTGGACCCAACCTGGCAACAGAATGAGGCCCTGTTTCAAAGGGAAAGAAGCAGAAAGACTATTTAGTAGAGTGGTTCTCAACCTCCCTGATGCTACGACCCTTTAGTACAGCTCCTCAGTTGTGTGACCGCCAACCATAAAATCATTTCGTCGATACGTCATAACTGTAATTTCGCTGCTGTCAATGACTTGTAATGTAAATGTCTGATACGCAACTGTCAGGGGGTGGAGACCAACAGGTGGTGAACCACTGCTGCAGTTACACGGGCTCAGCTTGGGTAGTCAGTGTCCTGATGCCCACCGCTGATTCTCCTCCTCTCTCCCAGTGAGTAAACTTGGTGACTTTGCTTGTCTGTGTTTGCCCTGAAATTCTTTTCTGTAATCCCAGTTGCATCTCAGTAGAGACTCTTGAGGCTCTGAGAGGAAATTCCATTTCCCCCAGTGTTTGTGGGAAACACAGCTTCACAGCATGGTGGAGCAGTGCAGGCTGGGCCCCCGAGGGAAGATGGTTTATGAGGTAGCCTGGGTACCAGGGCGGAAAGGACCATTGATGGAAAAATCCGGGTCAAGAGAATAGGTTCTCTGGCCTGAGTTGAGACTTGACATTCTAGTCAGACAAAGTCAACGACCTGGCTAAAGGACCTCTAGGAAGGTTGACGTCTTAGTCACGCTGGAGTTAGGCACAACAACTATCCCTTTAATGAGATAGTATCCCCTCCCCACCCTGCATCACAGCCCCTTCAAGCCAGGCAGCCGTGAGGTTCTGCTGGCTCTGTCCATATTTCTCAATACTCACTCTGAAAGGTGCTATTTTGACTTTTTTCTGTGTCTTTCTTTGGGATTCTGGCCAGAACCTAAGTAAGTTGTTTTTTGTTTTTTTTTAGTACCCGGATTTCCTTGCTCTTTCTCTAAAGCCCCTAACCGTGCCACGTGTTGGATCTGCATGCCAGTATCAAACAACATGGCTTTTCCCTTCTCGCTTTCATTTTTCTCCTCTAGACAGCTGACGAGAGGGTCTTTTCTTTTAAAGACTAATAAAATTGTCCTCTGTTTAAGTCTATTCTTAAACTATTTTGTGAATGAGACTAAGACTCTCGAGAGGGGACCCTGATTTCCCCAACATCATCTGGCAACCCAGATGGGACACCCCAAAATTCACGGTAACAATGTGAGCTTATTAGACATCCCTATAGAATGCCCACAATTGGGGATTAATGGTTTGCAGGACAAGAGCCAAGGCAATTGAAAACTATGAGCGCACAAACTTGTGTTCTTGGTCTGTCCCGGTTATGCTGAGTACAGCCTGTTCCAGGAATTCAGACCGTATCTTACTGATACAGAGACCACAGAACATTGATTTTTTTTTTTCCAGCAAAGCAACTTTCCTTTTCCAGGAAAATAAGGCACCCATACATATGTGTGTCTGGGCTGAAAGCAACAACTGAGGTCTTCAGACTCGCTGTCTACACATTCCAGCTTCCTCAGTGACTAAAATAGTAAATGATAGTAAAGAAACCCTCAGTCATACCGCGCTGTCTCCTGGCCTTTTAATTATTCATGCTAATGCACGGCATTTGTGGATTTATACTTTACACATGCTAATAAAGCCCAAGGATCCATGAATAATGGAAACACACAGATGACGGGCAAATAGGATTGTAAATACTGTTCTCAACATGTGCTCTCCCAAGCAATCTCCAAATGCTCGCTCCTCCTTCTCATTAATATCCTTCACCCCAGTGAAATTTTGGGAGAAGTCTTTGGATCAAAGCCTGGCTTAATCTGCATACCTTGCAGTCTCTGCTCACCTAGAGCAGGAAGAAGCAGAAGGCAGGAAATGAAAAGGCCCAGGTCTGCGGACGGGAGGCTCTGTATCTGCAGCCAGCCCTGACCAAAGCCTCCAAGGCAATGCTGTGAAAACTGCCTTCCCTCAAGTCCCCCACAGCTCTCAAACAGTAATGGCGAAAGCCAATTACCAGTGTGGTGGTTTCTCCTGCCTTCCTCAAGAGGAAAAACGTCTCAGTGGTCCTGTTGTTTCTAGGACTAAAAGAATTTATAGGAGTTAATGCCTCCAATTTTTGTTTGTTGAAATCAAATACCACTTTATAATCTGTCTGACTCATGAATCAAAGTGTCTGGCTCCGTGGAGCCTAAGTGAGGAGTGGGCATGACTTCCTGCCTCTGCCCGGGACTGAGCATGCTGACAACAGCGTTGCAGCAGAGCTTTCTGCACAGGTGAGTGCACACACCACCCACTCCCAGCAACTAGCACAGGCCCTTCCAGTCCCTTCCAGCCCTTGAAAGCGGGCGGTGTGGAGCTTTAGACCAGCAACAGGACAGGAGCCAGAACAAAGCTGCAGTCACTAAAAACTCCCATCAGCTGAGGATACAGATGCTAAGCCTGCCACATCACAGAACTCTGGGCAGCAGTTAGCACTCTAGATGGGGGTGCAGTACAAAACTGCAGTCTGACAGATATATGGTATTTATACATGTGTGCATGTATCAAAGATGCAGCAAGGGCCGGGAAGGGTACATACTGTCCTTCCCTGGGGACAATGGGGAGATGGAGGCACAGACATAATAAATTGACTATGGAAGGCGAACAGGAAAACAATAACCATAGACATCAGATTATGTATATATACACACACACACACGCACACACACACATACGCAGGCGCGCACGCACACACCATTATTAGGCCTTTACTATAAAATATTTAATATGTTTGCTGGCTGAGATCATGAGCATGTGGGTATTTTTCTTAAATTAATTACTATCAATTATAACACCCCCTCCCCTTTAAGGCCAAAGACATACATCCCTAATGACCAAAGGCCAAAATCTGAGACACACACAGATGTTGGCTCCCGGAGGGTGAGGCTCTAGGCCTGCAGGAACACGCATTCACATATATGGACAGATGTAGCACCCTGCCTACTACAGGACAGACACATCAGCGCTTGCTCAAGCCTGTGGGCCTGGGGGAACGGCTGGCTTCAGGATATGGTAGGTGGAGGGGAAACGAGTCCAGGCACAGCCCTGGACTGCCAAACGCCTGCATGGGGTTGATGTGAAGGCTGTGCAGCTTCCAACATGTTGCTGCATTTACGGAAGGCAGTGGAGAGGAGTCTCAAGGTAACTGGATTGACAGGAAATACGTAAAGCTGGTCACTGATCAGAAGTGTTGCTGAAGCAGCTGTTTTAGAGTTCTATTCATAAGGCACGCCCCCGTGACTGTCACAGCAGTCCACACTGCCGGGGGTAATGGGAAGCTGCAGGATGGTGAGCTCCACCACGTGCAGATAGGGAAAAGGATTAGTGCTGCAGATTCACGAGAGAATCAGCCAGTCATGCATCCAGGAAAAGAAAACATGGCTCCCAAGCAAGCCTAGGGTAAAAGCCCACAGTGCTGAGCCTTTGAAACTCAGGTCTCAGCTGCCACTTTGCATCTCTATAATGCTGATGGAAAGGTCTGCCCACAGGGAAACCTGTTTTTCTAGGCCTTAAAAAAATCTGATGCCCAGACGGCTTTATGAAAGAGAAGCATAAAAGGCAACTTCCGAGGGTGGCTTAACGAGGCATACTTGGATGGGCAGGGACAGGCAGGGAGGCGGCTGAGTACACGCTGGATTTTGCTAACTTAGCAGCAGCTCCGGGTCTTTTTCCAAGACACTTTCTGAGACACAGAGCAGCCAGTGGGAGTGGGGGTGGGGTGGGGTGGGGTGGGAGGAGGAGTTTAAAATCACTGGAAATTTCTTACGTCCTTTCTCGCTGGCCAACAACTCAGGCTTTGTGACCTTGATGGTGAGTTTCAGTTGCTTGAAAGAAAAGCGTGTGCACAACTCAAATGTGGTCATGATTACATACCACGGACTCAAAATAAGCATTTCATAATTAGCTCTGGTACATACAGAAATACGACAGCAGAAGGCGCTTCTAGGAGGATCTGCCGCCAGAACCTGATGCAGGGACGTTACAGCAGAGTCTTGAGGCCATAATGTGATCTAGTTTAAAACCAACAAATCACCTCCGCATGAAGGCTAGTGGGCAAAGGTCTTTCATATGAAAGTCACAGTAGTAACCACAGGCCGGGTAATGATCAAACTGATCTCCATCTTCTACCAGGTTCGGGACAAAGTCCTGGCCCTGTTCGGTTCTAGCCAGTAGAACCGACTTCCTTGGCTGCCCTCCCCCATCCTTTCTGACCTGCAGCTCCTGAGACACCAGATTTGTGCCTCAATCCCGTCACCACCCATGGACCAGAAGTCTAGGACTGGCTTCCAGAAGGTATTTCCCTAATGGCTTAGTGGAAAAAGAATGTATCAACTGGGAAGCCGAAGGCACGTGTTCTAGAACTATGGATGATAAATGTAAAAGCCTGCTGGATTCGTTCCTGTTGATTCAAAACTTTACCTGTGATACTGTTCACACGAGTAATACTCGGGGAGCCTCAACTGCACCCGAGCTTCTGTATCAGGGTGCTGAGGGCACAGTATGACTTGAGGAGTGAGACGGTGACAGTGACTCAGCAAACAAGCTCATACTTTATAATTTGGCTGGAACTCAGGATCAGCGAAACCCGAGACCTAGCTTGGGGACATCCTTATGGAAAGGAAATGGGGTCAAGTAGGTGAGGATCGGGTACAGCAGGAGGAGAAGAGAAGAGCAATAGGGGGGCACACAGAAGAGGCGAGAACTCTAAGGAAAGCCAGACGGTACCCAGTATCCACTGCTTTAGGGTACAAAGACTGAGACACACACACACACACACACACACACACACACACACACACACACACGTCTAGTGATAATGCATCATCTAATTGGGTGCTTCACCGTCACACGTCTCTGAGGTATTTTTTGCCAGTTGACTAATGAACGAAAGAAGACTCTCACAGAGAAAGAAGTTCTGAAATGAGGGTTGGCATTAGCCATGAAGAGCACAGGCATCTGTCTCTAAACGCACCAGCAGAAACCTGCCTAAAGTTCTAGAGAATTCCCATCAGCTGCTAGGCATGTCCACACCCAACTTCGAAAGGGGAGGAGAGAACTTGAAGGTTTTAAGAAAGCAATTCCTTTAACACTTCAAGATGAATCCTTGCTATTGTTCCTTGGTCAACAAAGACTAAGTAAGAGTCTTTGTTAATTTTAAGGAATAAAAAGTACACTCCCTCAATTGTATTTGTAACAAGTGAGGTGATCTGACCTAATGTAGTAATTTACTTCCTTCATTAAACACAAGAAAATTACAGAGTACTTCATGAGTAACCTACCTGACATCTAAGACTTTTGATCCACGTGAATAAACACAGAGCAAGGATCCAGTCACACAGGGCCGTGGCAAAAAAATTACTAAACTCCTCAAGGCTGGGAGTGGTGATGCAAGCCCCAAATGCCAACACCCAGGAGACAAAGGCTGCGGGAAATCTCTGACTTCAAGGCCAGTGGAGAGGGCTGGAGAGATGAGTTGGCTCAGCAGTTAAGAGTACCCACTGCTCTTATAGGGACCCAAGTTCAACTCCCAGCATCAACCATGCCAGTAACTCCAACTAGAAAACTGGAATCCTCTTCTAGCCTCTGCTGGCTACATTTGTACATATTCACAGAGACACAAATATATATGCATGATTAAAAATAAAATGAATCTTACAAAACAGAAGTGGGAAGAAATAAGGGTAATTTGGTTACAAATCGCCAATATAATCCTGTCGTTTCATGAGCTCCAGCTTTGTCCTAGAGGTGTGTTATGTACTCATAAAGTCTTTCGAGTTCTCACCGACACCTGAGCACTTTCCTTCTTTCATATCACAGGTGAGAGAAGGCTGGGACAAGCGAAAGAGGCACTCCTAAGCAGCACTTTTCCTATTATAGCACACAGTCTTTCACAGAAACACAGCAGCTCCCTTGGGTCTGGGGCCACTGCACACTTCTCAGGCTGGCCATCATCGTGCTTTCCCACCATAAACTGCTATGTCCCCAAGAAATGTGGGCCTTGAAGCTGTGTGGTCCTATTTGGGTGATCAGGGCAACTATCGAAACGGAAGACTTCTTTGAACTGTAAACAGATTCTGTGCTATGTTGTTCAGAAAGATTTTTAAGGGGATTCATATAGTAAGGGTCTTGGCTCTTCAACCCCATTCTAAGCCATCTCTTGATAATGCTTGACTCCTAATGTTGGAAATAATTCTGCTAACCCTGCAGAGGTAGGCTAGCCTCCATGATAGAGTTCCCAGTGGTTTTAGGACAGGTGCTAATGCTGAACTCTGTTACTTTAATGCCTTTTTCCTACTGACTAAGACCAGGGTCTTTAATGATTCTAGCCACTCCAACCATATATTAAAGACTGAAACTGAACATATGAATGAAATCCTTCATCCAGACTCCTCAACTTCATTTCAACCCCATATTCCATTTCGTTTCCAGACTCCACACTGGACTTGGGTTTGTAAATTCTTTGGACTCTAGAAATAATTTATATTCTCACAAACAAACCCTTACTGGGATGAGAGCCTCAAACATAGTGCTTGAATTCTGTAGTCAGCATACGTGGAATGGCATTCTGGTAGCTATTTCAAAGGCAATGTCTTCTGCTCATCTGGGGCACAATGCAGGCCTCTGCCTCTGGGCTTGGGGTGCTATTACTTGCCTTTGGAAGTTAACACAGAGGATACCCCAAATAAGTCAGGTTTTTCCTAGATACCCAGAATTTCTAAAATTTGAGTATAGCCTGGGCTATGTAAGTTACTATCTCAATAAACAAACTAGCAAACAAACAAAAAGTCAAAAAATCAAATTAAGACAAAACAAGAAGCACAATATGATGAAGGTGCCAGCAACTCATCTGGATACTTCTTGGAATCAACAAATTAAAGCTGCTCCTAGAAGCATCGATATTAGTGGACACAAAAGACTCAACTCAAGCAGACTATAATCTTCCAATAAATAATGCCGAAAAGTTACAAGCTGGGTATTTCTAAGCCAATATTTAATTGTGCCTCATTCTTATGATTTGAACAGTTGTCTTTTAACCACGTCTATTTAATTTAAGCTTGCTAGTTTTTCATTTCAAGACATTCCATTTTATATAGCATCTATCTGTAAAATCTATTATTTCGGGCTGAGCATGCCCTCTTGTGCACAGCGACATGGAGTGACTTGTTCCCGAACACAGATGCCTGGGACACAGCTCAAGCCGTTTCCTTTACACATGCTTAGAGACCCCACAAAGAGAAAGCTACAGACCAGTTATTGTCATCCTTCTCCAACACTTTCTATGCGGACACAAACATTTTGAATAAAGTTACATTTAGGGCCCGTGGCAGTTTGAATGTAGTTGGCCCATAATCTTTCTCATAGGGAGTGGCACTATTAGGAAGTGTGGCTTTTTTGGAGTGGGTATGACCTTGGTGGAGGAAGGAGCTCACTGTGGGGGTGGGCTCTGAGGTTTCCTATGCTCGGGATACCTTCTGCCTCACTAGCTGCTAAATTTCCCTACTAAAACCATTTACCTTGTTCTGAAATGGCTAAGAAAGGACACTGGTCATAGACAACGGTCGTGTCTGACAAGAGAAAGAAGAGAAGGAAGATGTGTGATGCCAGCAAGAGCGGGGCTCACTTGCCTTGTCCCAAGACTCTTCTGTGAACAAGGACTTGTGATTTATCAGGTGGACATAATGGTCACTAGATCACTGTGGGTCCAACAGGAGCATGTATGGGAGAGGGCAGATCATACCCCTAACCAGCAGGGTTCTCCCTCAACAGGGAATGTGCCAAAGGTCCTCTAAGTGCAGCTTAACTTTAGGGGTGGGAGGAAAGCTGCTTTTCAGAACTACTGTTTTAGGACTTCAAGGAGAAACTGTATTTCACTACAATTTAATCTGAACAGTTAGCAGAGGGGCAGGAGGTATTACTAGTCTCGATACAAGTCAAGTAGTCACTACACCTGGCACGTACATGCCTTCATTTTTACACCACAGGAAATAGCAGAAAAGAGAAAACTGTAAAATGAAGTTAAATCCTGGGGTATTATTGTCTAACTGCAGTTTGGTAGAGTAATGTGATTGACAGAGCAGACACACTCTCAAGAATTATCTTGGGAGGTCAGAGCCTGTAGAAGTATTCTAGATGCTAAGTTTACCTTCTCTGCCACTATATTCACGGCTCAGACCCAGTATAAAGTGGAGGCATTCTGGCACTTAGCCTTCCAGGATAAAGAAGGGCCAGGTGGGGTATGCAGGGGTAGTCACTCTGAAATGAGCGTCAGGAGAGAAGCAAGTGAAGGGTTGCCCTTCTGCACCAGGACTGGGAGGCTGGCAGTGAGAGGGGAGGGTTAAGAGGAGCCCAGGAAGGAAGGGAAGTCTGGAGGGGAGGACACCTGATCTGATTCCAAACCTTGTGTTAGAATAGACAGATAAAGGAGAAAGCGGAAGAGGGTGGACCACGAGAAGGATACAGAGTAGGAGGACTAGGGGCAGGGAAATGTCAGGACTTTGATGCAGCTAGGGCACTGAGTTTGAAGAGCAAAAGGGAAGAGAATGAAGAGAGAGAAAGGACCAGACCACAGGAAACTCACGTCCAGGCTAAGGAGTTTGGGACTTTTTTTTTTTAAGATTTATTTATTTATTATGTATACAACAATCTGCCTCCATGTATGCCCGTACGCCAGAGGAGGACGCCAGATCTCATTACAGATGGTTGTGAGCCACCACGTGGTTGCTGGGAATTGAACTCAGGACCTCTGGAAGAGCAGCCAGTGCTCTTAACCACTGAGCCATCTCTCCAGGCCCTGGGACTTATTTTTTTTAGGTCAAGGGCTTTCAAAGCAAATGGCCATGACGATGCGGCCACTGAGGTAGACCAGTTAGTCCACATTCTATTATAGAAGGGGGTTGCTGTAAGCGTGACGTCTCTGTGTGGCAGCTGCCAATTAGCTCTTGCTAATTACTGAGGAGAAGACATGACCAGGTGTGGCATGCCGTACAATCTTTCCAGGAATCCTGGTTGGATTTTTCTTTTTTTGTCAACTTGACACAGCCAGGGACATAAACTGAGAAAATGCTTCCCTCAGATTGGCCAGTAGGCAAGCTCTGGAGCATTTTCTTGGTTATTGACATCGGATAATGTGAGTGGTCTCATCCCTGGGCAGATGTTCTGGGGTTTATAAAAAAGCAAACTATGCCAACCTGCGGGAGCAAGGGAACAAGCAGCATCCCTCTACAGCCTTTGCTTCAGTTCCTGCCTCCAGGTTCCCGCCTTGAGTTCATGCTCTGACTGCAACTATAATTGGAAATAGACCTCTTTCTCACTAAATTACATTGTTAGTTAGAAAGCAACCCAAGACAGAAGGGAAGCTAAAATCCAGATTACTGTGAAAAATCTCTCTCAATGGAGGCTTATTCAAAAGCAACAACAACAACAGATGCTAAATGAAAATACCTACAGATCAAATATGGCTTCGCATCTCAGTTATGACATTGTTCCCACTGAAGCATTACCACAGCGAGGCTCCAAAGCATGTGAGGGAGAAGACAGAGGCCTTCATCGCATGGCATGGCTGGAAGATGAAGCAGGGAAGCAGGTGGGTAAGAATCTGTCCAGTAGAGCCGGGTGGTGGTGATGCACGCCTTTAATCCCAGCACTTGGGAGGCAGAGGCAGGTGGACCTCTTTGAGTTCGAGGCCAGCCTGGTCTACAAGAGCTAGTTCCAGGACAGGCACCAAAGCTAAGAGAAACACTGTCTCGAAAAAAACCAAAAAGAATCTGTCCAGTTACAGATAAGATCTTCATCTTTTGAGGGTGGTAATTTTCTAAAAATAAGTTATTTGGAGTAAAGTCTCACAAATAAACTTAGCACTGGAGCTGGAAGCCAATCAGGTTTATATAAAAATCAAACTGAACCAGGAGTGGTGGCACACACCTGTAATCCCAGCTCTTGGGAGCAACAGGAGGATCAGGAGTTCAGGGTTTCATTCACTCAACAGTGAATTTGAGGCCAACCTGGGCTAAGATCACAATTCAAACAGGCAAATAAATAAACAGGGAAACAAACAAACCCCAGGAGTATAAAGTCAAAGAAGACAATACTTTAGCTTGTTCACAAACGGCAGAGAGTCACTACAGCTGAGAAGGAGCACAGGGTATTGAAGCTGTCATGCTTCCAGGCAGACTTGAAGCCCTGGAAAATACCATTCATCGGAAAACACTCTGCTTAGAACTAGGTCCCCTACAACCCGAGAGAGGGTTTCTCTGTCTTCAAGTTCATAGAGATCCACCTGCCTCTGCCTCCCAAGTGCTGCGATTGAAGATGTGTACTACCAAAGGCCGGCCCCAGAACTAGGCTTTGATACTACTTTTTTGTTTTTTTCTTTTTAATTATTTCATTTGCATTGGTGTTCTGCCTGCATGTATGTATGAGGGCATCAGATCCCCTGGACTAGAGTTACATGGTTGTGAACTGCCATGTGGGTGCCAGGATTTGAACCTGGGTCCTCTGGCAGAGCAGTCAGTGTTTTTCACCACTGAGCCATCTCTCCAGCCCCCTTGATACTACTCTTTGTTTGTTTTTTTGTTTTTTAAAGACAGGGTTTCTCTGTAACTTTGGAGCCTGTCCTGGAACTAGCTCTTGTAGCCCAGGCTGGCCTCGATCTCACAGAGATCCGCCTGCCTCTGCCTCCCGAGTGCTGGGATTAAAGGCGTGTACCACCATAGCCCGGCTTTGATATTTTTTAAAAAGCCTTTCAACCATTTATCGTATTTCCTGCTTTGGGTCCTGCGTATGCTTCCAGATGTTTTCCCACCCTCACCCAGATGTCAGGGATAGGTTTCAAGCATCTGCTGTGCTCCTGTTGCTGCAGTCTGAAGATTGCAGGCTAACTGCTTTGTCGTGGGCACACCATTCCACTCCCTCCTTTTTCCCGAGCCCCCCCCCCCCTCACTTCAATTTCCACTCATATTATTGGCTGCATTTGTCTGCCTCTACTAGGCAGTTAACACCTCTGAGGGCAAAAAAACTCAATTATCTTTGCATCACAACACTTCTACAATGCCCCAATGAACAACAGCTAATGAACATTGGCTCAAAGAAAAAAAAAACATCTCATTACTTAATAACAGAGCGTGCTTAGCAAAACTCAGCAAGTATGCCTTGGAACCTAGCACAGGCAGCTACTTACAGCAGTACCTTTGGCTCAGACAGGCCCGAGGTCAGCATGACACAGGGGCCCAGCATTTGGAGGTGGACAAACACATCAGCCTAGCTTGCTCCAGTATTATTGAAAGGCTATGTGTCAGCAACTGGAAGGCATGTGAAGCATGTGCATTCAAATTCCATGGACAAGTGCTCACTGCTCTAAGAATTGATCTTGTCTATCGGCTGACCAAATTCCTGACCCACTCCACCATGTAACTCAGAGGCCACACTATCTAGGAGTCTAGACGGCAGTTGCACGGCACCGTTTATCCCTGTGAGAGCCTGGTGATGGTTACCACAGTATGGACGCCTGAAAAGACAGAGCCCACACTACCCAGGTAATCCTAGCCAGAAGCTCTCAGCGTAATGAAGTCAGAGAGCAAGGCTCTTTACTACTGATGAGGACAGAAAAAGGCATTAGGCATGCAAACCAGCAGTGTGCACCAGGTTCAGACACGGTTGGCGGATTAAGCTGTGGAGTGGGAAGAGAACCAAATTTGATTGCTTATCTTAATAGTCACTCATAAAGGACAACTTGTATCATCAGGTTCTGTTTTGGAAATAGAAGCCCCATTAAAAGTTGCAAAAGATGACTTACTACAACAAGAGCAACTGTAAGGAACACCTGGAGGAGGAGGGATGAACTGTCTATGCAGGCTGCTGTGCGCTGTAAAGAACACCTGGAGGAGGAGGGATGAACTGTCTATGCAGGGTGCTGTGTGCTGTAAAGAACACCTGGAGGAGGAGGGATGAACTGTCTATACAGGCTGCTGTGCGCTGTAAAGAACACCTGGAGGAGGAGGGATGAACTGTCTATGCAGGCTGCTGTGCGCTGTAAAGAACACCTGGAGGAGGAGGGATGAACTGTCTATGCAGGCTGCTGTGTGCTGTAAAGAACACCTGGAGGAGGAGGGATGAACTGTCTATGCAGGGTGCTGTGTGCTGTAAAGAACACCTGGAGGAGGAGGGATGAACTGTCTATGCAGGCTGCTGTGCACTGTAAGGAAAACCTGGAGGAGGAGAGATGGACTGTCTATGCTGGCTACTGTCTGGTACTAGGAGGCAGTGAGAACAGAAAAAACAGAGACAATACAAATACAAATCTATGTCACATAATTTATACTATAGATATACCATAAATAGCTACACACAGGGACTATAATTTTAATAAACTAAAAATGATAAATCACTTTCTCAGTTGTCCCAGTTTTCTTTCAAGTGCTCTACAGTCAGGAGTGGGTAGCAGCTATCACACTGGACAGAAAGGAAACACTGCTCACCGTTTCCTATTGCAGAGCTGGAGTAGAATGTAGACATTTCCGATTGATCAGACGCCTGAAGAGAAACTTAAAAATCAAAGCCAAAGAACTTTTTCTCATTAAGCAGACTCCGAGATATCCAGAATTCTTCACTGGCTCATTTTGTTGCCTGTGTCACAAACTAGAGACAGACAGGGATGTAAAGGAACCCCGGTTATCCTTACTAGGATGAAATCCTGCCCATGCACCCTCAAATCTTTTGTTTTTTTTTCCTGGTGTGTGTGTGTGTGTGTGTGTGTGTGTGTGTGTGTGTGTGTGTGTGTGTATGTGTTTGTGCATGTGTGCAGCCATGAAAGGGATAAATGGCAGGGGGTCAAGAACTCCTGGTGCACAAGTTGCCAAAACCCAAACATCTTTAGAAATTCTGACTTTCGCCTTTCTCCTTTTCTTTTCAATAAAATATCCAAGGACAGTTTTCATGTAGAAGGAAAATTTAAAAAAAAAATCAAAATAAAACATAAGCAAACCAAAGATAGAGCCAGGAAGAGAAAGTCCTGGAAACTCCTGAGAACGCAGTGGATAGTGAATGACTGTCCCAGGACACTCAAGGAGAGGCCAATTTTGACAAATACACCGTGGGAAAGCTTCAACAAATATGCATTAACTTTAAAAAGTTACCAGCTCCTCAGAGGCTGAATGAGCTGCTACTAACCACTGAGAGCGGCACGAACTCTGGCTCAACTCTCAACTCCTGGGCAAACAAGAAGAACCTTCCCCTCCCCTCTACAGCAGCACTGGATTCCTGAGGTCATCCGATCTTCACACAGAAGCCCAGACAGTAAATAGAAATCATCCATGAGATGAGGGTCTATTTACTAAAACCTCTCTTTAAAACCAGAAGCAAAACTCCTGGGTTTAAAGTAGGCAGTGCCCATCACATTTACGGAAAGCAGCTCGAGTCATGTAAGAGCCAAGAATAAGAAAGCAGCAGTGGCTGGGGGGCTCTGCTGGCATTCACTCTACTGTTGCTGGATCAGTTGTGGCTGCCACACGGTGCTGGTCCTCTGAGCCATACTGTGGAAAATTTGCTAATATTAGTGATAGAATAATTTGCCAGTGACAGAATACATGCTAAAACTTAATCAGTTTATAAAAATAACAAAATTGGTACTACATCTGCTAGAGAGAACAACAGCTTGCGTGCTTTGAGGAAGGCAGCTACAGGAATCAGGATGCTGGAAAACTTAATTACAAGCCTGAAAGTCCTTCTTCAAAAATGCATGAGAGAGGCTATGAGACAATGCGTCGGGTGACACACACAGCACATGGGACTTAAGCCTGGCCAGCTGCTACATGTCATAGGTAGGAGAAAGCGCCACTCGACTCCGACCCCTGTTTTCAGCATGGTTGAATGTCTACACAAGTGCTCGGCAGCAGCCATCAGCTGTTAGATGCCACGGCGCGCTCCCGGCTCCCTGGCTCTGCCCTTTGTGGTTGCTGTGAACTTTGCCTTCTTACCTTCTCCCTCAGCATCTCAGTAAAGGACACCCAGAAGCACCCTCATCTGCCGCCCTAACCCATCCTTTTGGCAGAGAAACTCGTTATCATATGAAATATACGGAAATAACCTGATGTGCCCACAGGTAGGTTTTAACCCCTCAAAGTCAAATTTCTTTTCCTGGATGAGGTCAGAGTTGCTGGCCCCTGTTTAAAGGAAGGAGTGGATATAAAAGATCTTTATCCTAGGAAAACAGTTTGGGTCTTAAAATTAGCTGATCTCAAATCGACTAAATCTGCAAAAAATTATTCCCAATTCATCATTCTCTGCCTTAGGGGGTGTGTAAACACAATCCGCGAGCTATGTCGGGTTATGAGTACTCTGAGAAGCAGGCACCGTGGGTAAGGCTGGGAACCTGTGCTACAGCAGTGTAAGAAACAGCGCTGGATCCCGGCAGCTCCAACCAAAGGGGAGGGCTAAATGCATACCTTTGGGTCTTCTGGAATTTCCATTCTTTTGCTGCTCATCTTCCTCATTAATGGTGAATAAACCAAGGGGAATTGGCCTTGCGTGGGTCTTCTTCAGTCTCTCTTGTCGGAAAGCTGTAGCGGATCCAGGCATGCCGCTGCTACTTGTTCAACAATTATATTAAAAATATATGCTTATGTAATTGCAGCTCCCAGGAAGCTGCTAGCCCCTAAGCTGCCGGTTCATTTGAGCACTTGTAATAGATCCCCTATGGGTAAACAGTGTGCAAACAGCTGACAGATACTACCAGCTACTTGGCAACTGAGCCCTGCAGCTCCCCCTCACCTAGCAGCAGCCCCCTCCTACTTACTCCCCCCACTAGGCACATGCGCTGGTGAGTAAACACTCTCACACATGCACACATGCGCGCGCACACACACACACACGCCCATCCCAGGATGACTCTATTAGAGACGCGCAGGTTCAGATGCCTCCCTCCAACTGCCTAACCTGTTCAATCAGATCCCAGCTTCTTCCTGCTGTGCCACTTTTCCCCTGTCTTCTTTTGCTACCAAGCAGCGGAACATTCGGCCTACAGCGGAGGGCAAAAGATGACACACTGCCTGCTGCTAACAGTTGCCCTGACAACCCTGACAGAAGCTAATCAAGGAGGACGGAGGCGGCTCCGTCTCTCTCCAGCTGCCCTAGGATGCAGAGTCTTCGGAAATCAACAGCAGAGGCTTGGTTGCTGCGGGAGGCCACTGTGCAGCTCCCTCTTCCTCTGGGTGGCAGAGGAGAGCAGCGGGATGGGTGGAGGAGGAGAAACAGAGTTTGGCCTGCATAAACAACAGCCAGTTCTTCAGTAGGGAGCACAGAACTCTCCTTTCCCCAGCTAGGTGGTCTATGATAAGAAAGGAGGACAAAGGTGACATGCTCTCCTGACACTCAACATATCATGTATGTCCTATGTATGTATATGGACAACATTGCTTTGCATTCACTTTCAAGGTGTTTTCAACTCCACTATAAACTCTCTCAACATACACTGGTTTTGTTTTTTGTTTTTTTTTTTTTTTAGCTAACTAATTAATTTTATTTAATGTGCACTGGTGGTTTGCTTGTTTGCATGTCTGTGTGACGGTGTCGGATCCCCTGGAACTGGAGTTACAGATATTGTGAGCTGCCCTGTGGGGGCTGGGAATTAAATCTGGATCCTCTAGAAGGGCAGCTAGCACTCTTAACCGCGGAGCCATCCCTCCAGCCCCAAGATAAGCTGTTGTTTTTATTCACGAGGCCCACCAGCACCACATCTCTGGGACCTTCCATGAAGACCAGAAACTGGAGACTGTACCTCTTCCCACTAAAAATTACAATGTGGAACCATAGTAAGAAGGGGAGTCCCAGCTGCCTCAACTGCATTGCTCCCTAGCACCCCCCTTCCCAAAGCCCAGCAGCACCGCTGAGCAGGTCTCAGCACCAGACACAGTTTCAGCTCTTCTGGACTATTCTCTCAAAAGCACACAGCAGTATGATTTCTGTTATCTTCATTTTAAGACTCTGCATTTTTAGGTTGCTGAAAATTTGTACTATATTTTAAAAAAAACAATCCTTCCATCTCTAAACTACTCTTCAACATTTTTTCAGTACTTAAAAAACTCACATTATCAGAGACTCTCAGGCTGATCCTTCGTGTGAAATAAACTCTAGGTATTGGACTTCTCAGGTCCCAGTTTTCTCTGGACAGCTGGGATGGGGTTGAAGGTAAGGATTAAATGAATATAGTACTAGCAATAAAAATGGTTTATAAATATCAACTGTTACTATATATACACACAACCACTTGGAATTAGCCCATTGTTTTGCATTTATTTTCAAGGTGTTTTTATCACCACTGTAAACTCTCTCAAGATCCACTGTTTTCATTCACTTGCATTGCCCTGCCCACGGCTGGGTATAATAGTTGGCAAATCCCACTGAAATGAATAAATCCTCAAAAATGCTTTCCTCCAAAGGCTTGGGGATTTAATTAAGTTAGTGCACATTTTGATTTAGACTGGTAGCTTGAAAAAAATGCAATGAATAGCTATAATTATAGTTTTCCTTAGTTATGGTAAAAGATAAAATAGATATAAATGTTGTAACTGTAATTCTTGCTTAATACCTGTTTTGTTATATGTAATTTTACTATGTTAAAGTTAAAACTTTCCTTTTCTATTTGAACAGAAAAAGGGAGATGTAGGAAGTCCTTCTATCTAAATGTTGCTTTTTTGGTTAATAAACAAATGTTTTGGCTAGTGGCTTAGCAAAATAGAGCTAGGCAGGAAAATTGAACTAAATGCTGGGAGAAAGAAGGCAGAGTAGCGAGACGCCATGGAGCCACCAGAGGGGAAAGACATGAGGTACCAGCTGGAACCTTGCAGGTGGGCCACGAGCCTCGTGGTAAAATATAAAATAATGAAAATGGGTTAATTTTAGATGTAAGAGCTAGGTAGCAATACACTTCAGCTATTGGCTAAGCAGCGTTTTAATTAATATAGTTTCTGAGTGATTATTTCAGGAGTCAGGGCATCTGGGAAACGAACATGTGGCTTCATACCACAGAAAACCATGTTAACCTATGTGCTACAACTTTGGACAAAAGTAGAATGTGGTTCCGTTACTTTCAAGGAGAGCTCACAAGGTCTCAAATGCTTAACCAGAATGGAGGGAAACAACAGCAAAGCAAGAGCCACCGGGAGCTTAATCTGTCCACACAGATGATAACTTTCACCAGGAATGCCATGTGCTGGAGGTACCAGGGAAGAGACTACAGGACACAGAACCCCACAGAAGACCACAACTAAGTCGTTACCCACCAGGACTAGTGGTTTTCCTTTCTGTGTCTATGTCAGGGGATATCCTCCAATGACAAAGGCTGGATTCTTCACTCTCAAGCCTGAGAGATCCCCAAAGGTGATTTGTATCAATGTGTGAAAATGACCCAAGTGAAGGCTTTTGTTTTCTTTTCAGCACTCTAAGCTGGTCTTTACAATCTTTACTGGGGGAAAAAAAATGAAAGCATGTCTGAAGGGGAGCAAAAGTCACCTCCAAACAAGTTGTGAGTCCAAGTCAAGGGACAGAACAGGGATCCATGGACTGGGAACACCTCAGCCTTGCAAGGCAGATGCTACTGGAGTCACTGAGGATGTCACTGTGGTTAGTCACCACAAAGCCAAGAGAAGCTACTGCCACCTGGCTAGCAGAAAATGGGCACAAAGAGGCCAAAGTTAAACAGCCATGCGGGTCACTGAGTCAGGGTTAAGCTTAGGCCACTTGCTTCAGGAGTCAAGTCGCTTTTGTCCTGGGGCCATAGGAATCCTGATTCTGATATCAGCTAGGTCTGTCACAGCCGAGACAGACCCAAACAGTCTGACATCACACAATTATAGTGAGTTTTTCTCCTACCCGTGAAGTACACATTTTCTCATTGTCTCCTCCGCCCCAACCGGCCTGAGATCAATTTCTTAAATGTTCCAATCTAATCTTTGATATAGGAGTTTGATCTAAATACAATCCCAGGAATACCAAGCCTTGATCCCCTCATTTAAGACAAACATACATTTGATACCACTTTCTTTTCTGAGTATGCGGGTGTGTGGTATTTTCGTATGCTCACTCACGTGGGTGCAATCAGAGGCTGGAGGTGGACCTGAAAATGCTTTCCTCAAACACCTTATACCTTTGTTTTGAGACACCTCTCTCACTAGACCTGGGACTCCCTATTTCAGTCAAACTGGCTGCCCAGTGCATTCCTGGGATCTGCCTGTCTCCATTCTCTCACCAATGGGATTAAAGACGTGGACTGATGTGGCCAGCTCTCATGTGGGTGCTGGGGGTTTGAACTCAAGTCCTTGTGCTTGCACAGCAAGCATTTTGTCTGGTGAGTCATCCAGATCAGGTTCTTAACTGTTTCAATCCAAACTTTTTTGTTTATTTGTTTTTGTTTTTCAAGACAGTGTTTCTTTGTGTAGCTTTGGAGCCTGTACTGGAACTAGCTCTTGTAGACCAGGCTGGCCTTGAACTCACAGAGATTCACCTGCCTCTGCCTCCCTAGTGCTGAGATTAAAGGTATCTGCCACCACCGCCTGGCTTCAATCCAAACTTTAATGGACAGAGCAGTTTGCTCTTAGAGTTTTAGGACTTAATCCCTCAGGGGCATCAAATAACACCTTCTTCGTCCTACCTCCTTTGGCCTTTCATACTTTGATTCTCAACAAGGGCAAATAGGAGAAGGGAAATGGCAAGATCTTAAACTTAAAACATCCTCGAAGTAAAACAGATACCACTTGGAATTCTTGAACGCCCTCCTCAGCTATTCCTTCTCGATCAATTAATGAATTGATTAGAGACAGGATCTTGCCATGTAGCTGAGGCTGGCCTGGTACTTAAATGCTGCACAAGTCTAAATCCTCCTGCACAGCTGCCCCTGCTGCACGTGATGGCACCACGGGAGCGTGCTACCATACCCTGCTGTACCAACAATCATTCAATTAGATGTAGTGCAACTGTCCTGACATGCCACCTGCAGCCTTACGTCAGTCCCTGTGAGGCAGAGGGCGTGTAGGCCTTGCTTAGTAGGTAAGAAGATTTTTTTTTTTTTGATTTTTCGAGACAGGGTTTCTTCGTAGCTTTTTTGGTTCCTGTCCTGGAACTAGTTCTTGTAGACCAGGCTGGCCTCGAACTCACAGAGATCCGCCTGCCTCTGCCTCCCGAGTGCTGGGATTAAAGGCGTGCGCCACCACCGCCCAGCAGGTAAGAAGATTTTTGCCATTGCTTTCTTGAAATTGTTAAAATTGTGTTAATAAAAACTTTGTATAAACTTATGACAAATGAAACACTGCCTAGTGAAATAAGGTAGACTGACAACCAGCTCAGCCTTACATTAAAGCAAAACTGTCAGAGTCCTAAGATAAATGTTCAAAGTTTCAAACAAAGCAGTTAGATACAATGGTACATGCCTACAAGCCAGCACTTGAGAGGCTGGGACAGAAGGCTCAAAACACTGAGACCAGGCTGGGCTAGATAACGGGGCTCTGTCTGCAATAAAACAAGTAAACTCTAGGACACTGTGAATTCTGCCACTTTGTGCTCCTTTCCCAGCTGGCTGTGCCGACACCTCTGGCCACGCTCTAACTCCTGACATGGGAGACCATGGGACAAAGTCAGACCTGTTGATGCTGAGAGAAGGAAAGTTCGAGATGTGGACCCGGCAGTAGCAATGCTATGCAGCGACTAAGCACATGTAGCCAAACACACATGCACACATGACCACGTCTATGCTTCCCAGCCTTCTATGCTGTAAGCAGAAAACAGCAGAGCCCATGAATGGACAAAAGAAATCCGCCTAATCAGTGAGAACTATAGCTACAATTTTCCTTTCTAAAAGCCTAGTGAGCTTTATAAAGAAACACATCACAGAGGGAGAAAGCCTAATTTGGACCATCGTTAAAAACAGAAATTATTACCACTGGGTTGAGTGGCTGCCACTGGTAAATTACAAGTTCTATATATGTGTGTTATTTATTTTTTAGTAGTGCCCAGAAATAGCAAAAAAATTCTTTTCAATATTTTTTTTATTAAATGGGGTGATTAATCCTAGAAAACTACTAGACTTAGTAATTTTAAGAATATTTGGTATATTTCCCCCTCAAGGTGAGTAGAAATTTACTTCCAGCAGGGGTTTTTAGAAATCCACACTTGGACGCAAGTTTAAAACCTCAGATGACTTGAAAGTAGCAAAGCTAGCACAGGTTGACATGGGATCAAGCCACCCCCGAGGAACAAAGGGGCCCAGCTGGTGCTTTGCTGTTCTGTCCTTGAAGTTAAGGGGCTCCTCACAGTTTCTGAGGATGCTGCCGCCCAAGGACGGCTTCCGTGGTGAAGAAAGCATGATGTTCTGCCATCTTGCAGCATTATAGCTGCTAAGAGGCACAAAGAACGCTGAACAAAAACATGCTGACCCTTTGAGAGGAAAATCAAGACGCAGGGTTGCTTTGATCTTTATGTGACCACCTTTCACCATGGGCTCATGGGAGGGACAGTGAGTGCTGTGCTGGTGGTGGCAAAGCCGGCAGCCGAGCCTACCGGAGCCCTGCGGTGCATTCATACTGTTTCTACAAACCTTCATACACAATAGCCACTTCACTGCCAATGGAGCGCATTTTCCCTGCTCCACCGATAGAAGTGGGGCCTCTAAGACTCATTTACATAGCTATAAGGTCTATGCTAAGCTTTTATTAACCCCTTCCTTTAACCCTGTTTCACGAGGCAACTTGGGAATATTACCAAATGTCGCATTAAACTTTAACCTAGGATCACGTTAGAATGCTTTTCGCCCTTTTGCTCATGATTCTCATCGGTGATACCTTACTGACCGACACACATTACATGGACTTCTGAACTCCTTGATAAGGAGGACTGTGCATGGGAGGGCCTCTCCTCTAACGGTGGCCTCTTCTTAGGATAGATATCCCATGGGGGTGGGGGCTGGCGAGACGGATCAGCACTTAAGAATTTTGCTGCTTTTGCCGAGCGTGCAGGGTTGATTCCCAACACTAACGTCAGTCACTCATAACTGTCGACAATTCCAGCTCCAGGGAATCTGATGCCCTTGTCCTGACTCTGTTGCACCCACACTCAAGTGCACATACAAAAATGCAGAAGCACACACATGCACATAATTTAATAATAATGATAACAGCAATAGTAACAATAAATCTGTAACGAAGGGGTCAACCTCACATATAGCAAAATGAAGGCCCATGGAGCTGCAACAGCACATGGATGATCAAAAGGCTCACTTCACATCATCAACATAAAGAGGCCGCAAAAACTGCTCACAGTGCCAAAGGTTTCAGCAGACACCCTGCAGGCAGAGCAGAATGGTCTTTATGTTCTGGTCTTCGTGCTACATGGTTCTCAAGGTGCTTCAGAGATAATAAATGCTCAGAGGAAAGAATCTACAAACATTCCAGACCACGGCAGAGCGGTGGAACCTTGTTTGAGAAGCACTTTCTCTGAGCATGGAAGATTTGTGGATAATAGAATTAGTGTTAACATAGTGAGGAATTTCTAGGCCATTCACTTGCTTTATACCAATAGTTCTAGGATGACAGACATACCGTTAGGCCTGGTAGAAGTTCTACTTCTAATGTAGCTTTGGGAAACAACTAGGAGCAGTGGCCGGAAACTGTCTGTCTCCCTCCTCCCCCTCCCCTTCTTTCTCTTTCTTTCCTTTTTTTTTCTTTTTGGATTTTTTGAGACAAGATTTCTCTGTAGCTTTGGAGCCTGTCCTGGTACTCACTCTGTAGACCAGGCTAGCCTCAGTCTTACAGAGATCTGTCTGTATGTGCCTCCTGACTTCTGGGATTAAAGGTGTGTGCCACCACCGCCAGGCCTAACTACTTCTTATCACTGTGGGCAGCCATGCGTAGCTGGAGTGCTGATGTTAGAGTAATGTGCTGTGTATGGGCTGTGCTTTTTAGGACCCTCAGCCCTTTTCTGACCTGTGTTTCCTTGGTGAGGATGGAAAGTCGAGTTATATACCCAGAAGGAAACGGGCAAGGGAAAACCAAGACTCAGATAAGCCCTTCCTTTGTTGTCACCTATCTGTGCACCTACCATAAAGATGAACCTTACATGATTGCATTTTATAAGTGGATACGCCCAGATTGCTCCACTCACCCCACTGAGAGCCCCAGAGATTTGGGCCTTAAGGCTGAACAACAGAATAGTGAACATTCACTCTCCTCTGGTTAGGAGACAGTTACACCAGGCTGATTTCTGCACCTCTGATGCCCCTCAATCTCTTACCCACCTTCACGAAACCCACTGAAAAAACGAGGAAGACACACAACTCTTTCCTAGATGAGACAACTGATTATGGGAGGGCCACTGTGACGATGAAAATTTATCATTTGAGAGATAATTTAAATGATTTGCACAAATCTTGGGGAAAATTTCATTGTGGGGCAGTGAGGGGGGAAGATACAATGTATCAGCCCAGACAAACAGAAACACAGGTATCTTTGGTACAACACATAGCAAACATGTACATATATGTGAAGATCTGTTTGAAGTGATGTTCCTTAACTGGGAGATGTACCACCTGCAAGTGTAGGGCAGGGCTTCTCCCCTCCAGTCTTGATTCCCCACCAATCCCAGTTTTTGCCTACAAACATCATCCAAGGATATCTACTTAAAGTCGGATGACGGCAAAGGTCTGTCACATCCCACATTTCAGCCAACATGTCAAAAGTCTACGTGTCACTGGTCATAAGTGTCACAGAGTAGAATGGATACTATTCACTCATAGAATTTCCCAATATAGTAATACTCTTAAAATGATGGTTTATAATTGGGATCAGGATACTTCAGCCTGGACCTATCAAATCCCCTTTTGTTTTTATAAATGATCTCCCACTGAGAATCCAATAGTGCTAAGCTTAAAGTATTAGCAAATAAATCATTTCTATCATTTTGAGAGGTATGAATTTTGGTTTTCTTAGTATTAAATAAAATACAAAGCGTGCATGCACACACACACACACACACACACACACACACACACACACACTCCTATTGTCAAACCCTCTGTCTCATTTAGAAATTCAGGTATATAATTTTGTGGCCAGGGTACTGGGAGGTCAAGTTGGGGACAGCATGCTTTCCACGAGAAGTATCTGAAGGGTGCAGCTGAGGAGAGAGAAGGGAGTCTGCACCTGCCATTCCAGCACTTGGAAGGCCAAGGACATTCAGTTTATAATCTGGAAGCAGCCTGGGCTGCAGTGTGAGACCCTGCCTCAAAGACGAGAAGCAAAACCAAAACAGCTTGTGAAGGATTGAATACTAAACTGTAAACATCTATTAGTTTGACAACTAGAAACAATTCTGACAAAGAAACAGACACAGCAGCTCTTGACCTTGATGACTGTTCTGGAAGTGGCCCAGAGAAAGTCGCACCTAACAGAAAGGCCCACAGATACGACCCTGGCAGGGTAAATCCAGAGCTTGGTCCATTTTCAATCACAACAGCAAGAAGTCAACAAGTGCAATTGTCAGCAGCCAGCCAGGCCATCAAAAGCCTTAAGTTAAACTGTAAGATAAGATGCGCATATATGTAGGATGCAAAGGAAAGCAGAGATGTTTTAAAAATTTACAAATGCAAAACCAAAAGGATTCTAAATGCAGTAACTGTTCTTAGCAAAGATATGAAGCATTTCTTTAGTTCCTATGAACCAAATATTATTACCAAACTGGTATATGTGTTGTTTGTTTTCAATAAACACTTTTCCTCTTTGTTTTGACTGAGCTAAAGCCATTAAGGTTTTAGGGGGGCCTAGATGGGAAGAAAAAAACTCCTCAGAAAGATGGGTAGGTTGATAAGCACTCACTGGACACCCCCACTTTATCTCCAAAGTCCTTCCACTTACCATACCCACCATCTGGGTCCATGACATGTAAATTTTATTTGGCAAACTTCCTAAAACACCCTAATTGTACTATTATACTTTTTATAATGATGCAAAATGGTTACACTCGGGTAAGTCAACCAAATCTTTGATGTGTTTTGAAAACTGTTCCAGAGAACTGGAGAGATGGCTCAGAGGTTAAGAGCACTGGTTGCTCTTCCCAGAGGTCCCGAGTTCAATTCCCAGCTATGACATGGTAGCTCACAACCATCTATGATGAGATCTGGTGCTCTCTTCAGGTGTGCAGGCAGACATGCAGACAGAATGCTGTGTACATAATAAATAAATAAATTTAAAATTAAAAAAAAGAAAAAGAAAACTGTTCCAGACACGTGCAGTGTTGTGGTGAGGGAGCCACACTCTCTTTTGGAAATCCTAACCACCCGGTACCAGTTTCTACATAGGTCTGGAGGAAATCCTGCTCCCTGTCTCCAACTACCACACCTCTGAAAGGCGATTCCTAGCCTTTAGCACCCAGAGAAAGCCTTTGTCCAGCTCACTGGAAAAGGATCTTGCTTGTAAACAAAAGGATAGATGTTTGCATAACCAAGTTGTTGATTATAAAAAAATATTGCAATACTGAATATATGGACACTGCCTGTTCAGGAATATAGTTCCAGAAAGATACACCTATAACAGGAAATGAGAACGTGATTTGGGGGTGCTAAGACACCTGTCATGCGAGGGCCCGAGTCTGCATTCCCAGAACCATCTAAAGGGAGACGTGGGAGTGCATGCCAGCAAGGCCAGCACATCTGTGGGAGATGGAAGATGGGACGGCAGAATCGCTGCATGTTTGTGGTCCAGCAAGTCTAGTATAGGCAGAAGGAATCAGACACAAAAACCTGACTCAAATAAGGTGGAAGTTGAGGACAGACACCTTAGATTGTCCTCAGACCTCATGCCATGGCAAGTACACGCATGAATGTATATACATACACATAGACACGGACACACACTCCAAGGTTCGTAACATTATTTATTTCTATTTTATGTGCACGAGTGTTTTGTCTGCATATATGTATGTGTTTCACATGTGTACCTGGTACCAAGAGACATCAGAGCCCCTGAAACTGGAGTTGCAGGCAGTTGTGCGCCACCATGTGGGTGCTGGGAACTAAATTCTCTGCGGAGCAGCCAGCACTCTTCACCAGCCCTCTCTTGAGTAATTGCCAGTACTGTTAACCGAGCTAGCCCTTTTTTAAAAGCAGTTGTTGACGAGTTGGTTGGTGGCTGGGATCAAACACAGGGCCTGTACATGCTAAGTAACAGGTTTATCTCCGAACTCGACTCCTAGGCCTGATGCTTTGTAAAGCACGAAGCCTTTTTACAGTGGTTTGGAAATACTCAGTTCCCAGCTGTCTGAGCTCCACACTCCAAGTCCTATTCTGAACCATGTGCAGGGTTTAAGTAGCCTTTGGCCCTTTCTTCTGGCATTTCACACATCCCTTCTCTCTTTGTTCTGAGACTTACTTGCTCGTGTGTCTGACAAGGCATCCTGTGACACCTTCAGGATTCTCTGTGGCTTGAACTACATGAAAGGTTTGGATTTGGGGCTGCACCAGTTGTGTGATGGGTGGGACCATATTCCTGCCCTCTGCGCTCTCATCAGTGAGCAACAGGTATTTCTTGGAGTTGCTCAACTTGGAAGTGAGTTGAAATGGAATCCCTGACTTGGACGTTAGGTCCACGGAGGACTGGGTGTGAAATGCGAAAGCAGGGTTCTGTCCGGCGAGGCTTTGCCGGATGACAGGGCTATAAGGTTTTGCTACCTAGAGTCATTTGACGCTTACAGATCTCCTGCTTCTCGACCTATTTCAATACTTTCTTCCAATGGCAGAGCCATCTCTTCTACTTGCACTTTGGTTTACACAGTCCCATACAGAGCACTGAATGTATAGGATGTACCTTCACAAGGGGGCTTGAAAGTATAAAGCTAGTGTTAGAAGAAAAACACTCTGACTTTGTCCTTAATGCTGAACATACTGGCCCATAATAAGCTCTCATGTCCTATGAGGTACTGTCACTGAAGAGGGTTACATGTTAATACTTCAGATGTAATCTGAAGCTTCGTCAACCACCACAGCCGCTGCTGTACACAAACCCTGAAGGAACCAGCTAGGGAAATGAAATCAGAACTCATTTGAGGAAGCAACACATTTTTAACTTTGCTAAGTTGTTATCTATTTTTAATAAGATACAAAACCTACATTACAACTGACTCTGACTTGGGGATATCATTTCCTAAAGGAAAAATGCACCCACGACAACCAGGACAGACTTCTGCAACGTAAAGAAGCTTCTTCTAAACTGGTGACTTTAAGACATGAAATAACGTTCTGATGTCTTGCTTCACATAGGTACTTTGTCTGCAGAAGCCACATTGCCTCCTGCTTCTCCTGAAGCCTGGTGGAGGTGAGCTCCACAGCTCCCCTGTTTTCCTCATAAACAGAGCATGGACTGTGGGGAGGGGAGGGAGTGAATCCTTTAACTCACTTGGAACTGGGAAGCCCCTCTTCATGGTCCAAAGGGAATGCAAGTCCACCTTCATGGCTTAAATCAAATGAACCTCTGCAACAATAATATTTTACTAAAGAACCAAAAATAATAAAGTCATTTTGTATCCGATAAAAGTAAAATGAAAGTGAGCCAACAGGGGCTGACACTGGTGCCTAACTCAAGGACACAACACGATGGCAGGGAGCATCTCACAGACTGGGACAGCACAACCTTCTCACTGAACATTGCGTGACATTTTGACAGTTGAAGAGCTGCTTTGAGCCGCCTTTCTTCTGGCCTTACCTGGGACAGTGAGGTCATACAGTCACAACTGGCTGAGTCGGCATGGCATTCCCATGCCCTCACCGAGGTGAGCTCACCTATTGAAGGAGAGCCTTGCCTGAGGGGGAGTTCAGCATGTCAGAGTATGCCCATCTGTGCGTGGTGATGCAGGATCAGCTCTTTGTCATACACACTTCCTACCTTGCTGTGTTAGGGGCTGTTCTACATGGCAACTCATTTCTTCCCTGAGAGGATGGTTTGAAAAGAAAGCCATTGTTGCTTCGGTGACTTGTCAGGATCCCACAGGCAGTAGGTGGTGGAGGCCCCAGTGCTTTGCACCCAAAATAATTAGTATTATTCCTGAGCAGTTTTCAGTTTTAAGAGCAAGGCCTTGTTTTGTCCTTGCAAGATCTGGTGTCGAGTGAAATCATTTTCAGTATAATCTTGAGGAGAAATCAAAGACACTCTCTTTTTAGGGGCCAGTTCTTTTTATGTTGGCCCTAGATCTTGTACCCAAGGTTAAGCTGCCAGGAGGAACAAACCGGGGATGCCGCCGGTTGGTCCCAGCAACAGATTGCCACAGATGTCTTTGCAAACTGGCAGAAACAGGCACAAATGCAACACGGGAGCCTCTTTAGACATTTCAGCACGTAAAGTGTCCTAGCGTCTGATAGTAATTGGAGGTGCTACCTGGAGTGTGAAGAATCCTGCAGAGAAAAAAGCTTCATGTGAAAAGAGCAAGCACCCCCTGAACCTTGGGCACCACAGAGCCTGGTGGGAGGGAGAGAGGAGGGAACATTCGCCTAAAGGCCATCAGCATCCAGCATCCTCACGGGAGGACCAAAGCGAACAGATGGAGGAGGTCATACTCTGCTCACTATTTATAGATGACAGAAGAACCAAGGAGATTAGAGGCCACAGGGTCACCAGCAGCTTCTCTGAGAAGAGTGTACACACTGGGAACAAGATGCCATCTACTCAGTCGGAATTAACCTTTCCCTTTTCTGAGGGGAGCAGGAAGAAGACAGAGGGAAAACTGCAGGAAGTGTGTGTGTGTGTGTGTGTGTGTGTGTGTATAACTAAACAACCAGAGCTCATTATATAACATTTTGTCTAGCTTCACATTTATATATAAAACTACACAAGCGTGCCACTGAATTTGTGTATGTTTGTCTGACCAAATGTACTCACATTCATTTTATATCTATAGTTCCTTCCAAAAGTTTTGGGGAGAGAAATGGACCCAAACTCTACAAACTTCAGGGAAGCAGCTGTCAAGATTCTCCATGTGCAAGCGAGGTGTACCTGACACCTCCAAATTAAACCTACTCCCAAAGTCAAATAAAAAAGCACGAGGCGGGAGGTGGGCCGAAACCAGTTCTGGGCATGGACTGCACACAGGAGCCACCTGGGGAGTTGTAAGCCCACTGCCACCTGGTTCCCACCTGCAAGATTCTCTGATAATTGCGGGGGCACCGTGGCAGTTCTAGATCCCCCAAGTGAGTTTAACTCTTTGCCAAGACTAAAAACCACTCATCCGAACCAATGGCGCTCTAGCAGACGACCTCGGTCATTGTTTCAACAACGTGACCGGCTGCCCAAGGAGTAAGCCTAATTCAAATAAGGCCCCTAGGGTTGTGGTTAAGAGTGTCACCAGGCTAATTTAGAGCACAGGGAATAGAAACCAATCCAGCTGGAAGGCAGAACGTTGTCAACCAGGTCCTGCCTGTGGTGTCTGCCACACAGAAGATTCAGGTGAGGAGCTTCTGAGAACCACAGACCTAGATTAAAATCTTGAGAAGCAGCCAAGCTTCCTGAAGTAGGAACCCATTTTATTTATAGCTGAATTATTATGTGTTTCAGCGCCACCCAGCATGGTTTGGAGGAAGGGGCTCTTCCTAGAATTTCACTTTGAAATACGAACTTTCCCTGGGGTCTAGCTTCTTACATTCAACGGAGAGTCAATGACACACATTTCATACACGGAAGGTATGGAACAGTACAGGATGGTTCTACTTACCAGAAAGCCAACTTTAAAGAGGAGGTTTTGTGGGCAATTTTTCAAAAGCCACAGAATTTTAAGATAATCGTATGGTAATATTCTAAACTTAGAAACACAGACTTTACTTACGATGCCTGCAGTTCACATATGGCAAAGCACTCCCGGGTTCCCGCTCTGCTTTCTTTCGGGTTGCTGTGCCCACCTGCACTATCTGGTGAGCTGTGCCAATACTTCTGGGCATTTTCTCATGCAACTGGCTTTTAAAATTAAGTTAGCACACAAAGTAACGGTTTCATTTTGGCCTTTCCATACATATGCGTTATTATACTGTCTTTATTCATCTTCTTTGCTTAATCCCTATCTGCTTAATCCCCGCTTTGCTGGTTCCCCTCCTTCTCCTAAATAATCCCCCACCTCTTCTTACAAGCCACATGAATTCATTACCTCCACACCCTCTAGGTGACTTCTTTTTACATGCAAGCCGTTTTTTGAAGTAGGATCTCATGTAGCCAAGGATGGCCTCGAACTTCTGATTCTCCTGCTTACATCTTCCAAGTACCAGGATTACAGAGGTACATCTAAGCTCTGCTTCCATTTCCAGCATACACACTCTTATACACACTCTTAAATCTAAATTCAACACATGAGAGAAATTTTCATATTTGTTTTGAGTCTGGCTTATTTTGTTTAACAATATTTTTTAGTTTCATTCATTTCCATGCATAGGTTAGGATTTCATTTTCCTTTATAGCTGAAAAAAAACCCAGTGTATACTGAGCCAAATTTCTTTCTTTTCCTTCCTTCCTTCCTTCCTTTCTTTTTTTTTTTTTTGTTGGGGGAGGTAGGGGGACTGGGTTTCTCAGTGTAGTCCTGGCTATTCTGGAACTTGCTCTTATCACAGAGATCAGCTTGCCCCTGCCTCCAGAGTGCTGGGATGAAAGCAGAGTACCACCATGCTCAGTTAGGCCACATTTCTTTATCTATTTATCTCTTGATGAACATCTAGGCCAGCTCCATTTCTTAGCTATTTTGAATAATGCAGCAATACCATGGACTTCAGAACTAGCTCTGTGGCAGCATCAAAGAAGCAGAATTATTGCATGTAATTAAGCCCTATTTATTTTTGGTTTATTTTTCTAATGTACTTGTTTTCATATTGTCTAAAATACATTTATCTGCAAACTAACATTCAAAGCTTGGGGTCCAGCTCAGTGGCAGAGCATTTGCCTAACATGCAAAAGGACCCAGGTTTGATCCCAGCCCTCCAGAAGGGGGAAAAAAAAGCTGGGAGACACTCAGTGAGTAAGAGGGCTTATGAAGAAGCTTGAGGACCTAAGTTAACTTCCAAGTATCCATGTATAAAGCCAGGTATAAGGCAGCTCTGAATGAGTGCGCTTATAATCCCAAAACTATTATGGAAAAAGATGGAAGGATTGGGGGGAGGTTTGATGGCAGTCAGTTCAGCTCCTGTCTCAGAGGAACAAGGCACAGACTGATAAAGCAATGCAGCCATGCTCCCTGGTCTCCACACTCACATGTGCAGGCAGGTACACCTTACACATCTTCACACGCCACTTATACACACCACTCTCTTCTCTCTCTCTCTCTCTCTCTCTCTCTCTCTCTCTCTCGCACACACACAATAAAGAAAATTATAAAGAAAGTAAAAATCAAAGTAGCACCTAATAGAACAAAAGAAAATTCTTCCTTTGGCTAATAAATTCTCAAATTAAAAAATATATTAAGGAGAATAATACTTAACAAACAGGAAAAAAGCTAACTGTCACGTAACTTACATTGCAAGCAACTGCAACGCATTAAAAGGATAACTAAGGAGATGGATGGGACCGTCACTAGAGAGTTGGCAGACCTGAAACTGGAGAAGAACGAGCCTCAATATAACAAGCACACAGGCCTGGTCCCTGCTAGGGATAGAGTGTCCAGTGACAGATGACAGGGCACTGTGAGCACACTGCATAGACTGAAAATTAGTACCAAGTGTTCACTTCCGTAACACAGTGTGCCACGAGAAAAGAGGGGTGTATCGCAAGGCAAGGTGTATAACCAGTATTTCCAGCTTGCTTTCTTTTTTCCGGAGACAGGGTCTCACTCTACAGCCCGGGTTGGCCTGGCCCTTCCTATGTAGACTCATGAAGCTCTGCCTACTTCTGCCTCCTGAGTGCTAGGATTAAAGGCCAGTGCCACCGTGCCGGGTTAGTTACAATTTTTTTTTTTTAAACCTAAAAGCCCCTTCCAAGGTCCAGGGGTGAGAGCACAGATGCACTAGGGAGGAAGGGAGACGTGAACTGGCATGGGACATGTGGGGTCAAAGTGCTTCAGCTCATAATCTCAGAG
Organism: Microtus oregoni; assembly: GCF_018167655.1. Taxonomy (NCBI): domain Eukaryota; kingdom Metazoa; phylum Chordata; class Mammalia; order Rodentia; family Cricetidae; genus Microtus; species Microtus oregoni. The sequence goes on along the minus strand of NW_024543065.1, from coordinate 2,554,013 downwards.
CCTGGGCTGCACAGGAAGTAAGAAAATCCGCGGGGATAAAGAGAAAAAGAGACAGAGCCGAATGAAGACGCTAGGGCTGGGAATGTAGCTGGAGTTCTTGTCTGCTGTGGATAAGGTCCTCAGTTCAATCCCCAGAGTCACAAAACAACAAGAATGACCCACCAAACAAAAACTCCACATTGTACTTGGGTTTTGGGTTTAACAAGACGTCACTGAAGAGACTGTGTTAGCATCAAGCATAAATACCTCACTTTAAGGGGACTACAATTTACTCAAAAAAACTTGGAGTGGCTAAAATGAAAACCATCAAATCAACAAAGCAGACAAGGGCAGACAAGGATACAGAACAATCATTTCTCACATGGTGTTCGCAAAAAGAGAAAGCCATACAGCCACCCAGGAAGTGTGGCAATGTCTTATCTAATTGCACTAGAGACAATCATGTATTTGCCTTAAATGAAAATCAGTTAACACCAAGGACGGTGTACAAATATTTGCAACAATGTTGTTCTTCCTGCAAAAACCTAGGAGTAAGCCAAGGTCCTTCAGTGGGTAGAAGGGGAAGCACTCAGGGCCTCCTCCTTATCAGCATCCGGACAGGGAGCTGCCATGTGCATCACGGTGTGCTCAAACCTCAGATACATTAGGCCAAGTTTTGGGGGAGGGGACGGGACTGCAAAGGTTACATTGTTTGCCCACCCCCTTTTGGACAGGATTTCTATATAGCCTTGGGTGCCTTGGAACTCACTTTGTAGACCAGGCTGGCCTCGAACTCACAGAGATCCACCTGCCTCTGAGGGGATTGAAGACTTGTGCCACCACACTCAGCTGAAGGTCAAAGCAAAAGATGCCAAGCAGGTCAGTGAGCCTAAGGGAGTCTGAGGGTGTCAGAACTCTTCCGTGTCCTATTTACACTGTTAATTGTATACTGAATTAAAAGTGATATGCAAACTAAAAAGCAAATAAAAAAAAGTTCTCCACTTATTGAAGGATTTTCAATGTATTGATTTTCTCTGGCAACCATTATGGGAAGGTCTATTGAACTATCTGGTCTTCCAAACTACTCGAGTATCTATTAATTGTTTTTAATTGGAAGCACCCAACTTTTGGGCCAACAACTGAAGTCCTCTTCTAGGAGTGATCAGTGAGTACCGGAGTCCAAAGCAATGGCTTTAAATTTTCAGTCTTAGAATGCTTGGCCTTTTTGTCCCTCTTGGGCATCCCTCACTTCCCTATCTCCATCCTCCATTTTGAATGTTGGGTCATCCATCTGCAGTTTTTCTTTCTGATCTCTTCCTCACGCCTCCCAAGAATTACTCTCTCCTGGAATGGCTCCCAGACCTGACCTCTGATTTTCTCCTCCAGCTTCACATGTCCACCTGACTCTCTGGTGCCACCAGTGACTATTCCGTGTCCCCTTTGCTGCACAAATTTCATGTATAAGACAGACCACTCCCCCCGCCACTCTCTCCGCCCACTTTCTTTTACTAAAGCCAAGCCCTGGTCATGAATATGGCCATGTCAGGATTAAACTAATGAACCAGATTCGAAGTGTCACGCCCTAGATCACCTTTTTCCCTCCATCCTTTGACAGATGCCCCATCCAGTCCTGAATTGTTCTCCTCCTGTGCTCACTACCATGCCAGCAATTTCTCTAGTGACTGCACCCGTCCTCTGGTCTGCACAGCTACTCTGAGAGGAAGCCCTCCTTCCCTGCTTCCAGGGTAAATCTGGCTCATCTGTCTTCTAGACACATGTCCCTCATATGCTGCTGACAGTTGTCCTGAAGCGAAGCGGCAGAGTCCTGTGGAGGTTGTGCCTGTGTTAAAGGAACAGCACGGCTCTATCGCTTGAATGGGCAATCAAGTCCCAATTCACAGGCACAGAAAACTATCTGCTAATCAAGACACACTAGTCCCTGCCCACATGACACTGTGCCAAACTCTTGGCTCGACCTTTGGTCCTTCCATGACTTAGCCACGATGCACCATCATCTCAAACTCATTTCCCCAGACACTTACTTGGAACCTCTCACAGCTGTCTTGCTAAGATGACTTAACCTTTGCACTTCTCCATGCCAGTATCTCTATTTTCCCTCTTCCTCCACCTACCTACCTGTCTAGGTGCTATCTGCAGTAATGCTCCGATGACCACAGCCACTGAACCCTCAGAACCTGCAGATATCTGCCTGTGGATGCCCTTACCAAATTTAAGGACCTTCCAACCGCCATAGTTTTAATAATCTATAGAAAGTACACATTCTTGGTCAAATTAGTTTAAGACTCAATATTTTTAGCTCTTGTACTAACATGACCAGACTTAATAAATTCTCTTTTGCTCTTTGAAAAATCTGTTTTCAGGTATCATGATACAAGTGTGTCAGAATTCTTTAGAGACAATGCCAATGTAAATCAGTGTTTCACACACATGCCTGAGTAGTGACAGAGGCATGACTGCTTCGTGCTATTATTTCCTTTTACTCAGTACAGCTGCTCTCAACCTGTGGGTCACAACCCTTTCACAGGGCTGCCTAAGACCATCAGAAATATCAGAGATTTACACTAAGATTCCTAACAGTAGCAAAATTACAGTTATAAAGTAGCAACGACAATAACTTTATGGGGGGGGGTTCACCACAACATGAACTATATTGAGGGGTCGCAGAAATAAGAAGGTTGAGAACCAATGACTTGGCGAGGTGTAGAGTTTGCACAGGATGAAGGACGTCTAATTCTTAGGATCTGGCTTTCAATGGGGAGGGGTTTACAACCCAGAACCGTCTAAGCATCTACTATGTTGATTTAAATCAGTCTTTTAAAGTCAAGCAAGACCACAAAGATCACTATTTTGGAAAAATTCAAAGAAGGGACAGTGACCAAAGTAAAAAGGTTAAAGCCCTCCCACCAGAGTCCTGCTAAAAGAGAAATAAAAACTCAATTCCAAGTTCTAAGTAATTTCTTCCAAAAGAATGGCAACAGAACTCACCAGTTATAGGCATTAATTTATTCCTTTGCACATCAAAGTTTGGGCATCAAAAAAAAAAAAGCAGCGTTGCATTTGAACTCTGCAGCATTTTTTCAAAGGAGGCTGGCAAATGAGGGGACTTATTCTGTTCAGTCACTTTCCACAGCTCATGCACATTTGCATACAATGTGGTACCCAGACACTGAGCTCAAATAGTTTTGTGACGTGATTGCCTGTGAATTTGACTGCCCCAAATGATATTCTTAAGAAAGGGACTTGACATCCTCTAGTGGTGAAATACAAATTTGTTTCCAAGGTAATTGCATTTTTTTTGTTGTTGTTGTTCTTGCTTCCCTTTGACTATGGGCAAAAAAAAAAAATATTACAGTACATTGAAAGAGCGGTTCATCCTCAGGAAAAATTAACTTTAAAAAAAAATATAATCACAACCCTGAAGCAAAATCTAAACATATGTCCACAGAAGTGCTTCTGAATGTTGCATTTATGTAGTATCCTATAAGTAGGTGTTACGCTCTCGAAGTACAATCCATCCGAGCCACACACATATGAACACATAAGCCTATAATCTTGAACACATCACAGGTATTGTTTTTGTAATAACCGGAGATTTTAATCTGAAGAGCCCTTAAAGTACAGCCTTTGCACAGGGCCATAAAATTTAAAAGCCACTTAAGGTAGTATTCTACCTCAAAATAATTATATCTAAAAAGAAAACAAAAATGAATGCTTTGAGAAATGTGTTGCCATTTGTAGCTGAGAAAGATGGCACACAGGTAATCTAGGACTTGGGAGGCTGAGGTGGTGAGGCAGGAGGAGCCTACACTTGCGACAAGCCAGGAATACATGGCAAGACCCTGTCTCAAACAAGCAAAAACCAGAAAGGAAAGAAATGTGGCATTTTGAGGTGGTAACTTTTACTTCTTTGTGGTAATAAAAGACGGGCCTACATACCCCACTTTTTAATAAATCCCATACAAGTCTATGATTTAAAAATGATGGAGTGTTTAAATGTGTATTTGACCTGAATTTCATCGCCAGGACCCACATGGTGCAGAGAACTGACTCCCGCAAGTTGTTCTGCACAGGTGTGTTTGAATACTAAAAACAGAGAGAGAAAAATGGAGAAAAATACAGGGCCAGAAATATAAGACTATACACACATACCTATAATTGATCATACACAAAACATGTTTGTCAGAAATTTAAATTTCTAGGCAAAGATGTGGAGGAAATAATAGCCAAAAAATTCCACTTTTAATGAAAGAATACTTCAGTCTGGTGAGATGGGTCAATGGGTAAAGGCGCTTGCTGCCAAGCCTAAGTTTGATTCCCAGAACCCGCATAATGGAGGAGAGAGAACCAACTCCTACGAGCTACCTTCTGATCTCCCACAAGCAGGCTGTGGCATGCACACAACACCCTCCCCCGCAACACACACACACACACACACACACACAGGCGCGGCGAAATAAACATAATCTTTAAAAAGAAAATATTTCAATGATGCATGGTTGACTTGCATACGAACTGTTAAGACACATGGCCAGTTCATTCCTTAACGCGATCAGGCACTGAATATACTCCAGCTGCAAGTTCGTTTCTGTCTCAACAAGTTCCCATACAGATCTACAAAGCATTCAAGGGACAAACTGGTGCCTATTAGATCACTATAACATCCCCTCTCCCCCCCACCACCACCCAGAAGCTGTTACTTATCCATGCCTTATTCACAACCAAGCATGCCCTGGATTGGGGAGCCTGGACAGTTCCCAGATAATCAATTTCCCCAATTACTCGTGCATCTCCTCCACCCAAACCAAAATAACGATCAACGATCTTTTTGACACAGTAAGACAAAAGTCAACCACCCTACAGGATGTAGCCTGACTTGGAAATACATTCAGGACACGTTGTCAGTCTCAACTTCAGGAGTTTAGGTACAGTCGTAGATTCGTGATTGGAAAATACTGCCAAGCTCCATGGACCTTGCATGTTAAAAATAAGACTGCCCTCTAAACGCGTACGTTGGGGTGGGGGAAGAGAGGTGGAGCGATTTTTGCATTTAGAAAACAATTGCTTCTGGTTGTGGGTGTGTAGAAGCACTAACAGCTTGCAACTGCGGGGTCTGCAAATTCACATTTCTTTAAAATAACAAAGCGTCTCCCGCCCCCATCCCAAGTGTAGGAAGGTACAAGGAACAGCGTACTGGCCAGGAATAGAACGGGAGGAGGGTGGTTAGGCGGGAGGGTATGATTTGCAGTACACTCCCTGAAGAGGAAAAACAAAATCACGAGGAGGGGGTAAAAAGTTGGCTTCATATTATAGTGAGATGGACGCGAGTGGGCAGACATTCCGAGGCTGTGAGCCACGTCCCTGGGTGTCGGTTGGTGGTGGTGGCGGAGGCAGATCGTCAACACCGAGGCCCGAGGGCCAACCCGGGTGGCAGAGCCAAGGCTCCCGACTCAGGCTACTGGCGCCACAGGGGGAGCAGAAACTCCCCGGAGTCTGACTCCAAGACCGCGCAGGACCCGGCGCTCTCTACGGGCGACCGGAGAGCTCGGGAGCCTCGGCCGCTGCCCCCCCCGGGTCGGTCCCCTCCGCTCGGGCCACAGTTCACCCGCCCCGCGCACCTGGCCGCGCGCTCCCGCCGCTCGCCCGCTGGGGTTCTCAGGTCCGCCCGCGCCCCCAGCACCGTGCCCCCGACGCCCCGCGCGTCCCCGACTCCCCGCGCGCTCCGGCCTGCTTCCACCTGTTGTGGCCCCGCGGGCGCTCGGCGGTGGCCGGTCGCGCGGCCCCTGAGGGTCGCCGGTGCCGGGGGTGAAATCACGCCCCCGCCCACTCCCACGACCCCCGCGACCCCCTCCCGTCTCGGCCGCGTCGTCACCTGGGTCGCTGTGCGCAGCGCCGTCGCCGCCCCTGTGGCCGTCGCCGCCAGCTCCCTGCTCCGCCATGGTGCTCCGATGACGCGCCCCGAGAACCGCTCCGCCCTCTTCCTCGGCTTCGCTCCCGCCGGGCCCCCGCCTCCCGGGCCCGCGGCCCAGACAGGTGAGCGGTGGCCTGCGCGGGCGGGGGGCGGGGACGGCGAGCGCTCGCCCGAAGCCGCCCGGGCTCGGCGCGCCCCCTCGTGGGCAGGTACGGCGCCGCAGACGCCCCGACGGACGCGGTCAGAGCGAACGGCAGAGCTCGGTGTCCCGGCCGGCGGTTCCCAGCCACCTCCGCCTGTCGCCCGAGATCGCCGCCGCGCCTGAGTGTGTGATGAGAGCGTCTACCCGCGGCCCCGGTGCGGCGGTGAAGGCGTTCGAGCGCTCGGATCCCCTTTGAACTCTGAAGCCGCGCCAGGTCAGTTTCAGCCTCTTGGGGACCGGAGTTCGCGGTGACAGTCGCCCAAGGAGATGATGCCACGTGGTGAGCCGAAGTACACCGGCAGGATTCCACGCCGAGACCGGGCTCCGTCTGCGCTCTGGTTTTTCACCTTGCCCGCGTGGCTGATGAGTACGCGTGTCCCCGTATGCGCGTTAATGAAACTTGCGTTGACTGCTGGGGCTTTTCTTATTCTTGGTTTCCGACTGTCTTGTGACTTGCTTTGAAGGACTAGGGGCTTGGGGAAGGCGGTTTTCAAAAAGAAACATTAGCAACTGAGAAACGAATTTCTGCCCAAGTAGGCAAAATAAATGATAAGCAACAAAATGCTGAGGGGGTGGTTAAGTAACCAACAGAAATGGAAACAAAAGAAGGAACAAAGCGAAGGAACACAGCAGCCAGCCATTTCTGCCTTCACACAGAAAGACAGGTCCCCACCATTGGCTCTCTCAGCATAACCAACAAGTTCTTTATACTTTGAAACCCCACACAGTGTACCGGGGACACTAAAGAGTGTCTGAACAGTATCACTCCAAGGCCAGGACTGGACTGTATCTCTTCATTTGTAGGTTGTTTTGTTTGTTTGTTTGTTTTGGTTTTTTGTTTTCTTTTATTTTGGTTGCTTATGGATTATTCCAAAGCACCATGCTTACAGTGGAAGAGACAAACCGGTCTTTGAACAGTGAGATAGTCCTCCACCATCTTCAAATGAGTCGTGCTACACTTCGGGTCAACACACAGCCCCAGGTGAGCAGAAGGAAGCTCTCAACAGAGAGCTCAGTTTGGACCTCAGCAAAGATGTTTTCCCTTGGTAAACGCTGAAGGGTTCAGGACAGACACTTTCTCTGAACACCAGCAAGACTCTTCGCTGTATGTAGTTCAGCTATTTGGCAGACCCCTAGAAAAGGAGGTGATTTGTTTTCAGCCTTCTGACGGACACTACTAAGTACCTAAGTCAAGATTTTATACTAGGTGTTTCTATCCCACCTTAATCCCTGAGGCAGGAGGATCGTCAGGAGTTTGAAGCCAACTAGATTAAATAACGTGACCCTGTCTCCGAACAAACAAACAAATGGAAAGAGGCTATTGGTACGTGTTGTTTGGTAGTAGTCAGTCTGGTGGGTGTTTGTCCACACTCCTATCCTTTTGATAAATTTGTGTTTCAGTTGCTCTAAATTAATTGCAATAAGGACACCAAACCCAGCCCGTAAGGCCCTGGACAGACTCCTACTTCCAGACCTAACTCAGTGTCTGCTGCACAGTAGACTGTTGATCAGGGAGGGAACGGCATCTGTTAAATGTCAGATGCCATCATACTGCCCTTTAGGTTGTTCTTCCCTGGGAACACAGGAGCCATCTGCCTTGGGCGCTCACATCCAACTCAAAAGTTCTCCAGATTCCCATGCTTCCTTCTCCCCCCCAGGCATAGAGCAGACCTCTGTTTACCTCCTGCTGTCCTCCCTAGCCCCCAGATGCCTCTCCACCCAGGGCCCTTTGGTTCCCCACAGTCTGTCCGCTTCACTTTCCATCCATTGTCACATGTTTTGTTCAACTAAAGTATTAGCAAGTATGGGATTTTGAGACGTAGTTATTTGAAAAACAAGACATGCCGTTTTTCTTGTTCACCTATAGTAGCTTTCCGAGTCACAAGACCAAGTTACTAGGTGTTTTTCAATCAATGGTTCCCCTAGACATCCGGGATTTGTTGTTTGGTTGACTGGCTTGGTTTTTGTTTGTTTATTGGGTTTTTGCCGTTGTTGTTGTTTAGAGACTCATATAGCCCAAGCTGACCTCAAACATTGTGTAGTTGAGGCTGAGTTCATGAATCTTCTGCCTTCACCTCCTGACAGAAGGTCCTTCACCTCATGATGGAAGCACAACGCCTTTCCCCACCCCCACCCCTGGTCCCCTGGCTATTTTATATGTAGACATGATTCTGCATTACCTTCTGCCTGTTCACTCACCACTGACTCCTCAGGCTCCCCTGTGGACTTGGAGCCCTCCTCCTTCCCGTTTGCTCCTGAGATCTCCATCCTTCCCAGAGTTCAAGCCACAGCTTTCCTTTCTCTGCCTTGCTGCTCGTGATCCCCATTTACGATTAGCTCCACCTTGGTGGCGCTCAAGTCTAGAACATATACTCCTGACTCAGTACCAACCTTCTCCAACACAGTCTTTAGATTTTGTGTGTATGTGCATGTTTTTTCATACATGTTTGTGTGTGTGTCAAGACCAGAGGTCAAACTCTTGGTGTCCTTCAGAACACTATTTACCATGTTTTTTGAGACATGTTCTCTCCTTTGGTTTAGAGCTTGCTTCTAGGCTGGCTGGTTGGTGAGCAAGTCCCAGGAATCTGCCTGTCCCCACCTCCCCAGTGCTGGAACTAAAAGCACACACCACCACACCTGGCTTTTTTTTTTTTTTAATGTTATTCTGGGAATTGAACTCAGGTCCTCAGCTTCCAAGGCAAGCACTTTAGTGACTGAAATCACCCCTTAGCCTATTCTCAATATTCCCTGTACGATTCTATCATACTCTGCTGTGAATTCAACATATCACACCCCCTCCGAATATCTCCCTTGGAATCTTTCACTTACCCACATGGGTTCGGCATTTATCCCTCCTCTCCCTTGTCGTCACTGCCCATAGTTCTCAGATCTTCATAATTCATTCATGCCACCCTGGCTTTCTACCAGCCTGACCCATGCTAGTCCCTCTTTCAGATCTGAGACAGGCTTGGAACTGCCCTGTTCAGTTCATCTCCCCTTAATTCCCCTTACACCGTGTCAAGAGGTTATTAATCATCTAATACAAGATGACTTTACACAGCTTTCCCCGGCTCAAACCTTTTTAAGAGAGTTCCTATTTCCACATCATCTGCTGTCAGCCATACTCCCTCCCCATTCCCATTCCCTGAGAGGTCCTTGGGCCCCTCCCCCTCGCTAACTTTTACCACTAGCGAGCATTTGCCTTCCTGGCTAATGGAATCTCCTCCTAGCCTGTTGTCTGCCCGTGGTGATTCTCTGGGCCTTCACTATCCACTCCCGAAAGCCAGTCAGCAGCCTTCTCCTACGTGGAATGTGTCCACCTGCCCTGGCTCAGTGATCTACCTTCTGAACTTCACTAGCACTCGCTGGGTTTCACACTTGCCTGATTTAGTGCAAATTTGGGTCTTCAATCTGATGTATATTTTTAATGGCAGGGACTTTGTCTTGTTTATCTCTCTAGGGAGTCTCCGTAAAGTTTGGGACTATGAGTTATCTTATTTGTCCATAGGTTGAAATATGCTGATGTCATACACACTGTCTGCACTTGTGGGCATTAGTGATATTTCTAACGGGGGATATAGATATGATAGGATAAAAGGGTAGATTATTAAATCTACTCTGAAAAGAAAAAAAAGAGGATATAGATAAAAGATATAGATATGATAAAAGGTAGATTATTATTTCTATTTTTAAAAAGCAACTGCTAGTTTTAAGTGTTTTACATAGGATTGATTTTTTTGTACATAGTATACAAATTTTGTATATTGATACAAATTTGAGATTAATTTTGTTAGAATATACTGTACATATATTTCTTTTATTCAACATATTGTACCTCTACAACTCATCAATGTAGTGCAAATTTCTAGTCCTTGAAAATTATTATTACCAACTGTTTGGGATAAAAGGAAATACAGGGTTAGTAATTAGTCATCTGTTATAATCGAATTTGTCACATTAGGTATGTTTTCAAGGTCAAACAAGGACATATTTTAGATAGACAGGTCATCTTCAAACACTTCAGAAATCTACAGAATATGACATTTAAGATGTTTTAATAGCCTAGGTTCTTCTTTTTTATGACAATGAGACATGTCTACTACTGGTAGCACCGGTCTACTTCCAGAGAAGAAAATGGGCATTGAAGAAACTCCACAGGGAGTTTACTTTCTTTGTGGCAAAAGCAAGCTGCTAAGCAAGAAAATGCCCTTGCCTTGACTGCTGATAGTATGTTGTCCTAATTAGATAAGCAGTACACAAATAAAGTGACTGCCAAACATTGTCAAGACAAGGAGGGACAGCCCTTCAGAATAAGCTGCTTCACAGAAAAGTCTATCAAATAAATAGGCCTGTAAGCCAAAGATACATGCCCCAACCATTTTGCAGAGGAACTTTGGGTGACTGTCCAGGCAGCCAGCTATTTCTGTCATTTTGCACATTTGTTGGAAGTCACTTGCTTGCACTTCCTTCTTACTCAGTTACTATTATTTAATTCTTGGGCCTTTGAGGGAGTTAAAGATTGGATAGTTATAATTTACCAGATGCAAAAAGTAAGTTATGATAAAAAGTAAATTAGGTATAAGACTTTGGACTCACCAAGATAAGATAGCTATGGAGAATTTTCTCTAAATTTTTTAAATGCAAATAGACTAGACATTGTTGATATATTTATTGCCTGTATATATTGTATATAGTCACTGTAATTATTGTATAGTTTTTCTTATATTAATTATAGCCTTCCCTTTTTATATTAAACAAAAAGAGGAAATGTAGTGACATTTCATTTGTATTTTGATAAATAAAGTTTGCCTGGAGTTAAAACAGCTGCACTGATCAACCTTACAGACCAGGCAGCGGTGACACACACCTTTAATCCCAGTAACCATGCTATTTTGCCATAGAAACCAGGGGTAGCGGTGCATGCCTTTAACCCCAGCACTAGAAAGAAATATAAGATGGGAGGAAACAGATCTCACCCACAGTCTCATTCTGAGATTCCTGGAGGCAGGATCGCCATTTCAGACTGGGGTAGAGCTAAGAGCCAGTGGCTGGCTGTTTTGCTTTTCTGACCTTCAGGTTCAACCCCAATTTCTGTCTCTGGGTTTTTATTAACCATACTATATGGGCATTGTTTATTTCTCTTCTATGGTGCTACAGTGTGCTACACATCATAGCCATTCAAATGGGTGAAGTTCATCTTTATCAAACTCCTTTATGTAGTGGCCTAGCAATGAAGGGTACAAAGTATGCAACAGCAGAATTTGGAGAAAGAGACAAGAATGTTGTTTAAAAAAACAAAATAAAACAACAACACTAGACCCACTTCTGGAAAAGCTATCTTATTTCTCCCTGCATAACTTTCTTTTTTCTAAACCATATTCCTAGTTCTCATCCTTTCTTGTCTTGAAAAGCTTTTCTTGATTCTCTCTGGCAGATGTATCCATAGCCCTTCCTACACTTTTGATTCCACTTCTGACACTGGGCTTGAGGGGCAAGAACTATGCATTAACTCATACCACAGCATGTACTAGTAGCCTAGCATTTATTGATTGTGCTGTATGTGTGCAGAACTCAGCTTGCACACGTGTGGAGCTCAGGGGACAACCAGGGAATCACTTCCCCCCTTCCATCTTTACCTGAGTTCGGGGGATCGGTAGATCACAGACTACCAGGCTCGCACGGCGGGCACCTTCACTCACCCCTGAATCATTTAACTCCTGGCCCACAGTCAGTATTTCACAGGTGCTTCTGAGTGAGGACCATCCCAGGAGCAGGCAGCAGCTGAGCTCCTAGCACATGCTAAGCACCGACTAAGGACCTTACCTTGTCTGAGTCTCAGAACAGCCCTTGGAGGAAGGCAGTTCCCCATTTCACAGAGGCTAACCTGCCAGAGGTCACAGGTCAGGAGGGAGCTTTCCTCCGGGCTAATGGGTGGTCACAGTCTCTACCTTAACTGAAGTCATCACCTCACTACCACCCCCCTAGGAGAGGGGCCCTTTCTCTCTTTGCTTCTCATTGAGCCCAGAAATGAGGTATAATTTGATCACGTTAAATCGCTGGTGGGGGAATTTTTAAAATGTGTCTGGTCCTCTTTTTGTTTTCTTGAAAGATTTTAAATTGTGTGTGTGTGTGTGTGTGTGTGTGTGTGTGTGTGTGTATGTATGTGGTGTGTGTATATATAAATTTGGGTATCCAAGGAGGCCAGAGACAGATTCCCCTGAAGCTGGAGTTACAGGTAGCTTATAAGCTGTCTGATGTGGGAGCTGGGAACCAAACTTGAATCCTCTGGAAGAGCAGTAAGCATCCTAAGCACTGAGCTATTTCTCCACTCCCAAGATACCTGCCAGTCCTTCAGATGGCAGATCAGTATCTTTTTGTTGTTGTGTATGGTGTTGCTAGAATTTAAAGTCTTACATAGTCTTACTAAGCAAGTACTCTGTTATATTACTTCAAAAGCATCTAGGTCATTTGAACGTAAATCCAAGTTGAGAAGCCCTGGCATGGGCAATGCTAAAGGCCTTCCCAGCACAAACCTTTCATGAACCTTGATCCACAATAGCACTGCCTTCTTGTGTGCTTGATACAAAATGTTAGCAAAAGCCTAATGATGGTGACTTGGGAACACATTGTAACATATTGTAAATTAAGAAGGTTCAAAGCCAGGTGGGGTGGGAGGCAACAGAGACAGGCACTGGTGATGTGGGAAGGTCATTTGTCAATCTGTTGTTTCATTGGTTAATCAATAAAGAAAACTGCTTGGTCTTATAGGTCAGAAAATTAGGTAGGTGGAGTAGACAGAACAGAATGCTGGGAAGAAGGGAAGTGAGCCAGATGCCATGCCTCTCTCCTCTCTGGTCAGATGTTATGGAGCAAGCCGCCAGGTCAGACATGCTGAATCTTTCCCAGTAAGACACCACCTCGTGGTGCTACACAGATTACTAAATATGGGTTAAGCAAGATATGAGAGTTAGCCAAGAAGAGGATAGATATAATGGGCCAGGCAGTGTTTATATGAATACAGTTTGTGTGTTGTTATTTCGGGTGTAAAACTAACCATGCGGGAGCCGGGCAGGATGAAAAACACGCAGCCCACATCTCTTTCTACACACTGGGGGTGGGGAAGACCTAAGGAAAGACCATATAATTGAAGAGTTAGTTGAAAATGGGTAGCTTGATCCTATGTACATATAGAATAAAAAGAAGCATTTAAAACATTGGAATTAATGAGACAAATTGTGTTTTAACCTACTTTCTTCAAAATTTCCACAAAGGAGTCAAGAAACTAATGACCTGTCCAAAGTTAGAGTGTTTTAGAGATGATCAGCCCTGTTGCTGTCAAATGAGAAAATATTCAGGAGAATATTCCATATATCCAGATGCAGCATGATACACTGTACGTTTATTTTCACATAGAAATAAAGACAATTTCTGTTACTGAAGACTTTTGTATGGGTTAAGTCATGCTACTCGACCGCCTCTTTGTAGTTTCTATCCTACATCCTAAGCACATCCCTGCAAATGTAGGAAAGTCATTTTATTTATCCATCTGAGAGCTTCAGCTCTCATCTTGTTAACGTGGGAAGGCTCATACAAATATAAGATCTGGCTCAAAAAAAAAAAAACCCAAATACAAGAACCACATTAAGGAGACAGAAAAGAAAATGATGTCCAGTTGAATCCTTCTTGCAAACCTCTTAAGACATGGAATGGCTTCCGTCTTTTTCAAGGTAACGTGGGAAAAATACACTGAGTCTTTAAAATTTTTGACCACTCTCTTGCGCCCCTCTGTTGTCCCCAAGGAACAATCTGGATCCCAGTTGTCCTTTCATTGCTTCAACAGAGACAGATTCTACTTAATGTCATAATTGAAAAAAAAAAAAACAACCAAACTTTAACCCAGTCATCTAGTTCATCAGCACAAAATAACCATGTTCTGGACATCGTCCAAGTAGCATGTGGGCAATCTTTTTACTTTTCGAGTAAATAAGACACAACGAATGGGTAGCTCTAGAACAAGCTAACATCACCATGATCCAGATGTGCAACTGGTGCAGTTCAGTAGTACATGACCACCTCCGACAAACACACTCGGGCCAGACACTTAAGTTACAAAATACAGTCAATATGACAACTGGTACAGAGAGTAGAAACCATCACTCTTAGGTTCTGTGCACTTACAAAGAAAGAACGAGAGAACTTTGTACAACGATCCAAATTACGCACTTCTGCTCAGGTGCTCAGGGCACATCACACACACACACAGAATCCTTAAAAGGTTGCGGTCACATTTTGGTTTTGATCCAGTGGTACACTGTCACACGAAATGTCCTGTCTGTTCCGTGCTAAACACCGGACTGAAAATGCAATAGCTGCTGACTCAAAAACTATCTCCACGAAAGGGCGCGGACTAAAACAGTCCTCATCGTTAGGGTGCTAATCAGGACGACGGTGAAAGCCTTTACGGAGAGTCCTTAGGAATCTTGTAGAAACACAAGTTAGGAAATTTCACTGTGTTTTGTCTATCGTTTTCTTTTTTTTTTGACACGAGTAAACAAATACTGGATTTAAAGTGCAGCTTCTTTCTCTTCTCCAACTTCCCCTCCCCTAAGGAGAGCGGTTCTGTGTAGACGTTCAGAATCCCTGCTGAAGTCAGGCGCGTTTGTCCCGAAAGTCAACGATGGCCTTCCACAGCATGCACAGCATCCCTCCCCTGTGTAAAAGACAGAAGAACAAGCTGAAGAGCACCGTCCCCTGGAACCGCCCTTGGAACAGAACAGGGGCCATGAAGTGCACAGGCATATCGGGCCTGATGTATTCTGTACACATGGTATTTTCTCACGACCCTTCACGCTTTTCCTGTCCATTTCTGAAAGTACCAAGTACAAGACACCATTTGATGTTTTCAGCACTCTTGAACTGTGTCTTTATAGAGAGGACTGTCAGTTACAGATCTGCTTGGGCTGTGACAAGGAATCGTACCAGACGATACAAAGTAGTCTAGCCCATGAGTCAACAACAGATCTACTGTTTATAGGACTGTGAGCATTTCTGCACAGCAGCCTCGGAGAACCTGCATGACTTTGGTCTGTGATATTATTTAGGAACTCGCTTCCAGTTGATTGCCACACACTTAAACAGAAATACTCGTTATCAGAGTTCCCCCCAATAGGCTGGCCCAACTAACTCAGTTGACTCAGGGTTGAAAAGTAGACACAGCCCTTCCTGAGCCTGCAGAGCCGGTGAGGGACCCTGCAGGGCAGGAACCCAGGCTTCCTGTTCTCAACCCAGGGTTCTTTCCCTCTTGACAACCAAAAGTAAGGGGGTGGGGGGAAGCGGTACCTTAGTCTGAGGCACTTTAAGTCGTCCCGTGTCACGTAGTAGAGAACATCCATGAGTGTGTAATCCTCAGCCAGAAACTGCAGAGAGCAGAGTATGCGTACAGTAAGATGCTTTGTGTAGCTTCAAAACACGAAGGCTGCCCACAAGACAAACACTGCTAAGAATTAAGAATGAATCTAAGTCGGGCAAGGGGTGGCACATGCCTTTAATCCCAGCACTCGGGAGGCAGAGACAGGCAGATCTCTTGTGCGTTCAAGTCCAGCCTAGTCCACAGAGCTAGTTCCTAGACAGCTAGGGCTGTTACACAGAGAAACCCTGTCTCGAAAAACCAAAAAAGAAAAAAAAAATGACTCTAACAGGAAAGCCACAAAAAAAAAAACCAAAACCAAAACCAAAACAAAAAAAACCAACCTTCTGGAATTATTAAAGAAAAAAGCCTTCTGGTGACCAAATTAGAAAGAAACGCATTCGTATGATTCACATTGCTTGAGGATTAGAAGAGACGCAGGTTTAATCTCACTTGTCATTATGGAGATCACTGGCAGCTAGTGTTTGTACTGAACAGCTCTAGTGCTCAGCGGTTCTGTTTGTTCCCAGGTAGATCAATATTCCTGGGACATTATTGCCTATACTGAGCCTTTGAAGTTTTCATAGCCAATAGCAGGGACTTGCCTGCAACCCACTGCAATCCTGGATGAGACCGGAGCTTTTAATTTTATAGCAAATAGAAGGGACAATGATTTAGTGGGTCATTACTGACTCCCCCTGAGTGTGACTCGAGCCCAAGAGGATAACAGTTTTGGAGAACTTGGTTGGGTGTATTGTTTTCTCTTAGTAAGGGAGTTACTTTAATTTCGTTAGAAGCCAATTGTTAAATGTAGATTTCGAAGGAGACCGTAAATTTTATTGTGAAAAGAAAATCTTATTTTAGTTATTTTAAATTGTAAAGCTGACGACAATATAGGATTATTAAGAGGTCCTTTATAGCAAATCAAAAATACTATGTCTTTTAAAAGTAGTTTTTATTGCTGTGTGTATGTATATGTATTTGTATGTGGGTATGTGCACAGAGTGTATGTGTATGTATTTGTATGTGGGTGTGTGCACAGAGTGTATGTGTATGTATTTGTATGTGGGTGTGTGCACAGAGTGTATGTGTATGTATTTGTATGTGGGTGTGTGCACAGAGTATGTATATGTATTTGTATGTGGGTGTGTGCACAGAGTATGTATATGTATTTGTATGTGGGTGTGTGCACAGAGTGTATGTGTATGTATTTGTATGTGGGTGTGTGCACAGAGTGTATGTGTATGTATTTGTATGTGGGTGTGTGCACAGAGTGTATGTGTATGTATTTGTATGTGGGTGTGTGCACAGTGTGTATGTGTATGTATTTGTATGTGGGTGTGTGCACAGAGTGTATGTGTATGTATTTGTATGTGGGTGTGTGCACAGAGTGTATGTGTATGTATTTGTATGTGGGTGTGTGCACAGAGTGTATGTGTATGTATTTGTATGTGGGTGTGTGCACAGTGTGTATGTGTATGTATTTGTATGTGGGTGTGTGCACAGAGTGTATGTGTATGTATTTGTATGTGGGTGTGTGCACAGAGTGTATGTGTATGTATTTGTATGTGGGTGTGTGCACAGTGTGTATGTGTATGTATTTGTATGTGGGTGTGTGCACAGAGTGTATGTGTATGTATTTGTATGTGGGTGTGTGCACAGTGTGTATGTATATGTATTTGTATGTGGGTGTGTGCACAGTGTGTATGTGTATGTATTTGTATGTGGGTGTGTGCACAGTGTGTATGTATATGTATTTGTATGTGGGTGTGTGCACAGAGTGTATGTATATGTATTTGTATGTGGGTGTGTGCACAGAGTGTATGTATATGTATTTGTATGTGGGTGTGTGCACAGAGTGTATGTATATGTATTTGTATGTGGGTGTGTGCACAGAGTGTATGTGTATGTATTTGTATGTGGGTGTGTGCACAGTGTATATGTATTTGTATGTGGGTGTGTGCACAGAGTGTATGTGTATGTATTTGTATGTGGGTGTGTGCACAGTGTGTATGTATATGTATTTGTATGTGGGTGTGTGCACAGAGTGTATGTGTATGTATTTGTATGTGGGTGTGTGCACAGAGTGTATGTGTATGTATTTGTATGTGGGTGTGTGCACAGTGTGTATGTGTATGTATTTGTATGTGGGTGTGTGCACAGAGTGTATGTGTATGTATTTGTATGTGGGTGTGTGCACAGAGTGTATGTGTATGTATTTGTATGTGGGTGTGTGCACAGTGTGTATGTGTATGTATTTGTATGTGGGTGTGTGCACAGAGTGTATGTGTATGTATTTGTATGTGGGTGTGTGCACAGTGTGTATGTATATGTATTTGTATGTGGGTGTGTGCACAGTGTGTATGTGTATGTATTTGTATGTGGGTGTGTGCACAGTGTGTATGTGTATGTATTTGTATGTGGGTGTGTGCACAGAGTGTATGTATATGTATTTGTATGTGGGTGTGTGCACAGAGTGTATGTATATGTATTTGTATGTGGGTGTGTGCACAGAGTGTATGTATATGTATTTGTATGTGGGTGTGTGCACAGAGTGTATGTGTATGTATTTGTATGTGGGTGTGTGCAGTGTGTATGTATATGTATTTGTATGTGGGTGTGTGCACAGAGTGTATGTGTATGTATTTGTATGTGGGTGTGTGCACAGTGTGTATGTATATGTATTTGTATGTGGGTGTGTGCACAGAGTGTATGTGTATGTATTTGTATGTCGGTGTGTGCACAGAGTGTATGTGTATGTATTTGTATGTCGGTGTGTGCACAGAGTGCAGATATGGCTGAACTGCAGAAGACGGCATTGGAGACCCTGGAGCTAGAATCATATCTGGTGAGTCAGCAGATGTGGGTGCTGGGAACCAAAGCCAGGTGCTCTATAAGCAGTACACACTCTTGACTGCAGCGGCATCTCCTCAGTTTCAAATAGTATATCTTAATACATACGTATGTATGTGAGTATGCATGCGTTATACATATAATCTCAAGTCAAATGCTTGTCATGCTAACTCTGAGGCTACGATGGTGAGAGAGGAATTAGGTTGTAATAGACATATGGTTTATACAGGAAGTATTTCTGACATAAATCCACAGTAGCTGCACGTACTTTTTTCATGGAACAAATGAACAGCCGCTGCCTAGTGGAAACTAATAATGTTATAAAAGAATTAAAAATTTAACAAAAGTGGCAGCAGCAGAAGGACATTTTCTCTGTAGTTCTAGCTCCACGCGCTCCTTCCTCTTCCTTATTTTCAGCCCACAAACAGTAGACTCCTTAGAGGTCATGGACAACATGGTGCACTTGTCTGCCTTACCTCTTGTCTTTATTCACTGCATACTGCACTCCAGAACGAACTCCCTTTCCTTGTCTGCCCTGTCCCCGTCTACACAGCTGGTCTAGTTTATAGTTTCATATTCTTTTGGACTCATTCGTTGTCCTTTGGGAGAACCCCTCTCTCTCTCTCTCTCTCTCTCTCTCTCTCTCTCTCTCTCTCTCTCTCTCACACACACACACACACACACACACACACACAGAGAGAGAGAGAGAGAGAGAGAGAGAGAGAGAGAGAGATAAACACATACACACAGATATACACACAGATAAGCACACACACACACACACCTAAAAATTGTGTGTCAGAATTTGCTGGTGTAAGACTTTTTTTAAAAAAAAAATCAGCGGAATTCACCTCTTTCTCCTAATGTTTAGGTCTTAGGAAGGCAGAACTATGTCTGACTTGCTTAGCAGTGTGTCCCCTGTGTCTGAGGTACCTGGGACATAGTAAACACATCATTATGTAGAAACGTGGAACATCACAGCTTACCCGACTTATAGTGTCTTCGTCAGCTCCATTGGCTCTCAGCCAGCCAGTAAGTTCAGAATCTTCGGTGGTTGTGCCAGGAGAGTTCGTGCGGCGCGTGGGAAACCCAGGGATATCTAGAACCAAAATTGGGGGGAATCTTTAGCTTCATGGAAGTAATCTGGAACACTCAGCATTCATGGGAATGTCCTGCTAATTTGCAGGCTGTCAGAGAAGAACTAATAGAAGCGATTGAAGATAGACTGTATAAATGACAACAGAAGTAAAGGGAAAGTCAGAAGTAACATTGTAATGATACACCCTCTTCATACTTGTATCTGAAGTTCCGAGTTTCTGAGAATTAACTTTGTGCACCCAAACTGTGCTTTGGATTTTTCATACAACTAACAGGAACAGTTAGCAGAATACTATACAATTATAAGCTCTTTGCCCCATGATTTGTACTAATTCAGATCCAGATACCCGAACAAATAACTCTAGATACAACTTACAAGTTCTCAGAAAACATGTTTCAACCTATGGCTCTTTTTTTTTTTTTTTCTGTAAGCTTATCCTACTTAAGTCCCTCCAAATCAGAGGGGGGAAAAGCTAGAATATGCTGAATGCAAATGCTAAATAACAAAAGGAGCGTTATTTTATTCTGGCACTCTGTGAAATCTTTAAGAAGAAAGGCGGAAACAGTGGAGATCCTCGTTTACCTCAATAAAACATTATCCTCCAAAGAGTAACTATGAGCCTGCATTTTTACTGTGCTCATAGAAGATGATCAGTTCCTACAGTTAAGAAGGGGATCTTTACAAAAGAATTCTGTCCCGCTGGTCAGTCACGGAGCTATTACCGAGCTGTGACATATACCTGCCTGCTGGCTTCCCAGCCTTCTGTGGCACCCTGATTGAACAGTCATGCCTAAGATAGGATTTAATTCGGGACTTTCTGCTGCTTACCTATGGGCTGGGACTTAAGCTTCAGGTGTTTGATTTCTTGGTCTTTTTCCTCAATAGCTTGATGGAGGAGCGCTTGTAACTCTTTCTCTTTCCGCACTAACTCTTCGAGTAACCTGCAGGAGAGACGCACACCGGTTGATGGGATAACGAAGCAGGAGGTAACAGCTATTCTGTCTGCGTGGGCTTCTTTCTCAGGCTACAGCGAGCCCAGAGATTTTATAGACATAAAAGGCTCGATGCCAGTGGCTCTGGGCTGAGGTCAGAGAGGGCATGTGTAATGAGCTCTCAGTAGACGGGCATGTAGCAGGTCTGTGGAGACTTGTAATCATCTTTCTTCTTCTTCCTTTTCGTTTCTTTTTCTTTCCTGAGACAGGGTTTCTCTGTGTAGCCCTGGCTGTCCTGGGGAACTCACTCTGCAGATCAGGTTGGCCTTGAATTCAGAGCTCTGCCTGCCTCTGCCTCTGCTGGGATTAAAGGCGTGCGTCACCACTGCAATCATTCTTCTTAAACTATGACGATTTGAGGACTTAGGCGAGACTGCCTATTATAATACCTGGCCCAGACAAGGCCTCAAGAAAGGCTAATGGTTGTTGTGGCAATCCTGTCAGTGCTGCTGTTTTCTCTCTCACTTCTGGGGGTGGGTAAGGCTGGGAGAACTTAAATAGCCAGCCGTGCTCCTGGCAGATTCAGGTCCTGAGGTGGATCTGGTGCACTCCCAAGAGCATCAGAAAGAGAAATTCTGATGCTCATTTTGGACCATGGTAGGCTCCCTCCGCAACTGAAAACCAACCTGTGGCCTGCTGGCCGTACCCAGCGTGTTTCTGGGAGGAAACACTCCAGCCTATAGAAACTGATGTTCTGGTCCTCCAGAAAACTATCTCTGAGTAATTCTGATCGACAATCCAACAAGTTTAAAATATATTAATTATTGGGTCTGGAGAGATGGCTGAGTTGGGACTGGAGAGATGGCTGAGTCATCGGTCAACAGCATTTGTTCTTGCAGAGGACCCAGGTTCAATTCCCAACACCCACATGGCAGCTCGCAACTATCCAAAGCTCCAGTTCCAGGGAATCGAATACCCTCCTCTGACCTCAGAGGGCACTAGGCACATGTGTGGTGCATAGACATACACGTGAGCAAAACACTCATACGCATTAAATAAATCTAGAAAAAATGAAACACAATTATTAACAAGACTTTTAAGACAAATTACTGCCTAGCTGGCAGCGCTCAGCAAGCGATCTCTGTTTCACTCTCTAACCATGGACAGATTTACTCCAGGACCACACACGGCCAAACGTCTGTGCGTTTCCGTTGACATGCCATGTTGTGTAGGCAGCACGCTGAAACAGAGATAAGCCTGGCTCCGTGGCCTGGCTCAGCCGCACGCTTCCTGTGTTCACCTTAGACACATTTCCCAATGCTTCTGGGCTCCAGTTTTCTCACTTGTTAAAAGGAAATGGGAAACTTCTAGAAAGGATTACTGCAAGAATTCCACGAGACAACACAGATAAAGTGCTAAGCCCAAGATTTACTCCACGGAGGACCTAAAGATGAAGCCCTTGTGAAGGAGAGGGGTCACAGGAGAATTGGGAGCAGAGGTGGGGCAAAAGCAGGGTACAGTTGGAGAGAGAGGTGGGACGAAGAAGACACATAGGCAAAGAAACTGTGGAGAAAATATTGTGCACAGTTAGGTGGGTTAAACAGCAGAGACTGAAAACAAAGGGCTAAACAAAGACTTTCTGTCGACACCAGCGCCCATGACAGTGACAGGATGGGATGCGAGCTCTGGATGAACTTTTAAATGGGCGATTTTTATCTAAATGTATCTTTGTCTGCCTTGCTGATTTATAGACCTGTAGAAAGGTGACAGCATATTGCTATTGTCTTCTCAAAGGACATGGACATTTTCTGGAACTCAGTTAGGATATGCAGCTCCTTTTCATCTCTAGTAGCAAGAACTTCATGTTGTAAGCACACCTCACCAGGCTACCACAGCTCTTCCTGGTCGGGCTTTAAGACCACTCACCTGAAGTGTGGATTTAGCCCGTGTGTTTAGCGTCACCACATACTAGTTAGCAGGGAAATAATGGGTAAGGCTGACAGGTGTCTTCCTTTCTGTTTCAGGAAAGTATGGCAAGGAGCTGCCATGAGGCCAGTTTGCTAACTCAGGGGTCCACAGCAGTGAGGCAGGCTGATGGGTAATTCTAGAACCTCAGAGCAGGGAAATCAGATAACCAGCCAGTGACTTCTGAGTTCATTTTAAGAGTTGTGGCAAGAAAAGAGTTTTCAGAACATTTTATTAAGGGTTTACCTAAGTATAAGTGACATATACTAAAGCTACCTGCTTTCTTTCTGCCATTTAGAATTACTGATGAACCAAAAGTCAGGAGCCAGGTATAGCTTATATAGCTTCACCAGCAATTCTAATAAGTGTGTTGAGGCTGGAGAGATGGCTCTGCAGTTAAGAACACTGGCTGCTCTTCCAGAGGACCTGGGTTCGATTCCCAGGACCCAAGTGGCAGCTCACAACTGTCTGTAATTACAGTTTCAGAGGATCTAATACCCTCACACAGACATACATGCAGGTAAAACACCAGGTGCATATAAACTAAATAAAAAATAAGACTTTGTGTATGTATTTGTATGTGTCCGCGTTCTCTCTCTCTCTCTCTCTCTCTCTCTCTCTCTTTCTCTCTCTGAATTCGATGCCATGTGTCTTTTTCAATTACTCTCCATCTTGTTTTCTGCATCAGGGTCTTTCACTGAACTCAGAACTCACAGATTCAATAGGCTGGCTGGGCACCAAGCCCCAAGGATCTTCCGGGCCACAACTCCCCAGTGCTAGCATTACAGACATGTGCTGCCGTATCCAGCTTTTATGTGGGTGCTGGGGACTGAACTCGGGTCCTTATGTTTTCATAGCAGATCATCTCTTCAGGCCCTAAGCTTACCCTTTCCTAAATACATCCTCTTTCCTGTGTGTGTAGTTGGGGTCAGTGGGGCTTGAAACCAGGGCCTTGTGTATGTCGGGCTAATATCCTGTCACTGAGCTACACCCCCATAACAACAGTCAACTGAAGGTCAGTGTAGGTGGAGCCTAGAATCTCTGCCCTTGGGAAACAGGGGCAGGAAGATGACGGGCATCTTCAGCTACAAACTGAGTTCAAGGCCAGTGTGGGCTACATGAGACCTTGTATAAAAGGATTGAAAAAAATATGAAATAATAATAAATATTCAACTAAAAGCATAAGAGGACTAAGACAGACATTAACAGCCGTTTTTTTTTTTTTCTGCTTTTACTAAACCATCCACCCTTCTTCAAATTATTTGTGAAGGAAACATTGTGCCTCACATCGCTTTTCTGATGAAATACTATGGAAGGAAAGAGGTCAGTGGTCCTTAGATTTCACAGAATCAGCTGTCAGCATATAGAGAAAACACACAAATGTGTAGATCATTACAAAAGGTAGCTATGTAGTAATGTAAATCACAAACACACATGTCCTTCTCGATAGAGGTGGCCAGGTTTTCAGAAGCAAAGCTTCAGGTGGAAGCAAAAGGACCTCAGGGAAGACACATGAAGATGTGACGAAAACAGCAGGGAGACCATGACTTCTGGGAACTGTAGATGTCATAAACATGGTAGACAGAAGACAGGGTCAGATGGTGAGCACCAGGCAAAGCAAACAGGAACAGGAGAGAAGGGAGAGCTATATACACTTCTGGGACGTGTTTAAAGAGGCAGGTCCTGTCCCAGCATAGCCATGGTGGGCAGATAGGTTTTGGAGGCAGACAAGCAGACAGAACGGCTCTCTGGTAAACAGAATAGCTGTCCTGCAGATTCGTTCTGACCAGAAACCATGGATGGGCAGGGCTGGAGAAGCATAGTAATCGGGGAACCTCTCCTCCCCCAGAGACCAGAACAGGGGTTCCAGAACCAGCTCCGGTCAGGATTGACTGGCAGGGCAAAGGGAGGTGACCAAGTGAGCAGCCACCACAATGGATGGGAGAAAGGAGGAACAAGGCAGAGCTGGAAACAGATGACAAAGCTAGCATATGAACATCAGAGCCGATGCCACCAAATTCTAAAACGTTTCCCCATGAAAACCCTCAAAGGTAAGTAGGGATGCATAAAAAAAGTAGGCTTCATATTGAAGCCTAACTTTTAAAAGCTTACAATAAGAAGTGAGTTACCTTTCCTTACCCTGGTGAACAACTAGCCCATCAAGCGAAGGTTTCTAAATATTTGAACACCTTTTATTGAGTCACTAAAAGTTCTCATTATAGACCCAGAGCCATAAAGTGAGCTTCCCACATGTCAGCAGGGGCTGGCACAGGAAGCTATAAATCATAAGGACTTGGACTTTGAACCGCGCCAACATTTGCAAGAAACAGGCAGTACTTACTGCTAATTTGATAATTGGATGGCGTGGGTTCTATGCTACCAAACACTCAGCAAATCCTCAGTGACAAACCCCACACAGATCACAACACACCGTGTACAGATAGTCACCGATGTGGCCAGGTACCTTCAAGCTTCGGGATGCATGGCTGAGTTTTATCCTATGAGCACAAGATCTTTTCCTAAAAGAACTGGACATGATGGGCACTCTCTGTTCTCTCTCCCCTGTCTACTGGAAGGAACAGGCTGTCCCGAGGCTGTTTCCAAAGGGTTCACGAGATCACAACTCAGTTTTTCTGTAAATCCCAGTGCACGCGAGGCAGAGCAGCAAGCAGACGAGTGCTCGCCCTTGCTGGAGGCAGATAGTATGATTTTATGAGAGCTAACATCAACACCTCTTGCTTTATAAAAGAAAAGCAGTTATCTTTCTAGGATGGGGTGATGACGGAGTCATCATGTGTGTTCTGTGGGCCGGACTTCTGAAGTAGACTCAAATTATTCACTTTTATAGAAATAAGAAAAAAGGCAACCAACCCATGTCCCCCCATTACCTATTAGTTTCTATTTTCATCCTTCCAAGCTGCACATTCAGAGACCGGTGAGCGCTCTGGGAATCATGGGATACAGTGGAGCTGAGCGTGCTGACCCCCGAGGTGGCCACAGCATCCTCAATGACGGCCTGGGCCTGAGGTCTCCGGACAGCTGGATTCAAAGGGGGTTCCTCGTGTTCATCTTCGACATCCAAGTCTTCCGGATCGGCTGTGTCGCTTTCGGATGCGAGGCTAAAATGTGGCCTCAGCTCTACGTGGCAAAATACAGTATGAACAAATAAGATCGACTGAGTCATGCATTAAGATGCATCGGTTCCCATGCAGTCTACCCAAGCTGCCCTTTCAAGGGAAGGTGGGTTTCTGTGCACTGGTTCAGAGCTCTTCCAGGGGGAACTGGAGCAGCCCTAAAGATCATTCCTAATGCCAGAAATAATATGCGCCTGTCTTATCAGTTTTCTTCAGCTTTCCAAAGCCATCCTGGTGTCTATGCTCAACAGTTCTCTGTCTGGGCACCACTGCACTTGAGAAGTAACAAGAAATACTCAGTGTTCCCAATGATCGGCCTGAGAAAAGAACTCCCAAGGGGTTCCAACTGCATTCTGTCCTGGGCGATCATTTGGGGACAGGGAGTCTATGCACTTTTAAAACTTTTATTCTGAAACCATTTTACAGTAACGGGGTCATTACATGATACACAGAGTGTTGCTTGTACCAGTGGGGAGCTCGCCCTCACTGTAACATCTCATGTGACTTCAGACCTGCTGTCTGAACCAGGAAATTAACAGACACTATGAAGCCCCTCACTCTCTTTTTCTCCTGCTGTACCTTCCTTCCTTCCCTTCACTTTAAAAAAAAAAACAACAGGATCTCAGTGTCTTTACCGCGTCCACTATCCTGCCTCGGCCTCCCGTGTGCTGGGATGACTGGCTTGCACAGCCGCACACCCTGACACTGCCACCAGCTTTCCTGGTGAGCCTGTCCCTTTCCTGACAGTGTTCCTTCACTGCAGTGCCCACTTTCCTGGTCTCCTCCAATCTGTGACTGGTATTTCTGTGCTAACTCTCATGACCTTCAACTTTTTTCTTTCTCTCTTTGTCTTAGTTTCGCTCAGGCAGAGTCTCTGGTAGCCCAGGTTGGCCCTGAACTCACGATCCTCTTGTCTTAGCCTCCTAAGAACTTCCCACTTTTGAGGACAGCTATTGAGATATTTATAGAATGTCCTTTATTTTAGGTACACTTATAAGCTGCCATGATCAAGTTGAGACTGCATCTTTGAAAAAAAAAAAAATCACAGCCCCGATGCTTTGCCCTTCTTGTGGCCCTCATAGCAAGAGGTGCATGGTCCATGGGTCTTGTTACTACTATGTTTTTATTGATTGGGGAAGTCTGCGGGCTCCGCCACCACAATTACTGTTTTCCCTCTGTATCTAGTAAATACCTTGCAATGAGAGATTAGGAAATAGCCCACTATCCTGCATCTCATCACTGTTTTCCTACTAATTTTAGCAGTCATTCATGGTCCTTGCCTGCAATAATTATGTCTGTTAGTGCTGGCATAGCGGTGGCCTTCCTACTTCCTTCACGCCCTCCGACTCTGCCATGTATTTATTTACCTAGTCAGTTATTATCTCATCCTGGACCACAGGTTTTTGTCCTGTTAGGTTTGCTAGAGTTTAGATCTTAAGCATCCTCCAGAGGTCCAGGTAGTAAGGGCTGTCCTTAGTATGGCATCGCTGGGAGGTGGAGGAACCTTTAGAAGCTGTGGTCATTGCGGGGTTTATGTCACTGTGGGTCGTGGAACCCAATCTCTTGCTTGGCATCTCTTGCGCTTTCCAGCCATGAGATCAAAAGGCTTAGTTCTGCCCAATGCCTGCGCTACAGTGTGTCACCACAAGCCCAAACAAATTGGCCCAAAGAAACTTTTTCTCTTATAAACTTTAGGGATTTGTTATAATGACAGAAAAACTACCAATACAGAAACCCAATACTATTTTTATTTCATTTCACTTTGTTGTTTAATCATCCCAGCATAGACTAGTGGGAATTTCTTTTTTTTTTTTTTTTTTGACTAGTGGGAATTTCTTTAAGGTGGACCTAGTGCTCTTCCAGTAACCCCTGACCTTGCAGAGTCTTCCTTACTTCCTGTCACCACCGGGTATCTCAAGGTCATTTTATATTTCTCCTCCCACTTCAGCAGGACCTCAAATTCCATCGGTTAGTGCGGCGGCTCTCAATCTGTGGGTCAAGACCCCTCTGCCAAACTGCTGTCTCCAAAAGTATTTGCATTATGATTCATAACAGTAGCAAAACTACAGTTAGGAAGTGGCAATGAAAACAATCTTCTGGTTGGGGGTGTCACCAGCACAGGAGGAGCTATGTTAAAGGGTCGCAGCGTTAGGAAGGTTGAGGAGCAGTGTGATAACGGATGGTTTTCAGAAACCACAACTTAGGGCCTGCCTCTCAGCAGACAGACTTTGGAAGCAGAGGCAGTGAGGATGTTCCCCCCACACTTGCGAACCAAGTATCTTTGGAACTGAGAAGGATTCACATGACTTTAAAATTGGTGACCTAAAATATTTCGTATTGATCCTTTGAAGTTTCTCCCTCCTACCTTTAGAACACAAGTATAAAACATTCGACTTAAAAAGTTTTTATTACTGAATAAACTGTGCAGTTACTTCAGAGGTTTGCCTCAGAGAAGGAAGACACTCCTCGCTGACTTTATAAACATTTATGCCTTATGTGTTTCACTGCCAAGACAGCGGGGGTATGTTCAGGCCAATGATTTCTATAACTAGCGCATAGAGGATCTTCTCAGAGCCAGAGAAATATTCTCTATAATAACCTAATAGTGGGCAGACATCACTGTAGTCAACCAAACCCACTAATGACACAGATCTAGAAGTCTTCCTATATAAAGAGCCCAGGGGACTATGATACGATGTGCTAGTACAAGCTCATCAGTCCTAACAAATGAGCCTCTCAGGTCGAGAATGCTGATCCTGGGAGAGGCGATGTGTGTGTCAGAGCATATGGGAACTGCACCTTTCTCTCAATTTTTGCAATTTATCTAAAACATTTTATTCTTAATTTTCTTTTTAAAAAAATCCAATTCCTGGGACACAACTGTAGAAGACTGTTGCCGATCTGGTCTGATATGGGCTTGAGAGCTGTGATTTTTGCTGAATGCATTGAAAGACTTGAGAATCACCGCTTCAGGAGACGACAAACATGTCTGTGTGCTCAGGTGTCTATCCACTGAAATTCATAACTATCCCGGGCATCTTAGAGTCTTTAGTTTTTCTTCAGGGCCAAGAACGCTGCTCAAAGCAAATCTCCCAGCCTCACACTGGATGTTTTGCTCAGTATATCACCGTGGATACCGGATGTGCTAGAGACGTGTTATTTGGTGACTATGCTAGTTTGGATGAGAATGCCCCCTGCCACCCCAAAGCTCATGTATTTGAGTACCTAGTCTCTAACTGGTGACATTATTTGGGAAGGCTTAGGAGGTGTGGTAACCTTGCTGGAGGAGGTGTGCCACTGGGAGCAGGCTTTGAGAGTTCAAAGTCTTGAGCCACTCCTAGTTTGACGTATTGGCTGGCTTCATGCTTGTGGTTCAGGAAGTGAGCTCTGGGCTTGTTGCTTCCATCGGACATGCCTCCCCCACGATGTGATGGCCCCTTGCATCCGGAGCCTAAAGCTCAGCAGCTCAGCTAAACCCTTTTTCTGTCAATCACCTTGGCCATGGTGTCTTTACCACAGCAAAAGAAAGTAAGACGGTGACTTGGAGATCATTCTTTTAAAAGGCAACCAGTGCTCTTAAATACACTAAAGAAATGGGGCTGGAGAGATGGCTCAGTGGTTAAAAGCACTGATTACTCTTCCAGAGGACCTGGGTTCGATTCCCAGCACCCATGTGGCATTTCGCAACTGTCTATAACTCCAAGATCTGACACCCTCACACAGACATATATATGCAAAACGACAATGCACATAAAATAAAAATTCTATTAAAAGAACACTAAAGAAACAACAGAAACGAAATGACAGGGGAAGAGCCACCTAACATATGCAAGTACTAATTATTTACATAGCCATTAGCAGTTTCTGACCTGGAACCAGAGTGGTAATAGCTGTTTGCACAGCCTTCCGGATGATGCTGTCCAAGGCGAACATCCAGTGTGGCTTGATGTTATGATTCCGGAGAACTTTATTGACCTGAAAAAAAGTGACCTTTAGCCTACTTTAATTTTTAAAATTATTTATTATTATTATTCTCTCCCTCTGCCCTGCGTGTGTGTGTGTGTGTGTGTGTGTGTGTGTGTGTGTGCGCGCGCGCGCGTGCTGTGGCATGCATGTGAAATCAGAGGGCACCCTGTGGGAGCCAGTTCTCTCCTCCTACCGTGTAGGTTCCCAGTATTGAATTCAGCTCATCAGGCAAAGGGGTAAGCATCTTCACCCATCTCACCAGCCCTCGTCTACATTAATATTCTAATAGCAAAGACCCCAGCTGATCTAAGCACTTGGGTGAACGTCTGTCGACCGAAACAACTAAGAGCCGTCGTCACCTTGAATTATAAATAATTTCTCCATGTCACCAGGAAACAAACATTGCCACTTCAAACTAAAATCGAAAGTTAGGTGTGCTGGTACCCACCTGCAACCCCAATGCTTAGGGGGCTGAGGGGGAGGCAGGCTCATGAGTTTGAGGCCAACCTGGGCTACTGGACCTTGATGGTCACATTTCATTCAGGCCAGTACGGTATTTAAGTGGGAAGGCCTCTGGTGAAATGAGCATGCTGAATGTTCGGTACTCAGGCTGGGGTGGAAGGCATGAAAGTAGGGAGAATTCGAGGGTTTTCAATAAAGATAAACTCTACCCTGCAATACTATGACTGCCCCTTAACACAGTCAAATGCTTAAGCGCATTCACGACTTGGGGAAATCAAGGGATGAGGGCAGACATTAGCATTTGTGTATTACCTATGCCTTACCACAACCTTGGTCTTCTTCCCGTCTCACCCCCACTGTTGCTGATGCCTCTCTATACAGGGGAATAATCTGCTCGAATATCCTAGAAATCCCAGTCACACAAAATAATCTTTGTTGTAAGGATAACGTTTTACAATGATTGCAAAGTTTCACCCATATCAACAGACACTAACATAGACACACACCTGACCTTTCTGTCCTTTTTGAAAACTATCGTGAAATACACACGATATAAATTTTCCAATATTAATCACGTTTATTTAGTCCGATGAGTTTTAGCAATATAAAATTCATGATTTTGACCCTCCGAGGCACTAGACACCCACACTCTATTGTACTGATGTCCTCACTGTCTATCTTTAGAGCCCTTCATCTTACACGACTGGAACTCGGTACTCACTTTGATTAAGTTTTCACTCTTATCCAACAGTCTCTGCACACCTGACCTGCTTCTGTCTCCGCGGTCTCACTGCTTTAGGTACCTTACTGACATCCAAGTATTCGGCCTTTTGTAACCGGATTGTTTAGCTTAGAGGTCATTCTTTTTGTTTGTTTGTTTGTTTGTTTTCAGACAGGATTGCTCTGTGTGTAGACCTAGTTGTCCTGAAACTCTCTCTGTAGGCCAGGCCAGCCTTGAACTCACGGAGATTGCCCTGCCTCTGCCATTGGAGTGTTGGGATTACAGGCGTGCACCACCACCGCCCGGCAGCATGACATTCTTTAAGATTCATCCATGTTACAACCTGTATCAGAATTCCTTTTTTTTTTCCCAGACTACACAATCCCTTTGTTAGTACAATACTGTGTGCATTGACTTTCTAAGGACAAACTTTTCTCGTAGCATTTCGATGGATTCTACTACATCTGCAGTAGTATTCACAGTGGCAACTGCAGGAACAGGGCTATGTTTAAAGATCCCAGTGGAAGCTGGGAAATGGTGGCTGAGCTGTGAACTTATGCCAAGAGCTGGAAGAACAGTCACTCAGTCTTTCCCTTGGTCCAGTCTCATCAAAATCCTTCCACTTAGGAGAGAGTCCGTTTGAGGACTTCTTTGTCGCAGTTGCTTCCCAAGGAAATGAGCTATTTCTTGGACCTCATTTGTTCCAGGAAATTCTTTTGGACTGACTTTGAAACGCTTCCATTTCTTAAGTGGATTGACCTGCTTATATAACTAACCGGTGTATCCTTTAGGAGACCGAACTATTTCTCTCAAGAGCTGATCTTTTATAGCTGTGCCCCGTCCCACCCAGCTCTTCACTATACAGCGTATTGCCCAATGCCTCATTCCACAGCACACTGCCCACGGAGAACACTGGACGGGCAGAGAGTAGACCAGGAGCGAGGGAGTTGCATGTCTGTGTCTGACCTGGGCCCACGGCCCAGGATCACAGCTAAATAGCTCTCACTCTGAATCCTGCAGCCAGTTTGCTTTCCAACCCCTTGCCCGGAAGCCAATGTGCGGACAAGCACAAATTAGCTATAGCATCTCACTCCACTGCAGATGGCAGGGTTTCCACAGAGGCAGTGTGAACATCTCAGCATTTAATGTTAGTGCTGGGCTTTGCTGGCTGCTCCCGTTCTCAGGTCTGCAGTCCAGTCAGGGCCCTTGCTCCTGCTCCTCACATAGCAGGGAGGCCAGGCAGTTTCCACTCAGAACACCAGCGGCTGTTGAAGGGCGAGAACTTAGTTTTGAATGAAGGGTCATTTGTTACTTCAGATACAAATGTCAAGAAACCATCTACATATCGGAGCGATAATACAGTAAGAGCTTCTATTTTGTGTTGCATAGCATCGGTGGCCTCTCTCATGAATTAATCCTGTGGGTTAATTTTCGCTCGTCATCTGTCCGTACTCTGAATTATATTCCTGGCTAGAACATAGTGAACACTTATCAAACAGTTCTATATGGAAACTGGAGAAAAACCATGGCTGGCAGAGGGATCCCCTATTGAGCAGAGAGCATTCCCGGGCATAGTGCATTCTCCTCAATGGCCACTAGATGGCATTTCTTGTACGGCATTATGTGCACCGTGCTTCTAAGGCCTCCAAAATAAACAGCAAGCCAGCCAGCCACCACAGGATGCTTAGGAGAAACCAGCCATGGGAGTGTTTGTAAATCTTGCTGTTCTCCATGTAGGTTAAGCTGTTGGGTCTCTTATCTTTGGAGGAACCCAATAATTGTCTCACATCTGTCATCCAAAGAGAATGGAACTGACTGAAGGAGTGAAGGGAACAGAATTGCAATTGTATCCTGTGCTCACGAGAGCCAAGGGCACACTGCCGCACTTACCGCATCCTGGAAGCCGAAGAGGACCACCTGCACCTGGTTGATGCCGTGGCTGTCGAAGTCCAGCTCCAGTTTCAGCTTTGACAGTGTAGTGGCTATGATTTTTCGGTCAGTGGACCTCACAAACTCTCTGAGGCTCGCGATGAGGGTCGTGATGTGTTCCCATTTGAGTTTAGGCTCTTCAGCACCCTGGAAATGAAACCCATAAGGCCTCAATTACTCTGGGCCGAACACGTCAGCCAGGAGCTTCCCATTCTCATCGTCTTCTCTCGGAAGAACTGAGCCCCGAAAAGGCCTCCTGCTAACGAAAAGGGGGCATGTTTTGATCCCCGTGGCTCCTGTCGGTAGCCATCACTGCTGCCAGAACTAACCAGCCTTTGGAGAAACAGCACTTAGCCTTCACAGTGCTCGGCAGCCAGGACACAGTCGGCTAGGCAATGCTTTGCCCAAACGGAGCTAAGCCGAGGCAGCACGACTCTTGTTCTCAGAAACGTTAATTGGAAACGAGAGCGAGAGAGAGGCCCTGAGCAGGAGAATCTTGGTCTCCAAGTCTGCCCACAGAAAGGTCATAAAAGAGGGTGTCCAGTGCACCCAAGGGAGCTGAGAATGACAATAGGCAGGGAAAGAGATGCATACCAAAAGGTCAGCAGCAGCCAAGGAGGAGAAAAGATGGAACCATTGGAGCTTGAATGGTCAAGGTTCCTCTCTGCCAGGCTCAGCCAGGTACTAAGGGGTTACTTCTCTCATGGCTGTGTGTGACTATCACAGCATGTCCTTCGTCCTTCCCCTTCCTTTAAAGTCAGCTCCTCGTCATAAAACAGTCCAGTCTCAGATACCCCATTGGAGCCATTCCTTAACAACCGCTGAGTGATCAGTTATAAAAAGGTAATTTTTATACATTTAAATAGATCTCTCCTTCAAAGACATTTTATTTATTTGTTTGTTTATTTATTCTTACTTTGAGCTCGGCACACTGCTTCTGTAAAGAAAGCCTAATCTGGGGCTGGAGAGATGGCTCAGAGGTTAAGGGCACTGGCTGCTCTTCCAGAGGTCCTGAGTTCAATTCCCAGCAACCACATGGTGGCTTGAAATCATCCATAATGAGATCTGGTGCCCTCTATTGGCAGTATGTTATTCTGCAAGGCAGAATACTGTATATGTAATAAACAAATCTTTAAAAAAGCCTAATTTAAAGATGTTATTGTTCCTCATTTAATTTCAAGAACAGAATCATTATTGAGCTCATTACTACTTCATATTGCATTTTCTTACTATATTATTAAAATTAAGTTTCCCCACTGGGCCAATAAAATTCCAATTATCAGAATACCATCAAAAAATTTTCGGAAGCACCATTGACTGACTTCTTTGTCTACACAAAATCTTGATTTGGGAGCTTGGTTCCATGTTTCAGTTCTCATGAGAAAAGTCTAAATTGAAAAGCCTAAAGGCTGTCATTAAAGAAGCATTTTAAAATTACACTGAGAACAATTATACACTTTGTTTTTTTCTCACCACAAACTAAATGACAGCCAGAGGGAAGATTCACAGGCAACTTCATAACACCAGGAAGATATCAGGAAGGAAAGAAAACCGAGTTATTCAGACACTGGGATCTCGGCTCCGTGAAAAACGAGCTACTGTTCTGCCGATGGCATGGACAGTGAGCATTTATTTTTGACACCGGGTTTGCTTTAAAATAGAAAACAAAACAAAACCATGTTGCTTCTGGTTTTTGGACGCGTGTATGCTGCTGTCCTATGAAAGAACGCGCTCTGCTCTGGAAAATGCTTCCTGTCCAGACGACTCTATTCACTTGCTCAGCCGTTTTCTCTGTGCTAACACCAGCCCCTCTGTGTGAACTCAGAGCATGATCTTCCTTTGTGAGCAGGGCAAATGTGGCTCAGAACAACGGGAGCATTTGACAATGAGCCTTTCCCAAGCATTCACAGATTTCCTGCAAAAGTCCTCTCCAGTCGTGTGTGTGTGTGTGTGTGTGTGTGTGTGTGAGAGAGAGAGGGAGAGAGAGAGAGAGAGAGAGAGAGAGAGAGAGAGAGAGAGAGAGAGGTAGATATGCATACATGTGAAGGACCACCGGTCAATATTGGGTATTCACCTCTATCCCTCTCTGCCTTATTACAAGACAAGGTGTTTCACTCAACTGAGAGCCCGCTCTTTCTGCCAGGCTAGCTAACCACAATCCCAGGATCCTCCATCTCTGCTCAGAAATGCTGGGTTATAGGCATGTCTGGAAAAGGTGGCTGCTAACAGGACAACCCTGTAGGACTGGCATCCTGAGGATTGAATGAGCACACGCATGGATAATGGCCAGAGGAACTGTGGGGCATGATTATGATACATCTAACAAACAGCTACCAGTTTCTTTTTCTACTAAAATGTCAGCTTCAGTGAGATACCGAGCTATATTTCGTTCGTTGTTCTAGCCCCTGCACTTGGAACAGAGCTGGCATTTGGCAGTGTTTACTGAGTGACCGAATGAACTGGAAGGCATGGACCCACTCCCTCCATCCAACCTTGGCTTTCCCTAACTCATTCTGTCCGGTTCTTGAATGACTCCCACGGGCACACCCAGCATCCATGAACACTACCCTATCCCCCTACCTAGAGGCCTGACTGCCTCTCATGCCAGAGCACCCATTCCCTGGGCCTCTAGGTCACTACTTGAGACAGCTTTCCACTAGGGCCACCCGAGGTTTCTCTCAGAAGGTACAGATGGTGTCACTTAAGCTCTTCCTGCAGCCAGAGTCTTTCTCGGCACACACACTGTTCTTCTTATGGGATCCAAAAGGTGGATACTGGGGAATTTCTATGGTGACACAATATTGAAGCTCAAGGAACAGCACAGATGCCCCATGGGGCTCTCAAGATGCAGCGGGAGCTGAACAGTAAGAAAGAGACAAAGAAGAGAGCCTGGCTCTACATCTGTCCTGATGGAAGACAAGAACAGGCCAGCTGTTGGACAGAGAGCCATTAATAGCCTGGTCCACCCCTCTACCATCTTTGTAGCCATTTTCCCAGGACCAAAGGAGGAAAGAAGCTATGGGCAGTCCACAGTGACCATGGCCATGAGCAGTTAGTTCATGCAGGTGGTCGGGTCCCTGGTGTCCACAGGACTAATGGAGGACAAGATGCATCGTGTTGAGGATTTACGGTCTATGGGATGAAAGCTTGTATTCACAAGAGGTCTGAGCTGTAGCCTGCTGTGCTGGAGCCGTGGGAATCCTATTTTCTCTGGTGTATCTATGGAGAGGAAAAGTTTTCTTGTATCTGTAAACAGATCTAATACTTTCTTGGGAAAGTGTTTCCCCAGGAGTGGAACTGTGAACCCTACCCCTGACATATACAAAAGGCCTAACTCCTTGGGTAAATGTTTGGGAGAGGACCTTTAAAGGGATAACTAAGGTTAAGTCAAGTCATAAGAATGGAGCTCTAATCCACTGGGACTGAGGGCTTCATAAAGTGGAAGAGACACTGGGGTGCCCACACACAGAGAGAAAGGCATCTTGAGATACATCCACATAGGGGAGAGTCCTCAGAAGACAGTCAATATGCCCACCTCCTGATTTTGGACTGTAAGCCCCTGGAACTGTGAGAAAGCAAATTTCTGCTGTGTAAGACACCTAGTTTGTAGCATTCTGTTATGGCAGTCTTAGCAAGCTAACGTAACAGGGAAAATAGTTATTTAGTTATTTTGTGCGCAGGCATGATAACATACTACACAGTTGCTCATTGCTGCCAGTCCCTCCCTGTGGGACTGTAATGACCTCATACGCCAGGGTCCTGTTACACCCACTGATGCTTCCAGTGATCAGAGGAGCAGCTATTCCACGTGGCCTAATCCTTGTGAGTTGATTGAATGAACAAAGGAACGAACAGCAAAAGCGCTGTGGAGGGGCCAGGTGGAGGTTCTTAACGGGAGAATCTGCCAGTGCCATCCAGGTAGTGTACACACGCATGGCCACTAAGTTATGCACACTAACGTGGACTCAAACAGAGTGCACACATGACTGCTGAGGGTCCAGTGGTCTCAACATTGGATTATTTCGAGCATGGCTGTGAATACCTCAATACCACCAGTTCTTCATTAAAAAAAAAATACAAGAGCAGGAAGGAAGCAAGAGAGGAAGGGGTACAGGAGGAGAGAGGGAGGGGGAAAAGGGTGGAAAAGAAGGAAGGACGAATGGACTGAGGGGGGATAGGAAGGAAGAAGGGGAGGATTGAGGGACGATGGATGGAGGAAGGAAGGAAGGAAGGAAGGAAGGACCGAGGGAGGATGGATGGAGGAAGGAAGGAAGGACCGAGGGAGGATGGATGAAGGAAGGAGGGAAGGACTGAGGGAGGATGGATGAAGGAAGGAAGGAGGGAAGGAGCGAGGGAGGATGGATGAAGGAAGGAAGGACTGAGGGAGGATGGATGAAGGAAGGAAGGAGGGAAGGAGCGAGGGAGGATGGATGAAGGAAGGAAGGACTGAGGGAGGATGGATGAAGGAAGGAAGGAGGGAAGGAACGAGGGAGGATGGATGAAGGAAGGAGGGGAGGACCAAGGGAGGATGGATGGAGAAAGAAGGGAGGGAAGGACCGAGGGAGAATGGAGGAAGGAAGGAGGGAGGGAGGGAATGGAAACAAAGAGCAGCAAGCAAGAAAAAGAGTAAATAGCAATAACACTGCTTTCAACATACAATAACATTTACAAAGAGTTTCTACACTTAAGGTTTCTTCTTTGTTTATCCAAGAAGAGTGCTTTTATTATTTTTTAAACAAAGTCTCCCTGTGTAGCCCAGGTTGGCGTAGA
Organism: Microtus oregoni; assembly: GCF_018167655.1. NCBI lineage: Eukaryota > Metazoa > Chordata > Mammalia > Rodentia > Cricetidae > Microtus > Microtus oregoni. The sequence continues at coordinate 2,516,666 of NW_024543065.1, read as the reverse complement.
AGGCACTATTCTCCTGCCTCAGTCTCCCAGGGGCTAGGACACCCAGCATGCAGGTGTGTCTTCTGATTCAGGGTCCTACAGTGGCCTCACACTTCAGTATATCTGCCACAAGCCCATGTCGGAAAGACACGGGAAACATGTAGGGTCTGGCCAGAGAACAGTGGAATGTCCCTGTAGCCCCACCTAACCAAAAGATAGACAGGAATAGCCTGAGCCTAACCTGGGCAACACAGTGGACGTTTATCATCAAAAGCAAAAGAAATCAAATTACATTACAAATAAACTGCCAATTTCCAGGAAGAGAAGTGCCCACTATGTTTTACCTGGGCCAGCGATTCCATCAGGTTCCGCACGACCTTGTCCTGGTCTTCCGTCAAGATCCTGTGGAGAGTGGCCCGCCTTTCGCTATCCTTTCTCAACATAAAGAAGCCGGAGTCTTTCTCCTCGGGGGAAGGGGGTGCACTGTGGTCTTCAAAGTTTTCATCTGGAATGCTGTAATAACAGTGCCGCGTAAGCCAGGGTTTCCTTCCTTAAGCCACACACTTCCCAGGGTACTTCAACACAAAGAAGTCAGCTCCTTACCCCAGAAAGAGTGTCCGTATCCCTTTCCCATCCTTCTCCCCACAGGACTTGGCTCTGGCTTTGAACGAGAAGGGGTCCACCTTCAGCTCCGTGTCAGGAGAAACTGAGCCATACTCGCTGCTGCTGCTGGTGTCTTCCACCAGGACAGGGACCGGCAGGGAGATACTTCTGAGATATTCTGTGATGGGAGAAGGGACAGAAGGCAGCAAGCACATTAAAAACACCACACAGGCTAGCAGATCGGCGAAAGAGACCATTATGGGAGTGAGCAGACAAATCATGCCATATAGGAAGCTGGTCATGTGATCACGGGCCCTGCCTTGCTCTGTATAACACAGTCAAGTGGAAAGGGCTTCTTGAACCCTGAGAGGAATGTCTCCCGGGGCGGAAAAACCAGGCAGTAGGCTCAGCGGGTCCTGGGTTCTAATCTATCTTAATAGACGACTTACACTGATATTCATAGGTCTCAGTTCCCACATCTAGAAACATGATGAGATGTACGAATTTAAGCTGTATCTTCACAAGTGTGCGGGTTCACCTTAGCATCTGTGGCTGCCTTGGAAGTGGGAAGGAATGGGATGCTAAGGGGCTGTTGCAACAGGTTGCAAACCTGCTTTCCCTCAGACAAATATGCTGACAGCCACATGCCACGGCAACCCGAGGATGCATATGAAAAAGCCTTTGTTGCTAAGAGAATTTCGGAAACCAAGGGATCGACTGACCTCTAAGGCCATTCCTAGTTGCCAGACCCTAAGTCCATGGCAAACACGGGCTTCTGCTTTATTTTGATGGCGACCAAGAAAGCATAACAGGAGCTCCCGACATTCTCTCCGCACTGGTTTTAAAGACATTATTTTTTTTTGCCAGAAACATCTTTACTGTCTCAACACTACAAACATCTCTTACTAAAAAAGGCAAATGGAGAGTCATAAAAAAAGAATCCGTGGTTGCCTGGAAACCTCTTTTTACTTAATTTCTCTTAAACTGGGCTGAGCTGAGATCACCCGAGTCTCAAAGACAGTAGCTGATCAGTCAGCAGGGGCCCCCTCCCACCGTTCACCGCTGTGCACGTCAGCAGTCATTACAGGGGCGCTGGCCACGGACCAGCACACGTCTTCGACCACTCACTCTTCTCTCTGGTAACTGTCCTAGTTCCTTTCTGTTGTTAGGGGGAAAATTCCTGGCAAACCCAACACAAGTGAGAAAAGGTTCATCTTAATCCAGAATTCGAGGTTAAAGCCATCACTTCCAGGAAGCCAGGGCTGTCCAGGACCCAAACCCAGGGAATGATAATCACAATGAGTGGGTCTTTACACCTTAATTATCCTAAGCAAAATAGTCTCCTGCAGACATGCCCAGTGGCCAACTGATCTAGGCAATCCCTCACTAGGATTCTCTTCACAGGAGGTTCTAGGACGTGTTGAGTTGACAATTAAATCAACCAATATTGGGCCTTTCATTATGCCTTCAGCTTCTCTGGGTACTTTTAGATTTTGGATTTCAATGTACGTACGTGTGTGTGTGTGTGAGTAAATGTTACATGCTGCACATATAACTGAAAGAAAATATATGAAACATTGCCTTAATATTAATGGTAGTTCTTTCTAGAAGATATGATCTAAGTAGGGTGAAATGTTTTCCAAATTTTCTATGATAAACAAGTATCTTGTATGTGCATGCAGATGCATGTGTGTTTGTAGATATGTATACATGTGTTTATGATATGTGTAGGGCCCAAAGGATAAAATAAAATAAAATCCAGAATTGTTTCTCAAGTAATGTTTACAGACCACACACAGAGACACAGACACACACACACAGAGACACACATACACATGCTTTGTTTTTGAAGCACAGGGTCTCTCACTGGCCTGGAACTCACCCGGTAGATCAAGCTGGCTGTCCACTGAGCTCCATGGATCCCCCTGTCCCTTGCCTCTCCAGTGTTAGGTTCATAAGCATGCACTGCTATGCCTGACTTTTTTTTTTTTTTTTTTAATGTGAGTCTTGGGGACCAAACGCAGGTAGCCTAGCACTATACTATACTGACTGAGCTGTCTCTTCAGTCCATGTCATGGTTGGCTTCAGCTGTCAACTTGACACAAACCTAAAGTGACCTTGGGAAGAGGGAACCTTGGTTGAAGAATGACCTGAATCAGATTGGCCTACAGAGAAACCCTGTGTTTAAAAAAAAAATAAACAAACAACAAAACAAAACACAAAATAACAACAAAAAAATCAAAAGAAGCAGAAGAAGAAGAAGAAGAAGAAGAAGAAGAAGAAGAAGAAGAAGAAGAAGAAGAAGAAGAAAGGGAACTGAGCAAGCCAGTGAGCATCATTGCTCTATGGCCTCTGCTTCAGCTCCTGTCTTGGCTTCCCTCTGGGATGAACCATCACTAGTAAGCCAAATAAACTTTTCCCGCAGTTAGTTCTGGTGTTTACCACAGCAAAAGAAAGCAAACTAGAGCAGCCTGTGGATTTTTTTTTTTTCGGTCAGGAAAATGTTATGGAAATGTTTTCCACAAGCAGATATTCAACAGGCAGCAAAAGAGCATTGGTAAGAACTTGATTGAGCAAGGTCCTGGGGGCACATACTGTAACCTCAGCACTTGGGATACTGAGGCAGGAGGATGCCGAGCCCTGGCCAGCCCAGGCAGGTGTAAGTTCATAAATCAGTTAGACTCCATTCTTCCCCAGTAAAGAAGGAACCAGCACTGTGATCACTTGTATTTCACAACAGAACTGATGTTCTTGGTAATGGACAGATCAATACTATTTGTGCTACCAGGTAAGGCATTCCAATCCTGTGTTTCTGTAAATGTACTTTGTGTGGCACACATGCGTGCGTATCTACAGAGAGGGAGCAAGGCCTTAAGTCAATCAGCTTTTTACCTCTGTGGTCTCATCATGCAGTTTGAGTAGCCAGTAATGAGAGCTTTAAGTTGCTATGGATACTGACTGCCTAAAAGAAGGCCTAATAGGGGTAAAGGTGTATATATTATATTGTATTATATATATTATATTATATTATATTATATTATTTATTGGTTTTTCGAGACAGGGTTTCTCTGTAGCTTTGGAGACTATCCTGAAACAAGCTCTTGTAGACCAGGCTGGCCTCGAACTCACAGAGATCTGCCTGCCTCTGCCTCCTGAGTGCTGGGATTGAAGGTGTGTACCACCACCTGCCCAGCAAAAGTGTACATGTTTAAGGGTGGAACCCAGGGTTGGCGATTATTTTAGGATGGAAAGGACCCCAAACATAGTTCTGGTTCATCCTTAGCCTGATGGGCAATCAGTTAATCTCTGACCCTGGTCCTACACCGCTTCTCTTGCTAAGCCCAGCCTCATTCTAGACTGTTTAGCCAACCACACCTACAGACAGGGTGAAGAAGAGGATGTTAAGATGAGAAATCAGAATGCCCCCGCAGTGTCTGTCCTCCAACATTGGAAAGATGTACACACTACTCACGTACTGACGATAAAGAATACAAGCTGGAGGGGAAATTCTCGTTAGGAGACAAAGGCTGTTATTCGAGCACTCAATCTGCAAAATGAACAGGGCAATCGGCTACGGGTCTGAGGTTCAGAAGAAGTTTTGGGGTCAGAGGTGTGACCCTCGTCACCCACAGTTTAAGAAGGGGTTTAAAGCAAGGGACGGCATAATTTAGGGAAGGGTGAGAGAACACAAAGCAGGTTTCACAAAGCTAATATTTTACAGAAAGGGGAGAGGACACAGCCAGAAGACGAGAGGATGGGCGGTGAGGCCCCAGAGGCCTGCACAGGGCATGGCTGGACAAGAAGGAACAGCCTTTAGGGCAAGGAACCCCACAGAAATGGAGAAAACAGAGAACATTCTTGTTGGATTTGCCTCTAGGGGTCTCACTGGCAACTTTAGTCAAATCAGGTTCAGAGGTCAAGTGGACAGGCAAATCCTGGACTACCAGGAATAGAAAGCAGAGATCTGGAAACATGAAACTTCATGACATAAATCTGTGATGGTACAGGGGAGAAGAAAAGTGACAGACCAGGCAAGGGGGTGTCAGACAGGGAGGCTGAGAGTAAAGGATCCACCCGGGGAATGGGCCTTTGAAGGATGCTTCTGTCCCTAGGGCTGGGAAGTGGGATGGAAAGGGTACTGGGGCATACTCATTGACATGTTTATGGGGGAATCTAGTCTAGATTGTTTGGCCTCCTCTCTCATGTTCTGGAGCTCTGTGGGCCTGAGAGAAAGAACTAGGCTTCCATAGGAACAAGACGGCAGGCCCTTAACAGCATAAAGGCCTAGGTCCCGACTCAGATATGGATATACTGGCTTCTCAGACTGTGAGGAAGGACAGGAGCTGGGAAGGGTTTCCAGTCGCTGAGAGCCTTACCGCCAATGCTCTGCCAAGTTCCACGTAGCCAGTGGCTATGGGGAGCTGGCTGTGGAAATCTGAAGAGGCTGGTGAGCCTCGCCACAGACTGGTCACCTCAGATGTGTGTCTCTAGAGAACGGTCTGCATCACTAAATTTTAGGGGTCAATGGAAAAATCCTTGAAAGGACAGTTTTACCAGAATCTGGTCAGGGATAGGTTGGGGAAGGGGTAGGTGGCCCATCTGTGGATGGGACCCAGATTGCTGAGAATTTCCATCTCAGGGAGTAAGAGCCATTAATATAGAGAAACGAGGTGTGTTCCCATTTGGGGAAAGAGGGAATTTGCTGACTACAATTTCTATGAGGAAATCTCAGATGGGAGATGCTCTTCAGGAGCACCAGGGACCGTCTGGGCTCTTCTCCTCCAAGACAACCTAGAGACAAAGGTCCCTCCAACACAAAGTCTCCTACCCAGTCAGCCTGGCTGTCTCCAGATGCCCAAATACTTCAGCTGCTTTAAGAGTCACCAAGCTCCTTACAGAGAACAGGAGTCCAGTCTACACTTCCAGACTGTGGGAAAGGCCAGGCATCTAATGATGGGCAAGCACCGGGGTAATCCCAGCAGAAGGAGCTCAGTCTGAGTCACTTCTACGAACTGAGCATCCACCTCTAACTCTCCTTGTGCTACGTGGATAGCGTTATTGAACTCATGCTATTAAGCAAGCCATCCCCCACTCAGCTATGAGAGCGATGAATGGCGTCACCGTCCAGCACGGTAGCCGGAAGCTCCAGGTGGTGATTTACATTAACTCTTAAATGCCTCAGTCATAGGCACCGTGTTTGAATGTGGGACAAACACAAAGGTCCAGTGGCTGATGGGCTGGACAGTGAAGATGGGACATTTCTGTTACTACAGAGATATGGATCTGCTGCTGGTTGGTGACACCATCCCAGATCAAGCTCCCTTCCCAGTTCCCTGCCCTCTTTTGCTACTTCTTTAGCATTTCTTGAAGAGCACCAGGGAATGTGAGCCTGAATCCTATGGCCAGCTTTCTCCCTTCTGCGAGTATGCTAATCACCAGCAGAGTTCTGAGGGCAGAGGCTTCCTGGAAGGGGAGTGTCTATGTTCTAGACAGAAACAGGTAGATGGTCTATCAAATACACTGAGGAAACAGGCGTCCTATCAGCTACCATCCAGAAACCCAGGTTATGGTCACAGGTTTATTGATAGGAGGTATAAAGGTCACAGGAACTCCAGGGGACAATGAGATGCTACTTTGGGTCCTGATTTGGCTTAGCACACGTACCTTACTTACTAAGGAGGAAAGGGAAGTATTTGTGCGTCTTGACATCTGTGCAGCTGAGAGCCTCAACAGTTTCCTTGGGGACTTAGGGGAGCCCCTTCCTTTGGGGTCACCACCTTGTTTGGGTAAAGGGGATATAGATAATCCCTGGAAAGGAGAGCTCAGAGAATTCGGAAGGTCTGAGGGGGTTCTAACGGGAGACTCAGGAGGGCTCTGAGGGAAAGAGCAGGGGGCCTACAGGCTGTGGTCCCCCATTCTCCACAAGCCACTGGGAGGCAGGGTGGGGCTGAGCACAGGAGGCCTGAGCCAGCAAAGGAGAGTGGCAGGAGGAACAGTCACAGCTGTCTTGTCACACGTGGTCCCATTTCATTCTCATAATCCCAGGAGCCTCCACTAGAGGGTGAGTCACGTTCCAGGCCACTCGATCCACAAAGTAACCCAGCCCTGACCCCAACACTTATTCACTGACTCTCTAAAAATCTTAAGGATTTATACTATCTTAACTAGAGTTAGACTATAAAGCCAGGGCAGAGTCTGAATCCCTGCGGAATTACCCTGAATGCAGAGGGAGAGTCACAGCTGACCAGCAGAGAGCGCTTTACATCGCCACACTAGTCCGAGGCGCATGCTCACTGAGAAGACTGTGGGTAGCAGCACAACTCATTAAGCGAGCACAGTGAAGCTCACGGATGCTAATGCATATGTGATGGGAATGTTTCCGGGGAATGGAAACCATGCCGCGTGGAAAGGGACCAAACAAAGCCGGACCGAGCGGCCGGGCACAGCTCCAAGGCTCTTCCAGAACATCATCTTAGTCTCAGAATCAAATCTGGGAAGTAGGTGTCGTTATCAGCACAGGGTGACAAGCTAAAACAAGTAAGCTTTTGCATGTCACATATGAAAAAACAGTAAACAAACAACAACAACCCCCCCCCCCCCGACTCCTGTGCAAAGCAGGCTGCTCAGAAAGCCAAGCAGCGTTGCAGGGGGTCTACCTTGTGAAAATGCAGGGGCAGCTTTCTACATCCCAGGATGCCTGCGGAGAAAGGAGGTCTAAACCTGTCTCTCTGCATCTGAGAGCCAACCCCCAGCTCAGAACTGCAGAAGGAAACTGGAGTGACCGCCTTGGGGAAAGCCTAATGAATGGGCCTCTGCTCTAGACTTTGAGGCACCCGAACAGGCTGCCACGTCCCACCCGTGCCAACCCCTCCCCCAACACACAACAGACAACTGAAGCCACCTGCACGTCCATCAACCATTCATCCGCAGCCACGCCCCTTTCTTTAGTATTCTCTGAAATGCTTTAGCTGACTTGAGGGCAAACTCGGCTTCTTGGTTATGATTTGCAAAAGATGACCCAAGGAACCAAAACCATAGCTCTTGGCCCCCTCGAGTCCATGTCTGTCCTAAGATACCAGACGAAGGTGTATGGTATTGACATTTCCCAAGAAGCCACAAGCAGCCAACTGAAAAGAAGATACAGCCTTCACCCCAACAGATGACTTCACAAACAGTCACTGCCCTTTAACACAGGCTGACAGCTGTACAAATCCTTGGTGTACAGAAGCCTCCCAAGCAAGCCAAGGGCAGGAGGAGGCCGCCGTGAAAGCATGGAGTGTATCGCAATTTGCCAGATCTCAGCCCGGTGGGCAATGGTATGAAGCCAACTCACCATTCGATCCAGTCGAGAGAGCTGCGGAGAAAAAAAAAGGGAGCAGCATAAATAAACACACATAGCTTTATTGTTAAATTGGGACGTCAACAACGACAACAACTACAACAAAAAAAACCCAAATGCTTGAAATGGGATCAACTTCTTTTCTAAACATCCATCTGTCTGTCCTTATCCTGTATAAACATCCACATGCCAAAGACAAATGGTTCCTTTACCTCATTTCCCTTTCTGAAATAAATGATGTAATTACTGACGAAATTCACTTATAACTTATACTTATGTTTTAATTATCAGTGGCAACCAGCCTACCTATCTTCCTTCTTTCATCCTTTCTTTCCTTCCATTTTTGGTAATTATTCAGAAATATATTCGCTGAGAAGTAGCAGGTATTTTCTACTGCCTGACATTAAAAGGTTACATTGCCCAGATGTCTGGAAATTTAAGAGGTTTGTTATAGCCTGTAGCCCATTAGTGGCGACATGGAGTTTCAACTCCGAAGGACTCAGTTTACCTCTTTCACACTGTGAAACTCCCAACGCTAGAATGTGCTAGAGGCTGGTACAGTAACTATAACCTATGTGATGGAAGATCATTATGCACGAGGTCCCAGCATTTGTGAAATTCATAGTAACATGACTTCCTGCTACAGAACCGAATGACCAAGAACAATATGCTGTTTATCCCAATTTCTAGTGATTCTAAGCACAGATGTTTACGTATGGAGACATTTTCCCTTTTAAAAGCTTAAGATTTAGAGTCTGACCCGCACCCTCATGTAACAACATACCTGAAAGCTTGGGTTGTGTCTTTTTCTTTTTGCTGGAAACTTTTAAGAACTCGTCAACCAGCAAGTCATTAGCACAGGCTCTCTTGTCAGGGTCTGGTTCAAAACACTTCAGGATGAATGCCTTGGCCTCGGCAGACATGGACTCTGGGATCTCTGGGTGGACCTTGAACATCCCCACCTGAAGCAGATTCAAGAGCAGAATGAGTCTCCTGAGCATTGATCTTCTCTCTCTCTCTCTCTCTCCCCGCTCCTTCCCCCTCCCCTGTCCCCTTTTTCTTTCTCTCCTTTCTGTGGTGCCAGGAATTAAACATGTCCTGACACTGAGCCATATCCCCAACCTGCTTGTGTTTTGTCTCCAGGTGACTTGGAATGCACTTCCTGTAGATTACAGACAGCTTACAGAATGTTTTTCTAATGTTTCGAAGGATGTAGGAAGAGTAACTAGCTGAAGACATTCACATTACAAACTATGAAGACAGTCCTTCAAAGACTGAGAACTAACTCATTAGCACACCCTGCACTCCAAAAAAGACATTTGTTGTGATCACTGATTTGTTCAGAATAGCAGTATGCCAGATATTGTGGGGCTGGAGTTTTTCCATTTGCACATCTTACTGAATCCTCTCAAGAACTTGGCGAATTAAATATTGTCTATTTTATACCAATGAGGAAAATAAGGCTTCAGTGACATGAGGTTGCATCTTGATTTGTTTTGCTTAAAGCCCACGTTCTTTCCTCTATTGCATAACTTGTATTTCCCCATCTCAAATTACCAGAATTAAGAAATATTTAAAAGCACTTTGAAATTAAAACATATTTTATATTACAGTTAAGAATCTACTTCCTACCATTAGTATTTAAAAAAAAAAACTTAAAGGAGCAAGTGAGGTGGCTCATTTAGTGTGCTTGTCAAGCAAGCCTGAGCACCCGAGTTTTGATCCCTGGAACTCAAGGTGGAAAGAAAGAAGTTGTCCCTTGGCTTTTACATGTATGGGTCAGTGACTAAAGACACCCACATACTCATACTCTCTTACACACATGCAAAAAATAAACATAATGATCTTTTCATGTAGTTTTGATGTATATAAATGTATTCTTATAAATAATATTTGTAATAGCCATATAGCCTTTACTCTATATTAAAAATAATTCTAGGTGCTTTGCATAGATTAGCTCTCATATTGCTCCAAAAATTCCTATGAGAGATCATCTTATTCTCTCCATTCTGTATCTACTGAGGATAAGGAGGTCAAATAACTTGTCCAATGTTCCAAATACCTTGACCATGTTGAAGCCTGTATCAGAATAGGGTCAGTCAATGTCAGCGGCTAGATGAGCTAGCCTGAGACAGTGGAGCTTCCCATGAACATGTAAGGCTGCCTTTCAGCGATGGAGGTGTGCTAAACTATTACATACTAACCACTGCAGTATGGGTCATGAAGCAGCATTTCTTCCCAGCGTTCTAGAGAAGTCTAGAGAATGGCCAGAGACGGGCCAGGATAAGAGAAAGACACTCTCGCCTCTCATTGCTCTTGCAGGTTTGATCTGCATTCTGGATTTTTGTTTTGTTGTTTTCTTCAGTGCCAAGGGTGGAGCTTAGAACGAGGGATAGAACTCTGAGCCTCCCACATATATTCTTCATGTTCACATCAACTGTGTTCTATCAGCTTTTAAACAAGCTTAAAGTAGACCACATGTACAAACGTGGAAGGTAGGTAAGAAACAAGGGACCCTTGCAAGAAGACACCCACAGAGGGAGTGAGGGCTGAGCTGTGGCGGGCAACAGGCTGGGGATAACAAATGTTCAGAAGTCTCTGCTACAGAGCAGGCATAGAACTTGGCTTCCTGGGAAACAGGCAGCCTGGCTGGAGAAGATCATGGGGTCTCAGGCACGGCACTGCCTTACCCAGACCTCAGATTCCCAAATCTGAGGCCCCTTTCTTTATCACTGCCCTCTTCACTGGGGTGGAGTGTGCTCTCACTTCCTACAATTAACCCATTGCTAAACACACTAAAAGAACAGACATGAAAATAAGGTTGATTTACTTAAGGTGGTAATTATACCCTTTATAAAAATGGATTCTTTAAACACCTGTGGTAGAGAAATAAGGAAAATAATTAGATGTGATTTCTAAATAGATTTAAATATTGTTTTGAGAATTTATGTATGTGTGTGCAAGAACATGTGTGTGCATGTGTATGTATGTATGTTTTGATGTGCTATGGATTGAACCCAGGGGTGCTAGGCAAGTGCTCTCCCACTGTGACAGATCCCCAGACCCAAAATGTCCTTACATTTTTCCACATATTTCCTACAGAGTTTTGAGTCCTGGAGCATTTATGCTGTGCTGTAAAAGCTTACACCGAGTCACAACTGAGAACTGAGAAAGCCAAGGCCGAGGCACGGGGGTGGACGGCAGAGTGGGGAGAGCCGGGCTCCCTGCACTGACTGGATTGCACCATGTGTTACCCTAGCTTTCCTTCCTAACACACTCTGACATTCATACACGCACAAAACATCCATACAGATCTCTATCTGTGATATGTGACCTTGAACATGGCTGCTTGCGGCTCTCCTAGTTCGTAAAACGGTGGCTTTCCAGTGGCCATTTCGATGATAGTGCAGCCCAAAGACCAAATGTCTGCGGCTTTCCCATAGCCTCGAGGTCCTTTATCGATTATTTCTGGTGCCATATACTGCAGGGTACCTGGAAATAATGTAAACACATTTCCACTTTAGAAAGGGAAAGACTGATACTTAATAACCATTTCACTTTTTCTACCTAAACAGGACAGTTCAAAAAATACGGTCCAGGTCTTGATGTCCCATCTTTCTTTGCGATCCAGTTTTCTCTGCAGTCAAGGAAAGTAAGAAATGGAAGAGTTTATAATAGATTTTGTCAGTGAAACCAATCGTTCACCAACAGCATATGGTTACGAGTGGGGTGTTCTCACTCTTAAAGTGGTATACGGCTGATATACCCCTCTAAGGGATGTTGTGGAGGCTTCTGACCATGGTTGTTTGTCCAGAACAATAGGGAATAAACACACACTTCTACATCCAGTTCTTCCAATACATAAAGGCTCTCATATAAAAGTTTCCAGGGAGAATCTAGTTCACTCACTGATCTCTTTCAAGCTATAGCTCCCGGTTCTCAAACCCAGGGTCTGCCTCAAGTGTTTTCATCTGGAAATCGCTACTGGATGCGAAAGAAGCCAGGACAATGACACGTCCTGGTCTCATCAAAGCTGAACACAGGAGAGTGGTGATTAGGAGCGGGAGAAAGTGCGTGTGTGAGAGGAACGGGCGCCAGTAGCTCAGTCAGCACTGTTATACTCCCGAGAAAAGAAGTTCCGGTTCCTACGCTATAACAAGGTGACAGGAGGTAGCGATAATGTTAAATGTTTTAATAAAAAAAACCCCACAAAACTAGAAAGGGGACTCACGCTTTCACACAAATGCTTAGATGTTTGTGGAGGCCAATGTGCCACGTGAAGCAATGTATGCTTGTATTCAAACATCACATAGCCTCATTAATTGCACAATTCTTCATGTTTCAAGGGTGGGGGGAGTCCATGAAGAGAGGGATATGGCTCAGGGGCACAGTGCTTACTTAGCATATATGTGAGCCCTAGCGCAGACAAAAATAACTAGGAAAAAAGAGATCATTCTTATTTCTTAACTCATGACAGCACCAAGATTCTGAAATCTATGATGAAAAATAATCCCAAAACTTCTGGAGTATGTGATTCTGTCTATCAAAAGATGCAGTTCCTGCTGTGGCCCTAAGTGACGAATTTTAATACAGCATTTCTTAACCTGTGGGTTGTGACCTCCATGATGGGTTAAGGACCTTTCACAGGGGTCCCATATTAGATATTCCACATATCAGATATTTACAATTCATAACAGTAGCAAAATTACAGCTATAAAGTAGCACCGAAAGTAATTTTCTGTTTGGGGGGTCACCACAACACGAGGAACTGTATTAAAGAGTCACAGCATTAGGAAGGTTGAGAACTGTTGCGTTTCAAACCCAGGACAAATGTCTGCGGTACCTTTCTAACATATCAACGTGGACTGGCCTCCTGGGTCTTCCGGCATCACTCACCTGTTACCAGGTATGGCTGGTACACCCAGCCCTGCAGTCTGAACTCTTCAGCCCAGGGGCTGGGCTGCCCTTCCCCCAGAGGCTCTTCCTCACATATTTTGTTTACCTGCCCCTTTTTGTACCTTTAGCCTCCAGGCTGTTGTACCTGGTTCTCCTCTCTTCCTTCTCCTTCTCCCCCTCTTCCCACATGGCCTAGCTCAGCCTGGTTATGTCCATACTGGACTCTGCCAGATGTCCCCGCCTCTGCCAATGCCCTTCCTCTTTACCTACAATAAACTTTCCCCTCCACCATCTCTAGGAGCAGTCATGTCTTTTCTTTTCCTTTTGATTTCTTTCTTTCTTTCCTTCCTTCCTTCTTTCTTTCTTTCTTTCTTTCTTCCCAGTGTTTTAATGGCTCAAAGACAGGTCAAGAGCTATTATTAAAGACAAACCATAAGCGTGGATACAAATCAACCGAGAAGGGAGATGGGAGGTTATGCAAATGAGGGGCCATGCAAAGCTAGACAGCTGGAAGGGTATGGACGGTATGGACGGGGAGTGGCAGGAGCCCTTGGCCCTAGTTCCGACCTTCTGCAGTAGCCCAGGGAAGCAGGGGACACTATGAGGAAATGTAGGCAGTCTGTTTGTGATGCTGCGTCAGTAAGACATGGGGTCTGGAAACTGGGCTCCAAAGCAGGTCATGTCTTGTCCCACATACGGGCTTAGGCTCCATTTACCCTGAACTGCAGCCACTGAGGGCTCTGGCGGATGTTAAATCATCACTTGGATGCAGTGTGGAGGACCAGGAGGGGGCAAACGTGGAAGTAGAGAACCAGAGGCTGTGCAAGGCCGGTGTGCCGGGAGAGCGGCGGCGGCACTGGACGGGCGACTGCCCATCCACTTGCGGATACATTCTAAAGCCAGAACAGACGTGCTTCCTAGATGACTGGGCTGGAGTGTGAGAAAAGGTGTCAGTGACAGCCAAGGTCTAGAGTGGCCCTCCATGGAGACAGGGCAGAGTGTGGGTGGGAAAGGTTTGAGGCGAAGATAATTAATTCCACTTAGCATGTAAAGTCTTGTTCAAACCTCAAATCTATTACTAACAGGTTCTGTGACCTTGGGCAAGTTATTTAAACTGTTTGAACCTTGATGTTCTCACCATAAATAGGGATAATGATACCTCAGGATTAGGTTCATATACAAATTTTGGTGCGTATTACACCATGCACCCAAGCAAAGTATAGTCAGTGCTCTATAAATGAAGACCACCACTGCCTTTCCCCTCGGTCAAATCACCAAGAGGTGAAACAGAGCCAGGTCCACATACACTAGAGGTGATGAGGTGCCGTGACCCCCTAAGAGCACCAAATTGGGACTAAAAAGGCCCCTGTGTTGCAAGGACCAAGGTCTTGCATGTCACGGCTCTCAGATCAGCAGTAGAGAAAGATATGAAATCATTAGTCACTGGCGTAAATGTCACCTTCATGTGTGGCCAGTGGGAGAGCTACAGGCATAGGGCCCTGGTGAGGACTCTTTCCCTACAATGCCTTGGGGGGATTCCAGACAAGTTTTTAAGATGAGAAGAGGTTATTAAATCAGCATCCTGCCCAAAACCAGCACGGAAGTTGGAATTATCACCTCCCAAGTTCCGGGTCTGGGCAGCATCTAATCTGCCTCTTGCCAAATTGATAGAGAACAAGGAAAGAAACGCAAACATGGGAGTTGCTGGTAGGTTTGGATACATTTTAAAAATACATTGTAAATACGGGTAATCCTGTGTCGGGAATACACCGTGTGGCGTGTAGGAGGTGGTGCTGACTAGGGGAATCTGAGAAACGTACTGAGAATGTCTCCCTCATTCTTCTGCCTCTCTGGCCACCAGCATAGGCACAGGGCTAGCTGAAGACTGGAAGATTTGGAGGGCTGAAGGTCAAAGGGTGGGCTGAAATCCTAAGCCCCATCATGTACAAACTACCACCACTACCAGACACCTCTCTTTTCTCTCCATCAATGTCCCTATGCACACAACCGATGCTTTTCTACCTACCCCAGGGGATTGAGAAATGAGCACATCTGGCCATTTTGCTTTCCATTAAATCAAAGATAAATCATTGCCTCTTTAATTTTTTTCTTTTTTCTCCCCCCCAACATAATATTTTTATTAATTATTTGGGAATTTCATACGATGCACCTTGCTATGGGCAACATGCATGTTTTTGTTTTTGTTATATCAGTCTCTGGCCCTGGCTCCCCTCCCTTCTCTAATAATAACAGAGCAGAACACTTCTGAAGAGTCAGCTTATGAATATGGAGCAGAGATGAGTTTGCAGGCCAGGATCTAATGAACGGTCACCCATCTGTTGGGCTCCAGCTCCCCCTCGGCCGGCTTCACCTTTGTAGAACCTGCTGTCCCTGCCCTCCCAGGACTTTGCACTGCAGGCAGCTCAGCCCCTGCGCTTGCCTAATTCGTCATCCTCCGCCTCCTCTGGGATGAGTCACTTCCTCTTTCTGAATTGAAATCCTAAGGTTATTTATATTGTGGAGTAGGGGAATTGATTCCTGGGAGAAAACAGACTAGGAAAGAGGGAAATTGAAGCCCAGATAGGAAGTGATTTGGGGATGAGTAAGACTCAAGAGAGGCTGGGCTAGGGAATGTTTGTTTAAAGAAAAAAATAGCATGTGAGGATCAGAGTGGCTATAAACCGGGAAAAGAAAAAGGACAGGAAACAAAATAAATAGCAAAACAAATAAAAGAAAACAAATAAAGTTGAAAGTGGAAAGTAATCTTTGGTGGCATAAAGCAGAAGAATGAGCCACTCACAGAAGACAGGAAGGGCAAGCCGGACCCCAGAGAACACTTACCATGAGCACCAGGCAATCCGACATTAGTGTTCCGTGAGAACCCTGGCTCAGTTCATCTCTCACCTTACACTCGGGCTCAGCAATTGCATCTTTAATTATCCAAGATCTGTATCATTAGTGTAAAAACCTACCTGTAAAGGTTTCGGTACAGGGATTTATGCCAGCAAGTCTCTTTGATGTCCCGAAGTCAGAGATCTTGAGAACACCACTGTAGGTATTAATCAATACATTGTCACCCTAGGGAAAGAATGCTCCAATCAAAATGTCATCTTTTTATAGATGCTGTTTGTGGTTGGCTTAAGTCTAATTAAAAAAATAAATGCCCTCAGAACAAACAATGACATTCATACTGTGTTCTTTGTTACTAGTTGATCTCAATAGAGAATTCTTCTCAATACACAATTTTTGGATATAATTTTTTTTTATTGATATGCCATCAAGGTCACAAGGTCAAACAAGGCCTTGAGGGAAAGCTCACACCTGCTTACAGTCAGTCTGGGTTACCTGTGCACAACACCGATATAGCTGATAACTTCTTAAGGTCCCAGTCACTTTCTGTTCTTTCCTGTGTTGTTTTCTTACATGTTTTACACCATTCAGGACATCAGAACGCTGCCGCCCATCTAAGAGACCTCACATTGAGAAGAACCACTACACAGTCACTCCCATTCCTTCCTTCCTTCCTTTCTTTTCTACAACCATTCTAAAGCCTCAGTATTATGCTTGTTTTTAACCTTTTGAGCATGTGATCTCTGCCTTTAAAGCAAACACAGTTAGGATGGACGCCTTAAATCACACATGCTCAGGCACGTGCTTGCCCCTTCCAATGTCAATATGTATGGACAGGCTCCCCAAGACAGTCCTCTCTTTGTTCAGGAGGTGCACCCCTTTACTCAAAGTAAAACAAACGACAACAAAAACCTCTCCTTGCTTACTCTAAGAAATGTATGGGATAAAACCGGACTCGCTGAACATCGCGGACAATGGGGACTACTGAGAACTCAAGAACAATGGCAATGGGTTTTTGATCCTACTGCACGTACTGGCTTTGTGGGAGCCTAGGCAGTTTGGATGCTCACCTTACTAGACCTGGATGGAGGTGGGAGGTCCTTGGACTTCCCACAGGGCAGGGAACCCTGATTGCTCTTTGGGCTGACGAGGGAGGGGGACTTGACCGGGGGAGGGGGAGGGAAATGGGAGGCGGTGGTGGGGAGGAAGCAGAAATCTTTAATAAATAATTAATTAAAAAATAATAAAAAATAAAAATAAATTAAAAAAATGTAATAAAATGATTCTTTTTTTTTTTTTACTTGCTGGTTGTACTTTTTGGCTTTGTTTACAAAAGGAACACACTTTAAGAAAGCCATGCTCTGTCAAAAACTCACTGGGTTTTTGCTAATAGAGAAAACAGGCAGAACCCTACAACATACAGGGGCAGGGACGGACTTTTCTGAAGAGGCTTTCATGTATATGAAAATTTCACATCCTGCTTCATGGAAAAATCTGCTGGATACTATGGGCCTGTAGGCTGAAGATGGCTGCCTGAAATGTTACTTTGGGTGATTTGTCCAAGCAGTGAGATGTCTCTGCCAATTTTAGAGTTTTGGAAGTTGCTTACAATGCACTTCCTGTTTACTTAGGTAACATTATATCCTTCTGGAGTCTTTGAAGGAGTTGAAGAATAGATAATTATAATTATAGTTTTCATTAGTTATGATAAAAGATAAAACATAAATATTGTAACTGTAATTCTTGCTTGATACCTGTTGTTATATGTAATTTTACTATGTTAAAGTTAAAACATTCCTTTTTATTTAAAGAGAAAAGGGAAAATGGTGTAAGAATTCCTTCTGTTTGTGTCCTGCTTTTATTGGTTAATCGATAAAAAAGCTGCTTTTGGCTAATGGCTAAACAGAATATAGCCAGACCGGAAAAGATATAGAGAGAGAACAGGTGGAGTCACAGAGAAGCCATGTAGCTACTGCTGGAGACAGACACGGCAGAACCATGCCAATAAGCCACAGCCACATGGTGATACACAAATTAATAGAAATGGGTTAATTTAAGATGTAAGAGTTAGCCAGAAATATGCTTAAGCTAATGGTTAAACAGTACTGCAATTAATACAAATTTCTGTGTGATTATTTCAAGTTGGGTGGCTGGAAAACAAACTAGAGGTCTCCACCAACAACACAACATCCATCTCAGAACTCAGGAGACAGAGGCAGGCGGCTCTCTGTGAGTTCATGGCTACCCTGGGCTACACAAGATCAATCTAGAAACAGATCCAGGTGGTGGTGGCTCACATCTTTAATCCCAGTGTTTGGGAGTCATACACCCTTAATTCCAGCACCAGGAAGGTAGAGACAGAAGTAATATGATTGTGCTAAGAGAAGAGTATGAGGGGGAAAGATAGGAACTCAGGGGGAGTGTGTAGTCTGAGGATTCCTGGAAACAGGATCTCGCCCATTCGGTCTGAAGATTTGGTAGAGGTAAAAGATTTCTCTAGTGGTTGGATGGTTTGCTTTTCTGATCTTCAGGTTGAACCCCAATATCTGTCTCTGGGTTTTTATTATACGTGCGGCAGGGAATCTCATGGGGTGCCAACACCAGACAAAGAACTACAGGCAATTAAAGAGAGACAGCAGGAGAATTAGTCTTCCCCAGAAAGAGCACCCAAATTGGTTATCCAAGAACAGTGGTCAACCCTGAAATCAATTAACAGTACACATACTAACCAGATTATATTTATATATTTAGGAATATTTATCTCAACAATTAAAGAAACAGAAACCATGAATTTGATAGACAGCAATGGAGGGTATATGGGAAGGGTTGGAGAGAAAGGAAAACGAAAAAATGATGTAATTATATTTTAATTTCAAAAACCCAAGATTTTTATTTTAGATTTAATCATTATGTATACAGTGTTCTGCCTACATGCATGCCTGCAGGCCAGAAAAAGGTACCAGATCTCATTATGGATGGCAGTGAGCCACCATGTGGTTGCTGGGAATTGAATTCAGACCTCTGAATTCTGAATTCTCTTACCTCTGAGCAAACTCTCCAGTCCCTGCCCGCCCAAACAAGTTTTATTAGTTTTGAATTTTCTTTTTCAAGAGAAGCTAAAGTTTTTATTTTAGAAATTTGTATAAGGATTAATAGGCCTGGCAGCTGTCCCGGAAGAGACCATGTTCTGCTTAGTTTGGGGACACTGCATTCCACCCCGCAGTGCTCTTAGAAGTCTACGGGCTTCCCTGGGTAAGAAGGCCGGCCATTTCTCATGGAAGACGATAACACGAACATACCTGCAGCGTGGACCAGAACTGACAGCTCCGCTTTGGCCATGATTTCCTTATTCCTCGTTCACACTCAGAACACAACCTAGTATTTTCAAACAAAATAACGACCCAGAAAGGACCCCAGGACGATGAATCACGGGGCACCCTACCTTTATATCTCGGTGAACTATCTGATTGTCATGAAGGTATTTTAATCCTTCCAGTATTTGCTTTGTATAGAAGCCAATCGTTTGCTCATTGTCTTTTAATGGGCCCCATTTGGAACGAAGGAGAGCGGAAAGGCTTCCTGTAAAATAAGAAAATGTGGGTAAAACTCATCCGAGCTCCTTATCGCATATTAATAATGGGACACGAGTTGATCCAGACTGCAGTGGCTCTTCACGGCAGGGCAGAAACTACTCTAGTTACTTGGGCTCAAACACGAATATGAAAATAATCCCTACTCTGGAGGCAGTCATCAGCCACACAGTCTAAGTAAAAGGATGCTCAATTGCTAGCTTTAATCCAAGTCACGAGGACTGAAGCCGAAGAGTTTCAAATTCTCTTTAATATCTGCTAATAAGCATAAAGGTAATGTCACCTGGGTCACCTTCTTTCAACATGAATAATTCCATGCAGTTAAGTCTTCTCCCGGGCCTTAGAAATTGGCATTTCTGAAAGCAAGGAGAGCGGATCTTACCTCCTGGGACTTGCTCCATGAAGATTTTAATGAAGCCGTTCTCACTGAAGGAGCCCAGATACTGGACAATGTTTTTGTGCTTCAGATGCTTGTGCAAAGCGATTTCTTCATGCAGGGGCTGGGAGTATCTGGAAGATGTGTAAATGTCAATAGGCTAAGCATTCGGTCGGACTTTAGAGTATTAATTTAAGCGATGCATGCTGAAAATGGCAGCTAAATTGTACCCATAAACAAAATCAATGACCATCTAATCCTTAGGCCATCTAAGGTCTTTATTTCTCATGAACTCTGGCTACGCAGTTGTGGCAGGGCAAGGAGAAAAGTGTTAAACACTGTTCACAGCTCCTTGTATATGCTAACTCATTTCTTTTAACTAAATGTACTATTAGGGATGCCAATTTTACAGACAAGAGAAGTAACACATGGAGAGAAGGACTACCCAAGATCATAAAGCTGGTGACAGACTTAAGACATGAATCCAGGAGATTGGATACCATCCATAAAGCCGACTTTCCACATCAGCATGGCATCCTGTTCCACTGGCTTCAGCAACAGAACTACTATTTCAGGACGTTCTTGTTCAGGAAGGCAGAAATTCCCAGTATCTTTAATGTTCATCTGCAACTTCCCAAAAGCACACAAACTTTTTAGCAGAAACCACAAAACCATTTATAGTGCAGTGTCTTTCAGTTCACGGATTCAAAACCCTTACCTTCCGAATTCAGAAAGCCTACAATGTCATCATTTTTGCCTGACCAGGTGTAAACCAGAGCTCAAAATCATTTGCTTATTCTAGATTACTATCAAATTCTAATAGTATTTTTTATATTTCTGGAGGAGTACCATACTTCTGACAGCTATATGAAGTACTATAAATCTAATAGATGCCAAAGAATTCCATGATCAATGAGTACTTGTGTAGTTATTACACAGTTTATCAAATAATAAGATTTCAACAAATCAATTTGCAATGATTTAACCGGCTTTCGCTGGTAAATCATGACACCATCTGGTCCAAACAGACAGGAGCTTTGCTGGCCATGGCAGAACAGCTCAGGTTTAACATAGTTTAAGCAGGAATGAGAAAACAGCGTGGTGTAAAAAGCAGCTGGCTGACTTCAGGTTATTACTCTTGCATGTGCCAAGGTGGAGAAAACTTCCTTATTCATGGTTGCTGCTAGGATCCCTCTTTGTCAACGGGGCAGCAAGTGTACTCCACTCTGCATCAATTGCAGCCACCACATCCTTTAGTGATTCTCCTTGGTGACTGACTGTCCTTCCCAGGAGAATATCCAGATTTCTTCTAAGGCACATGGACAGAAGTACCTGTTTGCTATCTCTTCATACACTTCCCTGCAATCTCTGCACACTTATCAGGAAGCTGCCCCACAGTGACTGTTTAATGGAAGGGCCCGCCATGCAGGCATTTTCAAAGACTTGTACTGACTGTGCCATTACGAACAGGAACCAAGAGCATTTATTTTGTTGTTAGTATGCTTTGTGTGTATAGTAGCATCTGAATAAACCTAATGTGCAAGATAATTTGAAAAGTGCTTTTCTTCCAAGTGCATTAAATCCATCTGTGGAATGAAGAAGGGATGTGGCTAAAGAGTACTGTAGCAATCAGGCAATGGCAACTCACTGAACCTCTATATGTTGTTTTAGCCACGTTAACTTTGAGATGCCTGTAGATTTACAAGTGGAGCTGGCACCCAGGTTACCAGGGAGTTCAGGGGAACAAGGGACCTATCATCACCATCACTGGAGGGTGGCGAGGAAGATGGCCAAAACAAGCTCATGATGGAGCCTGCATTAAAATATGGTCAAGGAAGGATAACGAATAATCCAATTTTATCTTCCATGATGGTAGGAGTGCTATCAGAAAAACTAAAAGTAGTCATGAGCCAGAAATAGAAGGTTGAGAGAGGAATTGCCTTTGGAGACACAAAGTCTCAGGCGGCACCCTAGGGGAGAGAGAAAAGAAATCCTGCTATCAGAGCTATTCAGTTCCCAGGATGACTGTTTTCCTGCATCTTCTGCAAGGACCTATTGTGTATAGTTGGGATTGTTTCTTCAAATAATCCATCTGCTCCTCTCCTCTCTTCCCTCTGGTGACCCATTAACTTTAAGCCAGAAACTGCAGTCTCTTCTGTTGTGGGAATTCCTTCAGCCAATAGCCTTTAAGATAGCTATCTAGAAAGAATCACCAAGCAAAGAGAAATCTAACTTATTATACCAATATCCTCTGTTTAGGTATAAACAATCATATAATGGTAGTCATCACTTATTAAAAATCAAAGTTGGTTTGGAGTTGGACAGCGGTTATCCTTCTCTAAATCCAAGAATGTTGTTAAAGGAAAAATTCAGAGTTTCTGTCTCACATCAGGAGCCCCCTGGTGTGGTACAGAAGGGAGATAAAATCTAGGGACTACTGCTGGCATAACTCTGCATTCAAAACATTTTTCTTCTCCCCTTTCTACTTTTGTTTCTATGGTACCTTTCATTGAATATATGGCTATAGAAATTGAAACATTCCGTTTTAATATGAATAATATTTAAGTTTTCTACAATGAAGAATAAATTTTCCTTTAGTAATCTCTGAAGTCCTCAGAAAGAAGATGGGGCCCCACAATGGCGATGCCACTTGGTAGATATGATGCCATTATGCTAAAAGCATCACTTTAAGATTGGTTTTGGGTTACAATCTGCTCAAGATGATTCCAACTTGGCTACCTGAGATGGTGCACCTTCTTACAGCATTCTGGGCAGAACTTCAAATAAGAATTTCAGAAAAACCCTATTGACTACTCAGAGACTATATGTAATTGTACCAGAGAGTAATCTTGAAACTTAGCCATCATTTTTATTTTTACAGGATCCCATAGAAATAACATCGCCCCCATGACAGCTGGAAGTAATTCTAGAAAATGACATTTCCTCTCCCAGAAAAGTTTGTCCTCAGGGTTAGGGATATCATTTAGGGTTTGATTATAATTGGTATAGGGTTGGGATGGAAATGAAGTAGGCTCAAGGATCTCTTTTGAAAAAAAAGGGAAAAGGTGGGATGGGATAACAGGTAGACTAGTGTAGTACTCGTGAGCTATTATTTATAGTCAATTTACTTTGGTATAGATTCTCGTATATTGATACAAATTCAAACTGTATTCGTTATATTGAATATGCTCCTATTTCTGTTTACAATATTTGTGCACCTATACAAAGTTATTTTGTCATATTGTATGCATGCATGTTTATACCTCTGCTTAAGATATTTTGTATATTGATGCAATTTTAGCATATATTTATCATATTGCACTATACATTTCTATCTCTGACCAAGATACTTATATATATATTGTTTACACTTTGAGGTCATTGTCTTCATTGTATTCATTTCATAAGTTAAAGATTGTTTAATTTGTTTAATATGAAGCCTCAGTCTTTACGCTACACAGGTATTAAGAATTACAGGTCAATAGTCATCCATGTTTGTCATACTTATAGTTATACTAGTCAGGTTCTTTAGATGCACAGAGATTGAATTCCACATAGATAGGTAATCTTCGAACACTTCAAAGAACTGTAGAATATGGCATTTAAATAACTTAGAATTCTGTTGACATGAGCTATGACTGATCCTAGCAGTACTGATCTATTCCTGAGAGAATGTTTGGCATTGAAGACACTCCACTTGGAGCTTGGTTTCTTCTTGGCAAAACTGGTCTTTGGGCAAAGAACTGCCCTGCCCCGATCACTGAGAAAATGTACAGTGTCCAAACTGGACAAGCAGGATACAAGCAAAAATGACTGCCAATCCTTGCCAAGACAGGGTAAGACAGTTTTCAAATTTTCCTGCCTCTGAAAATGGTCTGCCAGATATTAATGGCCTTAGCCAAATTTGGTTGCTCCAACATTGCAAATGAGACTTTGGGTGATTACCCAGGTAACTGGTTGTCTCTATCATTTCTTGCACCTTTGGGTTGTTTAATTGCACTTCTTGTTTACTCAGTAATATTATTTTCCTTCTCAGGTCTCTGAGGGTAACTTAGTCATAGTTACCTTCAAGCCATTTTCACTATAAGACTTAGACCCCTTAGGACAGGATACCTATTGAAACATTTAGCATGTTTCTTGTTTACTATTTCTAATTTTTATGTATGTTTTTGCCACTTCTTTTCCCTTATTGCATATAGTTTTGTATCAGGTTTAGAACTCTCTTGTTTAGACAAAAGGGGGAGGTGTTGTGGAAGTCCTTCAGCCAACAGTCGTTAAGATACTGGCCCACTTTGGGCATGGTCTCATGCACTATAAGTGCAGACAGAAAGCATGGGCAGTCCTCTTTTCTGCTGGATTTGGTTCCAGTTCCCAGCGCACATGCAGAGGACTGTGGATTACTCCTTACTGTGAGTTTATCGCCAAATAAATAAACCCTTCTTATACTCCATTCCAGGCTATTGTGGAACTCTTTGGTGCTACTACACTCTTCTTAATCAGTTGTTTTAAATTTCCAGTTTGCTAACTCCAACTTGCCATATCAAGCTCTGGTTCTTTTACTTGTCAATCTTCTTAGATTCTATTTTTACTTTTAGCACATCGCAAGGTATTTTTTGAATGGTACATGAGATGCTCTGGGCAAGAGAATCCCAGTAAACAGGCCTTTGCTATGTAAAGCGGTGGCCTGTGGTAAGAGAGGGGTGAGAGTAGGGGTTAAGAATGCTCCCTCCTCTTGTGACTCAGTCACTGTGTCTCCAGGCTGCTGGGCTGGATTCTACACAAATGTGGGTTCTTTCTCCACATTTGCTCAGGCTCTCTGAGAATGGGCCTTGAAGAAAAGACTAAAATCCTCTGACATATTTTAAAATTATTTCCTTTCCTCTGCAAGGAACACAATGGATTTTCTCTTACATTCAAAATGAACGTGTGGGGGAAAAAAAAAAAAACAACTTTATAGAATAAAACTCAGAAGTGTAGGGCTGCCCAAGAGGGGGTCCCCTGAGATTCTTAACCCTCCGGACACCTCCACACTGAGCCTCCAGCAATTTGTTAGCCAGAGTTGGGGTTCTCTAGCCCACACGACTTCCCATGGAGGTTCTCCTCCAGTTGTGACTGTCTGCGTTTGCCTCTCCTCTACCTTTCTAGTTCAGGGAGCAGTTGTCTGTCTTCCCTGATGAAGCTTAAAGGGGCTGTTCATTTCTCAGTTTGTTCAGTGATCTGCTTGCTGGAGGAGCCAGATGTTGCAGTTCCTTTCATGGCACCTGAAACTCTGGCTGCATTGCTTCTCCATCTCTTTTGTTATGAACCACCTTGATCCAACAAGAACCATGGCCAACACACATAGGACCACATCCTCTTTTTTGCTTTTTGAAAGCCATTCCCTTACCTTAAAGTCTTTTCTTTCCCCCCAGCCAAGTCTTATACAAACAAATCACTAAACGAACAGAAAAAACTGAGATGGAACAAACACAGTAGAGTTTCCAGACAGTTCCAATAGTCAGACTATCACCAAGTATTTTCTGCCACACTATTCACAACCCAAGCACTTTTAGAATACAGCTTTCATTAGCAACCATCACCATACCTGCTGTCTCTCTCTGGGATTTCCTTAATAGCAATTCTGACCTGGTTGCTCAGGTCTCGACCTGCATAGACGATCCCGTATGTGCCTTTCCCTAGCACGACTCGGTCACCGTTCTCATCATATTCGTAGTCATACTGCAGAGGGTGATGGGGACAGAAGAGTGAGATGTTAGCTGAAAGCGACATTCAAAACACCATTTTAGGTTTCAGAGAGGGGCTCGTTTTATAGTCCGAACTGACCTTGAATTTACCATCCTCTGGCCTCTACTTCCTAAGTACTAAGATTTCAGGTACTACCAGAGAAAACCAAGTGTTTTCACAAATACTTTCCTTATTTTAACATCGCTTTACAAGTGAAATAGTTAGATGGAATTCCTAGGGGAACAAGAGTGAGCAATATAATACAGATGCCATGAAAGCAGAGGAAGAACTGTGAGTGGGGAGGAAAGGACCATAAAGTAGGAAGAGGAAGGTTGGGGTTATCCAGAAACAAAGTATAATGATCTAATGACGACAATGTCACAACGAAACCCATTATTTTGCAAGATAATTAAAAATTAATGAAAATAGGAAAAATTCCAAAAACTATTTTTTAAAAAGTAACAACTTTTGTAAGAATAACAAAATAGACGCTGTCAACACAACACAGGTAGCATGTTCTTGACAGGTACCATCTAGCTTCATGGTTGAGGGTGTCAGTGCCTTTCTAAGGAGCCCGCCACAATAGTTCCCCCACTGGGTCCCAATTTTCACCACCTGCCTGACACTACATCTGTTAATGTCCACCACCTCTTGTAATCTTGTCCCTGGTACTCAGCTGAGGGTGCTACAGAGCACTTCCTTTGTGCCAGGACAATAAAAGCACTGGAAGGGGCTGGAGGAGGAGAAGAGTTGGAGGTGTGAGTGTTGGAAAAGTCATTCTTCCCAGGTCACTTTTGGTTTTTGTTTGTTTGGTGGATCAAAATGAGACAAAAGCAGCGAGAAGCACTTCCAGGAATGAAGGTGGGCCACGGACGGAGGACAGAAGCAAGATTGAAAGTCCCCCCAAGGGATTTTAAAAATGATAAAATAGAGGGCATTTTTGATCTTTTATGTAAAAATAAAACATGTACACTCCCGAGCTCCTAAGGGTCATGCATACTGGTCAAATATGGAGACTGAATCACAAAGTTAATGGGGACAGAGAACACGATGTAGAGGCCACCTCAGACCTGGAGGCGGCACATCAAAAGGTGCAGAAAGTCTTGCAGAAAGGCAAGACTCAAGCCCTGGACAGGAAATGAAGCATTTAGGATCCTTCAGTGATCAAGCTGTGTCACTGGGGAACTCAGAAAGGTATTACAGACAGGAAGGGGAAAGCCCCTTGCTGTCTACAGCTATCTGCAGTGCAGATTTGGCAACAGACTTGCCTTATAGAGTGATTTCTGCTGTCTGCTTTAAAAAAGAAAAAAATTTCTTACATTTAAAAGTCAGAAAAAGGTTTTAATTAATTATTTTATATCGACTACATTTTCCTCTCCTCCTGTCCTCCCATTCCCTCCCCCCACTCCCCTCTGCACCTCCCCCTCCCAATTCACTCCTCCTCTGTTCAGAAAGGGCCAGGCCTCTCATGGGTATCAACAAAACACAGGATATCAAGTTGCAGTAAGACTAAGTACCTTCCTTGTACTAAGGCTGGGCAAGGCAAACCAGTCTGAGGCACAGGTTCCCAAAAGCCAGCCAAAGCATTAGGAAACAGCTCCCACTGTTCATAAAAGCCAGAACATTTAACATTAAATGCCAATGCATTGTTCATGAAGATGATTATGGTCATGTATTTTTATGTTCATTAAGAAAACGGCCTTGAGGCCAGGCGATGGTGGCGCACGCCTTTAATCCCAGCACTCGGGAGGCAGAGGCAGGTGGATCTCTGTGAGTTCGAGACCAGCCTGGTCTACAGAGCTAGTTCCCAGGACAGGCTCCAAAGCCACAGAGAAACCCTGTCTGAAAAAAAACAAAAAAAAAAAAGAAAAGAAAAGAAAATTGCCTTGAAATACACACAGCACAGCTGACAAACTTATAAAGAAAAAGAGACAAATACAGGCAATGAGGCTTTAACAGAACTTTTAAAAATGTATATAGCTAACAGATATTTTGCTTGAGAGAGGGTTTTGTTATGTAGCTCATGTTAGCCCGGGGCTCATAATTCCCCTGCCTCTACTTCTTGACTGTTGGGATAGATTACAGGTGTGTGCTACTGTGCTACCCACCATACCTGGTTAATTGTAGCACAGAAATTTGAAGTAGAAACTCTAATGGCCAAGAAACTGAAAAATACTACATAAATATATAAATTGAGACATTTAAAAATAAGAAAGAATAAAATTGACTTGAGAGATTTGTAACAATCAAATGCAACTTCTAGAAATTGGGCCTTAAATAGGAGATAAATACATTCACACTCAGATATACAGGAAAATGATAAAATACTAAAAAAACCAATGACAGAAAAGATTATAAAAAGAAGCATGGGGCCAGCAAGATGATCCAGGGAACAAGGCTACTTAACCGTGGAGGCCCAAGTGACCGGAGTTCAGTCCCACATGGTGAAGGTGACAGAATGACTCGTTCTTTCCTGATCTCCATTTGGGGGCAGTTGCATGCTCTCTTGGGCATACACACTGTGCTGGCTAGTTTTATGTGACCTCGACACAAGCCAATGTCATCTGAGAGAAGGGAGTCTCAACTGAGAAAATGGCTCCATCAGATCAAGTTGTACGCAAGTGTGGAGGGCATTTTCTTAATTAGTGATTAATGGGGAAAGGCAGCCCATGGTGGTGGTGCCATCCCTGGGTTGGTGGTCCTGGGCTCTATAAGAAAGCAGACTGAGAAGCCGGTAAGCAGCACCCCTCCATAGTCTCTGCATGAGTTCCTACCTCCAGGTTCCAGCTCTGCTTGAGTTCCTGTCCTGACTTCCTTCAGTGATCGACTATGATGTAGCAGTGTAAGCCAAATAAACCCTTTCTTCCCCAACTTGCTTTTGGTCATGGTGTTTCATCACAGCAATAGCAACTCTAACCACAACATATGCACACTAAGCAAATATTAAAAAGAGGCAGGATGATATGCTTCTCCAATCCTCAGCTTGGGAGGTAGATCATAACTTCAAGGTCATCCTCAGAAAAAGGGGTTCAACAGTCATTCTGAGCTAAATGAGATACTGTCTCAAATAAATAAAGTCAGAAATAAAAAGGACAAATGACCAAGACAGGAGAGTAATCAGATTCTGGCGACCCAACCGCCCATGCTGGCATCAGCCCCAGGTTGTTTCCAACATGTTTTAAAGCCCTAGTTGAAGGCAGCTGGGTCATATCTCTTGGACATAGGGCAAATTCTGTAAAGGTGTCTGTTCTCCTGATGCCAATGCTGAGCATGCATCGTGAGGTACCAGAGCTACACAAAAGAGCCTTCCCATGCTAGGAATAAACGCCCAATGTGGAGATAGAGGACAGTCATTCTAAAGATGATCAGGGAGCTCTGCCTGAGAGAAGACAAATGTGAGGGTGGGCATGTGACGAGCATCAGGGATCACGTAGCTATCCGCCCAGACTTGGAACATGAAACAGGATCTGGTAAAGATGCAAAAAGACTAGCTCAACAATACCAACCAAAGAGTTTGTCACCACACCCAGTTCCTGTGGTCTAGAGTCTGGTAACGTTGTGCTATGCTGGTTGGGATCCCACTAACAAAGATGCTCGACTTTGCCACTGTCCCTCTCAGAGAAACAAACCTAAACACCAGACTGAGAACCGTCCACAGTTTGTATTATTATAGGGCTTCAAAACTCAAAAGAAAAAAGTTCAAATCGCCTTCCTCACTTGCGCTCCAGAAGTCTGTGTTTCATGGTGAGAAAGACATGATCACGATTAATTTACACATGGCCAGAAGTCTCTTTCCAGTGAAAATATCAGAGTTGTGGTCTCAAGCCAGATCTTCCAAATCAAGACTCTGTGGTCTTCCCACTATCCATGTGTGGTCATTTGAATGAGAATGACTCCTACAGGCGCATAGATTTGTATGCTTAGTCCTCGGTTGATGAGCTGGTTTGGAAGGGTTAGGAAGCTTGGCCTTGCGGGAGGCATGGCATTGTTAGAGGAGCTGGGCCATTAGGGGTAGACTTTAACATTCCAAAAGCCCACAACAGCCTCTCCCCCCCTTCTCCTTTCCTTTTCTCCCCCCCCCCCCTGCTGCCTGCAGACTAGGATGGAAAACTCTTAGCCAGTGCTCTAGCACTGTGCCTGTCTGCTTCTCACCATGATGGTCATAGAATAACCCTCTAAAACTGTAAGCAAGTCCCCGATAAATGCTTTCTTTTATAATCTGCCTTGGTCATGGCGTCTTTTCACAGCAATAGAATAGTAACTAAAACAACATGCCATAGGGAACCCCATCACACATAGCTCAAAAATGAGTATTTTGTTTTCAAGACCGGCATCGTAACGATGTTCCAGTGTGTTGTCTGTTCCCACTTACCACCCCCTCACGTTTTCAAACACATGCCTGGTAACCTTGACCTTTCAGACTCCAATCTTTTCTTCCCTTACTCCCTACATCAAAGCCATTAACAAATGCTATGAGGGTTCCTCTGTGCAGACTCACAGTACCGGGGTACATCTCTGTCCTAGTGCTAGTACCTCAGGACAAGCCTTACTTCTGAAGTCTCCACCAATCCCTGTTCCCTCCACCCTTGTTGCTTTCTTCTCTAATAAGATTAGGGAGATGACTTTGAACTTTGAAATATCCAAAGTTCGGAAGTGCCTGTCCATGTTAGGATTGCCAGCTCTGCATTCTTGGCTCCTGGCCGTTTTCAAGATCATCCTTGGCACAGCATGACCATTCATCCTTCCAGCCACTTGCTCCCTATTTCCTGCCTTTTCTCCGCAGTCTCTTCCAGTGGGGAAGACCCCAGAAGCGGCTTTCCCTTGTGCTGCAGGAACGAGCTCATCAATCATTCACTGACTTCTCAAGATGGCCTGACATGCTTCCAAGACTTTCTCTTTTCCCTTTGGTCATGGGTGTCACCATTTTGCTAGGGACTGAACTCAAGATGTGGTGCATGCCAAGCAAACGCTCTACCAAGGAGCTACCTTTGCGCCCTCTGCTCACT
This sequence comes from Microtus oregoni, assembly GCF_018167655.1. Lineage (NCBI taxonomy): Eukaryota > Metazoa > Chordata > Mammalia > Rodentia > Cricetidae > Microtus > Microtus oregoni. The sequence goes on along the minus strand of NW_024543065.1, from coordinate 2,486,303 downwards.
TTCCACTGGCCCTGTCTTCCCCTTGCATCTTCTTGTTTTGCATCATCATTGCTTATTTTAGCATTACCTGGCAGAGGGCACTCGGTAACTATTTGCTTAATAACTAAGTTGGGATATAGTAACAACTTTGAAAAGCAGGTGACAAATGATTTGGTGTCAGTATCAGGTTGAGAGTAGAAATAAGAGAGTCAGAAGTTCAAAAGCAGCCTGGACTATAATTTGAGGCCAGCTTGGGCTCTGAGACCTTGTCTGGAAAAAAAAAAAAAAGGTTCAGCATCAGTTTAGTTTTGGCTGCAAGTATATTTGCCACAGGGCTACTGATTTAGTCTAAAGAAGAACATGTACGTGGGTGGGGCCAGTTGACTTTCAGTGTCTTTCAGGAACTTAAGCATCCAAAGACTACTTTTGTTAAAACATCTACCTGGGGGGGAAAAAGCAGTCATAAATAAAAATCAGATCTTGTTGTTTTTTTTTTTAAAAAAAGTATGATTAAAATAAACCACCTCCATGGCAATTGCTTTTTTGATGCCTTATTACTTATTTTTCTATTCTTACAAAATAAAGACGTGAATCAAAAAGGCAGTTCTGAAAGGACACTGAGATGGGCGGTAGCTGGCTATTCTGTAAGGACCGGAAATTATCTACATGACAGACAGAAAAGTGAGCTTAGAATGGGAGCTGAGTACCCAGGAGGGCGAGGAGGGATCAGTTGCTTGATGGCAACACTAAGCATCACTGTGAGTACCCAGAGCCATATTAGACAATACTCCCATGCTAGGTGCTTAATCTTGGGATGAAGGACGTTCAGTCCAGGGAAATCTGCCTGGGTAGGGATGTGAGGGTGGGGGACCTGAAACAAACATCGGGGATAATCTAAGCAACCTGTCCAATGACGAATGTGGAAAGACAGACGTGGGTGGGGAAGAAGGGGGGTCTTTTGAAGGCATGGATACACTGCTTATAAATTTTGTGTTCTATTTCCATGGCAATAGGTTAGCAAGTCAGGTTGTTGCTAAGGGAGACGGCAGCTGCATTTCAAACAAAGGTGGGAATACATGTAGAATCGTGCTTTTTTGTTGTTGACTGTCCAGAACAGTCTAAACTGAGATGGCAAGAGAGCAGGCAGGGAAGATCTGAGTGGCAAGAACAAACAACAGATCAGCGATCCCCCAGTCCTTGCACTGACAAGGGACCTAAAGAGAAAGGGTATTAATATATTTTGTATTCTGTATTAATGCCTTTTCACATTTATTAAGGAGACAGTATTAAGATGTATATACACACTGAACTCTAGCTGTCTAGAAAGTCACTTCTGGGCATCTTACATGTTTTTTTTTATTGGTTATCACTAAAGCTTTGTGCCTCCTCCTCTTTCCTTGCCTTCTGTCAGCTGATGTGCAGGCCCCTAGGTACAGAACTTAAATTGGTAGAGGAAAAAGATCGACAGAATGAATAATTATCGAGCTGATGTTGCTCTTACACCACATCTCAACAATACTTTATTTTTTTTTTTTTTTTTGGTTTTTCGAGACAGGGTTTCTCTGTGGTTTTGGAGCCTCTCCTGGAACTAGCTCTTGTAGACCAGGCTGGTCTCGAACTCACAGAGATCCGCCTGCCTCTGCCTCCCGAGTGCTGAGATTAAAGGCGTGCGCCACCACCGCCCGGCTTTAACAATACTTTAAAGGACAGACTTTTTAATCAGATACCTAACTGTACATTCACATTTCAGATTGGCACAAAAACAGAAACGGGATCTTAAAGGAAACAAACCAGTTTGTCACATGATCATTTCAAATCGATGTGGAGTCTCTGTTTACAAGTCAACAGAAAGAGGAATGGTAAAATCTTCCATCACCATGCAGGTGTCCGAGTCAAAGGAAAATGTTCTTTCAGGGAGTTTGTCCCCGCTCCACCCACAAGGGGCCAGCTTTCTCCCTGTGTTCACTGGGAACAACGCTGAGAAAAGTTCACAAAGCATGCTGGTCTGACGCCTCAGTCCTGTGCCAGCTGATGCATCAAAGAGAGGTACAAAGGCACGCGTGTGTGACAGAGAGGGGCCTGTGTTAGCTCTTGATAGTTCAGGGTGTACTGCTGCATGGTAAATAATATAGTGGGCAAAGTCGGGGCAGAAAACCAGGTAAAACTCAATGGAAACAGAGCCAAGCGAGAAATGGGAGAGGTTAAAAACGATTTAAAGAGAAACATGTCAGAAAGACATGGGGACCAGGCGTGACAATGCAACACTTGTCAACTGCTGTGCATAGGACAGGGAAGGGCATGGAATGGTTAGACCACAGAGTGCACTGAGAAAATAAATAGAGAGAGTTAGGGACACTGCATGATCCAGAGACCTCCCTGTTGTGTTTGAACATGAAATTATCCCCATGGGCTCATATGTTTAAATACTTGGTCCCTGGCTCATAGGGTTGTTCTTGTAAGATTGTGGAACCTTCAGTAACTTTGCTGTTGGAAGCAGGTCAGTACAGCAGACCTGAAGTTCCTGTCTACTTTCTTCCTCTTGCTTCCACCGCCATGTCTTCCTCGCCATGATGGGCTGCATCCCCTAGAACTACATGCGCCCCCACCGGAAAAAATACTGCACACCTTATAGACTTCATCCCCTAGGACTCCTTCTCTTGAGTTGCTTCTTGTCAGATATTTGAGCACGACCACAAGAAACACAACGATTTTTGCAGTCCTTCTACAAAGAGCAGCAAAAAGTGGTGAGAGGAAAAAAAAACTTGGAGAGCCCCAAGATTAAGTCTGAACTGGAGGTCTCTGAGGGTGACAAGAGGAAAGGCAGGGAAGGTAAGTAGCTGGGGTTGAACATCTCTCAGGTATCTGGACGAGATTATGGAGCAACTACCCTCACTCTACAGGGATGTATTAGAAGGCAAGCAATAGAATACAGGGATCGTAGGTAGTAAGCATTCAAACCTTAATGGCTAGCTATACTCAATGGTTTGAAGACTTCACTGTAAACCAACAGATTAAATTACTAGGAAGATGGGCTCATAACCCTTCCAGAAAAAACACAGCCTTGAGTCAAAATGCATTGCCCTGAATCAAAAGGAAATACTGCTGTATGAGGACAGGAAGGTCTCCTGAGACACGATATCATGTTATCTTTGAAACAACCTTGAACAGTTTGTAGTGTCTTAGAGATTTTTATTGCTGTGAAGAGATACCATGACCACGGGAACTCCTTTAAATAAAAACATTTAATTGAGGTGGCTTTCTCGCAGTTTCAGAGGTTCAGTTCATTCTTATCAGAATGGGGAGCATGGGCAGTGTGCAGGCGGACATGGTGCTGGCGTTGAGAGTTCACTGACACACTGAGGGAAGCTTGAGAAAAGAGACCTCAAAGCCACCCCTACAGTGACACACCTTCTCCAACAAGGACACATCCCCACTCCCTTTGGGGACCATTTTTTTCAAACCACCAGAGTATGAATCTGGAAAATTATTTCAAAACTTAAAGCTGAGAAAAGACAGTCAAGACCTTCTTGTTCAACTCTAAGGGATGAAAGTTATCTTAGACAAGCAAGGGCATAAAACAAAGCTGAAAACTGGCAAAATCAGAACCATAACGCACGGCTCTTGTCTCCAGTTCAGAGATCTCATAGGAGTAGATTCAACTCTGAACAGGAGAGATCTGGCCACAAGCAGAAGCAGCTTGTACCCATCCTATCATTTGATATTGAAATGAGAAAGATTAATAACTCTGATTTCTAAGAAGTTTTTTAAATGTCAGGAAATCTGGGGCTGGCCATGAACTTGGAGCTTATGGAACCACATTAACATTATCTGTGGAATATTGACAATGTCCTAAGTGAAGATAAAGACATTAAGAAGTATCTCCTGGTCAGCCATCTTTCCCAATCTCCTGGTAAGTCATATTTCCCAATTTCTTAGTCAACAACCTCTCCCAAGAGTTTCTATTTGTTGAGATAAGGCACTCAAAAAGGCTTCATGAATAATCGAATTCCAGTTGAAGCAAATACAAAATAGTTGCTGTGCTTACAAATTCCAACCATTGTTTAAAGATGGTCTCTAAGACAGTTCTCATACAGTATAGATGTTGACAAGAAAAGGAATTATTTTTAGTTTTTCATACATGGGCTGAAGTTTGAAGAAGTCTGTGGTCAGGAAGTGAAGGAATTCATTTTAATAAACTAGCAATCGAAAAAAACAATTTAAACAGGAAATGTCGAAAATATTTAAGAAACATCATCAAATATATATTGGAAAGTTATACACTATACAAACATGTAAGTTAAGGCTAAATGATATTCAGCCATGGCTATGAAAAGGCACTGAAAGGAAGGACCCAGGTAGACCTCGTCATCCTTCAGTCCAGAAGATCCCTTTAACCATTCAAGAATGCTATGCTAATTGAGCAACTATGATAAGATGAGGCAAAATGGCAAACTGAGTCCAAACTCTTAAAAGAAAAGATGCTTGAATTCTTGGGCAAGGCCGTGCAGCCCATTGAGAATATCACAGAAACCACTCTCTGTCAGAGGACTTAAATTATTCTGATGAGACGCAAGGGGCAGGTGTTTTCTAGCACACAAGCTTGGTCTGCCCATGCTCAGTGGAGAAGGGTGCGCCGGGAGAGCTGGCATGACTTAGAGCATTATTACACTGCATGCTGGTTTTTGAGAGGTTGGCTGATTTGGTGGAACCCTCTGGCTGTTCCTAGGAAGAAACATTGGTAGTCCCCTCCTTAGTTAATTGGTCACGGTGCTGTTGATAAACATGCCCAGTCAAGAAGGGCCTTTCATAACACCAACCCCATATGCTAACACTGAATAGAGTTCTTTGCAACATGACGTACTTCCCTTTTACATGACAAGAGACTAAGAGTAGACCAATGAATCACAAATCTAAGGCAATTAAATCTGTGCTATGTGGTCTATTATAGCGAAATTAGTTCCCAGTCCCCAACTGGAGTTGAGAGACCTAGTCCAGTACAATCTTTTGATCCCCAAATCTAAAAGTACAGAATGAAAAGACATGCAAATAAGTATCATTATCTACTTCTTCTATGACCAGCAAGATAACACATGGAGAAATTTGTTTTTCCAAATTAGAACTATCATCTTTCTATAGCTTTAAGAGGCCTAGGGCTTATTTATTGATATAAAATTTACATAATCATTAGATAATCACAGAATCTAACCACAGACAGCATTAATGGTTGGCTAGTATATTAAATTTTTCTTTCAACTGTCACTCTACTAAGCAACAGCTAACTTTTTTTTTAGTTCAGTGAATGGGATGAAATTACTAAAATGACCTACAATGTACATATACATGTGTTTTAGTTTATAGTTTTGTTTTTCTTTTTCAATTTTACTTTATGTTAACACATAAATTTCAAGAAGCTGGAGCTACAGGCAGTTGTGAGCTTCTTGACATGGGTGCTGGAAACTGAACACAGTCCTCTGGAAGAGCAGAGTGCCTCTGAACTGCTAAGCCATCTCTCCAGGCCCTCTTTGATGGAGTGCCTCCATGATTCACCTCATCCCTGGGGGATGAACCTCATCCCTGCCCGTCCCCCTTAGAGTCAGTTTTCAAAGGCTCATTTGTAAAGCGCAGTTTATTCCAGCCCTTACCTCCAAGGAGTCCCCTTCACAGTCTCCGTCCTCTGTGCCTCTGCCCTTCTCTTCCGTGATGGTATTCACCATTTCAAAGAACCTACAACGAGAGTTGGCATTCACAGCGCAGGCTTCTTCACCTTCGCTCAGTAAACCCATCACAAGCCAACAATCGCTCAGGTGGAGAATTCATTTAGGGCACTAAACACATCAAACATCCTGCCTCAGCCCCACCTGCCACCAGCGTGCTCAGGACTTTTACATCAGTCAGTGTAATAGGGCAGTTGTGGAACACAAGCCCTGTTCATAAAAATGTTCTGAATGGCCCATGAATCTTAGTGAATACAATACCTGTATCTACCTGGCAGCCCAGCAGAGATCAGCCTCTTGGTTGGTCACCCTGCTAAGGAGCAACCGGAAGTGGGGTTGCCCCATGGGGCTTGCCAGAGATAGTCTCTGGTGAATGAATATCATAGGCTCAGCTCTCTCAAGCAGAAAGACTCTCAGCCCAACCATTGTTAGTTAAGTAATTAGATCCCAAATCGACTTCAGAGCAAAATTTAAGAACCAAGAGTCTTTGGGCAAATAAACCACCAGGATTATCTATGTGTTTTGGGGAGCTGTGGGGTGTAGGGTGGGAGCACAAAAAGAAATTATCAGATTGGGAGGATTGTTCTAGAGATTTCTGACTGCAAATACTAGTAAATAAATGTAACTTGAATCTAGAACACAAGGGTTAGACAAAGTCATAAAAATGTTGAGGATGTAGACTTGGCTATCAAATCAAGATCACTGGGTTCTATGTGACTTGGGCAAAGTTTTCCACTTCTCTGGGTACTTAATTGCAAAGCAGGGGTGTACCTGTTCCACAGGCTGGGAAGGTACTTAGAGAAATCCTTATAAAGTGCACACGCAGAATACTGCACTCATAAACGTTAATGCTGTTTTGTTCCTGCTATTGTTATTAAATAAACAAAATAGCCCTATTCTGGCTATTCCAGAATGTCTAGTACCTGTGAATCTCAGTTACTAAATCTCCTGCCTGAGCACTTTCATCAATATATATGCAGATCCTATAAAAGACAGTCTGAAACACCGATGTGACCTTGGCAGACTGCTTATATGTGCTTTGGAGACAGAGTCACCTCTCTGGTTTTACTTTTGTTGTTTTTGTTGTTGTTTTATCAAGACAGGGTTTCTCTGTGTAGCCCTGGCTGTCCTGGAACTTGCTCTATAGCCCAGGTTGGCCTCGAACTCAGAGACGCGCCTACTTCTACCTCCTGAGTTCTGGGATTAAAGGCACGTGCCGCCACTGCACGGTGAGCCACCTCTCTTTTGATGACATTTTAAAATGCTTGTTAGATTTTATTTCTAAAGTCAGTTTCAGAGCCCAGTAATGTAAGTGAGGAATAAATTTGTCCCTTACCCTCTAAGTAACGTAGTAAAGTTTAGACCAGTGGTTCACACATGAACTAAGGGATGCACTGGATAGGTGGGCTGCTGGCTTCACAGGCAGGGCATGCTATTTGCAAGGCTAAGCACAGAAAGCAGGCTATCAGGCGAGGAGATTACCTACACAACTCAGAAATTATTTCTGTACCTCAGTTTATCTTTCCACCCATTCAACAAACACTCATTGACCACCTAGGGCCAAGGGCTGCTCTCTCTAATGGGAACCAATGAATGAGGCGACTTTGGAATCTGTAGCCTACTTACAGAGTTCCCTTGTGCCTAATAAAAATACTATTTTCATATAATATATTTTGACTGTGTGCTCCCCCCCCCCCCACGCGCCAATTCTTACTCTCCATTCCCACAGCACATTTCTTGGAGGTCGTTGGCATGGAAACAAAGCAAAACAAAATCCCATGATTGGGTGGAATAAGAGTAAATCCTAAGTAAGATTAAATATCCGGGTGAGTTAGAAACAAAAGTAAGGTCAGTTAAGAGGGGAAAGAAAGCAAAAAAGAACCTTTTAAAATGGCTTTACAGCTAAAGATTAAGACCTGAGATGAAGACACACACCAGCCATTAATGGGAAACTTCTCACTATGACCATCATAAGAGAATATAGCACTGTGGGGCAGCAGTCTGCCATATACGTCAGGAGCATGGATTCGAGTTCGCATCAAGTCCCCAGTTTTATCCTTACTGGTTATATGATATTAAGGTAGTTTTAAAAATCTATTTCTTTTCCTTCTTTTATGGAAGATGGTAATCATACTTATCTAATTGGATTTCACGAAAGATCAAAATCGATACCAGGCTAGGGATGAGCATCAAGAACAAATACTGTCTACTGAATTAGCCTATCAGACATTTATTACGGCAATTATTTGAAAAAAGGACAACCCTCAATAAAATCAAAGTTCAGCCGGGTTTCTGCCTACGTTTTGGCTTCTACGTGGCTATTTGCTCCTCCTCTACTTTATTGCTCACCACTGTGTTCTAAGGGAATATGAAATACTTAACTAAGAGAAATATACCTGGGGAGAATATGGTCATAGGTTTTTAGGCTATTTTTTTTTTTTTTTTACTGGTATAGGCCAGATCCTGGGCTATGCGCCCACCAGAGAGAATCCAGTATAACTGGTCTGCAGTGGGGCTCAGGTGCTGATTTAATGCTTACCAGGTAGTTCTTCTAGTAGGTAGGGTGAAGAGTGTCCATTGCAGACAGGAGTAAGTTTATGCTAAATAATCTGTTTATGGAAAATTTGGCACTCATCTATAGTAAGTAAACTTTTTAAAAATGAGGTATTCCATTAAACAATTTACCTCAGCTAATGTTTTATTTGTGTAAGATACACTGACTAAGCAAGGGCCTGATGTTAAACAGAAATCCTAGAGCCAATACCACATGAGTCTAAAGCAATATTAAAAATGTCTTAGCTGGGCAGTCGTGGCATACACCTTTAGTCCCAGCACTTGGGAAGCAGAGTCAGGCGGATCTCTGAGCTCAAGGCCAGCCTGGTCTACAAGAGCTAGTTCCAGGACAGTTAGGACTGTTACACAGAGAATCCCTGTCTAGAAAACCAAACCAATAATAATAATAATAATAATAATAATAATGAGTGCCTGCACAACCGCCCCATCATCAGTTTTCCACAGAAGCCACACGCGCCGTTTTACCTGAAAACAGTGACCATGTGAAACCAGCCCCTCCAAGTGAAGGACAGATACGTACTTTTTACAGTGCAGCTCTGTGCAGAAGTAGATCTGGAAGTCATCCGAATTGTGAAGCACGTAAAGAAAGCAGCAGCGCTCTTCAAACTTGGAGATACTGAAACAAACAAACCCCACTCTGTTCAGACAGGTGCCAACCCTTCCGCGCATCTCCAATGCAGAAGATCGATATTTCTTATACCCAAACCTGCTTTGACGTCAACTGCCATTTATGACAGTATCACTTTCAAGACTGATAGTCCCCAGACCATAATACTAAAATTACGCATTATTCCTACACAAATGTGCAGAACAGGGCTGCTCTGGGGTGCTGAAGTTCACATGTGCCACACGTTGGGTTTGGCATGGACACGAGTCCTGTCTGGCATAGCACTGACCTATGCTGAGAGGGAAGCACACATCCCAGCTGGCTGGCTAGCCCCGGTGATTCCAGGCCTCTGGGAAGTGTTTTCAGAGCTAGGGAGGCAGTTTGTACAGGTGGCAGAGTCGCTGCACTAGCTGGAGAGCTGAAGGGGCAGAGCAATGTGGCCCAGCCCTTGGTGTGGCCCTAGCAAGTACTTTCCTTTAGAACAGCAATTCTCAACCTGGGGATCGTGACCCCTGTGGGGGTCAACTGACCCTTTTACACGGGTTGCTTAAGACCATTGGAAAACATTGGATCTTAACATTACAATTCATAACAGTCGCAAAATTACAGAAATTAGCAATGAAGTCGTTTGATGGTTGGGGTCACCACACCATGAAGAACGCTATTAAAGGGTTGTCGCATTAGGAAGGTTGAGAATCACGGCTTTAGAACATGTGAACGGTTCTGAGTTGGTGAGTTAGGACATGCTAGTTTGTGTCAGGAGTTGACCGATGTTTTCTGTAATGGGTCAGATAGGGAAATTATTTCAAGTTTTACAGGCCAAACCACTCAGTTCGGCTACTGGAGCATGGAAGCCTGTGACTGTTGAGACTGTGCCTGCTGTCTAAGACATTTTATTGATAAAACAAGCCATGGTCCTAACTTGGTCCACGAACATAACCTATCAGGCCATATTATCACTGCTGCACCTGCTATTTCTTCCTTTTAGAATGCACAGCTTCATTTGGGTTTTTGAGCATGGTCTTCCTGTGTGCCTTAGGATGGCTTCAAGCTCACTTACAAAGCCCAGACTGACCCTGAACTCATGATCCTCTTGCCCTAGCCAAATGCGTACAAGGATGGTAGGCATGTCCCAGCATGCCCAGACTTTATATTTTTAATCTTATAACACTGATTCTAGTCATCATCTAAGGCCCAGATGAGACCCTTTCCCCTCTAGCTTTTACTATTTCTACTCCAGACAGAAGGACTCCTCATGACGCTCCTCTCTGGATGTATTCATAGCCTACTCATCTCACATCACGTGGCCGTTGATTGTTAGGCGCTTGCTACCCCTTCCCACTTGACTGCGAATTATTCACGAGGTCCTTGTCGCTGCTCCGTCTTTAACAGAACAGGACTCAATATGGCACACAGCTGGTGCTCAACACATGCCATTGGCTTCAGCTGGCCACACTCGGAGGTGACGCAAGGCAAACTGCTGACCTAGTTGGATGGCCCCTTGGCTTGTCATCCTTTCTTTATAGAGGAGGAAGCCAGGAAAAGCTGGCTGTCTTTGAAGTCACAGACCAGAACTCAAGTTTCCCAACATGTAAACCAGCCATCACCAGAGGGAGGCATTCTCTATCTACAACATGAGTCACAAGAAGTGTTGGCAAGGTCCTGCCAGGCCTAATTAATAAGAGCTAAATCACCGTAAAACAGAGCTGATGAGGTGTAATACACTGTTGCTGTACTAAATGGATTGCCGGAGAAGGCAGCAATAAAGAAAGAGTACCTCGCTAATGAGTGGTTTAAGAATTAAATATTAAGAGCAGACAGCTTTATTTGAGAAGGTATTGATTGGAAAGTCGTGAGTCAGACTCGTAATCACTCTTGTTTCTATTCAGATCACTCCTGAGGTAACAGGTAGTTGTTCTACCGGGCACACTAAAATTATCGGTGACTCACCGCGCTGCCAGTTCAGGCTCTAACAAAGCCAATTACAGCTATTGCAAAAGCAACAGGATATTGCACAACTGGCCCGCAGAAGTCTGTTGTCTCCCATTCCCATTATGTGGGGGTAAACAGCAGTAAATGCAATTCGGTTTGCAGGCTGAATGAGTTGTGTGGCACAGGCTTCTAACGTGACAAAGTTCCGGACACTCAGCCCCTGACACCCGATTCTGATCACTGACCTTATCTCTAATTCCCAGGAGAAAGCTTTTTTATTTATTTTTTATTTTCCCCGAGCCACTGGCATTATGACAAGGTTTGAGGACTGGACTCGAATTTGTCACTGTGACCTCACAACACAATTGCATCAGCAGTGACCTTGGGGGAAATTTTCATCAATTCCCTATCATACATCAATATGAATACGAGATCCAGGGTATAATCTGGGAGATGTCCTGCAGACCTCTTGGTAACCTAAAGGACAGAAAGACATCTTCCAGCCTTAACCAAAAGGTCAGCCAGCAGAAGAGGACCTCCACACGATTCCCTTTGTGCCACATCAATTCACATTTAGCCCGGAGTAATGACCATGATATCAGTTGGAGGACCCACGATGACGAGGTGCTCTTTATAACAGGGGCAGAGAAGCTGGTGGCTGACTCTTGACAACAAAGAAGGATCCCTGAATTTTTTTCTCAGTTTAAATTATGATTTAGAGTTCTATCTGGGCTATGAATATCTCAGAGGAATGTCTTCTAAGCACACCGCATGTCCCGGGGAAACGTACCTTACTCCCCTGATAGAGGATGCACTGAAGTTCCACTCATGTATGCCTTTCTGGAACACAGGAGAAGAAGAGCAATGACAAAAAAATATTAAGTTGTCCGCATGAAAAATAACATCACAAAATAATTGAGTTTTATTAGTTTTAATAGCATATCCATTTTTCCTCATGAGCAAGTTATCTTAGGGGGTTTGCGTTTCATTCTGAGATCACAAAAGTCATGTTTACTGAATTCCTTTACTTCAAGACTGCAGCTTTCAAAACAACCTGAACGTTCTTGTCATTAAACGTAAAACCTTAATTTTAGTTGTAACTATTATGCTTTAAGTTTAAGTAAAACCCAAACCAAAACAAACAAAAATAAATAAGTGGTCACAACAATTAGATTGCTGTAGTCAGCAATTATTTTCTTTTTGTATACTTGCCAATGATTTTCCATGCATGTATGTATTTGTGCATTTGAGGGCACATCTGGAAGCGCACATGTGGAGGCCGGAGGACAGCCTCACGTGCGGCTTCTCTGATGCCATTCATTCCCCACTGGCCTGGAGCTTGTCACTGGAGACCTGCTTGTGTCCAGCTCTTCAGGTCTGGGAGCACAGTGTACCACCTCACCTGGTTTTCTTACGTTGGTTCTGGGAGTGGAGCTCAGCTCTTACCTGTGAAGAACACTATACTGCCTGAGCTAGCTCCACATACAATGTTCATTTTTCTGAGAAAAAAAATCCAATCAATTTGAATAAAGTCTTTGTAAGGTTTTAAAAATAATTCTCTTTAAATTATCTTTTTCCTTTTGAATCTGAGAGAGGGGGTAGATTCTGTAGTTCAGTCTGGCCATGAACTTGCCATCTTCTTGCCTCTTTTTTATTTAAATTTTTTTTCTCCATTTTACATCCCAAATATAGTTCCCCCTCCCTTGCCACCCCTCACTCCCCCGCCCCCACCTTATCCCCACTTCTCAGACAGGGTAAGGCCTCCCATGAAGAGCCATCAAAGGCTGGCACATCAAGCTTCTTGATTGCTGGGATTCCAGACACATAGCACCATAGCCAGCTTGAGAAAGGTAAAACTTTTCAATTAAACTGGCAACTGGTGTGGTTTTTTTTTTCTCCAGAAACTGTGTGTGTGTGGTGTGTGAAACTGTATATGCATGTACAGGGTGCCTATTACAACTCTAAGGGATTATTACCTAATTTATGAAAAGCTTAATATGCTAATAGTGTTTGAACATAAATATTGGGTTATTATGTAATAGACAGATATGGGTGATTCACCGAGTCCATATTTAAAAAAATTGAAAATTTATCTCTCAATTATGATTAAGCATATCATAATAACCATCAGATAATTATCCTCAGATTATTTTCTCTATCCAAATGTTTGGAAATCTCAACGTCTCCCAAACTGACATATTGGGAAGCAATGGATGGGAGAGTCTTATGCCTAAGCCTACCTAACCGGACCGGTATAGGGCCTGGATGTTAGTTCAGATGGCCATGACCTTTACCCTGGATTCCCTGATTAAAGAAGGCTGCCAGATACTCACAGTTTGGCTAATTATTCAGAACATCCAAGCATTTTTTTTAATACTTTGCTAGACAGTCTTATAAAAATGACCTGACAGGATTAATTTTCTCTTTTAAACTATCAAAACTATCAAACTGAATTGAACTGACTTCCTTTAGCAAGCACCCGGGTGATTGCTCCTTCTGCAGGAGGCTGCCAGCTAATTAGAGTTACCTTCCCCAGAACTCTGGTTGTAATGAAAAGACCTAATGGATGACTCTGAACTTAGGCTAGGCAATGAAAACTGCCTCAAGCTCCTCCACCAAACCAATGGCTTCCCATCTTGCAACCGTCAACAGTGACGAAAGTCATCAGTCTTGCTAATATTTATGACAAAGGCCACCTGGGATTCTTAGATGGTTTCCCCGCCTGGCCTCATCCTCCAATAAGGATAAAACTACCCCAATAATCTTCTTAACTATACCATATAGCAGAATAGAAATAAAAAAATGTTTAGCCATGACATAAAATTAATAGCATGCTAAAGTAAAACCACCAGGAAAGCCAGCTCCTACCGCTGCTATGAGGTTGCAGTCTTGGATGGGCTGGTGAAATGGATGTTCAACTTTACACCTCTGAGGTGGCCCCAGAACTCTTCTCTTGGCAAAAGCAACTCAAAAAAGCTACATTTTCTATCCTTAGCACGTAAGTCTTTGCTAGGGCCATGCAACCAGGAGTTCAGACAGATCCTCTCAAATCTGATGCAAAGTACTCTAAAACCAATGTCAGAGCACCTTACTGGGCTCTGAGCTGAGTCAGCACACAACAGGTTCTACTCTCATAAGATACAGGGAAGGAAGACAGTGTAGAAAGGCCTAGAAGACCAAGGGTGTGACCGAGTCACCACAGCACTGACCCTGAAAACACAAAGACCCAAGCTTGACCCTTAGAACCCATGTAAACATGCCAGGGAGTGGCAGATCCCATGTAATCCCATCACTGAGGAGGCAGAGACAGGAGGATCCCTGATCCCTACCATCCTACCATTGTTCTGGCCTAACTGGTGAGTGCCAGGCCATTCAGAGACTCAGTCTAAAAGGAGGTGGACAGCACTCAGGGGGATGCCACCTGAGATTGTCCTCCAGCCTTCACACACATACACAGACATGCATGCATACCCACATACATATGTGCACTGGTATATACATAAAGATGTGTACATACATGTACATAAAAAGGGCCACAAATAAAATAACCAAGGAGGATCCTTCACTTACACATATACATGCATGTGTACCTGTCTGCACACATATGTGGACTGGTATACACATGAAAATGTGTGTGTATATACATGCACATAAAAGGGGGCCACATATAAAATAACCAAGAATTGGGTGGAGGCTTCACACACACATATACATGCATGTGTACCTGCCTGTACACATATGTAGACCGGTATACACATGAAAATGCTTATAACCCAGGTCAGTGTCTAAATAACTATGTAGCCTAGAGGCTTCACTTCTGACCTGCTTACTGCTCACACACAATGCATCCTTACCTCTAAAGCCTGCTACTGAGCTGTCCCCAAGACCGTGGTCAGGACTACAAGCGGGGATGAGAGCAGAGCAGGCTTGGGGAGTGTGCAAAGCAGCCACTGAACACAGCAAACATTAACACAGGTGGGTGATACCGGCAAATTAAGCTTTCAACAGCCCTGCTCTGGGAGAAACCAAGGAAGGGTTTCCTGGATAGACTGGGCTGATCCACCCTGCCAGGACACCTTAGGGCCTAAGATGCAGCCACTACATTGCAAGAGGCCCTGCCTGCTTGGAGAGAGGGACTCACCACAGGGAGGCACTGCTGAGCTGCAAAGTGAATTACAAGGGTCTAAGATGCAGAGTTGGAGGCCAAGCAGACCCCACCATGGTCACCTATTTGAACCACCACACAGCTCCACTTTGTAGGAACTGGTCCACTCTAGATCCCATGTCCCAGCCAGAGCAAGAATAAGAACGAGGGGCTAACAATGAGGATGACAGTAATAATTTAATAATTATATTCTGTCAGACCTTATTGCTATCTGGGGTAACAGTGGTTCCTCCCTAGCTACAACAGCAACAGCAAAGGTTTATTGGTGTTGTTGTTGGTTTGTTTCATTTTTTGATTTTGAAGTTGTTCAGGTTCTGCTGGGACATTGAACTTAATCTAAACTGGCCACAATACGTTCATTTTCTATATTGGTGACTGGTTTAGGCATGATGCAGTTTTGTTCTGAGCGGCAGGGCTGGGCTCTCCTTTCTAGGATGCTGTCCATGTGAGGCAATGCCTGTAGCAGGGTTTAAGACCATGAAAGGACAGCCAACAGCTTACAGAGAACTCAGGTCAGAACGCAGACACAAATCCCCCTTAGAAAGCCATCTCGGAATTTCTTGCCATTTTCTGAGTGTTTGAGCTATTTTACTTGGCTGCATGAACACAGCATGAACGAGAGAGCGTGTCTACCTGGAACTGGGTAAGAATGGTCCTTCACACAATTTACACATTCTATCTACCCAGCCACTGGCCAGAGCTGGGATCCCAGAAGGTAGGCAGCCTTCAAAGTGCTGACGGGTCCCCTGCCAGCCACACTTGTGATGAAGAAGCACAGCACAGGCCAACAGTTGCTTAAAATTCAACCCTAAAAGGGAGGAATTTCAAACAGCCCCACAAAGTATCTTGCAGGTGGCTTCTCTGGATCTAGGTTTTTCTTCCACGGTACCTGTGCAGATTTTTCTCAAGTGCTGACTCTAAAGAGCAGACATCTATGGGGAAAAGGGACACAGCTCGGATTAAGGAATTGTGCCCCACGAACGGAATGTAGCTCTCCAAGAGTTCCGGGAACTGGTGTACAATGTCTGAAGGTTTTGGAAAATTGCAGTATGAAGCAGAGTCTGGAGACAATACAATAGCTCAGCCCACATTTTAGAAACTGCTGAGCAGGTAGAGAAAGAAACATAACAAATAAAAAGCAATATTCTAAATTCTAGGAAAATCATGACATTCTAGGTCATAATCCATTTCCTGCTTACCAAACAATCTATTAAATCGGTTGTTTACCTACTAGTTACAGACTTAAGGCTGGTAATAAAGGTTTTTCTTTCTCGAGATCCTACCACTTCAGCTGGTAAAAGGTAGAGAGAATGATGTCAACAGCGAACGCAGTTTACAGAGAATCAACTTACAAACAAAAGGGACATTTGGCAAGGACAATTTTAATATGAAGATTATATGGATGGGATGCCACAAGCGCAGTCCACGAGCGCCAAAAGGCAGCGGGAGGGCTGGAGAGACGGCCTAGTAGTTCAGAACACTGGCAGAGGACCCAGCACTTGCATGGTGTCTCACAACTGTCCGTAAGTCCAGTTCCAGGGGACCTTTGTGGGCACCAGAAACACACATGGTGCACGTGCATGCATGCATGCAAGCAAAATGCTCATAAAATAGTAGTGTTTCTTTTTTTTAAAAAAAAGACAGTGGAAGTAGGCAAAGAGATAATTCATGCCTTAACTAATAAATAACCCTTCCTCATATACTCAGTGAATGTCACAACATACATAGTTCTTAGCACAATATAAAAGCTGCTCCTAAAATTGTCACAGGGTTGAGAACGCCCCACCAGGCCCACTGGTCCACTGATCAGAGAACCTCTCTGGAAGAGCAAACAAAAACAACTAAAGCACTGTTTCCAGAAATCTCTGGCTCGCTGTTTGCTCTTTTCCTGTCTTCCAAACTCTATTGGCTCTGCGCTCATTCTCGGGACCATGTTTGTCGCTAATTCCTTTAGCCACATTCTGATCCAAGTGTCCCTGGGTAACCTTGCGCTTTCCGGTCAAGCCTCTGAAAATCTCTTCCCGTCTTGCTCTCGCCCCAGTATAAGAACATGTCTGCGTCCACGTCAAAGTGCTGCGAGCAGGCACTGCACTTACGCTCAGCTTCGTCTCTGTAGGTGCCTGCAGGTCACCAGCTCCAAGTGCCCGGGTCTAAAATAAAAGTCCTCCACCTCTCATCTTTTCCTTCTAAACACCCTAGTGGAGTGACTCCCCCCACCCCCCCAGCCGACTTTGAGCCTGCTAATTCTTACTCCTTTTTAGTGTCTCTCCTAATGAGTAGCTGAACCATACACTGATTTTTTTTCTCTTCAAATGACCCATCACTCTGCAGCTGGGACCCCACTGTCCTAGTACAACATCTAGCTACTTCATTTCTAACTATTTCCTTCTTTTCTGTGACCCTTCAGGTTCCAAGATTCCCTAACTGTACATCAAGGTGCGCTAAGTCTTCCAGCTATAGCGAAAACACGATTAACGCGTGTTCTGTGCCTTTAGCCCATTGCTGGAGAATTCCTGGTAACTATCTCATGCACTCTCCACAACATTCCCTAAGGTACCATCATCGTCTTTTCTCCATGTATGGAGGCTACTGGAAGAAGTTATACAGACTGCCCAGGTCACCCCGCAAGCAATAGATAACAGTGGCCTTCTCACCTGCGGGGCTTCACTCTGACCTTGTTCCTGGCCGCTCTGGCTGGGTTGCACTCTTGACAGCTCTTAGATTCTAAGTAGCTTCAGTGATGCACCATTTCCTACCAGCACATGTCCAGATTCTCCTTTCTCACTCAGGAAACAAGTTGTGATTCTATAGCATCCTGCTTACCGGTGTATTTGCCACCGCCAGCATCACGTCCCCCTGGTGAGCCAAAAAGGCCGCTCACCACCCCTGGGCATCCCATGCTCGCATTTGTTCTTTGTCTCTGTTGGAATCTGCTCTGTTCTCCCCACCTGAATCATTCCTTAGTCCACAACCAAAACCCAGACTCCCAGTCCTAACTGTATCCCCCCAAAGACATCATGCCCTACTCATTGTTCCTCACTGAACTTCAGAGACCGAAAGTTCCAAAGGTCCTCCTCACAACCCGGCATGGTCCCATGAGCCACCGAAGTCCTTATAGTCAGGAAGCAAGAGTGTCACACTGGTCACAGTGCGTTCCTCCCAGGTAGCATGACGCTCCAGGGGCAAACTCACTGAGGTACCAGAAATGTTACTGACGTGGAGGTCGGCCATTCTCCCCTTACAAAGTGATGAACGCAGAGAATGTCTTAGCGGTCATAAAGTTCCTTATCAAGGCAGTTTTCCTTTAGGAATAAGTTAATACTATAGGAAAAGACAATACCATCTTTTGGGACTATCTTCATTAAGGGCTAGACAACCAGGCCTCACAGTAATACTGCTCATAGTGGCAGGCCCTAACATGGGTAAGGTGTGTTTTGTTGGGTGACGATCCCACGGTTATCATAACCTGTTAGTGGGCAAAGTATAAAACTCCAGCACAGCCAGCCCATAGCTGTCCTAGGAAAGTAGTAGCGGGGCCAGGGTTCCACAGGTTGGATCTGGAAAGACCACAGTTCTGAAAGAAGCCATTCAGACGCAGCTGGCAGACCTACTTCTGAAGACAGATTCCAATACACACTCGTGCCGTGATTCCACGCTATCCGGCATTTAGTATGTCTGCCAAAGCACTACACCTTACCAGGCTTCACACCACCAACTGCATTCAGACATACACTAACTTCCAATGCCAGTACTTCTGGGTAGCTGCCTGGTCATTTTAAACACAAGGAACCCCTTCTTCTATAAATGACAGCTCCATGACAGGTGACTTGTTGCTGTTTTGATCGAGGTTACAGGACCTGGCCCTACCTGGAATTTGGAAAAGGCTCAGCCCAGCTGATGTGACTACCCCAAAGCATGAGTTACTCTTCCTGTATTACCGACACGCTGTGTGGATGGGCCTGGGGAGCTTCCTACAGCGGTGGTTAATGCATGTGGGTTTTGCTAACCAGATCAGACATAGAGTGGAAATCCAGATTTGAAGCCACTTCTTGTCACTCAAATGTTGAGGTTTCCAGGAGATAGCCTTCGGAAACTACAACCCCTAAGAGCCCAATTGAGCCATAAAGTCAAGGACGTAATGATTCTTCCCCAACTGAGTCATTCAGTATGCCCACACCCATTATTAAACTTCTCAACCACAGCCACACATCAGAATCATATAGCAATTTTCATAACAACATGCGCGTGTGTGCCCAGGACTCACTCTGAGCATAACACAAAAGATCACAACCTACGGCTAGCTTGTAGGCTTATACAACAGGTAGCTCTGTTTGTGACCTATTGGATACTTACACTCTCCCAAATGATACCTTCATATTGTTTAAAGAATGAAACAAGGTTAAATTCTGGGGTCTTAAAAAAAGGGTTACAAATAGCAGCCGTTTAAATAGTGTTTGTTGTTATCATCCTGAAAGTATTTGTGGCGTTCAGTATAGTAAAGGGCTCTGTGAGATGCACCCTCCCCACACAACTTCATACACTGTTCACAACAAACTCAAAGGGGGCAAGGTGGGGTTTCCTTTAGCTCAGGTTGGCCTGGAATTCACTGTGTTTCTGAAAGTGGTCTTGAATTTAGGATCTTTCTGTTTAAACCTCCCAAATCCTGGGATGACAGACATGCAACAGTGCCCTGTCTTTAAAGGTGGATATTGCTGCTGCTGTTGTTGTTGTTATTATTATTTTATTGTCTCTTGTGCAGATAAGGACACTGTAACTTAGGGAATCCATGGTGCACACAAGCAGTGACAAAAGTCTAAGCAAATCCAGGTCTATTAACTTACGCAGTATTGCAAACTTGTACCCAGCCCATGCTTTATTTTGCCCTTATCACCTCTGCGTACACCTGCAGGTTTCACTCCTCGGTTTATTGCCTCCCAAGGGAGAAAGTGCCATGAGAGGCGGAGTTCACTCATCCTGTATAAAGTGCTTTTCCCGCTGCTTAATACAGGGCCTGGTAAGTGCCTGGCACACAGCAGGTGCTCAGCCAACATCTGCACATGGAACCAGTGAATGAATAATGTTTAAAGAAAATTAAGGGTATTTTAGAAAACAATTAGGAAAAACCCTGAAATAAACTTTCTCCTAAGATTTCTCTAATATCTACACCTTTTCCTGTTGCTTGGACAGGTCATCCAGCATGATTTCTGTGTTTTAAGAGTTATGGCATGCACATGAGAACAGACAAAATCATGCCTGTCATCTCAGTACTTGAGGCTGAGGACTGAAATGCAGAGGCCAGCCTACCTTACAAAGAGAAACTCTGTCTTAAAACAAAGGACAAAATCTGAACAAACCACCAACATGCAAAGGTTGATCGCACGCTGCCAAGGAGTGTATAAGGGCTGGGGGCTGGGGGTCTAAGACCCTTCAGGAACCAAGTGTAAGTCCATCCTATCTTACTTTATCCAGACCATATTGAGTCAGCGCTAATCTGAAATTTTGCAGCTATTTAGATAAGCAAGCAGCCAGATGCAAAGATAACAATAACGGGCCCACTTTAAACTTACAAGGGACTTTGTCCTAACACGTTTTCTAGAATTAAGAGACACGTCATTTGCGACCTCAGTTTTAAAACTTATTTCTTTGGCATAATTTTGAAAAGTTACTTCTTCGGGGCATAACTGAGCTTATAGCATGAATTTCTAAAACAAAGAAATATCCCAATTTTTAGCACACTTGAAATGGTTATACCGTCTCTACTAAAAAGCTGAATTATTTCAAGTATATCCGACTAATTGATGAAACTCATAACCCAAAAGTAGTGATGTTTATACAGCAGCATGCTCTTATGCCAAGACAAACACAGTCAAACTATTTCTTCCTAATTAGCCCATTTACTGAAGTGAGACTGGAAAGGCAGAAAGTCTTATCTTAATTGCAGTTTACCTTGTCATCGGGCAGCACATGCCAAATAGATATTGTCTTCTCCTCAACTTCGTTATTGATAGACAGGTAGGAAGGCTGATAGATTTTGGTTGGCTCTAATATTAATACCTAGAAAGAAAAAAGGCAAAGAAGCCTGCGTTAGTGACAACTGATACAGTAAATCCAACACCACATAGAAGAGGTTACAGACGCATCAACTTCGGAAATCACCTTAACTTCTAAAGAGTCCCTAGGAGCTTTCTGAGTTTTTCCTTGATATACAGTTATCCTAAGGTCCAGCAATACATCAGCATTTATTGCTAATGGACTGGAAGTCATATTTCAAAGTCTATAGTTCGGTTATCCCTGGAGAACTTACTGGTCCATTTTGGAAACCTTCAGACAAGCATGGCAATTCTTGCTTCTACCCAAGGCTCTCGGGAGATGAATGAAGAGGACCACTGAAAGTTCAAAGTCGGTCTGGGTTACATCGTGAGTTTCAGGCCAGCTTAGCTATGAAGCAATATACATACCTCACTCCCAAAGCTTAAATTAATCATCTTGTAATGCATATGCTATTTCTATTAAAATAAACGTGTCAAAGAACGGAAGAAACATGATAAAACACTTCTATACACTGAAAAGAGTCTATTTCTAGAATAGAAATTCCAGATCTCTGCTGTCACACTTTATCCTAAGGAGCTGGGAGTATGGTGCTTCTTCCCATGAAAACGGATTTATAAATAATTTGGGATTTTGTTGAAAGAGTTTTATATATAAACCAAAGAATCAGATATAGCTCTGTGAAATATTAAAATTATCTTTGCATTGCCTTCCATATAAAACTTGAATATTCAATAAGAAATAAAATTTGCTGTTATTTTATTTACAGATGCTATGAAGGGCATATGATAAGCTAGCTGAGAATCTACATGGAAAAGTTACACAAAAGAGTTTAATTATTACTAATACTTCATACCAAGAGGGAATAACATCAATATACCATATGCTCTCTAATTTTTAAGTTATGATAGTTATTTTTTGTATAGACCCTTAAAGACCATTTTTTTTTAATTGAGACAGGCTTGTGTGTACCACAGGCTGACCCTGAACTTGCTATGACCTTGACTATGATTATCTTGACTCTAACTCCCAGAACCTGGGATCACAGATCTTCACTACTCGTTTTAGAGGCATTGGGGACTGAACCCAGGGACTTGTGTATGCTAGGCAAACATTTTATCAACTGGACTATATCTCCAGACCTAAAACCTAAATTTTTTGTTTAGGATGTTTAGGATATTTTGAAGGAAGGAAGAAAGCCATTACTTCATTACAGAGAAGCTGGCATGCTTCTTTGTGCTCTGCTGACTAAAATTACATTCAGAAGCAATCATGAATCAAGCAAGTTTACCAGATAAAACCGGAGAGCCTTAGTACGGCTCTGTCATCAAGAAATAACAAACTCCCAATACATTAAAACATACAATGCAGCCTGAGTAAGGAGGGACAAGAATATGGGTCAGAAAACTGCCACATACCAGGAACAATACATCCTTTCCCCTCTAAGGTTACCATAACACAGCACGTACGTAACTTAATTTATACATAGAAATAGAGAGGGGGCAGGTGAACTCCCAAATTTTCTTTTACTCTGATATAAAAAGCTTTTAGAGCTCACCAATTTATTTCTTGATAAGGCCTTTGTTATGAAATAAGAGGCTTTTCCACAAATCTCCTCACAATGAGAGCTTGCATTCTGACTCAGGACTATGCCCCTTACTGGGTAAACCAAGGCTCTAATTCTAGTCAGTCAAGCTCAGTGCTACTTATTAAGACTGAAGACCGATTTTCAAGCAACACTGCAGAAATGGTGCTGTCATAGCTGAAGGTTGCAGAATATTTGTTTAACTATGCAAAGAGGCGCTGCATTTGTTTAACTCTAGAAAGATGTGCTACATTTGTTTATATTGTAGAATATTTGTATAACTATGCAAAGATGTGTTGCACTTGTTTAATTATGTAAAGCTGGGTTGCCGCTTTACCTTGCCTGCCCAAGTCACCTGATTAGTCTACTAAAAAGCTGAACAGCCAATAGCAAGAGAGAAGGTATAGACAGGACTTCCGGACAGAGAGAATAAGTAGGAGGAAGAATTTAGGTGTGTAAAAAAGGAAAGAAAATGAGACACCAGGGAGATGGTCAGGGGACATTGGGGACATGCCAGACATGCTAGGGAACATAGGGGGACATAGGGGAACATAAGGGGACATAGAGGCCACACAGGACATGCCAGGGGACATAGAGGGAGATACCAGGCAGACATAGAGGAAGCAGGAAAGTGGGACATACAGAATGAAAAAAAAAGATAAGCCTTGAGGCAAAACATAGATGAATAGTAACAGGTTAAATAAAGTTAAAAGAGCTAGTGGGATAAGCCTGAGCTAAGGTTGAGCATGCATAATGAATAATAAGTCTCTGTGTCTTTATTTGGGAGCTGGTTGGCGGCCTCAAGAAAAGTCCAGCTACATCTGAACAACCCAGTGTTTCAGATACGAAAACAAGTAACAGAGAACAAAAGATGGGATCCCAAAACATCCTCTCAAGTTTCCCCACCTACAAATGAGAGCCCTTGTTCCCCAATGCTATGGGTACATTATTTCAGAGAAGCACAGGCTCTTATGAACTCCCTCTCCGGTTGAACTATGCCTTTATTGTCATTCCAAATGTTTCTAATAGATGAACTCTGAACTATGTGTTCTCAACTTGGGACAGGGAACAAAAACAAGGTTATCGCTGCCTAAAGTTTGTGAAGCCCTTTGATCTGCCCTCGATATGACAAAATAGGAGGAATCTGTAGCATACATAAAAGAACCACAGACAGGCAGAGGAATGCAGGGGAAAGGGAAGAAGGAAGGGAAGTGGAAAAGGAAGAGACGAGAGGAGGAGAAAGAGGGAAAAGAAGAGAAGAGGGATCAACCCCCCAAAATGAGGCAACTCAACAGAGTTGTGGCGCTGGATAAAGCCTCCATGAGGTGTATACTCTGGCTTTCCGTTCCCTGTCTTTCACACTAGTCAATGTTACAATGATTGCTGACTGCTGAAGCAGGAGAGCAGGGCGAGGCCTTACAGAATAACGATGTCAGCAGGCTGTGTATATTTAAGTCTCTCAAAGCCTCTGAGCTCGGGACTCTTTCTCCCTTCTTGCTCCTAGCATTAGGTGATAAGTTGGTGGTCTTCAGGCTTATGCAAGGTGAGAAGCAAACGCCCCGCTCCACACCTCTCCTGAAGGAGGTAAGGAAGAAGTTAATCAAACTGAGTATAAATGAATAGGACCATCCCAATAATTTCACAAACTTTCCAGTATCTCTGGTCATGTTTGCTTGTTTGCTTGTGTTTTTCTTTGGATAACAAGAAGGGAATTATGGAAATGAGACAAATGGAAAAAATCCCAGTACACATTTTCTTCTGCATTCTCTATTGGGTTTTTGAATGAACTCCGTAAAATAATGTGATCATCCTAATCAAGACCACCAAAGCCCCCTAAGCATGAGCCACAGAAGCTGCTACTTACTGTGAGGATACGTGAGAGACTACAGTGACTGCCACAGCACCGGAAGGGCCTTTCCCTCTGAGGGAACCCAGATACAGGGACAACTTACTACCAAACGTGTGTATGTACAAATGTACGTATGTCTCTCTCCCTCACCCCTCTCTGCTGCTTTATGGGCTATGTCTTGTATATATTTTATGTATTTACCATATGTTTTTCTTATTTCTGCAAATAATGTCTTGGCAGCTTCCACAATGCTTATTCATATATGCAAATACAGGAAAATAGGCATATGATTGACTGGAAAGGGGTTTTTATTGAATTTGGAACTTCTTGGTAGACTCAAGCTTTATAGAAAATGAAGTGTAGGAAAGTTTAGTTAGCGATAGTGATGCACACTTGTTCTGGGGGCTGGGCTGGGATGCAAAGTTTGAGATCAGCATGGCCAACTTGGTAAGACCTTGTCTCAAAATTTAAAAAAGCCAAACAGAGTGTGGATCTGGTCAGTGGTAGAGTTGGGGGGTCTGGTCAGTTGGTCAGTGGTTGAGTGTAGGTCTCGTCAGTGTAGAGTGGGGGGTCTGAATCCGTGGTAGACTGGGGGGATTTGGTCAGTGGCACAGTGCAGGAGTGTAGTCAGGGGTAGAGTGTAGGCATGTGGATCACTGAGAGTGTCGGCATCACATTGGCAAGGCCTTGGGTAAAATGAGAATTAGAAAACTACAATTTTGATCTCAGCATGACAACAAAGCCTGGGAGAGCAATTCTGAGTTTTCAAGTTATGAATTCTGGAGTAGGAGTGGAAGAAATAAGCACAAAACACTCTGTTTTAGTCTCTTCAAAACCAGACAGCCACAAATAAACCATGAAATTTTGAGAGGAAATGGGATTGCTGCCAAACAAACTGTCATAACTGAGTCTGCAAGATAACATGTACCCTTCTGCCTCTGCCCACAGAACACAACAGCCACGTCCATGGAACACAATGGTGATGCCCATGGAATACAACGCTGATGTCCACAGAACACAACACCGATGTCCATGGAATGGCTATGCCCATGGAACACAATGCCAATGCCCACCGAACACAATGCTGATGTCGATGGAATACAAAGGCAACACCCATGGAATACAATGGCAATGCCGATGAATATAATGGCAATGCCCATGGAACACACTGGCGATGCCCACGGAACACAATGCTGATGCCCAAGGAACACACCAGCAATTCCCTACTGCACCTGATTAATGACAGCTTCTAAAGAAACAGACCTTGCAAATACAGTTGAAGTCCCCATGGTCCTTTCCACAGTCTCTCTCAACATCCCCTCCCTGGACAATTCTCCAGAACACCTGGCAATTCTTAATGTCCACCAGCAAAATCTAAAATGTTCTTGTCCCTGGATATTTGCCGAGTGTAAAATTTCTACTTGTTTGAGTTCAGCAGACCCAGAACCTTTTCTAGCCCTAATTTGTGTTTTCCTGTCTACTTAATCAGGTTAACGAGCTTGCCATAGGATCACCTTCTTTAACTTTCATATTCGGCATTTGCATTCAATATTTTTTCTTGCTTCATAGTTGTCTATTTTGCATGTTTATGGTGGTTTTTTGACCAATATTTCCTTTTTTTTTTTACAGTTCAATACATGCTGAGGAAGTTCTCTATACTGTTCTACATCACCGCAGCCTCCATCTCTCCATCTTGTTGTGTGTGTATGTATGTACCTATTAGTGCTGTCTGTGTGGGTCCAGATGTGTATTTGGGTAAGTGTTGTGTGCATGTGTGAATATGGCCAGAGGACAAGATCAGCAGTGTTTCCTTAAGAAGGACTGTCTGTTTTATATATATATATATATATATATATATATATATATATATATATATATTTGTTTATGTGTGGGTCGTTTACTTGCAAGTATGTCTGGGCACCACATGTGTGCATTACACATGGAGGCCAGAAGAGGGCGTCATATCCACTGGAACTAGAACTACAGACCATTGTGAGCCATAATGTGGGTGCTAGAAATCAAACCCAGGTCCTCTGGAAGAGCAGCCAGTGCTCTTAACCAATGAGCCATACACCTCTCCGGCACCTCACCTTGGTGTTTGAGAAAGGGCTTCTCACTGACTTGGAAATGAGTAAACGAGGCGAGCTGGCCAGTGGATCTCTGTCACCCTGGCACTGGGATTATAGATGAATATCACTGAATCTAGATTTTTTTTTAAAATGTGGGTTATCCAGGTGGGATTCAGGTTCCCTTACCTGCACAGCAAATTCTTTATGGACTCCATTTAAAAATTAAATCAATTAGGATGAGATAATATTTTCTTTAAGGAACTTTGGGTCTTTTCTGGCTTAAGAAACTCTCTAAGATGGGTGTGGTGGCATGTGTCTAGAATACCAATAGTCTTGAAACTGAGGCAGGAGAATTTCAAGTTCGAAACTAGTTCAGGATACACACGGAATTCAAAGCCAGTCTGCTATATAGTGAGGGCTTGTCCCCCATGCCCACCTCCATTTTTTTTAATCTTTTGTTTCAGATAAGGGCTAGGGGTGTCCCTTAGTGGTAAAGCACTTGCTTAGCTTTGCATCTGATCCTCAGTCTAGAAAAGGGAAGTGGGGGAGGGGAAGAAAAGTGCGAGAAAATTTAAAATAGGGGAAAGATTTAAAAAGGGAAAAAGAAAAGAAAGTCTTTTGGACCTAGAGTCTATAATTTCATAGCTCCTCCGTACTTCCCGATCCTATTTCTTTACTCACGTCTTTACACTACAACAGACTGGCTGGCTCACACTGAACATAGGAGTTTGGAACAGTGAGCTGGGAACACTCTCCTTTCCCGCGGTCGACAGTCAGCTCATCAAGTCGGCAGTCCATTAAACTTTGGCGAAGGGCATGTGCTCTGCTTTCAGCAGCGTATTTAATGCTCCTCAGAGCACCGGGGCACGCTGCTAGCTCACTCCAAGGTATGGACTTTCCTAGGCTGCACATTATCTGCTCTAGGAAACAGAGCAGAGCGCTTTCCTTTCAAAGGCCTCTTGCTGAGCTCAAGGCTTCGTGGGGAACTCGGAGCAAAGCATGCTCACTCCAGCAATGGACTGAATTAAGTGAAGCAGATGATCCTCCCAACAGAAACTAGAAATCTGGGTTTATGAAAAGAATTGGGAACTGTCACGTCCCCTGCATATGGAAGATTGAGATTACAGAGTGCATTGGAAATAGTTTGCACACAAAGCCAGTTGCTATTAAGACATAGATGGATGCCACTGTCATATTACTCTGAATCTGGTGTATCCTGAGTGTTGTAGGATGGGAATGCATTAGCTGTGAAGATGAGCCATGCAGTTTTTAAAAGGTGTGTGTGTGTGTGTGTGTGTGTGTGTGCACGCGCGCGCGAGCATATTAGCTTAATCACTAAAGTACTTGCCATGTAAACATAAAGACTTGAGTTTGAGCCCCAGCACCCATGTAAAAAGTCATATATGTTGGCACATGCTTGTATAATCCTACTGTGAAAGAGGTGGAGACAGGTCAGGCAGTGGTGGCACACGCCTTTAATCCCAGCATTCAGGAAGCAGAGGCAGGTGGATCTCTAAGAATTCAAGGTCAACCTGGTCTACAGAGCTAGTTCTAGGAGAGCCAAAGCAACACAGAGAAACCCGGTCTTGAGCAACAACAAAAGAGGTGGAGATAGGCGAATTTCTGGTTCTTGCTGACCAGTCAACCTAGCCTAATCCCAGACAAGTGGACAGCTCTTGAGAAATGACTGAGGATGATCTATGGTTGAACACACAACACAGACACACAGACACAGGCACACACATACACAACAAATAAAGTTGTCGATGCACTAATATGTACATACATACATACCATATGTATATATATATTATTTGTGTCTATGCCTGTGAACCCATGCACGCGCGCACACACACACACACACACACATACACACAGATACATGCACACACACACATACGAGTTTGAAACCAGACAAACTGAATTGAAGGCCAAACTGCAAGTCATCATTTTCTAGAGTTGCAGCAATAAAAACAGTGATTGTTCCGTGGGTCTATGTGGCCACAGGGCAACTCTGACCTACCTGGCTTACAATGGTTGAGACAGAATTGCAAACTGAGCTGATCATTTCGTCACAACAATGCTGATAACACTGAAGACAGGGCAAGAAAACTGCAGTATCCAACAACGTCTGGGCTCTGGCTGGGCTCAAGAGCTGCCTTGACCTAGCCAAGGTCACAGTATTTTTATTGCTTTCTAAGCAGCCTCCGGACTTATCAGAATGAGCAACTCAAAACCCTGCCTCAAACATCAAGTTGTATCTCATTTCTCTTGTTTGAAGAGTCATTATTTTCAAAACTCAACTAAAACAGGCATGGTGGCACATGCCTGTAATCCCAGCACTCAGCACGCAGAAGGCTGAGGCAGGCGTGGAACACCAGTTTGGGCAACATAACTATACTAACTATACTTACTATATCTCAAAATATAAAGCCATGGTAAAGCATTACAAAGTAAAAAGTAAGGCAAAACAAGTCAATTTGTGTAAAATCAGCATGGTCACCAAGTTATACTGTGCACGGTAGCGGCTCACACAGCACAGTTAAAATCAAACAGGCAGACGTTCCTTAAAGACAGGAAGCAACACAGAACTGAATGCAGATGCAAACGAAGGTACTCACTGGAAATCTAACGACAGTAACATCTGTTTTGGTGGCCTCAACCAGGAAATCCATCCAAAAGTCCACGAGTTCCTGCTTGGCCATGGGCTGCTCCGTGGTCAGTTTCACAAAATGCTTATATATCAAAATTGTCTCCACAATAGACTTGAGGTACCTGAGAGCGAAAGGGCACGAAATAGGACACAGTTAGGGCCACCTACTCCCCTCAACCCCATTTCCACTTTATCGGTGTTCTTTCTATTCTCTGAGTGCAATTGTACTTATAATTGTGCCTCCACATTTACCAAACACGTTTCACCATGTGTTAAATAGCAGGTCCTGTTACATGTTCAATTTTCACAAAAATTCAGCAAAGCATGTTTCTGAAAGATGAGAAAACTCATGTTTAGAAGGTTTAAATAAATTGGGCCCGGGGCCAAACATCTCCCTAAATCGTTTTTATTTGTTGTGCTGGGGCTCAAACCCAGGACGTGTGCATGCCAGGCAAATGCTTCAAAACCGAGCTCCCTTCCCACCAACACGTTTTTAAAAATACATATAGGTGACTATTTGTAACACATGAGTTTAAAATGCCTATATTCAATTTGAGGACAAGGTGGACACATTTGTGTTTAAATATGCCTTTTCAAGGAAGGTCTCCGAAATAGATCCTGCGTAAGAGGTTATTTTACTCTGAGCCATTGAACTTAAGAATCATACAAATATCCACAAATGTAAGAAGACAGATGGTGCCTCAAAAGAAAAAGGAGAAACGAGGACGAAGATAATCATGCAAGACAGTGGCTGTGTAAGCACTTTGCAGACCACAGGCATGGAAGCTGACATTACGTAATAGGCATCATTGTGTGGCTGCTTTACTACTGCACAGGATGCTGTCTGCTTTCTCGGTAACAGAGGCCAGGGCACCTAAAGCTCTTTGTATCCACACTTCAATCTCTTCTGCCATCAGAAGAGTCCTCAAAAAGAAAGGGCACATACAACTGAGTGCATCACTTATGGGTTCGCTTAGTTCATGGCATTTACCCAAAGCCTGCTGTGGACACGCATGAGGCTGTTGGTACAGCCCCTGTCCTCAAGTGCCATGGAGACAAACTGGATAAAGTCAGTGGGGATATATTTAAAGAAAGACCTCAGTGTTGACAGAGACATACTGAAGAACATCAGAAGCAGGAAAGCGGGATCGGGATGGGGATGGGGGGGGGGGTGGACACCAACGTCTAAAGTCATCATCCTCCTCAAAACATAATGGATGAGCACTCCTCCGGGTGGATGAACAAGGAGGCTGGAAAGGCATCTTTAGGCAAGTGCTAAATTCAAACGTGCAAACACCATGGTGCAGTATGTTCATTAGACAGAGAGTGCAGTGTGAACCCACAGCAGAACGAGAGCGGGTTTGCAATGGCAGAGGGTGAACAGTGTTTGCCAAACGAAGATGGACTTTATCTCTCAGCTGTGACTACTATTAAACTGGATTGATCTAAGGATTTCGATGAAGAGGAAAGGCCAGACAGGGATGCTATGGAGGACTGGTTAAGAGAGACCTGCAGATGAGGAAGTCTGTAAGGAACCAGGAGGACCATGTCAGCAAGGCAGTCAGCTCTGGGGCCATGGGCGCTCAGAGGCTGGACTCAGACCTGCTCTAGGAAGGGACTTCCTCCGCATGGCTGTTACACTTTTTCACGTCTTTACCCTGAAAGTCAGTCACCACGTGTGCCAGAACAGAACTAGCACTATTTTTAAAGTAGTCCACAGTATAGAAAGAACTTTGTTATTTCTCTAATACTACACAGACAATGATGAGACTTGGATAGCTCCGAAAAACAGTCTGAAAATTTTAACAAAACACACACACATCAGAATGTGTCTCTCACACTAGGAGTGAAAACCAAGAAGGAGAATTCCAAAACCAAGACTGGATCATGAAAGAAACAAAGAGCATGCATTTGGAATGGAGCCCAGAGTAGCCAAGACGAAGATGTGGTCTCAGATCTGGGGTATGGGTCAGATCGGAAGGCACAGACTGTGCAACCTCTCTCTACACAGTTCACATGAGTGACCCTGGCTGGGAAGTCCAATATGTAGGAAAAGCTAAGTGACGTCATCAAAACTTTTAATTCAATGCATTTTCTTTATGAAAATTTTATTTTTCCCGTAGATTCCGGATCTTAGCCTAAGAAGAAATCATACAATCTAGAAGTATGAAGGAGAGCATGAGGCTATCTAATAAACACAGCTGCAGAAGCACGCGAGAGTTGATAAATACCACGCTGGTGTCTTCAGTTTAAATAGCTTCTCAGACGCCTGAATGACGCGCAGGTGGTCATTGGCCAGGACGCTGGCTCCCAGAAAGAAGCCGACTTCCCAGTAGCTCTGCAGTTTTTCCAGGTTCCCCTTTTTACCCAGGAGGCTGCTCAGCTTCACCCCTAGGAGATGAAGAGGAAGCAGGGTGTTACACCACAGGTAGGCAGGGCATGAAATTAAGTTTTCATTGTCCTGAAAGATCAAAATAGCTTTTATGTTTGTGCTTACTGATGAGAATCAAATGCATTGTAAGGGCATAATGTCCTACCAAACAAAATGTACACAGAAGAAAATAAAAATATCTTTTAAAAATTATATTTATTTTTTATTTACTTTTATATTTATGAGTGGTTTTGCCTGCATATATGTGTGTGCATCATGGCACCCTCAGAGGTCAGAAGAGGGTGTCTGAACTCTTGAAGTGGAGCTATGATGGTTGTGAGCCATAGTGTGGGTGCTGGGAACTGAACCTGGGTCCTCTGCAAGAGAAACAAATGCTAACTGCAGGGTCATCTTTCCAGCCCCAGCAAAAATTATCTTTAGTTGAAAAACCCAACATTTGTGTGTCACAGTCTAGAATTTTAATGTGTCCATATGCGCATACATGTAAGATGAGAAAATCGAGTATATTGTTGTTATAGCATGGATCGTGGAATAATGGGAAAGGGGATTTTCTTGTGTTTTTTTGTACTGAAACATCTATCAGGAAACTGAAACACAAGGCGTGTTTGTATATATAGTGTGCACACACATACACACACACAATCTAATGTAGTGGCATTTCAATTATATTTTAATCAATAAAGTCAACCTGAAGATCCGAAAAGCAAAGCACCCAGTCACTGGCTCTTACCTCGACCTCAGTCCAAAAGGGCGATCCTGCCTCCAGGAATCTCAGAATGACACTGTGCCTGAGAGCTGTTTCCTTTCTTTATAATTCTCTCTAGTTCTGGGATTAAATGCATGCACTACTGGAATTAATAGTATGCACTGCCTGGTTTCTATGGCAACTAGTGGGGCTCCTGGGATTAAAGGTGTGTGTTATCATTGCCTGGCTGTAAGGCTCACCAATCCGATCTCCAGGCAAGCTTTATTTCTTAAAATACAAGTGAAATGCCACTACATTACATATATATTATCAGTCAGGAATCTATAAAGCCAAAGACTCTAGGTAGCGCTGTCTCCTTAGTACCATCCATTTTCTCTTTGTTACACCGGTTACATTTGTTGCCTGAGAGGCAGGCACCCTACAGTTACAGCCCCAGCCTGTTACTGTCACTGTCTAACACGGCTTGATACTATAATGTGAGTTTTCCAACTTTGCTCAAAACAAATTTGCTTGTCTACATTCCTTACATTTTATTATAACTGTCCTGTATTATTTGTTCATCATACTGATTTGCTTAATTAATTAATACACATATATCCTTGCAGAATTGCTTAACGCTCTTAGTATCCATTACCTTAAAAACGATTTGAAACCAGATCTAGTTGCGCACGCCTATAATCCCAGCTTCTGCGGAGGTGGCTACAGCATCAGAAGTTGAAGGTTTGCCTGGGCTACAGAGAGAATTCAAGAGCAGCCTGGGCAACTTACTGAGACTGTTATAGAACAGGAAGAGGGTAAAAGGTGTGGGGTGAGGGAATAGCTTAGTGCTATTCACATTAGAGCACATGTGTAGTGTGTATAAGATTCTGAGTTCAATTCCCAGGATCTCCAAATTTTATTTTCGCTATTTAAAAATAGGGCTACAAAGTAGGACATATTGTAACAGGCTACAGGGGCAGAGGCCACTCAAGGAAAGTACATCTACTGTTTCTTAAAGGTTCATGAATAGAAGTTTACTTATTAACTTGTAAATTTTTGTCTAGTTACTGTACAAATAATTCCTGTTGTAGTATAATTCCCAAGATCTGTGACCTGTTAGAACATAAACAAACCTCAAAGAAAATCAAATGTAGAAATCTTATAATATTTCTTATTAAAGTGTTCATTACTTCTTAAACATTCTTTAACTCAGATGTATGATTTTGTTTCTGTTTTTTGTTTTCTGTTTTTTTTTTTTTTTTTTTTTTTTTGAGACGGAATTTCTCTGTGTAGCCCTGACTGTCCTGGAACTCACTCTGTAGACTAAGTTGGCCTCTAGTTTACAGAGATCAGCCTGCCTCTGCATCTTGAATGCTGAGATTAAAGGCGTGCACCACCACCTCCCAGACCAGACATATAGTCATATTAAGATTTCCACATTAAATGGTTTAGATAAAATCATTTACTTTTGTCTACTTTATATTTTCTGAGAGTAATATTTTACCCTTTTGAGAATTATAACTAAAACAAAATAACCTTTAACTTTAAGTTACTTTTTATTACATAATTTATTTAAACCATAAATATTTCAAGGGAAAATGAGCATTTGGATGATCTTCACATTTTGTGAGGATAAATTAAAAAGAAAACAGTTTGCCACCAAAAAGTCTAAGTTGGAACCAATTGCACCTGCCTGTGCAAACACACCACAGATCTTCGAGCTGGGCATCCCCACTCCAAAAAAGTTTAAAAAGTATGCAGGAAAAAATGAGACACTAAAAATGTATCTATCAACCTTGGTTGAAAATAAACAACATTTTATTATGTGACACTTCCAGGAAAATAGTAAAATCCAGACACAATCTAATAGAGAGTCCTGCTGTCAAAAAAATCTAGAATGTTATTCTATGGTTATTGACTTTAACGATGGCATAAATTTGCCATAGGATCATGACCCCACCCTTTCAATATTTGGACAAAAATGTTTTAATCTACTTACTTCCCTTTGTGTGGAGGGTATGGTGTGTGTGTGTGTGTGTGTGTGTGTGTGTGTGTGTTTATTGCATCCATCATGCTCACACCACAGTGAGCGTGTAGATCTCAGAGAACAATTTGGTGAAGTTGGCTGGATTAAACCATGGGAAATCTGAAGATCAAATTTAGGTCATCAGATTTGGTGGCAAGTACTCATACCCACCGAGCTATCTTACCAATCTCAAAATGCATTATCTTTAATGGGAGATATTGTTTTAGCACATGGACAATCATAAATTATTTACCAAAGCACAGATGGATAGACAGCCATGTTTTGTTACGTTCTTGTATACCCAGCTTTGTGTACGTACTCAGTAACCTCTTCATCATGAAGTTCTAATTGTTGATTGGTTGGAGATGGGAGGTGAAGGCCACTAGAAAACTGAGTTGTGTTTTTTTAAGCCATTGTGACTAACCATATTTTCATGCTTTGTTTGTTTTGCAAATGAGTTTGTATGTTCTTCAGATATGACGCATAAAACTTGGTTTTGCCAGTTGTGGTGGTGCACGCTGGTGGGATTTGTTGAAAGAGGCAGAGGCAAGAGGATCATGAGTTCAAGGCCAGCCTGGGCTACACATTTGGGGCTGACGAGATGGCTCAGAGGTTGGGAGCACTGGCTGCTCTTCCAGGGGTCCTGAGTTTGATTCCCAGCAACTAAACGCTGGCTCACAACCATCTATAATGAGATCTGGTGCCTTCTTCTTGTGGACATGTGTAGAGAATACTGCATACATAATAAATAAATAAATCTAAAAAAACCTTGTTATTATATAAAACTATTATGCTTTTACGATTGGTGTTAAAAACATGGCTCTAACCTGTGTTTGTTCAGGTACATACATGTACAAGCACATGCACATGATATGAAAGTGTGTATGGATGCCAGAGAGCAAGTCAGGGTGTTATGACCTCTGATTAGGCTGCCTGGGCAACGAGCCTGGGAGATCCATTATCTTCGCCTTCTCAGTAGTGGGATTACAAGAGCAACTGCCATTTCCGCTTTGAGTCTGTTTGTTTTATTTATTTACTTATTTACTTTTTTGTTTTGTTGTTTGTTTTTTTTTAAATATTTATTTATTTATTTTGTATACAATATCCTTTGTGCGTGTATGCCTGATCGCTAGAAGAGGGCACCAGACCTCATTACAGATGGTTGTGAGCCACCATGTGGTTGCTGGGAATTGAACTCAGGACCTTTGGAAGAGCAGGCAATGCTCTTAACCACTGAGCCATCTCTCCAGCCCTGTTTGTTTTTTGATACAGGGTTTCCCTGTGTGACTTCTGGCTGTACTAGAACTCCCTCTGCAAATCAGGCTGGCCTCAAACTCAGAGATCTGCCTGCCTCTGCTTCTCAAGTGCTAGGTAGGATTAAAGACACGTGCCACCAAGCCTGGCTTGTTTTTACTTTTTGCTGTTCAGTGTAGCTTCTGGGAATTGAACTCAGGTCCTCATGATTTCAAGGCATAGTACTTTACTGACTGAGCCATCTTCCAGTTCCTCTTATGTTTTTATACTTAGGAGACCTTTCTTTCTCATGAGCACTTATACATTATGGACCTCAGTACATAGAAGCGCATCTGTATTTAGGATATTTCCATAAAGCAGAGCTTCAGAAGGAGCATTATGCTAGGTTCTAGGCTACAACATCTTACTTCCTAGGTGCTGGGAGCACAGGTGTGTGTCACTGGAACATTTTAAAAGGTCTTTATGCATAATTGAGGATGCAAGTACATCAATTATAATTTTACCAAGAGTGTAAATTTCTTCTGCGCAAAACATTTTGGCTTAAGTTATAAGCAATGGGTGTTCTTTGTGATTTCATATGACTTCCTACAGCTTCTTCCATCGGACTGTCTGCTGATATAATTTGAATTTTAACATAGCTCTCATTAGAACTGGCTGACCTGGAAGCACCGGGGGGTTTTCAATGGCATGGCTTTTATCATCAGATTTCCACTTGGCGGCTGAGACTAAATTCAAGGCTGTTTTTAGGGAAATGAGGACACAGCGCTCCGACCAAGCACTCATTAGTTGCCTAGCAACGAGCACATTAAAAATGCTGACTCTTTCAATGCACACAACACAGCAAGCGAGGGGATGTTTCCCTTTGCAATGAGGAGAGCAGAGTCCAGAGAGATCTGGAAGCTTCTGAAAAGGCACAGATTAATTCTTTCATTTTGGCTTTCTATTATGAAGAATTTCAAACATATACAACTAGAAAATATACTATATTAAGGGAGTAGGGAGTGTAGCTTAGCAATAGAGCACTAGCTTAGCATGAAATGTTCAAGAAACACAGAGAAGCCAAACAGATCTACATGTGTGTATACATACATACATACATACATATGTTCTACAATGAATGATCAGTTTTGGGACAACTGTCAATATTTTGTTACTTTTTCAGCTTCTTGGTTATTTTTGCTGAACCTTTCAAACTAAATCACAGATATTTTATGTTTACAGATTATAAGGAATCTAGAAAATTCTCCTATAAATCTTTCTCCATTACAACAGCAATTAATTCCCTAATGTTATATATTAAATTTGTCTTGACTCAAATAAATCCTATAATTATTACCCAAATGTACCCCATAGGTTTTTTTTTTCATAACTAAGCTTAGTAAATTAAATGGTCATTTAATTTCATTTGGTATTTATGACTCCAAATATCTTTTAATCTACCTAACCTAGTCATGCTTCTTTTCCTATGACACAGATTTGTTTATTGTTTCCTCAAAGCAGAGATTCTGTCTTACAGAATACCCGTGCATTCTGGACCTGCCCACTGGCATTCCATAGTATCGCCTAACTTACTTCATTAGATCTCATGATTCCTACTGAGTGGATATTGGACCTTAAGCTTCCAGTTAAACATTTCTGGTGAGAATATTTCACAAGGGACAATATGCACTTCATCAAATTAAGAGAAATGTAACTATGGTAATCACTTAAAATAGTGATTGAATTTGGTGACTTTGCAGGGCCCTTCCTTTCTACAGATACATCTGCTCTTTTTTTCTTTTTGAAGATTTATTAAGTTACTTACTTATCATGTGTATGGGTATTTTGCTTACACGGCTGTCTCTGCAGTACGTGTGTGCACACCTTTTCCTTTGTGATGAGCAGTTTCATCAGGGAATTGCTGAGACACCATGTAAATATGGCAAGATGTCTGCTTCTTAAATAAAGGTATTTACTTAATGGTTTCAGTTCTAACTGGAAATATCTGCCACAGTAAATTACCGTGACGTCACTGTCATCATCAGCTTTACCTTTTTCTCTACTTAATTAACCAGTATTCTCCAAATAATGCATCCTTCTTGGGGGTAAAACTGTAAGGAACAATCTTCAACTGGAGAGGAGCTTCAAAACACGTAAGCCAGAGAACCTTCTTAAAAGAAAGGAAAAGTATTTAACCTTTCCCTTCCAAGCTCTGTCCGTAAGGGACAAGGGAGTCCTTCGTGGTTGGTAATGAGTTTTGCTTCTGTTTTAATTTTTTTCAATCTTTATTGACACATGGATTTTTATATTCAGTAATGCATT
Source organism: Microtus oregoni (assembly GCF_018167655.1). NCBI lineage: Eukaryota > Metazoa > Chordata > Mammalia > Rodentia > Cricetidae > Microtus > Microtus oregoni. The sequence continues at coordinate 2,448,470 of NW_024543065.1, read as the reverse complement.
TATTTCATATTTTTTCTTTTATTTTGTTTTGAGGTTTTGTTTGATCTGGTTCAGTTTTGGTTTTGCTTTTAGGTGAAGTGGACAGAGTTCTCTTGACTGGCCTTGGTCTTCTGATCCTCCTGCCTTCATTCCTGGGTGCTGGAATTACAGGTATGGCCGCCAGGAACTGGTTACATGTTGCTGGGAATTGAACCCAGGGTTTCCTACATGCCAGGCAAGCACGCTACCAACATGAGCTATATTTGTGGCCCTGTTCTGTATTTTTTAATGCTCAGAGAAAATGAGATTAAGATATTAATTCATCTCAATTTCCAAATACAGGGTTCTTTGTCTTACACTACCATTACTGATATGGAAGCAAAACAGTAATTTTGACTCTCTATAAAATGTATCATATTTAAAAAGTTCCACAGACTGTGTAAGAAATTATTTTTATTTAATATTAGAATATTAATTTTTAAAGCTTATGAAGCTTAAAATAGAAGGTTTAAGATATGGCCTTATGTGTTAAATGCTAATTCTAAGTAGCTGAACCATCAATTACCCAAAAGTTAGGACCTATGAAGCAATTACTATAACCTTAAACAAACCCATAACTACAATCAAGAGTGTGTGATCGTTCGGACATGGCTTGAACATCTACCTCTAAGGTTCATGTACTAGAAGCCCGGGGCTTAGTATAGTGGTATAGGGAAATATTAGAACCTTTAAAACATAGAGCCTTAGGGAAGTGGTTAGCTCACTGGACTCACTGTCCTCACTGTCTTCAGAAGGGATCAAGGTCATTCTAGAGAGTGAGCTGTTACGTAAGTTAAAGCCAGTCTAGTCACTATTGAACCTACATCCCTGCACCATCATGTAACTGTTGCCTCTTGACATCCACCATAATGGGATACAGACCAGACCAGATCAATGGAGCGCCTTGATCTTGGACTTTCAACCTGCAAACTTGTGGTCTAGGTGAACTATGCATCTTCTGCTATTTTGCTATAACAACAGAAAATGGACTAAAGGAATCCTTGGCTTCAGACAGGATAGTTAAGAATTACTTCTTAATTCATTCTTATATCTGGGTGGTGGTGGTACATGCCTTTAATCCCAGCACTTAGGAGGCATGGGCAGACAGATCTCTGTGAGTTCAAGACCGGCCTGGTCTACAAGAGCTAGTTCCAAGGCAGCTAGGGCTGTTACTAAGAGAAACCCTTGTCTCAAAAAAAAAAAAAAAAAAGAAAGAAAAAAGAAAAAAAAAAGCCAAACATGCCATTAGCTTTATTTTCCCTGTATATTATGATATATTATTACTATAGTTTATTACTTTATTTGCCTAAACCATTTCTCTTAAAAATACACATAGTCTAATCTTACTATTAATATTAATTTTAGGTCAGCCCATTTTAGATTGGCATAATTTCTGACTGACTGAAATATAACATATAAAGTTAAGTATCATTTAATGAGGGTATGCAATTTATGTTTTACATGATAGTATTGTATTACCTTGAAACTTAGCTGTTATAGAAGCTAAAATTCACATCAAGTCAAATTGTAAGCCTTTGTATTTGATGAAATGTCCAGATTTCGATATTTTAATTTTTTGTTGTGCATGTCCCTGTACGTGAGGATAACGTATCTGGGGGTATTTGTGTATACACAGGCATATGGATGCCAGTAGTCAACCTCTGGTGTTCCTCAAGTGCCATTTGTCTTCGTATTTGTTTATTTTTGAGATGGGGTCTCTTGCTGGCCTAGAGCTTACCAAGAAGGGTAGGCTGTCTGGACAGAGAGCCCCGGGCTCAGGCCTGTCTGTCTCCAACAAAGAGGGCTACAGGTGGCCCATTACAGCAAGTTTTCTCATATGGGCTGGGAGAGGAGGGCAGTCAAAATCAAGCTTTCCTGATTGCACAGCATATACTTTACCCAATGAGTTATCTTCCCAGCCCAATGTTCAAAAGCTTAAAGCCATCCTCATGTTTAAGTGCTTGTTCAAACTATGTTATGAGCTCTTCTTGGCAGAAAACACAGTGTTTACTCTGTGACGTTATGTTCCAGCTCTCCCAACCTCAGTGAGCTGGCTGTTCTCACGTATACACCACGTAAAAATGAGAGCAAGAATAAGTGCATTTCCTAACCACTGTCACTGTTCGACTTACAGATGCAAATCAGGGTCAAATCCCATGAAGACTGGAAGGACCCCATCCAAAGAGCACAGCCACAAGATGCTGAGACCACTGATGGAGAGCGAGTTTGGGCTATGATAAGTTTTTAAATTAAGATGCAATATTTTGGAGTCACTTCTAAAAGGCAAAAGTTGATGTCCATTTTCTCTGATTTTAGTTATCAGTCAAAAATTTATTTCACTTGATTTTAGACAAAAGGTGGAGTGACCCAACTCTGTGCTTTAATGCAAGTGCAACCCAGTTATAATAAAATCAGTGGTAGATTTTATCATTCCTTGAGCCTGGGACTCTATATTTACCTTTAAACGTATCTTAGAACAGTTCATGATGGAGATCTTGAAAGTCCTTCTTAGGAGATGCTTTCAAAAACCAGGGACTTTATATTTCCTTAGAGATACTTAAACTATTTTCAAGTTTAAAATATTAAGAAAATTTTCTTTTATAGTGAATAATTCAACTAACATAAATGTTTTTTTTTTCTCTAGTGAAAAGTAAGGCACAAGACTTCTGTGGCTGTGGTAATGATTCCTCCAAGAGTTGGGAAGGTCTCTAAGGAGGGGCTTAACTATTCACCAGAACAACATCTGGTTACCACAGAAGACATTCCAGGGTCTAGAAACTTACAACAACAACAACAATAATAATAATACCCCAGAACTAAATCGAAACCACCACTCAAAACTGGTTCACAAAAAAATGTGAATCCTAATTTATTTAAATTCCAAAAGAAGACCAGTAGATGAAACGATGCTACAGCTCCCGGAGCGAAGGGCACATTCTATCAAGGGCGACAATTCAGAAATCGTCTCTGAGAGGACCAGTTATCATCAAGAGTGCCAACTACTTTACTGTTATTTTAGGGACTTTGCGGGCTTCGCTCCCACCACCAGGAAATCACAGGGGCATCTGTGTTTAGAGCAGAAAAACGAAAACAAGCAAACTAGAAGTCAGCCAGCTAGCCAGCCTGCTTTCCTGCCTTTCTTGCTCTTTGTCTCTCTCCCTCCCTCCCTCCCTCCTCTCCCTCTCTCCATCCCTCCCTCCATCCTCTCCTTCCATTTTGGTTTTGCTGTTGTCATGAGACTCATGTAGCCCAGGCTATCCTTGAGGTCATCATGTAGCCCAGGCTATCCTTGAGGTCATCATGTAGCCCAGGCTATCCTTGAGGTCATCATGTAGCCCAGGCTATCCTTGAGGTCATCATGTAGCTGGTGATGCTCGTAAGCCATGGTCCTCTTACCCTCTGCTGCCCACATGCTGGGCTGACAGCTGTGCATCCCCATCCCCAACAGTCTCTCTCTCCTTTTTTTTTCTTTTGGAAGCACCTGGACACATGATCTTAAACACGCCTGATATCCCACAAAACTAACAGGCCCAGGGACCTGGGGAGTGAGGGAAGAACCTGTATCATCAGTATGAGTTTGAGTTGTAACCACAGCAACCAGGAAAAAAGATACAGTAAGACTAGGAATTATATCCCAATACAAATTCCATACACTAGTATAAATTCTGATCCAGGGGATCCATTAGCACCCCTACCCCGAAATTTAGATTAGATATAATAAAAAGCACAAGGGTCTTCTCCTTTACATGACTTTAGGTCCAGTTTCTTGATTCCCTCTAAAAATATCAAGCTGCAATTACCAACTTTCCGAAGCTCAAAGGAGGATTCGAACTGGTGCCCCGCCGCCAGCAAGAGGACTGCATAATTAATTCCTGACTGTAGTGTTGGCTCAGACTCAAATGCCTTTTTGAACCTAGGGTGGGGGGAAAAAAGACGAAATGTACAAGTTTACTTTCTCAATCACGAAACTCTGGGTGTGCAGTAACTTCTGTTTGCATAACTCCAGTGCCCAAGCAAAAAAATATTCCATTGGCTTCCGCCCCAGAATCTAGTGTGCTATTAGGATTTAATGTGTAAGGGACTGCACATCCTTGACTTCCCACGTCCTCTGATTCCGATACTTAAGTCATCCTCGACCTAGTGACCCCATCTTTTAAAACTTTCTTGTCTTCAACCATCTACCAGAAATGTATAAATACGTGTGACATAAATTCTTAAAATGAAACTTCTGAACATATTTTTTAATGCCTTAAGATACACAAGGCACCGAGGAGAATCAAGCTGAGTCCCAGGTAAGTAACAGAAACAACAAAATGCCAGCGACAGGAGGACATTGATGAAGTCCAAGGCTGTGCTGCTGTACGGTAATTTCAGCTGGAAGGGCACAAAACCATTCTCTGAATGTTCATGGGCCTGAATTTCAAGCCTGGAAAGCACACCCACACTCAAAAGGACCAGTGTTTGGTTATCTGCTGCAATTTTCAAGGTGACACATCCTCGGGGCCACTGAAGGGATCCCACACACGCAATATTAAGCAGGCAGTGATATCATTTCATTTGGACATGAAGGAGAAAAGCAAAAGTAGGCATTCTTGTCCCCAATAGAATCTGCTAGAGATGAACAAATAAGAAATGGAATCAAAAAGAAAATCAGAATGAAGAAAACATAGACGGGATTCCCAATAAATGACCATTTGAAGATACATCTTTTAAAAAGATTACATAAGGAAAAGTACATTATAACAGTTATTCTATTTAAATCATAGCTAAAAGACAGGAATACCAAAGCTGTGGTGGTAGGCAGAGTAGTATATTTATACTCTTGGCTTTCACTTGTACTTGATATTTCTCATAATTTAAAATAAGTTAAACATTAAACAAAAACGCATCTTTTGAAATGTTGAAGATTCTGTGTCTTCCTCAAGGGGCTTACTTTTAAGGAGAACAAATGTCTAAATTCAAACAAAAACCCCCAAATAATTATTAATCTTCATCATTTGACTCTGTTTGAGAAATATTTGCAGACTATAAAAGGAAATTCCAACTATTCAAAATATTTGTATCCTTTTAGAAATACAGATATTTACATTCTAAATGGAAAACGAGGGTCACATCAAGGGAAGTCACAACATACAAGTTCTCATTTATGTCTTAAAGACCCTTGTTAACAGACAAGTGGACACTTAATTTTAAAAAAAAACTGTAGGAGAAGAGAGAAATCAAATTTTATTTTCTTCAAGTAATATCAAACCCACACAATATTGCTCAACAAAGAAACAAAGAGCATAGAATATCCTACCCATGATTGATGGGGGAGAGTCTTCTGTTTTGTGTTAATTTCATTGGTTAAATAAAGAGACTGCCCTGGCCCTTTGATAGGACAGAAAATTAGGTAGGCGGAGTAGACAGAACAGAATGCTGGGAGAAAGAAGCCGAGTCAGAGAGTCGCCCTGATTCTCTCACTCCAGACAGACGCAGGTTAAGATCTTTCCTGGTAAGCCAGCTCCATGGTGCTACACAAAATATTAGAAATGGGTTAGATCAATATGTAAGAGCTAGCCAATAAGAGGCTGAAACTAATGGGCCAGGCAGTGTTCAAAAGAATACAGTTTCCGTGTAATTATTTCGGGTATAAAGCTAGCCGTGCAGGCGGCCGGGTGCCAGGAACATAGCCCGCCGCTCCTATTACAACACATGATGGAATGGAATCCTCTGAAACAATGAAACCAAACAAGCCCTTCTTCCCTGAAGTTCTTTTTTTAGGTATTCATTCAAAACAACAAGAAAAGTAACCAATACAAGGAAGGAAAGGGATCTATGTATCTATCTATCTACTATCTTTCTATCTACCACACTTTTATATATTTCAGAGACTGCTGAAAGCAACCATAAAAATCACCAAACTGAAATTCTAGAAAAAAAAGATCCCAAAGACAAATAGTGTATGTTTGCTCTTATATGTGAATGTTAGCATTTAAGCATGTTATCTATATTATCACAGAGCTTAGATAAGGGATTAGTGGAGAGAATACAATCTCCCAAGGAAGGGGAAATAGAATATACAGTTATAGGGAGACAACTGGGGATACTGGAGTGAGAACCTTAAATAAGGAGCAGGTGGAAGAGACAGGTAAGGGTAGGAATATGGGGAGGAGCAACTAACAATAAGGGGCATTTGGGGCATCGTATGGAAACCCACTACTGGAGAAGTTTCTTAAAATATATACATACATAAAATAAATTGAAATAGACGAACCATTTAAATTAAGGGAAGACATCTTTTGCAAAGTAAAACCTCCATTGCCAATAATGGGTTGCATCTAATTGAGCTGTTGGCCAAAGAAGCCCCATGGTAACACATAATCATCTCAGGCTACTGTCAAGGTTACTGGTCACTCTCCACACACTAATGGTAAGGCCCTATTGCTGAAGACTCATTACATATCTCATTGAACACAGAGAAGTCAGGCTGGTGCCTGTATAGAGCTTTCACCCCTGCTGACGAGTGTTCATGGTACTGGAAGGTACTCTGCATGCTGCTGGAAGAGGAGGGTAGTCACCACCCCAGCTACAGACTCTGCCATCAACAACAGTGGCCTGATGCATGAAACGTTGGAGCAATAGTAGCACCAACGTTGTGGGAGTAACCAACCACTTTCTGACTGGATTTAAGAATTCTTCATGAGATAGAACCCATACCTGATACTGCTCTGAGATTAGACAGGTTATAGGTCTAGAGGAAAACCAAATACTATCGCCCTACTAAGGAAAAATAGCAATAAAATGACTCCTAATGCAATTCTGTTAGAGAACAGTGCCTCGCTCAGCCATCATCAGAGAAGCCTGATCTTGCAGTAGATGGGAGACAGCACAGAGAGCCACAACTGAGCAATGTGAAGAGGCTGAGATATTCTAGAACACCCAGTCCTAAATGGGATGTCTTCATCAAGCCCCTCCATTGAGGGATCGGGGAGCTATGGAGAAGAGGAGGAAGGAAGACTCCAGGGAAACAGTGCCTTCCAAACACAACAGGATCGATGCACATATGAATTCACCGTGACTTGGCAGCAAGCCTGCACAGATTCAGACCAGATGGGGCGCCATCACAGGGCTTAGAAGAAGTGGACACGGGCTTGCACCACTAACCAAGCTCTCTCCAACTGAGAAGAAAAAATCAGTTTTCTCCAATGGAGTCTCACTGAGTACATTAACCATACTTAAGGGTAGGTCCCATGTCCAGCATAGATGACCATTATAAAACAAACTCAATGGCATTATTGTAGACTTTCTGTCTCATGGTACTTTGTGTACTGGCTAGTTTTAGGTCAACTGGACACAAGCTAGAGTCATCAGAGAGGATGCCTTCATAAGATCCCATTGTAAGACATTTTCTTAATTATTGACGAATGTGGAAAGGCTCAGCCCATTGTGGGAGGTGCCATCCCTAGGCTGGTGGTTCTGGGTTCTATAAGAAAACAGGCCGACCAAGCCATGAAGAGCAAGCCAGTAAGCAGCAACCCTCTCCAGGTTCCTGCCCTTACTGCTTTTGATGATGAATTGTTATATGGAATTTGGAGGGAGATACCCTTTCCTCCCCAAGTCACTTTTGGTCATGGTGTTTCATCACAGCAAAAGCAGACCTAAGATATTTTGTTTGGACAGTGTTTGTCTTACCAGCTTTTTGCCTGTATGTTATGGTTTCTAATTTTGTTTTTTGGGGGAAGTGTGCGTGTTTTTCTTCTATTTATTATTATTATTATTACTGTTTTTATTTGCTTGTTTTCTAAAAGGAGATAAAAATAGAAAGACAGTGGAATTGGGTGGGTAGAGAGGCCAGGGGAATCTGGAGGAGTTGGGGGAAGAGAAACTGTGATCAGAATATATTGTATGAAAAAAAACCCTTTCTTTTTCCAATTAAAAAATGATGTCATTAAAAAAGGTGAAAGTTGAACACCTCTAAAGGAAAATAAACCATAATTCTGGAGAAGGAAATGGTCTAAAAAGGGAGATCTGGGCTCGTCCTGCTGTAAGCAGAGACACTCTTGTCGATTTGAAGGTCTATTCGGGAGAAATAAAACTAGTGGGCTGCCTGGTAATTGCATAGTTGGATTGTGAAGGAGCCTCAGATGATACGGCTGAAGTCTTCCCTAGGATGTGCACTGAAGGATGGGTTGGGTTTTGCAGGACTCTGGGACTGGGCATGCTGGGATGACAGAGTGAAAACTGATGCAAATGCTCAGGTGCCACTGAGTTAAAGTCTCATTAGACAAAGGAGCCTGGCATACATACACGAAAGGTATCACTCCATAAAGATATTACTAGAGTTGGGGAGATGTCTCAGCAAGCATGAGAACCTGAGTTTGGACTCCCGGCACCCACAGAAAAATCTGGGTGGGGCAGCAGTATAACCCCAGTACTAGGGAGTGGGAACAGTGAGATGTGTGGGCCTTGTTAGCCAGGCAGGTTAGGAGATCAAAGGGCTCCATGTGCATTGAGAGACTCTGCCTAAAAAACAAGCTGGAAAAGAATTGAGGAAAATACCCTAGGGTGACCTCGAGCCTTCACACACGGACATAAGCATCTGAAGGTACACACACAAACACACGAACATGCACACACCCCACACACAGACACACACTGAACAAACAAGAAATTTACTAAGGTTTGGAACAGAAGAATAAAGCTAAATCTCAAACCCCAAAATGTGGACAAGAAATATCCCGTGTAGACAGACTTTCCAGGCTCTCTGTCAAAAGTCAAAATGTCACAGCCAAGATAAGGACAAAACGGACAGGTTAGGTAACCCAAGCTGAACTCAGACACAATTCAACTCAGTCGCAATGGCTGACATCAGCAGCTTCTTGTCCTCCATGCTCTGTCTGAGAACACAGTGTGACTTGTGGTCCTAATTTAATTCTGGAGTGCAGGGTGCCTGGTGCAAGATGAAGCATTGTGAATCATGGGAAGTCAGAGCAGGTGAACCACTCACAAAGAGTCCACACGGGCCAAGAAGGCTGATGGCCTTGCTAGCGAGTGCGGTCTTTAAGATGTGGACTGTAAAACGATGACACACAAGGCGAAGAGAACAGGAAAATATGAACAAAGCTAAGAAAAAGAGCAACAAGGAGTTGGAGTCTACAAATATCAAACAATCTGGATCACACATACTCCACGTGTGATAATAAAAATGCGCTTAAAAACACACTGAATGCAACAGAAGAGAGCTTTGGTGAAATAAATAAATAACAAACACAAAACAGTAAATGAAGTATTTAAAATGAAGTGGAAAAAGAAATAAGAACGGAAAAAGGAAAAGGGAAAAGAAGAAGGCACGGGAGACATATGGGACCTAGTTAAAAAGCCCAACATATATATCCTTATATGCCCAGGAGAGAGTGGACATGTAACACAGGGGATAGCTCAAGATGGGGATAAAAATATTCAAAAGCTGCTGAAAACATCAGCCCACAGACTCAGGAAGTTTAGAAAAATTCAAGAAAGATAAAATAAAACAGTCCAAATCCTGACACCAAAAACCCACAGAGGAAAAAATACTGTTGAGTCAAAGGCCTTGCTCTGCTGCCAAACTGTGGGCACAAGGGACTTTCCTGCTTCGGTGTCTCTACCGGTAGGCATCACCCCATCTGGTTCATGAGAGAAATCTTAAAACTGACCGGAGGGGAGCTACAGATAAAGCTCAGTGGATGAGCCTTTATCATATATGACTGGAGTCCCGAAACAAGGGAAAAAAGGGGAGGGAGGGGGAAGGGAATGAGGAAAGAATAGAAAGTTGGCCAGAGAAGACTAAAGGCACAAAACCCCCAAAGAGTCAGTAAAACTGAAATCTGATTTTGCAATCCAAATAGTAGAAGCTACAAGAATTGTTTCTCATGCAAACAATAGAAGCTAGCAGAAATGTAACTTCACAGTTAGGGTAATAAAGTAGGACCTTCGAGAAGAGCCAAAACTGGAACTCATTGCCAGTTGATCCACACCACAAAAACCACCAAAGTGTTTTCAGACCAATAAGAGTGATTCTAGGTCCATCTGAGTCGCGGAAAGAACAAATATCAAAATGGGCGAATGCATGGCTATATAAAACTCAATTAACTATAGCCTCTATTAACTATTTAAATCAAGGTTCCTTACTAGGAAAACAGTGAAATATAATTTAAGATAGTATGTATAGTTCAAGAGTCCTTTCTTGTGATGGCTAGCCTTGGTTGTCAACTTTACTACATCTGGAATTAAATAAAACACAAGTTCTAGGCTTGCCTGTGATAAACTTCCTTCTTTTTTCTTTTTCTTTTTTTGGGGGTGGGGATTGTTTTTCTCTGTAGTCTTGGCTGTCCCATAGACAGGAGCTGGCTCTGTAGATCAGGCTAGCTTCTAGCTCAGAGATCAGCCAACCTGCCTCTGCCTCGTGAGTACTGGGATTAAAGGTGTGTGCTACTATATCTGGCCGGTGAAAATTTTTCTTTTTTTATTATTATTTTTATTGAGCTATACATTTTGTCCACTCCCCTTCCTTCCTCCGCTCTCCCCTTCTACCTTTTCCCATGACCCCCCACACTCCCAATTTACTCAGGAAATCTTGACTTATTCTCCTTCCTATGTAGATCCATGTAATGTCTCTCTTAAAGTCTTCTTTGTTGTTTAGGTTCAGTGGGGTTGTGGACTGTAGGCTGGTGTGAGGGATTTTCTTGATCTGAATACTTGAGACATGAAGACCCACCTAACCTGGGCCATATCTTCTCATAACAAACAACCCATATAAAAGGATGTGGAAGAAGGAAGCTTTTGCTTTTGCCTGCTTGCCCTCACTCCTGCTGGCAGGTTCATCTACTCTGTTTCTGAGGCATTCCTTCATTGTTTTTTCACCTCCTTCTTTGGGATTCTATCACAGACAAGATCAACAACTCCAGGAATCCTTTAGAACTCCAATAGCAGATTGGGTCGGTAAGACATTCAGTTTCGTGGGATGAACAACTACTGAATTCTTGATGTTTCCATTGTGAGACACTTTTAGAGTACCCAGACCACAGCCTGCACGCCACTCTCATAAAGTGTATATGTGTGTGTGTGTGTGTGAGTGTGTATACACACATATATATTCATATAATGAATACATAATATAGATATACATATATATGCACATATAAATCCATTCTATCAGTTCTTGTACTTTAGAGAGCTTGGATGGATGTAATAGTAACCATTAGGGAGCTACTAAAGGAATGTAATTAGACATATTACTAAGGAACTAATGAGCTATTAGACAAGACAAAGTAATGCTCAATTATTTCATTAAAAATCATGCAGGCATGAAAAAATGAACAAACAACATGAAACAATGAACAGCAAGAGAAAAAATACAAGCCCACTCTTCAGTTTCCACATTAAATGTCCATGACTTAAAATACAAAGATTTCACAAACAGAATTGAACAAGGAGAGCAAAGAAAGAAAAAGATACAAATATATATAATATACAAATACACACACACACACACACACACATATATATTAAAGAGTTGCTTTAAGTATAAGGACACAGGAAGTTACAATGATGTATACAGATATGATTTTATATTAATATCTAAAATAAGCCAACTTCATACAAGAATCATTATAAGAGACAAAGACAGAAAGCAAGGCAGAGTACTTCATAGTGATAAGACTATAGTACAAAAATGTAATAGTCCTACATGCATCTATTACCATTACTTCAATGCATACAGAACAAAAAATAATAGAACTTAAAAATTTGATGAGTCTACAATAGTAGCTGGAGATTATAAAACACTCCATGATGATCAAACACATAGAATATCAACAGATGTATAGGAGATCTGAACAGCACAGCATGCCATTTTAATCTGTGTTATCTGAGATGCTGCTCCCCATTCCTGCAGGCTTCCTTCTAGGGCAGAAAGGACCTCTAAACAGGTTTCAAAGAAAAGAAATAATGCTGTGTGTTCTCTCTCCTAACTGCACCAGTAGAAATCAATAAGAAAGATATATCTGGATACTGGACATTCCACTTCTGAAGATCACAGTAGAAATCACCATGACAACTGCATTTGAATGGAACTATATAATAAGCCCAATATACTGACTTTTCTGGGGGAGTAGAACAACTTATAACTTTCACAAAATGTGCTGGGAAGGGAAAAAGATTGGAAAAAAAAAATCAATGCTCCCAGCTTCCATCTAACAAAAAGGGCTATCTATTATCACTGAAGTAGAAGAAATGATTTTTAAAAATCAATGAAATACGAAGTAGATGTGCAACTTAAAACCCAGCAATACTGAAAGTCGATTCTTTGCAGATTTTAATAAAATGGGAAAAAGACCTAAGCAGAGAGTTCAACAGAAAATGAAAGGGTGGCAGAGAGGAGCAGGGGTGGGGAAGAAAAGAGGAAGGGAAGAGGGAAGAAGGCAAACAGGAAAAAAGGAAGAGCATGAGAAGAAAAAAATCCTGCTATTGTAAAGGAACAAAAGGAAAGAATTACAGGTATAACACATTAGAGTGTATGTGCGTGTGCGTGCGTGTGCGTGTGCACTCATATTAAAAAGACTCAAAACATACTCCTCAGTGGACAACACCACGTCACTGGGCATGACAGATGTGGCTACAATGAAAATATTTCTTGAAATCCAAATTTTAACATGGCACAAAAGAAAAGGAAGCCCTGGCTCATCCTGTATGCTTCAGAATCTGAACTAATGACGAGAGGGTCTACTCTATCCCCCGGCTAGAATGTGAACCTCAGGCCAGCAGAGACTTTGCCATTCCAGCTGCCAGCGAGTCCCCAGGCCCTGAATCATTGGGCCTCCTGAATCAATGCCGGTAACTACACTCAACATACAATGAAGGACCAGAGGTAACGAGTGATGAACACAGCAGGTCATACGACATACAGATCTGTTGGCATCAGCTACCGCTCTCGGTCCCCGTTTGCACACACCACATGGCCATGAACTCCATCCTAGGAGAGCATTAGTGGTTTGCCCATCACCTTCCCTGTGCCACATTTTAATATAGTTGGAATTTATCATCTAATGCATATACTGAGGACATTATTAATAAAGAATTTATTTTCCCTGTATAACACCTTTAGCAGGAAGTTAATGTATAGCTAGGGAAGGTTTAGTTTCTTCTAAAGAATATGTATATGATTCTCGTTACTAAAAAGTTTATTGATTAGAAATATCAGTCATATAAACATGTAGAACACTATTGTGAGCATTTTTATTTTTGTATTCTTTTGTTCCCCGATGTAAATTTTCTCTCTATACATATTATATATGTATAATATGTATATACTATATATTAATTTTTTTAAATTTTAATAAATTTGATAATTTCATATACTTATAAAGTGATTTAACAACTATAATCCAATCCCCTTTAGTTTTCTTTTTTTCCCTCTAGTTTTCTTCCATCCTGAAAAACTACCTCCAGCCTCCTTCCCATCCTTGTGAACCCCCTCCCTACAATTCCCTTCCAAACCTTCATTCTTTTTGAGATCCACTGAGTTTGCGTTTATTTCAAGATTCACACTTGGTAAAAGTACACACAGATGCTAAAATAACGAAATGATTTGAGCTGAAGCCGAGTCATTTTAAAGTAAGCAAACTGTGGCAGCAAACTTCTTGACAGTCCAAACTCACGTCTACGTCAGATTTCTGTCATCCACTCTGCTCTCCCTCTGAGACTCAACCTAAAGGAGCAGCCAGCCACTGGAGGAATGGCCAGGAAAAAATGCTAGTAGCATCATAACCACAAATGATTCCTGCAGTTTGGAATGCAAATCCAACAAAGACATGCACCAAACCTAGGAGCCTGAGCTAGGAGCTGTAGGAGCTGGTCTTGCTACAGAGAATGCTATTAATACTAATATAACAGCTCCTGTGATGTGGTCTAATAGAGAAACCTGTGGTGAACACCAAACTACTAAGAGAGATTACAAAAGTCGCAGCCTCCGATTATGGAGTTCTTACTAGGTATTGACACTTGGGGTCCGGGATTTAGAGCACTGACAACTGTTTGAGCCCAGGGGGCGTTCCCAACAATAAGGAAACTGGAGCACAGAAATAGCAAGTCATGCAGTGTAGAAGTGGTCAAGTTCCTACTTGACCTTGTTCTGCTGGATTCCAAAGCCTGAGCCTTCTTCCCTAGCATTGTCTACCCTCGGTCTGTATTTTAGTAATTATTCTAGTTGCTTTTCATCTCAATTTTTTTGGTGTATACCTGTGCATGCAGATGTTGCGTCCCAGGTTAAGACGTGATGAGACAGGGTATCTTGCTGAATGTGAGGCTCACTGACTGAGCTAGTATGGCTGAACAGAAAGCTCCAGGAAATCGCCTGTGTTTACCTCCTGATTGCCACTGTGTCTGGTTTTCAGGAGGGAACTGGGGATCTGAACTTAGGTCCTCGTGCTTATGTGGCAAGCACTCTACAGTCAGGGCCACCTCCTTTGCTTCTTTTATTTCACAAAGTAAAACAGAGGCAAGTTGGACAGGAAAACATAAAACGCACAAAATCAGAGAGAACTGCTTTTCTTAAGGATAAAGTTTGTATCTTCTAATGATAGTAATATATTCTAGGAAAACATATTGTCTCAACATATACAGTTAATCAGTTCTATTAGGCCAAAAATTAACATTCAAGAAAAAGTCGCTACAGCAATACTACTAAAATATACCCATAGAATACACCAAAGAAGAAGTTTTACATTGCTAAAATCTTTACAGTCTAATTAGCAGGAGGATAAATGAACGTACCTTTATGTACAGAAATCTACAGTGGTGAGTAGTAAAAAAAATTATCAAGAAAGAACTAAAATGAGCCAAGAGTAATGTTAAAGTAGAGGAAACTTCCGCCACAGCATCAGCTGTCAGCAGGTCACAAACTCGATGACCTAAGAAGAGGGCCCCTCAACTAAAGAATTGCCTAGAGCAGATGGGCCAGTGGGCATGTCCATGAGGCTTCTCTGTAATGGCTAATTGATGCAGAGGACCCAGCCCACTCTGGGAGGCACCATCCCTAGGCAGGTGGTCCTAGGCTGTGTGAGAAGCAAGCTGAGCAAGGCGGGGGGGGGGGGGGGGGGGGGGGGGGGGGGGGGGGGAGGTCCAGCCAGGAAGCAACATTCCTCTGTGGCTTCTGCTTCCTTCAGTTCCCACCTCGGGTTTCCTCCTTGACTTCCTAAGTCAGCTTCCCTCAGTGATGGACCCTTTGCTCCTCAAGGCTGCTTTTGCTCACATGAAATCACAGCAACAGAAACCAAATCAAGGCAACTTCATCTGGGGGGAAAAACCGTACCGTTCACATGGTAAGAGAATTCCAACAATATTTGAATAATAGCATGAAGTTACTTCCATTCCTATCACTTTTTATGTTTTAGAACTAAATATATGTTGAAAGGGAGCCAATACGTTGTAATACGTTTAGTTCAGTATTGTATTTGAGAAGTGATATTTTGCATCTAAATGTAGTTGTATCGTAATTACATTTAAAACAAATCACTTCTAATTCATGCTTTCAATGTAAGAGAATTTGTTCAAAAACTTCCTCTGATTATCACCACTGGTAAAGCCCTGACTGTAAAGTGAGCCCCATGCACGCTGGCATCTTGGTTGAGATGGGTAGTACCCACAGAGTACACGAAGTGTTCTCAACTTGCTCATTTCCAGCTGGAGAGTGCCTGCATCCCAGCCAGGAGGAACTGGACTCAGGTCCCATTTAGCTGTCCCTTCTCTTCCTCCGTGACATAACGGCTGTGATTGTGCTGGTGCCCCCTGGGTCATGAGATGAGAATCTCACGCTCCTTCCTGCCTCCAGAGAGACCTCTGAAATTAGCAAAACAGCTTATGTAGGAAATGAGTGTCGCCTCCCCTGCCACCGTGACCTGCGACCAGGGGACGGCCCTCGCTCTAATTCCAACTACTTATGCACTCGTTCCTCACAGCAGAAATTTCAGAGGAAGAATTTTAAAAGCCCCCAACAATGCTTCTTCCATTCATTTATACAAAATCTTTTTTTTTCCTGAAAAGAGAAAAACGATGCTGTTTCATAATCTGCTTTGTAATTTGATATGTCATGATAAATGTCACCAGAAACATTTTTCTAAAGCCACAATTTTCTTCTGAGTATGCACATCCAAAAGAACTGAAATTGAGATCTCTGGGGAGATATCTGTGTATTAATATTCATAGCAGCATTGTTTACAATGTGCAAAAGATAGAAGCGCCAACATGTTTGGAGACGGAGGGACAAAATGTGGCATATATATATATATATATATATATATATATATATATATATGAGCCTGCCTTTAAAAGGGAAGGAATGCTGGCACAGGCTATCACATGCATAAACTTTGTAAATATTATGCTAAGTCAGTTACCATAATCGCAAAGCAAATATGAGGTACCTCCAATAGCTTCACAGAAACAGGAAGTAGTATTGTGATTCCTAGGGGCTCAGATTAGGGAGGAGAGGAAGCTATTTAAAGGGTGCAGAATTTCAGATTTATAAGATGGAGAGAGGTCTGGTGTGGGAGGTCCTTCTGTTTATGTGTTGCTTTTATTAGTTAACGCATAAAGAAACTGCTTTGGACCTATAGCAGGGTAGAACAGAGGTGGGGGGGGGGAACTAAACTGAACACTGGGAGAAAGAAGGTGGAGTCATGGGGAAGCCATGGAGCTGCTGCCAGGGTCAGACATGCTGAAACTTTGCCAGTAAGCCACAGTCACGTTGTGTGGTGATATACAGATTAATGGAGATGGGTTAGTTTAGGATATAAGAGTTAGGCAGAAATACACTTAAGCCATTGGCCAAACAGTATCACAAATAATATGGTTTCCTTGTGGTTATTTTGGAGCTGAGCAGCTGGGAACAAACAAGCAGCCTTCCTACAACAGAGGTCTGTAGACAGGTGGGGCTGAAAAGACACACAACAGTACAAATGTACTCGATGCTGGTGAACTGTATTCTCAAAACTGGTTAGAGTGGTAAATTTCTTTTAAGGTATATTTTGTATCGCCACTGTCAAAACAAACAACACACATATACACACACACAATAGCCCCTCAACCTTGAATGAATGCATTTCACCTTATTGAGATGCTATCCTTCATTTTAAACAATTCCTTTTTGTTAGCATTTAGGCTTCTTATTTCTTTTTTGGTTTTTCGAGACAGGGTTTCTCTGTGGCTTTGGAGCCTGTCCTGGAACTAGCTCTGTAGACCAGGCTGGTCTCAAACTCACAGAGATCCGCCTACCTCTGCCTCCCGAGTGCTGGGATTAAAGGCGTGCGCCACCATCGCCCGGCTCAGGTTTCTTATTTCTTGTTACCACAAATTCACTGTAGTGGATGTCACTGTAAGTAAATCTGCTGTGTCTTTAGGATAGGTTCCAAACGACATAACTGCATCAAAGAACATGAATAATTCCAGAGCTCTATATTCACAATGCCAACTGCATCCCAGAAAGATTCTGTCAATTTCTATTCCCAAGATCAGTGCAGAAGTAACTTTCATAGTGTGCCTTTGTCAAAATATTCCGGTCTCTTTGCCCCTTTGCCAAGAGATAATGAAAACAAAAGGTTGATTGTTTTGATCCTCCAACAATTATTGACGTCAAAGAGGCCGCTATTATAAATTGGCGAGTACAACAATTGCATTATGGTTATAGACGATAGCTGTGGTTGTTCCTACTCAAGAAATAGCAAAATGCTTAGACCAGCCACCCAGGGCTTCTGGTCTGAGAAGTTATTTTCTTTACTTCACTCGCAAGTCTACCACATCCCAGTCCCACTTGAGCAGGATAACTTCACTGGAAAGAATATAGCTGATAAAAAATATACATCAAGCAAAGATTAATGCCAGATGCATAAATCCCAATAGTTACATAAGAAACACAAAACTATGATAATACAAGTTCTTCCAAAGTTATCAGTCCTATAGCTATGTCATCTAGTGAGCGTGAATTAGATGAAATCCCAAACAGCTCAAATGTATGCTCAAAGACACAAACCAGACAGTGTTCTAGGCTGGTTATGCCACAGAACAACTAAGTGTGACCATTTCAATTCTTTCTTTATAGATAAGGTCTTAAAGGAGGCCTGGTACCTCTCTGGCGTGGTAATCTGTCCTTATTTCTCCTAAGTAGTGTAGACAAATCGGGTAGACAGAAGGACTGCTTGCATTGGTTATACACAATTACCACAGCATTGTAGCTAAGAACTTGAGTTCCCATGGATTTTGATCCTTGGGTGTCTTACATCTAATTCCCCATGAATGCCAGGACATGAATGTAGTAGCATGATTCCAGCAAACCTCCAGGGCTTCAGTGAACTAAATAACTGAGCCAAGGACCACGAAAAACACGTTAAACAATCTTTTCTTGAGTGTTTCAGTCACCATTGGAATGAATATATGGATTCATTCCAACCTCATCCTTTGGTAGCATCACATTCAAAAACCAAAGTCCACTAGAATGACAAATCATATTGTGAAAAATCAAGAGAACAAAAATATCCTTTTTTTCTGATTTTGTAATTTTTACATTCTGAATCCCCAACTAAAACCCTCAGAAATCAGCTGTGCACTGGAGTGTCCCCAGGGCAGTAAAAGATGGCATGCACAGCTCAACTTGCATCAGGTGATATGCACAGACGAGGATGGAACTTTCACCTTCCACCATGAGGCAGGAACACTGGATTTATTAACAATATTTAAAACAGGACTTGTAAGAAAGGGCACTGTGAATCACAGTTGTTGAACAACTGCCTGGGGGCCTTTTCTGTTGAGTCGAAGCTCTTGTCCTTAAACTTTCTATGGAGCACGGATCACAGTTTCTCCAAACAAACATGGAATGATTCAATCGGTGACTCAAGGCTTGAGGGACTGACTGCTGGCTATGACATTGCATTTTTTTTTTTACCCCCCACACCTGCAGTGGACGCACAAAGACAGAGATGATTATGACTCAAGAAAGAAGGTCAGTGGAGACATCAGGTTGGGATGGAGGCCCCAGGGCAGGCGTGATGCTGGACACCTCTGAAGAGGTACTTGGTAAACCCAGCAGCATCCTTTAATGTCAGCACCCCAGTGAGGCAGCTTTCATTCTCAGCTCTAACCGAAAGCGAGGCATGGGTCCGTGCTAGCGAGAAAAGGGCATGCCCTTCAAGATGGATTGAAACAGTAAGAAAATGCAACAGCTAAACAGTGTAGAAGCATTAAAAAATAAATCCATTTAAGACAGGGCTAGTCTTAGTGTCTAAGAAGATAAACGAATATGACAGCTCTCGAGGTAAGTTATGGGCAGGCTCCCTGGTGAAGTGACATTTTTCCCATTACTAAATAAATCAATACAAGACACGTGATCAACTCCTAAGGTCTCCTATTGAGTCTACTGACTCTTAGCAGCTGTTCCTATTCTTACTAGAAAACTCAGAGGTAGCTTAGAATGAAATCATAAGAACAAAGACCTTTTTGGCTGGCCCTCAAGACCTTGATAACAAAGGCAGTTGATCTTGGGCTAAACAAAAATTGTGAAAAAGGAACCGGCAAAACTGAAACCAAACCAAAAGAAGACAGAAAAATCTCTGCTTTCCTTAAGTAAACTTAAGACAACCTTGACTGCAGGACGGTGGTGGCGCATGCCTTTAATCCCAGCACTCGGGAAGCAGAGGCAGGCGGATTTCTGTGAGTTCGAGACCAGCCTGGTCTACAAGAGCTAGTTCCAGGACAGGCTCCAAAACCACAGAGAAACCCTGTCTCGAAAAAGCAAAAAAACAAAACAAAACAAAACAAAAAAAAGACAACCTTGACTTATCTCTCAGTAGTTCAAAACTCCTGTTTTCAAAAGAGGAAAGAAATGCTTCAACTGTCCCTGTGACTGATGCGTTTGAATTCAGAGACCGTGAAAACCAGGTGTGCGGGATCGTTATTGGCACACTATCGCTAGCACAGTCACAAAACTCAAACAGCAGCTTCTAATCCCCCTACCGTGACGAATATTTTAATGTATAAATCTCACAATAATCAATATGCTGCATAAATGTCACTCCTTTGTTACAGGAGATGGAAAAAAAATTGGTCAAGAGACACAACAAAACTCTTTGCGTTGTAGGATTCACTTGAGTACAAACTCAAAATTTCAAACCACAGCTTCCTGTGAAGGATCTAGGAAACCACTGTCCCATTAGTTTTATGTTTGGCTTTGGAGCCATTGCTGTGTTTAAGGGCTCCCTCTAAGCTAGTGGGATGGCATGAACTTTAAATGTGACTATCTCAGCTTCCCATATAAAGAATGTGTTATTGGCTATCAATTAGAACCTCCTGAAGAGTCGACTTCCTTTAACATACAGAGGCAGAGACTTACCCATATAGTTGTACCCAGGAAAATATACATTAATTGGTGAATATTTTAGGAACAGTAAGAAGTGCAAAAGGACATTATAAGCTGTGCTTTGATATAGCCACCATTCAGTTGTGAAACGAAATATATTAAATATACTTAAAATTGCACACGAATCACGACCAGATCTCACTCAACTCCTCCTTCTCTACTGGGAGTTACCCATCCATGTATCTATACTGACTCTACATTTGCATGACATTAAAATTTTCTATAAATAATACCTGAAAAATTTCCACTTGCACGGCCTCATTCAAGCACTCTACCACTGAGCTACACACCAACCTCATCTCTGTTCAAGTTTTAAAAAGACTTTCTAAGTCACATCATTCTCTAAGTGTATATACCTGCTGTGTCTAGAGTCGACAAATTGCTAACTTCTCTGGGTAATAACAGCATCTCCATCTTCATGTTTGAGAGAACCATCAGTGGGCACATTTCCTCTGTTGACCTTCCTTTTCTTCCAGCACTTTCCAATGCCATTCCACCATCTTCTGGCTTCCTTTGATGAGAACTAGCCCTCTCCTTTACAGAATGTAGCCCCTCTTAGTCTATTCTCAGGACATTTTCTTGCATTTCTGACTTTTAACACTTTACTATGATGTGTCAATAGAAGCTTTCCTTTGTTTAGTCTGTGAGTGTCTTGCTGGGCTGTCTAAACTTCTGGGGTGAAGATGTATTCACTTAATCAAACTGGAGTAGCCATCAGTCAATAATGCTTCAAGTCATTTTCCTCCTTGACCTTCAAATTCAAAGTTGTATAAGATGCAGCGAGGCTGTCTTCATTAAGACTATTAATTTCTATCTCAATCTTTTTCTTCCCTCTGCTCTAATCTGATTTTGAATAACTTCTCAAGGCTACTGACCTTTTCTTATATTATAGTTGACCTATGTGCTGTGAGTCCTAACCTGTGATATTTAACTTCTAATATGCTATTTTTCAGCTCTAGAATCTTTTCAATTATATTCTTTAATATTTTATCATTGTTTTTATGTCTTTGTCTTCTGACAGTTCCAAAGCCTATCTTGCCTATAGCTTGGTTTCCTTCCTTCCTTCTTCCCTTCTTCCTCCCTCCTCCTTCCCTCCCTCCCTCCATCTAAGATGGGGTCTCAGGTAGCCTAGGCAGGTCCCAAACTCACTGTGTAGCTAAGACTTACATTGAATTCCTGATCCTTTTGTCTATGCTTCCTGAGTATTGGGATTATGGGCATGTATCTATCACCATGATCAACCTCATGGATGTGTTTCTATGCTTGGCTTTTCTGTTGATCATGGATCATACTTTTCTTCTTCCTCACATCTTCAGTAACTTTTACTGGAGAAATAGATACAGTGAATATGTTGTAGAGTCTGGATTCTCTTTTTTCTTAAGAGTCTGGTTATGTCTTAGTCACTGTTCTCTTGTTGTGAAGAGACATCGTGACCAAGGCAGCTCTTATAAAAAGAAAGCATTTAATTGGGGCTTGCTTACAGGTTAGTACATGATCATCATGAAGGGGAGGAGACAGGCATGGTGCTGGAGCAATCATTGAGAGCTTTGCATACTGATCCATAGAAAGTAGGCAGGGCAGCTTGGGGCAGGGCCGACTGGGCCTAGCATGGGCTTTTAAAACCTCAAAACCCACTCCCAGTGATAGACTTCCTCCAACAAGACCACACCCAATCCTAATCTTTCTCAAACATTTCCATCCCTGGTGACTAAGCATTTAAGTATATGAGTCTAAGGGGACATAGACTCACTGGCCCCATAGGCTTGTAGCCAAATCATAATGCAAAATCCATTTAGTTTAACTTTAAAAGTTCCCACAGTCTTTCAATATCAACACTGTTCAAAAGACCGAAGTCCCTTCTGAGAATCAAGGCAGTCTCTTAACTGTAACCCGCTGTAAAATCAAAGAGCAGATCACCTAACACACAAAGGCACAGAATATACATTACCATTACAACAGAGAGTGAATGGAACATAGTGACGAAATGCTGGACCAAAGCAAGATGAAACCCAGCAGGGTAAATTCCAAATTCTATATTAGATGACTCTTCCTCATCTCCTTCCAGCTTTTTTGACTGCAACACATTTCTCTCTTTTGGGATGGTTCCATGTCCTGTCAGCAGCTTTCCTTGGCAGGTATCCCAGGGATCTGGCATCCCCAATACATTGGGATCTCCAAGACAATCCAGGCTTTACCTTCACAGCTTCCTGCAACAGCCTCCCCAGGCATCCATGCAGGAACTCCCCTGACACACATCTGACCTCAGTGGCTTTCCTCAATGGGTGGAGGATGTTCACAATCCTTTTATTCCCGCATCCTCCTTGACTCTAAAGCCAAAATAACATGGCCAGAGATGCCAAATTCTGCTTGCTAGAGCTGGAACCCTGCCCCACTCCTTGAACACATTTATATAAGCCTGCCTTTGTTTAAGCCTAGGAAATCCCTCAGACCTTTTCCTTTCACGGGTTGCAGAATTAATTGGATGGGGTCTTGCCCTGAGGTCATCACTCCCTTACTCCCATTTAGCATCAGGCTTTTCTTTCATCTATTTATCTCCTTGAACACAAGACTTGGCTCCAACATTACATTTCCTGGTGCTCTTTTTCTCCTCAAACTGTACATTTTGTATTTCTCTTTGCCTCACTTGTTCCTTTCCATTGTGGAGCGATTTAAGGGTGATCAAAACTACATGACAGTGGCCGGGCGGTGGTGGCGCACGCCTTTAATCCCAGCACTCGGGAGGCAGAGGCAGGCAGATCTCTGTGAGTTAGAGGTCAGCCTGGTCTACAAGAGCGAGTTCCAGGACAGGAACCAAAGCTTCGGAGAAACCCTGTCTCGAAAATTAAAAAACAAAAAAACAAAACCCTACATGACAGTCAATACTAGACTGTCTTGAGATCGCCTCTGCCAACGACAATAATCTACATAATAATCTAAATAATCTAAAAACTCAGGCATACTTTTAGAACAAGGGCAAAAAGCAGTTACATTCTTTGCCAAAATATCATTAGAGTACTCTCTAGGTTAGCTGCTAATATGCATCCCCTCTGAAACCTCTTAAGCCGGGCCTGTATACTACAAATCACCATCAGCACTACTGCCTTCCATGCTCCTACTAAGATGGTCCATTAAGTTCCCCCTTAAAGCATTCAACCACTTTTCTAGCCCCAAGTCCCAAATTCACATTCCTCCAACAACAATATGGTCAGCAATACCCTAGTCCCTGGTACCAACTTTTGTCTTAGTTGCTGTTTTATTGCTGTGAAGAAACACCACGACCAAGGCAAGTCTTATAAAAGAAAGCATTTAACTGGGGTCTTGCTTATAATCTTAGAGATTTAGTCCATGATCATCATGGCAGAAAGCAGACAGCCATGGTATTAGACTAATAGCTGAGAGCTTTATCTACTGATCCATAGACAGCAGGCAGAAACAGGGAAAAATAGGGGGGAAAAAAGGAAGGAAGGAAGAGAGGGAGGGAGGGACAGAGGGACACAGAGAGAGAGAGAGAGAACACGCGAGCAAAGCCTGGTGTAGCCTTTGGAAACTTCAAAGCATACCCTCAGTGATGTACTTCCTCCAACATGATCACATCTGTTCTGACAAGGCCACACTTCCTAATCCTGATCCTTCTCAAACAGTTTCTCTCCTGGTAACTAAGCATTCAAACACCACCAAGCCTATGGGGGCTATTCTCACACAAATCACCATAGGCAAGGAGAGGCAAATAAAGTATTGTTGATGTTTCTTAGCATACGGAGGCTTGGTTTTAGTTTTATTATAAAAAGTTCCGTGATAATCTAAATTACTGTACTTCCTCCATCCTAAGGCTTGACGTTTTAGAGTTTCCACCGAGAGTTTGAGATTCTCCAACTCAGAGACTCCAAACTCGAACCTCTGTCCCTGCTGCAGCCAGCAGCTGCTGACACATCTGTGCAGCTCTGTAACTTTCCAGCTACCACGTTACTCGAAGGCTCTTTCAGTTTCACTGTGTGCACACGTACCCAGAGTTCAGCCAAGTAGTTCACATGCAAATTCTAATTCTCCTCCCTCTGTGGCATGTTCAGTACTCAAGGGTTACTTCTCAGCACTCTGGCCACTAAACATCAACTCCTTAGGCCATTAAGACCATGGTTTTCTGTTTGAGTTCCAACTGTCCCGTGCCCTGCAGTCCAGACAGGGTACTGGGGGAAGCTCTCGAGGTTCTGGCTCTCTGGTCCGGCTCCACTGCTTTCTAACTTTCCCCAACAGTTATAATGGTTGTCAGCAGGAAGATCAGCAGAACAGAAGCCACCCAGTCCCTCCCCAAAGCCATGACTCTAAGGAGCTGCGGCACACGTTAACACAGTCTGTCCTCCAGAATCTTTCCCTTTCTGCTCCTGTTTGGGGATTTCCTTGCTTGTCTGTTTAGTATTTTGAAGCCTTCTTTAAGAAATTCATTCCTAACCCAAAGTTATAAGCATAATTTACAGATTTTATGCTAAAAGTATTTTCCTTAGCACATTTTTTTTTGGTATGTGTGTGTTTGGATCTTTTGATTCACTGAGAATTAAATTTATGCACAGAGCTTAAGGAAGAGGTCCTGGGCTGGGTTGTAGCTTAGATTTGCCTAGCATATGTAAGGCCCTGGGTTTGATCCCTCCCTACCACCAGAAAAAAATAAAATAATGTAGAAAATAAAACAGAGAGGCAACTTTATTTGCTTTCCTGGAGAGATCAATACATTTCCTAGTACCACTACTGAAAAGCCATTTCTTCCTCTGGTTCATGAGCTTCCCATACCCTGTTATAAATATAGTCTCGTGGATATAAACCATTCTGTTCCAGTGTCTCATCTACCCAGACTTCAGCTGCACTACAATCTCATTATTTTCGTTTTATAGTGAGCTTTATCATCTGATAGAGCAAATCCCTCCATCTGTTCTCCAAAATTGCTTTGCCTATTTTCTTGGCCCTTTATTCTTTTAAATAAACTTTAGAAATCAAATCACACGATAAACTGTAGTAAGGAGCTGCAGGTTGCATTCCACCACCCGGCTCCCGCCACTGGCTAGCTTTACCCGAAATAACAACACACAAATTGTATTCATTTAAACACTGCTTGGTCCGTTAGCTCTACCCCTTACTGGCTAATTCTGATATCCCAATCAACCCATTTCTAATAAACTGTGTAGCACCGGTCTTACCGGGAAAGATTCAGCATGTCTGATCTGGTGGCCTGCTTCATCGCGTGCGTCTGCCGGGGAGAGGGGAGCATGGCCTCTCAGCTCCAGAGAGCAGAGCTGTCCAGTCTGAGCTCACTTCCTCTTCCTCCCAGCATTCTGTTATGTTTACTCCACCCACCTATGTTCTAACCTATGAGGACCAGCCAAGCAGTTTCTTTATTTTTTTTAACCAATGACCTTCCTCCATCAATAAACCCTGCTGGAAAAATTAAAATCCTTAAAATATTAAGTTTGCTTATGCACATACTTGTATGCCTTCTCTACTCCTTCAAGTCTCTGGATGCTTTTTCTATATTCTTCTCACGAAATGGTATTTTGCTTTTCATAGCATACTCTTCAAATCAAATTACATTTTGATATGGGAGAGTCTTCTGTTAAGCAAACTTACCCTTCCATGTTAAATCGATTTTATAAAAATTATGCACCAAAGTTCAAATCCTGTTAAGGACAGAAGGAAATGCTTTTGGCCCATCACCTGCACACAGCTGTGAGCACCACGGACTCTGGGAGTGAGCAGAGTGTTCCCCTCCTCCAGTCTTACCAGGATGCTCCATGGTCCCTGCTTTCAGTGTCAGTGAAGTTGGAATCCAAAAACATGTCTTTGTAGATTCGGCCAACAAGGCAATACATATCTGAAGCAACTTGCCCTTCCCTCTGTACCATGGGGATCATGATGTCAAGAGCTTTGGCTCTGTCTCCCGGGAGATTTCTCCTAAAGTAGAGAACACGGTTTCCACAGAGATCACAAAAGCAATTACAGACCAATTGCCTTTTAAAAATTCTATTTTATGTATTGATTCACATCAGTAAAGTTTGGCAGAATAAAAACACTTAGATTCTGAGATTCCTCTATGGACCTTGCCTTCATCTTTCCTATCCTAATGCATGTCTACTGGGTCTATCAAGGATCCCTTGGCAGTTGCTTTTCTGATCAACATGATAGACTTGTACTTACCCATCCAGAATCCTAATCTCACTGTCACCTAGGAGCAGGTTTGAGTTGGTGGAGTATTAAGTGTGACCCCTGTGACCAACTACTTCAAAGAGAAACTCTTGACATTAGTTTTCAAAGGCTTTTGTTCCAAAACAGTGAGCAAATTAATTCACAGATAATACCCAAATTCAAATCCATCCAATGGCTGATTGGTTCCTGCACATAGCCAAGCCTCTAAAGAAGCTGCTTTATGTAGTTCGTGTGGTACTGGACTTGAACATGAGGCCTCAGGCATGCTAGACACACACTCTACCACTGAGCTATGTCCCAAGTCTTTTTTTATATTTTTTTTTATTTTGACACAGGAACTCACTGAGTTACAGAGACTGGCCTTGAGGTTCATGGAGTTCGTTTTTAAGTAATAGGTGTATATAATTCTCAAAATCATACTTTACATTTCTTCAACGATGAAAATATTATGCTAAGAAAAACAGTAAGTTGCAAAAGGCCATCAACAATATGATTCCACTCATGTGAAAGATTTAAAAGAGCTGTTACTGAGATAGAAGGGGGAATTAGTGGTTACCAGGGGCAAGAGGATCTGGGGTGTGGGGAGAGAGTATCTGTTAATGGGTAGGTTTCCTTGTAGGGTGAAAAAATTCTATAATTTGTAGGAATGATCGATAACTCAATAAATATACTAAAATCAAAGATATATGACATTTTAAATGAATAAGTTATATGGTATACAAGATACATTTCAAATTAAATTATCATACATAACAAAAAAAGTCATCATATGTATTCTCAGAATCTCAACACTGTTTCAAATCCTTTGTTCACAAAATCCCTCTTTACCGTCTGTATAAAACACATTGATCTTAGAACATTGCTTTATACAAATAAGCTTTTCATTCCATTGGATTTTAGGAAGACAGACAAAAAAACACATAGAAGTAAAATTCTAAGGGAAGTCATAAAATTTTTCTCTTTGTTACATGAAATACCATTCCATTATATAAGGACTTGAACATCCTTGGATTTGGGTTTCTTTAAAAGGTTTTAGAACCAATTCCCAACAAATACACAAGGATAAGTATATTTGCTTAAAAGTAGTGTCACATCAGTAAGACATCGATGCTTTAAGACTATAAATACCAAACACGAACTTTGTCCGAGAAAAAAATGAGAACAAATTAAAATCTACAAATAGCACAAGAGGCTTTTAGTAACAGAGAGAGAGAGAAAACACACACACACACACACACACACACACACACACACACACACACACAGATTCGGAACAGGCATGGTCTTATAGGCTGGTAATATCAGCACTCAAAAAATCAAAGTAGGAGGACCAAAAGTTCAAGGTCAGTCTGAGAGATACAGTGAAACTCCGGCCCCAAAACACAAACAGCAATCAGAAGGTATACCTTTAGTATGGCACGTGGCTAAGGTAGATACAGTACAACATTCTAGCTGGAAGCTGCTGGGAAGTTATAGGACCCCATAAAGAGTACGGCCATCACGTCAGTCCACTCCAGGAGGGAGTATCTCACCTGTTCAGGGCAAATGCGTAATGAAACTTCACATGGTGATGCGAGGCCAGATCGAAGGTCGGCAATTTCTCTAGTGTCTCTACCAGCTTCACAATAGAGTCGTAGTCCTTTCAACAAAAGAACAGCACAGCATTAAGCCATTAGGAGAAACTTCCAAATGCCTCTGACAGCCAGGCATCTGAAGCCGAGAAAGGGGATTAAACGCAAAGTTAGAATCTGCTGAGCCCTTTGAAAACCCAAGAAGCAACTGTGGTGTTTCTCCTAAGAAGTTCCTACAGTTACGATATCTGACAAAACCCAAAGAAACAAACAAACAAACCGCAGAAACATGACTGGCTCTTTTCACACAGCCAGACTCTGGGTCTGCAGGGGTCCACTTTAAGGGCCAGGGAGCAACTGACCGAACTTCTGCTGAAAGTAGCAAAATGATTTCATCTCGTGTGAGGGAGTTCCTCCTGCCACAGGCTCCGGGTTGCCACAGTTCTCCAAGTACTGAGCCTCTCTCTTGGGTGAAGTTTCACATGGGTCGAGAGGCGAGATATGGGAATGAGAAACCTGGAGTTATCTGGATTTCATACTTACAATGCTGACAGCACATTCTTCTCTGAGAGTTTTACCCTACTTTCCAGATCTTAAAGAAATCTAGGAGGTAGCAATAGAGATGATACAGTGTGTCGGTGTGCCATGTTACAGGATCTATCGCTGTTGTACAGCGAATCAGTTGCATCTTTCTTGTTCCTGGAACTGTCAATTTTCAGTGGCATAATTTCAGGCAGTAAAAGATACATTCCGAAAGCGGTAAGAATGTCTGCTGTTTGCCAGAACAAAACTCTCATTGGCTGACTGACAGGTGTGCCCGAGGCTCACAGCGGAGAACTAAGCCTCCATGAGCTGGATATGTGAGCAATTTTGAGGAGTAAATGAGGAGTAAATATGTCACAGTCCCCGGGAGTTCCCATGTGTGAGTCTCTTCCACGCATCATGAAATCACACGGTGGAAACCTACCAGTCGGCTCCACGCGGCAACAACGTGAATTACCTATTAGCTGGCTGAAATCCAACACCAGCATCCCTTCCTCCCCCAGCATGCTACCCAAGAGACACTTCGAGCATCTTTTCACCTGGATATCTCGGTAGGAAAGCAACAGGTTGATGACAATGTCTGCCGTCAAAACTTCAATATTGTCCACTCGCTGCCGAATCCTTGCCAATTCCGCCGCCAATTCTTTACCAGTGAATAAGTTCCGAGCTTTCCTGATATCATTGAGTATAGATTCCCGGAAGTACTGGCTGGTGGAAAACCACACATTTCAAAGAGTTAACTCTAGCAAACAATTCAGTGAGAAACAGTAATTTTTTAATAAGGAAAAAATACAATATTTATCCATAAGTAGTTTTTAGCTCATTAATATGTACCAAAGGAACACCTAACATATTTGGCATTATTAAGACATTTGGGAGATGGGAGGCCATGTATTCTTCTCAATTTCTGCCATATTTCAAAAACTGTCCAAACCCAAACTTTATTTTTCATCTTGTTATTTTGAATGGAAATTATCCCAGATAAATTAGATATGCCTATGATTTGAATATAAGTTTGCCTTTCTGGCTCAGTATCATTATCCACTAACAGAAACAGCTGATTCTTCTTTTTTAAAAAATATATATATATATATATATATATATATATATATATATATATATATATTTGCTAGGCATGGTGGCACATGAGTTTGAGACTGTATAGAAAGGTCTAGGCCAGCCAGAGGTATATTGTCTCAAAAAATTATTTTCCATTTTCTACTTATTACCCATAGGTGTGCATCTGCGTTTGCCATGTCATGGGTGTGTTGGTTAGAGTCACCCTCTTCCACCATCTGAGCTCTGAGAACTGAACTCAGGTTGTCGGGATTGGCAGCAAGTGCCTGCTGAGCTAAATCACTGGCCAGATTATTCCTAACTAAACTATGTTCTCAGCAATTTTTACAGAGTTCTGACCCTTACATTAAAAGTCCCTGGACATTTGTTCTGATGCAACCATAACAGATTATCTCTCTCTCCTCTCATCTGCCTGCCTGTCTGTCTGTCTATCTACCTATCTATCGTCTGTCTGTCTATCTATCTATCTATCTATCTATCTATCCATCCATCCACCCATCAATCAGTTTGCCTTTACTATAAAACAATTTATAGATTGGGAGCCAACTTGTTTATGAACCAAGTAAATGACATTTAACTTAGGAACTAAAACCACACCTATTCTTTTTTCCACCAAGAGGCTACTGCGCATGGTTTCCTGGCTGTTAACTAGGAACACGTGACAAGATACACAGGGAAACGAGGCAGACTAACGCTGCACGGTCATCACCCAGCGTGAGCACAGTGTTACCTGGAACTGGCCTGCGCCACCTTCAGAAGCTGAACAAAACGATCCACGAGAGGCAGGCAGATGGGCCCCAGCAAGAGCTCCAAGTTGGGCTGCATGAGCTCCGTCAGGCCCTTCATGAGGCTGCTGTCACAGCAGTAGACCTTGTTATGTGGCGTCACCATGTAAGGGACGAAGGTGTAGTTCCCAGTGCACATCTGTGGAGACAGGGACACCAGGCAGTAGAGCTTGTCTAGGGACATCACATTGACGAAAAAGTGCCAGGTCACATTTCAGTGACTAAAATTTCTATTTTAAATAATAATTCTGAGTGCAATGGGAAGCAGAAAAGATTCGTTTCTTATTTATGACCCATGAAAATAGAATTTTTCCAGTTTCCTTAATTGCTTACTTCAGTATAATTAGGACTTACACATGATAAAGTATCTTTTATCAACCTTTAAATATGTATTACTTGCCGGGCGATGGTGGCGCACGCCTTTAATCCCAGCACTCGGGAGGCGGAGGCAGGCGGATCTCTGTGAGTTCGAGACCAGCCTGGTCTACAGAGCTAGTTCCAGGACAGGCTCCAAAGCTACAGAGAAACACTGTCTCGAAAAAACCAAAAAAAAGAAAATATGTATTACTTGCTGGGTGGTGGTGGTGCACACCTTTAATCCCAGCACTTGGGAGGCAGAGGCAGGTGGATCTCTGTGAGTTTGAGGCCAGCAGCCTGGTCTATAATAACTAGTTCCAGGACAGGTTCCCAAAGCTACAGAGAAACCTTGTCTTGGAAAACCAAAAACAAAAGTATACACTGTTGCACATAGCTACTAGGACACATGTTAAAGCAAGAATAATTTAAGCACAACTTCCATCCTTCAGGGAATGGGAATTCAGTCAGACACAACATCAGGAGGGCAAAATCCTGAGAGTTATGGTGAATGGGCTTCCCTGGGAAGGCGGTGCAGAGAGCAAGGCCAGGATACAGCTGCTGTCCTCCAGGTCCACTGTCTCCCACTCACTGAAATCTGAGACTGTCACAGCCCTAGCCAGACCCTCCTCTACAGTAAACCTCAGATTTGACTGTCCCCTCTTCTCTGCTAACACTGAGGTCCACGCCCCTTACACCAGGCTGAGTCTGCAATTGGTTGTCACTGGCTCCCCTGGCCTACTCTCCCCTCCGCACTGTTCACCCGCCAGCCTCTCTCTACCCGGTTCCCAGCCAGTTTTTAACACTACATCATGTGGGTCCCTACAGCTCCCGGAAGCCCGCCACAGGGCCTGTGAGGTGATGCTTATACTGTTGTCCCCAGGAGCCTGACCCCTGCACATCCTCCCTGATGTGGGAAGGTCATATGTCTATCTGTTGCTTTCATTGGTTAATTAATAAAGAAACTGTTTGGCCTGATAGGTCAGAACATAGGTGGGTGGAGTAGACAGAATAGAATGCTGGGAAGAAGGGAAGTGAGAACAGATGCCATGTCTCTCCTTTCCAGGTCAGACACAATGGAGCCAGCCGCCAGGTCAGACATGCTGAATCTTTCCTGGTAAGACACCACCTTACACAGATTATTAGAAATGGGTTAAGCAAGATGTGAGAGTTAGCCAAGAAGAGGCTAGATATAATGGGCCAGGCAGTGTTTATATGAATACAGTTTGTGTGTTGTTATTTCGGGTGTAAAGCTAACCATGCGGGAGCCGGGCAGGATAAAAAACAGGCCTGCCTGCAGCTCACTACACCTCCCCCTTGCTAACTTCAGCCTGTGCCTTTCCCCCTTAGTCCCTGAGACCTGGGTGGGCTGACCTAGCAGTTTCCAGATTATACCAAGTGCGGGGACATCCATACCAAGGAAAACACTGTTAGGAATATGACAAAGGGAACTAACTGGATTGTACAATTCCAGGTCAGCAAATCTCACTGCAGCTAGGGCCTGAGGAAGGGCCAGGGCTAAGCGAAAGATTTTCAACTATGTATTCTGAGCAGTGAGGAAATCTACAGAGAATCCAGGGCAGGGAAGATAGTTATAGTGACTGTGCACTCTGGCATTCTGGGTAGACAACAGGATGGACTGAAAAGAGACCAGACTTAAGGGAAGGAGGCAGAAGTCTGGGCAGCAGAACCAGATCGGAGCAGCGGCAATGGAGAAAGCATAGCATGTGCTCCGCGCCTACATCAAGAATCAGCTGGGTCAGGGGAGCAGTCACCTTATACAGGAAGGAGGAGGAGGAGCCAGAGCTAACCCAAATGTGACTTCCTGCAAAGAATGGTCACATCAATAGAAAGTAAGACTTCAGGGCTGGAGAGATGGCTCAGAGGTTAAAAGCACTCCTGACCTCTCCAGTACAGGAGGTCCTGAGTTCAATTCCCAGCAACCACACGGTGGCTGACAACCATCTGTAATAAGATATGGTGCCCTCTTCTGCAGTCATGGAGGCTGAACACTGTATACATAATAAATAAATCTTTAAAAGAAAAAGAAAGTAAGACTTCAGTCTGCAGGTCCAGACATACTGATGAGCACACAGCTCTCTGAGGAACTTCCAGCAACAAACCCCATATAGAACCCTATCTCCAGCTCAACTATGGGAAGACCTCCAAGAGATTGAGGCTTGTAGTGGGCTGGGCTGGGATGCTCACTTTTAAAGAGTATGGATTTTCTAGATCCAGAGACTGGGAATGAAGGCAAAATTTTCCACCAGAGGAGAGGGGTGCATGATGGGAATTTAAACACGGACCGCAGTATTATTTGATACAGCTGGATGAAATGTCAGGGACTTCTAAGAGAAAACCCATGAAGAAAAGCACATGCAAAGTGTTGAGCAGTAGGCTGGACATATGACAAACTCTGTCACTCCTAGAGGACCTAGGAGCCCTAGCCTCAAGAGTACATGGAGAGTGTGTGTTTTCTTCCATCCTGCCCTAACTGGCAAACATTAACTAAGTACTTGCATGGAATAAGACAAGCATTAGCCCCACTGTCACCACCACCTCAGTGCCTGTGTGACGATGACTCGAGGAAAAGAGGTTACTGGCTCCATTTTACAGGTAAGGTACCACATAGTCTTAGCTCCAGCTCCTAGTGTTTGTATAGTTAAGATTTTTTTTAGCCCAAACGCTTTCAATGTAGGGCATGTGGCTGTTGCCAGGGACGGGGGGGGGGGGGGACCTCCTCATGTGACCTTCACAGGGTGGCAGACTTGCTCTCCCACTCAACAGCACCTTCACAGGGACTTTAATGAACTACGTGACAGATCACTGCAGGCATGAGAAGTGCCAACTGCCTGTAAGGCCAGATTTGATTATTCATGAAGCCTGTTATGCTCTGAAACACCTGGATGGATGGGAGCAGTGAGGCAGCAATGAGTCTGTCGGTCAGAGTAGGAGAAGGACTTCCAGAGGTGGAGATCTGAGTTTTAAATCAAGTTGTCCTTGATTTAAAACAAGTGATGGGGAGACCAACCAGAAAGACTAAACTGTCCTTCTATGATGTTACCAGGATCTCAGAGCACAGCCACCCAACTTAACCCTCTGACTCAAGTCACTGCCAAAGTAGGAAAGAGGAACAAGGATGCAACATGATGCATTTTTCCACGTGGTGTGTGTGTGTGTGTGTGTGTGTGTGTGTGTGTGTGTGTATGTGTAAAACTGAGGCTCAAAATCTAAGACCTGTCATTCCTCTTACCCAAAGCATAAAAAGCCACCAAAACATAGTCTCACTCTAACAAATTATATCTTTGTTGTTTTAAAAATTAGCAGTGTTGATGCTGCTTTTCAATCTTTAAGAACTAGATGAAAGAACTTAAGTGTGTGTGGAAAGGGAGCCACACATCTGGAAGGAAACATCACAGCATTCAAACATGCTGAAGGAGGTGTGCACAAGTCAAGTCCTTTAAAGGGCACCCTTGTCCCTGGATCACAGCAGAACCTAAATCAATGGGCAGCTTGCTCACAAGGTATACACTCCTCTTCTCCTTCCTGCCCTTCAAGCTCAGGGAATGCTGACTCTTCGGTGGACCTTGATATAATAATGGCCACCATCTCTGCAGCATGTCATGTTGCCCTAATTTCCTAAAATGTTTGTTTACTTGTCTTCTTACACAGCTAAACTCTGGCATTCCCACGTTTTCCATCACATACAACACTTACAAATATGACTGAGCATGTGTTCTCCCTCCCTTCCTCTCTAAATTAGGGTTTCTGTGTAGCCCTGGATGTACTGGAACTCTGTAGACCAGGCTGGCCTCGAACTCACAGCGATCCGCCTGCCTCTGACTGTTTTCATTTTCAGCCACTGGTGTGAGTCTCCTAGGTAGGCAGTGAGCCCAGGGCCTGGCGTACAGTTCACGCTGAACTGATACCTACCGAGTAAAATGTGTTGCATTGCGTTGAAGCATGGAGTGGTAAATGCTCATTTCCTGGTGAGATGTGAAGGATAAGGTTTTATAGTGGCAACATTATCCACGCTGCCATGAGTCTTCCTCGAGGTGAAATCTTAACCAGATGCTTTCAATTTTCTGACCCAAAGAAAAACTACCAATTGCAACGCTAATCCCATCATCTCATGTGGAATCATGGGCAGTGTTAAATCATATATTATTTTCATTCTAAATTGTAGATGCGTATCTGTTTTAGAGTTCTTAAACACTTCCTTACTCCCTAAGATGAAACACACATCCATCAGCCCACAAGGCCATTCATTCTCATTGCTTTGGAATAGAACATTTTTCATGCAGTCTTTTTAAATTTTAAAGTTTAAATATTCCATGTCTTTTCGTGTTAATTTAATTCTGTGTGAAGGGGCAGCAACCTGTGGTGAGAGCTCAAAGAAGAGTCCACTGCTTAAGGACAGGGGCTGAAGAATTAGCTCCATGGTAGAACGTTTGCCTACTACGTACAGTGTTCAGTTCCCAGCACTAGGGGAAAAAAAATAGCTAACCTAAGAATCTGACTGTCTCAATATAGAAGATGCGTGACAGACCCATAGAAAAAAACAAACTGTAGGGGCTGGAGAGATGGCTCAGAGGTTAAGAGCATTGCCTGTTCTTCCAAAGGTCCTGAGTTCAATTCCCAGCAACCACATGGTGGCCCACAACCATCTGTAAAGAGGTCTGGCACCCTCTTCTGGCCTTCAGGCATACAGACAGAATATTGTATACATAATAAATAGATAAATAAATAAATATTTTAAAAAAATTGTAGGGGTAGCCCCAGTCAATCACCTTGCTTGTAGGGCGGGGTCGCCTGAGGATATTTTTTACTAATAAATATTGCTGGTGTGCTCTCCCCCGCCCCTTCTGCTTTCCTGTTCTCCGCCGGAACCACGGGTTCTGTAAGTCTTTAGCCAATTAAAGCTGAATATATTATTATAATTTCTGTCTGCCTTCATTTACACCGCTATGTGTTATATATATTGATAGATCATATATTACATACATACATATGCCTATATGTATATATCCATGTGTATTGATATATGAATTCTATACACACATATATATTGTTGTTTTGTTATATGCCTGTTACTACCAACTGAAATTGCAATACACTGAATGTACTGTGAAAGTCTTTCCTGAAACATAATTTATATACAAGGAGCAGGTATTAGTGCAGTTTCCCATTGTTAAAATATTTCACTATGATGGGCTAGAGAACACAATTGTGCTTGTACTAATATATGAGAAGTTCTAGAAAGAACTATAAGAAATAAAATTGATCAGCTGTGAGGATTTTAAAAAATAACAGATAAATTCACAGGAAAGAAAAGATTTACACATTTTTAGAAAATTAGGCAAAATACTCACAGTATTCTTCTGGCAAATGATTTCCTGAAAAATAAGAGAAGAAAAAAATACCTTAGCAAATGTATAGCAAAAAACCAGTGGCTCTTACTGAACTATTGTATGCAGGTAAATTTGTACTACCATTTATATTATTGATGAGAAATGTCAGAAAAACATTGGAAAGGCATTGATATTTGCAGTCAGAAATTATATATTTAAGCTTCTGCATATGAGAAATTGACAATCTCTTATCTCTCTAAGGGAGATAAGAGAACACAAAAGTGTCATCGTCACTTTAATAACAATAACATGTTACAAATAGCATGTACAAATTCACAAATAGGATAACCTAAAACTTACTTCTGGAGAAAGTGTATGCAGAGAATAACCTAATTAGGAAGGAGCTCCTTGAGAGAAGTATTAAAATGTTTGATTTCCCTAAGTACTGTCTCTCTCACATGAGGGAACGGACCGAGCACATCATGTCGGGTCGCTGGAAATAATA
The DNA here is from genome assembly GCF_018167655.1 of Microtus oregoni. NCBI lineage: Eukaryota > Metazoa > Chordata > Mammalia > Rodentia > Cricetidae > Microtus > Microtus oregoni. The sequence goes on along the minus strand of NW_024543065.1, from coordinate 2,411,655 downwards.
AAGGGTATTTAGGCCAAGAGTAGCCTCACACATTGATAATAAGGACAACAACAAAAGTAAGTGTAATTTAGATGCTTTTCAATGAGACACGTAATGGGTATCTACACCACACAGACAATATCCCCGTCTTCTAGGTTGCAAGGAGTGAGCTCCTGGAGATAATTTAGATGCGCAGCTTCCCCACCAGAGCTCGCATTAAAAGGCAGCCACGTCCATTTCTATTGTCTCTAGGCATCACAATAACTAGAGGCACTGGGGAGAGAATCTGGGCAAGACTGTGGTACACTAGCTTCACTGGTGGCGAGAGAGACATGATTTAGAAAACAGAAAATAGGACTGCATGTTAGGAAAGAGGGTATGAGTGTTGTCATGGAAACAGGAAATGTAAGGCATTTGTGGAGTCTTTCTGGAGAGTCCATCTGGCTCAGGAGAGCAGCCAGATCCAGCAAGGTGAGAGCAGAGACAGAGCCTAGCCAAGTGGCCAGCATCCGGATGCTAAATCGACACGGGGCCACGGGTAGCCACAAAGAGCTTCAGGATTGAGCAGTATTTAAGAGGGTTTTTTTTTTTTTTTGCATATTTCAGAACAGCAGAAGAGAAAAAAAATGATAGATCAGGAAACTGTATTCGACAGTGTTGAGCAGCGTGTGTGTCTGTGTGAGTGTGTCTGTGAGTGTGTGTGTGCACACACGTGTCCTTCAATACCTCATCATCTTGTTGGTGCAAAGCACTTGCAAGCCAGACTCACAGGGGGTTGGTTAAGGAGGCTGGTTGCACATTTTAGACCAGACTGGGATACATAGCAAGTTCCCAGCCATCCTGGGCTATCGAGTTAACAAACAAATAGACTTGTTTACATTTTAAATGAGTGTGAAACGCCCCCACCAGCTCATGTGGACACTTGGTCCTTGGGAGTGGTACTATTTTAGGAGGCTGTGAAACCTGCAGGACAGGGGTTCTCAACCTTCCTAATGTTGTGACCCTTTAATACAAATCCTTATGTTGTGATGACCCCAACCATACAATTATTTTTGTTGCTATTCTCTGTAGCAGTAATTTTGCTGCTGTTCTGAATTGTAATGCAAATGACTGATATCTGGTATGTAACCCCTGTGAAAGGGTCATTTGACAGCTCCTCCCCACAAGAGGGGTAAGTGTTGAGAACTGATGCTTGAGGAAGTAGGGACTAGATGGAAGAAGCTAGCCACTGGAAAATGAGTCCCAGGGATTATATTCCACTCTACCTCTGTCTGGTATGCATCTATCTATCTATCTATCTATCTATCTATCTATCTATCTATCTACCTATCTATCTATTATCTACCTACCTACCTATGTGTCTATTTTTCATCCATCTCTGTACTCACTGCTGTGAGGAGTCCCAGCCTCACACTCCTGCCATGAACTCCAGTAATAATGGATTGTCTCTCGAATCAGAAGCTAAAATAAATCCCTTCCCTCACAATTTGTTTCTTGTTAGTTATTTTATCACAGCAATAAGAGAGGTAACAATCATAAAGAGAAACACACATGCTAAAGGCAGAAGAAAGATACAAATGGCATAGGCTATGGTTTCTCCAAAAAAGAGATCCTTTTTTTTTAATGGTTTATTTTTATGTTTGGTGTTTGCCTGCATATATGCCTGTGTGATGATTGCCAGATCCCCTGGAACTGGAGATACAGACAGTTGTGAATTGCCATGTGGATGCTGGGAATTGAATCAAGGTCCTCGGGAAGAGCAGCCAGTGCACTTAACCACTAAGCCATCTCTCCAGCCCTGAGAAGATATTCTTATAGAACTGGAGGTCAGCTAAGAAGGTGGGTCAGAAGCTAAGCTGTGAAGAACAGAGCAAACCACGGAGGCAATAAGTGAGTGGGTGGGTGTCCTGGCTGGAACAGATGGAAAGCAGGGGCTCATGGAAGAATCAATAAATGTTACCCTTGGGAGCCAAGAAGACACTTCATTTGGGACTATAAGAAGAAAGAATTAAAGAAACATTTGAGAAAAACCTTTAATATAATCATTGAGGTAAAGCAAAAGGTTCATTTTGACCCAGAAATAAGAAGAGAGTGCTATCTTAGGTAAGAGCAGCAGAGCAAAGAAGTACGTTCTGTAACCACTTAGTGGTCAAGTGCAGCTTGTTTCTCTGTTTTTTAGACAGAATCCCAATGTAACCCAGACTGGTCTCAAATTCACCACGTTGGCAAAAATGGCCTTGAACTGCCAACCTTCCTGCCTCTTCTTCTGGAGTGTGCTACCACACCCAGGGTTTGCCAGTGCTAGGGCTTCTTGCACACTAGGCAATCACACTACCAACTGAGCTACACCCCTAGCCCGCCCTCCAAAAGTCTTTATGCTGAGCGATTTTGGAACAGTGTACAGTGCAACTGCAGAGGCAGGAGCACCTTAAATGTCCATCACTTGGAAATCTATTGAATACACGGTGGTATATCCTCACTTCCCTGGAACAGGAGCTACTGCTCCATTGTACACCAGGCACAGAAATGGAAGAGTGTGGAGGGAGGTGCTAGGGAGGCCTGATGAGCCAACGCCTCTGTGGAACATGACCACAGCCTCTGCTGGCTGGAGCCAGGATGCCGTGTCCCTGCAGAACTGTTCTTACGTGTCCTCTGCTTTCACTTCACACCATGCGAGCACTGTCATCAATTATGACCTATACGATGAGTCAACGGAGGGAGGACTCATCGCCCTGACACTCACTAGCTGCGTGTGTCCGAAATTTTGTCGCTCTGGGCTAATTTCTTAACCATAAGAAACACTTTGCTGTCTAATCCAGGAAGCGAGTACTTAACTTGCCACTCTCACTGGATCATAGGTTAAAACGAAATGATGGAAATGGGTGGCGCTACCCGAAGCACTTAAAAGCCATTTGTAACATGAGGTACTCATCACATCAAAGCAAACAACTTGACTCCTGTCAATCAGATCTAGGGATGTTGTGCACCCGTGTTGTTTATGGTTATGGGTAAAACAATATGAGGAGTCTTTAGCTTTCATTTCCAACAATCTGTGTCAATAATCAGGTTCCATTATAGCAAGACTGGAAAGTAATCATAGAGGATATTCTGTGCTGTTATTTCATTCTCTTCCTCCTCTTCTTTTTCCTTCTCCTCCTCTTCTTCCTCCCCCTCTTCCTTTTTCTTCTCTTCTTCCTCCTCTTCCTCACCCTCCTTTTCCTCTCCCTCCTCCTCTTCTTTTATTCCCTATCATTTTTTTCACATTTAAAAAGTATCTCTTGGTGGGAGTTACGTACATTCTTTCAGTTGGGTTATGAGTGAGGTTTTACTCACGCACCACTGACAACTTCCCAACACAAACTTCACTTTGTACTGTGTTGTTATTGCTGTCATTAACTTTCTTTTGGCACCAGCTACCTTTTTCAGCAACACCACACTGAATCAAATTATTCTAGCGCACACTGATATTGTTTTAAAAACTGTATTGTTAAAAAAGTTATAGGTGTAATGATTTTCTGTACAAAAAAGTCACAAGACATAGGAAAACACTGGTAATCTCAAAGATGGAGGACCCAAATAGGATGATGGGTTTATCTGCCATGATGATCAGATTCCACAGAAAGGACCATTGTAGAATGATGGCTCAGGCATATTTCTCACTAGCTCTTACATCTTAAATTAACTCATTTCAATTCATCTACATATCACCACAAGGCTGTGGCTTACTAGTAAGGTTGGTGTCTTTCTCCTTCAGCAGCTACATGGTATCTTTCTGACTCCGCCTTCTTTCCTCCTCTATTTCTGCTTGGATTTCCTGCCTTGTTCTATTCTGCCCTGCCATAGGCCGAAGTAGCTTCTTATTAACCAATGGTAATAAAACATATGCACAGCATACAGAGGGGAATCCCACATCAGGGCTGCCAATAAGTATATGGGATAATTATATGGGATGGAGAGCTTCTGTGATACCGTATGTGGGATAGAAGGCTTCCTGTGATACAGTAAGTGTATAGGATGTAAAACTCCATCCTGTGATACAGTAAGTGTATGGGATGAAGCGCTTCTGTGATACAGTAAGTGTATGGGATGAAGCGCTTCTGTGATACAGTAAGTGTATGGGATGAAGCGCTTCTGTGATACAGTAAGTGTATAGGATGTAGGACTCCATCCTTGTGATACAGTAAGTGTATGGGATGAAGAACATCATCCTTGTGATACAGTATGTGTATGGGGTGAAGAACATCATCCTTGTGATACAATAAGTGTATAGGACGTAGGAATTTATCCTGTGATACAGTAAGTGTATGGGATGAAGAACATCATCCTTGTGATACAGTACATGTATGGGGTGAAGGATTTCCTGTGATGTAGAAAGTATATGGGGTGAAAAGTAGATGAGGTCAGAACGCCAGTTTAAAACCTGCTGATTCTAGATGACAGCTGGTGAACCATGCAGGAGTTTGTCACAAGGGTCCATGGCAGTGCTGTTTAAAGGGAGGGGGGCGATGCTTCCAATTCACTAATTGCCAGAGGATTTCATAGGATCATAATTTTTAAGTGGCTTTTAAAGAAGTTTTAATGGATGAGTACTTTGCAACACCAGCTATGCTGGTAGATTTAAAGTGCTGGGGGAAATCCATTAGTAAGATAAGCATTCTATGCCTTTGGAAAAATTAAAATTTAGTTTCAAGTATAAATTCCAGCAAGATAAAGCTTTAAGAGAAGGAAACAGTACTGCAAAGAAGTGCATTTTTGTAAGTTTCAAAGCATTTTGTAATCTCAGTGGTTTTTACACGATACAGAAAAGAATTCAGTTTACACTTAAAAGTATTTGCAATAAAAATTATCCTGATGTTCTAATGAACTACAAACTAGCATAAATATCAAAACGTAGAGTATGGATATCATAACTCTTTCACAACAACATCTGTTTACTTCAGTGACCCATGAATGTGTTATCAGAAAGCCAGATTTAATGTCTAACATCATATTCAAGTTTTAGAGGAAATTAGCTCCTTCTGTACCTGCAGAAAAAAGGTCACAGGTCAAGTTGGAGAGAACTGTTTGAAGAAGCAGCCATGGCAACCGATCAAAAGCCAACCCCATTGCAGCAGGATCTCCTTTATTGCTGACTAATAGCTCATCATTTGTATATACACTTTGTTCATCCACTTCTCCGTCAACAGACATCTGCTGTCACCCCCACTGTTCTGCCACCACCAACGTTTCCCAGAAACACGGGCACACAAATATTTCTGCCGTTTCTTGCTTTGAGTCCTTTTGTGTACGTAGCCACAGTAGGACGGCAGGATCACACTGCAGATCTACCTTTAATGTTTTAAAGAACTGCTCTGCTGTCTAAAAGCGGCATGTTTTTAAGAGCTGACTTAAGGATGTTCTTACAGATTTGGCTTTGTGCACATGAGATTTCTAGTGTCACTTCCTGGAGAGATGCTGATCAGTTGCCAGCGAGGAAATAATGAATGTACCCAGGCAAGGGGAGGTGATGTGGGCCAATGTGTATGCGCCTCAGCCAACAAAAAGAGTGTGGGGGTAAATACACAGACAGACTGCCACAGACAACGGTCTGTTAGGGAAATTCCCACCTCTAAAGCACTTTCCAGTCAATAGCTTACGAGAAAAATACAACCAAATTTCTTGACTAAGGAATAATAATCAACATAGCTGTCACATTTGGCACAAGCCGCATGGCCGTCGGTCACGTGCACATCCAACTCTGGAGAGGCACTTTCTCTGCAGTGGAGCAAACGAGGGAAGAGCAGATGCTCAATTCAGAAAAAGAAAAAGATGCTGCGGAAACTTCCCATCACAGCCAGAACACAAGGAGAAAGAAACTAAAAATATTTGGGAGTTCCAATAGTCAAATCGTATGCAAATGTATGTAGTTATCATGTGCGCATAGAGAACAACAAGGCATAAACAATCGTTTCCTTCAAAACACTTCATTGGCAAGTGTCCCAAGTGTATAAAAAGTCTACCTCACAGTCTCACTTAAACTTAGATTTCATTAGTGATATAGTTGATGGCTCCTCACCCCTCAATTCAATCATCTCCACCACCCCAAAGAGGTAACTATTCTGAAGGTTGTGATTCCAAGCACACTTCTATCCATTCATAATGTAAAAGTGTATTACTGCATTGTCCTGCACATCAGTATTTTTGTATAGTGGGCATGATGTCACAAACGTAGAATATGATTCCCCATATGACCATGAAATATACATGTTATTGTGGAACATACCAGTTAATTCACCTTAAGTGCTTTATAATATTCTACTAAATGACTACCAAAAGATAGTCATTCTCCTATGAGATATTTTCTCTTTCTTCTGAGAAGAATTACAGACCATCCTACCTAAATGTTCTTGGTGGTATTTCTTTACCCGCGTAAGCCATGTTTTCTATAATACATGTTCCATCTCTGTATTCTTAACACTATTAGGCATTGTCAAGTTGCCCTCTTAAAAATTGTACCAATTCACCTTGCTGCCAGGCATAAGTTCCTGTCCCACTTATCCCAGCCCTGTCGTCGGGATTACAAATGGTTTTCTGGATTTCAGTTTTAATTTTGATACAGGGCTGCAGAGGCAAGTCTCTGACCCATGATGCCCCAGGAATCTAGAAGAGCTCTGAACTCTCAACCATCTGATGCACACAGCAGCATTTATTTTTTTTTTCATTCTAATCTGTTGTGCAAGTAGATCACATGAGGGAGGGGGATGTCCCCAGATGAAGGGAAGGAGAAGAAAAGTACCAAGCATAGGAGAAGTTCTGTCTTAAAAGAATTTTTGGCGATGAAAGAAATGGTTGTTAGGGCTCAGAGAAACAGTATTCCAGAGTGACCCTGCCATGCTGAGCACTCTGATGTAAAAGGCATCTCAGAACCAAGACCTCTCTGACCTTCTCCTGCATAGCGCTCTCTCTCTCTCTCTCTCTCTCTCTCTCTCTCTCTCTCTCCTGTCTCCTATCCTTATATATTTAAAGGTCAGGTCCTGTAGCAGATGAATGAGCAGGCAGAAAGAGCAGAATTGGCACTGCATACCACTGTCAAAATCCAAGTGAACTATGACCCAGGTTAGTGTCTGTTCTTTGGCCTATTTATCTCCCATTAAAAAAAAAAAAACAAACAAACTGTTTTATTCCATGCCCTGGGACATAGCTCCATGGTAGAGTAACTGCATAGCATCAGGCCCGGAGCTGAATTCATTGCAAAAACACAAATACTCCACTCATGGCTGGGGAGATGCCTCAGAGGTTAAAGGGCATGCCTTGCAAGTATGAGGGCCTACGGACAGACCCCTAGAAACCTACATAAATGTCAGGTGGGCAAAGCAGCTGTAGGCGGAGAGTGCTCTATTCTGCTCCGCCACAGGCCCAAAGAGCTTCTTTATTAACCAATGGTAAGAAAATGCATTCACAGTATACAGAAGAGAATCCCACATCAGCAGCCCACCAGTAATTTCTGTCTCTAGCTAACAAGACCAACAGCACTGGTAAACTCCATGTTTCACTAAGGCATCTTACCTCAGTGAACAAGGTATCCATCAACTTTAGGCTTCCAGGTGCATATTGCACCCATGTGTATACATACATACATGTGTGTATGTATATAAACATTATACACATGTGCATAATGCGAAGATATACATACACACTCAAGCATATCACATTCTCTCTCTCTCTGAAGGGGCAAAATCCCATTCACTCCTCCTCTGAGACCAAATATATCCCCCCTTCCCTCTCTCCCATGAAGAAAGTATTTAGTTTCAACTCTTGTCCTTCTTTGATTTTACACTCGGTGATCCCGAGTGTTTCCATGGCAGCAGCTGTGTATGCCTCTCCTTGTAATCTGTTGCCTGTGTCTACTGGAAGATGCGGTTATCAAGCTGTAGGGGGATGGGGAGGATCTTCTCTTTGAGAGCAAGCATCTGGACCACAGCTAGTTGGCCAGTGGAGTCCAGATACCTGCTACCACTCTGGCGTTATCCGCTGCCACTCACTGCGCTGTTATCCCTGATCATTTCAAATGCATGAAATAATCAGAAGCTAACGGTTATTAGCAGTCCCTGTTTTCACGGAAACATAAATCTCAGCTAAGAATCTTGTCTGTAAGTTCAAGCAGGTACTTGAAGTTCTTGCGATACTTAAGGAAAATTGTGAAAACGTAACAATCCCAAAGTAAGAGTCAACTTTCCTTTTCTCAAAGTGAAAAGATTTAAAAAAAAAATAGTTAATTTCCTATGGAAATACTAATCACAATTAAAGGCAGGCCCCATGCCCATCACTAGATAGCACAAAATGAACTCAATGGTATTTAGTAGACTTTTTGTCTCCTACGGCTTTTTCTGGGCTCACTGGACTTTTGCTTGTACATTATGGTTTCTGATTCTGCGCTTCTATGGGTTTGTTTTTTGTGTGCTTGTTCTCCGCGCATGTGTGTTTCTAGTTAGTTTGTTTTGCTTACCTGATTTTTTTAAAGAAAGAGAGAAATAGTGGACATGGAGTTGGGTGGGTGGGGAGGTGGGGAAGAGTTGGGAGGAGCTAGAATGAGTTGGAGAAGGGGAAACTATGATCAGGATATATTTTATGAAAAAATTATTTTCAATAAAAACATAAATAACTATATATGCTACCACAAATGCATGACAAGATTAGATTCCAAATATTCTTTCAAGCAATTCAGCCATAGATAAATTTTAAAGAACTTTTAGTTTCTTTTAATTAGTTTTTTCAAGGAGCCTACATTGTTAAGATTTTTTTCTATGACTTCTTTTTGAGAACTCAATGGCAAATAGGAATTGCTGCATCACAAAAAGATAGAGATGACCTTGCTGGTAGGGGAGTGGGTAAGCCGGCCCTGAGGGTATGAGATTAGAATAATCGGCCACATTCCCCTTGTCTGCCACGTGGAGGTGAGGGCACGGGAAAGACGCCCTCTCCTCTTTGCCTGGGCCACCTGCAGCAGAAGGAGCTGACTCTCTCCCTTACCAGCTGCAGCGCTGGGGCAAGTGGGCAGCACAGTAGAGCTGACCCTGTTACCAGCTTGGAAGATCTGGCCCCGCCCCTCATCTATCATATGATAGTGTGGGCAGGGGACAGACAGATAGACAGATACACACACACACACACCTACAGCTCCTTGCCTCCTGTGGTAGTGTTGGGAGAGCTGGTCCTAAGGTCATAAGAACAGGAGAGCTGTCCATGCCCCTCACCAGCAGCAGCATTCGGGAGAGCAGCCCCTACATCTTTCCTGGGCAATACAGCAGAGCTGGCCCTGATGGTGTAGGTGTGGGGGTGAGTCAACCCTGAGGCCATGAAAGCCAGAGGATCAATCCCTCCCCTTGCTGATCACTGCTTAGGCTGAATTAACCGTGGTAAGGCTGGAGAGCTCACCCTGGTGGTGAGGGCGAGGGGGGAGCTAGCAGGCTGACCAAACTTGAAATACCCAGACCCCAGAACCTGGGTTATGAGTTGGCGCAACCCAATATCCTCCCCATCTATGATCTCCTGGAGTACAAGTAGGGGTCCTGCAAATCCAAAGCTGCAGGATCTCCACGACACAGGACAACAACAGGATATCCAAGAGGAGTACCAGTGAGAGCCTAGTATTGGTGGTATGGCAAAAACCAGAGGCCTCAAACCAGACCAATGACTCTTTGCAATGAACACTTGCAAGTAAAGATATTGGACAAAAGGTTTACTGTGTGACTCACAGGTTTCATGATGAGATTTTTCTTTCTTTTTTCTTCTCTTAATTTTTATTTCATTTTATTGGGGGGGGTTGCAAGGGCAGAGGGTGGATATGAATGGACAGGGAGGTGAATGGAATCGAGATGCATGATGTGAAAATATAAAGAATAAATAAAATGAAAGTTTAAAAAGGAAGGAAGGAGAGAGAGAGAGAGAGAGAGAGAAGGAGAGAGAGAGAGAGAGAAGGAGAGAGAGAGAGAGAGAGAGAGAGAGGCTGAGAGAGAATATGATTGCTGCCTCCAACACAGAGCAGCAAACAAAAATAAAGCAGCTCAGCTGTCTTGCAAAGGAGAGGGCTTCTTGTTCATCAAGGCCGTCTGGCTAACTTAGCCCCAAAATAACCACACAGAAACGGTATTCATTAAATCACTGCTTGGCCCATTAGCTCTAGCTTCTTCTTGACTAACTCTTATATTAATTAACCCATTTCTATTAGTCTGTATATCGCCACATGGCAGTGGCTTACCGGTAAAGATTCGGTATGTCTTACTCTGGCTGTGGGTCCATGGCATCTCTCTCTCTGCCTTCTTTCTCCCAGCATTCCATTTAGTTTTCTCCCCCTAGCTCTGTTCCCCTACAGCTCTACTATAGTCCTGAAGCAGTTCCTTTATTAACTAGTGGAAGCAACCCATAGACAGAAGGACCTCCTACACCACAGCTGTATTTTCCTCGTGTCCAAGGCACATATATAAATGAGGCTAGAGCGAGAGGGAATTCTCTGATTCCGTCTAACCTGTGAATAGAGGGAAAGCCTTCATTTGTTTTATTTGCTTCTTCTATGGTAACGTAATTCTAAATAGTTGTTTTGTTTGGTTGGTTAGTTGGCTGTAACCACCCTGGCCGTCCTGGAACTCGCTCTGTAGACTAGGCTGGCTTTGAACTCACAGAGATCTGACTGCCTCTGCCTCCCGAGTGCTGGGATGGAAGGTTTAAGCCACCACTGACCAGTTAAACAGCTGCTTTTGTTCACTGCAGCTCTCCTTGCAGATAGGAGAAAGTAAGAGTGGCCAAGTTACACTTACTGCTAACTACAACCTAAAGGAATAAAGCTAAGCTGCAGCCGGGCCCTTGCAAGCTCCAGCTTTCTCAGCAGCACAGGACATTTTAGGACTTGGAAACTCAGAAGCTATAGAAATTGCTCTCTATTATTTCCATTCTTTGAAACAGGACTCTTTCGGGTTACCTCGCTAGAAACAGACTAAATAAGAAATGTGAACTGGGATGACCAGAGTTCAAGTCCCAGAGCCCACATTAAAAAAAAACAAAAGTGTGATGGTATGTGATGGTAATCTCAGCCCTTAGGAAAAAAATGGAGACAGGCTCATTCTTGGGGCTTGATGGACAGCAAGCCTAGCTGTAGGCCAATGAGAGACACTTTTATTTTCTTTTTTTAAAGTGAAAGTTCCCTGAGGGTGTCCTCTGGCCTTCATACACATAATTACAGCCATCTGGCATTTCTCAAAAACACCTAGAGAAAAGACAACAGCTTCAACAAATGGTGCTAAACAAACACAAAACAAAACAACCACAAAATCCTAGATGATGTCCACGGGTGGAAGAATGAAACTGGGCTCATATTGGACTCATATCGATCACACTATGCAAAAATCAACTCCAACAGACCGAAGACCTCAATGTAAAACCCCCCCAAAAAAGAGCTTGATCCCAAGACAAATGAAGTCCAAAAAAACCCAAAACAAAACAATCCCACTGCTAGCAACTGCTAATATTAATATAGCAAAAGTAGAAAGACACAGGTACAAAGAGCGACTGAGGTCTCTCAAAGGGTCCTTCTTGATAGATAAAAAAACAGATTAGGCCAAGTAGGCGAGACTGTCTTAGGACTGCACCGGGTTATGCCTCCCTAGTCCAGAACAACGAGCGTCTGGCAGGCAGTTAGATGTGTTTATCTAATGAGACTCTGTAGGCCATTCAGAGGAACTAGGCCTTAGTGTGTGGTAAAGGTGAGTTGGTACCAAGATTTTCTGCATTGATTTTCAGATGGAAGTCTAGATACAATGGCTAAGCCATGAGATTCTGGATCCTAAGACTTTGTCTCCCAAGTTGACTCTGATTTGTAAACTGGAAAATGGAAATGAGAAAAGGCCTCATGAAGCTCGCTGCCAGTTTCACAAAGGAACTGAGTGATCTCGGAGCCAGCAGCCCGGGTTTTTACAGCCTGCTTTTCAAGTAATTGCACAGGGTAAAATCATTTGCTTGGCAAGTACCCTTTTAGGTTTTTTTTTTTTTCTATTGTTTTTGAGACAGGTTCTCACTATGTAGCCCTGGCTGCCCTGGCACTCACTATATAGAGCAGTCTGGCCTTGCACGCACACAGAGCCACCAGCCTGTGCTTCCTGAGTCCTGGGATTAAAGCTGTGTGCTACACACCTCATAGATAGAGCCTTTCGGCCGACTACGTTGGATGAGTAAATGCCTGTATATTGGCAGTTGCTTATTAATGGAGAAAATGATACTACAGCAGGTTGAATTTTGCAGAAACATCGTTTCTGTTGTCTTCTTCCATCTTAGCTGAAAGTGGCTATGCAGTGAGAGGGTCTTATTGAAAGCACTATCAAATAGCAAGCAGACTTTTAGTTGAAGCCTGGTGAGCAGAGAGAAGTCCCCAGCCGTCTGGCAAAGCTTGGCATATCTCATATGATCTTTATCAACAGTATGGACTGATGACTTCCTGTTTTATGAGTTTCGTTATTGTAGATGCGTGTTTTGTTCCTGACATTTTGAGGCAGGACCTCTTTCTATGTCGCCCAGGCTGACCTAGAACTCAAGATCCTCCTGCTTGGATACCACAAGAGCTGAGATTACAGGCACCAGCCACCAATCTTCCTTGCTGAAACGCGACCTAGAACTCAGAAGTCAACCAAGCTTTTCTACTAGTGTATGACCACAGTTTTATATTCAGTGAGCTAGACCTCACAAGGTTACCAGTAATCCCTGCCCAATTACCGCACCAACAAAAATAACAACTCCCAAATGTAAGCTGCTTAGAACGTTTTGGGTGACAGAAATGCCGCCCTCACTGCTGGTGTGGAGGACAAAGGCTGAGGGAGCAAGGGTGTTACCTTCAGGGACTGAAGAGAGTCGGAGTTAGTATCACAGTAGAGGATGATGTTGTTGGCCATACTGAAGCTCTCTCTCACCCCGAGATGGTAAAATAAGGATGGCTGCCGGAAGGCGTCGCTCATCTCCACCACCGCAATATCTGCAAGCAGAAGAACCAGAAGATGATGCCTGTGTCATGCCCAGTAAGCATACATGTGTCTCAATAGCTCAGTACTCAAAGGAGGAAATGGGGAGAGAAGGGAGGGATTTTCCCTCTTTGTTTACCACTGAGTTTTGAATGCAGGTCTGCCGGAAGTGGGTTATAAGAATTCAAGAAACCTGTACTTAAAAAAAAAAAAAAAAAAAAAAAACAAGAAAAAAGTCAAACAAGTATTGCAAAGCAAGGAAGGGCTGCAAAGGTGAGAAGCAGTACCTGAGGCTCTGCTTGGTTTCAGCATTACAAGGTAATTACACCAGTTAGAAAACTGGTAAAAAGGTCCATAGACTACCGCAGTCACACACAAGATTATTTTTTAAACATAAATGCATTAGCCAGTCCACAATTATCTTTAAAATGAATATATGGTCAGTTTGTGGCAAGCATGATCAAGAAAAAGAAAAAACCTGGAGGTACAGACCATTGTGACTAGGGAAAGTAATATAATCACAGATGCAAATATTGCAAAATCAACAACGCCTCATTTCAAGTCACGAAAACCTGAAAACAGTGTCGCAGGAACAAAACTGAGCTTCCTCTCCATCTCCTTCGGGCACATCAATAAAAATGTATAAAGGGAGCTAATGTAATGTACCCAACATGGAGGGGAGGCAGGCAGCGACGGAACTAAGTCGGAGCTGAGAGGTGAAAGTCATTGCAGAAGGAGCTGGGAGGGCGGGGGACTTAAGTGACAAGTAAACTTCCTCAGTCTCTAATAACGCAATCCTGCCTGCTCGAAGACTGACCCAGGGACTTCCATTGCCTTAAGCAAGCATCAAAGCGGAGCTCCTAATGACTCCTAGTGCCACACTCGGCAACTCAAGAAAGACAAACAGTGCTGTGGGATTTTCCGATAGTAAGCAATCCATCTCTCATTGTTAAATACTGACCTCTCATAAATGGCCCAGAAATAAGACCAACTGTGGTGGTATGAATGAGAATGGGCACCATAGACTCATAGGTTTGAATGCTTGGTCCACCGTTACCGGAACTATTTAGGAAGGGTTAGGTGTGGCCTTATTGGAAGAGTTGTGTCACTGGAGGTGGGCTTTAAGGTTTCAAAAGCCCAAATCAGCAGCCCCGCCACCCCCATCTCTTTCTCTGCCTGCTGCTTGTGGATCAGGACATCAGCTCTCAGCTACTGCGCCAGTCCCATGCCTGCTGTCACACTCCCCACAGTGACAGTCATGGACTAACCCTCTGAAACTACAAGCAAGCCCCCCCCCAAGTGCTTCCTTTTACAAGTTGTCTTGATCAGTCTTAGTCAGTGTTCTATTGCTGTGAGGAAACACCATGACCAAGGCAACCCTTAAAAGGAAAGCAGTTAATGGGGTGGGGTGGGGGCTTGCTTACAATTTCAGAGGTTTAATCCATTATCATCATGGCAGGGAGCTTGTAGGCATGTAGGCAGGTGCTGGGCTTGTAGGCAGGTGCTGGGCAGTAGCTGAGAGCTTGACATATTGATCTGCAGGCAGACTGGAGGAGGGGGGAGCAGATAGACAGACTGGGCCTGGAGTAGGCTTTTAAAACTTCAAAGCTCTCCCCCAGTAACACACAACAAGGCCACGCCCACTCCAACAAAACCATACTTCCTAATTCTTCTAATCCTTTCAAACAGTTTCACTCCCTGGTGCCTAAGCATTCAAATCTCCGAGCCTGCAGGGCCATGCTTTTCCAAATCACCTTAGATAAGGTGTTTCACTATAGCAACAGAATAGTAACTAAAGTGCCACGTTTTTCTCTCACTTCCTTGACAGACCCTGCCCAAAACTACTTTTCAATAGGCCTGGAGGTCCTAGAGGAATGGTCAAAACAACCACAGGTTCAGGGGAGCTTCCTCATTCTCTCCAAATGGCACCGTGATGGCCACAGCTCATCCAGGGCGCAATCAGCACAGGCCATGAGGACTTCCTCCCACCCATGCCCTTGCTCCCGGTCTGACACTTCACAGCTGCAGGGTGTAGAACACGTGATGTTGGCTATATATTTCCTATTGTCCTTTCCTTCCAGACTTCCTGATTCAAGGGACCATTGAGTACCTGCGCTTTCTCCAGATCAGTGAGTCCCCTTTCCTTCACAGCCAGTTTCAATCTGTACCCTTCATGGTTCGCAAAACATGACCAACCAACCAGACAGCCTGAACTCTGTAGTAAATGCGGCGTCACCTCCACAGAATGGAAGGCTCCTTCTTCCTCTGGGTACTCCCTGAAAGAAGGCTGTATGCTGAAACTGGGTTTCACTCCAGACAGCAAGGAACTCCTGTTGCCTACAACAGACATTGTCAGGGTGAACACTGCATATCAAGGAGGATCCACAATGAGTCTCCTGTCTTTTATTCCCTTTGACTCATCCTGGGATGTATTATCAAAAACTCAGTCCAAGTCTAATCAAGATCTAGATCACCGAGGATTTCGTCCCTGTATAAACAGGCTCAATTCTAGACCTCTGCCTACCTGAGCATTACCTGGTAACTAGTTTAGCTCTTAAGTCTACATAGGAAGCCCTGATCTAACCTGGCTGGCCTTTCTCAATGTTTAGGTAAGACTATGTTGTTGAGATACAAATTCTCTGCCTTGCTTCTACTAAGAGTATACTTCAAATTAAAGCAAGTGTGTTATAGGTTCTCTGAGTTTCTAGCTAGAGCCTTCCTAAGAGGTAATCTCATTTAATCCTTTGTATCATTTTGTTACTGTTGGTCCCAGTTGTTAGCTTGAATCTATGAGTTGGTATTTCTGCTTATGTGTCTGTCTGCCACCTACAGATATTTTTATGTGAAATATTCATATAAAAAAGGTCCCCCAAATGCCATATAAACAAACAGGTATACACACAACCTTAGTCTTAAGTCCTTTTAATTCATATGACTTAAACACATCTAACAAATTATTTATTTGAAATTTTTAAAACAGAGATTTACTTGGCCTATGTGAACAATGATACCAAATAATTTAAATGAAATATTAGCAAAACATGACCAAATAACTAACAGCTTAAGTGTTAATAAACACGTTTTGGGAAAAACAAAAGTGACCAGGAGTATCTATGTCCAGGGTCATAGGGTTTTAAGAATTATCCAAATTACACAAGGATTTTGTACAAGAAAGTAAGACAAAAAGGAATTCGCAAGTATGAGAAAAAGATACAAAAAGTTATAGGCATGAAACACTTTTCTGGTTAAAAATTTACTTTGAATGAGAAGAGATTTTATGTTTTATCATAATAATACCTTACAGTTTCCACAGAGTGCCTCAACCTTTTGACATCTTTAAAAACTGAGTCTTATTTTAAAATCTGTCACATACCTATTAACCCACTATCCATTCTCCACGATGGGTATAGCTGACCTTTCTAGTGACTAGCCATGCTTAAGGGCTAAACCAGTAGGCTAAAAAAGCTAATATGATGGCAATACTTTGGCTCTTGTCCTGTTATCAGCTGTGTCTTAGGGGACTAGGGGACAAAAGTCACCTCTATAAAGGCCTTACAGCTCTAGTAATATCAGAGAGGGGTCACAGAGACCTCTAGAGACTGGACATTAATGGAGACATGTTCTACAAAGAAAAGAGTCATAAAATACCCACAGGGCTTCCAGGGATCAACAAGACCTTAACCAGTCCCAGTATACAGCACAGCTGCTCTTAGAACCCCTAAGGAGCTAAGGGGTCCTCCAAGGTCCCTAAAAGAACCCCTAAGGAGTCTCAACTGTCCATAGCAAAATCAAATTTGAAGTTTTGCCTACCTATATGGAAAACACAGAACAGTAATATACTGCCCCCAAAATAATCAATAATATTAAAAACTAATTTTCACAGCCTCAACCAGGGTTCTCATCCTGACATGGTTGGCCCGGAAATTCGATGCCCCAAAGTTCTACAAAAACAATTGTTCAAGTAACCAACTTTCGTCAATTTACAAACCTTCCTAGGACCTTGAAACTCTCAACAGCAAAGCCTTCCCTGGATTTCCAATAACAGATTCAGGAAGTGCTTGGCGTTTTTCTTTTAAACTTCAAACCTTATTATACAACCTTACCAATAAATTCTGCTACCTTATTGCCAGATCCTAAACCTGAGGTATATCTATGACCATCCAGTGTAGAAACCATTGACCTGCTGCAATGCTAACTGGGATGTACAAATCTCCCCACTTCCCAACCTGAAGCCACAGACAGAAGCAGTTCCATGGTGGCAGGGCACAGGTTTCTGCAAACAAAGTGCGGAGCCTCACTGAGGTCACAGCATCTGGACGATTTCAGGAAAAATTCCACCTCAGACCAATAAGCCACTCATCCCCCTTCTTACGGCTCACCAGACACAGACATGAGGTTTGATGTCACCCCGTGTTTCCCAGGTGGAAGTGTTGGATATATGCATGAAGGGACTTAATACTACACGCTAGCCACAGAAGACTTGGTTAGCCCTGGGCCAACACTCAACAGTCGTTCAACTCGCTTTCCTGTATGAGTTGTAGAATAGGCTGTTGATGGAACACTGTATATTGGCAGTTATAAAGATAATCCCCCTAAGATTTGCTTAAGACTGTTTCCTGATATAGTAAGTCTCTAGATCTGTGAAGAGGAAGCATCTCTTTATTTATGCAGGTCTCCTTTGATTTATTTAATTAGCATTTTATAATTTTTCAATATACCAACCCTATACACAGTTTGTCAAATTAATAGGTTTCAAATCTGGGGTGCTATTGTGAAGGATATACTTTTTGCAATTTGTAATACTTCATTGTTCATAGGCAACTCTGGAAGATGAAACTGAATTACGCACATTGACTTCTTTGTTGGTATGTTCTTTGGGGTCTCTACACAATTGTGTCATCTATAACTGACAAGGTTTTTGTTTCCTCCCGTCCAACATCTATGCTCTTTACATCTTTTGTTTGCTTTTCCCTTAGCTAGGGCTTCCAGCAATATGGCACCTTCTAAGAAGCTGTATTTTATTATCTAACTTGAAAAAAATCTTTATGACAACTTTCTGGATCTTTTGGGTAACTTCTCACCAGTAGGTGAAAACCAGCTTCCATGAGAATGGCTGGAAGGCATGAGAACACTTTGAAGGAGGATATTTCAATAAACAAACACGATACTCTGCACTTGCCGAAGCGCACACTCAGGAGGGGCGGTTTATTGCTCTCTCTCACCAACACACATCTCGCACTTAGTGTGTGTCAAGCACTAGATGAACTCAGTTCACCTTGAGAATGGACCTTGGCGGTAAATAATATTAGTATTTTGGGGCATTTGAAACAGAGACAACATCAGCACAGACTGACTAAAAGGCAGAAGCATCAGGATTCAGATCCCTGAATCTGGCTCCAGAGTTCACGCTTTTAGGTCGTCCCTGAGTAACATCCTGTACCTGCAGGAGATGGAAGTTCATGACCTTAGAACACAAATGAGGTTTGGACAAAGCAGACTTGGGGACCAAAGCGTGTTCCTCCTCCCACCTGATTCGTGAGCAAATGCAAACTCCCTCCCTTCCTCTTTCCATCCCTTCCTCCCTCTCCCCTCTCTCTGTGTAGCCCTGGCTGGCCTGAAACTTAATATATACACCAGACTGGCTTTAAACCCACAGAGATCCACCTGCTCTGTTTCCAGAGTGCTGAGATTAAAGGCGTGAACCACCGTGCTCAGCCCCAGCAAGTGCTTTTAATTTCTACTCAGTTGAGTTCTCTGGTAATGCTGAAAATGTTAAATAACCCTAGACAAAGCCAGTCATTTTAAGTTTAGACAAAAAAAAAAAAACAAAACAAAACAAAACAAAAAAAAACCAAAACAACAACAACAAAAACTCCAAGATTTTTACTTAAAGTATACTTTGTTTCCTTGCCCCAACCGGGTTAATGTTAAATGGAGCATAAAATTAGATTAAGTGATAGATTACTAAAGCATAATGAAGTTCAGGGCAATAACAAACCTGTTGAGCCCAATTGCACTTTGATCATCAAATAACATGATTCGTAATATATGAAGTTTGCATTTCTCCTCTTTAATTGAATTTTTCCTTTCACAATACAGTATCTGTTAGTTAAATGGCCCACCTGAGTCACTGCTGTTCCTAAAACCCAGAGCTGAAAACAAAAACATTAATCTCTTGCTAATGTTTATCTATTCAATAGATTTTTTTAATATCAGATAACTCACAACAAAGCAAGAGCCTAAGGATCAATGTGGCTAGTACTATACATCTATAGGAGGCTGCCCACCAGATGGCACAGGGCCATCTCTAAGAGCTTCCCAAGTTGTCACACAGGCCCTCCCTATCCAATCACAACGGGTTAATTCCTAAGGCAACATACTAACACCAATTTAATGTGACAAACATCCTGAATACCTATCATACACACACGGCTCTGTTATCTGTGATGAACTGTGAAAGTTAAAAGGGAAACAGAGTCCTGCCTCCTTTGGGAGGGGTTAGAAACACACATTGGCAGGTGCTGATAAAAAGGTCAAGGCAGCTGGCACTGTGGAAAAATCAATAGGGGCACTCAGAGGTTGGAGCACTCGGTGCCATGTGGCGAGGTGAGGCGCACCAGTGTGAACAGGGCACTGTCTGCCTGGAGAGCTGGAGAACGGACAGCAAACCCCAGAGAGTGAGCGAAACACAGCAGTCTCGGCCCATGAAACGGCCGTGCAGGAGATGCCCAGGGGAAAAAAAAAAAGACGCCAGGGGGATGGTCAGAGAGAAAGACAGGACACTAGGTCAACCATTCCCAAAGGATGAAGCAAGAACGGACCCCTAAAGAACACGCCATCCCCCAAATACACATCCTTTGACTCTTGCATTCCACTGGTTTTTCCCATTTTATGAATAATTTGATGCGAGATACAACTAAATCATTTTATGGGGGTTTCTAAAATGTTACTTAGGATCTGCAAGCAGTGTCCTAGAAGGGTTCTGAAGGTTAGATAGATACGAAAGTGACAAGCATATAATGTTGGGAAACTATGACACTCCTCCTGTACGCTGAGAATGTTGGAATTCCTGCTGGAATTCTCAGGAAGGATAAGAGAAGACTCTATCACTGTCCTGATGGACTGTCCATTCCTCCTACAATCACTATCCGCCTAGCTTTAGTAGCACAGCGCCAGCCTCTCAGCTGTCACCTGGCTAGCTCTATTGTGTGTAACGATGTACATTTCTGTCAATCAAATACACAGGTCCACATTTGCCTCATCAGCAAACTAACACGCACGTTGATTCACACATGAAACATCCTCTATCATTCTCTCTTGCTCGCATTCTCTCTCTCTCCTCTCTCTCTCTCTCTCTCTCTCTCTCTCTCATTCTTTCCTCCTCCCTTCCTCCCTCCCTCCCTTCTTCCCTCCCTCCCCCTGTCTCTCTGCCTGTCTCTCTCGGGGACTGAACCTAGCACCTCAGGCATACTAGTCAAACAATCTACCACTGAAGTACATCTCCATCCAAAACCCATTCTTTCCTCTTTAAAGATTATTTTTATCTTAAGTGTATATTTTGCATGCATTTATATGCATGCGCTATGTGTGTGTGCCTGGTACCAACAGAGGCCAAAACTGGTACTGGATCCCTTGGAGGAGGAGTTAAAGATGATTGTGAGCTGCCATGAAGGTGCTGGGAACTGAACCTGGATCCTCTGCAAGAACAAGTGCTCTTCCCAGATGAGCCATCTCTCTGGGCACCTGTACCCAGTAACCATTCTCAAATGGCTAAAGGAATGAAAATGGCATCTCCCCAACCCAGCCTAGTCCTGACTGGCTTAGTTAATAATGTGTCATAATTGGACTGAGGTAGTTTGCTGAAGCTACTGATTTTCACCTGAGAACGGAGGCCTGGTAGAGATGCTCAGAGGGGCGTCTGGCACCTCCAGGGGTGGCCTTTACAAAGCTGGACAGGCTGAAGAGGTAACTTAGCTAGAAAGAGCTTGCTTGTAAGCATGACAGCCTGAGTCCTATCCCCAGAACTCACATCAAAAATCCAGATACGGCAACACACCTCTGGAATCCCAGCACCGGGGAGGCAGAGACAGGAGGACACCTGGGGCTCACTGGACAGTCATCTGTCTGAATCAGAAAGCTTCAGGGTCAGTAAAAGGCTGTCTTGAAAATTAAGGTGGCTATTGGTTAAGGGAGATGACTGATACTAATCTCTGACTGCCACAAACACAGGCACACATGCACATACACATGCAAACATGCACACATATATACAACAACAATAAAATTAATAACTGCACAAAACTATTAGGATTTTATGGGTGCTAAAGATAGTAAAGATTCTATGACTGACAACCATATGCAGCCATTGCAAGAAATGCGCAGAGGAGGCGCGTTGAGCAATTTAGCATAAAAACACGTATGAAGACCATGTTAATAAGTCAGTATCTGGTGATGAAGACTTATCTGAGTCTTTCTCCTAGAAATGATCTGGAAGTCAAGTTTATGGAAACATAAAAAGAAAGCCAACATAAATAAGTTTGCCTTTGTCTATCATCTACCCATGCCCGTGAGTTTTAATTAGAAGTGTGCAGGACCAAAGCTTGCTTTGAGAGCATAAGTCTACAGTCGGTGGGTGGATAACAGACAAAAGAAAAATGGAAGGAGGAGGAGTCACTTACGAAATGCCCAGAAGAAAATGGGCCCCTAAAATAAGGTAGAGAAAGTACGAAGGTGGGCAGTAGATTTTAGGGTTTGGATGAACACAGACAAAAAAAAATGAAAGATTATGACATGAACCCAAATAATTAAACATGCTCATGAACACAGAAAGGGACACAAAGCAGAAACTTCTTTTTTTGCAGTACTGAGTTTCAATTAGCTCACACTAAAAGTCAGACCAGTGTATGTACGTATATGTATTGCTAGATGTTATACACATGCACTCATGCCGGTAGTGACTCAGCAGAAAGATTTGAATCAGAGGGAAAGATTTACAAGTCTCCGTGACAGGTAGCAGTGAGGGCAGAAGAGACTGTCCAGCCAGCACCGAGCAAAACTGTGAACAAGGACACGGGAATTCCCCTCCTTGCTACACGCCCAATGGAAACACAGAGACACATTCACCTAAAGACATGCAACGAATGTTCATAGCAGCCCTGCTTGTAATCTATCATCCGGAGAAGAAGAAGAAAAAAGTGCAGCGTAAAGAAAGAGGGTGATGTGGAGTGGCAACCATGCTAAGGTCATCATAGTGAACACTGTGAGGAGGGGGGCGAGGTCAAGTGGGGCCCTCTTTCTGGGGGGGAGTGCTGGTGAGGTGCTGCTTCTCCACCTAAGTGCTGGTTCTTGGGCATGTTTGGGGAAAACCAAAGCATCTCTGGTTAACCATTTTATCCAGAATGTTAAAAGAGCTTCCGTGGCCACTTACCAAAAATCTGATTGCCATGAAACAACAGAAACTTCTACTGCATTTTAAAGGTCAAAAGTCCAAAACGAAAATGTCATACGGCCAAGGTTTGCGTTGTGTGTGCATGTAATGTCAAACTGCCCTCTGCATCTCCTATCAAGATATTCAGGGTGGCATTTTAGGATCCACCCAGATAACCCAAGATGCTCTTATCTCATAATCCTTAACCTGTTCACAGCTGCAAAGACCTTTCTCCCAAATAAGTTAGCCCGAGAGCATCTAGAATTGTGCTGTAGATGATGGGGCAGGAGAGGAACAATTTCTGTTGCCACGAGCATCACGGAGCTGTCACCACCCGAAGAAGGAGGAGAACGCAACAGAATTCAGGGTGTTGGGTGAAATGAGGAGATAAAGGTTATGAGTGGAGAAGACTCCAGAGACCTGCAGAGAAACAGGATTATTAGCCAGGATCTCTGATAAGGATGTTTCGTAAGAAAATGAGGAGATCAGATGACACTTAAGAGCCAGAGGATTTTAGGGTTGGCTCAGTACATTTGAATACCCGCAAAAAATTAGGGCACCAAAGGGGTTAACTAATGTAGATGGGACAGAGGGGTTAGATTCTGTGGCAGAGAGGAGGAGTAATAAAGAAAGGATATTTTAAGTACAGGAAGGGAAGTATTGCATGGAAAAGACAAAAGAAGGATGAAACGGAAGGAAGGAGGCTGAGGTCTCTCGCTTTAGCTGGTGAATTCTGCTGAACAGAGAGCTGGGGTCCTTCCACAGAGAGAACGCTCCAACCAGGAATGGCTGGACCCACCTGAATCCTGAGGGCATGACCAGACATATGGCCAATGGTGGCTTGCTGAGTTTCTGTGTGTTCCATTTGCACTCAGAGGAATTCATTAGTGTTTCTGTCACTTGTGAGAGTGACAATGGTACCAGAGCAACAGAACGAGATGTGAACCCAGCTCCTTGGGAGACCGCCAAACCCTACTTGGCCCTGGCTCTCATATGCTTCCAGAGAAGCTGTGTGAAGGAGAAATGATGGACCTGGAGAAACTGCAGACTATCCAGTCTTGTAGAACCTAATGGTCAGAGACCAAAGCCTGGTCCAAGCATAGAAGGTTCAGCCTCATGAATAGTTATTCTCAGTTATAGGTGGACTGGGTTGCCAAAGAATCCTTCCTTTCCAGCAAAGAATTTGGAGCACACAACATTGATGGTACCCAAATTCTGTTTTCAAGGAATCCTTTACACCAGCTCACAAAGAAGCTAGATAAGCCACGATATGTATCTTCTACTGGGCCAATACTTTACGAAGATATTATTTTCTACAGAGCTCGTGTGTGTGTGTGTGTGTGTGTGTGTGTGTGTGTGTGTGTGTAGGACAGCCCTAGATGTCATTCATCAGGCACTATGTCCTTGTTCTTGAGATAGGGTCTCTCACTGACCTGGGATTCACTAAGTAAAACAGGCTGGCCGACCAGAAGAACCCCAGGAACTGCCTGGCAAGGGCTCCCCACTACAGGGATTGCTAGTGCACGTCACCATGCCTGTCTCTCACAGGCACTTTTCTGTGCATCGGCTGGCACTGAACTGACGCCTCAATTATAACACACACGACAGTCCCCTATATACTATGGCTTATTAAACACACAAATTAAGGTCTTTTGTTGATTTGTTTCCCAAGACAGGGTTTCTGTGTGTAGACCCAGCTGTCCTAGAACTTGCTCTGTAGGCCTCGAACTCATAGAGATCTACCTGTCTCTGCCTTCCCAGGACTAGAATTTAAGGTGTGTGCTACCCCTGCTTGGCTTACAAAATTGGGTTTATATTAGGTTATATTACTCTCTTTCCAAGTTTCCAATAGGGTCTAATTATGCATTTATTCATTTATTATTTACTATGGTTTCTTATATAGCCCCACACTGGCCTCAAACTTCCTTCTACCTACACTTCTGAGGTGCTTATATCACAGTTGTGAGTCACCACATCTGGCTAAGAATTTATTTCTTAATACTATGATAATAACAATAGATTAGGGAATGATTTAGAAGGACTATATGGCATTAGATGGGCGTGGTACTACATATCTGTTCAAGGTAGGGGGATAGAAAAAAAAAACTAAAATCCATTATCAGGCAGAGACCATCCTCTGCAGCAGAGGTAGAAATAGGTAGAAGTGAGGTTTCTATGGTGGCACACATATCTGTATCAACATTTCCAACTGCTGTTTGCTCCTCGGAATCCTTATACCTCCTGAAGGTATCTGGGTTTAAACCATCACACATTCGGCTTTCTACCAACTCAGTTCACGCAGTATATCACAGCCCTAAGTAATTAATCTTTCTTAAGACACTAAAACGTCAGAACTTTCTATTGAAAAGTCTGAAGGTTTTTTTTCAAGGAGTTTAATGTGCTTCTGATTGCAGATGAAGTGTAGGTTATTTGTTTCTTGCCTTGCTTGATCAATTTTAATTAAAATTTCCAAGTTGCATCTTCAGTCATGCTCCAGCAAGGTCTCAAGCACCCCGAGAAACTGTGTAGCTGTGAGAATCTTACACGAGTAACCCCACTCCCCACGCACACCAAGTATTGGACCCAGTGAACTGACCGTTGCCTCAGCTGCATGAACTTCCAGCAACCATCTGGGAAGGAGCCTGTTCCTCACGGATATGCATCTCGTGCAGGGTGTTACTGTCTATCATTCTAGACATTCGCGACCTCTTCACAGAGCTATCAAACAGCAGCCGGAGAGAACTTACACATCCCCTGACATTGCTCTCCAGCAAAAATATCTGCGGCCATTCCATCACGTTTGACTGTTTTGATTGAAATACTTTCCTATCTTTGGTGAAGGAAAACTTTCTCACTCTCATTTAAGTGTGCTATGTTTACATAGCACAGCGATCCAATAACCACAATTCGGACTCTAGAAAAACATATGGGAAAAATGATCTGGTTTTATTTATTTTTAATTACTGGGGGAGAGGAGAAAGAAATTGAAAATTCAAAGATTGAAGGGACAGTGTCAGTTTCAATGTAGATCTTATTTGGATCCTGCCAAAACTACAAATTCATCAGCTTTGTGAGACAAAGTTTGGAAAATGGTCAGAATATCTCATGACATTAAGAAAACAATTATTTTAATGGAACTGGAAAGAGGGCTCAGTGATCAACAGCATTGGTTGCTCTTCCAGAGGACCCAGTTCAGTGACCAGCACACACATGGCAGCTCACAATTATCTGTAACTACAGTCCAACACCCATTTCTGGTCTCCAAGGACACCTCATACAAGTGGTTCACAGACACACATACACAGTTAAAACACCCATTACACATGAAATAAAATGAAAAAAAATAAAAGAATCATTTTAAGTGTCACAAGGTACCGTGGTAGTAAGCCTTATCTTTCATAGGAAAAAATATGTAACATGGTAGTTAAATTGTATGAATGCTGAAAATGAAAGGTGGTGCCTAGCTACACACTATATATATATATATATACATTCTTCGTCCAAAAGATTTTATTTTCTCCTCAGGGGGTGGTGGTGCACACTTTTAATGCCAGCACTATGGAGGCAGAGGTAGGTGGATCTCTGTGAGTTTGAGGCCAGCCTGGTCTACAGAGCAAGTTCCAGGATAGCCAAGGCTACAATGAGAAACCCTGTCTTGAATATAATATATATATATATATATATATATATATATATAATTTCTGGCTTGGGGGTATAGCTCAGTAGCAGACATGACGTAGGAAATAAGCGAAACCTAGATGTACACTGTCTACCTGGCAGAGAAGACTGCTCACCCTGGTAAGCTTGGAGGATTCCCCCCTTGACTTCATCCTCTGTGCTCGTAAGTCTAGCTACATCTCAGAGGTGTGACTGATCACCAGGATGCTCCAGGATTCAGGAGCTCAGCCATAGACGTTTCTCACTGGGTTTCAACCACGTGCCAAGAGGTATCTGGTCTTGCCTGCCTGCCACACTTTTGCTCAACACCTCGTCAGATTTACAAATCTCCTAATGGTTCTGCAGTTCTGACACAATAGACGTGTAAACATGATTCTGCCGGTATGATTTCATTCTTAGCGCATGTGTTGACATGCCGTTGCAGTTCAACAATTCATTGCGGGAAGGTGTGTTACACTTCCTTCTTGAGTACGAC
This sequence comes from Microtus oregoni, assembly GCF_018167655.1. Lineage (NCBI taxonomy): Eukaryota > Metazoa > Chordata > Mammalia > Rodentia > Cricetidae > Microtus > Microtus oregoni. The sequence goes on along the minus strand of NW_024543065.1, from coordinate 2,385,116 downwards.
AGATCAGGCAAATGAATAGGATTAAAACCCTCCACTGCCAAATCATCTTTTTATTGCTGACAGACTGACCTCCCGAAATGGAACCTGTGAGGCTTTTTACTCCCAGTGTCAACTAAAACTAAATGATCTTAAGGAACTCACTCTAGGAATTTTGGTATTCCTCTTTAATTTGAAAGATGAGCAAAATTACAGAAGTGTCACGTGAACAGACAGTTGTCCATCTAAAAGACCAGCCACACAGATGGCAATCACAGAGGAAAAGGCCCTTGGCTGATCCTTGGTGGGGCAATGGGCATGAACCTGCACAACAGACACCAGTAAGGCAGGAAGAAAATACCAAGACAGCTCCTGCCATGTGCAGCACCACCCTAACTCTGCCCTCCCAGGGAGCCTTTCAAGGTCTCCCTGTCACACTGTGGAGTAGTCTCTGTAGCAACCCCAAACACCACAGTCTGGAAATACTCCATTCTGCTCTCCCGCCTTGTTTATTTAACAAGCTTCTACTGTTTATTCCATGACAGACACCATGGGGGCCGGGTGGGGGGTCAAAGGAATTGGTAGCAGCTGTTAGACACGTCTGCAGTCTTACATGAGTGAAACAGTTGGGCCCAGGAGCGCAAGACCAGGGTCAAATGAAATTTACATACAGGGCACAGAACAGTGTTGGTTCTGAAAGGAGATTCTGAAGGAGGTAGGAGGAAGGTGGGAAGGTGCAGCAGAACACAGGGTCAAGTCAGCACAGGGACACTGGGAAGGAAGGCCAGCCAGGTCCCAGAGTTCTGTGATTGCATCACCCAGGAGTCTCCTCCACCCATCTACAAATGTGTACACACATCACCCCTGATGCATGAAGAGAGGTTTGCCATCCGTCCAGCTGCTCTAGCTACTGGAAGTTTACAGGAGTCAAGTTGTACAATCACTTTGGGAGATTAACTTCCAGTACTGCCTCTGACTCTTAGGAGGAAAGATACTGGTTTTTACTTGTGGCTTAATACACTTGAACTTACTATTAAATGTATTCTCTTTCTAGACCCATCATCCAGATGTTCGTAGTTCTATAGGAAGTTTGTGTAGATTCTCTTGCCAAAAAAAAAAAAAAAAAAAACCCTCCACCATTTATTTGGGTTACATATACATACACGTGTGTGTGTGTGTGTGTGTGTGTGTGTGTGTGTGTGTGTATGCAACCGGGCATTTTGAACTCTAAACACCAAATATTTTTAACATTTTGAACTCTAAAATACCGACCTGATTGGTTGATGGGGGTTCCCCTGACAATGTAATCAAATCTTACACAGTTACAAAAACGAAAAGGCATGTAAAGCAACTGTCTGTCGTGTGTGTGTGTGTGTGTGTGTATGCATATACATACACACACACACACATATATACATATACACACACGTACATACACTATACTACAACTGTAACAGTGTCTGCCTGTCTACACTGGGGGTGTGGGTGGGGAAAACGTAATTGCCTGCTTAATCAAGACACCTTGAAGAAATAACATCTGATAGAAGGGGATAGCTTTTGATTCATGCTCCTAAAACAAGAGAAACAAAGCGACCACCTCCTAGAACCGTCAAAGAGATTCCCCCAAAAGGGTGAGTCCACACCCCGTCACCACATCGGATTCAGAGGCCTCGAAGGATGAACTGTAAACTTTCCAAAAGTAAATCATATGAAAGAGAGTTACATGTCTCCTTAATCCCAGCACTGTTTCTAACAGCCTAATTAACCACTGGAAACAAAGCAGCTAGCAAACAAAGATGACAGTTGAGCATCACGGAGAGGTCAGGTCCACCTGCGCTGGAGCCATCTCCTCTCAGACTGAGTAACTAGAAGCCACATCAGCTCCAACACGTGAGGGACCAGTGTAATCACCCAGTGAACCCATGCTCATTAAACCACTACTTTATGCCAGGTCCTAGGGATTCAAAATAAATGGAACATGCACGTATGAATGTATGTGTGTACTTGCACAAAGACACACATGCATGCACTCAATTTAGGGCCCCAGAAAGCTGGTTAAGACTAGCCAAGAACAGACAATCAAATAATCATGCAAGCCGGGCGGTGGTGGCGCACGCCTTTAATCCCAGCACTCGGGAGGCAGAGGCAGGCGGATCTCTGTGAGTTCGAGACCAGCCTGGTCTACAAGAGCTAGTTCCAGGACAGGCTCCAAAACCACAGAGAAACCCTGTCTTGAAAAACCAAAAAAAATAATAATAATAATCATGCAAAAATAGAGGCAAAAAGTGGTCATCGTGATAAGAAAACACTGGGCATTTTGAACTCTTAAAATACAGATCTGACTGGTTGATGGGGGTTCCCCTGATGTTGTGATCAAATCTTACGCAGTTGCAGAAGCAAAGAGTCGTGGAAAGCAATGTAATCAATCAGTGGGCAGGACCTGCTGGACACTAGTAATGGCCAAGGTGCATCTCCTGCATGGAGGGGTACAACTGACTGGAGATACCCTGTCCAAGCCCACGCCTGTGCCATGCAGCAACACCAGGAGCCCTGGCCATAGATCCTCGGGCTCATACTTCCATCAGATGAGACAGCCGTATCAACAATGAGCCCTTGGTGACCGATAGGCAGTGCAGCAGATTGAGCCCATGTGTTGGGTGCCACCCTCACACCCTCCTGCCACCACAGGGTCCTTATCAACAACAGGTCACAGATGGGTTTCTACTCTTTTCCTGATTACAGGAGCCGTGTACTCAGCAATTTCAGTTTCATTCTTCTCACAGGAACTTTGGGTGTTTTGACAAAAAATCTGTAAAGTGCATTTTCCAGAGACTATGAGGCAGGGGGGCACAGCTAGCATTGCACACGGTGTCAAGGTTTGGAGAGCAACAAGCTACAAGATCCCAGAAAATGGGAGGGTGGCCAACTAAATTCATGTCCTGGTCTCCCTCATATGGTCTCAGATGGCTACAATCACATTATGCCAACCTAGCCCACTGCCATTTCTGGTTGAGTCTCCTTTTGATCTGCAGTAGCCCCACTGGGTTCTGAGCAATGGTACAGACACTGCATATTAAATGCTCCTCCAAGGGACAGTGGCCATAGATGCCCACAGAGGCCTGGTCTTGACACAAAGAACTCAGCCGTAGACTGGTCACATGTCTTACAGACAAGCTGCTTTGTTTCAAATCTCCCAGGTCCAAGTAAAAAGGAATATTTCATAAGTGGTACAGGATGACCTCGCCAGCTTTTAAATGTCAGCCTTTATGCACCTTGGAGTAAAATGCATCCCATTTGGTGCAGCCTTTCACCTTGGCTTTGGTCAGTGTCCTGCAGTTGGGGGAAGGGGTGTGAAGCACATGGGCCTCTTTCCTAACATTCCTTTTCCTTTACCTTTTTTTGTTTTTGCCTCTCCTCCAAGAGTTTACCTTTATCCTCATGATTTCTCTTGTTCATTTCACATTTCACGTGTTTTACTTGGAAACACCCATGCCAAGGTCAAGACTTTCTTTTCTCTTCTCCCCCAGACATCCACAGGACAAAGTGGCTTTAAGTCAGACCATGTGTTCCTTAAGTCCTGGACCGAGAGTCCAAATATTCTTTTGGGAACTGGCTTAATCCAGATGGCCAGTCCCAGATTCTCCCCCAGTTCTCTCTGCCCATTGTGTTTTATTTCAGAGCAACAGAGAGAAGAGAAAAAGACGGAGAAAGAAAATAAGGGAACTTGAAACCACACCATCCATAATCCAACTATGAACCAAGTGGTGTGTTTACAAAGGTTCTGAAGCTATGCTGGCTCACTTTAGAAGATGTATTACACAAATTGTTTTCTTAAACCATTCCATACCATTCCTTTCAGTGTAACATCATAGACAAGCCAGACCTATTAATATGAGCTTCGGTACTAACGCAGTAATTTTCCACCATTTATTTGGATCACTTTAACTCTGTGCAAATGCGAAAGACTTTTATTATGACTATTCTGAAAGAAGAAATAATTCTACATGGCAGACGGTTTTTACTCCTAGACCCACTGCTTGTCTTGATGTTGGGTTTCCAGTAACCTTTACCACATCTCACTACGGTACTGCACACATGTTCCCGTCAACAGCCTGGCTAAACAGACTACCGAGATGACTACAGCAATGTGACTACCAACAACAAGCAAACAGAGCGAAGCCACATCCAAGGAAATGGTAAAAATGTAATGGTTTCACTGTTAACAGCCCTGGAAAATAAAACGTATGTGTCTTCGACATAGAATCCCATCACTTTGGAGGCCGAGACAGGAGGATCGCAGTGAGTTCCAAGCCAGTCTCATCAATATAGTGAGATTTGTCTTAAAGGTATAGATAGCATATATAAATATGTTATATATAATCGCCACTGTCACAGAATGTATGCTCTAAAATAACTGCTAATTACTGAAGGAGATACCAGACATTGTGGTACATTTCATTCATGCATTATCATTCATATTCCCATATACTACGAGAAGAAAATTACTATTCCGCTATAAATATTGCTTCAATAGCCATTCCGTCTAGTTGCTACCTTATATCTGCAGAAGCATAAAGAAGATGTTCACAATTGCTACTGAATCCAAAGGATAAAAGCCTGTGTTCAAATAGCTACAGAAAAACTCAGGGCTTACATTCCTAAGTAATGGTGAGTTAGCAGCTTTCCAACTTAGATTATGAAAATGCAAGGGCGTCTCATCTCACTGTTCCTTTATAACACTATACTAAAACCCTAATGAATGGAACAAGACAAAAAATGACGATAATACTCATCTTACAGCAGGGTTATATCCAACAAATTTGTGAGTTGAAAATCCTGCAATTCAAATATGCATTCAAACCAGAGTTGGGGGCGTGTGCCTTTAATCCCAGCACTCAGAAGGCAGAGGCAGGGTCAGCCTGGTCTACAGACGTCATTCCAGGATGGGTAGAGCTACACAGGGAAACCCTGTCTCAAAATCAAAACAGAAAAATGAAATAAAAACAACAACAAACCCCAACGAACAAAACTGTGCATTCAATAAAGCCTAACTATGAAATATCATGCCTTCATGAACTACCTTAAATAGGATCAGAATACCTCAATCAAGTTGGGCAAGAGGATTTCTCCATAAAAATAACTTTATAATAAGTATTTCATATTCTACATTCACTAATACTATATCTGGTAGTATGAAGCCAGAAAGACTATCCACATTTGTACTGCTGCAGAATTGAAAATCATAAATTGAGTCATTATAAGTGGGGGACTATCTGTAAAAGGCATACTGATTAGAAAGAAGAAAACAAAACTTGGCTTTATTAACCAATATGATAATTGTCTACAGTGAAACTTCAAAGAATCAAGTAAAAAAACTTCTCAGAACTGTAAGTGGTCAAAAATAAAGATTCAAAATTAAAGGTTAATATACAAAACCAACTGTTTTTCTATATGCTTACAACAATAGAATTTGAAATTAAAATACAATATCAATTATATTATCACCTCCCAAAATGAATTTGTGTGTCGTGTGTGAGCATGTTCATGTTAAGGTGACTGCTAGTACATGCGCAGTTTCTCTTCACCTTAATTTTTGAGACAGAGTCTCTCAATGAAACTGGAGCACTCCAATCTGACTAACCTGGATGGCTAGCGGTCCCTAGGGACCCTATTGTCTTTACCCCCCAGAGCTGGGATTGTAAATGTGTACCACTCTGTGTTTTTATTAATGCAATATTTTTTTATCAATTCTTTGAGAATCTCATATTAATTATTTTGGTCAGATTCACCTGCTAGGCCTCCGAATCCATCTCTTACCTCTTCTCCCCTTCCCAACTTGGGATTCTTTTTTTTTCTCTTAATAAGCCAAGTCCAGTCTTTGCAGACTGGATCCTCATAGGTGTGGAGTATCAACTGAAACATGGTGGGCCCCCCACGGGCCACATTCTTAGACAAAGCTGGTTCTCTCTTCCCCAGAAGCTATCGACTGTCAGAAGTTGTCCATTGAGGAGGATGGCTGGGGATCCCTCGTCTTTCCATGCTAGAATGTCGACAGTGCCTGTCTTTCTAAAGTGGATCTGGGGAGATCAGACTCAGGTCCTCACGCTCACGTCGTCAGCACTTTCCCAACTGAGCTTTCCTCTCAGTCCTCAAACAATGAATTGTTGTCATTTGTGAGTCTAATAAAATATGTGTAAGGGCTATATAAAGAAAACCATATAAAGATATCAAAGAACTAAATACGTGCAAAGGTGGTCCATGTGCATGGACATGAGGAAGACTCAAGACTGTCAAAACAGCCCTTCCCCTCTGTTGATGGAGAGGTGGAGAAAAGTAATTGCAAGCAAAATCTCAAAAGGTTTCCGTGTGAGTTTTGGCAAGCTGACCCGCAAGCAGTGGTTCTCAACCTGTGAGTCATGACCCCAGTAAGAACACTGGAAATACCAGATTTTTACATTACTATTCGTGACAGTAGCAAAATTACTGCAACAACGAAACGAATTTTGTGTTGTGGGGGGGTCACCGCCACTGAGGAACTGTATTAAAGGGTCGTAATTAGAACGGTTGAGGACCCCTGTGCTAAAGTTTACCTAAAGAGGCAAAAGACTCGAGACTGCTGATACAGTAGACAGAGAAGCACGAAGCCAGGGAACTGGCAGTACTAGTTTGCCTCTCTGTCGCAGTGATGAGCACCACAACCAAAAGTAATAAGAAAAGGGCTGGTTTGAGCTCCCAGGTTACAATCCATTGTCAAGGGAAGCTGGAAGCAAGAAATGAAAAAGAAACCATGGAAGAAGACAGCTCACTGCTCATTTCCCTTGCTGGTGGTCAGCCTGCTGTCTTCTATAGCCCAAGACCACCTCCCCAGGGATGGCACTGTCCAGAGTGGTCTGTGCCCTCTCACATCAGTCATCAATGCCCCCACAGACATGCCCACCAGCCAACCTGATGGAATTCTACAGCTAGTCTTTCTCTCCATGTCTGTCAATCTGACAACCAAAACTAGCCAATGCACTGGCTTTACTCAAATTCACAGCATACTATGAAATTACAGTCATCAAAACAATGTGATACTAGTAAAAAAAACAAATCAAAACAGATGAACTGGTGGATGGAAGAGAACCAAAAATAAGTTCCCACGAATAGAATGAGCAGAAGTTATATAATGGAACAACGGCAGTCTTTCAATAAAGGAGGCCATAGCAACTGAATTTCTACGTAGGAAAAGAATATGAATCTAAACACAGACCTCACACTCACCAGAAAAACTACCACAAGTGGATCATAGCCTTGTCTGTAAAGTGTAAAACTTGAATCTCCTGGAAGAAATTACAAGGGAATAACTAGGTGACTGCTGACAAGACAGAGAGGTCACTTCTTAAACAGGACACCAAAAGCATGGTCTACAAAAGAACACACAGGATGTACTTGAGGACTTCTGCCTCGGCCCAGACATGCTGGCACACACTTACAATCCCAGTGCTTGGGAAGCAAAGGCAGGTGGATCTCTATGATTGCTAGGCCAGTCTGATCTACACGGTAAGTTTCATGCCAACCAATACAGTAAGACCCTATCCCCACCACCACCACCAAAGCCTTCTGATGCTAATGAAAAGGACAGAATCAGAACATAAGCCACGGAGCAGCAGATGAATTTTTCAAGAGACATATTTGACACAGAAGAGCTGTGCAAAAATATACAAAAAAAAATAAAACCCCAAAGAAACCAGTCGGACTGAAAGGTAGAGCAAACACTTGAACACACACTTTAGCAAAGTAGAGAAACAGATGGGAAAAAAGGAGCATGAAAATGTAACCAATAGCTTTTGGCCTGAAGGAACTGCACACGAGATAACAATGAGACTACACTGAACGGCATCAGGATGGACCACCAGTAATACGAACACTGAGGATGCAGAGCGACGGCCTGGCGGGAGGGATGACAAGATGGCATGGCCACTGCAGAAGACAGATCGGCAGATCCTTACAAAACAGAATCTGCCCCTGTTATTTAGAAATTGTATTCCCCTAACATTTGTCCAATGAGTTGAAACTTATTCTGAAAAAAGAGATAACCCTGCACACAGATGTCCATAATTCATTCAAAATCACCAGAAAACTTAGCAGCAACCAAGATATCCTCCTGTAAGTGAGTAGGTAAACTGTGGCACACATGGGACATGAGAACTGAGTTGCCAAGCCATGAAAAGACATGCTGACATAGAAAGAATATATGCATGTTACTAGGTGAAAGAAGCCGGCATACCACACAGTTCAACGATGAGACGTTCTGAAAACGGCATAGGGGGGAAATGGAAAAGGATCAGGGCTTGCCAGTAGGTAGTGGGCCGAGAGGGGTGAACAGCTATAGCTGAAGATTTTTAGGGCAGTACAACTTTTCTGAACGATATTGTAATGGTGGCTATATGACGTCATACATTGATCCAAACTTGTAGAATGTACACCAAGAATAAATTCTATTGCATGCTATGGGTTGGAAGCAATAATGATAAGCCAGGGAAAGTTGTAATGAATGTCACCCTGCTAAGGAGGCAGACAGTGGAAGAGGCTGTATAGCTACAGGAATAGGGAGGGAATAAGAATAAGAATGTTCTTTATTATCTCTTCTCCTGTAACACTATGAAGTTAAAATTGCTCCAAAACATAATGTATAGGTGTGTATACAATATATTCTAAAAAGAATCATATATACACTAAAATCACACACACACACACGCACACCTCCCTCTTGCCTGCCCCCTAAATCTGCGATCATTGTATCAGGGTTACAAGGCAGTCAGCTGACAATTTAACAAAAGCCAAAGCCCTCCCGAGATACGTCAAGATCATGTTAAAAGTAGGATCCATCCAGGCCACCTATGGGTACCTTCGGCCCCACGCACCCCAATGCACACAGACATCCAGCCCTGTGCCATGCTCACTGATGCCCACACCTGGACCCGCCTGGCTAGACAAAGTACACTTGTGAGGCCTGCTCATGGAAAGCGTGATTCATGCAGTCTTAGGTGCACATTGCTAGCAGAGGCACTCCGAAATCCACTGAGCCCCGTCCTCACCCAGGAGGTCCTGGTACACTGAGTGGGAGGGGGGGTAGCGTGGGCAGCAGGGCTTTGTTTTTTAGAATCAGGTGACTCCAATTTTCACTAAGAGACTGAGAACCGCTGATTTGGAAGCCGCCTTAAAACTGCCCACTCATCCAGCAACCGTGCGAGGCGCAGGCTGCCGACCTCGGCATCTGGATCCATTACTGCACTCCTTCGCCATCTTGTCAAGAAAGACTCCCTTTCACATTAGTGGAAATTAACGGCTGCTCTTCTAACAAAAGCTGGTGTCAGCAGTATTCGGAGGGGACCTAATTCTTCCTGTCCACAGGGATGACAGGACGGCAGTTGGCACGCACTTGCTGCTTATTAAATCATTTTTTTTTTCATTTTTGGGAGCAATTTCATTGGAGCTTTTGCATCAGCTCTTATGTCCTGTTTAGAAAAGTTTCTCTGAGTTGTTTGAAGAGACGATAACCTTTCCCTTTCTTAGGTCAGATTATTAGAAATGCATTTTCTCTACACACAAATGCGAGGGAAGGAAAAGTGACTCCTTTGCACTTTCAATTTGCCCTCAGAAGCACAAACATACTCTCTGATAATGACACAGCGCTGATGTGACCTAGAAAGGCTTTGCTATGAAAAGCCAGCAGGCTCTGTCTGTCTCTGGCTCCTGGGTGAATAGGATGTTGGGACCTCTTCCCTGGAATGACTTTTTTCCCTTTTGTTTGAGCTGAAGAGATGGGAATGGCTGAGCTCCCAGAATACCCAGGGTCCTGGCCATGAAAATCACAACACCTGTTCTCAAAGTAGACTTTGAAAATGAAACCCCGTTATTCACAAGCCTGGCTCTTCTCACCCATGCCTCATGCAAGCTGCTTGCCATGTTTTTGCTGCTTGCTCACTTAGTGCTACATTCAGAGAACACAGGAAAGATGAAATTTACATGTGCTATTTGACAATAAAGACATACATGACCTATAGCCAGTAATTCAACATATATATATATATATGTATGTGGGTATACATACATATATATGTGTTTATATGTATGTATGTATGTATGTATTTATATGGACTCCCTGGAAAAAGTAAGTGGTTCTTCCTTCTCTTCTTTCATGTGTGTGTGTGCGTGCGTGCGTGTGTGTGTGTGTGTGTGTGTAGGCCAAAGGACAACTTTCAGGACATCTTGTTGAGGCATGGTCTTTGTTTGGCAGATGCACTGCATACTCCAGATTAGCTGCCCCTCCCCCCAGCTTCCAATTCTCCCACCTAGCAATAGCAGTGCTGGGATTACAGGTGCCTGTCACCACTTGAAGGCTTCTAACTGTGGGTTCTGTGGGTTGCACTCAGGTCTTGACATGAGCACTTTGTCCCTGACCCCTCCCATGGTTTCTTTATCACATGTTAAATAACCACAGTCTTTTTTAAAGTTGCCTCTTTCTTAAACCTACACATAAGGGAATCCATGCAAGAATTCTTTAATAAAACTTTGGGTGGACAGGAAAACACAGTTGTGCACATATGCAGATCCGTGAAAAATTATGAGGAGAAAATTAAAAACGGCAATGGCAGGCAAGCTAACTAGACACGATTAGATACAGATATGTTAAAGATTTATGAATTTCTGCTGGGCGGTGGTGGCGCACGCCTTTAATCCCAGCACTTGGGGGGCAGAGGCAGGCGGATCTCTGTGAGTTCGTGGCCAGCCTGGTCTAGAAGAGCTAGTTCCAGGAAAAAGGAACCAAAAGCTACGAAGAAACCCTGTCTCAAAAAATTTAAAAAAAAAAAGATTTATGAATTTCTGAGTACCGGTCCATGGAAATATTTGACAATAGTCTCCTTAGATTAAAGTTACTAGCAATGGTCTGGAAAGTAAGCATGCTTGCCACCAAGACAACCTGCATTTGATCTCCCAGGTCCACATGGCAAAGGAGAGAATAAACACTCACCAAGTGTCCTCTGACTTCCACATGTACGACATGGCACACACATGCTCGTACACATCCACGAAATATAAATAAGTACAGTGAGAAATAACAAATCAGTGAGGAACTGAGAATCACAGTTAGAATACAATACATGGTGGAGAGTGGTGGATTTAACATCTCAACGAGCAGACGACACCACCTACACACCGAGAAAGATGTGCTGGGTGTTAAGACAAAACTTATATGTAATCAACACTGAGAAGAAAAGACATAAACCGAGTCTACAGATCTACAGATTTCTCCCTCCCTCCCTCCCCCTCTCTCTCTCTCTCTCTCTCTCTCTCTCTCTCTCTCTCTCTCCTTCTCTCTCTCTCCTTTTGCAACAGAAAAGGCAATGAGGATTAGGATCTGGAAGATGTGGAGAAATCATCAAGTGTTCGTTCCTGCCACCTTTCTGCAGCAACCCTGGTGGCCTTTGTCTTGAGCATCTCAGTGATTTGGGATAATCTTTTTTACACTGTGAAGATGTGTCTCTGCTAAGAAGCCTTCTGATTTGTTTAATAAAGAGCTATGTGGCCAATAGCTAGCCAGGAAGGAACAGGCAGGACTTCCAGGAAGACACAGAAACTCTGGGAAGAAGAGGGGCGGGGTTCACCAGGGAGATGATATGGAGCAGGTTGGACGCATAGTATGGAGGAACGGTAGCGAGCCATGTGATAACATAACGGGTTAATATAAGTTTTAAGAGCTAGTTGGGAACATAGCTACGCTAAGTCCAAGCTTTCATAATAAATAAATAAAGTCTCTGTGTCATTATTTGGGAGCTGGTGGTACAAAGAAAGTTCTACTACATCTGTGTTCTAAGGATGGACATCCTCCATTATTAGAATATTCAAATTCTTTTAAAATATTTTAAACATAAAAGTAAAATATTTTTCTCTCTAAATTTTTTTTAAAATGTCTTTGTGCATGTACCTGTGTGAAGTTATAGATACCTGTGAGCCACCTGACAGGGCTGTTGAAGACCAAACCTGGGTCCTCTGAAAAATCAGAAAACACTTAACCACTGAGCCATCTCTCCAGCCTGTCTTTAATGTTTATTCTTCCCAGTACTGAAGAGCAAACACATGTCAGGTAATTGTTCTACCAATGAGCCACATCTCTGTCTTTCCTCCAGTTTCTTAGTCTTTCTAGTTCTTGCTTCTATTTCCTCTTTCTTAAAACAACTTTGAAAAAAATTAGATAAAATCCCCTTTCCTCCAGAAACATTCTGACAACTAAGAACAACAAGCATGGCTTCTCTGACAGGTTCCCCTGCTGGTTACAACACCTCCACTCCTTTCCTGCTCAGTTATCAGAGTTACACTGGGTATACTGGCCCAGGAAAACACAAGAAGCCAGTGACGAGTCAAAGCGCTTTCCGAAGGGAAGGACAAGCTGAGCTGCCTCTCAGTATATGATTCCTAATGAAGACGGCATACTGACTAATCATCAAGATGGTGCCCGCTGGAAATGGGTGACAGAGGCACGTTTCACTATTAATAGGTCATTAGAGTCTCTCAAAGGCAGTATACAAAAATAATGAGTCAAAGGATGCGTGGGAGTTTATAAGGTAAAAAAAAAAAATTACCAAGTTCAGACTGGCATGCGTGTTTAATGTGGGCATGAATCACCAGGATATCTTGGTTTAAAAAACAATACAAAACAGGTTCCAATGCAGTTGTGGCAGGCAGGAATGATAACAACCTGCCTTTCCCACTCTCTTCCAGGTGAGTGAGAGGTACAGCAGACACTCTGAGCAGCCATAGTAGAGACTGTTATTATGACATAGCCAGACTGGAAATGCAGAGGAAAAAGGGGGAGAGAACGATATTAATATAATGGGGTGTGGCTCAGTGATACTTACCTGCCACATGTGAAGCCCTGGATTTGAGCCCAAGACACAAGAGGTATCAGCATATTATCAGCCCAAAGAAAGGGTACAAACAATGTTATAAGCATGCTACAAGGCAAGCCAGCCTGTACTGTAGATGCTATCTACATAAAAGCAGGTAGACCAGATAGACAGGGATTCTTTGGCAGTCAAATGTCCATTTCCAGGAACAAATCAAGAGAATTCAAAATGCCAAGATTCTAAAAGAATCCCTTGCGTGTGCATTTTCTGCCCTAAAGTAGGAAATCCTAAATAAAGCAGGACTCTCGAATCGTGTGTAGAGCCCTGCAGATGCATGTGTGGGCACAGAAGGGCCACTGCTGTCCACCGTCCATATTCACCACGTGTCTGTCCCGCCTTTCTGCACCAAGTATGAACACCTGATCTGGAAAGCTTCTAGAATATTATTTGGACAAAGGAAGTGCTTGGAAAAATGCTATGACTTACCGTTGCAATCCCATGACTGGACCCTGCAACCACACTACACACACACACCACACATACACACAAAATGCTGGGGACCTTTTTTTTTTTCTTTTTTCTTTTCTTTTTTTCTTTTTAATGCTGGGATTCAGAGGCCAGAGAGTGAGGAAGCTGGTGGGGAAACCTGGATAGGCTGTGACACAATGTCCCTCCAGGATTTAAGGAGGTATCCAGGGCTCTTTGGACAGAGCAGGTGAATTGATGCCCTGCCTATAAGCACCCCCATCCCCAGTTCAGCCACCAAAGCAGGACTCAGAGAAAGAGCCCAGATCTCTCTCCACATCACACTGACTGGGCGAGTCACAGGGTTCTGTGCTTCCAGACTTTGATTAATTAATAAAGGATAGTCCAAAGCTCTCTCCAGTGGGCTTCTGAGAGACGATCTACACCTCCCCGTTTAGTGTTCATGTTGCGCTTGAGTGTTTCTGTTGATTAGCAAAACGACACATGAAATGACTTCTTTGACAAGACTGAGAACCTCACAAGCTCAGAACGTGTTGATGTCAAGACGTATTTCGGAGGTGGAGAAATGAGTGTACTGCTCTTGCAGAAAACCCCAATTCCGTTCCGAGCACCCACATCCCCGTGTCAGGCTGCTTCCAAGACCTGGACCCTAGGTCCGGAGGATCCAACGTCCTTATGTGGACTCCCTGGCACCTGCACTTACATGAGCACAGACAGACAGACAGACACATCCACACACACACAAACATGCACATGCACACATACAATTTTTAAAACCTTTCAAAGAAACATTAAAAAACATTAAGTCTAGACTTCAAAATTAGGCTTGCTTTTTGCTTTTTAAACCGATGGAGAAACTGGTCCCAGATCTGTCATTCCCACACATTCCATCCTCTTCCTCCTCCTGAAGAAAGCTGTACCCAGTCCCAGACATGCAGTGTGTTTACCCAACTGTCTCCATCTTCCAAGGCTTCGCTAAAGAATTTCCCACTGATGCTCTTCCAGGAATGTGTTAGCAACGCATTTCAGGAACTGCTGAGGTTCCAAATTTTCATGCTCTATCTTCTCACCTATGCTTATCAGAACGATGACTTTGGAGAATGTTCCTCTCTTCTGGGACTCCTGCTAGATCAAACTTTCTCGTGACTTCTAACTCCAGTGAGTGATAGCCTCCTTTCATTGTTTTCAATGGCCCCATCCCTACATGCCTTTTTCTTTTTTAACTATCTAGTCCGTGAGTGTGTGTGTGTGTGTGTGCGCATGTACAAACGTGCACACACACACACACACACACACACACACACACACAAAGCAATTCTCCTTGGGCTCCATTCACTCTTCTGGCTGATGATCCTACCACCCTCATTTTTGATTAGGTCACCGTAATATCTATCATCCTGAATTCCTACATATGTTAAATGTTTATTTTGGAATTACAGCAACATTTTTGCTGAAATCACATATTAGTCAAAGGATCTGAATTCCAGACTGCCTTGCTACAACCCAAAGGGAATTTGTGAAAGTTGGAGCATACGAGCATTGAGAAACACTCAAGAAATCATGCAAAGGATTCTATACATAGCCACGAGGACTTGGGTCAAAACTAGTAATGGCCTATTTAATATGGAAAATTTTTAATCATATTTATTTGCTTTGTGTGTGTGCACATGCCCATATGCATGCAGATGTACAGGTCAAAGGACAATTTACATTAGTTGGTTCTCTTCTACCGTGCAAGACTCACAGATCAAACTCCGTTTATCAGGCTTAGCATCAAGTACCTTAATCCATCTTCCAGCCGTAGCGGTGACTTTTAAAGAAGGAATATACAGGGACCAGGGAGAGGGCTCAGTGAGGAGTGCTCACTGTGCAAGCATCCATGTAAGAAGCCTTGGCATGTGCCTAGAATCCCAGTACTGGGGAAGCAGGGTAACTGGATCCATGGAGCTCTTTGGTTGGCCAATCTCGCTGGTTCATCAAGTCCAAGGTTCAGTAAGAGATTCTGTCCCAGAAGCATAAAGCGGAGAGCAATTAAGGGAGACCCCCAAAGTCAACATTTGGCTCCCACTGACACAGGTGCACAAGTATGCCAGTGAACATACAAACACACACACATGTAGAGAACACATACACAAACACAGAGACAAAAAGGAACATACTAGAGATCTATTTGCTTCTTCCTTTTGCCCTGTGAACAAGAAACTACCAAAATGTCCCGAGATACAGAAACTGCTGGCAATTACAGCCCACAAGTGCAGAACTAAACAGTCCTTTCTCTTTGATGTGCTGTGAAGTCTAAAAGACAAGGACTCAGCCTAGAAAAGTTCTGCATGCTGCTTGCAAAGAGAATAACAATTTGTCAAGCTTCTTGTCTTCTGGCCTGGAGTGTTATTTTCCAGCCCAGGCTGGAAGGGATGTGGTTATACAGAAAGTAGATTCAGGCGTGCATTCTTGTAATCTAACCCACCAAATATGTAAGACATTGAAAACATGCTGACTTCAAAAAGGCAATGCCAAGCCACGCCTACTTTCAGGAGGTTGCCACCCTTAGAAATGTAGGTGAGTTTTCAGTTTGATTAGGACTCGATGCAATCACAGTGACCACGGCAATCACTTAGGCACTAGCTAAATTTAGGGAAACATCTCTCGGATTACTTTAAGTTTATTTTTCTCAATGTCCTTTGTAAAAAGAATTTTACATCCATTTTCTGCCTCCCTTCATTCTTCCTTCTCTCGCTCATTCCCTGTCTCCTTCTCATCACTCATTCAAGCCTTGAACAATAACTTAATACTTCTTCTGGTACAGGCAAGGTTCTCAGCGCTGACACAGTTGAGATGATCATGCCATATGCGTGCCTGCTCTTAAAGACTTTTCACTGGAGGGCAAGAGGAATTTCAAAGAAATCCCCTGTAATTTCAATCAGGAAGGGCCACTGGAGCAATGTCTATGGCGCATAGAAAGCAGAGAAGGGAGAAACTATCTCTCCCTGCAGAAGGGTGATGAGAAGCAGGAGGTAAGAGCGTGGCTTAGCCAGGAGCTGGGAGCAAGATCCTGCCTGGGTTCCGCGGGGATGACTTCACGCCAGCAAGAAGAGGAAAGCTGTTCCAGACAGACAGAAGCACAGAAAAGCAGAGTTGAAAAGCGCAGAAGTTCAGGCTAGTTAAGAACAACAGATGAGTGAGGAAGGAGGAGGGAGTGATCAGGCTGCAAAGGGGACGGGGTTGAAGTGCACAGATGGGGCTTCAGGAGCCCAGCTCTGCTCTCTCTGTCTGGCCCAAGCTCCTGCCAACATCGGCTCTGATTCTATTACCTCCTCTCTCTCACCAGCTCACCTTACTCCAGCCCACCCCAGTACCGTGATGTCATGGTCTGAATGCAAAATGCCCCCCACGGGTTCCTGGGTTTACACACTTGGTCCCCAGGTGGTGGCACTGTTTGGAGAGTTTGTGGAACATTCCAGACATGGGGTCTAGCTGGAGGGCATCAGGCTATAGGGGCAGACTTTTAGGGCTATAGAACTATCCCTACTTGTAGTCTGGCCCTCTGTTTGCTTCTGCAAGTCCTGCCACCACAGACTGTCCAGGGGCCACCAACACACCTTCTCCACTGCGATACACTGATTCCTTTGACCTATGAGCCCAAACAAACCCTTTCTCCCTATAGTTGCCCTGCCAGGATTTCTACCACAGAAGCAAGAGGCATTGTTCCTTCTCCATCATACTCTTTCCAACAGGGAGACACTAGAAACTCACTGTCTGCTTGCTTATTGCATGACATCTTCCCTAAAGACCACAGTATCCATAAATGCTATACACAACATCTACCTGAGAATTGCTATGCCTGAGAATTGCTATGCCTGAGAATTGCTATTCCACCAAAACAGCAATAGAGACCTTTATTAATTTTTTGCTATTAATACTAGAATTATTATCATAAAAGTCTGTGAAGCTACTCTTAGTTCACCACAGTGAGTCACCATGAATTTGGTTTTTTTTAAAAAAAAAAAAATTCCAGGCAGGGACCATAGATAGAACTTAGTGATAGAGCAACCTGGCCAGCATGTATGAAGCTCTGGGTTCAATCTATTGTTTGGGGTAACGTTTAGAAACAAGGACTGCGAAGAACAAGGCATAGATCTTTCTTGGCCTTACCAGGCTATAAATGACAAGGAGGTAATCTGTGGCATCAGGGGAACCATAGACAGATTTTCCCTGAATTGAGAAGGACTAGAAAGCACTTGGGTACATTTATTACAATCCTGTCTAAAAGCACAGGCTTAAACAATGGGATACAGTACATCGATTACCTAAAGATTCTCTTGACTCAGGCCAAAAGGTTTGCGGTGTACTTATTCACTCTTCCGGAGATATTCTATTCAGTCTTGTTCAAGCATTTGTGCTACGTCTGAGTGAAATATAAAGATGAAGCAGACCACAGAGCACTTTGGAAATAATGGGATCTGTCTGAAGGTCCCAAATGCCACAAAACAGGCAGACAAGGTGTGAGAGAAGATGGATGACCTTTCACATGGGAAGTGTTGACCTGGCCTTGACATTCAGAGACGCGGGCCCTGTAGGGAGGGAGAATCTTCCGAGGCAGACAGGGCAGGCAGTGAAAGACATTCCCAGGAAGTAGGAAGCTTGAGTTGGTTAAGGAGGCATATTAGAAAAGTCCGTTTGAGAAAAGCAGGGTCTAGGCTATCTCGTGTCCAAGGGAATGCTTCCAGAACACTCAGGTGCCGTGCTGAAGGGGAGGAAATCTGTAGAAGAAACCCCAGAAAGGTTCTTCAACAGTATGAGGAAGAGGGACAAAGGACAGTTGATAAGTGGCAGCAATGGCTATGAAGGAGGGAACAGAGTGAGATGTAGTCCCAAGGTTCCCCGACAAGACTGAATTGTCTTCACGTGTGGAGAAAACCATTACACCATTCACTTAGCTGCTATGCCTCTGGGTCCCTCCTCCTCCAGTCACTGATGGAAAAGCCATCATTGTTACTTCCTGCTCAAGCTGTATGTTTGTCCTCATCTATCTAGCCCATCTGGCTTCCTAACTGACCTCTGTCTAGTCCATTTGCTGTATAATGGTCATGTTGGTGTCTGTACAAAAGTAAAGATGATAGCACTATCCTTTTGCCTGGAACCGCTTTTAGTGGCTTAGGAAGAGACTTGGGACCTTTAAGTTTAGTCTCTGATGCCATCCTCACTTGATCTCCTGCCTCTCTCACAAGCCTCTTGCACAAGCTACCTCTAGCTCTTCATGCACAATTCTGCTCCACCCGAGAAATGCACCCTCCTATCCTTCATACCCTCAGATTAGGACCGTGCCCTTTCATAAGCCATGGCATATGACTATGCACAGAACTTAAATAAAAAGCTGTTTTCTGATGACCGTTTCTCTGGACAAGTGACTTCCCTTCCAACCTGGAACTCACGGTATCCAAACAGACTAGAATACTATTTTATATACATAAGGTCTTCAAAAGATGACTGGATGAGAAAGGAAGTAAGAAACAAGAAAGGAAACTGAAGAGGAGACAAAAATACCAGTCGAGAGACAACACAGACACATGGGTGTCAAAGGCACATTAAAATTGAGGCTGACAAAGACGTTCAGCAGATATTGGGAAAGTAGACAAGAAGTTGAGCAATGAAGAAGGGCTAAAAAGATGCATCTTCATAGTCGTTCCAGGGAGCTGATCACGGATGGTACAACTAAGTCAACCACATGGAAATGACCTCTTTCCAAACATATAGTAGGCTCATTGAGGGGACTATCCACAGGGAGACCATTTTTGTATCCCAGGTTCCATAAAAGAGAAAAGTACTTCAAGAAAAGGGGGCTTGCCAGTACTACTCTGATGTGTTATGTGTTAAGATGTGAGAGTTAGCTAGAAATATGCCTAAGCTATTGGCCAAACAGTGTGATAATTAATATAGTTTCCAGGTCCAGGTAGCCAGGAAATGAATGAGCAGCCTCCATCTACAAAAAACCTGAAAAAGCTTGGAAAGAAATTCTAGACACAAAAGAACAGAGTTTAGTGCAGCCTCTTGGTAGCTGCATTTTTTTTTTTTTATTTTCAGATGGGCTCTATTTGCTGACAGTGAACAGGGGAGCCTCGGCTCCTCTAAAAGAGGCCTTCCTGACTCAGCATTGGCAGCAACTTCTTTAGGGTAAAGCTTCCTGGTTTGTGCTGGCACAAAAGGCCAGTCTGGCTCTTTCGGGAGGTCCAGCTATGAAGCATTTCAGTGAGTTTTGTGAGCAGAGTGCTACAGGTTGATTAATGGTGACATGGACTTACTGCATCTCTGGAGCCAGGGCAGAGAGTATGGCTCATAGAACTGGCAGTAAACATACTTCTGCCATGTTGGATTTGGTCCTAGCCACACCTGCTTAGTTAAAAAAAAAAAAAAAGGTGTTCCTGGTCAGAAAATGATTAAAGATATGCCATAAAGACAGATTCATATTTTTAAAAACAATGACGGAGTCATAGCATTTTAAAAATGTACATAGACTTGAGAGAGAGAAGAAAAAGAATATAGACAGTTATAAAAAAATAAAACAACGTCTTTAAAGACAGAGTAGGACAGTTATAGATTAAAGGACTAAAGATAATAAAATAAATATTAAAACCAATCGAGTAAAAAAATAAGCCACATAAAGATGGAAAATATACAGAGAATCTAGATTATGCATATTATTGTGTTTTTAAAACTTTTGTCTGTGAATAAGCTATATACAAAGAGAAATTTCATTGTATGGGCTGCTAAGCTAAATCAACATATATTTTAAAGGTATCTTGACTTCAAAATTTGGGTCTAAGGATATGCTGCTTTGGAAAAAGAAGTTCTGCTTTTGTTTCCACAGAAAACAGAAAGCTGTGAATTCCTTACAGGCTAATATTTTGATAAAAAAAAAAAGAGACCCCCAGAAACAATAGCCCAGATGGTCCAACATCCAAGATAGCTTCAGGTCTTCTGGCTGAGATGGACTTAACCACACAGAATACCCTTTGAAAGACCTGACTGACAGAGGCATCCATCTGCAGCCTTCATGAAAGTCTGCCAGACATTCTGCAGGATACAGAAGAAAGTGTCTGACAAACTGCCAAGAGGCAAAACAGTCTTTCAAACTTCCTGCTTCATGGAAAAGTCTACTGGATATTATGGACCTGTAGGCTTAAAATGGATGCTCCAGTGTTACAGAACAACTTTGGGTGACTATCCAGGCAGGAAGATGTCTCTGTCAATTCTAGAGTTTTGGAAGTTGCTTACAAAGCACTTCCTGTTAACTTAGATAATATTATATCTTTCTGGGGTCTTTGATGGAATTGATGAATAGATAGTTATAATTATAGTTTTCCTTAGTTATGATAAAAGATAAAGTAGATATAAATATTGTAACTGCAATTCTTGCTTGATACCTATCTTATATATGTAATTTTACTATGTTAAATTTAAAACCTTCCTTTTTATTTAGAGAGAAAAGAGGAGATGATGTGGGATTCCCTTCTGTATGTTACGAATATGTTTTATTACCACTGGTTATTAAAGAAGCTGTTTCTGCCCATGGCTTAGTAGAGTAAAGCCAGGCAGAAAATCCAAACAGAGATATTGAGAGAAAGTAGGCAGAGTCAAAGAGACACCATGTAGCTGCCTCTTTGGTGCCTCATGGTGATACACAGATTAATAGAAATGGGTTAATTTAAAATGTAAGAGTTAGCTAGAAATATGTCTAAGTTATTGGACAAACAGTGTTGTAATTAATATAGGTTCTGTGTTATTATTCAGGTCCAGGAGGCCAGTAAACAAATGAGCAGCCTCTACCTCACTGCTTCTTTAAGGAGGATGAAGACCAACCCTTAATCTCCTGAAGGCCTGAAGTCCTCATTGACTCATCAAGAAGCAGCTTCTATTACATCAAGGTGCTGGAGTCTGGATCCTGAATGTTCTTCAGGGCCTATATGTTAAAAGGTTGGTCTCAGGCTGTCATTACTGGGATAGTGGAACCTTCCAGAAGAAGCCCTATTAAGTGATTAGATAGTGGAGGTGTGCCTTTGAAGAGAATTTTGAGACCCTGACTTGCTACTTGAGTTTTTGCTGTTGTTTGTTTTTTTTTTTTTTTTTTTTTGCTTTCTGGTCATGAACTAGGCTGTTGTTTTGGTTTGGTTTGGTTTTAATTTTGGTTTTCGAGACAGGATTTCTATGTGTAGCTTTGGAATCTGTCCTGAAACTTGTTCTGTAGACCAGGCTGGCCTCATACTCACAGAGATCCACCTGCCTCTGCCTCCTGAGTGCTGGGATTAAAGGCTTGTACCACCACTGCCCAGCAAACTAGGCTGTGTTGATAGGCCATGTGCTCATCATGCTATGATATAATGCCCTGTCAAAGTCTCAAAATCAGCAGGGTCAATCAATCATGGCCTCGAACCTCTTAAAACTTTGAAATTCAAATAAACCTTTTGCCCTTTACAAGGTTGACTATCTCAGGTGTTTTGTTATGATGACAGAAAGCTAGTGTGTGGAACAAAAGATGCCTGCAAGAGTTAGGTGAGAAACAGGAGTTGAAGAATGGAAACTACATCTTTGAGAATTTTGGAAGAGATGTGTCGGCCTCAAGTGGGCATCAGTTCAGCACACGCAAAAAATAAACTCTCTTCCCTCTTCCCCCTTAACAGAATTACCCCCAGGACTCTCTCAAGAGATTCGCCTTAAAGGTTCCCTTTTTGTTTCCCCATTTTATACTGAAAATTCATTTGTTTATATATTGCAATATATGAAAACAGTTTTCTAAGATATATAGAGAGTTCTCTGGTTTGTGTCCATTAGCCCTCCAGTGTTTGAAATAGGTGAGCAGCATCAGTGAGTCTGGAGAATGGTTGAATGAATGCAGGAACTTGGCTGCCAGGGTCACTCCAGGCCATTGGAGTTTTCCAGGGTTGTGAGGGTCTTCCACTGAATCAGTACTGTGATCTAACGACACTCCTGTTTCAGTGATGCAGAAGAAATAGGTAGGGGACTGGAGAGATGGCTCAGCGGTTAAGAGCATTGCCTGCTCTTCCAAAGGTCCTGAGTTCAATTCCCAGCAACCACATGGTGGCTCACAACCATCTGTAATGAGGTCTGGTGCCCTCTTCTGGCCTTCAGGCATACACGCAGAAAGAATATTGTATACATAATAAATAAATATTTTTTTAAAAAAGAAGAAATAGGTAGAAAGGATCTTTGGTTTGCTTTCTTCTAAACCATGTAGGCCACAAAGTCTAGAGTGTTTGAGTTCCAGCCTAGTTCAGCGGTCAGTTTTCTCCATGGGCCCCCCGGGCAGAACCCTTGAACAACCAAGGGCTTCCTTGCCTCGCTTTCCTTTCTGACTGTATACCCACTCCTTAGACCTCTTGGGAAATTTCAAGTCAGGACTGAGGTGTTCCTTAGCAACCTAACCAAACACAACTCAAACAGCCTATCAGTTTCAACACAGCCTCCAAGAAAAAAGTCAGGGCTTTAGAGAAACAGGGTCAAAGGTGCTGTCTCTGTCTTAGGAAGCAAGAGTTTATAGGAGCATCCTCTGACTAGTCAGATCGGTCCACACACACACACAGGTGTAAGAGGCATGCTTATACTAACCATTCTCCAGATTCAATGTTGCTGCTGGGTTTACCTACTTGAGACACTGGACACGAACAAGAGAACTCTATACCTTGGAGAACTGTTCCCATATGTTGCAATATGTACACGAATGCATTTTAGACAATAAAATGGGGAAACAATTGAAGCATCTGAAGCGATACAGTGGTGGCAGGGATGTTACATAAAAGTATTAGAATCAAAAAAATAGTCTTTCTATTTTAATACCAGCAGCCAATGTAAGATTGCTGCAAAATGATCTTCAGTACATTGGGTTCTTCAGCAATTTAGCAACAAATAGCATTTTCATTTCCCTTTCACTCAAATATACTGCAATTTAGTGTCATTATACCATAACAAAATTTAAATAATCTTCATTTTTTCTTTGCCCCAGCATTTTTCTTACTTATTATTTTAGAGTACTTCAAAAAGTTATTATATAACAAACTCTTGCAGTTTTTAAGTCACTTCTATTATTTTAACTAATTTTTTTCTTTATGATATCCTATGATATACATTTTAATGTCTCATAACTTTACATGTGATAAAAAGTTCATCAAAATAAAAACTATCTTAGAATTTATGATGTCTCAATAGCTCTCTGTGACATTCTTCTAGGACTCTGCATTAGTAACAATGACAACACAATAACAATGAGGAGGAGGACAGTGGAAGTGGTCTCATGTAGCTCAGGCTAGCCCCAAACTTGCCATGTGAGTGAAGATATCCCTATGCTTCCACCTCCCTGGTCCTCACGTTGTCAACAGTTGCACCCCCATGCCTGGCTTATGCAGAAGTGGGGGATCAAACCCAAGGCAGGCAAGTACTCTGCCGATCGAGGAGCAGCTAGCTCCAGCCCATAATCAAACCTATTTGGGGGCTACGGAGCTAGCTCAGCAGTTAAGAACACTCACTCTTCCACAGGACCAGAGCTTAATTCCTAGCACCCATTACGGGCCTCTCGCAACCGCTTCTAACTCCAGCTCCTGAGAATCTAAAAAAGCTATAGGATTCACCCACCTACTCAATGTTTACAATCGCCCCATCAAATAATGTAACACTTTAGGCAACCAATCGAGATACTTAGGCATTAGAAGCAATTCACCTCCCTCGTCTCCCTTGTCCATGTAGTAGAGAACTCAATAAAATAAGAGACTATCAGCAAGCAACTGAAAATCAAAAGTGCAAGGGCTTTATTTAAATAACCAATTATTAAGTTTAAGTGCATTCTATCTTAAGAAATAAAAATGTACCAGGCATAGTGATACATGTGTTTTATCCCAGCACTCAGGAGGCAGTGGATGTATGTGAAATCGAGCTAAATCTGGGCTACATAGTGAGTCCTAGAACAGAACGGTAGAGCAAGACCCTGTCAAAGAAAAAAGGAGGGAGGGAGGAAGGGAGGGAGGAAGGGAGGGAGGGAAGGAAGGAAGGAAGAAAGGAAGGAAGGAAGGAGTGGTCTGAGCAGGGCATGGCGGCATACATCTTAGTGAGGCAAAGACAGATAGGTCTCTGTGAATTCCAGACTAGCCGGGTCTCTATCTTTCCAGGTCAGCTAGGGCAGCATAGTAAGATCCTGTCCACCCTGCCAAAGCCTGTTCTGAGCTTTCGGTCACAATATGTTCGCAGTGAGAGTTCTGTTTCTGTGTTTCCACTTACTGCACACAGATCTGTGAAAGCAAATTGTTGCTCTGTGTAACTTCGCTTCCTCGTTCATTTGATAAGCATTTACTGAATAAATAGTGTGCACCAGGCACGCCTCTAAACAATAAAGGGCAAAGGTGAGTAAGACACTACCTGCATTTCCACTGTGGGTAACAAGCAGAGATCGGTGACAGAAACCAGGCTATAACAAAGAAAAACGCAATCTTGGGAAAATCCCAAAAGGGGTTTCATGAAATAATCTTTATGTTGAAACCACACATAAAGTCAATTTAAAAACAAAGCCTATACACAAATTGTCCCCTATTTCCCAAGAACATGTAGAATTCTGTCTACAATCCTCAAAGGAAAATCCCACAGAACCTTTAAGAGAGAAGTGAAAGGATGCTAAAATCATGTTTGCGTTTTTAACTTAGGCTGGGACTGCGGCTCAGTTGGTAGAGCACTTGCCTAGCAAAGAAGAGGCCATGGGTTCTCAATCCCCACCACTGCATAAAATGGGTTTAGGTGATACACAGAGAAACCCTGTCTCAAAAAACAAACACACACATAGATAGGTAGGTAGGTAGGTAGGTAGATAGATAGATAGATAGATAGATAGATAGGCAGGCAGATAAGATGGAGGGAGGGAGGGAGGTCTTTTCCTAATTTGAAGTAGGACATCTGAAACTGCCAAGTAAATACGGAAAATTTGTTTTGTAAGGAGTAAGGCCATTGCTTGACTTTTGAGCTCTGTTCTTACAGACACAAAAGGCAGCAAATAGGACGCACAGAGTGTATTCAGTGAGTCCGTATGCCCTCCGTCATCTTGTGCAAGAGTCTTTCTATTTACCTACTTAGTGTGTGTCACTTGCACCGTGCTGGTCTAAGCATCCACTATTGCAGCTACTCAGCACGAACCAGCATGCTGGCCGTGGCAGTTCATCGTCAAGAGTCTGGATTTTCCTTTCTTCTGGAAACAATGAAAGACTTCAAAGCAGTTACAATCTGTAATTATGCACTAAACTGCAAGACACTGTCACTTCCTGTATTGATCAACTTCCCCTTTTAGGCCACAGCAAAAATAGAACAAACGACAAAAGATTTCCCGATTTCTTTCTTTCTTTGTCTTTTGTTTTTCAAGACAGGGTTTATTTCTGTGGCCCTGACTGTCCTGGACCTCTGTAGACCAGGTGGGCCTTGAAATCACAAAGATCCTCCTGCCTCTGCCTCTTGAGTGCTGGGATTAAAGGCATGCACCGGTATCAACCGGCTGATTTCCTGAGTTTTTGCATGATACACTGTGGATAGAAAATCACATCTGCTTGAGGAATTTAATTAGTAGTATTATTTGTTAATGTTTACTCAATATATTACACAAGCCCTCATAAACAGAATTAGCGCCCTTATAAAAGACACCCCAGAGAGATACCGTGTCTCCTTCCCCACCTGTGGCTATAATTAGAAGACGCTGTCTGTGAGGAAGTAACCCTCATCAGACACCAAATCTACCAGTGCCTTGATGTTGGACTTCCCAGTCTGTAGACCGTGAGAAAATCTTAGCTGGTTATACACCACGCAGCCTACGGATGTTTCCGAGGGAGGCCCACAGCCCATGACAAATGCTTCAGAGAATCACATGGGAATCACATGGGAACACCGGGGACACCAGGAACCAAATGATCCTAACCCAACAGCACACGCCTCATCAAGAGGTCAGCATTATGAGAAAGTGGACTTAAGCTAAGCTACTATGGCAGACAGAAAAGGACCCCCTCCAGGTTACTTTAGGAGAAGGCTCTCAGAATTCTGACCAGCAGGAGGCAACTCCATCCAGAAACTGCAGGAGGCAAAGTCTAGGAAAGGAAGACCCAAAGCATCTAGAAGAATCCTCCTGTTTCCTAAACTGCTGGTTCCAGAAACTACCAGCCCAGGAAAACTACAGACCCTTAAGGGGGTCTAAGCATAGAAAGAGTATGCTCAGAGTGTGGTTGGGGCAGGCATGGAGAGACTCCTGCAAACTGTCTGTCTGCTCAGGGGTAAGCCAGCAGGGAGGGATGAGGTTGGATCTGGTCCCAGGGGGCTACAGTGACCCCGAGGGCCCTGTTTGGTGGGCTAACAAGTAGTCCTTTCCACTGGTCAGGAGCCAATGAGAGGAGCCGAGAGCAGGATGCAGCTTATAGGGTCCCCTCAGAGCAGCTCAGCTCAGAAGAGAAGCATTGGGAGAGAAAGGTAAGAAAGGCAGCTACCCAGAGGTGCCCAGAAGCAGGAAAAACCCAAGACTCGAGGCCCCGGTCAAAAGCATCGTCTATCCAGCCAGCAAATCTATCCCTGATTAAAAATTTCTAGACAGTGTTTGGTCACATTCGGAAAAGGAAGCAAAATATTTTACAAATTAATTCTCCCGCCCTTATACAAATGCAAAATCAATGACCTTAAAGAAAGCCAGGCAGATATCTTTTGTTTCTCATCTCAGTTGAGGATCTTCCTGCCACGTTTGGAGCAAGTGACAAAAACAAGAAAGGAAAATCTATACTGACAGCCAGCACGAGACGCTGAAGAAAGAGCAGGAAAGGGAGTGGGGGTGGAGGTGGGAGGAAGCAAACAGAAAGACCTAATCTGACTTTGTGCGGTTCAAGCTGGAGACATTCTGTTCACTAATAGAAGAACCAAGGCTTTTTCCAAATGTAAACAGCGCGCTCGATAGGACGCGCCGCCAAGAGCTGTCCAGTGTTTGCACATGACTCTCAGGTGTGCCCCAGCCAAAGAGTAAGGAGGGGTTGGAGGGGTTGGCTCCCATTCCTAACTGCTCCAGCCTGCCAATGGATCACACCAGAAGTAAGACAGCGAGTGTGTGAGGGTAAGGCTGGAGGAGAATTTAGATTAGGAAAAACACTAGAAGATAAATAAACTGGCTCTGCTTCCCAAGCCCAGTGGGAAGAAGCAGGGAAAGTCCTGAGGAAAAGAACCTCCTGGACTCGTCTTTATCTGGAGCCTGACGCTGGCTGCAAACCCCTCTGGCGATGCAAGCCTTCTGCAGATTAAAGCAGTCTGGGAAACACAGTCTGCACTTGACCCTCAGGGAAGGCCTCTCCTCTCTCCTCTCTCCCAGACTCCTGAGGTTCCCGCCACCACTGCTACCAGAAGGTCTCTGAAAAATGCCACTGCCACCTTCCTGTCTTGCCTTTTTCTTTTTTTCTTTTTATTTATTTATTTATTTATTTATTAAAGATTTCTGTCTCTTCCCCGCCACCGCCTCTCATTTCCCTCCCCCTCCCCCAATTAAGTCCCCCTCCCTCCTCAGCCCAAAGAGCAATCAGGGTTCCCTGCCCAGTGGGAAGTCCAAGGACCACCCACCTCCATCCAGGTCTAGTAAGGTGAGCATCCAAACTGCCTAGGCTCCCACAAAGCCAGTACGTGCAGTAGGATCAGAAACCCATTGCCATTGATCTTGAGTTCTCAGTAGTCCTCATTGTCCGCTATGTTCAGCGAGTCCAGTTTTATCCCAGGCTTTTTCAGACCCAGGCCAGCTGGCCTTGGTGAGTTCCCGATAGAACATCCCCATTTTTTATAGGAAGAGGATAAAGGTGACAATCAGCCCAGCCCCCTCCCGGGTGTGTGTGGGGGAGTAGTATATCCAAGATGCTTTTATAAAAGGCAATATCCCCCACTGTTCTGCATAAGTAGTTTGCTGAGAAGCCTTGGTTCTCAACCTTCCTTCTGCTGTGACCCTTTAATACAGTTCCTTATGGGGTGGTAACCCCCAACCATAAAATTATTTTTGCTACTTCATAACCATTATTTTGCTAGTGTTAGGAATCATAACGTAAATATCATATATCTGATATACAAGTCCTGTGAAAAGACCTTGTGAAAGGGTCATTTGACCCCAAAGGGGTCTCGATCCACAGGTTGAGAACCACTGGCTTAGCGGCATGTATAAAAAGGGTCTCTGCACGTTTGTTCGCTGCCTTCATCCCACAGACGAGCCAGTGTGAATGTCTGCATCCCACTGTTCAACCATGCCACCCCGACACGCTCAAACACACAGGGAGTAGAGTCGGCATACAAGCAGATACTCTTACTTGAAAAAGTCACAGGTTTGGTATTGTGAGAGCATGATGGTTAGTTTAATTGTCTGCTTGACACAACCTAGAATCATCTGGGAAGAATTTCAAAGAGAGAGCATCTACACTACGCTGATCTGTGGACCGTCGGTGAGAGATTGCTTTAATTACATTGACTGATGTGGGAAGAAGACCCAGCCCAGGAAGCAAGGGGTGCCGAACTGAATACAAAGAAATTGCCAGGCGCCTGGGAGACAGAGACAGGTAGTTCTCTGTGAGATCAAGGGCCACCTGATTTACTATAGTACGTCCCAGGCCAGCGTGGTCGCCTAGTGAGTCCCTGTCTGTATTTGTTGTCTTAAAAAGAAAGATTGAACCAAGCACCGCAAGCAAGTAGGCATTCATTTCTCCCTACCCTTGACAGTAGGTGTGATGTGACTAGCTGTCTGTTGTTCTTGTCTTGACTCAAGACTCCAGGCTGTAACCTGGAATTGTAAGCAAAAATAAACTCCTTGCTCCCCAGGCTTCCTTCTGCCAAGGTTATTTCATTACCACAGAAACAAATCCAGGACAGACAGGCACTTTTCTACCAGGCCTATCTAAAGACTCTGGAAATGTATAGAGGAAGACAGTTTTCCAGATCCTGTAGCTGTTCTATTTTTGATGACCACTTTCTAGAAACATAATGCCCATTCTCAAAACCATAGCCTCGGTTGCTCTCCAAGACATGGCTATGACAGGGACGAAAAACGGGATGAAAGCTACTGACCTGCCTGATTGGTCAGCTGCATTTGTGTATATCTGGGTGACATATACAAGAATTTCGGACTGCGGCAAATGTTTCTAAAGACAGCCACCATCAATTCCTGACCCCTCTAAGCATACACTCTCTCTATCCCATTGAGGCAGTCCCTTTCCTTTGACTCCAGCTTGGCAATGTGACTGCTCTGGTCAAAGAGAACATAGCAGAAAGGATGTTCTTAAAAAGTTGAGATCAGCTTGAGATAACTGACAAGTTCTACTTCCTTCTCCTTGGCACACTCTCTAACAGGATGCTCTCTCAGAAGGCAGACGAGAAGGCCCATCGAGCTGCACGGAAAGGCCATTCGGCACATACAGGAGGGGTATCTGAGGCAAGCAGACGGCTAAATAAATACCCAGTCATCGGAAGAACCTTCTGGGACGCTGCAGCCCATCTAAGTCTCCAGGTGATTATAGACCCAACAAAGCAGGGACACACCCAGGAGCCCACTCAACCCATTAAGATGGGACAGATAACAGGCTGCCGCGTGAAAGGCAATATGTTCTATGTGATGACAAAACAACAGGAAAAAATGGAACAGGGACCTCTCAAAATAATAAACCAACACTAAAACATAAATATTGGTCAAGACAACACTTGCTCGTCTTCTGTGCATGTTTTCTCAGTTAATCTGCCCCCACAGTGTCTGAATACAGGCCTTTTCACGCGAGGATCTCATGGATCCTTTCTCAAAAGGAAACAGAAGAGGCGGGACCGAAACTCAGAGCGAGTCTCCTGGCTCTAGATGGTAGCATTTCCCCACCTTATGACTGATGCTGACGCTGGGATGGGTGGCTTTGGGACATCAGCTCTCAGTTCCGTGAAAGAGATCCCTGTCTGCTTTGGAACCACAGTGACCAGGTTGGGTTCCAACGTGACAGCCTCTACTACTTTAGCCACTAATGCCTAATGCCACAGTTTAGATCTTGAATGACCTCCCCCTCCCACACACAAAGACCCCCAGTTGGAAGTCTGTCCTTCAAGCTGTGGCACTACGGTGAGCTAGTATAATCTTTAGGAGATTTAGGCCTAGTGGAAGGCAGTTAGGCCACTAGGTGGTAGAATCCTGGACCTTCCCACTGTTTCTTACTTTTATCTCCCTGTCATCAGACAGTAAACAGGCTTCCTCTATCATCTGAAGCTGTGCAACAGGCCCCAAATAAACAGGCCCAATCAACTATGCCCTGAAACCGGAAAATGGACTCAATATAAACCCTCTTTCTTTTAGGATTGATCATCTTGGGGATATTTTGTTACAATATGGGAGAGTTAACAGCCTAGCTATGGAGGACTTTATTCACACAGGCTACTAATAAAAGTCAGGAATTTAACATTTGATCCCCTTCAACGTTTCTCTTTAATTTACAGTAACAAAAGTATATTTTAAAAAACTGGCAGAGTATAGATCAGATAAGATACTGCCTTAAAATCCTTATTTTCTTGGTGGTCCACGGCCTACAAGATGGCATGAAGACTCCTTACTGGCATAATCACATTTAACTTCTCAGGAGGCCTGCAGGACAGTAGCTGCCTGTATCTCCACCCTGTAGATGAAGAAGCTTGGAGCTCTGGAGAAGAGCTCCGTGCCAAGCGCTTCGTCAACATGCACAAGGCCCAAAGATTAATTCCAGCAAAACAAAACACAAGAGCAGCAGATAAAAACCCAGTTTCTTAGAGAAACATGAGCACAGGAGTAACAACTGGAGGACAGAAGTCTTCCAAAGCCAGCCTCGGTTTTGGTCACTATAATACGTGACTTCAATTCTCTAATTTTTTTTTAATGTTTATTGGTGTTTTTCCATGGATGTTGGGTTCCCTGGAACTGGAGTTACAGACAGCTGTAAACTGCCATGTGGGTGCTGGGAATTGAACCCAGGACCTCTGGAAGAACAGTCAGTGCTCTTAACCCTTGAGCCATCTCTCCAGCCCTCTATTCTCTAGTAACAAGACATTATTTTTCTCTCACCACTGGGAATACATGTGGACACACTGAAACTGCACACATCTCAAGAAATCATCTCTGTCCCCAGAGAACCATCTTGGCCATACAACACGTCATAAGGTAGGGAAGAAACTATTTGGTGCAGTCCCAAAGCATGGGAACTGCTAAAGACAAGAGCCAGTCCTCTACCCGATCCCAGCAAGCAGACGCTGTCTGCCTGCAAATCTACACCAAACTGCTCCATGGGACCACTTCTGGGTCGAGGCTCGCTTCCTTTTAGTACAAGATCAAGCAAAAACAAGCAAGGAAATGCTGGCAAAGATGACTTCGGGAACACTTGACGATTTGCAAACAAAAATAGCCAGGCACCACAGGTCTCAGGGCCAAGTGGGTCGAGAAAGGGTTCTTGACAGCTCTGTTCTCCCCACCTGCCGTGCCTCAGTTTACTCACAGTGACCAGCAGAGCTAAAGGTCCCTTTCAGGTTTTCACTCATTGCCTTCAGCAGATTCATCAGCCCACCCATGGGTTTCAGGGCACAGGGAACTAGGACCTCTACCTCAGCAAACAGGGCGGGTGATTGTGATTAAAGATGTCTGGGGCTGTTAAGAGACTTCAGAGCAAATGAACACCAGAGTGCTAGCCTAAGTTAAATAAAACATCTCACAAAGAGTCTTATTAGACTAAATTAAATTTCTTTTGTTGTTATTGTTGCTGCTGTTGTTGTTTGAGACAAGGTTTCTCTGCGTAGCTTTGATTGTCCTGGAACTCATTCTGTAGAATAGGCTGGCCTCGAACTCACGGAGATCCTCCTGCCTCTGCCTCCCACGTGCTGGGATTAAAGGCGTGTGCTGTCACCATCACTTGACCTAAATGAAATTTCTAATAAATTCCAATTCTTCCCCTTGTATCTGAGAGTTAAAATGTAGCCTTCAAAACACCAGGTTTCTAAAAGAGTTCTTTTAGAAAGAGTACAAGCTAATAAATATCTTATGGGAAAATTAATTTTCCATGGCTTTCTTCTTATAAAAAAAAAATCTTATTTCCAGCTGGGAACCATGGTCTTGAGAGGCTGAAGCATGATTGGGGATTAAAAACCGGCCTTGGCTAAAAAGAATGAAAAAGGCGGGAGGCGGGGGGAGATGGAGTCTCTACTAAACATGTACTATTTTTGTTTTCTTACATGAACGGCTTGTACAGCACTTTCATTGCAGTGAGCACTCACATTATGACTTGAAGATAACGGAGGATGCTCATTGATACAGGCAAACACAGCTCCATTTCTTAATGCAGGACTTGGGCATCCTTGGGTTATGGTACCCCTGGGTGTGGAAGACTGCAGAAGATGTACTTGAACACCATTATAAAGCTGTATTTGAACTGATATTGGTTTCCCACTCTATTGAAAAAGCAGAAGACCTAGACCCTGCTAAAGTCACCCTTAAGGATGTAAGAAACCTTAGGTGTTTCTCCGTGACAGGTCCTTCCCTGTCCTGCTGTGGTGGCGATAGCACAAAAGATGGAAGAGGGCATCTCCAGAAACCGCAGTCAGCACAGGGCACCTTATCCGTGCAGTAAGTGAGACGGGTAAAGATGCTGATCCCCAACATACAGATGAGACATCAGCAGCTCTTCAGAGAAAGATCGTTCCTGATTGGGCAGCTTCTTTTCGCACTGGGCAAATACACAATGAAAGCAAATGAATGGGCACAGCTGGTAGCTGGGCATGTCTTCACGTTAATCTCGGGTTTACGGAAGAATCTGGTCAGAGCCGTCTTCCACTGAACACTGGTTAGGAAACTACCGTGAAGAAAGCATAAAAAAATTAAGCAGCTTTGAAAAAGGTGAACTGTTTCCCCTGCCGGTTTATAAAATGGGGAAGTGAGCAAAAGAATCTCACTTTTAAAAAGGGAGTAATTTTTATGCATAGCTGGTGCTACAAGCAATGAAATATTTCAAGAAGCTGAGAAATGACAAATGAATGTGGTTTCCAGCCCGGCTCCTTAACTTTTGAAAGCCTCTGAAGTCTGGTTACTGAGGATCGATGAAAATAAAACTTAGCTGGCCTTAGATATCTCTTTCTCTCAGTTCCTGAAAAAGCCCCATGCTTCTATAGACTGAGTCCTGCCAGTAACAAACTCCTAAGCTTAAGATGCCTCGCTGTGAGTTCAAATACATCTAAGTTAGCAAATGGCAGCAGAAAAGCAACCCTAAGCCAATGAAAAGTAGAAAGAGATGCTCAGGGCTGTAGCTTAGAGGCAGACCATGTGCCTCGTATGCGTGGCACCCTGGGTTCTAACCCCAGCACTGCCAAAAAACAAAAACCAAAAACAAACAAAAAAAAATCAAATAAGGAAAACGGTGACTTTTGGCTGTGCCACCTACACTTTAAAATAAAATCAGCACAAAACCCAGTAGATGTAACTTGGTTTGTGCTCACTTGTTACTATCTTAAGCTCACTCCAAGGGTTCTCGATACAGTCCTTGGAAATCTGCGCTCCACGTTCTCACAGAGCAGGGCACGCTGACCTTGCCCTGTCTCTCAGGCACAGACAATGGCAGGGCGAGCCAATGTGCTTTCTGCTGGAGCAGTTCCTACCGCTCCTGAAAGACTGACTTCCCTTTCTGCTCCTTTCATGAACACGCCTGCTCTTTAATTTTTAAATTTTACTTTCATTATTTGTTATCATTATTATAGTTATTATTATTATTATTATAGAGACTGTGTAGGACATGGGTACAGGACAACTCCCAGGAGTTGGTTCCCTCCTTTCATCATGTGATCTGGGCACAGAACTAAGTGATTTTACTCACAGAGCCATCTCAAGGGCTGAAAAACACACTTTTCACAATCTTTCGTTTCTGCCTCTTCACCAGCAGTCAGTCAGAACCCTATCCCCACACCTAACATTGCTTACCTTCCAGAAATTTCCCTGACCAAAGTTCCTTAATACTGTAACCTTCAATTCCGGTTATTTCTTTTAAATATTCAACTTGGGCTCAGCAGGTAGAGGCATTTGCTGCCAAACACACACACACACACACACGCACACGGGGAGACACTTCTGCCAAATACACAGAGACACACACGCACACACAGACACACAGATACAGAGAGACACACCTCTAAATAAAATGTAACAAAAATTATATGCGTGTAAAAAGGACA
Source organism: Microtus oregoni (assembly GCF_018167655.1). Taxonomy (NCBI): domain Eukaryota; kingdom Metazoa; phylum Chordata; class Mammalia; order Rodentia; family Cricetidae; genus Microtus; species Microtus oregoni. Next base: position 2,350,527 of record NW_024543065.1, on the reverse strand, counting down.
ATTCAGTGGTGAGTCCCCTGCTTTTGTGTGATCTTGACTGCCTCCCCAGAGGTGCCCCTGCCGCTAAGGGCTTTGCCTCAGGATGCTGCCACTGGGCACCTTTAAGAGGTGGGACAGAGTGGGAGGGTTTTTTTCCATCACTGGGGTATGCCCTGGAGAGGTGTGGGAACTGGGGCTTCTCTCACTCTCTCTCTGAAGCTCCTAATGTGAACAAGTGTGTTCAGCTGTGAACAGACCAAAACGAATCCGCTCTGCTTTGCACACTGAACCCTAGAAGCAAATAATAACCAACTTAGCAGCTTTACAAAAGATCAGGTTTAGACGGAGTAAACAAAGGTGATTATCCAAAACGTGCAATTTAAGATTACACGGCTCTTAAAAAGAGAAGGAAGGTCGAAGGAGAAATAGTTGTGGGATTATTCTTAGATGAAAATGAGTGCTAGGGTCACATTCATAAATAGCTTTGTGATATGCCGACTCAGGAGGAAACTCCCCTGTGACCACATGTCAGATATCTACTGCGGTTCAAAAGCTGGCGAAGCGGCTCGTCTGTGGGTAAACGGGACACTTACAAGTGCTGAAAAGATAATTCTCTCAAGTAGAGCTACAGTCGCCAGCAGTTTCTACCCTAGCCCAAGTCTCAAGTTCATCTTCTGGCATTTACCCTGAAGGCTGGAAGCACAGCGGGCCTCAGTCTCAAGTCACAGCCTAAGTCTTCTTTATTCCCTTGGAAAATCTCAACTGGAATGAGGCTTAGCCTCTGGCCCAGATCTCTCTTCAGGCACACGTCTCACGGGCTCACAAACAAACCAAGAACGCTCCAAAGATCTCAGAGTTTCATAACAGAAGAGTGAGGACGGCTTCCTGTGTCTTCCTTGCAAATTCCAAGGCACCTAATGGTATTAATTTAGCGGAAAACAAAAACGATGATCAAAATAGCTGAACCCGGGAAAACGAAAGCATGACAAGGCACAGATGCAACCGTACGAGTTTGCCTCCAAGTTCCCAAGCAGTGTCAAGACATATGGTGACAGTTCTCAAGCATGGACAACTTCCTGCTTTCTAGGATCACTCCAAGATTCCACAGTCGAGGGTGGTGGGGCACGCCTATAATCCCAACACTCTGAACGATGAAGCAGCCGGAGTCAAAACCAGCCTGAGCCACACAGCCGGAAAATACGTGATGACAAGAGCCAAATCTAGAAAATCAGAGGGTATCTATCCATCAAGAAGAACGTTCACTATTTATTTAGCAAGATGAACATGACTTTGATTTAAAAGAAATCTTTACTATGCAGAGTTCTGTAAAGCTTGGAAACTGGGGGTGGGGGCAGGGAGAGTGGACTGTCTGTTACTATTTATATGTCACCAAGCCATGAGAATGTGTGACTTAGGATTGCAGGGAACCAGTAGGTAGGTCAGATCTTCATTTTAGTCACAAACAGATGCAGATTTTGCTGAAACTGAGGAGTGTCATGGATATCAAGGTTTAACTATCTGGAAGCTATCATGAACACCCACGAGCCCCAGGTAACGGTAGTTATAAATAATACTCCATGAAGGTTCCTTAGCCTCAGATACCTACTAATTCATCACCTTGGAGTTGTCTGCTCCATGGCTGCCTGCTGGTGCCTTAAACAGAATAAAATTACAGAAGGATTCAGTCTGGACTTCTACAGAGAGCCACGTAAGCCACCTCTAACCCTGTCACTGATGAACGCTGGGAATGTTTACATGTTACCAGCTTTTAGATACTCTTGCAATTTGCTTTCTTAATTACTACATCTTTGCATCCAACTTGTTTCTTAATTTTAAAAATAGTATGAATTTTTGTCATTAAAAATTGGTCTGAGAGACTCACAAGCTATCTCAACAGGGAAAGAGTCCTAGCAACTGAAACGTCAAGTGTGGAGACCTGAGTTCCAATCCCTGCGACTGATGAGAAGGTAGAGGCCGAGAAGCAACTCCACACAGCTGTACTCTGATCTCCATATGTGTGCTGTGACACAGGTCACACACACACATGCACAAATACTAAGAATAAAAATTTTGATCTGATATAAACAAATTAATATTGATGAAAAAATGTGTCACCCCTTTTAACATTTGCTAAATGAATTTGTAAATAAATCTCCTATACATTAATAGCAATGAAGAAAAAGCCTAAGTGTCTGTGGGAAGACTTCATAATGCTGACAACCCATCATGTCAGACTTCAGAAGCAACAAAGAGATCTACTACAGTGGTTCTCAACCTTCCCACTGCTGCAACCCTTTAATACAGCTCCTCATGGTGTGGCGACCCCCAGCCATAAAAGTTTTTTTGCTGTTGCTTCGTAACTGTAATGCTGCTTCTGTCAGGAAGCACAATATAAACATCTGTGTTTGCTGACACCTGTGAGAAGTCATTCAACCCCCAAAGGGGTTGTGACCCACAGGCTGAGAACCATTGTTTTCAGACCGAGCAGGGTTGACAACTCTGCTAGGAACCTAGGGTAGCATTTCCTTTGAGATTTTATTTCGGCTTTGCCAACAGTCAAGTGTACTTTAAGCACAGAAAGTATCTGGCAGCACTGGCTTGCTTGGCAAGCAAAGGCTCTGTCATAACTCCCGAACACGTGCAACACTGCTCTCTGATCCCCTTGGTCGTGCCAAGCAATTTGCACCCCAACTCTGCTTTGCAGCCACCCATACCTGCCCACAATGAAAAATGCAGGAAGTCTGTAAACCAAGCTCTCTGCTCAGTTAGATGGTCTACAGCCCTTTTCTTACTCTGTGGTGGCTAAATAGTAAAAACTCAGCATACCCCAGAAACTAGGAATTCTGGGGAAAATGAAATTCTATTGTCCAGAACTGAAGAATGAAATTTTCACTGGACCAACCAAAACTAATTTCCCAAGGCAATTCTTCCAAACCTAGGCTTTGTCACAGTGAGATTAACATATGTTAACGCTATACACGTGACCCCCAAATAATTTCAAATGTTGCTAGAGTATGTCCCATTCTGTTGTTTGGACCCAGAGACCCCCCCCCACAAACACTATAAGCTATTACCATCAAGAATTCTACTGCTGAGGGCACCATATAGTTGAGTCACAGAACACAGCACAGTCATGCTGGTATGGACCTCGAAGCTTCTCCCATACTGGCTAGGAGTCCTCAAAGGTGCTGTGTGAACTACCAGAGAAACCATCTGGTCGACATCAAGCGCAATGGTATTTAGAGCTTTCGGAGGGAGAGCATATCTCTGCCTCATTTAAAAAATTATATATTAGGGGGCTGGAGAGATGGCTCAGTGGTTAAGAGCACTGCCTGCTCTTCCAAGGGTCCTGAGTTCAATTCCCGGCAACCACATGGTGGCTCACAACCATATGTAAAGAGGTCTGGTTCCCTCTTCTGGCCTGCAGACATGCACACAGACAGAATATTGTATACATAATAAATAAATAAATATTTAAAAAAATTATATATTAGTGTGTGTGTGTGTGTGTGTGAGAGAGAGAGAGAGAGAGAGACAGAGAGAGAGACAGAGAGAGAGAGAGAGAGATATTACAAATATAGTCCACTATTACTAACCTTTTAGTGGGTACTAGGTGGGATTGAACGCGGGTCCTCATGCTTGTTTGGCAAACATTTTACTGACTGAGCTATTCTTCTCAATTCTTGTTTTTCTCCTTTCTTTTCTTTTGTTATTTAATAATATAGGGTTTTGCTGTGTCACCCAAGCAAGTGGTCAAACTTGTAACCCTGTTGTCTCAGTCTCTTGAATACTGGCCACCACACTTGACCAACTAACTCATTATTTAATGAGAGAACCAAATATTATATAATAGATATAAAAACTGGATCAAATGAGAAGTTATACCAGAAACAGATATACACATAATCAGAGAAGTAGAAATGAATTTGCTAACAGATGGAATACTGGTTAATAGTGTGTATGGCAAGTCTGTAGGTGTAAATATCAGTCACTTTTTTCTATAAGGTAGAAATCAATTGATTCTATACCACAACACATGTGTATGTACTACTACGGAGTAGAGGCACTTGCATTTCTATCAGGTATGCACATTACCCACTGACGCTGCTAACAGCCAGATCAAGAGAAGACAGTCTAAGGAACACGCACCTTTCAAACTGGACAATTAGTTCCCAGAGGATCTATGATAAAAGTCCAGCCCTCCAATGAAAGGATCCAAATTCTCTCGCGCGCCCTCACTCATGTCTGTGACAGTTCCCCGGACTGAAGGATGGTCAGTCTCTCCGTCTCTACACTTGCCTCTTCAGAGCTCTGTCTGACTTAAGACAACTGTTGCTCCCTTCGGCCTGCTAACCCTGCTCTCTGAAGCTGATCCTGCCCTGAGAAAGCCCTAGAGCACGGTGCTATCACACGGGCTTCTAATCATGGTGGGGATCGTGGTACCATTTGAATAACAGGATGGCCCCAAGGTTTTGATGTGGTAAGAGGTACAGGCTCTGAGTCCATAAACACACCAAGAATATGTCAGGATGACTCCTGTAGAGCCTGGAAATCTAGATTCGTTATTATGCCGGGAAGTCGCTGTTATTACCAAGGAGAGCACAGTTGGTGTTCTGCACCGGTTCCGATAGATTTATTCTTTTAGATTGAAATTAAGCCTATTCCAGAGGACACGTAGCTGCTCTGAAGTTCTACATACCAAAGACATGAGTTTGGCCTTATAATTTCAAGCAAGTCATACCCAAATAAACAACAGGATTGCTGGGCGCTGGGCTAGATGCTCTACGCATGTGATCTTGCCCAATCTTTAAAACAGTTCCCAGAGGCAGATGGCATCATTTGAATGCCAAGTTCCTGGATGGCTGGGCCAGAATAAGAATAGTAAACAAATAAAATTCCATTTGGATAATAAAAGGCAAATACGGATTGGAGACATTGTTGATGCTGAGCCACAGAGAAGTCATGATTTACGCATAAAAAATGAGGCAGAGGGATGGTGGGAAGGCTGAGCAGGTAAAAGTACCTGCTGCAGAAACCTGATGGCCTGAGCTCAATCCTTCTACAGAATTATCCTCTGACTTCCACACAAGGACCCTGGCACATGTGCCATGAAATGCATAGTTAAATACAGTGTTAAACAGTTAATTAAATATTTGGCAAACATGTATGTGTAGGTTATGGTTTTATGTATTTGAAAATCATTGTTTACAATAGAACAAGACAGGACTTTCCATGACGAGTTTTCCCAGGAAGGGAAACAGAGGAGAGGCTTTCAGTATTCTCCAGAATGACTCTAAAGAGAAGAGAAATGACCCAGGTATGGCCACGTGTTTAACAACTGTGGTCTTCAGGCAGAAGCTGCATGAACAGCTGAACGTCTGGTTCACCTTCCTGGTACTCTTTTTCCTATTGAAACAATTTACAAGTTACACTTTAAGAATGTTTACTTATTTTAGTGGTGCTGGGACCGATCCCAGGGCCCCTGCCTTGATATTTGGAGGCTCTAGCACTGCAATACACCTCCAGCCCCCGAGGTGGTTTTGCTGCTACTGTTATTTCTAGTTAGCCAGTTAGGGAGGAATGTGGAATACAGGGAATTCTTGACTTCCTCAACATCAGTTGTTCCCATGGAAACAGTCACATATTATAAATCCTTTTTTTTCCCCAAAGACTTGCATCTCTATTTCAAAACTCTCCAGTGTATCTTCTGCCTCAGTCAGTTAATAAAACCATCAGGTCGGAACTACTGCGCAACTGTTATCTTATTAGTGATGAGCCAGTGAGGCTCGGAAGGGAACTGCTCACGAAAGTGTGAACAGGCTAGGAAGGGAGCCTGTCTCTGTACATCATTCCACTGAACAGCTTTTTGCTCTGTCTTTGTCTCCGATCCCCCCGACTCTTATACTCAGAATCCGGCTCAAGACTCGCCTGGGGTGGGAAAAAAAAAGCCTGAGCTTAAATGACTGGTAAGCCAGCTTTTGGCTTAGGCTCCTGTCTCCTTTAATGGTATTGACAGAAAAATGTCAGCTGGTGTCATCAAACTGGCAAGAAGTCACTGAGCAACGTGAAGCGCACCGCCACGGTTCACCCTCACAGTGACGGTCATATGACCACCATGGACTAAGATGTCTGGCCTGCTGCTTTCACTGTTGGTCACCGCAGAGGACACCTGCAGTGAGTGCATGGGCACACTCCACATATACCAAGTGTTCCAGTGGGGAGACAACCCAGGTTACTAAAAAGGTGGGAAGACATGACTAATCCATCCCTTGAGTAATACTGACCAAGTCATGCATTCTTTAAAATACAGACAATACACTGCCACATATATTCCTTCTATTCAGCTAAGATGGTCAAGAGTGGATGACATAGCACTGAATGTCCTACTTGGATTTTGACCTGGCCACGTGAAATCCCCCATGCACCGGCGTGACCAAGATATACACAGAAATGCCAAGACGGAGAAGCAAGCAGTGCCGCTGGACGCAGGAATGACAGTCCGTCCTGGTCCTGGTTCTCTTTCTACAATATGCAGATTAGAAGGCTTGACTAGGACATCAAGAGGCATCTGAGCTGGGTGTAATGGTGCATACTGGTAATTCCAACACTGAGCTGAGACAGGAGGATTGCCAGTGTGAAAAGGGCTAACGAGTAAGACACTTCCCAAATAAAACAACAACGCTGAGCCACCAGCCCTCTTAGCCCCCGTGCCATCTCTCCAGCCCCAGGTTAAGTTCTACTTAACAAATTGAGATAGTCTGTTGAAATAAGATTTTTTTTTTAATCGTGTGCATGTGTGGTGTGCACTTGCTAGTTTAAATGCATGCACGTGGAGAAGGGTGAATATCCAGGTACACACGCGGAGGTCCAGGGTTAACACAGGACATCTTTCTTCAATCTCTATCTTGGTGTTTTGAAACATGGCCTCTCACTGAAACCGAAGTCTGTTGATTTGGTTAGACTAGATGGCAGTGAGCTTAAGGGATCTGTCTGTCTATCCTCTCCCACAAAGTCACCGTCTGGCACTCACCACACCATCCTCCCCTCTCCGCCCCCCCCTTCCTTCCTTAATGTGGACTCTGTAGCTCTGAGCCCAGGTCCTCCAGCTTGCATAGCAGGCACCTTACCAACTGAGTCATCTGCCAGGCCCAGTGTAATCAAGAATTTTAAATGAGGAAGGGTTTCCTAGCTTAGGAAATACTTGGTTTCATATAGTTTGTGGTCAGCAAATGGATGGACGGGCATCCCCTGATACGTACTAGGGCAGCTCTCCGGTGCAGCTGTTGAGCAAGAAGTTCGCAGGTATGAATGAAAGAGGCTGCGGATGCCAGAAAGCACTGACAGACAGGTCATGGGCATTTTCAGACTCCCTGTGTGAAGGAATACAACTTCCTGGATGGGTGAATCACATGTACCATGGGCAGTTCTTTCCTCGTTGCTGAGTCCCCATTGCAAGAGAAGAGGTCTGTTTGGAAGGAGTGTGTTCCGATGCGCTGTGTGTCATGGTTAACGCTAGCTAAGTCACAAAGCCCTGTCCTGCTATACAGAAGACCTCTTCACGTTTCTCTCCCTCTCCCCTCTCGTCTCCATTCAGATGATCACCACCACATAGCTTGTGTTTTGTCTCTCAGTTTTTATGCCTTTGTAAAAAGTTAATATAAAAATGAAAGGAGAGGAGGGAAAGGAAAAGGAGGGGAGGGAAGAGAGCCTTAGAATCCCTGACCAAAAAAAAAAAAAAAAAAAAAAAAGCAGTCTCCTGTCGCTGTACTGATTTGGACGGGTGTTTGAGGAGAAGGGCTGGAAGAAGCACTAAGAAGACCCACGGAGCTGGTACCTTGTAGTGCAGAGACCTACGCATTCACTGGGTTTGATGCATATGAATCTCCCACTCCACCACAAGAAACTGTGAACCAACGGAGCCCAGAACAGGAACTAAACAGAGCTCAGACCAGGCCTCCGAAACAGGAAGCAAGGGATAGTCCCTGTGGCTACCACAGAGGAACTGGCCTGTAGCGGTGAACTCCCAGGAAACTGGCACTAGCCAAGAGCACTGGTGAGGCGAGACAATGCTGGGCATTACACATAGGTCTCACCTAGAGAGGGAACCAGCTCAGGCTACCAGCTGACAATGTCTCAAACAGGCCAAGTCAACCAAGTGGAGGAAAGAAACCATGGCCATAGGAACAGGAAGCAAGGCCAGTCGGGATTATCTGTAAGTTGACTATTTGGGGTAAGAAATGGGAGCTCTAAAAAGAATCTATTTTTTTTTTATACTGAGAACTTTTTTTATATATTCACATGCACGTGCATGCATGCATGCATCCATGTCCATACACACATACACACACACACACACACACACACACACACACTCTCTTTTCTTGCAAAGGTTCTACTACAATTCATTTAGGAAAATCATATTTTGTTTCAATTAGCCAGTTATAAAAGAAGCCAAGAGGCTGCACTGTGCTCCAAGTTTAGACGCAGCAGCAAGAGCTGACCCAATGGCATGCCAAGACAAGAAGAAAGCATGTGTGGGTGACCACAGGGACTATTCTTCTTCAAAGTCCAAGCAACCGGAGGTAGGTAGGTAGGTCGCCTGGATCCAATGAACTTACCATTGTTTCCTCTTTTGAAATCTGGACTGAGACTTATTTCTCTAGAGAACTAGAGGGACTGAAAAGTACAGAGGCGCCATGGGGTAGTTCAGGCCAGAGGCTGTGAACACAAACGTCTGTGTTGATTGACAAAATACAGTCTTCACTCACCCATGGCATCATGGGTGAGTAATGATTAACTCTGAGTTTTCCCATACCTCTATTGTATGCAAAGACCTGTCCTTTATTCTGAGGTTATGTCCCGCAGTCTTATGTAGTCCAGGCTGATTTCAGCGTCATCCTATAACTGAGGATGACCTTTTAATCCTAACCTGTCTACCTCTAGATCCCAAGTGCTAAGACTGCAGGCTTGGGCCACCACATAGCAAAAGTCTTCATGCTATGGTTGTCCTCAGTGTTGTGGTTGCCGGTGTTGCTGTTTGGCGTGCTGGAGACTGAACTTGGGTTCTTGCAAATGCTAGCCAAGTGTTCTCGCATTAAGTCATGCTTCCCAGTCCCTACTTAATTTGGGTGAATGCATGATTAAAATTTTTAAATGTGTGTGTGTGTGTGTGTGTGTGTATGTCCATATGCGCATGTGGTGTTTACCTGTACTAACACATGTAGAGGTGGCCAGAGGGCAACCTCAGAAGTCTCCCTTTATTGCTCTCCACATTGTGTCCTTGTGCTTTAAGATGGGGGTCCCTCACTGTAATGATATTTTGTTTGTGTTTTAACAAATAAAGCTTGGTTAAAGATCAGAGTGTAGAGCTAAGCCACTAGAGGCCAGGGAGTGGTGGCACACACCTTTAATCCCAGGACTCAAGGCCACACTGGAGATTGAATCTGTCTACAAAGAGAAACAGAGCTCACACAAAGGTGCTCCCAGCACCTGGAAGTCACAGGCCTTTAATCCCAGCACTAGGGAGGTGCAGACAGGAGTGATATGGCTGGGTGGAGAGAGGAATATAAGGCGGGAGGAGACAGGAGCTCAATGCAATCCGAGGAGCAGTGCAGTTTGAGGCAGTCTGAGGATGCAATCTGAGGAGGCAGTCTGAGGACAGGATCACCCTTTTGGTCTGAACACTGTAGAAGTAAAAGAACTCTCTAGTGACCTGCCTCTCTGCTCCTCTGATCTTCAGCATTAACCTCTATTTATTATTCACTGACCCTGGACCACGCCATTTAGCGAGACTGGCTAGCTAGCAAGCCCTGCAATGCTCTAGTCTCCACCACTAGGATTGCAGATTCCCTTTGTGTTCTCAGCTTTCACACGGGCTCTGAGGATCTGAACTCAGGTCCTCGGGCTTTGAAGCATGCACCTTACCCACTAAGCCATCCCCCCAGTTCCTTACGGGCTCATCTTTTAGTACAAAAACATCTTTCCTTTTTAGGACCATTATATTAGATTGTTGTTCTTTGTTTCTCTTCATGTTAGAATATCTTTAGTTAGAAAAACAAAGTCTTGGCAAGTACATTTCAGTTCCCTCGAGTTTTTTTTAACGGGTTCATGGGAACTACTGGCTCACTGGGAACACATACTTCATCCTCTCTCCCGAAGTGAATGATAATAACTTACAAAATCTGGGCTGGACTCGAAAGCAGAAATGCAGAAGTCAGCAGGAAAACTTTCAAGAACTCAGTCTAAGACAGGGGGGTCCAAGGTTCATGTTTTATTTTACCAAACAGAACTGGAAGTCCTAAGAAGGTGGGCAGAAGGCAATGGAGGCAAAGCCCAGAGAGGTCAGATGCCACTCTGGCAAAACAGCATAGGGGGCACTTTGAGCGTAAACTCAACTCCACTGAAAACACAATGTGGATGAAAATAGAAAAGCTAAGAGCCTAAAATTTCAACTACCACGTGCTTCCTTCCGGCTCCCCACGATTGCTAGAGCATGAAACACGGAGCAGGAGATTGCAATCTTCAATGAGTCAGGCTAAGAGGAAGGCCCCAGCAGATGCAATAATGGCTCATGGGAAGGAAAGGGGAAGTGGGCAGTCCATCTAATCCAATGCCCACCAAGAGGAAGGTAGATGGTTTTGAGCCAAGCACAGTCCCTAAGCCTTACATCAGCGGGGAGCTGAAGGCCCTAAGCGGGGTAGGCGAGAAAGAAAGCTGAAAGAAGTGAAGGTATTCCCACATCTTGCTCGTACCTCCTCTTTCACTTGAGCACCCTTCTCTTCCCGCATCATCTCTCTCAGCCTTTTCCCTTATCCAAGCCGATGCTCCTCCTACCAAAGGCATCAGGGGCATTTGACAAAATGCATCAGAACAAAAGCCACTGGTCTAAGACCCAGAGGAGCATTTCAAAACCCCAGTGTGAGGGATCAGAAACATCATCTCTTGAGTGTTGAGAGTAGTGCATGGGTTCCATAGGTGTAAGCTGGCAAAGCCAGAATCTGGAATCCGCCGCCTCCAACACTGATACCATACCGAGGAAAGATGTGACGCAATCTTAAATCATTGAACCTGAATGAACACGCAGAACTTCTTTACGGCTCAGTGTTTTCATAAGCAAGATAAGGAGACACGGAAGGTCATTTTCGAGACAGGGTTTCTCTGTGGTTTTTTGGAGCCTGTCCTGGAACTAGCTCTTGTAGACCAGGCTGGTCTCGAACTCACAGAGATCCACCTGCCTCTGCCTCCCGAGTGCTGGGATTAAAGACGTGCGCCACCACCACCCAGCCCATTAAGGATTTTTAAGAGCTGGGAATATTGTTTGGTTGGCTGAGCATGCATGAAGTCCTGGGTTCGATACCCTGTACTAAGGGAGACTCTAAACCCAGCACTCAAGAGATGGGTGCTAAAGGATCGGAAGTTCAAGGTCATCCTCCATTGCACAGCAAGTTCAAATTCTGAGCACTGAAGGTCTGTCCACAAAGGCAGCCCCTTGTATCACTGACACCCGTAGCCTCTACAGACTTTTACTGCCTACCATGCAAAGTACTTGGAGCAGGTGTGGTCTGGCTTGGTATCTACCATCTCTGAGCGAGACTCTCTTATATATAAAACTATCTTTAAGACGCATGGATGGTTTTCACAGCAGCACTAATTAAGCATGAATCAGCTTTACTTGAGAGAAGAAGAGAACGGCAAACAGTCCAGAAACAAACCGGAATAAATAATAATAAAATCCAGAATTCTGTGAAAACATCAGTTGCAATGCATTCTTTAAACAGACATCAGCACACAGAATAGGGGAAAGTCTAACAATACGGGGCACTCTTTATCCCGTTCTTCATTCTACTAGGCTGAACTACTTGGGCTCCATCCTTCCTTTCCAAATGCTGCGACCCAGGCTCTGGGCTGCTGCCGCTCAGTGGCAGAGCTCCTGTCCGGCATGCACAAGGTGCAGTTTCCAGTGCTAGAGAAGCCACAACAATAAACAAGACCCAGGTTGGGCCGTCCTTATTCAGTCTCCCATCTGGCTTCAGGGGCCACGTCCTTTAAAAAGCTACCCTGTGGGGGCTGGAGAGATAGCTCAGCAGTTAAGAGCACTGACTGCTCTACCAAATGACCTGGGTTCAACGCCCAGGTCCCACATGGCAGTTCACAACTGTCTGTAACTCCAGTTTCTGAGGACCCGAAACTACCCATGGCAAAACATTAATAGACATTTTTTTAAAAAAATTACCCTTTGACCCGCAGTGGTAGAGCATACCTTTAGTCCCAGCACTCAGGAGGCAGAGGCAAGAGGATCTCTGAGTTCGAGGCCAGCCTGGTCTACAGAGCGAGTTCAAGGAATTCCAGGGCTAGACAGAGAAACCCTGTCTCAAACCATAAGGAAAAAAAAAGTTACCCTTCACCCCATCTACCCTAGCTCTGAGTGTGGGAATCTGTGGCTTCTGAGTGACCTTTACATGGGCTCTGTGACTCTGTGATGGCCCAGTCACAGGCTCCACCCTCCCACTCTCTGATCTCCTCAGGACCAAGGACAGGCCATAAACAGCACTTACAAATCTCTATGAAGTACAATGAGTCATTTGCAGTAATAAGACTGAAAATTTAAAGAACAGAATAGGTCATTCAAACCATCCTCTCCTGAAAATTTAAATGACTCACTCAAGATTACAGAAGAAACAGGACCAGAAATCCAGACCTCGAAGCTCCTGTTCCAATAGGCCTGCTTTCTTGTTTGCACAGATACACAGGATTCAGGGAAATCTTAGACATTTGATTCAATTCTTTCTCCACTTCTGCCCTGGTGAACTTTTCAAATAAATAAATAACCCCAACTAGAAGGCACAAGAAAAGCCTTTCTCACAAGTATAGGACAGAGCTGGATGAACAGCCCACCTGGAGGGGCCATGCCCTTCCAGCTGTGTCCTAAGGAGTCAATCTCCAGATGAAGGTGGGGTATAGAGAAAAGACCATGCATGACCCAGGGACCTGCATTTTCTACACTTAGCCAGCCTGCAAGCTTAAAACTGGCGACCAGTACAGTTTTGTCACCCACAGCCATACTCTCTTTGCTTGGCTTCTGTTTTTGAAAAGGAGACAGTCTCATTGTGTAGCTCAGGCTAGCCTTTGACTCACTGGATAGCTCAGGCTAGCCTCAGACTCTCAATGGCATAATCCTTTTCTTTAGAAACTGCTTCTGGCAGTTCTCATGTCAGAGTTGGGAACCTATGAGAGAAACCTGAAAGACTGAAGAGTCTCACATATTTCTGTCTGGCCTCTGACAGAAAACAAAACAACAACCAAAACAGTTGGCCAGCTCACACGGAAGGAGAGTGTCCACTCTCTTAGACATCAGGGGAAAACTTGAGTCTGACTACCATCAACGCCCAAATCCTTCAGTTTAGAAAGACGAAGGGTCAGGACAAAACTGGCACCACCCCTATTCCATCACAGCTTCATGCTGAATAAGAGACCTTCTAACAGCCTGGTGGCCGTGGCTCACACCTTTAATCCCAGCACTAAGGAGACAGAAGCAGGCGGATCTCTCTATGCTCTAGATCAGCATCGTCTACAGAGGGAGTCCCAGGGCTCCACGGAGAACCCTGTCTCTAAAAACCAAACCAAACAAACAGACAAAGCTATCATCCAGCTGGGCAGACACTAGACTCGGGCCTGTCTAAGGTGGCAGAAACAGTGGGTTGCAAGGCTGGCCACTCACAAGGGAGTCTCCAGACTTACCGCTGGTCCTCACTGCACCTGATGTCTCTGCAAACCTTTGCCAGTTCTTGATCCCAGAATCCCCCCCCGCCCCCGGAAGAATACTTTCTTTGATTCCAATAGCAAACGTGCCCTCCGTAAAGGCAGCCAGAGGCCCCTGCACTTTCAGGCTCAGCATTCTGCACTAACCAGTCCCTGCCTAAGAGGCCTAGGACTAGCTCTGGGTTGATTAGTTATCCCGCCTGATTCAGTAACACTCTTATCCTAGGCTGGGACACGGGATTAAGTGCGACAGACTCCAATGTCCGCACTCTTTAACCTTTCTCCCTTCTGCAGAGATGGTATTTGAGACTAACAGGGGACGGCCTTGTTAGAAAAGTTTCCTTCATATTAGCTGATGGTTTAAGAATTTTTTTTCCGGACTCCTAGGGAAAATATGCCCGCTCTATCATTGCAATAAAAATAAGCTCAAGTTTTTATTTGGCTTTTTTCCTCTCATATCATTTGGTCCTTTGAAGCTTCTTCCAAAATATAGTCCAAAAATAAGAGTGCTATAATTTTTAGAAAAGTTATGTTTATGTAATTTTTATAGCTAGCCACCCCGAGAACCAAGCTATAATGTATTATATTCATGTTCAGTTATGAAGACACAGACTGTTTAAAAAATACCCAAACCAGAAATTCCCAGTTTATTTAGTCTGGCTTCCTTAACATGAAGTTCTTCTTGTTCTTAAAATATTCAGCTTTGGCTGAATTCCAAAACAGACATAAGCCTACTTCAGGTGTTTGGAAGGGAGGCTGTAAGAGAATTAGATTGAAATATAAAACCCGCGATCACAAACGTAAGCGGCTTACTGTTTTTGAAGACATAAAGCCTGATTTTCCCACCACCACAATTATAAAACTTAGCATGTCTATTTCCTTGATTTCATTGCGTTTCAGCAACACGTGCCACTCCTGACATCTGCTAACAGGCAGCTAATTGCTTCGGTCATGAAACGGCTAAAAATGGAGACCTCCCCTTCCCATAGATATGCTAGCAATCACTTTAATGGACAACCAAATCTGTCATTAAATAGCATAGGAACTCTTTTAACGATGTTAAATTATAAACCCTCCCAAAACCCACCACAGTATCTGGGGCAAATTAAAACACACACACACACACACACACACACACACACACTGGTTTTTTTGGGTAAGACTCTAACAAAGATCACACATATGTGATGTAGTCTACTGTAGTTTTACTCTAGGATGTAGTCATTTGTTCAAATTGGTAAGAAGATGGGAAATTCAAGCCACAGAAACCTGAAGGTGAAATGAATTGGGCAAGGTCAGGCCATGCTTTGAAAACGCACACACATACACTCTGCAGGCGGGCTGACTGCTTGGCATAAGGCGTTCAGTACTCCTCCCAACACTGAGAACAGAACAGCACCTCGGAGGGCCACAGGTGTGTGAAAGGAAAACCTAATGATATACCGACTGGCGAGAACTGATTGATCTCGCAATGCTGAAAAAATGTTCTTCAAGCCTTGGACTTGGAACCAGGGGCTCCACAGCATTAATCAGCGAATCTCCCGAACAGTCTCTTGCACCAACACACCCTCTCTGCTAGGAGCGGCGGGCTCCAGGATAGTCCCGCAACCTCTTTGGTTGCTCCCAATGCGCGTGATATAAATGGGAAGCTTGCTTCCCGCCCGTGAAAGCAAAACAAAACAAAATATTCTCCACGATGACGGCCAAGGGAAACTCGGCGGCGGCCACAGCGAGGAAACTGCCACTCACCTGCGTTGTAGAAACGGTCCAGCACGGCGGTTTCCCCGAAGTCCAATTTCCCAAAATGCAGGGTCTCCAGGGTGGCGCCCACCACCTCACACGCCTCCCGCAGGCTCTGCAGGGCCTCGCTCTCGGCCACCACCAGCTGCCCCTGGCTTGCCTCGTTGATCACATATGCCACGGTGGTCCTCCGGCCGCCCCCGCTGCCAGGGTTGCCCCGGCCTCGGGTGGCGCTGCACCCGGGGGTGGTAGCAGGGCACCCGGTGCCAGGAGCGGCCGCGCTCTCCACGTTCCAGAAACTGCCCGGCGGTGGCGGTGGCTGTGGCGGCAGAGGCAGCTGGCTCGGCTCACCCTCCGCCGCCGTCGCCGCTCCTCCTCCCCTCCGGCAGCTGCCACCCTCCGGGATGGTGCAAAAGCCCGCGGACGCAAAGGGCGGCACGGAGAAAGTGATGCCCTGGCCGGCTTCGGTGCCCATCTCTGCCTGCCGGGCTGCCGCGCCAGCGACCCCGGGGTCCCCAGTCCAGACGCACCGTCTGGCTAGCCACAGCTCCGGGCTGCTCCGTGCACGCCGGGCTAGGCAGCTGCCATCGCGCGCCGCGCCTTCGCCGCCGCGCCGCCGCCTCCGCTCGGGCGCCCTGTCCCCCGGGGCCACGCCGCTGCCCGGAGGCGGCTCGCCCCTCCTCGGCGCCTCCGTGGCCACGCCGCTCGCCCGCAGCAGGGTGGAGAGTCCACGGGGTGGGGACGCCAGCCGCGGCGAGCGGGAAGGGACAGAGCTTCCTCCTCTTGGCGGGCGGACCAGTCTGCGGCCAACCTGCGTGGCCGCTGCGGCTCAAGGGCGCCGCGCTCGGGGAGCCGCGCGTTGTCGCCCGCGGAGCGCGGGCCGGACGAGGGCGCCCTCTGGGTGCCGCGCTACCTGGAGAACACCTTACGCGCGGTGGGCGGGCTGCCCCGGGTCAGGTCCCGGAACCGCGGTGGCCCCACCCGAAAGGACCCGCCTCCCTGCTCGGCCGCAGCTCCCCTGCAACGACTCCTGGGGCGCCTCCTCCTTCCTTCCTCTTCTCGTTCACCGGATCGCCGCGCCCTCCGAGTCCCAGCGTCGGTCTCGCAGCCGCTCGTCGTCTCGGCCACCCGCCTCCGGCCGCCCACTCGTTGCAGCACCGAGAGCCAGGGCCCGCCCCTGGGGAGGGCGCTGCTGGGAAGCTGCAGCTTGCACTGAGCACGCTGCTCCCAGACCTTAGAGAACCTGCAAGGGGGTTGAAAAGCCCCGGGCGCGCACCCCTGCGGGAAGGCGCTAACAAGTGTCTCTAGCCTGTATTGTCAGGGTCAGCCCCACCAGGCGGTGGCAGCGTTGGGCACAGCCACCGGGCCTTGCACGGGTCCGCCCGTGGGCCGCACGCACTCGGACCGCGAGTGGCGCTGGAAGCTCCGGGGGTGGCCCACGTGCCGAGAGGCGGGATGATCCCAGCTAGCACCCTAGAGCCCAGGCCTCAACTGGAAAGTGGTTTATAAGTGACAGGGGCGCTAAATTTAGAAGTGGTCGGCTAAATTTATCGTGGCAGCCGCTGGTGCTTTGCGTTTGTAAAATTTCCAGTGGATTACGTTGTTATCGTTAATGAGTAATTGATTAGCTCCAGGACTGAATGATTTCATATTCTGGTTTATCATCTTAAAATGCCCCCCTCACCCCCCCCCCCGCGCGCCAGATATTTAACATAGAGGATGTGGGGAAATTATCATCCGAAATTGAAAGAAAGAAGTTGATTTATTTCCTTTTTTTTCTTTAATCGAACCGCACACAAAAGAAATGGGTCGATTGTTTGAGCGCAACCAAAAGGCTCTCACTTATTTTGGGAAGCAAAACCAGATGGGTAAGTTCCCAGAGAACTCTTCCAGAATGCTGTTAGGTCATGTCAGGAAAACCCAAAAGATAAGGGATTTGGATTTCCTAACTCGAGGTTAGTGAGTCAAATTATAAAAGAACAAAAATAAAAATTCCATGTCAAGCTCCCCCAAAGCCTTACTTGGTGCTGTTGCATAGGGGAACCTGGGGGGAAGCGACAAACTCAGACTACAGCCATGCCTAATTCTTAACATTCTTGCAGCGTTTTATTGCTAGTTTCCAAATAATAACGTTTTCCTTTTTGTGACTTGATTGTACTCCCCAAACAGTGGAAGCCTGGGCAACTGACCTGCCACTCAAGGTCCTTTAAAGCAGTCACTAAGTTCATTTCGAATGGCATGGTCTTTCCAGTTTCTAGGTGGTAAGCATGCATTGCCAGGCTCCTAAACAAGTGCTTCTTAAGGCTCCCAAGTTTCTGTGAATCCAGAGGAAACAAGCCACCTAAGGTCAACGCAAGGACCACCCTAAACTAAGCAAGTACTTAATGCATAGAAGGGTAAGTATTTTACAACATGGAAATGAAAATAACATCAGGACTGGTATTCAAAACTCTAAAAGGAAAAAATTATAAACTTGATAATAAGTTTCCATGGCAAATGGAGCGTAAGGTAGACAAATAAAATGTTATCTGAGACCGGTACCACAATCGTGCGTTTCTGAAAATAGGAAAAAGATAAAAATTTCTTTTTTAAGATGTATTTCACTTGTGTCTGCCTGTGGATATGTGCATAAGAATGTAGGCGCCCTCAGAGCAGGCGGCAGACCCCTGGAACTGGAGTAACAGATGCTTGTGAGCTGCCTGATAGAGGGACTGGGAATGAAATTCTGGTCCTCTACTAGAGTAGTATGTACACCTAACTAGTGAGCCATCTGTGTGTGGTATATTCCTTTACACCATATGAAAATGGACAATCACTGTGATTGGTCTAATAAGGAATCTGACTGGCCAATAGCTGAACGGAAGAAGGTTTTAGGGGGGAAAGCCCAACTGAGAATGCTGATAGGAGGAAGGGCAGAGTCAGAGGAGGTGCCAGCCAGACGCACAGGAAACAGGATGTGTAGAAAATGAGGTTAACAAGCCATGAGCCAATGGCAGGGGGTAGATAAGAAATGTGGGTTAATTTAAATGTAAGAGTTAGCTAGTAACAAGCCTGAGCCACCGACTGAGAATTTAATGTAAGTCTCAGCGTGTTTATTTGGGAGCTCCTGGGGGACAGAAACTTCCGCATACATTCCTGCCCCTAGAAAAATATTTAGAAAGAAACATAAAGCCATGTACAATTCATGGTCATGGGAATATAGATAACTCTTATCTATATAGAAAAAATCCAAGTACAAATGGAAAACTATATTAATATAACCACTTTTGCTAAATGTGTTGGCAAAATTCCTGACGTTTTATAACACACACTTTGAAATCGGATCTAAGGAAATAGACACTCTCATTTCTGGCAGGATGGAAAATAATGAAGATAATGAGTGTGTGGGCCCAGGCCTGTAATCCCAGCGCTTGGGAGGCTGAGCCAAAAAGTTCACATTTGAAGCCAGCCTAGGCTACCTAGCAAGAACTTGTCTTAACAAAAAATACAATTAAAAAAATGTAATGAGACATTTTTAATATCTAGCAAAATTCCATATACATTTGTGCTTGGCATGGAAATCCCACTTATAAAGATTTATCTCAAGAGTTGGGGACTTGCAAGTTTCAGAACCTGAGTTGGGAGCCTCTCTCCTACCCCCAGTACTTAAAAAAACAAAAAACAAAAAACAAAAAAAAACAGGTACTCAGTGTGTGCCTGAATCCCCAGCCTTAGGAGCCAGGAGAGGGCAGAGACTGGTGGATCCCTGAAGCCTATTGGCTGGCCACCCTAGCCAAATTGATAAACTCCAGGACTAAGGAGAGATCCTGTTTCAAAATATAAGAGGAAAGACGATTGAGGAAGACACTCAGAGTCGACATGTGACCTCTACACACACTTACGTATGTACCTGAATACACAGATGCACACATATAAACATGCACTGCGCACATACATATGTGTGCGCACACACAGAAAGACAGAGAGCGGGAAAGACTACATTGCTGGAGTCCCCACCCCTGGTTTTCTAGTTATTTACATCGAGACAATTCTAGATCTCTTTTTTTCAAATGAGTAGTGAGAAACCAAAGCTTCGTTTCACTTCCTTAGGAAAACGGCAACAACATATTGTCTACGTTCTGTTCTTTTAAAATATTTTTATCTCTCCTTTGGGAATTTTATGCCATGTATTTTGATTATATTCATCCCCCACCACTTTGTATTTTTTAAATATTGCACTATCCGCAGTGATAGGACAAGGAGAGAAGAGAGGTTGAGCGAGATGAACCTTCTGATGAGAAGGAATTTCAAGGCAGGTGCTGTGATGAGCTGAGGCCAACAGTCCTGGGCTGAGCACAGAATGGGGCCGTTAGAACCTGAGAGAAGGAAGCAGAGAAGACTTGCAGGAATGTGTGTGCAGGGCTCTTTAAATCTTCGGGTGGATACTTCTCAGCACAGGTATAGAAAACACCTCAGTTCAGGCAAAAGCCACTTCTGGGCATAGCGTAATTATTGGGGGGACCTAAAATGAACAAATACCACAGCTAACACAGATCCAGAGATAACTAATGCTCCACCCCCCCCCCCCCTTAGCCAGGGTACAGCTCTCACAGAATACCTGGAGAGAGCAGAGCATTCTAAAGGGCATTTTAGGTTAGCTTAAAAAACCAGAAAGTTTACCCATAAATAAAGTTACCCATAAGTAACTAATTGTGTATCAAAAAAAATCTAGTGAGAAAATCTAAACTTTGAAAGAGCTGTAACAAAATGGGTAAAATACATATGACATGTACCAAAACGCCTGGAACAAAAACAATAATAAAGAGAAAAATCGCTAAAATACAACCACAGAATTGACTAGAAGACATAGCAAAGACTTTAATACAGTTATTCGTTTTTGAAAATATAGGATGCAAATGAGTACATGACCATATTGAAGAGGAAAAAAGCAAAACAGAACCAAATGGAATGGAGTGGGAACAGTTTCAAAAATTTGTTTCTTTCTTTTATTTATTTATTTATTTATTTATTTATTTTTTTAGTTTTGGTGTTTAGAGACAGGGTTTCTCTGTGTAGCCCTGACTGTCCTGGAACTCACTCTGTAGACCAAGGGGGCCTCTAACTCAGAAATCTGCATGCCTCCCAAGTATTGGGATCAAAGGCGTAAGCCACATTGCCCATATTAAAATTTATTTTTAATTAGATGCAATTAACAGCAGATTATACACCATGGAAAACCCGATCAATGAACTTGAGTAGTAGAAGCAATGCATAAATACACATACTTTCTTGATGTAAGTTTACCTCAAGGTCTCCTCTAAGTGGAAAATTCGCTAAGAGGAATCACACAGCTAAGCATGTGGTTCATGTTTATGCCCAAAGGAATCGGGCACAAGAGCCCAACTAGGAATCCTCCTAGTAGAGTCTGTCAGGGTACTATTTCCTCAGGAGTATGTGGTAGCAATCAGTAAATGTGAAGTGTTACCTACCAGGGAAGCTCAGAGACTGGGTAGCCAGGAGTTCACAAAGATTCCAGACTCCACAAGGAAAGCAGGTGCCCAGCATGAACCATGCTCTTTGCACAGTTTAGGCATAGCTATTTTTAGCAAGAGATAAAGGAAATGTTCAGAAACCCAGTGGTGAACACTGCCCTTTCTGAGAATAGCAGTCTCAAGTCTGCTGTGTTCCCTCCTCCCCCAAGGTTTCCAAGCTCTACACGGTGAATGTGTGTAGCTTACGAGAGCCACTTACGATTTAATAACTCTGTTTGCCTTATAAAAATTGCATGAATAAAAGTAAAAGCAATAACTGGGTAATCAAAACATCATGTTGGACAAAGATAAGGATAACAGACATGCACACGTCAGTAGTATGGAGTGTAGAAAAGACAAATACAGCTCACAGTGACAGGAAGCGGGTCAGCTGGGCCCCAGGATGTGTAGACTGGGTAATGAATGTACGGAATTGTTGGATGACGTCATTGACATAGTTCCATGGGCGTAGACACTTTTGCCTACTCGTTGGAGGACACAGTTAGTTGGGCACGATGATGTAGGTCTGTAACCCCAGCGTTCAAGAAGAAGCAATGGTGTAGAATCACGGGTTTGAGGCCTGTCCATGCTACACAGTGAGTCCTGGGCAATGGCGAGAGCTTGTCTCAAAATTAACTAATTAAAGTTCGTATATTTCTTAGTATGGAAAGAAATTTTTAAAAAATTGGAAAGGGAGGAATAGGTAGAGAAGACTTGAATAAAACATTTCTTATTTTTGTAGACTTTGACTTTGAATTTGCAATACTGTTATACACAGCAATAATAATATAATAATAAAGGTTAGACGTGCAAACTCTAAAAATAAAAAATAGAGCAATATTAACTAACCTAGGATGTGTTATTGACCTCATTGATAGGTCACACATGGGAGAATTTGAATAGAGATAAGGACAATAAGTCCAACTAATTAAAGCACACTGTGCACATTGAAATTCCTGAATTAAGGGGCTGGAGAGATGGCTCAGTGGTTAAGAGCACTGGCTGTTCTTCCAGAGGTCCTGAGTTCAATTCCCAGCAACTACATGGTGACTTCCAACCATCTACAGTGAGATCTGGTGTCCTCTTCTGGTCTGCAGGCATACATGCAGGCAGAACACTGTATACATAATAAATAAATAAATCTAAAAAAAATCTTGAATTAATAATGAAGTTACAAAAACTAATTGGTTAAACATGGATAAAGTGGGTGAACTGGCAAGAAGAAGGGATTAAATGAATTAAATGTTTATAGCACTTCCCATAACCCGTTGTGAACTGGCCAAGAGTGCTGTTATCATTTTGCTGACCTTCCCTGTCACCTGTGTACCCTGTCCCTTTAAGAGACAAGCCCTGCCCGCCCTCAATCTCCCCTTCCCCTTTGCCAAGACAAGCTGATCTCACCCCTCTCTCCATCTTCAAGCTCTTTCTCTGTCCATCCCTCTTCTGAAGAGGTAACTACTGCCTCTCTCTCTCTCTTCCCCCTTCTTCTCTCTTCCTTCTCTTTCCTCTTTCTCTGCCCCCCCCCAGCTTCTCTCTCTCTCTCTCCTTCTCCCCTCCCATCCATAACCCCTAACTCTTATACCATTCCCAATACCCACTAAATAAACTCTATACCCCAGCTCTCTCCACATGGCATATCTGTCTGTCTCCCACCTACACCATCTCCCGCCCGCCAGGGGACCTGCCAGGGTTGTCGCAGAATATCCTTCAGGTGCACTCCTATGATGCCAGGACGCAGGAAGCTGACCCCGTAGAATCGTGAGTTCAAGGCCTTCCAGGACTACATAGTAAGACGCTGTCTCAAAAGGAAAAAGAAGAAACACGCATATCCCAGGTATTTCTGAGAGTACTCACATAAATGAAAGAGGAAAAGTTCCTCTTTACAAATTAGCCTACCAATAAATAAAGAACAAATAATGAAATTAAAATATGAGCATGTGCTACATTTAATGAATTAATACCAATAACTACCAATGTAGAAAAAGAGAGAAAACCAGGTATTCTAAATCTGTTGATAGAAGGTCATACCACTACTGGCCTATGAAATAGTTTGACCTAGAATGAAATAAGAAAACATCTTGAACCTGAACATGTATCTAAATCAAAATAATTTTAACAGAGGACAATGGGCTGTGTGAGAGTAAGTACACCAGCAACCAGCAAGATTCAACTTCAACAAAAAGACACATGGCTTGCTTCATTCAGGCTGCTGTTCCAAATACTAGAGTTGGGTCATTATGAATTATAAAAATGTATTTATATGCACATACACACACATTAAAATAAGTAAAAATTCAAACAAAACTAGAAGTGAAGTAAAATTGTGTAGAGTATAAATGAAACAAGATGGCAGGACATAGAGAAATCAAGGTCAGTATAACTCAGCATTAACATCGCTGCATTTTCCTTTATTGTCTCACCTTGAGAATTTTACCTTCTCTCCAAACCATGCGTGGTTTTCATAGAATTTTTATCTCATGTAAATAACCAGAGGCCTTGCTCTCTATTTTTAAGTGGTATTTTTAGTTATTCTTTGAAAATTTCATACCTGCGTATGATGTATCATGAGCCCATCTACCCTACTCCCCACCTTCAACACTTGCTGGAGTTCCCCCAAAACGTCGCCCTCCCAACTTCATGTCCTTTGTTTTTATAGCCCACTAAATCATATTAGTGCTTCTCGTGTGGTCAGCAGTGCGCTATCCGCTAGAGAATGGACATACTGCCAATAAAATAACAATCCTACTCCCTAGCCGCTATCAACTGCCAGAGCTCCTGGGCTGGGGGTGAGGCCTCGGAAGCCCCTCCCCTATCCATGCTGGATCTTTAAATGGCTAGAGGTTGTGCAGGTCTCGCACTGCTAACCATGGCTCTTGTGAATTCATGTGTGCTCTAGCCAGTGTTAAGTACAGAAGACAGCATCTCACTGCGCTCCTACCAATGCTTTGGGTCTTACTTTCTGTCCATACCCTCTGCCATGAACCCCTGTGCTCTGATGATCTCTGGGGAGGTGAGTTTGACGTGAGTGACCCATCCTGAGACTGAACTCTCATTACCATCTATTCTCAGCACTTTCATTGGTTCAGACTTTCTGTATTAGGCACGGTTCTCTTTTTCAATGTCCAATGTCACAACACAAATAAAGGCACTTGCTACCAACCCTGATACCCTAAGTTCAGCCCCTGAAATCTACATGGTAAGTGTTGTGCTTTCCTGTCACTTTAAGGGACAAGCCATGCCCACTTTCATTACCTCTGACCTGCCCGCCGCCATCTTGGGCCCTTCCTTTTCTGCTTCCTTGACTTACGTGCTTTTTATTATAAGGAAGACCTGGGAATGTTATGGTTTTGGTCCCTTTAAGAGACAAGTCACACCCATTCCCCCCCCCATCTGCTGAGGCAGGCTGATCTTCAGCTTCCGGCCTGAGCTCGCTCTCTTTTCCATCTTCCTCTCGGAGAGGCAGCTTTGTTTCTGCCTCTCTCCCCACTTCTCAGCTTCCCCCCTTCTCTGTCTCTTTCCCCTTTCTCTCTCTCTCTCTCTCTCTCTCTCTCTCTCTTTCTCTCTCTCTCCCTCTCTCTCTATCCCCCCCTTCACCCTTCCTCCTCCATAAACCCCTGAATAAACATTCAACCTCACCCTGCATGTCGTGTCTATCCATGTTTCTGTCTTCTGCCCGCCCGCCATGTGTCTCCCTGCCTGGTACCAGCCATTGCTCGGGGACCAGCAGCCGTCTCTGCCTGGGGCCCACTGCCTGCTGCCACATGGCCCGCCACCACTGCTCTGGGACCAGCAGCTGTCTCTGCCTGGGATTGGCTGCTCCCAGGGCCCGCTATCTGCCGCCACATGGCCTGCCGCCACCATTTGGGACTTACAGCATTTCTGCTGCCTACTGCTGCGGGGATCTTGCAGCATTTTTCAAAAAGAACAACAGTAAGAGAGAACCAATTCCCACAAGTCGCCCTCTGACCTGCACAGGTGAGCCACGACACATGCCCTTTCTCCACAAAATAAATAATGATAAATAAATGTAATTTTAAAAATTCAGGTGCTGGTGGCACACATCTTTAATCCCAATACTCAGGAAGCAGAGACAGGCCTATCTCTATGAGTTTGAGGCCAGCCTGGTCTACAGAGCCAAGACAGCCAGGGCTACACAGAGAAACCCGGCTTGAGAAACAAAACAAATGAACAACAACAAATCCTTTTAAAAAAAAAAAATGAAGAGCGAGTATGAGGGAGGGAGGCAGGGACAGAGGGAAGAAAGAAGGAAATACTGGGATAAAAATCAAATCTCTCAGATTCCTAAGTCACTCTTCTGCCAATGACAGGGCAGCGTTGAGCAACAAGGTCAATCTGTGTCTTTGTAAAATCAGAGACCTCACTATTAGAAGAGATTCAGAACTGCACCCCCCCTCTTTTTTTGATCCTTGCTTATTTTCCTGCCTTTGAAGTCCCTATTCTCCTCCCCCACACTGTTAAATTTCCCTCCGTTTCTTTGAGCTTCCCCTTTTAGTTCCCTACCACTACATTCCCAGTCACCCTTTCGGAATGCCAAGGGTTTCCAGTGAGACAATCACGCACCCCCCACCAAAGTCGCCTGTGAAAGTTGGGGGCCTGGAGTGTGTGAGTCTTAGAGAATCACCACGTGAACGTTACCACGGTCATCAGCATTCCTTGCTCTTCTTGGAAAGAATTGGAAAGTTTACCTGTAAAACAAATGACCTTGCACTATAAAACCCAAGCTTTAACATTCACAAATATCTAAAATCGCTTGTCAACTCTCTGCCTGCTGCTTTGCTAGGATTCTTCTTTTCAGATACAGGCAGTTCTGTTATCCTTTATGTTCTAGGTTTATTCTGACCTCTAATTTTAAGATACCCAGGCTATTCAGAAGTCGATTTGAGAAAATCTCCAGACAAGGTGTGTTTCTACTCATTCAAGGTCAGGGCAAGCTGGGTGTGGTGGCGCGTGCTTTTAATTCCTGCACTTGAAAGAGAGTTCAGGCCAGCCTTATCTATGCAGTGAGTTCCAGGACGGTCAAGGCTAAGCAAAGAAATTCTGCCTCAAAAAATAAATAAATAAATAAATAAATAAATAAATAAATAATAAAAGAAAGAAAGTCAGAAACAAAAAGGAAAGGACAGGATAACTTCAATGTAGTACAAATTTTTTTTAAGGCACACACCTTGTTCTAAGCCCACTATTTCAGGAACATTCCTCTTCAAAGTGGAAAACAATAAGACTTCTCCACCGCACTGCAAGGGGGTGACTCTAACTAATGCTACATGGGCCATGCATGAACTGGGAACCATATACACTACATGAAGTCTTAAGCCCAGGCTTGTTTAGTTGTGGGCCCATGGTGTAGATGGCAACCCCCAAGAGAAAGGTCAGAGGTGTGAGCAGAAGAAATTGATGGTCACTGCAAGTTCGTGGCCACTCCTTGTAGCTTGGAAGAAATTGCTGGCTCTAACAGCTTTGATATGAATTCCCATAGTATTATTCCCACCCACTTTTCCTCTAGCCTTTGTGACATTATCGATATTTCCTAAGTATTCAAGTAGTAAATCACACAAGAGATACTATTGTGATATCCAGTCCTACTACCCAGCATGAACGGGATTGAGTGTCAGTGGAACAATTGAACAACAAAAGTCCTTCGTGTCTTTACTGCTAATCACTTTTAAAAAGATTTACATTTTATTTTCTAATTATGTGTACTCGCCTGTCTGTGCCTGGGTATGTGACTGTATGTGCAGGAGCCTGTGGAGGCCAGATGAGGACATGAGAACCCATGGAGCTCAAGTTACAAGCAGTTCTGAGTTGCCCAAAATGGGTGCTGGGGACCTATCTAGGTCCTCTACAAGAGAAGTAGAAGCTGGGCTATCTCTTGAACCCCCACCAATGAGTTTTGACAGTCTTATCAAACCATTATGTCCATTTGTAACCAAATCTAGTAATTATATTGTTGCCATGAGCATGAATATGATTCTGCCTGCCCCGTCTCTGAGTGCTTGAGCATCTCAACTGGAGCCAGTCCCTCCTACCTTGAGCCCACACATGCAGTAGTAGAGAAGGGCCCTGAAAAAAAAATTATTTCTGTAGTCCTGGTCATTCTTATGCTTCCTGGCAATGAGAGATTTATTTTTTTTAAGATTTATTTATTTATTATGAATATAGTGTTCCATCTGTATGTATGCCTGCACATCAGAAGAGGGCACCAGATGTCTTACAAGTGCTTGTGAGCCACCATGTGGTTGCTGGGAATTGAACTCAGCACCTCTGGAAGAGCAGTCAGTGCTCTTAACCTCTGAGTCAACTCTCCAGTGTGCAATTAAAGATTTTTGAGACAGAACTCTGGGATGTTTGTCTCGTTGCCAGGCTTCTCATTTGTGCTCTGCACACTGCTGCTAGCGTGGAAGGAAGGCTTTAAAAAATCTTTAAGGGACTAAGTCAGTGTCTTCTATTTCAATGAATAGTTATGCAGACTTTGCAAAGGGGATAGTTTCATTACTTACCCCCAGATCCCAGATGTTTATTGAATCCTCCAAATCCACATTAATTTTCAGTTGGGTTCTTTATCATTCATCAGCCTCTGCTCAGCTTGTTTATTATTCATTCACATGCTTTTTAAGTTTGGATTGGCTTGACGGGAATGTGATGTGCCTTCCCTTGAAAACAAGACACTTAATAATTGGTAATAGCAAACTCTTCATTTTCTGTTTATAACTTGTAGCCTTGACTCATTCTAAATAATGATCAAGAAAGTATAATGAGAAAAGCAGGCAGCCCCGTTGTTTAAGTGAAATGGCACTTTGCTTTTTGTCAATAATTATTTATTGAATTTTATTTAATTTCTATGTAGACTTGGCCAATGTAATGCTATATGTTCATAATATAATTACTTTCTACTGGTGTTAATAATAAATAAATTATAATTAAATTTAGAAAATATAAAATCCATGGATCAAAGAAAATGTTTTAATTGAAATTTTAGTTTGCATATATAATATAGTATGATGATATAACATAAGGAAGATAGGAAAATAGTGTTGAGTATAGCTATAGAAAAGTATAAACATTAGCAAAAAATCTGAGGAGAATAAAAGAACTATGAGCTTTTAAAGCCTTCCTTCCACGCTAGCAGCCGTGTGCAGAGCACTAATGAGAAGCCTGGCAATGAGACAAACATCCCAGAGTTCTGTCTCAAAAATCTTTAATTGCACACTGGAGAGTTGACTCAGAGGTTAAGAGCACTGACTGCTCTTCCAGAGGTGCTGAGTTCAATTCCCAGCACCCACACAGTGGCTCACAAGCACCTGTAAGACATCTGGTGCCCTCTTCTGATGTGCAGGCACACACACAGATGGAACACTATGAGGAGAATGGAACTAGGAGTCTAAACAGAGGAAGAAAGGCTATTATTTTCTAAAAGTTAAATTCAGATACTTTTACAAACTGGTAAGCAGGTATCTCTAACCCTTTGGTGTGTAGATGCTCAGAGACGGAGCCAATGATCTCAACTTCCAGGGATTTTTATTTGCATGAACCCCATTACCCCCATGAAGAGTATGGGTTGGACGGACATAATATTGCTTACAGAGGATACAACAAGGGATGGATAACACTTCTAAGATGAGGTTATAGAAATCCTCTAATGTCCTCCTGCTCGTTCTCCCTCTCTCCTCCCCGCCTCTCCTTCCCTTCATCTCCCTCTGTCTTTCTCCCTTCCTCCATTCCTCCCATCCTCTGAGAAAAGCCATTTGCCATGTTGAACCGCCATGTGGAAAGCCTTTTGTGTGAGCAACCGAGGGATGTCTCTGGCCATTAGCCATCAAGGGACTGAATCCAGCCAACATTGATGTGTGTGAGAAGAGATGATCTTGTCAAACCTGCAGATGAGAACCCTGCCTCACCCCTTGATGGCAGCCTTGTGACAGGATGAGGCTTTAATCCACCGACACAGTAAGATAATAAATTGATGGAGGAAGGTCATTGGCTAATAAAGGAACTGCGTTGGCCCATTTTATTGGTTAGAAGATAGGTGGGAGGAGTAAACAGAACAGAACGCTGGGAGGAATAGGAAGTGAGCTCAGACTCGACAGCTCTCCTCTCGGGAGCAGACGCCTGAGAGAGACGCCATGCCCCGCTCCAGGGATGAAGCTCCGACCCAGGATGGACATAGGCTAGAATCTTCCCAGTAAGCGCACCTGGGGGCGCAACACAGATGATTAGAAATGGGCTAAATTAATATGTGAGAATTAGCCTAGAAGAAAATGGGCCAACGCAGTTCCTTTATTAGCCAATGACCTTCCTCCATCAATAAATGATTGTTTTCAACTGTTGAGATTTGGGAAAATTTGTTACATAGCAATAGTTAACTAATACAATAATAGTATCCAATAGCTATTACTTTTAGAATCTACTGGGTGCGTTTCAGAACAATACACGGGTTTTAAAACTTTTAAATGACATTATTTTTCAATAAACTTGAACTTATGCCATTTTGCAGCTATTGAAATTCCTGCGGAAATATTTTAAGGGGCAATGGTATGTGTTGGAGTGATAAGTTTCTTATTGTAAGTAAAACTGAGCAAAGAAGAATCCTCATTTCTGAATGATTGTGAAAAAGAGTAGGTGAGAATGGGACCTCGGAGTTTTCCTTTTCTATGTGAACTAGGGATAGTGGTTATGCCAGCCTAGAAAGCACACAGCTAAAACAGCCTCTACCGACTGAGAACTCACAGTTAACTACACCTACCACATATGCAACCCACACAGCCCTTCACGGTGGGATTATCACGATGGAGCTGTAGCGGAGCCAGCCGATGTGACCCTGCGAAGGAGGAACTGAGTTGAGCCTGCAGAGGAGGAACTGAGTTGAGCCTGCAGAGGAGGTGTCTATCCAGCATCTCTCCAGTCACTTAGACAAGGCAGGGTCCATCATTACATATGATCAAGAACTGAATGTACACCTGGAGATGCCAGATTCTCTCCATCACACAGACATTGGACTTAGGGTCAATCTTAGGTCTCCAACTTAAGCCTTTGTTCTCTTAATTGTTGCCTTTCCATAAAGCAAACGGGGAATGTATATTCGGCTACATTTACATTATATCAGCTACCCAAAGTTTTAGTTTGGGTAGCTTTTTTTCTTTGTACCTATAAAAGAATTAAGTATATTTCTTACATCAACAATCGTATTAAGATTCTAATTTCTTACTGTGATAAATGCACATTCTATAAAATTTGCCATTTTAACCTTTTTTAAGTGTACAGTTTTGTGACGCATAGATTTTGCATTGTTGTACAACCACCACCAATCATTTCCAGTACTTTTGTATCAAACAAAAACTTCATACCCGCCAAGCAATATAACTGCCCATTCCCTCCTTCTCCCAGTTGTTCCAGTTTCTGTGACGCTAGGTACTTCATATAAGTGAACACACACAGTATTTATTCTTTCCTGGCCGTTTTATTTAACTTAGTATGACGTCCTCAAAGTTCATCCATATGAGAATGTCCTTCACCTCAGGTCTGACGAGTATCCCACTTTTACACACGATATTTCATTCACCTGGTCACCTCCTGTCACAGTCTACCCTAGCAAAGACTTTATAACAGGGTAGTTTACGAACAGCAGTTGTTACGTCTCATTCTTCTGGAGTCCATGAATAAGATCCAGCAGACCCGCAGGGGGCAAAGGCTCACATTGAACAGGTAGAACCTTCTTACTGGATTCTCATAGGATAGAATGAGGAAAGGCTCTCTTTCTTTCTCTCTCCCTTTCAATTCATAGATATTATGTTGGGAGGAGGGCACATGCCACAGAACACATGGAGATCATAGGACAATCTTGGCTCTCTTTTTTCACCTTTATATGAGCTCTGGGGATGGAATTCAGGTCATCATGCTTGCATGCCAAGTTTCTCTCTCTCTCTCTCTCTGTCTCTCTCTCTCTCCCTCTTTCCCTCTCGCCTCTCTCCCTTCTCTCTCTCTCCATTTTACCCTCTTTCTTGTTTTCAAAGTCACTAATCTTACAATGGTCCTACCTCCTATCTCCTAGTATCCTCCATCATATTGGTGGCTAGATCCAGTATGTAAATTTGGGGTATAACAAAATCGTTCAGACCATATCATCTGCCAGTAGTCACTTCTACCTCTCTACTATTGTGAGCAACACAGTTCTGGACTTGAAAGTCTCTGAGCTCCTACTTCCAAGTGCGAATATACACACAAAAGTGAACTTTTAGGATTATTTGGTAGTTCTACGTTTATTACTTTTTTTTTTCTTTTAAAGACAGTGCCTCACTGTGCATCCCGGGCTGGTCCCCAGCTTATAATCCTTCTGCCTCAACCTCTAGGTGCTGAGATGGCAGAAGTATCCTCCAATGCCCAAATCTACATTTAAATTTTTTGAGGAGCCGCTGTACCATTTTTCACACTGGCTGTCTCCCGTCTTCCATTCCACATGCTCAAAATCTTCGAACAAGGAAGTGCAATTGAGAAACAAGTGGTGAATGATACAAAAATGAGTACAATTAGCTCCTAATCATGGACTCTTAGAGCTTGAAGGGTCACTAAAGGCCTTCATCAGTTTAAGTGTTCATTGTGTATTTGAAGATGGTTTAAGATGATGATTGGAATCCCCTCTATCAAACATCCATTAAAGGTCTATTTCATACCCAAGGACAATGTTGTCCAGGGCTCAGAGGAAGAAGGACATCATCCATTCTTTTTTTTTCTATGTGTTTTAACCCATAACTACCACATGCAGCCTTAAACATGGCAATCTGCCAATTTACTCATGATCATGACTCACCTGGCAGAAAACACAATGTATTTCTATTTTACTTTCAGTTAGTCTTTATAGGAAGGATAAACCAGCCTTATAAAACTATGTGTCTTGGGAAATGTTTGCAAGTAGAATATTTATGAGAGCACCATAGTAGTTATAAAAGCAGAACAACTTAAATATGATTGCATATCTCTTACAGAAACCTGACATGTAGCCATGCTCATCTACATGGTTAGTTCATTATTTTCCATGGTGTTGGCCAGTTTTGGAAGTTACTCTCTAAGGGGCAACAAACGTACATACAAAAATGGCTTCTATTTCAGGTCAACAATGCCAAGAACCCATAAATGATAATGAGGATAGATAATAAATATATGGGCATATTCTAACCACAAGAGGAAGTTTTTCTAAGTGAAGCTGAGATGTTTGGTTGGAGTCTAGGTTATAATGGATGGAGAAAGAATCTCTCTGATGGGCGTAAGTACCTCGGTGCCTCCCCTCTTCATTATGGCTTCTAGTGAGAGTCCCAGTAAGGTAGGTGCGTGGGACAGACAGCAGGCCCACTAAGACAAATAATGTCGAAAAACCTTTTCAGATAGTTAGGGCTTGAGTCTGAGATCTCTCCTGTGGGCTTGTGTGTTGGAATACTTGGTCGCCAGCTAGTATTGCTATTTGGGCAGACCATGGAACCTTTGGCCCGTGGGGTATAGTTAACAAAATGGTCACTGGAGGCTCACCTTTCAAAATTATATAGAATTCTTGTTCTGTCTAGCCTAAGCACTATGCTTTGGGGTCAGGCTGCCCACAAAAGACCCCACATATTCCAGCCCCTCAGACCTTCTTTTCCTTGCCATGATGGGCAGTACTTTCTAAAGTCACGAGTTAGAGCAAACTTTCTGCTTCCTTGAGGTATTTGGTTGCTGGGCAAGGAATAAGTAACCCAACTATCCTTTTCCCCAGGGCACCACAATCAGAAGTAACCCTGCCACCAGAAGCCACTTTTTCTAGAAACAAAAATAAATAAGGACATTTTAAACTGGCCCACACTGCAGCATTGGGAATGTGTGATTTCTATTAGGTTTTCGCAATACTTAGCATTGTTTGTTTAAACTCGGTGTAAACTCCAAAACTCCTTAGCTGGAAATGACTGCTCTGGTCTGCTCTTTCCATTTTACAAATGAAGAAACCAAAGCCTAAAAATTTGCAAGTAAAGATAGGATTGAGAGGCGTGAAGCACATTGAGACTAAGCCTCTGTATTCTTCGTCCTGTAGCCCGTTCCAACGCTGGACACAGTCTTGGTCAAAGTAATCTCAATCTTAATCATTATGTGTGAGCATAATAGATAGATAAATAGGCAGACAAATAGATAGTAGATAGGTAGGTAGGTAGGTAGAGATAGATAGATAGATAGATAGATAGATAGATAGATAGATAGATAGATAGATAGATGTATGTATGTACTATACAGGAAGATAGTTAAGATAATCCTGGAAAATCATTTCACAGATCTGATATTCAGATATTATTATAAGTGGAGTAAAAGGGATCATCCTTCCTTCCTTCCTTTCTTCCTTTACTATTTACTTTAGTTTTTTGATGCAAGATTTCTCTGTGTAGCCCTGGCTGTCCAGGGGCTTTCTTTGTAGCTCAGGCTGGCCCCAAACTCAGAGACCTGCTTGCCTCTGCCTCCTGAGCATCAGGAACAAAGACACTCACCACCACACATGGCTCCCTCATTTACTTATTAACTTACTTATTGAAACAGGGTATCATGTAGCTCAGGCTATCCTCTAACGCACTATGTAGACTAGGCTGGCTCCCAGATCCCAATGCCCAACATCCAGCCTGAGATTTCTAAGTGGTAAGATTACAAACATACATAATAAGAGCAATCCGCTGGTAATCCACTTATAAATACACAGGGAACATATTTCTAGCGATGGATTTCAAGTAGTCCTTTGCTTGTACAGAAACCCTTAGCATCCCAGAACTCCTCTCAGAAGGTACGGATGGAGAAGGGTGTGAAGCAAGAGAAGGGGAGAGGCTGAAGCAAACACGAACTTTATTTCTTCATATTCTAGTTCAACTCCAGCTGTCCAACATTTACGGTATGTTTACTAAATGGTGACTATCTTCAAGGTGTCAGAAACACAAACAACTTAGAAACACAGAACTTTGCTTCAAGGTGCCTGAAATCCAGTGTGAGAGGAGGCTTTAATAGCTGTATGTTTAACTGTTTTATTCTTCAGGAAATCTCTCAGGGGAGATGGCCTATTTCACAATATATATTCATGTATCTCACAGCAAGGAGCAGACAGTATGTTGGAGCCCCAGCCCCACCCCATTCAACCCAACTACTTTATGGCCAGAATTCCCGTCAACAGTTTACCCCCAGCCGGCCCAGCCTCTGTCCTTCCCAGGCGGGCCGTACTATTTTTAGCTTAGACTGGATAAATCTTCCCATACCACTCTTTGCCAATGTTCCAGCTGTTTGATGGTTGCTTACTTCAATATTTTATTAACCCCTATATAGCAAATACAAAAAGTTCTAGCATTTTCCCAGCTCATTCTATAAAATTACAGCAAAATCTGAGGGCATGGTAACAGGCTGTCTTTCCACAGCAGCATTGCCTGAATGCACAAGCCAAACTTTTCACATATCAGTGTGTGGTAAAGCTTCAAGAAGTATGTGTTCCATCCACCGACTACATGTAACAGAAATCCAAATATAAAGGAGGCTTGGAAAATATGTACATTTTCTTCTCATGAAAAACAGGCCAAGATTTGGTTAGTCCTGGCCTCCAGTGATCTTCCCAGCTCTCCGAGGCTCTTGAATCCTTTTCTGTTCCTCTTTTCCCAGCCCTGTTGTATAGTTTATATACATCATCACCTCATGGTTGGAAATGACGAGTGTATCTCGTTTCAAGTGCACATTCTGGATGCTTCCTTTCTTCTCTCATTGATGTGACCTGATGGGAAGGAAGTGTTTATTTTTGTATTGGCTCACAATTCTAGGAGATCACTTTCTTGTGGCGGGAAGATATAACAGCTGCAGGGGCAGGCATGGCAGTGGGAACAGGGGCCCAGCCGCAAACCTTGTGTCTGAACTAAGAAATAGGAAGTCGGGCTGGGTTACAAACCCTCAAGCCCTGACCCCAGTGACCTACTTACTCCAGCGGACCTCCTGAAGCTTCTACAGCCTTCCTAGACAGCACCAACAGTTGGAGCTGAAGTGTTTGAACACATGGGCTGATGGAGGACAGGTTACATTCCAGCAGCCTCGCCAGGTACTCGTTAGTGAGGCAGAAGAAAAAGATGGAAAATTTGGGGGACATGAGGAGGAAAATGAACCCTTTCACTCTGGACTCTAATCGACACCTTTGTCAAAAGCAAAGCAAGGATTCCAGCACAATGAACAACTTGGGAGCCTTTTTTCCTTCCTAGCCATAGACCCAGTTTTCTAGGAATCTCACCAGAAACTCTTTTCTGAGGAAAGTGCATATACTCAACTTCTTATGCAACTAGTGGCTTCTGGTTTTGCCTTATTCATGGTGTCTCTAATGGCACTCTCCCACCATGCATAAAAAAATAAAGAGGAGGGGGCTGGAGAGATGGCTCAGTGGTTAAGAGCATTGCCTGCTCTTCCAAAGGTCCTGAGTTCAATTTCCAGCAACCACATGGTGGCTCACAACCATCTGTAATGAGGTCTGGTGCCCTCTTCTGGCCTGCAGACATACACACAGACAGAATATTGTATAATAATAAATAAATAAATATTAAAAAAATACATTGTAGGCATGTAAGAAATTTTCAAAAAAAAAAAAAATAAAGAGGAGGTCTGCCTGCCTCTGCTTCCCGAGTGCTGGGATTAAAGGCGTGTGCCACCACCACCCGGCTATACTGAGTTCGAGGCCAGCCTGGTCTACAAGAGCTAGTTCCAGGATAGGAACCAAAAAAAGCTACAGAGAAACTCTGTCTCGAAAATTCAAAAAAAAAATTAATAAAGAGGAGGTAAAGAAGTTTTCTTAGCAACGTTCTGACACATAACCTGAGTCATTGAAGGCCAATGTTAGGATGATGGGTTACTCTATACTCACACTGGGTGCACTGGCTGCTTTTGTTTTGTGTCAACTGGACACAAGTTAGAGTCATCAAAGAGGAAGAAGCCTCCGCTGGGGAAATGACACCATGAAATCCAGCTATAAGGCATTTTCCCAACTGGAGATAAATGGAGGAGGGCCCAGCCCATGGTGCGTGGTGCCATCCCTGGGCTGGTGGTCCTGGGTGCTGTAAGAGAGTTGACTGAGCAGGCCGCCTCAGCATCAGCTCCTACCTCCAGACTCCTGCTTGAGTTCCTGTCCTGACTTCCTTCAGTGATGACTAGCACAGTGGAAGTGGAAGCCAAATAAACCCTTTCCTCCCCAACTTGCTTTTTGGTGTTTTGTCGCAGCAGTAGGAATCCTACCTGAGATACTTGGGTAGTTAGTTAAATCCTGAGATAATCGGGTAGGTCCTACCTTCTCATAGTCTCCTGTGGGAAGCATACACTCCCACTTGACTATGTCTTACATTTTCTTAAGTGCCTCATTCTCTTAACTCTTAACTTAGGCTTAATATACGTAAAAATATATTTCTTAAAACTATTAATTGTGGGGCTGGAGAGATGGCTCAGTGGTTAAGAGCATTGCCCGCTCTTCCAAAGGTTCTGAGTTCAATTCCCAGCAACCACATGGTGGCTCACAACCATCTGTAATGAGGTCTGGTGCCCTCTTGTGGCCTGAAGACATACACACAGACAGAATATTGTATACATAATAAATAAATAAATATTTTAGAAAAAAAAAACTATTAATTGTGCTTCACACACTGGCTAGTCCCAAAATTCTTTTTAGAACAGAAACTACAAACCTTGGACAGACTGAGTGAACGTCCCTCAAAGACTAGGCTAACTCTTGAGGCTGCAGAAGGTGGCAGCATGGCGCTGTGTCTCTGTCCCGCCGACAGGAGGGAGCATCAACTAGGGGCATCCCTGCTTACTGAGC
Source organism: Microtus oregoni (assembly GCF_018167655.1). Taxonomy (NCBI): domain Eukaryota; kingdom Metazoa; phylum Chordata; class Mammalia; order Rodentia; family Cricetidae; genus Microtus; species Microtus oregoni. The sequence goes on along the minus strand of NW_024543065.1, from coordinate 2,313,699 downwards.
CAGCTCCTTAATGTCAGGAGTCCCAGGAACATCATCCACCCTGTCTACTTACAAAAGGAATGCTTGTTAGCTGGTCTGGGAACTAGAGGTGTAAACCCGGGCACGTGTATGAAACTATCAGTTTAGGGGATTCCGTATTAGAAGCTGATGCTAGAGCGGATGTTGCAGCCAGCAGTCTTTGGCCCTGTGGTGGCCTTTTCAGTGGACCCTCCCTGGCCTTTCCACGTCAAGGAAGGTAAGAACGACTGTGTGGCCACTCTCTTCTTATACGAACACCAGTCTGCTGCATATGGACCACACTCTCATGCTGGCTCCTAACTTCACTTAGTGCCATGTAGGCCCTGTCCCTAAATACAGCTCTAAATATGGAGAAGCTGGAGCTTCAGTGCACGAGTCTGATGTACGGAAGGGGGCGGAGTCTCGTCCTAACAAGTAATGGTCACTGCCACAAGGCAGAAGAGAAAATCTACACAGGGATTAGTTAGTAAATCTTGTTCAATTTTGACTTTCAGTGTCTCCATTCTTTTTTTCTTTCTAAGAAAGGGCTTCTCTGTGTAGCCATGGCTGTCCTGGAACTCACTTTGTAGACTAGGCTGGTTTTGAACTCAGAAATCTGCCTGCCTCTGCCTCCCGAGTGCTGGGATTAAAGGTGTAGCCACTACTGCCTGACATCCATTCTTCTTCCTAGAGAAACTGACATGTTTGCCTGTTTTCTTTTCAGAAATATTCTATGGATATGCAAGTAAATCATGTGCTCTCTCTCTCTCTCTCTCTCTCTCTCTCTCTCTCACACACACACACACACACACGCACACGCACACACACACACAACCTTTTCCCCTTTGAAAGCAATTAAAAAAAAAGTTTAGACTAAGTCTTATGTAGCCTAGACTGGCCTCAAACTCCCTATATAGTGGAGGAAATAGTCACCTAGATGGACTGCAGTCAAGAGGAGGTTCTCTTCTATACTTCTTATGTGTTATAGAAATCTTAGCATAGCCGGGCGGTGGTGGCGCACGCCTTTAATCTCAACACTTTGGATACAAAGGCAGGCAGATATCTGTGAGTTCGAGGCCACCCTGGTCTACAGAATGAGTTTAAGGACAGCCAGAGCTACATAGAGAAACCCTGTCTTGAAAAAAAAAAAAGGAAGAAAGGAAGGAAAGAAGAAAGGAAGAAACAAAGGAAGGAAGAAAGAAAGAGAAATAATTCTTAGCTTTAGGGTTGGTGGAGATCACAAATCTCTTTGCTTAGCTCTACCGAGAGTTTTATCTGGTAGTCAAGCTTCTGTTAGGTCAGATACAGAGGCTGATCGTAAAGCAATTATCTAAAGGAATGAAAGTTAGCCAAAGACGTCTTTGGCTCTTGACCTAGACTATTCCATCGCTCTGCAAATGATGATGTTCTAGACAGCTAATGTCAGCCTGGAGGCTCTGCATGATTCATGAGACTTCTTTAGAAAACTTCATTGCCCAAATTGCATTGTCTGGGGACAGATGACAAGAAGGAAAATGTCGCTCTGTGGTTGGTACTGACATAATTTTGTTCCTCAAATGCTTTCCATAGATTGGTTAAATCTTCAGGTTCAGAACACCATGGACATAGGAAACTAGATACATTTCCTTTTTTGACAATTAAGACTCAAAATTAAAGGATCCGGAGTGAGAAAATTCACTTCTCATTGTTTACTATCCAAATATTTATTAATTGTATGCATACATCGTTTTCTTAAAATAAACTTCTGTACATCTTTGATACTTGGATGAATATTTCAAAAACAAATACTAAGATTTTAAAGAAAATTAATTTAGGTTCATATCATTTCTTTTAATTTTGTGACAGTGTTTTGTAGTCCTTGAGGAGAGTGATTTTGGTAATTATTGACTTCATTAATTAAGTTTGAGATTGGGGAGGTTGCTCAGCATCACTTCCCCAATAAAAGGAAACATTACCCAGTTATCATTCAAGCACAGAATAAAGCTTGGCTACCCTCTGCTGGGCTTAGTTTGAAATAAATATCCTTTTAGTATGGAGAATTTTCTTTTTAGCGGGCCTTAATGCTATAATAAAAATATTTTTTAAAAGATCAAATCCACCATTCTTATTTTGTAAATAGGAAAATACAACCCCCAAATGGCAAAGGGTCTTCTGTCAAAATGCAAGTTCCTTTGTCATTCGGTCATGCTTTCTTCACCATAAGGCAGTCTTAATATAATAGTTGCCTTATAAACATTCCTATTCATCCAATTTGCTATAAAGAGGAGTTGCTCTATGACTTGAGGATAAAAGGGAAAAGAAGAAAAGCAATTTAATTCTCATAAACTTGTGATGAAAGCTTTTGTTTTGTTGTTCTTTCACTTTTAGAAATTCAGTTTAGAGTTGGTTGGAATTTCTGGGAGTATTCAGTCTTGATGGAGAAGCTAAAGAGGACAAAGTTTTCTTGTGGGATAGGAAGGTAAGACTGTGCCTGCGTAGGTGGCGCCTTAAAAACAAACCGACAACAGAAACGCCGTGGGTGCAAAGAACAGAAAAATCTTTCAGAAGAAATCCGTGGGCAAATCGTGTGGGGGAGGTGGAGAAAGGCGAGTTAATTTTGTTTTGAAGCTTCTCGAATGTTTTCCCTCTGGAAGGCAATAGAGAGGAACAGTCAATGTTAGGAGAAGTTGGTAAACAGTAGGTACTTGAATAATGCTCAAACTTTACAGTTGACTTAACATTGTCATGGGAGTTTCTTCTTAATCCATCAGACTTTTTAAACGACCTTTCTTTATCTTAAATGCCTGCAGACAGAGATACTGCAGAAAAAAGTGTAGGGAAGTTCCACATTTCCTTTTGCACAAGTTTGCAAATGTTAATATTTTATTGCATTTGTTCTATCTTTCTCTTTGCTCTTATATTGTCTACCTATCATTCTGATATTTAAGATTAAGTTGCAAGATATATATGTGTTCATGTGTGTGTACATATATATGCATGTATATATACACACACATATATTTACTAAAGCCCATGCCTACAAAAACAAAGTCAATGAACACAGACAGGAAATTAACTTAGATGTGAAACCTCACGGAATACTGTTGTCGCTTGTACCCGTGATGGAAGAAGAGCACCTTCCTGGTTCAAGACCCAGCTTGAGACGCTTGTCTGGCATGAGTTACACTATCTCTGCAGTGGGCATTAATCAAAAACAGTTCTTTACTTTTTGTGTGTCTGTTTTTAAAGAATTTTTGATTATGTGTATACATGTGTATCTGTATGGGGGTGTGTGGATGTGAGTCCAGTGCCCAGTAACGCCAGAAGAGGGTGTCAGATCCCATGGATCCACAGTTGCAGGTGGCTGTCAACTGCCCTATATGGGTGCTGGGTACTGAACTAGGGTCCTCTGCAGGAGCAGTAAGTATCCTTAACCTCTGAGCCATCTCTCCAGGCTGTTCTTTTTGTTTTCGAATCAGGATATAACTTTTTAGACCAAGTTGGTCCTGAACTTGCTCTATAGCGCAGGCAGGCCTCCAATGGCATCCTCTTTTCCCAGTCCACGACATGCTGGTATTACAGGCGTGTACCACGGAGTCCAGCTAAACTCCTAGTTTACCTGTCATTAGTTTTGAAAAGTACAGGCCCATTACCTTGCTCTTTTCCCTGTGAGTTCAGAGAGCCTTCTATGTAACCAGAATAACAGTTTCACTTGGGATTGAATTTGCCAGAGTCTGTAACCACGAGTGACAACAGTTTTCATGTTGACACCAATTCAGGATTATGGAAGCCATCTTGATCATCCTCAAAAACAGCACATAGGGAATGCAGTTGAAGTCGCACCACATGTGCTGGACCTGAGGGCAAAGGTCCTGGGTCAAACAGACATACAAACGCCTCTGTTGAGTGCAAACTTCCATGACGACGCAAGCTTTACATGGAGTGTACTCATTGTTCAATAAATTTCTGGGCTGTGGGTACAGCTGGTTGTATGTTAGAGCGTGTGCATTGCTTGAGAAGGTCTGGGCTGATCCCCAGCACCAAACAAACAACCCCCGTGTCTGATTTTATCCTGAGAGTTTGAATGAATAGGCCCCTGGAGTGTCCTAAGAATCTGCTTTATGAAAGTCACCTCACAAGATTCTGAGGTAATAGAGAGTAAGATTTTGGGGCTTGTCTCATTTGAAAGTGAGAGGTGGCATAGTTCCCAGCTAGTCTGCCTCTACATATTTATTATCCTGATGTTATGAATTAAATAATTGATCAATATCCTTTCACACACATTAAGCAGAGCTACAAGACAATTACAATGTTGTGTTTTCCTATAGGTTCATTATTATTTTTCCTTCATTCAAATAGGTGACCAGCACCTATGTGGCCCCTACCTTCAGCTACTTGGAGGACTGGCATAGAAACTGGCCAGACCTCCAAGTAGTGAAGGCATGTACTCATTAAACAAGAGTACTGAGGTGTCCTTGGGAAGGGACAACTTAAGAGGTGACTCTGTGATGTCAGTAATGAAGAAGAGGTTGAAAGGAGGTAGCCCGCAGTATGAGAAGCACCGCAACATAATTTATGGAGATCTTAGGTATCTTCTCAATGTCCAGCATGACACTCAAGTGCACATTCACATGCCCACTCAGACTCAACTGGGGGAGCTGTCTGAAGACAAGACGCTTCACCATTTACCAGGTTCCGTTTAATTACTAGAGAGTGAATAGCATCCTGATCCTGTCTTTATGAGCTTTATAATCTAGGTCAGATGCTAACACGTCCCCCTTTGAATGCCAAAAGCCTTAAACAAGTTAAGATCGGATTTTCTAAAAGTTAAAGGGGAGATGCTGCGTCTAGCATGACTTGGTCCCGGAAACCTGACTGGGGTAGTGAGGGAATGACACACAGAAAGAAAAGACACATAGACACATGTCCCAGAAAGCTGACATCAACAGCCAGAATGTCAGCATGTTTATTATGTACAGCACAGGAGGAGTTAGCTGGTCTCTGTGCTAAACTGGAGTTCGTTGTTGTCCCAAACTTGCTCCTTTACATGAATTCTAATTGGTCTTAATAAACAAAACCCAGAGTCAGATATTAGGGCATGAAAGCTGAAGGATCAGAGAAGCAGTGTGGCCAACCACCGAAGAGACGGTTTACCTCTCCTGAATCCTCAGACTGAAGGGGCGACCCTGTCTCTACTAAATCTCAGACTGCATGCTCAGACTGCTGTCTTCAGTAGAATGAAGACTGCATCTGAGCTGCTGTCTTCTTCCGCATTATAATCCTCTCTCCGCCCAGCCGTACCACTTCCCACCTCCACTTCTCTGGCGCTGAGATTAAAGGTGTGGGCCACCATTGCCTGACCCTGTTTCACTTTGAGACTGGACTGAACTAATGTAGGGTGCCTTGAACTCAGAGACTCATCTGCCGTTGTCTCCCGAGTCCTGGGATTAAAGGTATGTGCCACCACTGCCTGGCCTCTAGTGGTTTAGCTCTGTACTCTGATCTTCAGGCAAGCTTTATTTGTTAAAACACAAACAAATTATCACCACATGCTCCCATTGTCCATATTTCAATCAACAGTTCCTGTGTTGATGTAGACACTAAGTAAGAAAGTTGGGAAAGATTTAAACTTTTCTCTTTATTTGACCCTTAAGCTCACCCTCTACCATAGTTCTCAACAAAACACCACTACCCCATCTTGGCTTACCATCTATTGCTTGAATTATTGCTGAAGTATTTTTTGAGACAGGGTTTCTATGTAGCTTTGGAGCCTGTCCTGGAACTAGCTCTTATAGATCAGGCTGGCCTTGAACACAGATCCACCTGCCTCTGCCTCCCGAGTGCTGGGATTAAAGGCATGCGCCACCACCGCCCAGCGAGCTTCCATCTCTTATGGATTTAGATCTTCTGAGTTTTCACCTTTCTCCTGATCCCAATGGTTTCCAGCTTTTTCCTTAAAGGAAAACCCACTTCACCGCAGGCATTCACCCCAGATGACCTCCTTCTTAAAGCTTTTTCTGCCCCCCCCCTTCCAAAACACTTGTATATATTTATCTTAACATCAACAGCATTTTCAGTACAGTTAACAGTTTTCCTATCTTGTAATCTCCTGAGTTCAAGCACGGACCCAAGCAGTGCTTTTTGAGTTTCGTGAAAAGCCCAGCCTTGTGCTTGGTGTATGACTTGGTCTGTGCAGGTTGAGTGGTTTAATGGTAACAATAATCTCTTTCACTTGTCGGTGTTTGGTTTGGCAAATTACATATTCATCTTCCACTCTGCACATGCTTGGCAAATGTTTGAATGAACGAACTAATGAGTCCAAGTTTTCCTTAATTACCCAGAGATATGAGCACAGTGCAACTATATAACATCTATAGACAGTTAATTGCATATGATAACAGTTCTTTCCCTTAGCTCCATTGTTGTCTGACTTCAAATTACCTTGGGCAACACGGCACTCTATTTGTTATCTTTGGACTCATTAGCTGCTTTCAGAGTTTGCTGTGGTTTTTATTTTGTAAGCATCAGAAAAATAACAGAATAGCAATGTCTTGAAAGTTCAAGAAATTAATAAAAACACAAGTTGACTCGCCATAAAGGCTGCCATGCAACATGAACAGCTGTCGGAAGTGTCCCCTAACTCGAACCTTCTCCCTAGAACAAAGTCTAGAAGGCCAGCTGATTTCAGCCAGAGCAAATAGTGGATGATTGCCCAAAAGAAAAATGGTCTCCATGGCGTCAGCTTTCTTTTTACGTGGCCCAATCAAAATCTAGGATTCCGGGCGTCGGCGTCCTCACTTCCGCCCGGCCTTCCTGGACTCCCTAAGTTCTCTGAGTCTCCGTGGTGTGCTTCTTCCTCGCGACAGTTTCCGCAGCCTGGGCGGGGAGGCCGAGTGGCTGCGGGCGGGCAGGATGAGCGCGGTGCGGACGCTGCGGGTGCCGGGCCGCCACGGCTACGCCGCCGAGTTCTCCCCGTACCTGCCGGGCCGCCTGGCCTGCGCCGCCGCGCAGAACTACGGCATCGCGGGTGAGCCCGGGCCGCGCCGCCGCCGCCGCCGCCGCCGCCTCGGGGGCGGGCGCGGGAACGCGCTTCTGAGCGCGCGCGGTGCCGCCCGCCGCCGTCAGGGGGAGACAGAGGGCCGGGCTGCCCTCCTAGGTCCCCCTTTCCCTGCCACAGTTGGCTTTTTGAGCGCTGGGGAAATCTACAGCTTGTCTTTCCTTCCTTAAGAAGGATGCATTTGTTAGCGCTTGGAAGGGGGAGGCAACAGAGTCACGAGTTCAAAGCCACCCTCAACTAGGGAGACTGACGCTATCTTTCAAACAGACTAGAAAGTACTTTTATTGTCTCATGGAAAATGGATAAATTTGCAGAGCTGTCTAGACACCTAAGCCATATACTGAGGCGTCTTTTAAGTCGTACCCCATCTGTTGTTTACACACTGTGTGTCAAGCCATTGCATAATGCTAGCAATCCGTAGTATTTGTTTTGTCTAGTGTTGAAAAAAAAACGATTTCTAAAAATCAGTGATAAATAACGTATTTTCTTATAGTTTTGGTCATTAGCTCTTAGTGCTTGCATGGTCAGGTTTACCGTCCTTGGCCCCCAGTTAGGATGAGGACTTTAAGTCTTTTAGAAAGGATACTAATAGGGAGTTGGTATTTTGGGAATTGATTTTTAGAAGGGTGTGTATGTGTGTATCTGAGTGTTCTGTTTGTATAAATGTCTGCGAACCACGGCCGTGCCTGGAGCCTGCTGAGGTCAGAAGAAGAGGTTCAAAGAGGGCATTGGATCCCCTGGAACTGGAGTTTCTGGTGGTTGGTAATCAGGAAGTGGATGCTGGGACCAGAGACTGGGTGTTCTGCAGGCAGCTGGTGCTCCTAGGGGGCGAGCTGTCTCTCCAGACCTAGAATTGGTATTTTGTCATCAGCTGTGTTTAAGTGGAAGAGCTTTAACACCTTGCAAATGAAAATATCGTATTGATCACAAGAACTCAAAACATAATTCTGTTAAAGCTCTAGGAGCATCTGTGTGTGCGTGTAAGCTTAGTAATCAGCCGTCTTTCCTTGTGTATTTCAAGTGCAGATCCACTTGCTCAGATGTTGGTAGAGAGGGAGGGGTGGCCAGGGGGGAGAAAGAGACTAGTCTCTTAGCAAAAGTAATTGCTGGTAGATAACTGACATTAAAACATTTGACCAAAGAATGTATGGTATTTCCACAATACTTTGTTTTAAAATGTTATGTTAGATTGTTTCACGTGGGCCAGTAAGGCAGAGTCACAGTCTTGGGGGGGTCTATAAGTGTGAGTTTTCTCTTCTGTTAGCAGAGCTGTTATCACTGACTTGAAAGGCTTGTGTGCCTAGCCGCTGGCTAGGTTTCAGTTGGCACTAGGGCATCTTTCCCCTATGCTGGTGTCTGGGCTCTAGTCAGGCCAGATGGTAGGCTGAATATTTAATGATTTAAACACACCGTGTAGCTTCTAATCCTTTACGTGGTCACAGCTATTTTAAGGGACATTTGTGGTAGTTAAAGCAGGTTCATACTGCTTATTACTTCATCTCGGTGTCCCCTGGAAAGTTCAATAGCATGGCCTTATTTTCTTTCTTTTTCCTCTTTAGGCTGTGGAACCCTTTTAGTATTGGATCAAACTGAATCTGGACTACAGATTTTTAGAAGGTACAGTGGCTGTCTTTCCTATTGCTGCAATAAGACACCATGATCAGCCGGGCTGTGGTGGCGCACGCCTTTAGTCTTTAATCCCAGCACTCGGGAGGCAGAGGCAGGCGGATCTTTGTGAGTTCTAGACCAGCCTGGTCTACAAGAGCTAGTTCCAGGACAAGCTCCAAAGCTATAGAGAAACCCTGTCTCGAAAAACCAAAGAAAACCCCAAAACAAAACAAAACAACAAAAACCCCACTATGATCAAAACAACTTATAAAGTAAAGTGTTTAATCTGGGTTTGTGGTCTCAGAGGGTTAGAGTCCATGATGGCAGAGCAAGGGCATGGCTCCAGGAACAGCTGAGAGCTCACATCTTGATCCTCAGGTAGGAGGCAGAGAGATGCATGCTGGGAACGGGGAAGGTCTTTTGAATCTCAGAGCCCACCCCCAATGACACACTTCTTCCAACAAATACCACACCTCCTAAACCTTTCTAAACACGTCTGTCAACTCGGGGCTGAGCATTCAAACATATGAGAGCTTTTGGGGGCCATTCCCCTTCAAACCACTATGGAGACTCTAATTATTAAGCTTACATAGACTCTCAACTGCTGTCAAAATCTTAATACAATTCCCTTTTGAATATTTGGTACTAATAGGTTTTGATTTATAATGTAAGGGAAACTTTTTTTTTTTTTTTTTTTTTTTTTTTTTTTAGTTTTTCAAGACAGGGTTTCTCTGTCGCTTTGGGGCCTGTCCTGGAACTAGCTCTTGTAGACCAGGCTGGACTCGAACTCACAGAGATCCGCCTGCCTCTGCCTCCTGAGTGCTGGGATTAAAGGCGTGCGCCACCACCACCCGGCTGTAAGGGAAACTTTTGCATTGGCATAATATAGAATTTTTTTCTACTTAGGTTTCTTGAGCTTATTAGTGTTCATTTAGAAATTGCATATTTCAAACAGTGAGTCAACTAGGGTACCCTGTGACACTGCCCATCTTTGCTGTCCTACTGTAATTTAGCTTTATGTAAGCAAGAGCTAATGCCCATCTTATGGGTTACCCAGTGTTTCTCTTCTCTCTGTACCCGTCTTCCATGTTGATTGATGGACTCTTAATACTCCATCAGGGTTAGTCAAAGGCAGAGGAAAGAGGTTTCGTTAGAAGATGACTACCTGCTCGTAGCTCAGATGAAAGATCTATGCGGTAAGGCTCGTACAGCTCAGAGGAAAGATTTATGGGAGGATTTAAGATGGTTGGCCTCAGGATTTTGGAGTGCTTGCTGGCGCATGCCGTGAATCACAGGCTACCGCAGGCCGCAGGTGTGACAGCTTGTCCTAGGTAGATGGCGTCATATTAGTGGCTGCAAACCTTTAGCTTTCTAGTTATCTGCCTACACTCCCTGACCCGTTCTTCCTGCCTTTCTGAACCCGTTTCCGTGAAGGACCTGCTTGACTCACACTTTTTAAGATCATGTGAGATCATGTGTGTTACAACATGTGAAAAACTGAGGAGGAAAACGAACTGTAAACTTAAAGATCGTCAGTCACTCTCTGACCAGCAGTTCATGGATATATCTTTTTTTTTTTTTTTTTACTCTGCTGCAGCTTTGACTGGAATGATGGGTTGTTTGATGTCACCTGGAGTGAAAACAACGAGCACGTCCTTGTCACCTGTAGTGGGGATGGCTCACTGCAGCTCTGGGATACTGCCAAAGCCACAGGGCCCCTGCAGGTCTACAGAGAACACACTCAGGAGGTAGGATGGGCATCTCTCTGGGATGGTTGCTTTTCTGTCTTAGACTTTGGTTGAAATCTCTTTGCGAATGAACACGGGAAATGGTTTCAGGGGACAAGGTTGAGCTTTAATGTTTCTTGTTCATAGTAGTGTCACTTAATGTTTTATTATTCAAACGTAAAGTAGTTCTTGGCCTAACACAAGGAAAGAAAAGGTCAGGCTCCTTGCTAGGCCATGCCAGCACCTCCAGCAGTGTGCTGTGGCATCGTTCCCTCCACCCAGTGCCCTGATGTTCCTTAGGCCCTGGGAAGTCTGCCATGCAAAGCCTTAAGAGAGGGTGGGCGGGCTGTTCACAGGCTCTGTCACCACTGTCCTTGGGCTTCAGAGAGACTCAGAATATATCCAAGTAGCAGCATCGAATACCAACTAGGAGGCTGAGTTTACTAAAGGAAATTTAAGATTCACTGTTTTTAATTTGTGTGTGTACACACATGTTTGTGTGTGTGTGTGTGAAGTCATATGGGGCATAGGAAGTAGTTTCAACTCTAGAAGAACTGAAATGCGTGCATATGTTTTAGGGAATGCGATGAGTGTCATAAGCCATCTTTTTGGGGGGTGATTTTACCGGGCTCCTAGCTGTGAATTCATATGTTCCAGGGTAGGAGCGTGAGGATTAGAATTCCTAGGAACATAGATATAGCAAAAACATAGGATAGCACTGGAGGGCCACACAGTGGGTACTGAAAGTCGCCTGCGTTTAATTTCCATTTGCTCAAATACCCTGACCCCAAGAGGTAGGAATAAGATCAAAAAAACAAAAACAAAAACAAAACTGCATTGACGTGAGACAAGGAATGAAGAGATCGGCTGAAGGATTACGGGCTACATCCTTAGATAAACATTCTGTTGCCAGAACAAGACAAGTAACACTCACACCCTAGACCAAACACTCTGTAGGCAAACCACTCCCTGGGTGGAACCCATAGTTATCTCCCTAAGGGAGTAGGAACCTGGTTGGACCCTTAGACTTTGGTTTGAGGTAGAAACAGATCTACTTCTTAATACCTGAAACACCAGGGCTGGATATTAGCCACACCTGTTGACAATAACCTTGAGAGCAGAAGTCAGTTCCAACTCTCTGGCCTTTACCGAGGTAGGATACACCCACATGTGTGGGCCCTGTCAGACGAGGACATTCTTTCTTGGCATTTTATATTTTACCTTAAATGTTTTAACCCCAAAGTAGCAATGGAGTCTTCAAAGATTTGCAAATGTGCTTTCAAGTTTTTACCTACGCTTCCGCTGTTTCATCGTAGGCCTTCAACAACTGTTTACTAACTGGATGGAAGAACATTAGTGCTTTGTATAAAAATTCAGTTCTGTGAACATTCTAGAGAACACTGTACTTACAGCTATTTTTTTTAAAAACTCAGTATTTCTACAATTGGTTCTAAAAACCATGAACACTTTCTATTACTTTCTTGTATTGGGATGTCTCCTTGAATGGTGTGGTGGCAAATTATGGTGTTTTTATAACAATCATTGAGTACTGGCAACTTTGGTAAAGAAGGAACTCGGGTTTCAGGGTGTTCAATGAAAGAATCCCTTCAGGCAGGCAGATCTCTGTGAGTTCAAAGCCAGCCTAGTCTACAGGACAGGCTCCAAAAGCTACAGAGAAACCCTGTCTCTAAAAACAAACAAACAAACAAACAAACAAACAAACAAAAAACAACAACAAGAAAAAAAGAAAGAGGAGCTGGAGAGATGGCTCAGAGGTTAAGAGCACTGATTGTTCTTCCAGAGGTCCTGAGTTTAATTCCCAGCAACCACATGGTGGCTCACAACCATCTGCAATGAAATCTGGTACCCTCTTCTGGCCTGCGGGCATACATGCAGACAGAACACTGTATACAAAATAAATAAATAAATCTTTAAAAAACAAAAAGAAAAAAGAAAGAATCCCTTCAGAGCAGCAAGTCCAAAGTCCAGACGCTTTGAAGTTCCATCACTTTTGCCGACAGTTTTGTTATGTCTTTGAGATAGGGGCTCACTGGGTAACTAGAAAGGACCCTGAGCTGTGGTCTCCCTGCTTCTGTGTCCCAAGGGCTGGGATCACAGGTGAGAACTACCACGTCTTGCTTATTTTGCTTGTTCTTATATGATTTGTATTACAAATAACTTAATATTTTTACTTTCTTTCTTTGAAACTATTCTTTCAGGATGCTTTTATAATTTTGTTGCTTTTTATTGATTATTTATGTAAATACAGGGTGATAGGAGCAGCTCCTGAGGTCTTATCTGGTTATGGGAAACAGCACTGCTCTAGTGTTTTCCTTTGTCTTCAATCGTTTTCCATCTCTTCCAGTGTAATAGTCACGGGCCACGGGATTCACGCTGTGTGCATTTATTTGTCTGTAATAGTCACGGGCCACGGGATTCACGCTGTGTGCATTTATTCGTCTGTAATAGTCACGGGCCACTGGATTCATGCTGATATATAGTCATTTGTTTTTTAACATGTGTTAAATCTATAAAGAATGTATAGACCATTTTCATATAACCAGTGATCCCTGTATATTCTCAAAGAAATTCTGTGTAGAATGTCCCCATTCTTTATGACTCTTTCTATTTTAGGAGCTAATGCATTTGTCTTTCAGATTGTCCTAGTAATGATCAGAAAAATGGCTCCTCTTGTGCTCCAAAATGGTTTTTTGTTTGTTTGTTTTTTTCAAGATGGGGTTTCTCTGTAGCTTTGGAACCTGTCCTGGAACTAGCTCTCATAGACTAGACTGTCCTTGAACTCACAGAGATCCTCCTACCTCTGCCTCCCAAGTGCTGGGATTGAAGGCCTGCGCCACCACCGCCCTGCTCAAATCTGCTTTCTGTAGCAGCTAACTCTTGCTTCAGATAGCGTTCTCTGAAGAGGTGAACCTAAGCCCAAACCCGCCAGCCTAGAGAGAAGCTTTGGAAATAGTCATCATGTCCCTTTGGATTTCCCCTTTAGAACCCTCGGCATTTCTTCATCTTGTCCTCAGCTGACATGACCTCTGCCCTCCGAGAACTCTCTTTTGACACTCCCCTTTCTGCTGTCGTGCATTGAATACGTTCTGAAATGTCACTATTGGTCTTTCATAGTCCTGAGCCCTCAGTTCTAGTGATATCTTCTGAGGATAGCCATGTTGTGTCTCAGTGCTGGGTTACTCTGGGTTCACAGGAAAAGCTCCAGATCTTTGGTATTTGAGCTGGTGTTGAATCTCTTTAGTTTATTCTGTATTTATGAAACCAGGTTTTTGTTTTGTCTTGAGTTGAAGATGTACTTTGTTTTGTGCTATGTGTGTACTATTCTAGATTGTTTTCCTCTCATACAATTTTTAAATATTAAATTTTATTTAGATATGTATTTTGTGGGGGGCATGTCTCTTACATATTTGCATGTGTATGTTCAAATATGTGGGGGCATGTGTGTTATATATGTGCACATTTGGGGGTGGCATATGTGTTGTGTGTTTGTGTGTGTGTAGGCGACATGTAGTTTGTGGTCTGAGTGTGTGTGGGGATGGCATATATGTTCTGTGTGTATGTGTAGGCGACATGTAATTTGTGTGTTTGAGTGTGTGTGTGTGCGGCATAGATGTTGTGTGTTTGTGTGTGGGGGCGTGTATGGGGGCGGCGTGTATGTTGTGTGTTTGAGTCTGTATGGGGGCGGCATGTATGTTGTGTGTTTGAGTGTGTGTGTGCGGCATGTATGTTGTGTGTTTGAGTGTGTATGGGGCGGCATGTATGTTGTGTGTTTGAGTGTGTATGGGGCAGCATGTATGTTGTGTGTTTGAGTGTGTGTGCAGCATGTATGTTGTGTGTTTGAGTGTGTATGGGGGCGGCATATATGTTGTGTGTTTGAGTGTGTGTGTGCGGCATGTATGTTGTGTGTTTGAGTGTGTATGGGGCGGCATGTATGTTGTGTGTTTGAGTGTGTGTGTGCAGCATGTATGTTGTGTGTTTGAGTGTGTGTGCAGCATGTATGTTGTGTGTTTGAGTGTGTATGGGGGCGGCATGTATGTTGTGTGTTTGAGTGTGTGTGGGGGCGGCATATATGTTGTGTCTTTGAGTGTGTGTGTGCAGCATGTATGTTGTGTGTTTGAGTGTGTATGGGGGCAGCATGTATGTTGTGTGTTTGAGTGTGTATGGGGGCGACATGTATGTTGTGTGTTTGAGTGTGTATGGGGGCGGCATGTATGTTGTGTGTTTGAGTGTGTATGGGGGCGGCATGTATGTTGTGTGTTTGAGTGTGTGTGTGCAGCATGTATGTTGTGTGTTTGAGTGTGTATGGGGACGGCATGTATGTTGTGTGTTTGAGTGTGTGTGTGCAGCATGTACACAGGGGGAAACTGGTTCATTTTCTATCACTCTCCTTTTTATTTCTTTGAGATGGAGTGTCTCACTGAACTCAGAGCTAGCCTAGCAGCCAGGGGCTCCAGTGATCTCTGTCCCCCGCCCCCATAGTGCTAGGGTTACAGGTGTACAGCCACGCCTCGCCTTTTATGGTGTCCTGGGGATTAGGACCCAGGATCTCATGCTTGTATAGCAAGCACTGTTTCTCTCTGAGCCATCTCTCTAGGTCCCTCATCTAGGTACTGCCTAAAAAGGACCCAGGCATCACATCAGGTTGGTGGGTATGATCTCATCACATGAGCTTGGGAGTAGTGAGGGACGTAGAGATCCAAGTCCTTTTCCTATTCTGAGTACAAAGGAAACAAAATAGGTTCAGGTCAGAAACTAACGTCTGTTTGTTGAGTAAATTTGTAACTGAGTGAGCGTCGACAGTTCCTGTTTTTTTCACCAGTGTTCAGGAAACCTACATTACAAAGTAAAACAAGCAATGGGTTGTCTCCTGTACAGCTAAGTTGTATGAGGATACCCAGCATGGCTGTAGGTACCCTTGAGTAACCCTGGATAAATTATTTATTTTTTCTAAGTCCTGTTCCCTTCATCTCTAAACCATAGTGGTGGTTTAGGTCAGGGTCCTATGGATGCTTCAATTCTAGCTAGCACTGGTTAGATATGAGCTAGTGGTAGTATGTGCTTTCATAGTGAGATTAGGAAAATAAAACACTGAATTTTTTTCTTTTCTTTTCTTTCTTTCTTTTTTTTCTTTTCTTTTTTCTTTTCTTTTCTTTTCTTTTCTTTTCTTTTTTTTTTTTTTAACACAGGGTTTTTCTGTGTAACAGCCCTACCTAGCTTCCTGGAACTCATTTTGTAGACCAGACTGACTTCAAACATACAGAGATCCACCTGCCTCTGCCTCCTGAGTGCTGGGATTAAAGGTGTGCCCCATTATGACCCTGCTAAAAGTGTAGTTTTCAAGTGCTTATAAAAGCTGATCTTTTAGCTGAGTGTGCCACTGTTAGTGCTCTGTCACAGACAAGTTGCATTTGTGTATTTTATAGTAATAATGTGCCGTGTAAATTAAGTCCTTAAATGTGAATTAATGAAATCTACCCTTTGATAATGACAGAAGCTAAGCTATCTATAATGATGGATACCAACAAAATATTAATATAGAACACTAATCAGCCATATATTTGACACTAGTGTGGTCCCTTTAGGCATATTTTTATGCTTAAAACTGAACAAAAGATTTTTCCACAAAAGGGATTTTTTCCCCCTTTTCATTTGTTTATATTTTTGTTTACATTTTTGATGATGCTGGTGCTAAACCTAGTTCCCTGTGCATGTTAGGGAAGCGCTCACCTGCTAAGCTGTACTCAGCTTCTCTCTTAAAGGATTGTATAGGGAAAAATTAACATGATATGTATTTCTTTTATATATTTGGTCACAGTTGGCCATTTATTTCAGAGTAGATTTTAGTAGACTTTGGAATGGCAGTCTAAAACTCAGGAACTTTAGAAAAAACTAGCTTCTAGTTAGATAGGTGCTAATTAGTTTTCTTTGTTTGGATTCTACTGCCAGTAGGAGCTAATGTCTGCCCTCACTGGTAGAGGAGCATCGTGTAGTATTCTAAACTCTCTACTTGTGCTCAGTGCCAGACATGCCTATGTTGGTAGCACATGCTGTATGCATCAGGCATCTATGAGACTTGTATGCTAATCTCCGGTAGTCTGGGATCTGTATGCTAATCTCCGGTAGTCTGGGATCTGTATGCTAATCTCCGGTAGTCTGGGATCTGTATGCTAATCTCCGGTAGTCTGGGATCTGTATGCTAATCTCCGGTAGTCTGGGATCTGGCAAGCGAGCCGAATCATTTGGTTTGACTGGAGCAGAACAGTGTGTGGTGCATTGGTGGGAGAGGAAGTTGGGCAAGTAGGTACGGGTCATTTCCCAGTGGAGCCCAAGTACAGTATGGTCCTATCTAACAGCTACCACTGAAGAAGCAGATAAAATTCCACTTAGCCTGCTTCAGAAGCTTGCTGTTAGATAGGACTATACTACAATTCTGACATTTGAAATTTCCAAATTTATTATGAAAAAAAGTGTGCAAAATATTTAACTGAGTTGTTCTCAAACATTAAGCATTGCCAAGGTTGCATTGAAATGTTTTTATGCTCAGGTCACAGTGTGGGGGTGGGGCAAGTTGTCAGGGTTGTTTAAGGAGTCCCAGATGACTCCAGTGTGTGACATTGTTAGGAAATCACTGCCTTAACTTCATAGGCATTCAATTCTGATGACCTCGATGTGTGTGCTGTCTAATGTTTTGGAGAGTATAATAGTCTGAATGTTGATGTAAAGAACCTTTAATAGCTGTTCAGGTTAGTTTTCACAAGGAACTCAACACAACCCTGAGCCATCCTGGAAGAGAGTCTTAATGAGGTATTACCTAGATCAGGTTGGCCTGTTGAGGGTTGTAGAGAGTCCAGCCCCTGGTGGGCAGCGCTGTTCTCCAGGCAATGGGTGCTAAATAATGGCAGCGAGGAGAGCAGCAAGCAAGCATCATTCACTGGTTCTCTCTTTGCTCCCGACTGTGAATACGATGTGACCAGCTGTTTGAGTTCCTGCCTTGACTGTCTTGAAATGATGGGCTACATGCTTGAATCGTAAGCCTAACAAGCCCTCTATATCCCCGTGTTACTTTGTGTCAGGGTATTATTTTTTTGTAGCAATAGAAATGAAACCAGAACAGTAGCTTTACCACGCATAGTTTTTATTATTCATATTCCATTTATCCAAACTCAAAACTTCCTTTAAAAATTTAAAGATGAGAGAATGGTGGTTTTAAATAGATAGAAGTGGTAATAAAATTTGTTTGGGTAGAGAAGGATTTTCATACACGATCATTGCTACTGTGTTTGTCATCTTTCTCATGCACTCAGTATGGGTGTCAATGGGTGTCAATACTAGGCCTGACTCCAGAGCAAGAGCAAGAACCGTAGAGAAGAATTAGAATGTCATCTCCTGTTTTAGAACCATTAGGAGACATATGTGGGAGAATTATTTAGTTTTTAGATCTTTTTTGTTTTGACAGAGTCTTTGTTGACTGTGAAAGACATCATGACCACAGCAGCTCTTTTGAGACAAGGTTTCTGTAACAGGAGGAGCGGGCTGCTTGTCATCCCGGTCGCCTGGCTAGCTTACACCCAAAATGATCACACAGAAACTGTATTCATTTCAACACTGCCTGGCCCATTAGCTCTAACTTCTTATTGGCCAATTCTTACATCTTAATTTAACCCATTTCTATTAATCTGTGTATTGCCACGTGACTGTGGCTTACCGGCAAGATTCTAACCAGCATCGGTCTCAGGCAGAAGATCCATGGCGTCTCTCTCACGCTGCTTCTTTTTCACAGAATTCAGTTCTGTCTTCTCCGCCTACCTAAGTTCTGCCCTATCAACTAGGCCAAGGCAGTTTCTTTATTCATTATCCAATGAAAGCAACAAACAAACAGAAGGAACTCCTACACCAGGTTTCTCTGTGTAAGAGCTCTGGCTATCCTGAAACTCACTCTGTAGACTATGTTGGCCTCAAACTCATAGAACTCTGCCTATTTCTGCTGCCCTAGTGCTGGGATTAAAGGTGTGCCCACTAGGCCCTGCTCTATCATGGCAACTCTTACAAAGGAGACATTTATTTGGGGTGGCTCATTTTCAGTTTAAGAAGTTCAGTCCATTATCATCTTGACAGGGAGCATAGCGGTGTGCAGGCAGAAGTGGTGTTCAAGTAGTAGCTGACAGTCCTACATTTTGTAGGCCACAGGAAGTCAATTGAGCTACTGGGCATAGGAAACCTCAGAACCAACCCCCACAGTGACACACTTCCTCCAACAAGACCTATCCACTCCAACAAAGCCATATCTACTAATAGTGCCACTTCCTATGAGATTATGGGGACCAGTTAAATTCAAATTATCACAATGGTTGTGTAGTGTTGGCTGGTCTTGAAGTTGCTATGTAGCCAAGGATGGCTTTGAACTCAGGACCCTCCCACCTCAAATGCTGTAATTATAGGAATGTGTCACCCAAGACTGACTTTACTTGCTCTTATTTTATAACTTTATATGTGAAACTGGAAATTATTTTTAGTTTTGTTATAAACTTATATAAAGTATCTCATGGAAGAGTTATTTTAAAATATATAATACTTAATTTTTTTTTTAAATTTTTCGAGACAGGGCTTCTCCGCATCTTTTGGTGCCCGTCCCGGAACTAGCTCTTGTAGACCAGGCTGGCCTCGAACTCACAGAGATCCACCTGCCTCTGCCTCCCGAGTGCTGGGATTAAAGGCGTGCGCCACCACCGCCCGGCTATAATACTTAAATTTTATTTAAGAGGAATATAGTGTAATAGATACAACTATGTAGTTTAAATTATTTATATTTTTTGTTATAAATATATGTATATATTTATTTCAAAAGAAACAGCGGAAATGCAGTTCTAAAACTAACAATATTAGTTGCATGTAGAGCAAGTGGAGAGAAGGGCACTGACGCAGAAATGGAAGTGAGGTTTCTCTAACTATAACTCATAATTGTGACCTAGGACCAGTGAAACATTTTACAAAGTTAGAAAATTACAAAATTAGAAATCATAATTTAAAGCAGGACAAAAAAGAGATGATCTAGGGCCTGGTAGCTAGAAATTTTAAACTTCATTCAGAAGAATCGGTGTTGTTACTCTGAAGGTCTCATCTGTGTCCATAATAGAGGATGTCTAGCAACAGTTATACCATTGAAACCAAACACTTTCCTGTAAGAGCTCGGGAATAAAGAAGATAGATAGAATGCTCATCTTAAAATTGTGGGTGAACTAGCTGTATAAACTTGTGGTTTATTTTTCCTTTGTTAAGGATGTGTCTTCCCTGGGTCTTCGCCCTGTAGAGAAGCGTTCCCTCCTCTTCAGTGGTGAGCATCTTTAGTGCCTAGACAGCAGCTTCTAAGTAGTCTTCTAGCACAAACAGTGATTCTAGGATTGGATAGGAAACAGACACTGTGAATCTAAGACATCTTCTTGTGTCAGAAAGCAAGAAAGCTATGAGAAGACTTTGGAGACATGCCCAAGGTTGCGAAGAGACAATTTGAAGGGACTCTCAGTGGCCAAAGATCACAGTCTGTGCATTGGAAAGAACAAATGAAAACACAGAATATGTACACACACATCCACACAATCATGTGTTTATTTTTTGCACATGAAATTGTGAAAATCAGAAGAAAGTCACCACTGGTAAAGATTGATTGGATTGCCAACTCCATTTTTCTGACCACTAATGAGGGATCATGGCAGGTCTGGTCGTCTCTCTAGGAATTCATTGTGAAGAAAACAAGAAGTTGATTAGAAAATTCCTTACAGTAGAATCTCATGAAACATACGCAGAAGGAATAAAGGCAAATTAGCACATCGTGGCCACTAATAAAATAGTGACTCTGGGAAAGAGTCATCTGCAGATACTAAAACCATTAAACAAGATTGAAACATCTCTGCAGTCTAGGATCACGAAAAGTGGGCCAATCAGAAGTTAGAGCCTCCTGATTCAATAGAAGGCTAGAACAATTGAACTGAATCTGATTAAGCCTCCTGATCTAACTTCCAGTTTCAAGGAAATAGGAAGAGTGATGGACTGCTATGAGGAAATGGCCACAGCCAGCATGTGGAGCCTTGTGCAGAGTGAATAACTTCATTCCTTCAGCGGATAGAGGCCTTGGAAGGCAGGGAGAGAAAGCTACGTGGGAAGGGGCATGCCATCCTAGCCTGGGATCAGGAGACATTACTCTAGGTGCGATTCTCAGACAGTCAGAGAATTGGGAGCCGCTGTTAATCTTGTCAGGGGTACATAGGACCTTATGCTGACGTTGAAAGAAAGCCCTTATCTGCTGAAGCACTTAGGAGTGAATTGATCTGATAGTAAACTGTTGTGGCCAACAGTCAGCCGGCCGTGGATACAGTGAAGCGAGATGAGCAGAATGACGGACAGAATGTGGACAGCTGTGAAATACTCTGCAGCTTCGTACACGCTTTCAAATTCCCACGCTGAAAACGATTCAAAATTTGTCCTATAGCAAAAGAAACATATAGCCCCTTTTAATCATTCCGTAATTAAAAGTCATTGTCCCTCCTTTGCGTTCATGCAAAGGTAAGTGAGAATCCTGGGCAGGCTTCTATTTGACTGTTTTTAATTAAGTAGGCCAGCTTACAAAAGGGCAGCATGTTAGGGAAGATTAACCCGAGCTCTTTGGGAGTTGGTTTCAGTTATAAAATATTTCCTTTCAAACAGGTTTTGATGAGGTACAGCTTTGGTAAAGTGACACAAAATATTGCCGGCGACTTTTTGTTTGTTTTTCTCTCTCCTATTTTTCCAATTAATTTTACTCAGTGCTAAGAGTAATTTCATAAGTTAGGCCTTTATAGTAAGTACCCTGCTTTTAAAACTTCAAGTCAGGTACCGCACCTCTTCTTCTTTATTTATATTTAATTTGACTGTCTGCTATGCCCATTCTTCGAGTGGTAGTGGAGGGGGAAACAGGGAACAGAGAATGAACAGACAAACACACAGAGACCAAGATGTGCTTTTTGTCAGGGTCACTGTGTATTCCAAGAGCGTCTCTTAGCACTGCTGAGTGTGAGACGCCGTGCTTGGCCCAGCTGGGAAAATTTTGAGCAGGTCTGCCATGGCCTTGTGTTCTGAGAGGCCATGGTAAGGGCTGAGAGTGGGTACAGTACCGCCAGTGGGAAGGGGCAGGAAGAACATTCTCGAGTCTGAGGAGAATAGGAATGCAGAATTAGGTAGGAACGTGAGAAGAGCAGTGTGAAGGGCAAAGCAGAGGGAACCAGGAAGGCAAGGCTGGGCTAGGAACAGTTATAATTTGGCCATTAGTGACGATAAATGGAAAAGCATTACTGATTTCTTACATTGTTAGGAAATATTTCATATATATAAATATCTATAAGATGTAGAAATGGAACATCGAACACTTAAATATTTGCCATGTAGCGTAAGAAATAAAGCACTATTTATGCTCTGAGGTCCCTGATTACCTCTGTATAATCTTACACTCTCCCCTTTGCCTTTCCTTTTCCCCAGAAACAGCACTTTCTTCAGTTTTCTGTTTACACTTTCTTTGCTTACATATGTATGCGCTCCAAAGCCACGCATAGTTTTGCATGATTTTGACCTTTGGGCAGTCCAAATCATCATGAATGAATCTTACAGAACCCTGAGTGAAACTGAAAAGCTGCAGAGGCCACATGATGTTGAAAGGCTTTGGCCAGGGCAGTGGCATTCATCTGTACTTATAAATATGCTTTCATGCTGCCTGGATAAAGGCTACACTGCATAAAATCAGGCAGGAAGGGATGGGGAGGGTGGTCAGGGAGTTGCTGTACTCTTAAGTGATAGCTAATGGTTGATGACATTCACGTCGCGGAATTAGCAAATTTAGACATGGCCATTAAGATGACCCCTCTTAATTCTTAGCTCTCTGTTCCTGAGGGAGGGCAGGCTTGTCTGTTGCTTCAAGTCTCTCCTGCTCTCTCTCCCCAAAGGCTACTATTTTATAATGCTCAAATCTCTGCTGGGTAGGTTCTTTCCTGTTCATGGTATTGAGAAGGAACTGGCTGCCCTTGTTAAGTCTTGGTGGTCTTTACCTTTCCTCGCAGGTTTTAGGAAATGACACAACTTTATGTTTATGCGTTTATAGATGCCTGCTCTTGTCTGGTGTCCAGCCGTGTCATCTTCATGCCCGTGTTACTAGGTATTTAGTGTCTGTTGACGAGTTGAGTGAATTGACTTGAGGCTAATCCAGTGGAGCCCAGGTCTCTCTTTTCAGCGGTATCCCCCAAGCATCTCTCAGGCTGTGAACTGTTTTTAGAACTTGAGGAAATTACCCATTTGTTCTAGACACCCTGAATGGGTAAAGTTTCATGTTACCTTCCTTCCTCTAGTCTTCCACTTTGTAAATATCTCTCACTCACAGTTGCCTGGAACCTTGGTGTTGTTCTTTAGTGTTTCCTAGCCCTAATCGCTGGGTACTGAATCTTCCTATTTATATATTTTTACTCTTTTTGAGTTAGGGTCTTACTATGCAGCCTAGGATGGCTTTAAACTTACGGCGCCTCTGCCTCTACCTCTTGAGTACTGGCTTCAAATGCCTGTGCTACCATGCCCAGCTCCTTTGTGTCTTTGGCAGTGTCTCTGGTCACTGATTCACCTCTGCTTATTAAGTCTACAAACATTTTAGCCAGCCCTGTGTTCTGCTGGAGCCTGCTTTTCTGAGTATTAAGCCAACTCTTCACCACAGTTCTTGTCCTAGGGTTTCTGTTGCTGTGAAGAGACACCATGACCATGGCAACCCTTATAAAGGAAACCATTTAATTGGGATGGCTTACAGTTTCAGAGATTTAGTTCATTATCATCATGGTGGGGAACATGGTTGAAGACATGGTACTAGAGAAGGAGTTGCTGATATATAGGCAACAGGAAGTAGACTGACTCACTGGGCATGGCTTGAGCATATAGGAGACCTCAGAGCCCACCTCCACAATGACACATACTTCCTCCAACAGTATCACACCTACTCCAACAAGGCCACCTTCCCATTACTGCGCTCCCTTTGGGGTCCACTTACTTTCAAACCATCATAGTACTCCATTTGTACTTATGTCTGTTTTAAATTTAATTGAGTTTGATTTTTTGCATATACGGTGTGCTGATATGTATGAGTTCATGTCAGAGTGAGTGCATGTGCACTCAGAGGCCAGCTCACAGTCTCTGGTCTCACACAAGCACTGTCTGCCGTACTTGCAGGGACATTGGCAGTGGGAGGGGTGGGCTAGGGTGAGAGTGAGGCACTCTTGGTATTCTGTTAATACAGTTTGTTGTTTGAAAACGAGACAGAAGCTAAGCAGTGGTGGTGCACGCCTTTAATCCGGCACTAGGGGGACCGAGGCAGTCTGATCTAGAGTGAGTTCCAGGACAGCCGGAGCTACACAGAGAAACCTGTTTTAGAAAACAAACAAAACAAAACCCAAAACAAACCAATTTGTTTTGTATTTGGTCTTATTATGTAGCCTTGACTGACCTTGAACTCACTATATTGGCCTCCTCCTGCATCCCAATTGCAGGGATTATAGATGTGTGCCATCACACTGAGCATAATGCAACATTTTAAGAAATAAAAATGCAAAAGGTCCTTGATATACAAAACATAAAATTTCTACTTATTTACTTTTTTCCTGGAACTTTAATAATTTTCCCATACCAATTTTATTGAACTATAGTTAACAAATAAATATAATCTATATTTCATGCCTACAGCAGTAAGTATGCCTTACCTAAAAACTGAGTGTTCCCTGAGTTATTATTCCCATAATAAAGTGAATTAACTCAATCATCACTTAACAGAGTGACCATTTTATGTGTGCATGGAGAGAACATTTAAGATAACTTCCTTAAGATCTTTTAGGCATTAACTATAGTTATTATGCTTTACTTTGTATTGCTAGAATGTATTGATTTATAGCTGAAAGTTTACCTTTTGGCCAACGTCACTTTTACCTCTACGTCTACCTCCCTAGCCTCTAGCTACCACTATTATGTTCGACTTACTTGGATTCCATGGCTGTCTTAGTGACTTTTCTGCTACTGTGAAGAGACACCATGACTGAGACAATTATTGTAAATGCAAGCTTTTAATTTGAGACATGCTTACAGTTTCAGAGGTTTAGTCCATTACCATCAGGGGAGGGAGTTGACAGCATGCAGGAAGGCATTGGAGCAATAGCAGAGAGATGTCTTGGTCTGTGGGCAAAGGGAAAGACTGGGCCTGGTGTGGACTTTTGATACCTCAAAGCCCACACTATTTCCAGCAAGGCCACATTCCTAATCCTTCTAATCCTGTCAACCGTTCCACTCCCTGGTAAATAAGTGCTCAAATATATGAACCTGTGGGGGCCATTGTTATTCAAACCACCACAGTGTCTTAAATGACAAAGCATCAAAAGTTAAAATAAAGTCCAGATCAGTATTACTGATGTTTCCCTGAAGCCTCTTCACAACAAACCACAAACACTGATATTTCCAACACGTATGTGGGAGGTAGAGTCTTAAGACTCGAAACAGCCCGCTGACTGGTAATAACGACAAGCTCAGGTGGATGTCTGGACTGCTCTCCTAAAGGATAGTTAGCAATATGTCAGCAAATGCAAGTTAGAGTAGGGGTGGTGTATAACTTATTGTATAAAGTGATAGAATGAAAACTGAGTGTTCTGGTTCCTTGTTGAACTGGTGCACTGAGACAAAGGACTGTGTTGGAGCAGCACTGCTGGGTACCCAAAGCTGCCTGCCCAGAGCTCGGGAAGGCCACGTGGGGATACTGAGTTTTAATGCTTTTTGATGAATGCTGGGGAAGCAAGCTTTTATTTTATTTTATTTTTTTAAATATTTATTTATTTATTATGTATACAATACTGTCTGTGTGTATGCCTGCTGGCCAGAAGAGGGCACCAGACCTCCTTACAGATGGTTGTGAGCCACCATGTGGTTGCTGGGAATTGAACTCCTTTGGAAGAGCAGGCAATGCTCTTAACCTCTGAGCCATCTCTCCAGCCCCGGAAGCAAGCTTTTAAAGATGATGTTCTCTCTCTCTCTTTTTCTTTCCTTTCTTTCTCTCCTCTCTCTCTTTTTCCCTCCCTCCCTCCTTCTTTTCTTTATTATTATTATTTCTTTGTGTGTATGTGTGTTTTTTTTATTGAGAAAAGGAGAAAAAAAAAACAAGTTTCCACCTCCTCCCAGCCTCCCATTTCCCTCCCCCTCCTCCCACCCTTCTCCCCCTCCCCCCACCCTTCTCCCCCTCCCCCCACTCCTCTCCCCCTCCCTCTCCAGTCCAAAGAGCAGTCAGGGTTCCCTGCCCTGTGGTAAGTCCTAGGTCCTCCCCGCTCCGTCCATATCTAGGAAGGTGAACATCCAAACTGGCTAGGCTCCCACAAAGCCAGCACATTAAGTAGGATCAAAACCCCGTGCCATTGTCCTTGGCGTCTCATCAGCCCTCATTGTTCGCCATGTTCAGAGAGTCCAGTTTTATCCCATGCTTTTTCAGTCACAGTCCAGCTGGCCTTGGTGAGCTCCCAGTAGATCAGCTCCACTGTCTCAGTGGGTGGGTGCACCCCTCGTGGTCCCGACTTCTTTGCTCATGTTCTCCCTCCTTCTGCTCCTCATTGGGACCTTGGGAGCTCAGTCCAGTGCTCCAGTGTGTGTGTGTGTGTTTTTTGGAGACAGGGTTTCTTGGTGTAACAGCTCTGGCTGCCCTGGAACTTGCTTTGTAGACTTGGCTGCTGGCCTCAAACTCTCAGAGGTCTACCTGCCTCTGCCTTTGAGTGCTGGGAATAAAAATGTGCACCACCACTGCCTGACTTTAAGATAACTTTCCTATCTGTTTTGACATTTCTTTGTGGTGCTATGAGTAACGAATGATCAATTGGTGGATTTAAAAGTGTGTATAACTTGTCTTGGTGATGAAGGTTTAGAAACTGCAGACTTCTGTTAAGACAGAGTGGATGAATGGACAGGATCACCTTTCTGTTGTTCAGACACCATGTAGAAATGGGTAGCGCTTAATGTTTAATACACTGAGTTGCAGGTTGACAATGATACAAAGAGCTGAAATATAATATTTAGCTTGATGCTGTTTTACTTTCTAAACATTAATTTTTTTTTTAGGTGTATAGTGTTGATTGGAGCCAAACCAGAGGTGAACAACTCGTGGTGTCTGGCTCATGGGATCATACTGTCAAAGTGGTATGTCGGTATTACTGCATTTAAAAACAAATAGTTTCCTTCCAAGCTTCCATTGAAATATTTTATTTTCTAAAATACTCTTTAGCAAATTTCCAAAGGATTTACTTAAATGTTTGTCAACATTTTTAAAATTTAGTCTTGGCTACTACCTAATAATTAGCTTAGTGGTGATTATTTTAGTCCCTTAAAGGCAATGAAAAAATTTAATCTTAAGAATCTTTGGAGCCGGGTGGTGGTGGCGCACGCCTTTAATCCCAGCACTCGGGAGGCAGAGGCAGGCGGATCTCTGAGTTCAAGGCCATCCTGGTCTACAAGAACTAGTTCCAGGACAGGAACCAAAAAGCTATGGAGAAACCCTGTCTCGAAAAATCCAAAAAAGAAAAAAGAAAAAAAAAATCTTTGAAATATATGTCTCTTATGTGTATATGTTATTTATGTCATACATATACAGTGATACATAGCATATATAAAAGTCCATTTGTATTTACCTTTGTTAACTCATTGATCTTCTCATTGATTTTCAGTGGGATCCTACTGTTCAGAACTCTCTCTCTACCTCTACTGGGCATGAGAGTGTGGTCTACAGCACAGTCTGGTCTCCCCACATCCCTGGTTGTTTTGCTTCAACCTCAGGTAACTCGGAATTTCCCAGAAGCCTTATGGGTTGACTACCTTTTTACCATTAGGTGGCGCTGTGTACTCTCTAAAGTCAGAGAAAATGAAAGTGTTAAGGTACCCATTTTGGATTCTTAGGATAGTTAGGGTTTTTTTTTGTTGTTTTTTTAAATGTTGGAGGTTGAACCCAGAGTTTGGACATGCTAAGTATGTACTGAGCTACATACACAGCCCTTAAGACCTTTCTTTTCTTTCTTTCTTTCCTTTCTTTCTTTCTTTCTTTCTTTCCCTTTCTTTCTTTTTTCTTCTTTCTCTTCTTCTTTTATTTATTTATTTATTTTTGTCAGTTTCTTGACAAAAATTAACCTAGAGCTGAGTCCCAAGATTGTGTTTCAGTGAATAATAGCCCTTTTACAATAAATATTAGGTTTTTCTTTTTGGTACAGACAGATTTGTGGCTTATAATGTCATAACAGGTTTAAAAAATATATTTGAAAGAGGAGGTTTGCTTTTGTTGTTGTCTTGTTTTAGAACACTGTTGAACCTGTGAGACAGAAGTGGGCTTTCTAACAAGAAGGTTGAGTTTGGACCTGAGATACATGTCTTGGTGAATAAAATTGTGTCCTTGGCTTATAGTTGGTTAACTAAAGCCATTTCACGTAACCAGAGCACCCGGGGAAGACAGAAGCAAGACAGATGGAGGCACTGCAGCCCTCAGAGACAAATGACTCACAGGCAGGTTTTGTAAATAAAGTTTTATTGGAGCATAGCCACATCAACTCATTTGCGTATCGACTGTGGCTGCTTTCTTATAGTCCTAGCAAGTTAAGTAGTTGTTATAAAGACCTGGTAGCTCCCAGAGCCTAAACATTTTCTTCTAGCCTTTTATAGGAAATCTGTGTTGATCGCTGGAACCTTGGGGAGAGAGAGAATTAGAAGCTCTTCTGCACAGTTTGTTGTTTAGAGAGAGAAGGCACTAGCTGGAGAAGGAGGTCGTGAGCTTCCAGTGTTGTCTCTGTATTTAACAATCCAGCCAGAGGCAGGCAGCCACTAGGTAGACCTAGTGTCCCTTCCTTGTCAGTAAACTGTTACCAGTGTCCTGAGCTGCTGAACTATGAGAGTTGGCTTTCACAACAGTAAGGTTCACAGAGATCCTTTGCTAGTTGCTTATAATTCTAAAAATTATGAAATACTGATATTCCCTAAATTCTTGAATTTGTTGTTTGATTGAAGACAATTAAAAACCTGTAGGTGATTTTATACATTCAGATTATGTAATTTTTGAGATTCTAATAGTAGGAAATGGTAATATTGTTTCATTTGTTTGCTTTATCAAGACAGGGTTTCTCTGTATAACCCTGACTGTCTTGGAACTCTCTCTGTATACCAGACTGGCTTAGAAGTCAGAGATTCACCTGCCTCTGCCTCCTGAGTGCTGGGTTTAAAGGTGTGCAGCATTACCACCCTACTGAAATAATATCTATGTGTGAAAGTATCATTAATTTAGGAAATGCTTGGCCTTGATAAAAATAACCAGTATTCTTTTTTGAAATGAAGAGCAGTATCCTCTGTCAGCTTGAATGAGTACTATTACCTCTAGGATTTCCAAGTTTAAATCATAGTTTTCTTGAAAAATCTATGATTGGAATGAAATCTTTTCCAAATGTCAAGTCTTTTGGAGTGAGTCTAGTGATACATTTTTTAGTTCCATTTTTTTGAAGATTTAGTATAATCTGAATTTTCTTTGGACCACCAGCTCACAAATAATGATATGGAGACTTATTAAATGAAAACTCAGCCTTAGCTTAAGCCTGTCCCACTGGCTCTTATTACTTAATTAACACATATCTTTTATTAATCTACATTCTACCACGTGGCTTTTACCTCTCTCCCATTTTATATGTCTGACTCATTCTACATCTCAATGGAATCTCCTGCCTCTTTTCTGCCCAAAGTCTTGTCTATACCTCTGGCCTAGCTATTGGCCATTCACAGCAATGTATAATTACAGCTAATCATACCTTGTAAATGAATAGTATATAAAAAGCATTTTTAATACACAGGCTGACCCTTTGACTATCTCTAGAATTACGCTACTCTCATCTTTTATGTTAGAAATAGAAGTAGTGATCATACAGGCCAACATTTCTTTACTTAAAAGTTTTTTTTTTAATTTTTTTAAAGGGTCAAAGCAGCTGGTGACAGTGGCGCATGCCTTTAGTCCCAGCACTTGGGAGGCAGAGCCAGGCAGATCTCTTGAGTTTGAGACCAACCTGGTCTATAGAGTGAGTTCCAGAATGGCCAGGATTACCCTGTCTGAAAAGCCAAAAAGAAAAAGAAAAGAAAAAGAAGGGAATGTCCAAGCTGACTTAAGGCAGTTGATAATGTATTTGCTGCCATGGCACGATGTCTGGAATTAGGTCTGGTTTTGTAGACACAGCTGGATGTGGGCTCTTTCTTCTGTTCTGTTGGCTTCAGCATCAGATGATGGCAAGACAGTGGCTTCTACCCCTGCTTTAATTCTGACTTCTACCCTTGAGTAAAAGTGAGATCTCTCTTATACACTTAAGAAGGATTTATTTTCTGTCATGGGTTCCAGTGGGTTTATGTAGATATTCCTAAGTGAATTGCTGTCCCCGGAATAAGGGGATGTGGTGTTTTGATTCCTTCAGAGCCGGCCTTAGTTCTTGTAGTTGAGAGTGGAAATAGGCGGTGATATCCAGAGTACATGTGAGGAGGGTGGAGTGAGTCCTGGCTAGGTGACAGTAGGGAGATCTGTTAGGGAGCCAGCATTCATTCAGACGACTCTACACCTGAGGTGTAGCATAAATCAGTGGGTTTGATGGATTAAATTAAGCACTGGACTTATAGGGTATAAAATATGTTCCTTAAAACAAAGAATCTTTTAAAACCTTTCCTGTGAAATTTGATTCAGTAAAGCTATCCTAAAACTTATTTGAAAGTTGGTTTACCAAAAATGTTTGCCATTTTGTGAAATACTGCTTCATGCTAGTTTTCAGTCAGTAGATTGCTAAATAAATTTGACGAGACTTAAAATTATCAAAAGGATTTGTGGTATGGAAAGCAGGTATGGTAATAAAACTGATTGTACCTTAGCCAGAGAAGTCAGGCCAACCACTGAGCAGATTTTCTTTGCTTATCTTGAGTGTGTGTGTATGATTTTTGAGTCACTGAAGTTCACTGTGTAGTCCAGACTCACCTTCAGTTTGCGGTCTGCTCCCTCAGCTTCCTTAGCATTCAGACTATATAGGTGTGCCACCACGTGACTACTTTTCTTTAGCTATTTCCTGCGTCATCTGTGTGCTCTTTTATGACTAAATGCCTTTCGTGCCTGAACACTAAAATTCTTGATTATTATTACACAAGAAATGTGAGTCTTATTTACTAGAATTTAAAATCATTTGTGGGTTCATTTTGATTTTTGAGACATTGTCAGCTAGTCCACTAAATACCCACTGCTGCTCAGCATTGGAGGGTTGGTGACGAAGAATGGAGCTCTCTTGCCCTCCTTTGAGCCTATGTTAATAAGAAAACAGCTAAGAAGGAAGAGGAGGAAGAAGATGATGGTGATGGTGGTGTTGATGGTATTCTTTAGAAAGTAGCTAGGAACATGGACTCTGGAGTCCTAGTGCTTGGCATCCAGTTCTGCTTCTTCACTACAAGCATGGCTGTCTTTGGGCCTGCTCTTTAACCTGTATCTCTCCATTACCTCTAAAACAGTGGTGGCGATAGTAAATACATCAGGTCGTTATCATAACTAAGCTGATGTGCATCAGACTTAGACACTGTCTAAGTACAGGGGACGGACCCGGGAAAGAGACCTCATTTGATGATGAGTGAGAACTCCTGAGGTTTCCCGGAGGAAACAGTGTCTGAGCCCAGACCTCATAAACAAGCGAGAGAGAGGTGACAATGGTGTGGAATGTGTGGTGACAGGGTAGCCTAGAGAGCATCCAGCTAACCTTTGTTATTATACATGCTGCCCTGGAACAGCCCATGCTCATCTGCCAACAGTGTTTAAAGTGGCTGGCTATAGAATTTTGGATGTATGGTTAGGTAACAACGTCCTAGCCCAGTGGTTCCAAACCTGCTGTCACGACAATCATCCGGGAAGCTTAAACAGCTGCAGAGTTCCGAGCCTTTTTAGTTCTGGGAATCAAAATGCCCTCAGGGAGGAGTGAGTTTGGGCTGGTATTTTAGCTGAATCAAGCAATTAGCCTTATTTGGGAAGTGCTTCCTTGTCTTGGAATAGCTCTGTTGGAACTGCTGAATTAATGGTGTTATTTCTGTTGATGTAATGAGAGCTGCCACACTGGCGTTCATAGACACACATCCATCTGCTTTAAAAACCTACGGAGTAGCTTCAGTGCTGGATTCAGAGAGAAC
The DNA here is from genome assembly GCF_018167655.1 of Microtus oregoni. Lineage (NCBI taxonomy): Eukaryota > Metazoa > Chordata > Mammalia > Rodentia > Cricetidae > Microtus > Microtus oregoni. The sequence goes on along the minus strand of NW_024543065.1, from coordinate 2,282,073 downwards.
TGAGAATCCTTTATTTTTCTCTTGGTTTGTGAGTTGTATTTTGGTTTTAAACAGTTTGCTTTGTCATCTGGCTCATAATAAAACAAAGCGAGATTTCTCATAAAAATCGTCTCAATTACAAAGCTTATGCTAACGATTTTTTTCTTTTTCTGTTTTCTTCTGAGACAAGGTTTCTCTCTGAGGAACCCTGGCTGTTTAGCTGTCCTGGAGCTCACTCTGTAGACCAGGCTAGCCTTGAACTCAGAGATCCACTTGCCTTTGTCTCCCGAGCACTGGCATTAAAGGCTTGAGCCACCGACTTAAAATACTATTTTTTTAGTGGAAGGGCAAATACTTACATCAGAGATTCTCACACAGTACTCACACAGCGTGTGTACACTATGCATGCACAACACACACAGCACGTGTACCACACACAACACACATACCACACACACACATACACACAGCATGCACGTAGCACACCTACCACATGCATCACACACATACCACACACACAACATGCACACAGCACACATACCACACATTCACACAGCACACACACACGTAGCACACATACTACACACACACACAGCATGCACATAGCAACATACTACATATACACATGCACACAACACACGCACATCACATATACCACACACACACATGGACACAGCACACATACCACACACAGAGCATGCACACATACCACACACAGAGCAGGGGTGGGAAGGGCTGCGTTACCTTCAGAGTTGTGGAGTATTTGGAAAAGTAGAAATTTGCTGTCATTAGCTGTTAATCCCAATAAGGAAGACTTGGGAGAGCGCCAATCTAGGCTTGTCTCCCATAGCAGTGCGCTCTCATGACATTATGTTTTGTGTGGGTCTGGTAGTTATATTAACAAAATTCATGTTTATAAACTGTGAGGTCAATAGGAAAAATATTTGTGCTATTTCTATAAAGAGGATTCATATGAAGTAAACTTTCTTTTGAACCACGAAAACTAAATTATTGTTATTACAGACTCCATATAATTGCATAAGTCATAGCCAGGCCTGAGTGTGGGTTCCAGCTGGTTCTTAGATAAGCTTCGTTCTACTTTAAGAAAAAAGTCATATTACATCTGACAGACATCTGGTGTTTCAATTAAATTCATTTATTTGGGGCCCAAATTGCTTTTTTGGTGCTCAGTTCCCTTTAGACCATACTTTCAGACTCTTTGCAGCCTTTCCCAGGCTCCCCACACTTCCTGCTGTGTGGGCTTAGCCTTGGTACAGAGCACTTCCTCTTCTGCTGGGTCCGCTGTCAGGGCAGGCCTGCACCTTGTAAGACTCTCGTAATTCAGGTGGGTCTCTGGTGACACCATGATGTCCTCATAAATGCCTAGATGACAGTGAACTGCCAGCAGGCTGGAGATACCGTTTTAAAAGGCCAGACAAATAAAACCATTATATGTCCCGGGGACTGGAAGAGTTGGGCATATCATTGTCCCATGTGGCTAGACGGTCCCTTCTTACCCGGAAACACTGATGAGGACAGAGTGCCAACTATATTCAACTATCAAGGAAGTAGGACTATCACATTTACAAAACAGTCTCCTTAACTGCAGAATGGATGGCCTAAAAACCACAGCTTTTAGCAGAAAGGCTTCCTGAATACGGTGGTGCAGAGCCAGATACTGTGTCAGAGAAATAGAGGAGCCATTTACTCAGCCTTGAGTGTGGGCGCTGTGTCACCTTATGTCTCAATTTGGGTTTTCCTAGCACGTCTTTGTAAGCAGCACTGGTACCACGAGAGAGAATTACACCTGAGGACCCTTACTTTCTGCAAGGCACCGGCCCTCCCCTCCCCTGCTGCACCCAGGACAACCATGTTTGCCTTCCCTCCCTGCCTGCCTGCCTCCCTCCCTCCTTCCTTTTTTCCTTCCTTCAAGACACGGTTTCTTTGTGTAGCTTTGGCTGTTTTGGAATTTGTCTGTAGACCAAGATGACTTCGAACTCACAGAGTCTGCTTCTGCCTCCCGAGTGCTGGGATTAAAGGTGTGTACATGACTGGTCATATTTGTCTTCTAATGACAGATATTGCTCAGTCTAATGTCTGCTTTCCCTGTGCTAAAGTCCGTCACTTCTTCACTCTGTCCACTCTGTACTCACTGTAAGGTTTTGGTGCTTGGAATCCATTCACACCCTCCGATAAGGGAATTACCCAGGGAACACAAGCCCATTGGACTGCAGATGGTGTTTATTCATGCTGATGTGACTTTATGGTTTCCAGCCTAGTGTTAGGAAGTTTGGAGAAGTTAGTTAGCAGCACTTGGCGTTTCATGGGATGCAGTAGAAGCCTCATGCTACAACGGATGTTTTCCTCTGGGACTTGATTTTTCTAGAAGCAGAAAACTTAGGGAGGATCCCATTTACTCTCTCCATAGTGCTGTGTCTCTTTGCCGGCAAGTGATCGAACTAGATCTACCCCAGGTCTTTATGAAATGTGTTGAAAGCATAGCTCAGAACGGGAATGATGCTCAGACCGCTCACTTTGTGTCTCTTACCTGGACTTGTCCCTGTATCCTGATGACTCCATAGCCCAACTTTCTCCACATGGTGATAAGCTTGGTTACCAGCAGCTTCCAGATGCTGTGCTTGGTAAATTCTGTTTTAAGAGAGGGGATTTTGAAAAACTTGTAAAATAAAATTGCATGTTTACAGTCAGACCAAAGAGAGGACAGGGCTGGAGGCTGGAGGGTGACTTTTCTTTCTCCTATAGTTTTTTTTTTTGTTTGGTTTTTTTTTTTTTTTTTTTTTAAGCAAAACAACTAAACACTCACCTTTGGCTGCCAGCTGAGGTCTGCGTCCTTCTAGAGCCACAGGTCGTTTCAAAGTCCTGTTTCAAAAGAGGTCATGTGTTGTTTTGGAAGAAAGGTGTGGCTGCAGACCAGACACTGGGCGTCCACTTCACTACTGTAGGCATCGAGGGCTAAAAGAGACCACAAGAGATTGTTTAATCGTGACTGTTTGGAATTCCGAAACAAATCCTACTGGCTGGTGGCTAAACTGGGGCTAGTGATTATTTTTAGGCCCATTGAAGGTATTTGAAGCTCTCACATGGACCAGAACTCTTCCCGTTCAGACTCATTCTTTCATCCCTGCCATTCTTAGATCCCAGAATATTACTTACTTTCATCTAGCAAAGTGACGATGCATTTAAACAGTGCCAACCTTATTTTAATAATGCAAAGTATAATAATTTTTTAGCTTGTTTTCCCAAGGAGGAAATTTTCCCTCTCACTGCTCCATTAAAATGTAGCATATCTAAAATCCTGAAGGAGCCAGATGTTGTAGGAGCTGCGGGCTGCGTTCCTGCCACTCCAGTTCCTGGTCGCCTGGCTAGCTTATGCCCCAAAATAACAACACACAAACTGTATTCTTTTAAACACTGCTTGGCCCACTAACTCTAGCCCTTACAGGCTAATTCTCATATCCCGATCAACCCATCTCTAATAATCTGTGTAGCATCAGTCTTACCAGGAAAGATTCAGCATGTCTGACTTGGCAGCTTGCTTCATGGCATCTGCCCGCCCGGGAGAGGGGAGCATCGCCTCTGAGCTCCCTTCCTCTTCCTCCCAGCATTCTGTTCTGTTTACTCCGCCTATCTAAATTTTAACCTATCAGGGCCAAGGCAGTTTCTTTATTTAACCAATGACCTTCCTCCATCAGCCAGAGGCACGGTTCAGTGGTGCAGTGTGTGCTTCTCGTGCTTGAGGACTTGAGCTCTTCCTTAGCACCAACACAGACACTAACAGAATCTCCTACGGTAACAACTTCTCCATTTTGTGTCTCATTGTGAGAGTCAGACTCTCCTCTTTGATGTAAAAGCACTACCATGGTGTTGCTCTAAACCGTAGTTCCTGATGGTCTTAAATATATCTAGGTGCAGTATCCTGGCAGTGGCATTTCTCACTTGACTTGTGGTGAGCTCGCCCTTGCTCTGAGCACCCAAGTGGGCTGTGGATGTTGACCAGGTCTTTCCTTTCTATCAGGTGATCAGACTCTGAGAATCTGGGATGTGAAGATGGCAGGAGTCCGAATTGTGATTCCAGCACATCACACAGAGATCCTGAGCTGTGACTGGTGTAAATACAACGAGGTACAGTACGGCTCCCCGCAGAGCACTGTTCTCAATGGTAGCTGTGCCTTTGTCTGTCTTGTTGATGTGGACTTTGGTGCTGTTTCTGACCATTAAGTTAAATTCAGCCCCTGTCACTTGTAAATGTGCCTGGCCTGCATTAGCGTGAATTGGACTTAAGTGCTCCTAAAACATCAAACTAAGGAATAGATATTCTTAAGAGTTCAACAGTGCAACCTTTCCTGTTTGTTTTGGAAACTGCTTTACACATTACGTAATTTGTATTTGTGTGATTGCTCTTAACCTTGGTACTCCAGAGTTTGCGTTCATTTGTTTTTCAGGTGTCTAGTCAGGCTACCAAACTGTTTATAACTTACTTTTTAATTTGACAGTTTATCAGTTTTTAGGGTGAATTTGTTTTATCTTCCTTTTTAAGCCGAACAGTTTCTATGCTTCTGTAAGATAGTGGTACCAATGTGAAACTTTTTAAAGCTTCAGCTAAAATATCTGAGCATGAGAATTAAAAAGTAGGAATATAGGGATGAATATAAATACGTTAATATACCTGTCTATATACCTCAAGGGGCTTATTGGCTGAGAACTAAAATACCTATTTTGTTTTCTCTTCCCTAGGTTTAAATTAACTTAGGAAAGTTGAAGGAATGCCACACTGGCAGAATTCTTTAAATAAAAAAATATGTATATTCAATAGAAGTATTTAGGATTAAAAAAACAAATAAAACAAGCACTTTGCTTTTTCAAATAACTTTGTGTCATCTTGGTTCCCCGACACGCATGTGTTTGAGTGTGTGTGTGTGTGTGTGTGTGTGTGTGTGTGTGTGTATGTATGTGTACTGAGGATTGGACTCAGGCGCATTTATGCTTGTGAGACAAGTATTCTATCACTGAACTACATTGCCAGCCCAATGTCTTGCCTTTTGATGCCTGGTAAGACCTCAGAGCATGTTTTAAACCTCTTAAAGAGAAAGATGGGCTGAGTTGTCACAATGTTTTAAACCCTTGTACATCTATTGCTACTTAAGAAAGTAAGTTAGAAAATCTACAATGCTGTTTGAGACTTTGCCTTTCTCTTGTGTGTGGTGTTCTGTCTTGTACTTGAAACATTTGGTTTCTTCCCTCTCAAGTTGCATGTTTTTGTTTTTGTTATGAAATGACTATTTTGGCTCCTTTCTTTGCTTGTTATACAACTTTATAAAATAGATCATGGGTATATATTTAACTACAAAAGTGTGTTATTGCCGGGAGATGGTGGCGCACGCCTTTAATCCCAGCACTCGGGAGGCAGAGGCAGGTGGATCTCTGTGAGTTCGAGACCAGCCTGGTCTACAGAGCTAGTTCCAGGACAGGCTCCAAAGCCACAGAGAAATCCTGTCTCAAAAAACAAAACAACAACAACAAAAAAAACCAACCAAACAAAAAAAAGTGTGTTATTGTTCCTAGTGGGAAAGCCTTAGGACTGTTTAATTGCAAAGATGTCATAGTTTTGTTTCTATTTATTTATTTATTTATTTATTTATTTTTCTGAATTGTTTTCAGAACCTGCTGGTGACAGGAGCAGTTGATTGTAGTTTGAGAGGCTGGGACTTAAGGAATGCACGACAACCTGTCTTTGAACTTCTTGGTCACAAGTATGCTATTAGGAAGGTGAAAGTAAGTCTTTTTATTTTTACACATAGAATAAAAACGCAAGCATGTATAATCAATGAAGCCTGTGTAAAAGTATTTAGGCATTGAAGTTGTATAGAGCTGGGGATCAAGCCTGGGCATGGAACAGGGTAGGCAGTCTTCTACTACTACATCCGTGGCCCAGGCTAGGGAATGTTCAACTCCTTCATCCGTGGCACAGGTTAGGCAATGCTCTACTCCTACATTCGTGGCACAGGCTAGGCAATGCTCTACTCCTACATCCGTGGCACAGGCTAGGCAATGCTCTACTCCTACTCCTACATTCGTGGCACAGGCTAGGCAATGCTCTACTCCTACTCCTACATTCGTGGCACAGGCTAGGCAATGCTCTATTCCTACACCTACATCTGTGGTACAGGCTAGGCAATGCTCTACTACTGAGCTATGTCTGTGGCTCTTGGTTTTCTGAGACAGGATCTCACTGTGTAGGCCAGGTGACTTCAAAATTATAGTTCTCCTGCCTCAGCCTCCCAAGTGCTGGGATTGCTGATACCTTCTTATATGTGCTTTTGTTATCCAATTAATGCTAATATTTGAAGCTAAAATTAGGTCATACATCTAAGTAAACTGGGATGATATAAAGATATAGTACTTCATGTTAAATAAAAACCATTTTTTCATCTTGTTATTAGTCAATTGATTATTTTAACATTTTAGCTGTAGTAGTTTATATTTAGGGTTTATATTTTTCATAATTGTCTATTTGTTGAGTGTGTGTGTTCAATGATTTGGAGAGATGGTAGTTTTTATTCTCTAGCGTGATGATGTATATAAAAGCTATTAATGTGCAGGGTATAGAAACTTTCTAGTCTGAACAGGAGAGAAACACACTTTTTGATGGGGCTTCCAATAGGCCTACCTCATTGTGAGGGAACTTAATTCGGTTCCTTAGCTTCCTGTCAGATGATTCTGCTGTTACCATGAAAGACTCCTGATTTTCAAGTTTTTACACCAAGAGCTTAGTACTTAGTAACATTTTACTTTCGTTAATTTAATTTTTTTTAATCTTGTCTTTGAGAATCTCATACATGCATACAAAATATTTTGGTCATCAAAAACCAAAAAAAAAAAAAAAAAAACCAACAAAACAAAAAAGAAACAAAAAAAATGCAATGAGAGTCAATAGGTTGTTTATCATTTATGTTGACGCTGCTGCCTGATGTACTGGCTACATCTCATGACAGACATTACTTAGGGAAAATAGGTGTAATTCAGTTTCATGGTGGCGAGGCAGTTGACTTGGACTAACTTGGTCTAGGATTATGGGAGCGTGCAGCGCAGCTTACTCATATTGCCTGGATTGGCGACAAGAGAGCCCACTCATAATCTCCACATCTAAGCTTGTAGCTCAAAATTCAACAGCGAGTCCCATGTCCAAGAGATTGTACAACCTCTCAAAACAGTGGCAACACACTTCAAATGAATGAGCTGTCAGGGACATTGCCCATTTAAACTGGGACACTGGGCTTAAAATTTACATTTTTATCCTTGGTATAATTTTTCATGAGCTATAATATATAAATAACATTAAATTATTTAAAAATCTATATTTAGCATTTAAGTGATTATTTTGCTGAGAGTATATGAATATCAAATGTATTAATATAATGGACAAATTCTATAGTTATTGCCTGTATATATACTGCCACACACTTCAGTCCCTTATATTTGTAGAGTTATGTTTAGGTAGCTCCTAAGCATTTATATTTACTCTTTTTCAAAATAACAACATTTAGGAGTACATGTTATAAATTATTTCTATAGAACTTGAGGGATTTTCTTTGGAGAATGTAAAAATTAAAATTTTGCTATAAATGAATACTTGAAAAGTCAAAATAAGTCCATAAGGCCCGGGAAGGCACAACTTGAAGTGACACTCGTGGGTCAGCCTCAGTCAACTGTGTTTGTGGGGCAACTGGTGGAGTAGCAGCTGTGACTACACCTGACTTCTCTCTTGCAGTTTTCGCCATTTCATGCTTCGGTGCTGGCCTCTTGTTCCTACGACTTCACTGTAAGGTACTGAGATCTTTAAATACATTTTGTGTGCAATATCAAGTAGCGTTTGTATCTGGGTAACTTTTCTGCGGTAATGGACCGCATTATTAACAATATACCTTTCCTGCCTTTTCCTCCTAGCTAGTCACTCTGTAAGCCACATCTCCTTGTCCCGTGTGCTGTAAAGTCTGCTGGGTTTGTGTGAGGACACTAAGCGTTGAACTTAACCAGCCTTGTCATCTTAACCTCCAGAGCTCCTCTTCTTTCTTTCTCAGTCAGTGTTTGATCTGGCAGGGTTCCTATGGCTGTCTTCCTGCAGAGTGCCCCTCTGCTGGAACAGACTGAATTGGGACCTTGAGAGAAAGTACATGCCTCTAACTTGTTTTCCTGGAAGGAGCCTGTATAAGAATGCAGACCAACGGGCTGGAGAAATGACTCAGCAGTTAGAGCAATGGCTGCTCTTCTAGAGGACCCAGGTTCAATTCCCGGTACCCACATGGCAACTCACACCTGTCTATAGTTACAGTTCCAGGTCTTCTCATGCCCTCATAAGACATACATGCAGGAAGAATACCAATGGACATAAAATAAAAATAAGTTGCAAATATTTAAAAAAAAAAAAAAGAATGCAGGCAAACTAGGGAATAGAATCACACTCTAGCCAGGATGAGGTGGAAGGTGTTGTTTTGTTGTTTGGTCTTGCCTCATGTACCCACTCTATCTGTGAGCTCCATGTGCAGCTAAGGATGACTTTGCGCTCCTAATTCTCTCACGCCCACCTCCCTTTATGCTGAGATTGAAGGCACGAGCCACCATGTGCAGCTACATTAAAGTAGTAAGGCATGATTGCAGAGTTTTTAGTTTGTGGTGATACTGGACTTTTTAGAAGAAAGCACCAATGGACAGGAGAAAAAACTTGTCTCTTGCTTGCCATCCACCCCAGTCAGGCTGGAACTGTGGAGCTATAAGTCGCCTGGGAACTGAACTCAGGACCTCTGGTAGACTAGCCAGTGCTCTTAACCTCTGAGTCATCTCTCCAGTCCCCAAAACTTAAGTTTTAAGATACATATTTTGGCAAGAAAAATATGATAAGAATTTAATGCTGTTAATATCAAACTGTGTGGTGTGTACTCATGTTATACATGATGTCTCTCTTAACCTAGCATTATCAATGCTTTAATCCTTTTCAGTTACCAGACTGTATAGGTGTTGTAATGGTTTGAATGAGAACAGCCACCATGGGCTAGTATGTTTGAATACTTGGTCCCTAGTTGGTGGTGTGTTTGGGAAGCAAGAGGTCTGGCCTTACTGGAGGAGATGTGTCACTGGGGCAGGCTCGGAGGTTTCAAAAACCCACAACACTCCCAGGCAGCTCTGTGTTTCCTGTTTGTGGATAAGGATGTTAGCTCTCCGCTACTGCGCTAGCACCATGCCTGCCTGCCTGCCTAATGCCGTGCTTCTGGCCAGGACGGTCATGTCCTCCAACCCTCTGGAATTGTAAGCCCCCAATTCAATGCTTTCTTTTATAGTTGCCTTGGTCTTGTTATATTAGCACAGCAATAGAGAAGTAACCAAGACAGATGTATGCAGCCTTAAAAGTCACAGGTATTTATATGTCTGTTATTATCTGCCAGATATTATAATGGACAGATTGAAGTAAGTGGCTAAGGAAATGTATATTTACTTAAAACTTTTAACTATTTTGTTTTTAACTTTTCTTGTTGATGTGATGAAATACAAGACAAGATACAATCTCAGGGAAGAAAGGTGAGTTTGTTTACAGTTAGAGGTAGCAGCAGGAAAGCGGGCAGCTGCTCACATTGTGTCTACCTACACTCAGGAAACAGGGACAGGACAGGAAGTTCCTGGGGCTAAAAGACCTTAAAGCCTGCCCTTGCAATCCTTGGTCCAGCGAGGTTCCACTTCAAGACCCATCCCCAGCTGGGGTCCAAGTGTTCAGACACATGAGTCTAAAGAGGACAGTTAACATTCAAATCATGGCAGGAGATGATAAAATGGTAGGTTTGGAGAGGAGAAGCAGGCTTAAGGCCGTCAGTTTTGCTGGTATAGTAAGAGAGATGTAGTCACAAAAACAGAGAATAATCGAAGACACACTTGTAGAATCATTAGGGCTTGGTGTATACTTGTGTGTCCTCATAATGGAGGCAGGCCATCTACTAGCCAAGTTACCTGATAGTACATCTCCAACATGGAGATGATGGGACATGCAACCTGAGATTGTTGTGATGACCCAGTGAGCTAACATACACAAATGCTGGCACACTAGGTGCTGTCTAATGTCCTGTTATTGTCAGCCTTAATGGCATAATTGGCGGTGACAGAAGAGCATCTGTCTCTTTGGACTTAAAGCCCGTTTCAGCTCTCATCTTCAAAGGTGAAGTAGTCACTTTTACTTTAGAGCAAGAAAAGCAATCTCCACTCAGCCTTGTTGCTCTCTTCCCCTTGTAGTTGGGAGAGAAGTAGAACTCGGGGTAGGAAGTTACAGAGAGCCAGTCCTGTCCCTCCACATCCCTTACTTTGGAGAAATCCTTGAACACTCTCTAATGCAGTGGCTATGTGGACCTTTGAGTAGTTGACTTGAGGTGAAAGGCTGCCTCCTCCACTCGCCAGACACTGGTTAAAGGAAATGATGCCTCCTTTGTAGACATGTTTAGAGGATTTGATGAGGTAATACCCAAAATGTTCTCGGCACATGAGTGTCTGAAAAATAGCAGATGTTCTAAATTAGATGCTAATAGTAATAAGTTTCCTGTTTTAAAATGTAAGTACCTCAGGGAGACTTGAGGTGTTAATCATTCGTGCTTTACCTAGCATTATATTAATAAGATAATTATATTGCTCAAAGCCACTGAGGAGCCATGTGAGTAGGAATTTTTATTGTACTGTGAAGGTGAGAGAAAAGTGAACCTAGCAGGATGGCGCTGTGGGAACCCAAACAGGGCTCACCATGCAGCAGTGAATAGAGGCAGCATTTTATTCAGATCCATAGCTAAGAGGCCACTTCTGTGTTTCATACTATTTAAGTTTGTTCTCTAAATTGCTAGATATTATGTACATTTTTATTAAAGAATCTTAATGGAGACAGCATGATATAATAGAAAAAGAGTTTGCAATCCTAGAATTTTTGTTATATCTTTTATATGTGATATAGGAGGGTCATCTGTCTATGTGTTACTTTCATTGGTTAATAAAGAAACTGCCTTGGCTTTTTGATAGGGCAGGATTTAGATAGGTGGAGTGGACCGAACAGAATGCTGGGAGGAAGAAGGCAGTGAGGCAGACATCTCCTACCCAAGACGGATGGTGGTTAGAATCTTCCCGGTAAGCCACCAATTCGTGGTGCTACACAGATTATTAAAAATGGGTTAATCAAGATGTGAGAGTTAGCCAAGAAGAGGCTAGATATAATGGGCCAGGCAGTGTTTAAATGAATACAATTTGTGTGTTGTTATTTCGGGTGTTAAGCTAGCCATGTGAGACTTAGATAGCTGGGCAGGACGAAAAGCAGGCCTGCTCGCCTAATCACTACACATATGTATATGTAAACTATATACATTCTATATACTTAATTATATACTTGTACTTAGTTATTAATATTTATTACATATTTAATATTTATTTGGTATACTTAAGCTATATACTCAGTTATTTAATGTATAACTTTAATTGAGTTATATTTAATCTCTTATGTGGTTCATATCCCTCAGCCTTTATTTATTCCATAATGTTCTTATGACATTTAAGTATCTTTAAGTAGAAGCTATACACATAATATCTGGCATTAACCAGATAGCCAATTAATTTTAGTTTTCCTTTTTAAATTTTGTACTTATATAATACCATTTCACTATAAAAATATGTTCTAATATTTATTAGCAAAATCAATGATGCTCAAGGCACAATGCCTGAAATTTAGTTTTAAATGAGTTAACAAAAATATTATATACACACATACCACATATATACAGAGAGAGGAAGCTAAACAAGTCTGGCAAATTTTTAATAGTTGGTGAACTAGAAGAAGTAGATGGCATTCATTATATCTGTCTTGGAATTTTTGGGTGGATTGGTAATTTTCAAAATAAAAGCACTTAAGGAAAAGTAAAATATTTACTCATGATAAATATGATACTAAAATGTTTCTTACTAATGCCTTTTAATAGTATGACATGATATTTAATTTGAGTAAGATAAGGATCGGTTATTTTACTTCATAGCAGGAAAATGATCTTTAATTGGATTGTGCTAACTTAGAATCTGGACAAAACGCATTACCTACCACATCCCTTTCATTGCTGTCACGTTCACTCATGGGACCTGCCTGTCCACCGGCAGTCTCAGCTCTGGTGTGGTTGATGGGCTTTTGATCCTTGTGTTTATTAGCAGAGATTTCCGCAGACAGATACTTCTCCTTTCCCCCCATCCCCTAAAAAAGGTCAGCCAAAGTCAACAGATAGTATAGCTGAATATGTACTCTGTCTCAGAAACCTTTCCTCTCAGCTCTGCCTAGCCCCCTACCCACAAAAAAGGTCAGTGAAAGCAAACAGAAGAAGTGGGGCTGAGCTGCAGCGTGCAGCTTCTGATGGCTGTCTAATTAAGATGGCTGCTAATTCCTCACATGGCTAATGGTATGATGTTAATTGTTAACCTGTGCAAGGGCTGTGATTGAATTAATAAAGTGATCAAAGACGTGTCTAAATGCTACACCTTCAAGATATGCAAACATAAAGCTCTCTGCTAGCCAGGCACACTTTTCTGTGTTACAGCACAGTTTGATACATTTCTCTGATATAAGTAGGCTATCTCAACATAGTTGTCTTTGGATTTCTTTTTAAGAAGGATATCTGTTCCCATATTTGTTTAATTCTTGCAAGAATACTTCAGTATTAAATGTGTTTTGTGTTACCAGAGCATATTGTTTGATTCCAGGATAGGATTTGTGTAATTTATTGTTTGTTTCTAGTAATTGGAATATGCTAAATAAATGTTTACAAATGTAATGAATTTAAATTAGATGGAAATTGATGACAACTCTGGTTATTGTGATTATAAAAGCTCAGAAACATGATTTCACTTTAGTTATGTTTGAAGTAGTCATTAAAAAAATGGAACTTAATACACAGCATCCTGTGTGAATGGGAAAATGTTTTTTAAGGACAAATGGGTTGTTTTATTGTGTTTAAGTTAGGGCTGGTGTCCCCATCAATAAGGTGGAGTTGCTTGCAGATAGTTTCAGTTTGTTCTACACCTACAAAGTAATATGTCATATCCTCTATGTTGCTGTTTACTTCCCATATGACATGTACAAATCCTGTGTCAATTATTGCCATATTGGAAAGGTCTTTTCATGAGGTGAACTGTAACTTGGTAAATTAAATGCCAAGTAAAACAATTAAAGTAATTTTCTATAAATCGAGAGAACAAACATTGGTTAAGAAGAACTGGTGAGTCTTCTGACTTTAAGTGCCCTGATTTTTAAGAACAGAACATTTCAGAATCAACGCATGTGCCTGTCTAATCCATAGCCTAATGCAAACACATGAATAGACGGAACGGGAGCGAGGGATTAAGCCTTGCTTCAGTGCAGTGTGAGGCATTGCTTTGAACTCTGAATTGTGGTGATTAGTTCCAGTGGAAATTTTATGGATTTTGACAGCTAATTTGCATTATATTTTTAAGAGTTCTGTTGTATAGTGTCATTAAGGCACTGAAATAAATTTGGTTTTGTATATTTTCTCTTAAGGATGTGTTACTTTGTCTCATTCTGTAGTGGGAAGTAAAAGACTATCTGAAAATAAAAAAGAAAAGGTGCAGTGAATTCTGAGTATATTATTTAGAAAGATTAAGTCAGAAGCAAGGAAGAGAAGAATTGAGAGAGATTGCCTTTGCAGCAAGGATGGAAGGGCTGCACAGGAGACGGCTGCACCATTAGGGACCTCATCTGTGTATTACGGTTTTTAAGAGGTATGGCGGTAGTTGAGCAGAAAACCTTGGTCTTTCTTCCTGCTCACTGTTTGCACAAGAGTAAGCCTGTTTGCTCAGATCAGCTGGGTTCTACACGTCAGCTGGTCATAGTTTAATATGCCCTGAGAACTCAGGGGTAAATAATTCACCCTGTAGGTCTATTCTGAAACCCCAGTCTAGAATATGGATTCCATTTAATGGAACGAACTATAAAGAGACTGTAAACACCAGTTGTTTATCTGTTTTCAACTTACATTCAGCAGTTTCTCGTCTTTCTATTTTGTAGGCATGTGCGTACCTGCATGTGCACATGGCTATAGACCGGAAACCCTTACAGTTAGTGGAAAGGGGGGCAAGCGTGCAGAGGGAGGACCCAAGGTTATTTTACTCTGAATACTTGCTCCTGCTTTCAGCCTCTTTAGGATTGATTTTCTTTCTTTTTGTCACAGGTTCACGTCCTGTCTGCTTTTTCTATTTCTCTCTCTGGCTCTGTCTATCTCCTCTGTCTCCTCCATCTCTGTCTCTGGCTTCTCCAGCATTCCAGTATGGCTCCTCCTCTTGTTTCCTCCCTCATCTCTGTCTGGCCTCTCCTATCTCTTCCCCCATTTCTGTCTTGGCTCCTCCTCCTGTTTCCTCCCTCATCTCTGTCTGGCCTCTCCTATCTCTTCCCCCATTTCTGTCTTGGCTCCTCCTCCTGTTTCCTCCCTCATCTCTGTCTGGCCTCTCCTATCTCTTCCCCCATCTCTGTCTGACTCTCCTGTCTCCTCCTTATCTCTGTGCCCAGTGTCTGCAGAGTAGAGAGTTAGGGTGAGAAAGGAGACTGACTGTACGCTGTGCAGACAGCCTACACCTTACAGCCCTGGTGGATGAATTCATAACGATTTAGTTTCAGAATGAGGACATTGAGTATTTCATGTGGTAGAGCTAGGAAGCTGTCAGAACACAGCTGGACAGTGGCTATAAGTTTACTGATTTTTTACTATTTAGGTGTGATGCTCTAAGAACACGTGCTCAACAGCATCATCTGCTTGTTCTGCAGAATTCTCAGTAACCCTGGTCCCCACTTTCCCATAGTAGTTAACAGTCCACATGTACATAGGCCGTTCTTACGACATTATTGATCAAGATACTGATGTTGATACTATTTTGTAAGAAGATTTTCCAACTTTATTCCTTTTTACTAGAATGTTTATTTAAAACTGAGTCATAAAAAAGGCTTCATGATTCTTTATTCTGATAAACAATGAACTCTATGGAAACTTTCTCTTTTACCTCCTCTTGCTGAGAGGTGGTGTTCTTGATGCTTCATCCTGCACGCCTGTGGATCGCAGCCATGAGTACTCCCAGAGCCAGCCTTCCATCAGCCTAGTGGTTTTCTTTAATTTGTCAAGTACTCTAGGCTGCCTGCTGTGTGCTTCCTGGGCTTGATGCTCACTGTGATGAACTGGTGCCTGCCTCTTGAAAATATTGATCTGATTAGAGCTTTAATTGAACTGTTATAATTCATTCATTTTGACAGAGAAGCTGGGTCTAGAATTTTTATTGTTTCACCTTGAACGTTTGTAAACATGGTGTAGCTTCTGGATATTTGTGGCTTTTTAAAAGTCATTTTTGAAAACTGTTAAGTAGTTTTCCAAAATTAACCACTAATTTATTTTACATTACCAGGCAATTAGAGCTTTTCAGTTTTAAACTTGATTTTTTTTGTTACAGTATTAGTTCCAGAAACAAAACAAAAAGTTAAATAGCTTTCCATTTATGCAAATAAGTAAACATTAGATACTAATAACTGTTTTTGAGTGGGTGAATTTTTCCTCTTTGCAAACTGTCTTGCTAGGCTACAATTTTTATTTCTAAGCTCCCCTAAGAGTGGTAAGACAATTAAAATAGTGGGCCGTGACTTTACCCTGAGTCTTCGTGGTGGATTTTATGTGCCACTCAACAATGAACTTCTTTCGCCACCACAGGAATTTCTAGTTTTTTGACATGCACTTCAAAAAAATGGAATTCCTTTGGTGACAAAGGGGCTGATAGGTTGAGTCAACGTCTGTTAGGAAGAGCCAGCACAGTAGAGGGGAGGGTGGGGTCAGTGCTTACAAGCACAGTAGAGGGGAGGGTGGAGTCAGTGCTTACAAGCTCTGTAGAGGAGGGGGTGGAGTCAGTGTTTACAAGCACAGTAGAGGAGGGGGTGCGGTCAGTGCTTACAGGCACAGCAGAGGGGAGGGTGGGATCAGTGCTTACAAGCACAGTGGGGGGGGGGGTCAGTGCTTACAAGCACTGTAGAGGGGAGGGTGGAGTCAGTGCTTACAAGCACAGTAGAGGGGAGGATGGGGTCTGTGCTTACAAGGATACTGCAAGATAAAAGTCATTCCCGAACTCTGTGTCACAGGAGTTCACATTTATGCTGGCTCATCATTCTTTAGGGTGTTGGTTTGAGTGTAAGTTTCTGGCTAATGGAGCTCTGGCTGGGCTTTAGCTTATGGGATTTTCTATGTAGTTTGAGAAGGTAGGAGAGAGTGATGCAAGATACAAGCCTGTTTGAGCCTTTAGAATGTTAATTAAAACTATCTCTAGATTCCTAGATGGTGTCTCTGTATGATCTCCTGAACACCGTGGATTGTGTAGACAAGGTCATGGACATGGTGATGGTAGAATGTGCACTTTGGGACTGCTGTTAATTGGGTATGGTGTTAAGGATCACAGGATTTTCCGTGACCTGTTCCCCTTAGCTGTGAAATGAACCTTGAGATACGGGTAATGATCAAAAGCAGATTTGTGTGTGCATGTGTGTGCACAGGTGGAGGCCAGAGGACAGCTTCACGTGTCTTTCCATAGATACCATCAATTCTGTTTATTGAGACAAGGTCTGTCAGTGGAACCTGGCTCTCTGGATTAGGCTAGGTTGACTACATTGAGCCCCTGTCCTTGTCCCCTCGGTGGCTGGATTATAAACACACACTACCATGTTGGCTTAACGTGGGTGCTGGGGATAGGATTCAGGTCCTAATTATTGCATGACAAGCTCTTTACCAATAAGGTATCTCCCCAGACCCTCAAAAGAAAGTATATAAACAGCACAGAAGCACCATCCAGACTGTGCTAAATAAATGAGCAGACTTGCTGGAGATAGACTGAATAAAGTGAGAAATTCAGTCTTGGATCATCTTTTTTTATTATTATACAGAAGGAGGCATTAACATGCATTTCATAGTTTTCTAGTAATAATGTAGAGAAAAGAAGTCTATAGTTTGCTAAAGTAATTTCTTGAAATAGCACTGTTTCTTTACCTATGGGTCTTTGTCCTTCTCCAGAGTTTTGCTGGAGTTGAATAAATTCTCACCAGTGGCAACCTTGGGATGGGGCCTTGCACAGTACCATCCAGGGACAGCAGCCTGGGTATCACTTGGCACTTGTTTCTTGCACAAGTTCTTGGGCAATTCCAGACCTTTTGAATTTGTGTGTAATAAGTCCTCCAAGTGATTCTGGTGTGAGTTTTAAGTTTGAAAACCACGAGTTTAAAAATCAGTGATTCAGTTGTTGGGTGGTGCTTCTACCCAATATAAAGTCTGGGGTGTACCTTACACGAACCTGGAGGGGCGCTACACGCCTACAGCTGGGACTCACTCACTGATTTTTTTTTTTTTTGACATTTCTTCTCAGTTGATTTCAGCGAAGCCAAGGTTAAGAACCACTGCACTGTTGGCTTTTCGTTCTGCCCAAAAATTGCTGTTGGTCTAAGGGGGACTTTATCATTTATGTATCTGTTGAAGTACATTCGTGAAGCATTGTTTTTTTTTGTTTATTTATTTATTAAAGATTTCTGCCTCCTCCCCGCCACCGCCTCCCATCCCCCCCCCCCAATCAAGTCCCCCTCCCTCATCAGCCCCAAGAGCAATCAGGGTTCCCTGCCCTGTGAGAAGTCCAAGGACCACCCACCTTCTTCCAGGTCTAGTTAGTTAGCCTAGGCTCCCAAAAAGCCAGTATGTGCAGTAGGATCAAAACCCAGTGCCATTGTTCTTGAGTTCTCAGTAGTCGTGAAGCATTGTTTAAAATGGTGGCTCCAAACTTAGTTCATTGGGCCCCAATGCTCGCTAAGGGAGTGTTTCCTGGATGACACTCAGTTGGAATTCTTAGGAACAGATTAGAGGGATGTTTCTGTTTTTTGGATGACTGAAGTCATGAATCCATGGTCCATTATTTGGTAATGTATTTGTGAGGTTGGCTTTTGTTATCTATTATGTGCTCAATGTAAACAATGATCTTTTCATTCATTCGTGAGTATTCTTGGGGTGGGGCTGTCTGTGGAACATGCACTTTGTTTTCACTGAACCCCAGGCCTTGTACATGCTAGATTTGTGCTCTCATGAGCTGCCTGCCCAGCCCATGTCAAACACTTTATGCATGCAAGAAATATAAAGAATAAGACTCTGTCCCTTCATTCAATGGGCTTAGAAGCTACCAAAACATGATAGATTTGTAAATTAATCCGTAGAACCTAGAAACATGAGAATCATTCTTAATTTCTTTGTTCCATTAATCATCCCATTTATTCTATTTAAATACATCTCAAATACACCCCCTTTTTTTCATCGTTGCTGTCCCCAGATGTGCCCTTGATGCTCATTAGATTACTGATCTCCCTAAACTCACTCATTGCAGAAAGTCCATTTTTTTTTCATACTGGCCAGAGATGTCATTTTTCTCCCTCCCTCCCTCGCTCCCTGCCTCCCTCCCTCCCTCCCTGCCTCCCTCCCTCCCTTCCTGCCTCCCTCCCTCCCTGCCTCCCTCCCTCCCTCCCTCTCTCCCTCCTTCTTTCCACTCTTACTTTTTTTCTTATTTTTGACAGGGTTTTTCTACATAGCCCTGGCTGTCCTGGAATTCACTGTGTATGTAGGGGGAAGTTGCTTGTTCATTTCCGGCTGCCCAGCCCATGAAATAATCACTCAGAAACTATATTATTTGCAATACTGTTTGGCCAATAGCTTAAGCAGATTTCTAGCTTCCTCTTATATCCTACACTAAACCATCTCTATTAATCTTTGTATTGTCATGTGGCTGTGGCTTACCAGGTAAAGTTCCATCTGGCAATTGTCTCTGGCCGGGCTACATGGCTTCTCTCTGACTCCACCCTCTTTTTCCCAGCATTCAATTTAGTTTTCCCCCACCTACCTCTGTTCTGCTAAGCCATTGGCTGAAACATTTATTCATTAAACAATAAGGCAACACATAGACAGACGGACTTCCCATAGCATGTGTAGGCCAGGCTAGCCTCAAACTCACAGAGATCTACCTACCTCTACCTCCTGAGTACTGGGATTACATCTGTGCATTTCCATGCCTGGCCCTAGAGATAACTTTTAATGCAAGGTCAACTATACTTTGTACAGATGTCACTGGTAAATAACTGTTTGAGTTATGGGAACCCTCTTTACTATCTTTGTAATATTATATTTGGAAATTTAAACTTTTCCTAGGTGGGTGTGGTGGTATATGATGTTAATCTTGGTAGCTGGGAAATAGAGGCAAGATGATCAGAGTTCAAGGTCATCCTCACCTGCACAGTGAGTTCAGTGTCAGCCTGGGCTACAAGAGGCATCCTGACCCTGTTAGCTTCTTGAGCCACACCTCCCTGTTCTAGGCTTGGTTCTCTGCTCTTGCCCCTGTCACCTACTGCCAGACTCCTACTGACCCAGGCAGAAATGCTTTACTGCATTTTTGCTTTCTACCTGACTAGTCCTCAGCCTTCAGATCCAAGCTCACTGCCCCTTACTCTGGCTGTCACTCTTACATTATACTGCATTGTCTTTGGGGAGGAAGGGGCACATGTCATTTTTGCCGCCATATGTGTTTTGATAGCTTTTGACTTTATTTATTTACTTCCTTATTTTCATTGCTAGAGGTTGGACCCGGACCTCACATCAATGCTAAGTGCATGCTCAAGCTCTGAACTAACCTCCTAGTTCTTTGGCAGTTAAAACTAAAATGGAGAGCTGTCCATTCCATCTGTCAGTCTATCCCATTGAGTTGTGAGCTGCGGAAAGGCTGAGCCATATTCCTTTGGCTTATGGTGCTTAGCATCATGATATACATGTAGTAGGGCCTATAGATTGTCGATAAATTATTAAATGAGTAGAAAAGATGTGTGACATTTTATGCTCATTGTTCTAGAGACTACTTGGCCATTGTCAACACAAATGGAGGTGATTCAGTAGTGCCATTTAAAATCGTGAAAATATAGCTATAACTAACATATGGGCAACACACTGAACATAGCCAAAGCTTGTCCCTGTCTTTTTTTTTAAGTGGAAGCAAAGTCATAAAGAATTCATAGCTAACTCACAGGCTGTAGTTGGTCAAGGGAAAGGGTGAGATTTAAGAATACTTTGTTTTTACTGATTTCATCTGTGGCCTAAACTTTAGAAGTATTACTATAGATATTTTAGATTACATTTCAGTGAAACAAAGTAGCTTCTGCTTAATTCTTGAAGTAGTTTTGATGTTCTATTGAATAGTGCTTTATACTGCTTTGTTGAAGAACTGTGGCGTCAAGGCAAAAAGTAACTTGTAATATGATCTCCAATTTCAATGAAAAATGTTCTACAGTTCTGTCATATCTTAATCATTGGAGTCTTTGTCCAGTATTTACTTCCCATCAGAGAGCCTAAATAGTCAGTGATTTTATCAGCCTAGAGACAAAAGGGCACCAAGTAGTGTGTATGCTGCACCAAAACAAACATTTCGCTTGCAAACAGTGTGTCTTATCTGCCCGGCTAATGGTGTCTATGGGCTGGCTTCTACCAGAAAAGGGCAGGGCAGCCCCTGATCTGCTGTGGTGAAGCCTTGTGTCCAGGAGAAAGCTGCAAGGAAAAAGCAGCTGCTCACATCTTGCACAATGAGGAAACCTGGAGAAACACACACTTGCCTCTCATAACTCACTCTTTTTGGTGGAGCTTGAGTGGAGATAAGTGTAGCCATTCTGGAAGTGTGCTTCCTGAAATACCCACTATGGCTGCTATTACATGCTTGCATGCTGAGCGTATCTGGATGGCCTTTGTTGACGTCTCTCAGCCCCTCACACTTTCAGTCATTTGGATGGCTCCACACGTGTCCTTGGTAGGCATTTCCTTTTTCATAAAGCCCACTCTCATTGCCATGCAGCGTTACCTCAAGTGGCTTTCAACAGCTATAACAAATTGTGTTCTGGGAACCTGTTGCTCTTTATTATCTCCGCAAACTTCTAAAATAAGAAGCCAATTATTGCAGTAAAATAAAGGTGGTTCGACTTACGCAATCTACTGAAATAAACCTAAATGCAGAGATGAGAGAGCTTAGTACCTAGGTTATGTCAGGTGACCACTAAAGATCCTTAGGGTGCTGCCTTGACTGACGATGTCTTAATGACAGTTTCATTATAAACCGTAGTCTTGTCTATAACTTCCCAACAGAGACTTTCTTACTGAGTGATCGATGAGCAATGTGCTTGTAGATACAAGTTTAGGGCCTGTTGATGTGTTCCTTTCCTGGTGACCACTAAGAAGCTCAGCAACCTGAAGTTCCTCCCTTTCAAACATATGTGACTTCATGGGATGTATTGTTATTTATTAGTCTCATTGAAGGTTCCAACTTACTTTCCTAACCTTAATTTTCCCTTAACTCATTTTTGTCATGCTAAATGCGTATTTTAAAAACCATTATAAATGGTTGGAACATTGTGGATACAAGCAAAATCATCTCATTATTGTCTCAAGTAATGCAAATCAATGTGTAACTTGTTTTTAGAAACAAGACTGTACAATTACAAGTTGACTTTTGCTTATATAAACATCATTAAGATTCAGAAAATTTGATCTTGGTGCAATTTACTGTCTAGGAACAAGTATGCAAAAACAAGAAAACTATCATTAGCATTTCTGTGGTCTGTGGCTTCTACCCTCAATTTATTTTTAAAAGGCACATTTTCAGAAGTAAAATTCTCTCCCTAAATATTCTGTAGCTCTCTGTAATCAGATAAATGAGCTATTTGTTCAGTATCTCTCTGGTATCCACACAGGAGATTATCCATAGCAAGAGTCCTTTTCAGAACTTAATAGGGCCGGTGCTGTGTTTATTAGGGAAATAATACCACCAGGTTAAACAAACCGTGACTATTGGTTCTGTATGTTTGCTCTCTTTCAGAGGGACCAGCCCAACCTTCAGCGTGTTCCATGTTGTACATCATTAGAAAGCTGAATTAGGAGATGATTCCTAGGATTCTGAATGTGCTGTTTTTATAGCATGTTTAGAATAAATAGAAAGCTGTTAGGCGGATAAAACTTTAGGAAGCTCAAGTACTATTTTATGTATTGAAAATAGAGCGTAATTTTCTGAACAACAGAAATCAGAGCTGTATTATGGTAAATATTGTCATTCTCTGTTTATAAAGGAGAAGTAGAATATAAACTATTGGCTTGACTCTGGAAATGACATTGATGGGGAATCTCTAAGACAGGCTGTGCCTGAAAGAGAGTTTCAGCATTTACAGTGGTGTTCACAGAGGACAGATTCATTGTACAGAAATTGAATTGCTGTTGAAATGTAAATCAAACCTAAGTGCTTTTCATGCTACTTGTTAAGAAATGAAATAGAATTTAAAAATCACAAGATGTTAAGAGTTCATCTGATTCGTGTTTTCAGGCATGATTGCTTTTAGAAACACCTATGAAAGAGAGCAGTGTCTCTCTTTCCAAACGCCTTGGAGAGTTTAACAGTTCAGCTTCTAAACAAAAACTTTTTAGGCTTCCATTTTCCAAGCTATCAAAATGAGAACACAGTAATTTTAAACAAATACTTGGCAGATGGTAATTCTGTTTTGTTCTTTGATCTAATAGAATGGAATACATGCTTTCCTTATTAGATACTTTATGTAAATCAATAGTGGGGCCTGCACTTATGAATTAGTTGAGCCTGTTGTGATAAAAATCTTTCTTGTGCCATATATCTGTTTGTTAATAGAAATGTTTTAGACTCTCATTCTCTTTTTATCTCCTCTCTCTTTTTATTGTTACAGATTCTGGAATTTTTCAAAGTCTGATCCACTTCTGGAAACAGTGGAACATCATACGGAGTTTACTTGTGGCTTAGATTTCAGTCTCCAGAGTCCCACCGAGGTAAAGGGTGCAATTTCATGGCTTTTCTATCTGCACAATTAACAGCTAGCTCTACATGGGGAAAGTGTGGCCCTCAGGGTGGCTTCCTGTGGAGCATGTAGCCCTCAGGGAGTGCTCACTCAATTAACCCGACCTTTGCACTTCCATGAGTGCTAAGAGGTGAGGAATGGAGCATGCAGGAAAGTGGCCGCAGCTCTCCTCTGAAAAGCCTGTCCAGCAGCACTGGGCTGCTTGCCTCCTTTAGTTGTCACAGGCAGTCTGTCTTGTCTGTCACTGATGATCTTGGATAATAAAAGTGGGGAGGGAGAGTCTGACTTCTCTGACAGAAAAAGGAACCTTCCCTCAAGATGCCATGTCTAAAGTGCCGTAGACTTTCTTTGGCCTGTTCCTGAAGCCGGAGGACAAGGGAAAGATGAAATGGGGTGCTCTGTCCCCAGAGCTTGGCGGGAGTCGGGGGCCTGTGGTCCTGGCTGCAGCACTAAGAGATCAGACAACTGGCGGATGGGTTCTCTGTGGACTCTCACCCATCCCCACACTCCAGGCCCAATGAGAGGCTTCGGATGGAGAAGAAAGCAGAAGAGAAGTTCTGTTTTACTTAATAAACTTTGTATTTTTCCTCTTCTGTCCTCTTGAGAGCTTGAGAGTTCATTAGAAATCCTATTGTTTGAGCGTGAGGAATTGTAAGGTCAGGTCAGGACGCCATCACATGCTGAGGATTGAGGGGCATCGAGCATAGGCTGAAATGGTGTAGGCAAGAAACCGCGATGGGTGGGGCTCGAGGCTGGTGGAAGAGTTTGGCTTTTGTATTGAATTTTAAAGTTAAAAAGAAAATCCCCCTTTTCACCACTGTACACCCAACTTGAAGTAAGCACATAGCCTTATTTTATTTTAGGAACTTAATGATAGGATTCTAAATTTAAAATAGTCCCGAGACACTTTCAGACATTTAAGTTACCACTAAAATAATTGTTTTAAACTGACTTAATAACCTATCAAAAAAAAAAAAAAAGAAAGAAAGCCGGGCGGTGGTGGCGCATGCCTTTAATCCCAGCACTCGGGAGGCAGAGGCAGGTGGATCTCTGTGAGTTTGAGGCCAGCCTGGTCTACAAGAGCTAGTTCCAGGACAGGAACCAAAAAAAAGCTACAGAGAAACCCTGTCTCGAAAAATCAAAAAAAAAAAAAAAAAAAAGAAAGAAAGAAAATGGAATGTAACTGTCTTTAGTGTAAATATAATACTCCTTTAATGACCCAGCTCCTTTTCTGAGAAACATTATTATTAATATTTTTAAAGACGGTAATTGTGCTGGGTGGTGGTGGCACACGCCTTTAATCCCAGCTCTTGGGAGGCAGAGGCAGGTGGGTCTCTGTGAGCTCAAGGCCAGCCTGGTCTACAAAGCGAGTTCCAGGACAGGCAGGGCTACACAGAGAAACCCTGTCTTGAAAAGACAGAAATAAAGATAATTGCAGTTACTTGCTATTCTAATTTTGAAAAGGCTGTAATATACCATTGAAACGAGGCAATACCAAAGGATCAGATACAAATGTACATTGAATATCCATTGTTACCTAGTTTTACTTCCTGTTCTCTGTGAGACCCAGGCCAGGAACGTGGTGTCACCTGCAGCTCCTCTGTGTCCTTGGTTGTGGTGGCTCCTCACGTCTGCCTGAAAAGAGCTCTCATAGACCAGGTTATTAAAAGTGATAGGAGGTTTATTAATCAACGACAACAATAAGATTTTATTGCAAAGCCACCTATTCTCTGTAGCCTGGCAATTGACATGTGTCAATAACCTTTGATTAACCAAATTCCATTTATATTAAGGAAGTATAGTTCCTGTTGAGAGCAGCTAGGAGTGGAGAAGCAGGATCTTTAACTTGTAACCCACAGTTCAGATGTGCCAGACATGAGACCCTAGAAACAGAAGTGCCTGTTTCTCTCTCTCCCTCCCTCACCACCCCCCTCATTTTAACATTTCTCTTGCTGGTTAAACCACTCTACAGTTAATGGCTTACAACAATTGTTCTGTTTGCTCACAGGTTTGAGTCAGCCATTTGGGCCCATCAGTTCTTGTGTTGGTCTCACCTGGGGCCCTCATATGATTCCTGACAGCTGGCAGCTTAGAAAGAGCAGGGTGACCTGTGGTGACCTTATTCACTTCTGTCTGGCAGTGCCAGTTGCCATATGGGCCATGAGTCCTTTGGAGAAGCCCAGTTTCATTTAGCCATAGTGTGCTTCCAAGAAATTACAAAAGCTGCAAGGCATCTTGGGACTAGCCTTGACAGTCACATACCACTCTGTGCACTCCAGCTGTGAGGGGCTGCAAAGAATTTGTAGTTATAGAAAGTTTGCCATGTTCACCATTGTTGAGAGTTTTGATGTCTCTTAATTACCTTCTTGAATTCATTGATTGCAAATCAGTACAATTTTACCCTTTGTTCATATTTTATTCTGTTAGAAAGTGCCTCTCACCTCTTAGTGTCTTTCCAGAGCTACTCAATACTCAATGTCTTGTGATCTAGCAATGATGGCACCTTGCTGATTGTTCTCTCAGGATCGTGTGAGTCATATTTATAATCCTTGTTCTTTTTAGTGTCTCCATTCTTAAAGATCTGAAAAAAATAGGTCCAAAGGTGTTCTTACACCACCTTTCTTCTCGACAGAGTGTAAGATCTTCTCTTTAAAGGCTTCAAGCCTGACAAATAAATGTCTAGGGTGCTCTTTCAGGACAATTGCTGGGAAATACTCTGTCTTCGCTTGTTAACTAGCTTAGTTACTGTCACTTAAGACACTTTTTCTTTGATTTTTTTTTCTGTCTGATCATGATTCACACAGTCCTTGCATTTCCTCTTTCTTCCTTTATCCTCATTATGTCGGAATGGGAGAGCCCTTGTCTGTTGTTCAGTCTGGGACACTTGGCCTGTAACATACCCTCTTACATAACTGAAGTTCCCTTTCTGTACTAATTTATCTTTAGAACTCCGGCCTTTGTGCTCTGCAGCATCTCTGCTGGTCTTTTGAATGCTCAGTGATGCTTTCACAGAGTATAAGCCAGGTGCAGATTAGGATCTTTACACATTCCTTCCACTGTTCTTCCTCTCATCAGGATTTTTTTTATTGTTTTTATTGAGCTATATATTTTTCTCCCCTCCCCTCCCTTTCTCTTCTCTCCCCTCCTACCCTCTCCCATGGACCCCATACTCCCAATTTACTTTGGAGATCTTGTCTTTTTCTACATCCCATGTAGATTAGATCCATGTATGTCTCTCTTAGGGTCCTCTTTATTGTCTAGGTTCTCTGGGGTTGTGAATTGTAGGCTGGTTTTCTTTATGTTTAAAAGCCACTTATGAGTGAGTACATATTATATTTGTCTTTCTGTGTCTGGGTTACCTCACTCAATATGATGTTTTCTAGATCCACCCATTAGCCCACAAATATCAAGATGTCATTATTTGGACTTGAGTCTTGTGCATGGCAATAGATGTGGATCTATTTTCATTCTTCTACATGTTGATATCCAATTATGCCAGCACTATTTGTTGAATATGCTTTCTTTTTTCCATTTTATAATTTTTGCTTCTTTGTTGTTCGTAAGTGTGTGGATTGGTATCTGAGTTTTTGATTCAGTTCCATTGGTTCTCCTGTATGTTTTTATGCCAATACCAGGCTGTTTTCAGTACTGTTGCTCTGTAGTAGAATTTGAAGTCAGGGATTGTGATGCCACAGAAGTTCCTTGATTGTACAGGATTGTTTTGGGTATCTGGGGTTTATTTTCCATATGAATTGGAGTATTGTTCTTTCAAGGTCTGGGAAGAATTTTGCTGGGATTTTGATGGGCATTGCATTGAATTTGTAGGTAGGTTGCTTTTGGTAAGATTGCCATTTTTACTATGTTAATTCTGACTTACCCAAGAGCATGGGAGCTCTTTCCATTTTCTAGTGTCTTCTTCAGTTTCTTTTTTTCAAAGATTTAAAGTTTGTCATACACGTCTGCAATTTTTTCAGTTTCTTTATGTAGGCATTTAATGCTATGAACTTTTCTCTTAACACTGCTTTCATTGTGTTGGTGATGATACAGTGTGTGTTTTCCCCTTCTTTGGGATTTGCTGCTGTGAGATCATCTATTGTCTGTGATTTTGTGGATGAAGCCAACTTCCATGGTTTTTCCTTCTAGTACTTTGTGTAGGGCTGGGTTTGTGGCTAGGTATTGGTTAAATCCGATTCCGTCATGGAATATCTTGTTTTGTCTGTCTATGGTGATTGAAAGTTTTGCTGGGTATAGTAGTCAAGGCTGGTATCCATGACCTCTTAATGTCTGTATAACTCTTGACCAGGACCTTCTGGCTTTCTTTGTTTCCATTGAGAAGTCATGTAAAATTCTGATAGGTCTGCCTTTATAAGTTACTTGGCCTTTTTCCTTTGCAGCTCTTAATATTCTTTCTTTATTCTCTATGATTAGTGTTTTGATTATTATGTGGTGAGGGAACTTTTTTTTTTGATCCAGTCTATTTGGTGTTCTGTAAGCTTCATATAGATATCTTTCTTTAGGTTGGGGAAGTTTTCTTCTATGATTTTGTTTAATATATTTTCTGTGCTTTTGAGTTGGACTTTTTCTTCTATACCTATTATTCTTAGGTGTTGAAGGGAGCTACGGGTTGCATTCCGCCACCCAGCTCCTGCCACCGGCTAGCTTTACCCGAAATAACAACACACAAACTGTATTCTTTTAAACACTGCTTGGCCCATTAACTCTAGCCCTTATAGGCTAATTCTCACATCCCGATCAACCCATCTCTAATAACCTGAGTAGCATCAGTCTTACCGGGAAAGATTTAGCATGTCTGACCTGGCAGCTTGCTTCTTGGCGTCTGCCCAGGAGAGGGGAGCATGGCCTCTGAGCTCACTTCTTCTTCCTCCCAGCATTCTGTTCTGTTTACTCCTCCCACCTATGTTTTAACCTATGAGGGCCAGCCAAGCAGTTTCTTTATTTTTTAACCAATGACCTTCCTCCATCACTTAGGTTTGGTTTTTTTATGGTGTCCCATATTTCCTGGATATTTTGTGTGAAGCTTTTTTTAGATTTAATGTTTCTTTGACTGATGAGTCTATTTTCCTCTATTGAATCTTCAGTGCTTGAGATTATCTCTTCAATCTCTTGTATTCTGCTATTTATGCTTGTATTTGTGGTTCCTGATTGTTTTCTCATAATTTCCATTTCTATAATTTTCTCAGTTTGTGTTTTCTTTATTGTCTTTATTTCCATTCTCAGGTCTTGAATAGATTCTTTTATCTGTTTGATTGCTTTTTCTTGGTTTTCTTTAAGGCCTTTGTTGATTTCTTCCAATTTTTTATTTGTCTTTTCCTCCATTTCTTTGAAGGAATTTGTCATTTCTTCTTTAAGGGCCTCAGACATTCTTCTAAAGTTATGTTTTAGGTTCTTTTTTTTTGTTGTTTCTTGTTTCATCTATATCGGAGTGTTTAAGTCTTCCTGATTTAGTTTTTATTGGTGTGGTGTTGCTCTTTGTGGTGTTGAGTGTGTTCTCACCGTGTCTACCCATATTTTCCTCTGATTGGTGTAGTTGGGGCCGTGTGTCTGGGGATCAGTCTTCCAGGTGGCTCTGAGTCTAGGACTCAGATGGTCGACCCTCATGGTGCGGTTAGGGCCAAGGTTCCAGGCACCCTAGAAGTCACTTGGTGTTTCCAGAGGTCACTCAGTGCTGCTGAGCTTTCTCTGCAATCTCTGGGGTCATTCTGACCTGCTCCCAAAAAGGTTGCTTGCTTGGGGCTGTGAAGTAATAAGGCTGGCAGCGGGGCTGCGTCCCCAACACCCCAGCCGCCTGCCCGGCTAGCTCAGTCGGTAGAGCATGAGACTCTTAATCTCAGGGTCGTGGGTTCGTGCCCCACGTTGGGCGCCATATGAAGTAATAAGGGTGGCGGCGGGGCTGCGTCCCCAACACCCCAGCCGCCTGCCCGGCTAGCTTATGCCCCAAAATAATTACACGGAAACTGTATTCTTTTAATCACTGCTTGGCCCATTCTCTTCTAGGCTAATTCTCACATATTAATTTAGCCCATTTCTAATCATCTGTGTATGGCACCCCAAGGTACGCTTACCAGGAAGATTCTAGCCTATGTCCATCCTGGGTCAGAGCTTCATCCCGGGAGCGGGGCATGGCATCTCTCTCAGGCGTCTGCTCCTGAGAGGAGAGCTGTCGCGTCTCTGAGCTCACTTCCTCTTCCTCCCAGCATTTTGTTCTGTTTACTCCTCCCACCTATCCTCTAACCAATAAAATGGGCCAAGGCAGTTCCTTTATTAGCCAATGACCTTCCTCCATCAGGGCTGTTCCTGCTGAGGTCGTTGCCTTAGGCCTGCTCAGGAAGAGGTTGCTGGCTCAGGTGTGTTCCCACAGATGTCCCTGACTTGGGCCCATTCCTGCAGAAGTTTCTGGCTTGGGCTTGATCCCTTGGTGGTTGCTCCCTTGTACCTGCTCCATGGAGGTTGCAGCAGCCTC
Organism: Microtus oregoni; assembly: GCF_018167655.1. NCBI lineage: Eukaryota > Metazoa > Chordata > Mammalia > Rodentia > Cricetidae > Microtus > Microtus oregoni. The sequence continues at coordinate 2,252,629 of NW_024543065.1, read as the reverse complement.
AGGCCAGCTCCTGTGGAAGTCCTTGCATTAGGCCTGTTCTGGCAGAAGTCACTGGCTGAGTTTGCTGGCTTAGGCCTGTCCCAGTGGAGGTTGTTGGGTCGCGTCTGCTCCCTTGTAGGTCGCTGATTCATGCCTGGTCCTGCAGGGGTCTCAGGCTCAGGCCTGCTCCCTCAGCAGTGGCTCCCTTGCACCTGCTCCTGCGGTGGTTGCTAGCTCAGGCCTGTTGCCACAGATGTCCCTGGCTTGGACTTGCTCCCACGGAGTTCCCTGGCTTGGGCCCTGTCCCATAGAGGTCTCTGTCTCTGACTTGCTCCCTCAGTGGCTGCTCCCTTGTCTCATCAGGATATTTTAACATGAACGTTATTAGTTCATTTTAATATAATTTTATTAAATTTTCTCATGGTGAAATTCAGGCAATTACTGCTGAGAAATTGCCTCAGTCATATTGCTTGTAGGGCATCTTTTTTATTATTGATTGATGTGATAGGCCCCAGCCCACTGTGGGCAGTGCCATCTCTAGTCAGGTGGTTCTGGCTGATAGAAGAAAGCAGGCTGTGTAAGCCACAGAGCGCAGCCAGCAAGCAGCAATTCTTTGTGGTTTCTACTTCAGTTCCTTCCATCAGGTCCCTGCCTCAGTTCCTGCCCTGAATCCCCTTCATGCTGGACTACAAGCCATAGCTAAAATAAACTCTTTCCTCTCCAAGGTTGTTTTTGCTCAGTGTCTTATTACAGTAACAGAAAGCAGTACAGTACACCAACTAATCTTAACCTCCCCCCCCCCAACCAGGGAGCTAGGCACCAGCAGCCCTGTACTGCTTTTTGCTGGGTTCGTTCAGCTTCTCACACCTTTCAGCTCTTCTGTCACTCCTCTTGTGATGTCGGATGCTCTTGTTCTTTTCTACTTTTCTAGTAGTCTAATTTTCATTAGCCTGCCTCTTCAGACAGCTTCCAGCCTACCACCTTACCTAGTCTTCCATCAGTTGCAGACACCCTTCCCCATCTTTCCCATCTGTTATTTAAAAGCTAACAAATAATCTTCTTGCTTTCTTATTTTTTTTTTCAGGACAACGTTTCTCTCTCTCTCTCTCTCTCTCTCTCTCTCTCTCTCTCTGTGTGTGTGTGTGTGTGTGTGTGTGTGTGTGTGTGTGTGTAGCTCTAGTTGTCTAGTTGTCCTGGAATTCACCTGTAGAACAGGCTGATTTGGAAACCCAGAGATCTGTCTGCTTCTGCCTCCCAAGTGCTGGAATTAAAGGCGTGTGCCACCACTGGCCGTTATGTCTTTATATGTATACCAGTTTCTTTCTTACTTGCTTCCAGAAACAGCTGTTCTCCAATAGTCCCATTTTTTCTCTTAAATTATGACTTCTAAGTTATGATTTTCTCTCAAGGGATAGCTTCAGCTTGGGGCTATCATTTAATCCTGTGCTAGTTATTTGACTCATTTCTCCAATTACCTTCACTGTGTAATCTGTGTGTCTTGCATTTGTTCCAGAATTCCTGACCTGGTCTATGATTGAACATTGGAGCCTATCTAGAAACCCGAAAGTCATCTGAATTTGCTTGTTTCTTTGTATCCCCTAATTCAGCTTGCCATCACATCTATGATTTTACTTTACCAGTGTCTCTCAAGCATGAAGGATACTAGAGCATGCAAACCCTATCACTTGACTCAGAGGGACCAATGGGATCACTGCTAGCTTTCTGTACTGTTGGGAGTGTTTTGGCTCTGTACAGTGCTAATGGTAGATTATAGGCCAGCCTTGATTTGTAGACCCACAAGTTAAAGTTGTCATTACGTCATCTTTGCCTAGAAACCTTTAATGGAAATCTTTAGAGCAGAATCTGAACTTTTAATGTTTATCTCCTAGATGTGTTATAAACTGTCTTCCTTTCTAATTTTGGTTCTTACTTTCCTATGCAGCCATGTTACAGACCAATTGTATTTTACTGTTTGTTCTTCCTAAATTCCCTCACTGTCCTCCAGCTTTGCCTGTAACCATGTATTTCTGCCTGTCACCGTGGAGGCTGGTGCTGTTCTCTCCTCTATTTTCCCTCCTTTATTTTTTAATTTAGAAATAATTGTTTTAAATTTTAAAACATATTTTGAGTGTAAACTAAATGTTTTGATGTTAGAACCTATATAACAGAACAATGTGAAGTACTAGATATTTGTGTGCTGTGTGAATGAGTGGGTGAATGAATGAATTGATTCTAGATCCCATCAAATTGACAGCCACGGTAACAGTGACTGAGCTGCCTTTTCAAAATGTGAAGTTGACTATTAGTGATTTTTTTTCCAAAACCCTTTTTCTACATCTTTCTGTTAGTTCTCTTTATTCTTGCTAAGGAGGCCATATGTCATGTAGATAATTACAGTAGATTGAGCAAGTTTCCCAAGGGCAAAAGCAATTGCCTACAAAATTGAGAGAAAATATTATAGTGATAAATAGGAAATGGAAAAGTTGTCAGTAAAATAAATCTCTTGATGAATCCGTGGTGATTCTCTATTACATGAATGGCCACATGACCTTATCTGAGATTAATTGCTGTGTCATTGGCATGTGTATTTTAATAATTAATAAAATCAAAGATATAAATTCACCTCCTAATGCTCATGTTTGCAGTCCGCCATTTCCAGTGCAGTTTCATTCTCTACAAGCTGAATCCATAGCACTCTTAGTATTACATGTATCCTCCGGCTTTAATTATTATTTTATTTATGTATTTTGTTATTTTATGTGTATGGATATTTGTATATTTGTGTACCACATGTGTGCGTGGTGCCCACCGAGACCAGAAGAGGGTGTCTGATCACTTGAGACCACAGTTTCAGATGGTGGTGAGCTGCTCAGTGATGCTGCTCTAACCCTCTGAAAGAATAGTTTGTGCTGTTAAGTGAGGAGCTATTGCTAGCCCTGCTCTCTGATATGTTATTTGATCTACTAAAGATGAGTCTTTGTCATGAACTCTTTTTTTTTTAAATATTTATTTGTTATGTATACAAAATTCTGTCTGTGTGTATGCCTGCAGGCCAGAAGAGGGCACCAGACCCCATTACAGATGGTTGTAAGCCACCATGTGGTTGCCGGGAATTGAACTCAGGACCTTTGAAAGAGCAGGCAATGCTCTTAACCTCTGAGCCATTTCTCCAGCCCCCTGTCATGAACTCTTTATTGAACACATCTGTTTCACTTTGGGTCTGTGTAGCATGTTTCCTCATTAGCACACAGGAAGTGCTGAAATATTTATCAATATCATTGATCTTAAGCATTCTATCACTAGTGGTGTTGTAATGTGTATGCCATTGCCATATTTAGCTAGTATTGATGAACAATTAATTTCCATTCAGTTTTTCAATAATGTTTCATTTGATGTTCTAAAGAAATTGACCATTTAGTACAATAGTGGGTATTTCTTACTTCTATAGAAACATTTTTAAAATTAGAAATGCCTGCTTTAATGCATAAAAGTGAAAATGAGATCATTACGGTGGAACTTACATGGCATAGATCATAAATCCTTTAAATTATTTTCACTACCTTGGGAGGTTGCAGGTTTTGAAAAGAATGGAAATGGATTAATTTTCTTCAAATTTTACAGTAAGTACAAAAAAGGAGCATTTTGACAGATCATCATTTTACCTCTAATGTTGTCATGTCAGTTCCGAGTTCTTCTGTATGTGGGGCTTAAGTTAACAGAAATCCACAAGCGCTAAGGGGTGAGGTAAAGAATACATTTCCACTTGGGGCGCCTGGGTGGAGGCTCTGGAACCTGAGGCTCTTGCCCTTGAGCGCCCACAGATACTTACCCTGTAAGGAAAGTGGGTCAGAGGGAGACATGCCGTGTGCCAGCCCCTGGTAAACCCTGGAGCATATTCAGAAGAAGGGGGGGGAGGGAAGGCCTCATGTCCAGAAGTTAAGGTTTTCATCAGAAAATTAGTTGCTGACTTGGAGCTGGAGGTTTTGGAGATTTGGCTCTTCCTTCAGTCTTCCTTATCCCCTGACCAGACATTTCCCTTTTCCCACTGTCCCCGGCTCAGCAGACACCTACATGTGCTTTCTGCCTCCCAGAGCAGAGCTTAAAAGTTTATGCCTATCCACGAATGCTGTTAGAAACTCGTCAGTTCTCCAGCATGTTCCCGTGTCTCTGGCCGACACAAAGCATACTGTGCAAGTCTCTCGGTGTGCTCATCCTGTCTGAAGCTGCTCTTTCCTCAAGAGCAGATTTTGCTTTTTGTTAGTTTGGAGTTTGCTAACTCATTATATATCTTACTTGGCATTGTGGGCTAATATACAAATCCCCACAGGCCAGTTAGACCCCAACAGAGTCCAATAGTATTATATAATAAACCTCAGATAAGATAAATAGCAATATTAACTTGTTATAACTTAAATTATTGTTAGTAACAATTGGTACTATAGCTTAACTAGTTGCTAGTGTTGCCCCATGTCTTTGAGTTCTGGATTTAGCTTATGCAGAATAGGAGGAAGACACAGACCTGGGTTTTAGGAGTGCTTTGGTGGAGGGCTGGGGGTGGTTCTAAAGATAGTTCATGCTTCATCTTTTTTTTTTTTTTTTTTAAGACAGAGCCTGGCTGTACTATGCCAGAACACCACCAGATTCACAATTCTGCCTCTGGGATTACAACTCTCTTCCTTATCAAACTTAGATTTTAAATGAAAATATTGCATATAGTGTTTGCCATTACATCGGTGACATCCACTGCTACCTTTTCATCAAAGATGGAAGAGAATTCTTCCCTAAGTATCTATTAAATAATTCTGACAAAATTGGTAGTTGTTGGGGAGGAGATACATACTTTGACAGCTTGTTTTTGTTTTATGTGTAGCCTGAGAGTTGGACCTGAGCTCAGTAGGCAGCTGAGGATGACCTTGAACTCCTGATCTCCTGCATCCACATCCTGAGTGCAGAGAGGTGTCGTTAAAGATGTGAGCTAATCCCCAAATTTGAGTTTCTTTTAGTCAACAACAAAAAGTTTCTACAAATAAAGTTCTCTCAAAAAAACATGTCTTACTTAAGTGCCAAAAACTCAGTTAAGGAAATTGTTACCCACTGTGCTCTGTGTCTGAGGTATCAGTCCCAGCTGCATATTACCTATGTATTTCTGCAGAGGACGTTCCCACACAGCTGGAGAGTGGTCTTCATTTACAGTTTTGAGGTCAGGAGTTAGAATCTTAAAATTATTGATCCTTGACTCCAGAATGTCTTCACAGCATGTTTCTCTTCCTAATGTTTGAAATCTGTTAAGGACTTGGGTTTGAAGACTCTAAGCTGTGTGTCAACCCCAAGTGATGCTGTTCCCAGGGCCCCACCTGAGAACAAGGCTAGGGTAGTGGGAGCGGCTCTCAGGCCCCATCTGATGCAGACCTGTGCAGGCCCTGTGCACACTGCCCCAGTCTCTGTGTGTTTATGTGCACACCAACGCTGCTGTCCAGAAGGCCTCGATTCCTCAGTCTCCTCCTTCCCCTCTGACTCTTGCAATCTTTCCTTCTCTTCTGCCATTCCTTGAGCCTTGAGGGGAAGGATTTGATCCCTTTTAGGACTGAGTGTTCTTGAATCTCTCACTCTCTGCATAATGTCGGCTGTGGGTCTCTGTATTTGTTCCCATGTGCTGCAGGAGGAAGCTTCTCTGACGATGGCACTGATCTGTGAGTATAGCAGAATGCCATTAGGAGTCTTTTTATTTCTATGTCCCTGAAGCAGAACAGTAGAGTTTGGTTTCCCCAGGTCCTTGGCCACCCAAGCATAGTGGGTAAGGGGAGCCATCTCATGGAGTGGGCCTTAAATCAGCTTAGATCAGATAGTTGGTTATTCCTACATGTTTTCTGCTGTTATTACACCAGCATCTCTTGCAGGCAGGTCACTCTTATAGACTGAAAGGTTTAACTTTATCGTGTTTGATGTGGGAAGTATATGTGTTGCTTTTATTGGTTAATGAATAAAGAAGTTGCTTTGGTCTATAATAGGGCAGAATAGAGGTAGGCGGGAAAACTAACCTGAATGCTGGGAGAAAGAAGGCAGAGTCAGTGAGAAGCCATGTAGCTGCCCACAGGAGACAGATGCCTCCACTGGAGCCTGCCACCTGAGCCCACTGAGACTTTGATGGTAGGCCACGACCTCGTGGTGGCACAGATTACTGGAGATGGGATCATTTAGAATATAGAGCTAGCTAGAAATAAGCTTAAGCTGTTAGCCAAACAATATTTCAAATAATATAGTTTCTATGTCATTATTTCTGGTCTGGGCAGCTGGGAAATGAATGAGCAGCCTTCTTCCAACAGGTGTTTGTATTTCTCTTTTGGTAGCATGCAGAGTACCTTCCTGTACCAAAGATGCTAGAATGTAAAGCTGAATGCTCTCTGTAGTCACCAGCTTGACTTCTCCATGTTCAGTGAGTTGTGTAGGTGGTGTCATCAGCAATAAGGCCTTGCTGTCAGTTTGTGGAGAGCATCAATAGCCTTGACTGTAGTCAGGGTTAGGGGTTTCCATGAGAGGTCTTGGGATAAGAACTCATTTAGACTTTACCCATTCCTGATACTGGAATTTTGGTCATGAGAGATGTCTTGTCGAGGCTCTGTCTTCCCCATTATTTGGCAGTTTCATTTAGATTATCTTCATGTATGTATGTATATGTGTATGTATGTGTGTATATGTATGTATATATTATAGGAAGCTTCTACTATATTAAGTTTCCATACCACGCCTCAAATGGGTTTAGCTGTCCCACCCTTCCATAATGGTTTTTACTTTAGAAATCTTTGTCTTTTTGTCAGCCTTTATTATGAGCAGTTTTAACATGCTGTTTAGGTTGACCATACATGGATGCTGTGAAGTACTAAGATAACCAGCCCTTTTTTGACTGCAGGGTTAGAGGGAAGCAGTGCTCAGCAGCCATCTGGTACTGATGATAACTCATGGGAAGTTCCCTAAGAGGCCACTGTACCACCATGGAGACTCGGGGCTTGTGCTTCTCAGTAAATACTGAATTTTTAAACTGTATATTTATTATAAATTTGTTTCAATTTGTAGAACTTAGTAAATGACAGAGGAATGCCATACTTATTTGCATTAATTTGAATGACTATATAATCCCTTATCATTACAGTTTTTATCTTTCTTCTACTACTATTCAAGTATAGTCTTAAGAACATTTGTTAATTCAGTGGCCTTGACTTTTTTTAATTACTATAAATCATGATTAAGTAAGAAATTGAATTGAAGATTGGGATTCAGAAACACAATTTATAGATATTTTGTATTCAAAACCTCATTTTTTAAATCTTTTCTTTGTGATATAGTTGGTGTTTGCCTGAGAGTCCCGACATTTGAAAACATGTACCTAGGAGTAAATTAATATTTGTATCCTACAGTGTCAGATCTGACTTTAAGGTTAGCCAAGTAATGATTGACAATTTGCCCTTTTTGAGGGACTGTTTTTAGCAGGTTTTAAGCGCTGGCTTCAGCTCTGGGCCTTCGGTTGGAATGCCATGGCTCTGTGAAGGCTTCTAGAGTGTGTTCCAGACTAACCTCACATGAGACATTTTGTCACGTCTGTCCACACCAGCTTATACGTTCAGGCATGTATTCGGATATTTCTGGATAGATATTGTTCCATCATGCCTTATTGCTCTCTCCCAGTGTCTGTGCTGTCAGAAAAACATTAAACTGTCTGTTGAGCAAATAGTCTCATTTCTCAGGCTAGGAGTACATCTTTGAACATTGTCTCAGGAGGCAAGGAATTATATAGCTCTCTAGTGAAGAAGGGGATGCACAGGCAGCTTCAATCATTTGGAAACAGTCCCCGAAACATATCTTTAAAAGAGAACTAACTTTCAATTGGAAACAGATCCCTGTGTTTTTTATTTAAAATAATGATTACTAGTAGTGACCCACATGCTAAGTGACCGGGGCTGACATCCACTGCGGCTTTCAGTCTGTGAACCTGCATGTTTTCCTGACTGTGCTTGTGTTTTGTAGGTGGCTGACTGCTCCTGGGATGAAACCATAAAGATCTATAACCCTGTTTGTCTCACGGTTCCTGGCTAAGATGTGCTGCCCTGGTCTGAACTGGGATATTGACCGATGAACTACTTAACAACAAAATATTAACTACCGAAAGCATAGAAAGCAGGCCTTTATAGATTCTGAGATTTCAGAATTTTCAAACTTGCACTGAAATCAGTTTTAAGGCAGCTGATAAAGACATTGTATTATATTGTAAGACATAAGCCATATTTTCTGTAATCCTAAAAAATAATTATTGTTATGACATATATTGTAATGTCTGTTAAAATGTTATCTCTGTATTGTAAAATGGACAAAAATATGGGAGGTTAGTAGATTACATGGACAGTAATATATTTCATTTTGAATGTAAAATATAACCATCCTTATTGATAAAAATCAAAATAAACTGCATTTCTTGATTGTGTGTCATTTTGTGACATCCTAATATGGTTGTTTTAAAACTGTGTTGTGTATGTGGATATATTGTATTTAATGTAGATGTAGCTTATGTTTCTATGTGATCTCTATGTAGGTTTACATTATTTGGCAGTTGTTTACTGCGCATCTACCATGTGTCTGACATACCCTCAGAGGGAGTTCTCTCAGGATGGTGCTGTGCTGTAAACTGTAGAGTGCCATGAGTTAGCAGATTACTTTTAAATTTGTATTTAAATCCTTTTAGGTACTATACCCATGACATTTTCTCTTCCCACTTCTTCACTATCAGAACTTTTAGCCAGGTGTGGCAGCACACACCTATAATTCCAGGCCTTGGAGAGCTGAGGCAGGAGGATTGCAAGTCTCAGGCCAGCTTGAACTACCTAATGAGACCTTGTTCATCCCTCTCTCCCCCTCCCCCCGCCATGCCATGGTCCTACTAAGTCTTCTAGTTAATGCGCGTTAAAGTGGCTTTAAATTATGCTCTAAACCCTCCTGGCTACCTCCCTTAATGAAGAAATTACAAATATGGTTGGAAAAACTTAGAGTGAAAGTTAGTAAAACAGAGCATTTTGCATAGCTCGTATTTTATATGTCAAATATGCTTTATAGAAATGGCAGAAATTCTGATTCTTAAGCCTTCGAGAATATTAATTTTAATAAATATTTATTCTGAGTGTGAATGTATGTGTGTACTTGGGTGCCGTATGAGTGTGGCAGTCACAGGACAACTTTCAGGAGTAGGTTCTTAGCTTTCACCATGTAGGTCTTGATGGAAGTCAGATTGTTAGACTGGGTGGCCAGCACCTTAACTCTCCGAGCTAGCTCATCAGCCCTTGAATTAGAAGATGAGACGATCTCCCGTGCTCGTGGACTGGGAGAGTCAATATTGTGAAGATGACCATCCTACCAAAAGCCATTTACAGATTGAACTCAATCCCAGTCAAAGTCCCTGTGACAGTCTTCACAGAAATAGAAAAAAAAATACAATACAAAACAAACAAAAAACAAACAATTCAAGTTTATAGGGTAGCCAAGGCAATCTTGAGCAAAACAACAGTGCTGGAGGAATTATTATACCAGATTCCAAGCTATATTGCAGAGCTATAGTAAATAGAAAAACAGCATGGTACTGGTGCAAAAATAGACACATAGATTCATAGAACAAAATAGAACACCCAAACATGAGTGCTTGTAATTGCAGCCATCTGAGATTTAACAAATATTCCAAAAATACACACTGGAGGAAAGACAGCGTCTTTAATAAGGGGTGCTAGGAAAACTGGATATCCTAATTTTAAGAACAAAATATACTTGTAAAAATCAGAACAAAAATGAAGCCAAGTGTATATGCCATACAAATTTATGTCTTATTCCAGAAAACATAAGATGAAGACAGCTTAAGACACAAAACAGCATAAATTTAGAAGTAGAACATTAGACAAAATGAAGCCAGAGCAGGGTTGGGAAATGCAAACCACAGAGTTCTAGAAGTTGCTACTGACTGGACCGAAGACTTGCTTCTAAGGTTTCCAACTTCATAAGTGAGAAGCATGATCAGTCACGCAGCTCAGTGTCCATGGTCTGAAGACCCAGACTGTCTTATCACCAGGCCTGGCACGTAGGAGATACTCAGAGTATATTTGTTGAAATGAATGAATCATGTCATGGCAAGGACACCTGTTGTCTTGCATCCTGAATCAGAAATACTACTAGTTCCTTTTGCAGTGGACGGTAGTGAGCAGGGCACTCAGCTCTTCCTTCCAATTGTGTGCTCAGAGTTGCATACAGCTGCCCCTTGTCCTTTTCCTCCACGGGAACTAATAGAATCTCACCAAGGTGTGTTTCAACAAAAGTGGGTCCACGGAGGTTATTCTGTGTTGGTAGAACCTGGAGTAAACCCAGATCATATTTAAATGAAATGAAATTATTTTTTTCTTTGAATATGAAAGATTATTATAAGAATATACCATGCATCTTTTGAAACACAAACCTTAAGATTTAAAAGGTAGGTGATGGTGGTGGCTCACACCCTTAATCTGAGCACTTGGGAGGCAGAGGCAGGTGAATCTCTGAGTTTGAGGCCAGCCTGGTCTACAGAGTTGAATTCCAGGACAGCCAGGGGCTACGCAGCAAAACCCTGTCTCAAAACAACAACAACAATAATAATAAAGAAAATAAAGGCTAACTTTTCCCCCCTCTCTGCTCAACTACTAGCTTCTAGTATATTCTAGGGGAGGAACAGTCATTTCTTCAGTACCCACTGAAGATTCAAACAGGCTTCGTCAGATGGTCCCAAATTCTTGATTAGACAAACTCAGTGGGTCTCAGAAACAAAAGTCATGAATGTAGGAAGGAGTGTAATAGGGAGGAAGACTAACAGAGGTGAGAGAGAAATTGGAGGGGGTTATAATAATCAGAATGCACAGTATTCAAATATGAAACCATCAAATAACAAAACCAAAAGTTCTTTTTTAAAAGTCTGCCAAGTGTGATGGTGCATGCCTGTAATTCTAGCACCTGAAAGGCTGCAGCAAGAGGAGCTTGCTACCTGGGCTCTACAGTGAGTATGAGGCACCAGGACTGCAAAGTGAGACCCTGTTTCAAAAACAAAACACAAGGACAAGAAAATTCCCTAGCATCTCTTGATCCATTTTCCCTGTGTTCAGGGATGTGAGTGATGTGTGATTCACCTCTGTATGCTGTGAGTACCATTGGTTAATAAAGAAACTGCCTTGGCCTGTTGATAGGGTAGAACTTAGGTAGGTGGGAAAAACTAAACTGAATGCTGGGAGAAAGGAGTCAGAGAGAAGCTATGCTGCCCTGCCCAAACAAACTCCGGAACTTTATCCAGTAAGCCACAGCTATGTGGCAATACATAGATTACTAGACATGGGTTAAATTAAGATATAAGAGTTAGCCAATAAGAAGCTAGAGCTAATGGGCCAAGCAGTGATTTAATTAATACAATTTCTGTGTGATTGTTTTGGGTTTAAGTGGCCGGGGACTAACTAGCGGCCTCTTTACATGTGAGGGCTGTTTATGCTCTGACTCTCTGGTACATAGCTCTGGCTCTTGGCATCTGTCTATGAGTAAGTATTAACCAGTTGGTTCTCAAGCTAGTATTGAAAGATGAAAAGGGGCCCAGCTGGATTCTGCTCTAAAAGTGAAGGGGCATGCTTTTTGAAACCTTGGTAGTTCATGAATTCAGAAGCTTTTGGATGAAAAGTCATTCCTGGAAGAAATCAGCACCGATGTTCTGATCACCTGCTGTGAGCATCCATCCTACCTGCTTTCCAGACTACCCCTGCACCTGCTGTGAAGGACTACATGACCCATCTACCACCAGGGCAGTGTGGGACATGCTCCACGTATGCAGTCCTTTTTGTTTTTTTTGTTTTGTTTTGTGTTGGTTTGTTTGAGACGGGGTCTCACTATGTAGCTCTGGCCGTCCCAGAGTTCACTATGTGACCAGACTGGTCTTGGACTCAGAGAGTCCTACCTGTCTCTGCCTCCCGAGTGCTAGGATTAAAGGTATTCCTTCTTGATCTTTATTACTTACCTGCCCAGTGCCATGGCTTCCTTGACAAGGAAGCCAGGGTGTCTGGAGTCACAAGAGACACCAAGTAATAAACTGAATTGAAATCTTGCGTAGCAGACTCCAAACCTTTGCCCTTACCACATGACTGCCTTTCTAATAAGATGAGTTTTATTGCTAAGAATCGAGATGTGCGCTCTGGTGACTAGATTATCACCATCTTGAGAGGACTAACAAAATTACATTTTCCAGCCTAAACGGCGATGAAGTTGAGTGTGAGCTTGGGTGACCCTTTGGTCACCGTCTTCACTCTAGATCGCATTGCTTTTATCTTTCACACTTCTTCACTGAATCCCTTAGGATTTTGGCTTTTCCAGAGATGAACTCTTAGGGATTTCTTACCAACAGATCTCTTCTTAGATGCACCAATCTCCTTAAAAGTGTTTTTGAAACTTTTGTACATATGAACGGAATACTGGTTGCCTCCTGCCCTCCTCTGCATGTTCTGTCATGAGCCTGTGAATCCGTTTTCTTCCAGCCAAAATCATCTTGCTCACTACACCAGCAGCTTCCTCCTGAGTGTGCTTTCTCATTAGTTGCCAAGGAAGAGTCAAGTTAAGCATGAGTTTAGGTCAGCTAAAGACCTACATTCCAACTCCTCGGCCCCCTCCACACACACACACACACACACACACACACACACACACACACACACACACACACACAGAACAGATCACTCTACACACACACACACACACACACACACACACACACTGAACAGATCACTCTGTGTCCTGTCCCTTTACTCCTCAAATCAAGCACCATCAGCCCAGGCTCTCTGAACAGTTGTCACCGGTCTCTAAGTAGCTACTCTGTTTCTAGTTCTCTACCTCCATAGCCACCCTCCTCTGTGCTGCTGCCAAAGGCTGGTCTACAATGTAGCGGAAGCATCTCAGTGTTAAGCCTTTCTCTGCAAGTAGGATTGCCTACTAGAAACAGTTCAGTTCCACTAACTGGACAGCTCCGTCCCACTGGCTGCCTGTAGCGTGGCTCCTCCAGCACCACGGGCATGTTCACAAAGCCCATGGAAGTCATGCAAGTATTCAGTTCTATCTCTGCTCAAGCTAGTCTGTGTACCTTAGGTCTTCTGCCTTTGGCTTGGCAAGTTCTTACTCATCATTTTAAAAGTCAGATGACATGACTAGAGAAAAAGATTGACAGCAAATTCTAAAATAGCAAACACACGGTTAGAGAGCTAATGGAGAGAGGACATAACGAAAGGATATACTTTAAAGGATGCATTAGCCCCTGTTAGCTAATAGCCAGAGTTTATTAGTGTACGTGTGTGTGTGTGTGTGTGTGTGTGTGTGTGTGTGTGTGTATGCATGTTCATGGTCCTGCTGGTGCACCTGTATGTTCAGGCCAAAGGACAACTCCCACCTTGGTATTTGATGGGGTCTCTCACTGGCACTGAACTCAATGATAAGGGCAGGTTGGTTGACTGGGGAGGTCAGGACGTCACCTGGGTGAGTATCCACCTCCCCAATGCTATGATTACATGTGTGCACCACCACATCTGACTATATTCGTATGGGTTCTGGGAACCAAACTCAGTTCCCCATGATCGTGGTTCAGTGACGGAGCCATCTCTCCAGCCCTGGTTTCCAGAACTTATAAAGAACATTTAAAAATCACTAGACAAGGGATGGGGAGATGGCCCAGCAGTTCTCTTCCAGAGAACCTGTTTGGTTCTTAGCACCCACTTTGAGATAACTTCTTGTAACTCCAATCCCAGGAGATCTAACACCTTTTTCTGACCTCCCAGGCACCCAGACACACATGGCATTAACACACACAATTACACATAAGTAAAAATAATTAATCTTTTAAAAAAATTGCTAGACAACAAAACACAAAAGTAGACAGAAGATATGAATGGAGAGTTCATGGGAGTAGGAAGAATGTTGGATATCCTTCAAAATGTTTGACTGTTCTTCACCGATGATAAGGAAATACTAAGGAAAGTGAGATCGCGCTCACTTTTCTACATTTTGCTTTGACAGGCATTTAACATTCTGATAAGATCCAACGCCGGTTAAACTGAGAGTGTGGTTATGCACTGATCTGGTAAGCAATCTGCCAGCAAGTCAATACTGTAGCTCCCCTGTGACCCTGCTGTTCCTCCTCCAGTATTCTCAGAATGTCCTGGAAGAAGTATAAAGGTCCATCCATATCACATCAGCGTTTCATAAAACCTGAATACCTGTCTAGAGAGAAAGCTTTTTTTCCATAGGGCTGGTGATATGGCTCTGTGGTGATGCACTTGCCTGGTATGCGTGAGACTCTAAGTTCAGTTCCTAGTATAGGGAAGAAGGGGAAGAAGAAGAGGAGGGAAGGGGAAAAGGAAGAAGAGGGGAGAGAGAAAAGATTTAAGAGTTTCTTTGATAATGGCTCAGTCTATAAGCTGCTCACCACTCAAACATGAGAATCTGAAATTGGACTCTGGTCGCTATGTGGACTCCTCACAGGCTGTGTGAGCTGTTTATACAAGAGGGCACTCACTCCCCAGAAGTGGTCAAGAGAAATCCAAGATCAAAGCCTCCGGAGTGACATATTCATTCCTGTCATGTTGTCTGGGTCACCAAGACCAACCACAGTCCAGTGAAGAAGTCTTTTAAAAATGACAAACAGTATGTGCAAATGAATGGTCTCCCAATTTCCCAATTTTAATCTTTTTTTTTTTTTTTTTTTTTTTTTTTTTTTTTTTTTTTTTTTTGAGACAGGGTTTTTCTGTAGTTTCGGAGCCTTCCTGGAGCTCACTCTGTAGACCAGGCTGGCCTTGAACTCTCAGTGATCCACCGTCTCTGCCTCCCTAGTGTTGGAATTAAAGGCGTGTGCCACCACCACCCAGCTCCCCAATTTTACTTTTTAAGGAAGGGTTTGTATATGATTACATGTATAAAGGACTGCAGGGCAGTCACCTGTGAGCCATGGTAGGGTGGAAGCTGGCGAGCACCGAGGACACCGTTTTCTTGTTATTTATAGCTTGTTTCCTTTGTCTGAACGACAATGAATGGGCAGGAGCCACATTTATAATTAAAAATGGTAAAGTAAATTTCTTTACAACCATTCGTCTTTCTTCAGAAAGCCTTCTCTGCTCCCTGTCAAGCTGATATAATTGCCTCCCTGGGTCCCTGTCTCCTGCTGCAAGATTCCCCTGCTGCCTTATCTTCCTGGTGCTGCCCCTCCCCCACGTGTGGCTCCCCAAGGACCAGCTGAGTGCTCGCCCTCCAGTCCTCTGCCTAACAGACTGCCCAGCACAGAATATTTGCCTACTACGTTTGTTGAATGAATGAACTAAAAGATTGATTTTATGCCACTAATATTTATTGAGCAGCTCTAAAGATAAAGAGCTTGTGTCTAGACCTCTGGTAACTTGATGCCAATTGGTCAAATGGCTTTGTGACCTCCTATTCAAATTCTGGTTCAACTGATCTTGCTAAATATACTATGGTGTTTACCTTTTTCTTGATTTTCTTTAGGAACTTATCTAGTGACTAATTTTGTTGGAGATGGGGTTCATTTGTTAGGTCCTACTAGAAAACCATATCTAATACAGCTGGGAAAATCAGCTGCTTCATACCCTGTAGACCAGAAATATTAGGCTAAATAGTCTTGCCTAAATGAGAAGGGTAAGGTAGCTGAGTCAGCCCCCGATCCTCCACCTAATGTTAGGCTCACAAATGGAAGCAATTATAATTGCTGGCAGAAATGAATCATTTCAAAACTAGGTCTGTACAACCACTTCTTTATAATATTCGCTTATAATAGGATGCCTTGTAGCAGCAGCCCTGTGATTGGAGTGGTCCGGAGAAAAACCGCCTATTGAAAACCTTAAAAAACAAAAGAAGTCACGTTTAGTCTTAATCTCTGTTCTCTGCGTATTTTGAATATACCTTTAACGCATACACATAATTTGTATGGCTGTTTCAGCCTTTGTTATTTCCTAAACCCTTGAAACCAGAGTCTCTTAAGTAGCTAATAGTGTGTAACCACAGCTTATAGTAATAAAAACGAAGAGTTCCCCGGGGAACGGGAAGCGTTCAGTACAATGCATCTGGGACTTATTTCTGCAAAGTCAGCTCCGTGGGGGCCCAGACTCTCCTGAGTGCACACCTGTCAGGGACAGGCAGGTGGCTGGCTGTACCAGACACTGGGACCTAGCTAGCCAGAGCCTGAAGGCTGGCTGAGATGGTAGGCTCTCCCCACAAAGCACCCACAGCACAAAAGCTGGCCCGGACAAGGAACTGCAGTGAAGCTGGGATTCCTGCTGTAACGATTTTCCCCCACGATGAAATAATAATCAGTTTCTACATCTGTATTCTACTATCGAGTTCAGCATAGACGTGTATAAAAAGAGATACTAGATTTTGAGGAAATACGTGTCCAGGCAAGGAGGTGCGGTGCTTAAAGGTTATGAGTTTGAAATCCCGGTGGCTAAGAGAGGAGACCTCACTGACCGAAAGGGGCGCAATGCGAAGATCTCGAACTCCCAGCCACAGCCTGGCCTTGGCTATACATTTCAAACAGCAGGAGAACTAGCGTGGTGCTTAGAGAAGCTGAGCTAGTGGCTGTGTTCCTGCTGAGTTCGCTGTGGGTCAGAACATAACTTCCCGGCAAGTGAATTCAGATCAAAGTCTCATTGGTTTGGGATGGGGATAGAGAGGGTCACAAAAAGAAAAGTAGATTTCCCAGGGAGAAAGGAACACAGGTACCTTTCACAAGTATTGAAGGTCATTGGTGTACTTCTTGGCCAGGGAAAGCGACACCCACACCATCCTACTCCCCAAAGTTGCCCATGACTGTCTAGCAGGCTGCAACCGGTTCCCTGGGATGCAAAAACCATTTCTACGGAAACTCCCGACAGGGCGGAGAGTCTGAGGTTCATCGCTGCCGCACCCACCTACTTTATCCCCTTTAGCACGCCTCTGGCGCTACCCCTCCACCCCTGGGGCTGCTTCCCTTCCTAGCTCCTCCACTACTAGTACTGTCTGCTTGTCGTCGTCCCCATCCTCCCCACACCAATCCCAGTTTCTGCTGTTTGGCCCATTTTGTCTCTTTGCCTAAATTAAATGTGTCCCTCCACTTCCATGATCCCCTGCCGAGACGCCATCCTTTATGAGAAAGCTCCCGCAGGGCCATGCACGATCCCAGGACCTTTGCTGGGAGGGCTGCAGACTCCAAGCTCTTCGCCTGGCACCAGAAAAGGTCAGCCTCCGGGCTACAAAGCATTCCCGGCAGCGGGTTCTTTCAAGGCGCTGGGATCTTGAGTGTCAGGGCCCCCCTCCCGCCGCCCTTCAGCACCGACGTGTCTGTTTCCCGTGCATCGCTGAGAGAGACCGTGGGTGGAAAATCCGCTGCAACTCGCGGGCCACCGGGCTGGGGGCGCCGTCACTTGTTGCGACCAATGAACGATGTTCAATGCTGGGCGCTGTTGTTTCTAATACCGTCGTTAGCTGTGCAGGGGATCCCCCAGCCCGCACCCCACTACTCTGCCACTGTGGGAGGGAAAGAGGAGCCGCACCCCGACAGCCAACCCAGGTGGGCACTGGGAGCCCAAGGGGCTCAGATTCATCCAACCCCAGGGCAGCCGGCCCAGTGGACCGGTCGCCAGCCCGCACTCCGCAGAGAGCCCAGCCTGACCCGGGAACCGCGCGGGACACGTCTCATCGCCGCTCCTCACCTACTTCCAAGTCGCGGTCCTTAGGATTCCCGCCACTCCTCACAGACCCGTCCCCCACCCTTGGCACTTTTCGGATTCCCCCGCCCCCGCCTCCCGGGAGCGGCGGAGCAGTCGCACGCGGAGCCGCCGAGCTGCGAGGACGCCCGGCTGGAGCTGCCCCGGGCAACCTAGCCCACACTCCCTGCCCTTCGCTTCGCCTTGCCGCCGACTCCGCGCCCCCGCCGCCCTCGCTCCGCGCTTCTCTGCTACCCTCCCGCCAGTCCGGAGCTCCGCCACGGGCGAGTGCGGCGGGGCCGGCGCGATGCGGCAACTGTGCCGGGGCCGAGTGCTGGGCATCTCAGTGGCTATCGCGCACGGGGTCTTCTCCGGCTCGCTCAACATCCTGCTCAAGTTCCTCATCAGCCGCTACCAGTTCACCTTCCTGACCCTGGTACAGTGCCTGACCAGCTCCACCGCGGCGCTGAGCCTGGAGCTGCTGCGGCGCCTGGGGCTCATCGCCGTGCCCCCCTTCGGCCTGAGCCTGGCTCGCTCCTTCGCGGGGGTCGCGGTGCTCTCCACGCTGCAGTCCAGTCTCACTCTCTGGTCGCTGCGTGGCCTCAGCCTGCCCATGTACGTAGTCTTCAAGCGCTGCCTGCCCCTAGTCACCATGCTCATCGGCGTGCTGGTGCTCAAGAACGGCGCGCCCTCACCAGGGGTGCTGGCGGCCGTGCTCATCACCACCTGCGGCGCCGCCCTGGCAGGTGAGCGGGACCCGCGCCAACCCCCGGTCCACCCTCCCCTCCCGGTAGAGATAGCAGGGACCACTCGGTGCAACGCCCCTCACTGTCAGATGGGGAGACTGAGGCAGAGCGAGGCAGAGAGCTTTGAGTGGTCCTTGGGCTCACAAAAGGGACTTTGCTTCTGAGACCCAGCGCAGCCTTTCTCAGTCTTCAGCCAGCCTCCTCCATCAGCCCTCCCCTCATCCCCGGTGCCCCGGCTTCCGCCCCCCGCCCCTTTTCTCAGCGCGTCGCCCCCACCCGGGTCTTTCTGGTTCAGCCCTTTCCTCCGGGAGGGATGGAGAGTCAGTCGCCTGAGTTGGGAGCTGGAGTCCAGCCCGGGACTGAGCCGGAAGGAAGGGGGCCGGGAACTTCCTCGATCACACGGGGTCGGGAAGCTAGGGAGATGGGAGTGAAGCCTGGGTGACCCAGGCTCGTTCGGAGTACCCGGGCACTAGACAGAAGGGACCCGCCTGGGGCTCAGGTGCGGGAGGAGCCGGGAGGATCCTGCGGGATCCAGCTGCGGGCCGTAGGAGAAACCCTCTTTCCAGGGCCCAACCCGCCCGGGGTGAGGCCACTAGCTGGGGTTCCCTCTCCCTTCCGGTGTCTACGGGGCGGGGTGGAGGAACCACCCACCCAGGTGACCTCCGTGTCGGTTCAGAGATGCCAAGGCGCCCACCCCGAGAGCATCTTAGCTCTCGGTGACCTTCATCCTGGCTAAAGGAAGACACTGGGCTTGACTGTCGCATTTTGACACAATAATGGAGGCACGAAGGGCTTCTGTTGGGACCGGGGAAATTCGTGGGCAGAAGTGGGAAGCTAAGCATGTTTTTCCAACGCGACATGCTTTCCGGAGTGGATGACCACCCGCACCAACCCTGTGTCTCCTCTCTTTTTCTTTCCCGCGCTGACTCGACCGTCTTGGGTCGCTCAGGAGCTGGTGACCTGACAGGCGACCCCGTTGGGTACATAACGGGCGTGCTGGCGGTGTTGGTGCACGCCGCCTACCTGGTGCTGATCCAGAAGGCGAGCGCAGACACGGAGCACGGTCCTCTCACCGCTCAGTATGTCATCGCGGTCTCTGCCACCCCTCTGCTGGTCATCTGCTCATTCGCCAGCACCGACTCCATCCACGCTTGGACCTTTCCAGGCTGGAAGGACCCCGCCATGGTTTCCATCTTCGTGGCCTGCATCCTGATCGGCTGTGCCATGAACTTCACCACACTGCACTGCACCTACATCAACTCCGCGGTGACCACCAGCTTCGTGGGCGTGGTGAAGAGCATTGCCACTATCACAGTGGGGATGGTGGCCTTCAGCGACGTGGAGCCCACCTCTCTGTTTATTGCTGGAGTCGTGGTGAACACCCTGGGCTCCATTATTTACTGCGTGGCCAAATTCGTGGAGACCAGAAGGCAGAGCAACTATGAGGATTTGGAATCACAGGCAGCAGCAGAGGAACCGCAGTCAAGTGGGGACCTGCTACCTTTTGCTATGGAGGAGCTGCCCGCTGAGGGTGGAAATAGCGGGTTGGAGGGTGCAGAAAGGGCAGGTGGCTCCATACAACAAGGTGGGCAAGAGGAAAGGGGCAGTCCCAGAGGGGTCTCACTGGTGGCTGGGAGCTCAAGAATAGAAGAGCATTCTGCTGAAGGGAGCAGGAAGTCCTTAAAGGACGCTTACTTGGAAGTGTGGAGGTTAGTGAGAGGAACTAAATATATGAAGAAGGATTATTTGATAGAAAATGAGGAGTTACCCAGTCCTTGAGAAAGACATGCATGTATGTACATATGTACATACGGTTATTTTATATGATAGAAATAACGTTTAAGGAAGGGCCTCCAGTTTTATTCTGAGGAGCAGGGGAAGAGAAGATAACAAACGCTAAAGGGGCCGGCAGGGATGGATTAGCACCTATTTATTATTCATTAATTACCTAGTGGGACTTTGCCTGGGGTGCCACAGAAGGAAGAGACTGTGCAGGTGCTTAACAAAATCAAAATGGGATTTCAGCTTCAGACTCCTGGACATTTGTTTTTTGTCTTTATAATCATAACCAAATATTTGCATGTACCAAGAGTCCCTCAGCCACCCCTTCCAAAGAAGGCTTGTAGCAAGATGACATCACTTAATAAGTTCAAAGATCACATTCAGGGGTACATTTCTGATGACAGAACTATAGTTTTTATTGCCTGCGAGGCAAAGAGTATATTGTTGAAATGACATTTATTAATACACTGAATTGTTTACTCTTCAGGTCATCTGCAATATCGTGTTTACTCGAATTTTCCTTCCTTTGTTTTTTAAATGAGTATTCTATTATTCTATTATATATTAATAGGAAATGTTGAAGCTATTTTGAAGACATGTGTTCTTAGCTTTGATTATGAAGTCTAAAGTTGGCTCTTTGTAATTATATATCTTAAAGGCTGTTTGGGTCCCTTGCTTTATAATATTTATTATTGAATGCTATAACCTTTTTAAAAAAGTCCATTTTCCCTCATGTAATCCTCTTTCAAGCAAATGTAGTGGCTGGAATATAATTCAGTGTTGACTGTAGAACAGTCAGAAGGGAAACAGGCTGCCTTGGAGAGCATCCCAAGTCATACTGCACAACCCCAAACTCTGTTACAAAAAGAGCAACTGCTATATTCGCATTATGATATTTTTCTATCTTATATTTGTCAAAATAAAGTGTGAGCCTATCTGTAAAGAGGTGGATTGTTTGAGTTTGTTTCAGACACGTTCATGTGCTGCTGTTGGGCAGTGGAAAGCTGTTTCCCACGTGGGGAATACAGGAGCTGTTGTCTAAGTTCCAACCCATTGGGAGCTTTCTTTCATTTTACTGTTCCCAATGGTGGCATTGACCTTCTGACCTTCCCGGTGTTGAGATTACCATCATGCCACGCCTAGTCTACTGTGCTGCTGTACACTGAAACCAGAGCTTCCTGCATGCTTGGCAAATCTCTACCAACTGAGCTACACTCCCAGCTGCCATTGGGAACTTCCTAAATTACCCCTAGCAGTTGGATTTAAAATGATAAAGCAAAAAACAACAAAGAGTTTCCAGTGAGGAAAACTGTAAAGAAGTAAAATACCATCTCGTACTGAAGAAAGCAAGCCACCCATTTGAGATAGCAGTACAAATGGAAATCGAGATAGAACAATGGAGCAGCCACCAAAAGGGAATGCAAGAGAGGGCCCCTGACACTGAGCTTACTCTTGTTAGCCAGCATCTTCCTGGGAGGCTCAGATAGTGGCATCTTATATTTTTCTGTCATTTACAAAAGAAAAAAAAGTCACAACAATCTAAAAAGCAGAAGCAGAAGTCATGTTTTGGCTCATTGGTAGGTCTCTGCAGTCAGGTGAGCAAAGGAATTGTTGCTCTGATTGCGCCTGCTTTCTGGCTTCTTCCTGGCAGGCAGCTGCCTTCAGGAGTGCCACCATAGTTCAGAAGTCAGGAGTGGATAAATAAGAAAACCCAGAATCACACTGGCTTTTTAAAGAGTAAAATAAAAAGCACTAATTTTGGCATGAGCATGCCAGAGGGCAATGTCCTGGTACAGCAATATAAAGCTGAGAATTAATTAAAAGCAACGAAGTTGAAGGAAGCCTGGGATTTCTTTTTATACCATCAGAGAATAATTGTTTTGTACTGAACAAAATCCCTCTTTGATCACAAGTGTGGGTTTACACATATTGCAGAAAGATGAACCCTTTCTTGCCAACAAACTTGACGAAACATTCTTCTAGAGTTCCTTAGATAAATAGGAGAGATGGGGGCATCTAGGTATTCATGATTGCGAGGGTAGCTAGTCTGAAATCTGTGGCAAACCTAGGCATGGCTCCTGTGCAGAAATCTCAAGGCAGAATTCCTTCTGGAAATCTTAGTGTTCTTCCTAAGGCACAAAACAAATGGGAAGAGGCCTATCCATGTTAATGGAAGGTATTTTTTTCTACTCAAAGTTTACTTGTTGTTCTTGGTTGTTTTATTGCTCTTACTCTTTTGGCTCTTTTGGGGGGCCCACCACCTAGCTCCCAAATAAATCACACATGGTGGTTTGTTCTTTCTTATGAATGCCTGGTCTTAGCTTGGTTTATTTTTAGAAAGTGTTTTTAAATTATTCCATCTACCTTTTGCCTCTGGGCTTCTTCCTTTTCTTACTTGTAATCTTACTTTCACCCTTACTCTGTGGCTGGCTGGGTGACTGGCCCCTTCTTTTCTCCTCTCTTCCTTTTCTTGTTCCTTGATCTTTGATCTCTGTCTCCCAAAATTTCTCCTATTCTTTTTGCTTGCCAGCCCCTCCTATCCCTCTCCTGCCTTGCTATTGGCTGTTCAGCTCTTTATTAGACCAATCAGGTGTTTTAGACAGGCAAAGTAACACAGCTTCACAGAGTTGAACACATGTAACATAAAAGAATGCAACATATTTTCTGACTGGGAGAGTTATTTTTCTTAAATGTTAAGCAGGTGTGACTAGGACTAACACTGCAACTTTGCCTGTTGGCTCTGCCCCATCCAACATGGTAGAGGTATGCTTACTGCCTCTGTGAGCCATGCTCAATGCCCCAGCTCCAGGAATGCAGTGGGTCTAAGTCACCATTAAGCAACTTGGAGCACTCTGCTCACAAACCTCATTGAAGTGCTCTGCCCGAAGAGCCAGAGCCATTTCTGCTGCCAGCACAAACCAGGAAGCCAACTCGTAAAGGAGCCAAGTAGTTTTTGATGCTAACGCTGAGTCAGGAAAAGTCTGCCAAATACTGTGGGCCTGTAGGTTGAAGATGGATGCTACAACATTGCAGAAGAACTTTGGGGGACTCTCCAGGCAGAGAGCTGTCTCTGTTAATTCTAGAGTTTTGGAAGTTTCTTACAATGCATTTCCTGTTTACTTAGGTAATATTATATCCTTCTGGGTTCTTTGATGGAGTTGAAGACAGATATAGTTTTCCTTAGTTATGATAAAAGATAAACTAGATATGAAGCTTTATACTCACAAAGAAATATTATAACTAATTCTTGCTTGATACCTGTTTTGTTATATGTAATTTTACTATTTGAAAGTTAAAATCTTCCTTTTTATTTAGATGGAAAAGGAGAGATATTTGGGATTCCCCTCTGTATGCTGTGAATATATTTTATTACCATTATTAGTAAAGAAACTTTGGCTTATGGCAGGGCAGAATAGAGATAGGTGGGAAAACTAAACTGAATGCTGGGAGAGAAAAGGCTGAGTCAGGCATACGTCATGTAGTTGTCCAAGGAGAAAGACTAGAACATTACCAGTAGGCCACAGCCTTGTGGTGATACATAGGTTAATAGAAATGGGTTAATTTAAGGTGTAAGAGCTATCTAGGAGTATGCCTAAGCTATTAGTCAAACAGTTTTCTAATGAAAAAGAGAAAGAACGCAACACATTTTGCAGTGTTAAAAAAATATTCCACAGCATAAATATATAACGCATCTTTTGTTTTTGTTTTTGTTATTGATTTTTGAGACAGGGGTAACTTTGGGGCTTGTCCTGAAACTAGTTCTTGATGACCAGGCTAGCCTTGAAATCAGAGATCCACCTGCCTTTGCTTCCCAGATGCTGAGATTAAAGGCCCATGCCACCACTGCCCGGCTAGCACATCTTAAAATAATATTCTACAACACTTGCTAGTTATAAATGCTGATTACATATTTAAGAAGTCCCCATATCAATACTTAGATGCCTATTTAATCAGATATTTGACATCACAATCTAGTCAGGTTGGAGGTGATTATGATGATAAATAAAATTCAGAAAGTTCTGTTATTGTCTCATTATTTAGACAAAACTTGGGAGCCTCTACTTAAGGTCTCTCTGGAAAAGAGCAGACAGAACATAAGAGAAGATAGGTACTGCAAGCAGAGGGAAGGAAACCAGGGATGGATAAAAAAGAAATGCTAAAATTTGAAAGCAAAGACTCCCAGCATGACAGCACTGAAGAATTCCTGGGAGAAAGTACGTCATAGGGTCACAAGTCAGCACCTGGGGCTCGTTCCTTGGTAAGAAGCTGGCAGGCCAGACCCAACTCTCCAGATCCCTCTGCTATCTTTCACTCTCGAGACCACCAAAGAAACCTGCCTTCCACTGCCCTGTGACTTCACTGTAACTCTTCTCTGCAACACGACAAAGTGTGAGACTGTCCTTCTTGGTGCTGGCCTCCTCCCTCTGAATGGTATCTAGCTGTCAACTAATGCTAGTGGCATAAGTCAACTGGAAACAGAGGAAAAGGATGGCAGAGCTGCACAGAGGAGAAGGTGGATGCATGGAACTGGAGAAAGGAGAACAGCTGACCAGCGACCTGGACCCCCATAAGACCAGTCATTTTACAGAGGGACCAACCACCCTTGTCTGCTTCTCTAGGTCATTGATAGCAATGTTCAGAAAAAAACAACAAAATAAAACACATCAGGTGAAATTCACGAATCCTAATCTAATTGACAGAAGGGTTTTTTTTTTTTTTTTGCTTATTTGGGGGATTATTTGATTACTTGGAGAAGAATAATTAATTGATCTGGAGGTCATTTGTTTTTATTTTTCTGAGATAGGTTTTTATATAGGTCAGTCTAGACTCAAGTTCTTACGAGGCTGAGGCTGGCCTTAAACTTCTTACCTTCCTGTCTCCACTTCTCAAATGCTAGGATTATAAGCACACATCAGTACACCCAGTTCATAGTTTGCTGTAGGAAAATGGTCTTTTATCCTGTCACTTGCATTATTTTTAATAAAATGGTGATTGGCCAGTAGCCAGGCAGGAAGTATAGGCAGGGCAGCTAGGCAGAAAGTAGAGGCAAAGCAATGAGAATTCTGGGAAAAGGGAAGTTACATTCTGCAGTTGTGACCCCCAGATGCAGAGGAAGCAAAATGTGACCTCCTCACCAAATACGGTACCGAGCTAGGTGGCTAACATAGATAAAAATAATGGGCTAATATAAGTTATATGAGTTAATAAGAAGCCTGAGCTAATAGGCCAATCAGTTTTTTTGGGGACTTAACAACTATGGGAACAAGGAAAAAAAGAAAAACCTCAGTCAACATCAGTTTAGGAATTTTTTTTTTTTTAATGAAACCACCTGTAAGTTCACTGACTCTTAGCTGAGTTTAGCTCACTGATGAGGAATTCTTAATTTTTTTCTTGCTATGTGTTTTTATTATCAATATCTAGCATTTCCTTTTGCCCCTTCTTTGGTTTTCCCCGTCGCTCTGCTTCCAGAATCTGTCTCTTCTGGCATACTCTCTGCATTTTGTGCGAGAGACCTTAACGTAGTTATTTATAATTCCCTCTCAGATAATTCGAAAGCCTGAGTTGTCCATACCCTAATCCAATGCAGATGCTTACTTTGTCTCTTTAGACCCGCTTCTTTTCTTGCCGCTTGGCACGCCTGTTGCCATGACTTTCCCTGAGGAGATATGAGCAGATATGATTCATCTCAGACAGGGTCCTAACCACAAACCTAGGGAATGACTCCACCCAAGTCTAATCTAGTGACCTAATGAGTGTCTTCCATGGAGGAGGAGTGAGGGGTTACAGGAGCATGAATGACTCAAAGACAATTGCATCACCAACGGCCACCTAGCTGTATTGCTAGCGCTCTCTGTTCAACTTACACGCTACGCCTCTCAAGAGTCTTCTCTTTACCAGCAATTATTTATTTCTTGCATAAGCTCAGGGACTATTGACTCTCATGACTTTTTATAATGTCCTTGTGAATTTTAGTTCGGGAGGCTCTTCGCTACTTGTCTAGGAGGGGTGCTTCAATTTGGAGGGAAAAGATACACAACACTATTTAATGATTTTCTTATTGTGGAGAGCCAGATGATCGAAAATGCTGGTGGATAGGAGTTGAAGCAGAGAGGTATCTATATGAGAGGTGTCATATTCACAGGGTTAGAAGTTGGGCTCTGTCCTGTTTGCAGCAATCATAGTGCTAGACTCCAAACCCCTCTGCTGTATTTGTTATCTCTGTTGTCTTCAGCTCTTTCTGTTGCAGTCCAGGCATTTTAATGGATCCCTGCTGGTGTGACTATAAGATGTGGGAATAAGAGATGTAGTTTACAATAGTGTGTAGGGACCACTTCAAGGTAAATGACATTTCCTTCTTGTCCTAGTTAGTGTTGACAACTTGGTGGAGCCTGAGAGGAGAAGCTAGATCAGATTGGTCTTTGGGCATATCTGTGAGGGATTGTCTTGATTATCAATTGTTGTAGGAAGGGTCAGCCCACTCTGGGTGACACCATTTCTTAAACAGGTAGTCCCAGGCTCTATAATGAAGCTATAAAACATGAACCAGCAACAAGCGCTCCTCTATGGTTCTTACCTTTAGGTTCTTGCCTTTCACTTCCTGCCGTGAATTCCTTCAATGATGGGCTACGACCTGGAAGTGTTATATGAAATAAATCCTTTCCCCTCCAAAGCTGCCTTTGGTGAGAGTGTTTTATCTCAATAATAGAAGCGAACATAAAACACTTTCCCATAAATATCTATAATTTCTTTGTGTAGAGATAGTTCAAATTCTTCTCATCTAGTTATTTATGCAATATATAAGTTGTTGTGAACCCTGGCCACCCTAGATTGATGACTTGTAGGATCCTTTATTTAACTGTATTGTGGTATATAAGTCCCTGACCCTTCTTTCTAGGTTCTAAGTCATCACTGTTCAATACTCTAGTTCTATGAAGGCAAGATTTTTCAGCTTGCTTGTTTGAGTGAGAACATGTGGTAACTGTCTTTCTATACTTGACTTATTTAATTTAACTTAGTATTCTCCAGTTCCATCCACAGTGCTGCAAGTAAAAGAATTTAATATTTTATTACTGAATAGCATTATAATATATAAATGTGTCATTTGTTCCCATTCTTCACCCATCATCCATGGATGGATGGACGCATGCATCTACCCATCCATCCATCATCCATCTACCCATCTTCAATTCATCAATCCTTTCTTCATCCTTCTAAACCTTGGACGATTCCCTGTCTTGGATATGCATTCTTATGAAGTCCCAGTCTTAGTGAACCTATGGCCCTAGACTTTTTCTCTTTGCAAATGTTTCTTAGCCTCTCCCTCCGTCATAGCTGAGTCAGGAGAGCTAACGAGGTTCAATGTAGGAGGAATAAAAGCCCTGCCCTTCCTCCAGGTGGGAGAGGCTCTGCTGCATCTTGGTACCCGGAGAGGAGGCGTTTGTTGGGGACAAGCTCTGGACATGTGTCACAAGTCATTCTTCATTTGACTAGTGCAAAGGCTAGGGGACCTTTTTCAATCCTTTTCCAGCTGTGAAATTCTTGGATGTCAAACCTATGGATGGATGAGTGCACCCTAGGCTGTGGTCCCCAGTTAGTTATTCATTATAGTCATAGATAGCCAAATTCATCCATAAATTATGAAAATCATCATCTAGGGATTTCTACAAATCATAGCTCTAGTGGCTTCTGATTCAGGTAGATCTTAGCTATAACTCTCTCCATCCACACGGCCCTCCAGAGTTAGGGTGACAGTTTGCTCTTTGTCTTCAGTTATCAAATGGGTCCAAGAGAAGTGACTGATTTTTAGTTTGTTCATCTTATTTTTTTTTTCTGTGAGGCTGGGAATAAATGACTGTTTTTTTTTTTTTTAAGAAAATGTGTGTGTGTGTGTGTGTGTGTTTGTGTGTGTGTGTGTGTGTGTGTGTGTGTGTGTGTGTAGAGAATTCTGCTTGTAAGTGACCAGAGAGAGTTGAGGCACTCTGACAAGCCAAGTAGATGAAAGGGCCCCGTTGCTGTCGTAACTCAATATACCTAGCTAGCCAGCGTTTGGATCAATGGCTCCTTTAATACTCAAGTTAAAATAACTCTTTCACCTTTTCACCTTCTATAACTTTGAAAAGGTCAGCCCTTCTCTGGATTACCCAGGTTTCCTGGCACATCCTCCCTCTCCCTCTTCCATTGTTCAATGTTGCTGAGGCTTCTGCGTTGATCATTAAAAAAAAATCTTTAGAATACAATCGAAATATGTAGGTGCCCAAAAAGTTGCTCATTTTAAGCGCTCGATGATTTAATATATTTATAAAACTGTACAATCATTGCCACGGTGCTGGTTGGATTTGTCAGCTTGACACAGGCTAGAGTCATCTGCAAAGAGGGAACCTCAACTGAGAAGTTGTCTCCATCAGACTGATTTGTACACAAGTCTCTGGGAGCATTTTATCAATTAATGATTGACGTGGAAAGGCCCAGGACACCCTTGGGCAGGTGTCCTGGGGTATATAAGGAACCAGGCTGAGAGAGCCATGGGGATCGAGGCAAGTGTTCCTCCATTGTCTCTGCTTCAATTCCTGCCTTGAGTTACTGCCCTGACTTCCCTCAGTGATGGATTCTAAGCTTTAAGATGAGATAAACCCTTCCTCCCCAAGTGGTTTTTACACAATGTTTTACCACAGCGACAGAGAAACTACCTTGGACAACCACTGTCTGATTTCAGAACATTTTTTAATCACCATAAGAAGCCATGCAGCCATTACAAAGTTTCTCTTTTCTACCCAATCCTCCCAGCCCTGGGCGATTCTCACCTAATTGGATTTGCTTGCCTGTCTGGACCAATGAGTTCTTGCTCCTTAGAAATTACTTTTCAGATTGTTTTTCTCAACCTATTCCTGGACTCTTGCTTTACCGAAGATGCTGCTAATACAAAGCAGGCTTTCGGATATGATTTACAATTTACTGGATACTCAAAGCCTCTTTAGAGAAGGGCGTTTCAATGTATGGAGGCAAAGCTGATCTAGGCTCAGTAGTCGCTTGCTCTATGACTTTCCTGTCCCTCCTGTGCCCTCCCTGCGGCTACATGGCTATTTCTTCTACTTCAGAAGGGAGACTTTCCTCAGAGTCACCCCCACTGTGGACTCAGGCACCCATTTTCTCAATAGTTTTTCTTAAGAAGTGACCAGAAGGGATGGAAAGTGTCCTCGAAGATGAAACTTTACCTAGTTTCTAACCACTCTTTGGAATGTTGAAGACAGCTGTTACAGTTTAAAAAGGAAATGATGTCCTACGCTAGTGTTCTGAGACAGCAGGTCCTGATTTGGAGATGGTAGACCCTAGAAGAGGAGACCAGGTGGGAGGAAGATCACTGAGGATAAGTTCTTGGAGGCATTATTCCTGGCCCTCTTCTGTGGTTTTCTCTGATGTCTTTTGTGAATGATGTATGAACTGCCTTCCTCGGATGCAGGCCTCAGCAGCCATGATGTTCCACCCAAGTCAGGGGCACAAGCAACTATGGACCAAACAACCAGAAACCAGAAACCAACGTAGATGTTTCCTCTCGTGAGATAGGTTCTGTGACTACTCAGTCACAACCATGGCAAAATTAACAATACAACAGTTTGTTAAAACATTACCCCACCACACCAAACTCAGACAGGAGATTATCTTGGGAAATTTACAACATACAGAGTTGCTGGTCTGTGCATTTGTCCTGCCTTCCCCCAGTCTTCTTTGCACAGGAAACTCTAAAGTTGTTTAGGTACTAGGTACGCTGTGCTTAAATCAACCAATGCAGATTGGTGTCTGTCTCTTGGCCAATGACTGGCTTAAGGAAAACACCTGTAACCAAGCTCTAGCAAATGAGAGGAAGGAACGAGCATTTGAGAGAAGGGGCATGGGAGAGGTCATCTTTTTTAATGTTAGGAAAAGACTCCCTTGATTCTGCCTTTAGGGGCAGGTGGCAGAGGTGTAGTGTCTGACAGTTTGCCACTCTGAGAGGGCAATCAGAAGGATGAACACTATATGGAGAGCAGCTTCCAGGAACATTGGGGGAAGAGCCTGGCTTCCTGATGCCTTTGCTGACATGCTAAGTAATGGGGCAGGACTAACGACAGGCAAAATTGGTCCCTCCTCCTGCTATGGTGACCATTGTGTATGATACCCCCTTTCTCTGTGTCCACCCCCTTTTGTGAATAGAAGAGAGAAAACTGGATTCCAATCATCTGATGCCAAAGGTCTGGATAAAAATCTATTCATCTTGATGTTTTGAGTATGTAATATGATCACACCTGGTGTATTTTCTTTTCCTACTGGACTATACCTGTGTGTTTCCTGGTATTTAAGACTGCTCAATAAGTAGGAAGTGCTGCTGATCTTGGGGCTAGCTTTCCATGCCGTTTTGCCTAGTGTGCTATTGTGTGATTTAGTACAACACCACAGCTATAAATCTCTGCTCTGTGGCACCCCACCTTGGATTCGCAGTCATGGCTGGAATCCAACAGTCTGGCTATATGCAGAGTGCTTTCCCACTGATGGTCAGGCGCTCCGGAGGACTCCCATCCTTCCTCATCAATAATTGCTAAGCCCAGGACCCTTGCAGGAGTCTATAATAAGTAACTCCATCCAAACGACTAGTTCCTGTTCTTCCTTAAGGAATAACGATCAGTTTTCTGATGAATTGGACAGGCACAAAGGAAAAGGTTTTACATTTTGCAATGCACCTAGTGGCCATCTTCCAAACTCTGCAATATGTTTCATAAACATTATTACCAAGTTGGTAAGCAGCCATTTCTGTAGGCACTTACTGTCATTGCAATGGTACAAAGGGAAATCCACTTTGCTCAGTATTACCTAAGCCTTCCAGAGCACGGCTGCAATTGCAGGATGGCATTGCCTTTCTCAGTTGATGAATGACTTCGTAAGTAAAGATCCTCTCCTTTAATTTCCTAACCATATGGAGAGATGATGGGAGAAAGGGAGCCGGGCCAGGCAGTAGATCTCAGAAAGGCGGCATTCCAGCCTTCTTATCTGCACTCATGTGCCTAACGTTGCTCTTGGACCATGGTCTAACCCTCAATGAGTATATTAGAGTTAGCTGACTGATAAAAAGAAACCCAAGTTGTGAAAGGAAAGCTCAACTTTAGTTTTCTCATTCAGTAGGAAACCACGGTGGATTATTAATGCCCTTTGAAGTGGTCTGAGAGTTAGGTCTTACTTGACCACAGTGCCGTTCTTGGACAAGCGGATGCTGTGAGTTGAATCTGATGCAGGACCAGGCTTTGTGGCATACTGTGTCAAAGGTAGCGGAGTAAGGATGGCTTGGTGCAGAGACTGGACTTCTGCTCAGCCAAAAGTGGCCCTGCACAGCATCCTGATGCCCTAGGGCTCACTTCAGTTAGCTTTTCAACCTTCCTCCATTCAATTCAATAAACATCTTCATAAAGAAACTTTTCTTTTTGGAGTGGCTAGGATATTTGTCTAGAAAAAAAAAACAGAACATTGCTAATGATTCAGTCAGGGAAGGTAGAAATAGGTCAGACAAGAAACAAAGGGTGAAGCTGTCCTGGCCTTTTCTTTTCATCTTTGAGCAGTATTTGAAATAGCTCTTGGCAGCTGCAAGTTTTTCTGCAAAATATCTGTGCCAGGGTTTCTGTTTTTCCTCTGGGGATGGTGATCGATATAACTAATAAAAAGGAAATGGCTAGACTGAGTGTATTATATCAGAAGCCTCCCTAATGAGGCCCCACTTGTAGCCATCCTGGAATCCCCACCTAGCACGCCCAAAATGGAGAAATGTAGGCCTTAATGGACTAGTTAGTTAGCATCCACCAAGTTAGTGAGGAGTTATGTCAATGAAGGTAGGAAGTATATAAGGGCAATGTGATGGAGGAAGGTCATTGGTTAAAAAATAAAGAAATAGGTTAGAACATAGGTGGGTGGAGTAAACAGAACAGAATGCTGGGAGGAAGAGGAAGTGAGCTCAGATGCTATGCTTCCCCTCTCCCGGGAAGACACGATGAAGCTCCAACCCAGGATGGACGTAGGCTAGAATCTTCCCTGTAAGCGCACCTTGTGGTGCTACACACATTATTAGAAATGGGCTAGTCCAGGTGCGAGAATTAGCCATTAAGAGGCTAGACCTAATGGGCCAAGCAGTGTTTAAAAGAATATAATTTGTGTGTTGTTATTTCGGGGCATAAGCTAGCCAAGTGGCCAGGAGCTGGGTGGCAGGAACGTAATCCGCAGCTCCTACAACAGCAATGTTAAAAAAAAAAAAAGGAGTTAACAAGAAAGTGAACTGAAGGAAGAAGGAAAAGGAAGAAGAGGCCAGAGAAGAGGATGAATAGAAACAAGGCAAGGGAATCTGTCTCCCTCTTCTCCACCCCCATCCTTGACCCAGGGTCACGATTGCTGTGATGAAGCAGCATGACCAAAGCAACTTGGGAAGAAAAGGGTTAACTTGGCTTATACTTTCACATCACTGTTCAACACCAAAGGAAGTGAGGGCAGGGACTCAATTGTGACAGGAACTGAGAGGCAGGAGCTAATGCAGATGCCATGGAAGAGTGCTGCTTACTATGTGCACATCAAGGCTTTCTCATCCTGCTTTCTCATAGATCTTAGGACCACCAGCCCTGGGAAGGCACCACCCACAATAGGCTGGGACCTGCCCCATCAATCGCTGTAAGATAATGTTCTACAGGCGTGTGTGCAGCCCTATCTTATGGAGTCATTTTCTTAAGTGAGGTTTCCTCTTCTCAGATGATTTTAGCTTGTATGAAGTTGATATGAAATTAGCCAGCTCTCTCTCTCTCTCTCTCTCTCTCTCTCTCTCTCTCTCATTCTCCCCCTTCCTCTTCCTTCCCCTTTTCTGTTGTTGTTGTTATACTGAAGATGGGACCTGGGGGCTCACACATGCTAGACGAACACTTTACTACTGAGCTATATCTTCATTCCTTTTCTTATTTTTTAATATCAAGACAGGGGCTCATGAAGTGACCCAGGCTGCACTTATATTCACTGTATAGCCCAACCAAGATTTGAACTTACTAGCCTCTGGCTTCAGTTTCCCCAGCTGCTGAGGTCTGTGACACCAGGCTTACCTAGGGGTGCCTTTCTTTAAGAACACCAAGAGGATGAGCTGGTAAGACCTTAATGATATCTGAGATAATTTTAAGAGTGCCAGTGCCACGGAGTATTATCCCAGTAGCAACACAATTTAAGTAATAACCTAGAGAACCTGTAAGTAGAAAATGATGATAATGAAGAAGAAGATGTACTTACTTATTGTGGAATATTTGTACACTCTGTAAAGATATGTTGTTGTGATGCTGTAATAAAGAGTTGAATGGCCAATAGCTAGGCAGGAGAAGATAGGTGGGATTTCTGGGGAGAGAGAGGAGGAAAATGGGTAATCTAGGCTTTCTGATTTTGCCAGCAGACTTGGAGCAAGTAGGAAGTGTGTACTGAGGAAAAGTAAAAGTCATGTGGCAAAATGTGAATTAATAAAAGCAGGTTAATTTGAGCTGTAAGAGCTAGTTGGGGACAAGCCTAAGCTAAGGCCAAGGTCTCATAATTAATAGCAAGTCTCTGTGTCATGATTTGTGGGCTGGCGGTCCTAATCAAGAAAGAACAACTACAGTCACTCACTCAAATGCAAGGAACCTCACAAAGGCTATGTAAGGTTAGAGGTCTTCTTTCAGCTTTCAATAGAAGCTGTTGGTCTGGAAGGATCTAAAGTTTACTAGTACCATTAGTCAGAGAAGTGGCTGCCTTTGGAAGCAGCCAACCACCTGCTGACAAAGGTCCTAAACCCAAGTACCAAGTCTGCATTTAGTATTAGGCGGGAGCAATGAGTTGGGTAGCAACCACAGGAGCGTGTACCTTGTGGCAAAGTTTCCTGTTGCCTTGGGGAGCTTCAATTTCCTTTTTGAAAACCAAGATGTTCAAAGAGCTCCAGGAATAGAACCTTAAAATAAAACAAAATAATAATGAATATATTCTGCCTACTCTTTAATTTTATATTATTTTTTCTTTTACTGTGGATTTAAACCAGGGTCTCATACACCCTGAATGGTCTGAGCCACATCCCCAGCACTCAGCTCCTCATCTGAAGTTAAACATGTGATAACTGACTGGCTTTGCAGAAACAGTTTCAGCACGGTTTAAGTAGGATATTTCCACCATCTAAAGATGATGGAAACCATCTTGCCAGCCTCCTCTGTTTTTTCTAGAAGAATTATTAAACTCCTGACATGGGACCATATCCTGTGCTTTT
The DNA here is from genome assembly GCF_018167655.1 of Microtus oregoni. Taxonomy (NCBI): domain Eukaryota; kingdom Metazoa; phylum Chordata; class Mammalia; order Rodentia; family Cricetidae; genus Microtus; species Microtus oregoni. The sequence goes on along the minus strand of NW_024543065.1, from coordinate 2,218,091 downwards.
GTATATGATGTTTATATATGTTTCTGTCCCCATTAGACTGGGTAGCCATGGAGCAGGGCTGGGGTCAGTCTCCTGTGCCTTTGGTTTTTTTTTTTTTAAATCTGGTTGATATTAAGTATGTGCTTATTCAGTACATAAATCTCATCTGGTGCATCCAGCATGTATTTCGACTTACCAGAATTATTTTCTAAACTAACCTAAATTCCCCAAACACATTTATTATGAAAATGAACAACAACATACTGGCAACAAAGGGACCCTTGAAAATTGGCAACTCGCAGAAATCCACACTGAATTTTCTGCTTGGGGATTGTTGTGAAAATACCAGCACCGAATTACAGCACAGATAACATCTAATTTCTTCTTCTCTTTTCATTAAAGCGGGTTATTATTCTCTTGTTGAAAGATGAGGCTCTCCTCAAACCTGGGTGAGAAACACGTTATGTAAGCTGAGCAGTTAGAGATAGGCAAGTTTAGTTGTTTGGCTTCGTTTTCAGATTCAGTAATGAAAAAGGGTCCTCAGGGATATTTGCAAGGCGAGACAAACAGGAAGCGCTCAGCTGTGGAAGATTAGCAAGGGCAACCCTCTAACAGTGGTCTCCACACAGGTCCCTCTGTGCATCTGAGGGCATGTTCGAATTTCTGCTAGGGTGTGCTGTTAGTTCCTGGTGTTGTTGACCTAACTTTGACCACTCTCCCAAAGCTGGATGTCCTCCTGTTTATTCTTCACATCTTGTAATTTACAAACATCCCTAAGCATGCTAGCGAGTCTCCTGGTTGACCCCCTTAAGACTCGGCACAAAAGTGGGACATACTCCATTAGATAATTATTTAAATGAGGTGCTGTATGCTTGGTTGAACAGACATCTTAATGAACAAAACAGATATGTGCATATTTTGTATCTGAAATACTCACTAATACCAGTATTCAGGATCCATAAAGAGTCCTTTGTCTGAGAAGGTCAATGACATCTCTACCTCACCCATTTACATGCATCCTCAAGTAGCTTCCTCATTTCCTCCCATTCACGTGGCTCACATGAATTGCCCAAGGAGGGGCGTTCTACTCTGCTAAGAGAGTAATTGTCACTGTAAGATACATCAGGTGATATTTTCTTGAGATGGTACAAACTGGTTGATGCTGAGTACAAGAATATAATCTAAGGTGTTTTGTAGGGGACTACTTCTGTGCAATGATCCTGATAACTTTCCTGGGGAAACAGGTCTTTGGAAAAGAGAGATGGAGAGTGGGTGTCAGTTGAAGAAACTAGGATTAGGGTGCTGAGAGGACCAGTGTTGCTCATCCTGACGTCGTTAGATAGCAGTTTGGTTGGTTTTCTGCAACAGTGGACCGACTTGTATAACATCTCTACAAACCTGATTAATACATATCTATTAGCACGCTGATATGGATGGTATCTTGGGCATCCCAGGAAATGTAACGTAAGGCTGTGTTACTTAGGGGAAGGTGTTTCCATAGAGGGGACATTAATAAATTGTTAAGAGTTACACAGTTGTTTGAGAGAGTTCTTTCCTTAGCAAGCTTATCTGTGCCTTATATCAATTAGCCAACCTAAGAGAGAAATAGCTGGTTGGTAGTTGATATAGATCAAGCAGGTGAAGAGTTCAATTAGCAGGGGAAACACTGGCAGTCTGCTTTTTGGTTGTGGAATCTCCTCTCCCAAAGAGTCAGGTGAATGTCTGGCCTGCTATCCAAAGTAGCCTTGTTTTGGACTTACCTTGAGATCAATGCCAAAACCAGGCTTCATATGGCATAGAAGAATACAGAAGGGAAGAAACAAACTTAAAGATGTTTAAACCAAGAGAAATAGGCTAGTAGAGTGCACTGAAGCCAACAGCACAAGCCCTCAGTCATAGGCTTCGGCTGAACATGGGAGCTGCTGTAACTACATATCTGAATCCTTACATGCAATGGTTACTTCCAGTTATTAGATTATAAATGTTTATGATATTATGTATTGGCGATTGTTCCAAACCATGTTGCTGTTTTAAAGAGCTTTTAACTAATATTTTTTTTTATTTTTTTAAAGATGTTGCTTTCAAAAGAACCAATATTCTTAGAAAGGCAAGAAACACATGATAGGTGACCTATAAATCGAAGATAGTATGACAGACTTCAAAGCAAAGTATCCCAATCTTTTCAGATGGGAAGCAAAAGAAAAATAAATTCACTGAGGTTTTGTAAATGACTAGATTGATGAAAATAACTTGAAAATCGTGTTTGTGCCAGAGCTACACAATAAGAAACAAATGATCCAGGCGGTGGTGGCACATGCCATTAATCCCAGGACTTGGCAGCCAGAGGCAGGCAGATCTCTGAGCTGGAGCCCAGCCTGAGCTCTCTACAGACTGAGTTCCAGGACAGCCTGGTCTACACAAAGAAACCTTGTCTTGAAGAAGCAACTCCCACCCCCCCCCCCCCCTGAAAAAAAAGAAAAAGAGAAAAGAAAGAAATGAACAAAGTACAAAGTGTGTTAGTGTTGAGTGTGGTGGTACTCCTCTTTAATCTCAGCACTTGAGAGACAAAGGCAGGTAGATTTCTGTGAGTTCAAGACTCACCTGGTCTATAGTGAGAGCCCCCTGGCTTAAGAAAAATGAGGGACGGAATATCTGACAAAAGCAAGTTTTAGGTTCGGGGCAGGAATTTATTTTGACTCATGGTTTGAGACAATACAATCCACACAACAAGGAAAGCACGGTGGTGTTCAGGGATGCAGGACTGTGTAGCTGGAACTCTTTACATATTTACGAACTAGGAAGCAGAGAAGTTGGGTAAGAAGCAAACTGGCCTATAAGCCTCAAGTCCTTCCCTTATGGCCTGGTATCTGCCAGCCAGGTCCCATGTCCAACAGCCTCCACAATTCCCCACAAACAGTGATCTATATTGACTATTATTTCAAATCATGTTACTGTTTCAAGAGAATTTTTTTAACTTCTCCCAAAACAGCATTATGAACTGGGACCAAGCATTTAAACATACGAGGCTGTGGGGAATAATTCACACTCAAAGCATAACAGAAAGGGAAACAGTCACTCCAGATAGTCTCTGTTAGGCAGATAGTCTCTGTTAGGTTTTGGATACAAACGATAAAATTGATGCTGATAGTGCAAAGGAGACCTTCTTCATGTTCCTCGAGGAGTGTCATTATTCTTTAGCTTATCTTTGTCCTATGATGCTTGATGTAACACGGACACGCGTGTATGTGGGGGGGTACATGTGCATATGTGTACTGTGTGTGCACATGTGAGTGTGCAGGCCAGAAGACAGTCTCAGACGTCATCCCTTGGACTCCGTTCATGTTTTGTGTTTTTGAAAGCTCCTCAAGCAGACTCAGCTATCTGGTTAGCAAGCCCCAGGAATCTGCCAGTCTCTGCCTTTCCAGTGCTTGGGATTGCAAACATGCATGACCTGCCTGGCTTTTTAATATGGACTCTGGGGGCTAAACTTAGGTTCTCTAAACTTAGTGCAAGCTAACCACTTTACTCATTGGGCCAACTTCCCAGCCTACCATTGACTTTGGGCTTGGGAATCCCATCTCCTTGCAGCTTATGACAGGAACTCTATTCCATCATTGGTCTGTTTCAGGAGACTCATTTCTTTATCTCATCCTACCCATGAAGGTAGAAGATGTACCAGTTCTTCCTTCCTTCCTTCCTTCCTTCCTTCCTTTCTGAAGATTTATTTATTTGCTTGAGTGCTCTATCTGCATGCATGCCTTTAGGTCAGAAGAGGGCATCAGATCCCACTAGAGATGATTGTGAGCCACCACTCGGTTGCTGGGAATTGAACTCAGGACCTGGAAGAGCAGCCAGTGCTCTGAACCACTAAGCCATCTCTCCAGCCTTACCAGCCACTTTCTTGCATCACTCTTGAGCTTAGTCCACCTGAGCTGTTTCAAACCTTAACCTTCCAGGCTACAAACAGCAGCCTCAGGATGGATGGAGTTTGAACCTGCATATGGCGCTCTACACAGCAGTGTTAAGGATGTGTGCAAACCAGGAATTAAAACTGGGGACCTGTGGCATCCGAGGACAGGACCAACTCACAGTCCGTGGAGGTTGGGATGGGGCAACCAGTTTTATTTCCAGCACAGAGCTTTGCATTGCTGGAGGAAAGGAAAGGGGGAGGCTATAACGGAGAGGGGAAGGGGGTTGACTCGAAGAATCTAAACAGGAATATTTCAGGTAACAAGCCGTCACTAGTTTAAAAATTCACAAGTCTCTGTTAAGCTGAATTTCAAACACATTTCTTCTGTGATCTGCTAATGAGGACAGTTTGACATTCTCCCAGGTGAAATAATTTCAGTAGAAACCGTGTGACATTATAATCAATTTAAGAAGCTCTCTACCTACTTCGAGTTTGTCAAAGTGTTTTACATGTAAAGCTATAATTAGTTAGCCCTTCTAAATTCACTCCGAGGTAGAGAGTTGAATTACCAAGTAAGCTTTATAACCATGAGAACAAAGAACAAATAATTCTCCAAAAGATTCAGTCACTTAGGTGCTGGTAACCTGGGCGTGTTCATCTCACGACAACTTACCAGCAAAACACTCAGAAGTATTCACTATTGCACACTGCAGAGCAGAAGAAAGTTAAAAGGTAAATTATTTATTTATTTACTTTTTGAGACAGGGTTTCATATAGCCTAGGCTAGCCTCAGACTCACTATAGAACCCAAACTTCTGAGAGAGGGTTTTATATAGCCCAGGCTAGCCTCAGACTCACTAAGGAGCCAAGACTTTGGAGACAAGGTCTCGTATAACCCAGACTGTCCTCAGCCTCACTATAGAACCAAGACTTCTGAAACAGGGTCTCATATAGCCCAGGCTAGCCTCAGACTCACTATGGAACCAACACTTACATCAATATGCTTGTTTTATGCTGTGCTGGGCATTGAAACCAGAGGGCTTTCTAAACAACAACAACAACAACAGAACATCTTGTTATTGTGTAGCTTAGGCTTTCCTAGAACTCACTATGGAGCCCAAGGTGGCCTTGAACTTTATGCCTTAGCACTCCAAGCTCTGAAATTGCAAGTCACCATGCCATGCCCAGAAAATATTTAAATTTAAGTATTCTAAGAAAACAATTTCTAAAACCCTTTATTGGATGCATTCTTCTGAAACCGCCAAGGAAAGGTGTTAAGTGTAAAGACTTCAACTTGCTGAGCTAGTCACTTTCGGTGCTAAAATCAACCCACTTCCTCTTAGATTTAAATAGCGTCGAGAAAGAATAGGATTGTGTGCTCATGTGTATAGATGGGAGTTAAAGGGGCAAGAATTCAAATAGATGGATTTTTACGTGCTCTGACTATCAGTGGCTAGTTTCTGAAGCTGGCCACTGGGGTCTTAACTGCAAATTGTACCAAACACATCTGAGTTTGAGGCCTCCCAGCCCAGTCACGACACTTCACTGATGGGAAAACAGATCTCTAAGGTGAAGTCTCCATGCAAAGCTGTCCCCTCACCTCAGGGTATCAGTACTTTAGCTTCAGACAGATTTGGAAGAAATAGGCTTGTGTGTCTTAGTGGTAGGGTACATGTTTAGCATATGCAAGACCCTGGTTCTAGTCCCAGTACTTGCCACAAATTCCTAGAACCACATTCCAGCCGTGTAGCTATCAGCAGGAGGCTCTGGACAGACTAGAGAGCATTTCTGACTCAGTTTCCCTGACACTTGATTAGAGGCAGGTACAAAATTTCCATGTGGTAGGGTTTCTAGAGAACAAAGGGACAAACTCTAGTGAAGCTTCTGATGTATGGTGACGTGACTGGAGTATTGGTTCCCAGGCCACATACACTGAGAGGGTGGATTCGGAGACCACATGCTCCAGGAGTATCAACCCCTGGACCACATACACCAGGAGTATCAACCCCTGAACCACATGTACCAGGAGTATCAACTCCTGGACCACATACACCAGGAGTTGATGTAGGTGGGTCTTCTATCTATCTGTTTGTTTCATTGGTTAATTAATAAACTCTAGCTGGTCACATATGTGGTAGATGTTAGGGTGAGCCAGTTGAAGGCCCAGGATGTGGGTCTGGCTGGTAGCTGAGTTGACTGGTCTGGTACACTGGAATAGCACCTCTCAGGTGAGGTATGGAGCCGGCTTTCCTAAGTCCATACCATGGGGGCCATATCTCCCAAGGGTGGGGAGGCCAGCTCCCCCATGGGGCAGGGCCAGCTTTCCCGTTGCAGTGTCCAAGGGGCAAGACAAGCTGTCCCAGGCGCAGTGAAGGGTCCGAGGGATATTCCCACTGGTGAAATGCATTTCATCCAAATTGTGCCCATTTGTGTCTCTTAGTCCCCTTCTTCCTCCTCTTTGACACTCTTGTTCTGAGCCCCAAATCGTACCATTGAGGCCTGTGTCCTGGCTTTTACTCACCGCCTCCATCCAGTTCACCAGCTCCTCTGGCCTCTCCCTTTCTTATAAATATCTCCTGAGTCTTACATGCTCTTTGGTTCTCATATATACAGGGGTTCCACTGTGCTTTTTATCCCAGCCAGCTAGCCCTGACTAGAGTCCCTTGGCGAGGAAGTCAATGTAGGCTATGCCCAGCAGTGCCTCTGTTAACACAAACCCAGAACGATTCCCCTTTATTACGCCGACAATGGCATCCCACCCATTCCAGAATGAAATCCACACAGCCTCCGTGGAGCTTTGTGATGGCCTCTCTTTTCCAAACCTCATTTTCTATAGCATAATCGTGCATCTAGGAAACACACAGCCAAGACCGTCGCCTGTCTTTCCTTTCCCTGAATGACTTCTGTCCACCTTTACAATGGACTGTGAGCTGTCATCTCCTCTGGGAAGGCTTCTGCCACCGTGTGTATGCTGTCCCCGCCAGGGCAGAGGGGCCTGGCACAATGTTTTGCCCATTAGTAGACTTCCTGAAGTATCTTTCCTTTTGTGTTTCTTCACCTGACGTTCTCACTAGAGGCACGGGGGTGTTCGTCTCAGGCCATGAACACTACAGCCACACTGACCAGTCCCTCCACACAGTCATCCGAGAGATCTAAGCAGAGATCTGGTTAGAACCAGTTCTCAGGAAGCTTTGACCCTGCTGTGGAGGACTCAGGTGATGTGAGCGCTTGTGAACTGAGTAGTTGATCAACCACACCACGTTTTAGAACTAGCTTGAAAGTAATTTAAATAAAAAAACTGAGAAACTCATTTTCCCCCCTCGTCCTCCCACATCATCTTTTCCCTGCTACCTGGGAGACTAAAAACCATATAAGTTTCTGTTGCTTGCATGACCGTGTCAGGAGATCTGAAACATGTCAGGTTGAGAGCAGCCTCTTGAGTCTGCCACCCACAGCCACAGACTCCTCCCAACCTGCTTTTTCCTAATTCGCCTCAAACTTCTTCCAGATGCCTGGGAGCTTTCTCATCTCAGGAACAACTCACCCCCTTCGTCTTGTTCCACACCCCCTTCTCCTCCAATAAACCTCTGCGCCTAGAACAAAGTTATCGATTTGAAAAATTATTAAGTACCTGGAAGAAAGGCATAGACTGAGATCTTAATATCACACTGAAAGGAAACAACAGACTGTTTGAATCCTTCTTTGCAAATGCATCAAAGTGAGATATGGAATTTGAATCCCAACTGCAAAATAGAAAACAAAATCCCAATTGTAAAATAAAAAACAGAGGGTCCATTAGCAGGAAATGGAAGCTAAACAGGGTTCCAACCATTTCACTGTAACAAAGACGCCTCTTCCTTTGAAGCAACCTAAGTAAATGCTGGTTGTGATGAGTTTGGCCCCATCTGTTTCCCTTCAGAAGCATTAGCAGAAATCAGAGGATAAAAATTCAAAGGTGAATCATTAAGCGTAATCTCATCTTTGTTAATAACTTTCTTCTTTGCTATTCGACATCAAAGTCCAGGTCCCCTTCCTTTATAAGGAAAAGAGTATCTATTCCATAACTATGTGAGGCTGGAAAATCATCGAGTTAAAAATGGTCCAGGGTGGGGGGAGCATGCACCAGGGAGGCGATTCCTGTGCCTTTTGGAGGGAGTCAGTCTCTGACTCATGTGGCCTAGGTGAGAGAGCATCTCTTGCAGATAACAGTTTAATCAGATACTCCTTCCATCTTTAGTGCTTCACCAACAAAGCAGGAATGCGGGGGTAATTATTTGAGCAACTTCCCTTTCACAGTTAATAAGCAAGGTCTATTTTTCTCCCTAAAAATCTTTAAAAAAAAAAACCAGTAAACACAGACATTAATTCCTCAGCTGTGACCAAGCTCTCAGCTATCTGCTACTGTTGTTACTGAGAAAATTGAAAAGAGAAGACATAAAACTGGAATTGCAAAGTCCTAGTCAAGTCCCTTAGTGACACAAGCTTCCCAGTCAGTTCCCAGCCCTCCCTTATTCTCCTTTCTCCCTGGGAAGAGGCCTCCCAGCCTTGACTTTCCTCTGATCACCTCTTACTCTACCTTGGCATTGATGTACACACTCCACCTATTTATGGGACTTCTGAACTGTTGGGTTCATCTTAGCAGGTTTCTGAGACTGGGAGGTGATGAGGCCGACTTCCTATTACTGGCCGAAGAGGACCTTTTCTTTGGAATATTCTATTTATCAGGAGTTTTAACATTATAATCTTGTACTGTGTTACTCTTGATAGGCTCTTTTTCTGAAAGGGAGATCATTGATTGAGACATTTATCAGAAGAAATGCTGTGGGACATGATTTGTACCCTGTCAATCATATTTTAATAAAGCACTGATTGGCCAGTAGCCAGGCAGGAAGTAGAGGTGGGGCAATGAGAATTCTGGGAAAGGAAAGCTCAGTCTGGAGTTGTGTCCCAGCCACTGAGGAAGCAAGATGTGACTGCCTAGCCAAAAAAGGTACCAAGCCACGTGGCTAACAGAGACAATAATTATGAGCTAATATAAGTTATAAGAGTTAATAAGAAGCCTGAGCTAATAGGCCAATCAGTTTATATTTAATATAGACCTCTGTGTTTATTTGGGACTAAATGATGGTGGGACCTGGTGGGACAGAAACCTCTGTCAACAGGGAAAAAGCCCTACAGCCTTACACATTAATGGAAAACATGGAGAGAAAGAGTTCTAGGAACCTAGTAAGTTGTTTATTTCACGGATGTCAAAAAACCTGAGAACTCAGGAAAGTCAACATAACATTGAAGGAAAAGAATGAAATTGGAAGACTTCTTACTTTAAAATTTACTGTAGGGGGGCTGGAGAGATGGCTCAGTGGTTAAGAGCATTGCCTGCTCTTCCAAAGGTCCTGAGTTTAATTCCCAGCAACCACATGGTGGCTCACAACCATCTGTAATATGGTCTGGTGCCCTCTTCTGGCCTTTGGCATACACACAGATAGACTATTGTATACATAATAAATAATAAATAAATATTTAAAAAAATTTACTGTAGGCCTAGAGATGTAGCTCAGTTGGTAGATCACTTGCCTAGCTTGCATGAAGTCTGAGGATTTCAGCATGTTATACTGGACAGGGTGGCATATGCCTACAAGGTACTCAAGGGGGGTAATATAGGCAAAAGGATCAAAAATTCAATATCATTCTTGGTTACACAGCAAAATCAAGGCTATTCTAGGTTACACGAGACCCTGATTTGAATAAAATAAGCAAACAAACAAAACAAAAATACCTTACTCATGTGATATTTTGTTTGTGCTTTAACAAATAAAGATCGGAGTGTGGAGCCAACCACACTAGTTAGCCATAGAGGACAGGCAGTGGTGGTACACACTAATCCCAGCACTTGGGAGACAGAGGCACTCAGATCTCTGTGAGTTCAAGGCCACTCTGGGTTACCCGAAGCTGAATTAATCTAAAAAAGAAACAAAGCCAAATAGTGGTGGCTCACACCTTTAATCCTGGCATTAGGGAGGTGGAGACAGGAAGTGATAAGGCTGGATGGAGAGAGGAGTTCAGGATTAAGTCTGATGTTTCATAGAGACAGCATTTAGTCTGAGGACTTGTAGAGACAGGATACCCCATTCAGTCTGAGGATTTTTGTAGAGGTAAGAACTAGTGATTGGTTCCTCTGCTTCTCTGATCTTTCAGCTTTCACCCCCTAATACCTGACTCCGGGTTTTTATGGTTAAGAGCAAATAGAATTTGTGCTACACATTACTGTAAAGTTAAAGTAATTAGGTAAATATTACTGGTAAAAGTAAACAGGAGGTCAACGGAAGACTGGGGTGTAGCTCAGTAGATAGTGTACTTGTCCAGTATGCATTGAGCTCTGGATTAGATCCCTAGTACTGCATATCGCTGAGTGTTGGTGGAACATGCTTGTAATTCCAGCATTCAAGGGTTAGAAGCAGGAAGATCAGAAGGTCAAGGTTAACAGTGACTACAGAATAAATTCAAGGCCAGTCTTGTCTACATGAAGTCATGCCTCACCTCAAAAACAGTCAAGCCTGGTGGTGGTGATGCACACCTTTAATCCCAGCACTCGGGAGGCAAAGGCAGGTGGATCTCTGAGAGTTCGAGGCCAGCCTGGTCTACAAGAGCTAGTTTTGGGACAAGCACCAAAGCTACAGAGAAACTTTGTCTCAAAACAAACAAACAAACAAACAAACAAAAAACCAATCAACCGACCAACAAACAAAAAAAACAGTCAAGCAAACAAAACAAAAACTTTAATGTAAAGCTATTGTAATCAGACAATGGGATTGGAAAAAATGGGTTAATAAATATATCAGTGGGTTGGAATGTCAAGTCCAGAAATGGACCAACAAAAACATAGTCAATTGATCTTCAAAAAGGAGAAAAGGCAATACAGCAGAGAAAACAGACTTTTCAGCATCTCAACATCTACTTGCAAAACGAATCTGATATAAGTCTTACCCACTTTACAAGGCACAAACAAAAGTGGATCACAGACCTCCATACAATGCAAGCCCATAAAAATGTTAGATGATACCACAAAAGAAAATCCAAGGGGTTTAGCAATGATGTTTCAGATGAAGCATCAGATACACAATTCGTGAAAGAAGTAATAAACTGAACTTCACTAAAATTAATTTTTTTCCCTTTTCAAAGGACAGTTTGAAGAATGAAAAGATAGGCCACTGACTTGAAGAAAATATTGACAAAAGAAATAACTCATATTCCCTAAAGGCTGATTATCCCAAATATGTAAAGGGTTCTCAAGACTCAATGATAAAAAACAAAACAAGACAAGACAAAAAAAAAACACTTTAAAAAATGGACCCAAAGCCTTAAGTGATAACTTTGTGGTGGTGTACACCTTTAATCCCAGCACTTGGGAGGCAGAGGCAGGTGGATCTCTATGAGTTAGAGACCAGTCTGTTTATAAGAGTTAGTTTAAGGACTGACTCCAAAACCAAAAAAAAAAAAAAAAGGAAGAAAGAAAAGAAAACTTACAAAAGAAATATAAACATAGAAACATACAAAGAAATCTGTCACAGCAATAGAAAATTAACTCATCTATAGTCTAATTGCAAGTCCCCCGGGAATGTAGCTAGAGCAACAATGAGATGCCATACCTATCAGAATGGCCTGAATCTGGAGCACTCATTGTCAACATTTCAGCGCTGGTGAACACACAGCACAGCACAGTCACTGTGGAAGGCAGTTTGCTGGTTATTACAATATTAAACATACTCCTACCATGCGTAGCAGCAGTCAGTAGTCCTTAGTGGTTGTCTGTGTTGGGCTGGGTGCCCCCATAGTCCAAGCATTTTGATACTTGGTGTCCAGTTTGTGGCCATGTTTAGGGTGGGGAGGCACAGGAGTCATGGCCTTGTTAGAGAAGGTATGCCACTGGGGGGTGGGTTCTGAGGTTTCAAAAGTCACATATCATTCCAAGGTGACTCTTTCTCTGTTTTTGTGATTCAAGATGTAAGCTCTCAGCTGTTCCCGCTGCCATGTCTCTCTACTGGTCATGGACTCTTACTCTGGAACCAAATAAAGCCTTCTGGTTGAAAGTTGCCTTGGCCATGATGCTTTGTCACAGGAATAGAAAATTAACTAATATATTGTCCAGTGAAGTTGAATATTAAATTCCGTAAGGAAACCTGTACGTATAGTAGATCTATTTATAACTGCTCAAGCTTAAACGGTGATGCCGATAAATTAGCTATGGAATTTCCAGATATAAGCCATAAAAAGATATGGGAGAAATTAAAATACATGCTACTAATTGAAAGAAGTTCATCCATGTGATTTCTACTATATGATATTCTGGAAAAGGCAAAATTATGGAGACACATAAAAAGTGATTATTAGTGGCCAAAGGATAGAAAATGAATATGTGGGGCACAGAGGAGTTTTAGGGCAGTGAAATTGCTTTTTATTATGCTATGTGATGGTTAGCGTTGATTGTCAACCTAATGGGATCCAGAATCACCTAGGAGACACTAGCCATACCTGTGAGAAACTGTCTACGTTTTGTGAAGATCATCAAGGTTAGGCTACTTCAGATAGAAAAATCCTCTTTAACTCTGAATGTCACCATTCCCCTGGCTGGGGATCCTGGGCTGAATGAAAACAGGACAGTGAGTTGAACATAAGCATTTGCCAACCTCTGCCACCTGGTCATGTTGGGGGAGGAGTAAACAAGGACCCCAAGTTTATCTCCAGGGTCCTGATAGGTTTAGGTTTAAATAGAGGCCAAGAGATCTGCATAACTAGGCAGCCCTGGTCAAGATGTGGTCTCACCCATCACTCACAATCTAGCTACAGCTTCTCTTCCATAGTCTGAGAAGTGGTCAGCACCGTGAAACCTCTTCCTGGGAGACAAGCTATTCTTGGTTAGTTGGCTTTATAGACAAAGCCCCCCTTTTTTCTTCCAGCATAAGACTCCTGAGGAAATTTTAATTCTTAGGGGACCACTGTCAATAATCTTGTGGTCAAGGTGAGGGGCACAAGTGTCTGTCTTAAGAATGTCTTCCTTCCTTCCAGGACAGTTACAGGTTGAACGAACACTTTGTATCTCATGACTCTGTAAAACAGAGATAAATATATTTGGTATTGTGATGCTAGAAAGAAAACAAGCAGCCAGGGATGGAATGGATGGAGGGAATCAAATATGTCCTCTTAATGTTAAAGCTAGTGCAGAAAGGACGTGGCCTTGTGCTTCTTCATCTTCTTGACATTCTCTTCTCCCTGGAGTGTTGTCCTGAGCCATCTGTACCCAGTGCTTGGTGAGTGGAAGATTGAGGCTGGACTCAGGTCCTACAGGTGGGTCCTATCAGTCGGACAGTGAAAGAAAAGATTATTAAATCTTCCCTCGACACAGCATGTATTTATGCAGCACATGTCCAATTCCAGCATCTTGAGACATTATTTTGCATTTCCATTCTTTGGGAGAGCATGCTGTTAGGTTATCTTGCCCCATCTTTAAGTGATAGTCTATTTTCAAATGAAGATATGCAAATGGCCATAGACAGACATGAAAAATTATTCAACATCTTTAGCCTTCAGGGAAATGCAAATTAAAAATGCAAAACTACATTGAGATTCCCATCTCATTCCAGTTAGAATGTCAGTCATCCAGAGAATACCCAGTGCTAGTGGAGATGGTGTGGGGAAGGGAGAGAAAGTCATTTCCACACTGTTGGTGGGCATGTAAATTAGTATCACCATTAGGGAACTCTGAGGAGGTTCCTCACAAAGCTAAGAAGAGAACCGCTGTGCACTTCTGAGGTTTGCCTCAAGAAGGAAAAGAAAAGAAGTGAAGAAATCAAAGTCTCCTGAGTATACAGTTATACCAGCACACCAAAGTTTATTGCTACTCTAGACACAATAGCCACGTTGTAGAATCAACCTAGAGTCCATCAATGAACAAAGAAAATTTCCCTTGAAATGCTGTAGAGTGTTATTATCTCCTGTATTTTATGAATGGGGATCTGGAGGCTCAAAGAAACTAAATAATTGACCAGGGGTTTTATGCAAAATGGAGTTTTACGTAGCCATAAAGAATGGAATTATGCCATTTGAGAAAATTGGGTGGATCTAGAGATCATCATACTAAATTAATAAGCCAGATTTACTAGGCTGAGTATCAGGCATTTTCTACCATGTATGTAATCTGGGGGATGAGGAGAGGATATGAAAATAATAGGGGAGCTATCAAGAATGAAGGAGGGGATAAGAGAGGGTAATAGAGGGGGTGAATATGATCCTCTGCATGTATGGAAATGTCATGAAACTCCCTACTTGTTCAACAATAGAATAACTAATAAAAACCCAATAAGAATCTATTTGAGAATATATATCACCATTAGCCTATCTTCCCTATCTGGTCAGTCATGCTTCTCTATGACTGTTCATTGCTCATTAATCCCTAGCATAGCAATCCACAGTTTCCCTTAGGGTCTTTAGGTTTCATTTGTGAGTGCTTTAGTACCACATAAAACATCACTTAAGAAAATTTGTTCATTTCCCTTTCATAAATCCATCTTGCGCTGGGGTGTCAGCTGTGAGCCTTGTCATGGGTGAAGAAAAGATATTCCTTTTTCTCTCCTGTAGACAGTATCCACAGTCAGTCAACTAGCTCTGTGTGTGTGTATGTGTGTTTATGAGACGGGGGTGGGGGGGAAGAGAGAGAGAGAGAGAGAGAAGACGTTTATAGATAATTTCCTTGGAAGAACACATTAGCAACCAGTACTGAATGGCAACCCAAGCAAGCACTTTGCCAAATGTTCCCCAACTCTCTCCTTTAACTTCCCTTGAAATACTGTGAAGCGGTATCATTTCTCCTGTTTTATGAATGGGGATCCTGAGGCTCAGAGAAACTAAATAATTGACCTTAAGAACTTACTAATAAGTTGGAAGAACTGGGGAAAGGCACTAAACATACAAAGTCTAGAGAGGGAAGTGCTGGGGTTCCTGTGAGAACATCATCCACAAACACACAGAATGTAGGCGGAGTTTCCCTATCCCATATCTGCTCTTAGATAGTCACTCTGAGTCTTAATATTAATTGTAAATGCTTGACCAATAGCTCAGGCTTGTTACCAGCTAGCTCTTACATTTAAATGAACCTGTGTTTCCTATCTATGCTTTGCCACGCGACTCATGTCTTGTTACCTTATTTTCTAAACATCCTGCTTTCTTGGCTTCTGGCTGGCATCTCTCTTGACTCCTCCTTTCCTCATCCTATCATTCTCAGTTTGGCTTTCATGCCTAGCTTTATCCTGTTCAGCTATTGACCAGCCAGCTTGTTTCTTAAACCATATATTCATATGACATATATTCATGTGACATATATTCACACAGTATACAGAAGGATTGTTCCATAGCAATAGAACCCAATATTTGAGGACATTTTTTGATTTCCATTCAAAACATCCTTTGGGTATTTAGGTAATATTGTACTATGCATAAATTATCATATGTTTTCAAATGAAGAAATTCTCACAGCCATGTAAATATAAATGCCTCCTGGACTCTTGGCTCAGGAAACGTCTTCGTACTCCCTGACAACAACGCCTGTACCACTGTACTGCAGATGTGGACAAACAGTCTGGGTGACAATGTTGGAGGTGGGGACTGGAAAGAGGCAGAGTGGGGGCTGTCAGCATTTCCGCTTTTGAGTTTCAAGGGCCAAACTTTAGAATTATATTTTCTTGAACATTTTAAAGCTGATTATCTAAAATTTTCAACTAAATATGGATAGTTGCGAAGGATTCAGTTTCTACTTTTGCTTTATTTGACATAAAATTAATCATGTTAAAGTCTTCATTGGAGTCTTATTTAAACAGAGTAAGAACATTTTAGTTTTATTTTATTTTTTTTAAAGATTTACTTATTGTGAATACAATGTTTTGCCTGCACTCCAGAAGAGGACACCATATCTCATTATAGATGGTTGTGAGCCACCATGTGGTTGCTGGGAACTGAACTCAGGACCTCTGGAAGAGAAGTCAGTGCACTTAACCGCTGAGCTACCTCTCCAGCCCTCAGTTTTATTTTTTTATCCCTTAAACTTTTTGGAATTATATTTTAATTCTATTCACTTATTATTATTATTTTTTGTGCTTGGAAGCTTGAATACATTTCTGGAACAAAAAAACCCCACATAATTAAAAATGAAAATTGGCTTTAATTTCCTTTGACTATAGGACCCCAAGTACTTAAAGGTCTTCTGGGCTTGTCACATCTAGTTATTGCAATTATTACTTGTATTCAGTTGGTCCTTAGTGTCTTTATATTATAAATATTTAAGTAGCAACCCAAATTCTGTTATAAGCACAACTCTTGTGATATAGATGGGCTATTAAAACATTATTTTGCATATTTATGGAGTAAAATTATTGATAGTGAGGAGATAGAGTTCAGCCCCTATTCTTACTATTACTTTCTATAGATGTTAAGTGTTGAGAAACCCCATTTGCTATAGAACAGGTTGGCATGAATGAGAAGAGTTTGGGTACAGGAAAAGGCACTCTCTCCTCAAGACACAGGCAGACAGCATGGCAGTGTTCCTACAGGATTATGTTGCCTAGTGACCAGCTGCCCTTTTTGCATTTTTGTAGCTGGCTGTGCAGCAGGAGAAGAGCATGAAGAAAGGACCATTAGATTAACAATATGAAAGAAACAATCGGCAGAGGGAGACT
This sequence comes from Microtus oregoni, assembly GCF_018167655.1. Taxonomy (NCBI): domain Eukaryota; kingdom Metazoa; phylum Chordata; class Mammalia; order Rodentia; family Cricetidae; genus Microtus; species Microtus oregoni. Next base: position 2,201,480 of record NW_024543065.1, on the reverse strand, counting down.
GGAAGCCCCTCCTAACGGAGCTACTTGCAGACAATAGAGCAAGCATGTTAGGGCTTGGAGAGATGGCTCAGTGGTTAAGAACATGGATTGCTCTGGCAGCATGCCCAGGTTTAGTTCCCAACACCCACATGGTGGCTCACAACCATTTGTAACTTCAGTTCCAAGGGATCTGACAACCCTCTTCTGACTCTGCAGTACCAGACATTCATGTGATTCACATACACAGGCGAAGTCAAAACACTTATCCACACAAAATAAATAAATCTAAAAACCAACCAACCAAACAACGAACACACGCAAACACACACACACACACACACACACACACACACACACACACGCACGCACACACACAAAACCCAGAGACTACAATCACAAGAGAAAAGGACTGTTTCAATGACTTATGAAGGACTAGGAGTCGTGGCCCATGAACCTTTTCCAGCTCTCTAGTTCACACCCACTCTCTGGGGTGCCCTGCTCTTCCTTAACAAACTCTTTCTACATATATCACTATCCATTTGTTCTGGTCCAGATGCCTGGAAATCTGAGTGAGCGCCCTCCAGTCTCTACTCTGTGCCTCTAGTATCTGTATGGTATTAATGTAAAGACAGATTTGTCAAATGTTGCAAAACTTTCTCAGAATGTATTCCTGTCTTTAAATGATCCACAAGTATACACCCTGACAAAGTCACAGTGGTCTGCATGATGGATTGGCTGTCACTTGGCTTGAAAAGAATTTGTCACCCAGGAGTCTTAATACCAATGCTCTGAAGTCAGTTTAGGCCTAGAGACAGCTAGATACACATTCCTTAAATAACAAACTTTTCAGGTTTTCTTTTGGGAAAACTATCAGAATCCATTCTAGGATGGTTTGAAATTGGCTTTTCAAGAACAGAAACACACAGAAGCCATCTCAATGGTCAATGATGTTTTGATGTAACAAGATCAAAATCCACCCAAAGAAACACATGGCCTGTAAAAAGGAGTGACTGTTGCAAAAGAACTGGAAAATTCTGGTTTCTGATCGTGTCACCAACAAGTAACTTTACCCCTTTTCCTTCCAATAAACTTCACTTCCAGCTGGTATGGAAGGCAAATTTGGATGTCCCACTTGTGTGTGTGTGTGTGTGTGTGTGTCTGTCTGTCTGTGTCTCTTTCCCTCTATTTCTTTTCCTTCTGTCTTCTTCTTTCCTGCCCTCCTGGCTTGATGACTGCACAAAAGACCTTTCCTGTTGAAATATTCTGTGCCATTGCTCTATGAAGGTCAGCCCTCATTTGATATCAACCCAAGATTGTAAGTTGATGTCATCCTAGATGGTTGTAAGGATTTTAAGCCCTGAAGAAATGTTAGGACCTGGTAGTCTAAAGTCACTAGATAGGAATTAGCAGCTTTGGAAGCCACTGAGGATGTACCCTCCTTCATCACTGTCTTTGAACCCCATCTGTGTTTCTCCAACAATATCAGAAAGACCAACTTCACAATCACCTCTCCTTAGGATTTAAGATACCAGATGAAAAGGTGAAGGTATCAGGGCTCTGTTGAAGCCCATTAACTGTCAAAAGCATGGAATCTGAGTCCCATTTCTGGCCCCGGGGTAGAGATGTAATATTCCAATAAGCAATAGAGGCAAGAACATTTCCTAATATATCCTCCTCTCTTAGAATTAATTCATGTAAGCTTAACAGTCACCTGGGTGAAAGTCCCCCTCCTCCCCCCAGGAAGTTTGACTAAGGAAGACTTGCTGGGCTGAAGGGAGGAATAATTATCCCCCCCCCACCCCAAGGAGATAAAGTACTAACCCCTTCCAGAAGCCCCTCCCCCATGCAATTGTTTACTGAGCTTCCTCTCAGCAACCCAGCTAAGCCTATCAGCTTTTCTGAGCTCTGACTAAAACCCACAACTTTCTGTTTTCTGTCTCTTTATCAGATACCAGCCAAAAGAATAACATGTTTCTCCCAATACTCTGGGGTCCTCACTGTTTCTCTGCCAGTAACCCATCTCCAGGCCTTCTATCTCAACTTCTTACTTAAAAGTCATGACTTCCCTTCCTCTTCTCTGACTCCTGTTTCCTGGCAGCTTGGGGATTTAGAACTTGTTTGCCCTGTTGGTTTTTTCCTTTCAAACTCAGATAAAATGATCCTTGAGCTCCTTCTGAGTCAATCTTTAGACTGCTTTATCAATGAGACCAAGAACCCACAGCCTAGAAGGCAGAATTCCCCAGGTGAGAGGAGCGCTTCCCTTTCTTTGTGGTGAGAGGAACATTAGGAAATAGGGGATGGGCACCGAGGGCCGGCATGTTCTCAAGATCACAGGTTCTTCATCTTCAATGGTTTTACCTAAAAACTTACATAAACTGTAAGACTCTTTGAACAGATTTCTATAATGATACCCGAGGAGCCCTGAAGCATGGAGTGATGGACTTTAATGAGAAGAGGGGCAAGACTGTTCTGGGCTGGGGTGCCAGGATTTAATGAAGACCGGAACGAAGATGAAGATTAGAACACTGTTCACCAAGGAAGTCCGAATCAGAAGATAAAGAGGGGACAGTTTGGAAGGAGGACTCAAGAGCAAGGCTAAGCAGGTGGCTTCTGTGTCCCTGGTTTCTGTCATCAGCGCAGATTTATACGCGGATGTTGCTTCCTCATCCCAAATTAAGTTAAAACATCCTTTGAGGGAGAATAATCCAGCCCGGTTCTCTCTCAACTGGAAATAGGCTCCTTCTTCACTTCAAAACTTCTTCCAGCCTTTCCTTTGCGTGGGACCTGGTTCTAGGGCGACATATGTGAGGTCTTCGTTTCAGGCCCGCATCATTCAGAAGCAGGCTGTGTTTCTGATCAGTCTACTGACTTGCAAATTGACAGGTCTGTATTAATTCAGGGAAATGTTTGCCTTTGGATTTACATTGTTAAAGATGTAAATCAAAACCACCCTGGTTAGGGTTAGGCTCCAGCTGGGAAATCAGTTAGACTAATATTTAAAAACCATCTCTAAATGAGAAGGGAAGTGAAGATTAAAATTTAAAAATCTTCGCTTGATTTCTAAGTTCACGAAACCCAATTGTTAACTGATTCTGAATATATGATGTCAAAATTGAAAAAGAAAGTGAAAAGGAGTTTCTCGGTTTTTAGCCTAACCTTTAACTGTGCTCACTGAAATGAGCCACTTACTGGCTTTTAGCTGCAATTCTGCTGACTGTAGCTTTTAAACACACACACACACACACACACACATACACACACACACACACACACACACACACACTGTAGCTTTTAAACACACACACACACACACACACACACACACACACACACACACGCGCATCGCCTGGATAATGTATTGTGTGCTATGACGCAACGATGGGCTGATCCTGGGGTAGATGTAGCTATTTAATGTGGAAGCCAAAAAAAGAGGGGGGCGGGGCTCCGAAACAGCCATCTCTCGGTTCAGCACTCACCTGGTCGGTCTCAGCAGATCATACCCTGAGGCGATAATGGTGGGAGTTCTTAATTCATAAAGTGGTTGGGAGAAGATTTTTCCTAAGGCTTTTTCATTATTCTAACAACTCGTTTCTTTCTCTTCCCAAAGACAACTCATTAGCAATTGCCACCTAAGTGGTACTTCCTTTGTGACTTCGCAGCTGCCATTGTTAGGCATTCATCATCCCCAAAGTGCCCTTTTGTGTATTTCTGGGAAGGCAATTCATCTGTCTTTAGCTGAACAAACGGAGCTGTTTAAACTGTTAAAATACAGTGCCGCAGTCATTTGTTTGTGCATTTCCAAGTTGCATTGAAATGAAAGGTTCAGGCTAATTGGTTCTAGGAATAGTATCAAAAAGCAGTCCTAGAGGGCGGGTAATTAAGTGCCTGTATTCTGGGCTGCAGCCGACCTCACACGAAAGGGCATCATGGCTCTGTCTTCCCGATGCCTCTGTTTATCTATACCAGCTTGGTGGGGGTCGCGGGTGGTGGGCTGTGGGCTTCCCGCAGGGGAGGAACGGGGTTAATTATGACACAGTGTCTGCAGACTGAGTTCTGGGACACCAGGACCGGTCCCGCCGGCCATCTGGACCGGAGACTAGGCAGACCTAGGAGATCCGTGCCCACAAAGGGGCTCCTATTCCAATGTCAAATGCCGCCTTGTATTTCTGAGCAAGTTTTGAATTTTTGTGCTTTAAGTGAGGTAGGAATGGGATAGCTGGAGGCTCCAAGCCTCTGTCACCTCCCATCCTCCTGTGCTCCCGGGATCCTATCCACAGCCCTCACCCATTCCCTGGAGCAAGTCACGGTCTTCTCTCATCCTGCAAGTATTCCTGTGCCCCTGGCATCGTGACATAAACTAGCAAATGAAAAACGTTAGGAAGGAGGGAAGGGATGGGAAATAAAACAACCGTGGAAAAGGGGGGAAAAACCCACTTGCCCACTCGATTTTGAGCCAGTAGTCTGGGCATTTCCATTTTGTCATAGGTGGGGGTGTGTTTAGCTCTCCTGAGCCAAGGCAGTGAGATGCCTCCATCCTGACAACTTCATCAAAATGGCCAAAGTAAAGCTGCCACGCTAGGTCCTTGAGACAACGGTGATAAGCCTGGGGATACGGGATTGGAGGAGATCCAATTTTCTTTAGGCAGGGTCCCTTGTATCCCACGAGGGTCAGGAACTTGGTTTTCAGTCAAGGATGACCTTGAATTTCTGGTCTTCCTGTCTCCCCCTCCAGAATGCTCAGATTAATGACATGGACCACCACCGTTAGGTTAACCACAGTCTTGGTTTTTAGAGCAACTGAGTGCTGTGGAGTTGATACTGAAGCCAGATGGTTGTGGTTCAGTTCTGTTTGATCAATTATAACACCGGGACTCCAGCAAGTCATTCAATTGCTCTGGGCTGCCACACCTCATTCGTGAATCATTCATCAGTTTGCTCTCCCTCCATCTTCAAACTTACTATAAGATTATGGTTCTAAAAGCTGAGGGCCTTCAACAGTAATATTTTCATATAGTTTGCTTGCAATGTGCTTCTTTCTTTATTAGTGCCGCTTCTTACATGCGCATGATGGTTGTGCAGAGATCGTGGCTTTAAAAATGACTTTTGAGAAGGACTAGAGGCATAGAAAGCAAAAGTCAAGTCATTCTCCTGGAGTTGATGGCTCATCTATATGTAGACACATACATGGATTTTAAGGTGGCAAAACCCTTCACCATTAAAAGCTGAGGAAAATATTTCAACATGTGTCAGACAAAAGGTTAGTGTTAATACGTAAGAAAGACATTACAATCAGCAAGGAAAATTCAAACATGCCATTAAACACCAGGGAAAAGTCATTTTCCAAAGAATTAAATTACAAATGACAGTTAACTAATAAAGAACTGTTCATGTAGTAATAAGTATATATTTGGAAAGGTTTTATTTTTCAAAACTGACAAAAATTGAGTGTTGGTAAAGGTCTGAGGGGCCAGAGGCGCATGGTTATTCAGCTCACTGGGGTACCTTAGCTTCAGCCACTAGAGCTGTGGTCCTCACCTTCCTAATGCTGCGACCCTTTAGTACAGTTCCTCATGGTGTGGTGACCCCAACCATAAAATTCTTGTGTTGCTGCTTCATAACTGTAATGTTGCCACTGTTATGAATCATAATGCAAATGTCTGTGTTTTGAGGTGGTCTTAACTGATCCCCGTGAAAGGGGTCACTCAAACCCCCAATTTGGACACAGCCCACAGGTTGAGCACCACTGAGGGAAGAGACTCTGACCTTGAAAAGACTCATCCTGGGAAAATCATGGTCATGGGTATTCTTAGCTTTGTAAGGGTGATGGCCACTGTTGTTTACAATGGTAAGAAATGGAAAAAAAATAAAACGAGACAAGAGTTGGTTGGAGCTATAAAGACAATAATTGAGAAATGTATCATTTGTATATACATACTTACATTTATGTGAACAGGTATTGATAGAATAATACTAGGGTTATTAAATCATTATATAGATGTATACTAGTACATGAAAACTTATATATTTATGAAACGTTTTGTTTTTCCAGTGCTTGGGACTGAACTTGAATGCACTAGTCCTGGGCTGGACTGTTGAGCTATAACCCAGCTTTGTGTTATATTTTTATGTGAAGAAGCCTTGTGCAGTTGGGAAAACAATACAGCGTAGTGGTTGAGTGCATGAAGCCAGACCACTTGATGGAACCTACTCCTTTTAAGACATCTTAGAGGTTGTTCGGCTTTGAGTAAGTTGTTTGATATGTGAATGAAGGCAAGACATGCAGAATGTGGAGATAAAGCTGGGATTCACTGAAGTTTAGCTCCGGGTTCAGAGCCTAAATTCTTAACCAATGGCTATAAAGTAAGCATACTGAGATGAAGGGACATAGAAACGGGAAATAGACTGAAATACTACAAGATATAGATATATACATCAATGTCGTAGGTCCCTTTAAGAGATGATTTCAAACTGCCATACTCTTTGGGTTCCCAGAGTTGGCTTCCACACCTGGTAACTGGTGGGAACTAGTAGGGTAGCTGCAAAGGCCTGATACAAGAGCAGAAATTCTTAGCTATGGGTTCATAGGCTGGAGGCTCAAGTTTATAATTAAATAAAACAAAGAAGAGGAGAAAGACAGAAAAGAACAGGCCAGAACAGAGATGCTTGCGTTGGGAGAGATGTGGGGAAGATACATGAGGAGCTCTTCTCGGGAAGGCTGCTCCAAGGGTTTATTAGTGGTCTCTGGGTCTCTAATTAGAATCCCCTGTTTCCTTCTGTTTCCTAAAGGGTTGGAGAAATGCCCCGAGGGCTTGTCTCCAGAGGCCTTTAGACCTTCTAATCAGCCAGATGGCAGCTGCAGGAAGTGGCCACTCAAGGGACAATCACAAGGTGGAGTTGACAGTTGAAGGCTTTAGTTGAGCTGAGGGGCAATGAAGAAGCTTGTGCCTGGAGTTTCTTATCCTGGGACCCTAACACCAGCTTTGGTTGTTGGGGTTTCCTGAGTGAACTGGGGAGGACCGAACAACACAGCTATTTCTTAGAATTAACAAAAAGCAGCCTTAAAAAAAGTCCTAGATGAAAATGTCCTTGAGGAAATGTTGATAATTCATCCCTGCTCTTAAGATTCTGAAAAATCTACCTACGTTGAAAGTGGTCTGGAGTATACATGGTGCTGTGCCCATATGTTTATTTACTTATTGTGTTTACATGTAACAGTTTAAAGAAGAAAATAGACTCTGGCTTGTTAGGGACTCTCTGTAAATTCTAAGATCTGTGAGGGACCAGGGACCAGGGAAATGTGTCTACCCTGAGGGCATTTTTCTTGTCTTTATAGCCCTAAGCATCTTGGCTACCTTTGCAAAGGCAGTATAGCAGTTCTGGGGTGTTAGCGGAAAGGGAGCAGAATCTAATACAAAGGCCGCTGAGCCCTTTGGAAAGAGGGCAAACAGAGGGCCCTACCTGTGTGGACTCAAGCTACAGACCTCACTGGGCACCTGTTCTTAGAGCTGGGACAATATCCAATCCTATAATTGCTGAAAGACATACACCTGCCATTTAATTTCCGCGGTGCCCCCGGTGAATGCTGCCTAATGCTAGAGAGCGAAGTTGTTTGTTCATCTCTCATCCTTTCTGTTTGCGCATCCACCCACTTACCTACCTCAAAGACAGAGTGCTTATTTGCAATGGAGTGTACCAGGCTGCTCGTACAAATTCTCTCTCACGGGAAACTGTGGCACAATGGATTGTGGCTAAATGGATGGCGGCTTCCTACCGAAACATCATAATTGACAGCTCAGATCAGCTCAAACTTTCAGGGAAAAATCACAAAGAAGACACTACATATTTGCCAGACAAACACAAATACCCACCTCCTGCACCACACCAAAATTATAGGATATTCAAGACACAGAATACGATGAATGGAAGGGACTTTAATAAACTCTTTACCTCATAACTGAAAATACAAAGGGTTGACACCCACTTAACTCAGAAAAGTTAAGGTGGAAGTTCTCTTCCCCTTCTCACATCCATATTTCTTTTCTGATACCCTATTTATGTCCCCACAAAAAATATCCTATCTCCTCCTCCCTCCTCTCCCTCCCTCCTTCCTCATCCATCTGTCTGTCTGTCTGTCTGTCTGTCTGTCTGTCTGTCTGTCTATATGTCTATCCACTCATGCATTCATCAGAGAGATGAAGAAAATACTCTCTCTATCCCCTGACAGCCAAAGGTCTGGGAATTGAGTCCCCTGAAATGAGCAGGCAGTATAAGTACACAGATTCGCAGGAGAAGAGGTAAGTTAACTATAAATATGACCACCTCACAGATAGTGAATGTCCAATAACTTAGTGATACCGGAAGATTAAATGTCCCATTTCTAGAGGATATAAGCAGTTTTAGAGGACAAGGGAAGATTTTTTTAAGGATCTATGAATGAACCCGAGGGACAGACCTCAGTCTGTGTGTGATTAAGTTCTCATGTGCTCTGGTGTGGTGTCCCCTCTTGCTTTTCTTACCAGTTACCCCCCCTCCTGGAGGACCTGCCCAAAGAGGAGGCCACTAGAGAAAGCTGGTGCCTACATTTGAGGGAAAAAAAGAGGGAAAGTGATGGGATGTGGGGCGTGGGAGAAGATCAGAGAGACCTCAGTTCTGAGGCTGTTATTTTAGTTCAAAGTTCTTAACACATCGATGTGTCAAACTTTGAAGTGTTGGTTCCTGACCCTCAATGTGACATATCTGTCTTTCACATTAAGTAAGGGACCAGGACATGCTTGCGCATGTGGTATGAGGAGACACAGCCACGGTTAATGTGTCTAAATTAAAGGCTAGTAAAAAGTATAAAAGTGATTAAAAACAATAAATTTAAAAGCTGTATGCTTTATCAAGCTGCAGTAAAATATGATAGGAGCCACGGAGAAGCCTGCTGCTCTTAACACAATGGCTCTCTGAACTGGTAATTAAATAGTCTGTATGGTGTGACTGCCCTGACCTCTGCCCATCATGCCCTCTTCCCCACCATGCCCTCTTCCCCACCATGCCCTCTTCCCCACCATGTCCTCTTCCCCACCCTGGGCAGTGTCTGGGGCTCAGGGCACACCCTACTTTCTTGCCTCTGATCTAGTTGAACACACAGGTGTCAGACGTATTTACCCTTTGGAAAAGGTGTGTGCTTGGGCCATGCACAAGAGAGAAGAGGAGCCTGTGGCAGTCTAGGGGAACTCCAATAAGGTGCCGTCTATCTTGGGATGACTTTCTGGGGGAGATCAGTCAGAACTTTGTTATCTGAGGCACCTCCAACTAAGCCAGCCATCACTGTTCATTGTTTAAGCACATTCCATGTCTGCCCTTGTGTGTAGCTCTACAAGCACACATGGATTCAAATATTCCTTTCCCTCCCTTCTTCTGTCTCCCCAGGATGTTGTTGTCAATCCCCACTACACTGAGCCTCTCTGCTTGGCATGCAGGGTAGTGAGTGAGTGTGTTCAGGGTCCCTGACTCCAAGGGTCCCTGCTTGTTATTACGGTAGGGCCTCTCAACCTTGATGGTCCACTCCACCCCATTATCATGCTCCTAAAGAACATATTTGGATTTTCTTCTGATGCCCTCTCTGAAAAGGTAATGGCATAGATACACTGTGTACACACACACACACACACACACACACACACACACACACACACACAGTAGATCCATGCCTCATTGATTAGAACAGTAAGATGTTCTTGAAGAATGTCTTAAAGGGAGAGACAGAAGCAGGCTATCATAATGAGGTATGCTATTTTAAGGATGGGGTCCTTAGAGAAAATAGGGGCATTGCAGTTAGCTTTACGTGACACCCCGTGGGTGTGCATATTTAAAAAGTATCATTGTAGACTATTCTGTCTCTAGGCCATTCTGTTTCATTCTTTCCCCACTTCACGTTACGTGTGCAGCAGCCACATTCCAAAGGCTTAGAGATGAAAAGAAGGAGGAAGGGCAGGATGGGGGGGGGCTGGTGTGTGTGTGTGTGTGTGTGTGTGTGTGTGTGTGTCACAGATCCAGTTTCATTTGCAGTCCCTTATTTTTCTGTCTCGGCCCTGAAATACCTTTCCAATATTTCTCCTCTTTTTCATTTTTGCCACCATCTCTGTAAAGTTGTATTCTCTCCAGTCTGGGTAACGATCACTCCTAAATATTGGGTTTGTCTTTCAGGTGGGGGGGGGGAATGAGGAAGTTTGACACTTGATTCTCTCCCAGTGACACACTCAGACCAGCTGAACGTAGGAGTTGGTGGGGGTTGGAGATTTAGAGGGGTAGGAAGAGGAAGAGAGGGAGGGAGGAAGGGAGAGAGAGAGAGAGAGAGAGAGAGAGAGAGGCATTGTGGTTCTGAAACTGTCCAGCACTCACTCTGGTGTGACTGAGCACTGGTTTGTCCTTGCTCCCATGCGGATGAACATCCTTTGTTAGGGGCTTCTCTAAAGAATGTGTCCTTCTGATATTAAAGAGGCTCGGAGAGGAGTCATGTGAGCATTGGGCTCCTAAACAAAAATCTTATTCTCAGGTGTTAGACGGCAACCCTTCTATCCATACATAGACAGAATATAGCATCTGCCACACGGTGGCAGCAACATCTCTGGCTGTTTAGCCTGGTGGGTGATGGCTCTTCCTTCTCCTTTTTGGCCTCCATCCCTTCAGAAGGAGTCTTTCTTTGGGAACTGAGGGGGTTCAGAGTATGTATTTCAATGAATTTTCTTATTTCTCTTCATATAAGTTAAAACGACTTGGAAATATCAGCAGGTATATTTCTTAATAGCTCATATTTTAAATCTAGCTCATTAGATCTGTGAAGCTGGTGGTTGTGCCACGGGGTTGTGGGGACAAGGGAGGTGACCAGATGTTCTAATTGAGTCTGCCAGTCTTGGTTCTGGCAGTGGTCAGGTGCCCTGGAAGAAGTCCCAGGCAGGCTCCGCTGTGCCCCTTATCTGAACCGAGCTTATGAGCTGGCCTACTTCCAGAGGAGAATGGCCAGAGAAGAGAGGGATCTGGAAACCAGAAGTGACAGGGACACTGGGAAGGGAAGGGAACATTTGCAGAGGAGAGATGATGTGACAGCTTCATTTAAATATTGAAAAGACTGTCACGGAGACAGTTTAGAATCTGTTTGCTTGAATATTGGCTTTGGAAGGGACCTTAGAAATCCTATAAAACACTCTTCATTTTATAAAAAAAAAGGAAGAAAAAATGTCAAGAAGATGGAACTTGCTCATAGTCACAGGAATTGCTGGTAACTGATAGGGCTGAGTCCACAGCAAAGGTTCTTGGCTATTCCCAGCTATGCTCACCATTCAGGTTGTGGCCTGTAAGGATGGGTAATGTGACTCATGAGGGCAGCAGCCTTTGATGAGGGTTGAAGCAGCAACTGCATGTACAGAGAATTTCTGAATTGCTCCAAGGGCTAGCCACAGCCCAACCACTAGAAAACCTGTTCTCTCCAGATTCCCTACACATCTGTGTGACTGGCGTTTGATTCTGAATGGTAGGCAGTAACCACAGTGGGGAAAAAAAATATGTGTGTGCACTTATGGATAGAAAAGTGGTTGGGAAATCCTGCTTTTATTCAAGTTCACCAAGAGGGGGCGGGAAATCTCTGTCCCAGGATCTGCAGTATGTAAGAGTTCATAGGCTGCGTCTTGGGAGTGCGAACGCAGAGCTTCCGTGGGCAGCTCCACTGGGATTTGCTCTTGTCTTCAATGTGCAAAGTCCTTAAACAACACAGATAGAGCATCCCAGATTTGAAATGTTTTTGGCTCCCACATGACGCCACAAGTGGAAAATTCCACACATGGTCTTACACGATTGGTCACAGTCAGAACGCAGGTGAACTGAAACCATAATAGTTCATGGCCTCCAGGCTATGTGTACAATGAGCCCATGAAGGGTGAACAAATTCATGTCTTGACTTGGGTACTATCCCCAAGATTTTTCACCATGCATATGCAAATATCTCACCTCCACCCCAATCTAAAAGCTGAAACCTTCTCAAATGTTCTAGGTGGGGGACATCCAACTTTCATGTGATTAACTGTGTTGTCACCTTCCTAATCACTGATTTATTTATCTATTGATGTCCCGGATGGACTGACTGTGGTCTCATGAATCTTGTGTAGCTTTGACCTGGGTAGTAAGAAAAGGCACAGGCTGTTTCCTAGGTACAAAACCCTGCAGTAATCAAGCATTTAATGGCTGTTATTGTAAGACAGGTAGGAGAGATAACATACAAGGGAAATGTATGCTACCATGAAGCCTTGCACTCTATTCTACAGGAGCACAGACTGCTAGCTCTACAAGGAAGTGTGGTGATTTTGCTTCTCAAATGTATCACGTGCATTGTAGATGCCAAAATGACTTTAGGCAGACCATTTCCAAGTGAAATTACTGTGCATGCATTTTCAAGGTGTACTAGAAACATTGCAACTAGCATATTCTTCTTGGCTGAGAATGAGCTAAAGAAATTACTTTATTAAAAAAGTAGATCAGGGATAAGCTATTACTTAATGCTCTGGATGCTGTCCCTCATTTAATATTTAATTCATTGAACTTCATTTTTAACAAAACCTGAGTGGAAATAAAGGAAAGTTGAATATTTTGTCCAAATTCTTGTATACAGAGAAGGCAAATCTGCTTAAATCCAGACATTCAGAAGAACTGAAATTGAGTACCCAGTCTTGGAACCATCAGAGAACATGCCTCTCTAGATTCTGATCAGATGTAGGACAAAGAGCTTTGGGTCTCTGGGTCCCAGAACACAGCAAGTCTTCCTTAAGTCTTTGTCGAATGGGTGAATGGATAAAAAGTGCATGGTAGATCCTGATTCTGGCAGAAGGTATGCGATTGTGTGATGCTTAGGTAACCCTGACCTAGGTCACTGGCCCAGGGAGTGTTCTCAGGCACTAACCTGGTCCTCAAGACTTGACAGACTGCTCTGAGAGCGGACCGGTCAAGAGGCACATCATCACCCATTCCTCAGCTCCCACCAGATCAGCTTGCTCTTGGCTAGTACCTCCTCTCCTACTTGGATGTTCTCACAGACTCTCCTGCAGCTGCTGCACATGAAGCAAAGCCAAAAGGAAGCCCTGAAGCCCCAAGCACCTGCAATAGTCTGGAACAACATCCTTAAATGGGTGAAGCAATAGAGGCCCACAGTTGATGGAGAGCAAAAGAAAACCGGAACTTGTATGTGTTCTTTCTGATTTTAGGACACCGAAGCACTTGGGAAAATGTTGCCGGAGTACTGGTGTCTAGTAGGTGGAGGCATAGTTACAGGGACTAACAGTGACCTATGTAAGGACACTTTAAATGTTGAGTTCTTGTTTGTAAGAACACCAGTTTTCATCATTTGTATTCCCCAAAACTGGTGATTTGGAAGGACAAATTTAGGAGGAACAAGTAGAATTAGCCAATCTAATTTTTTATTTGCTAATGGGTGTTCAGGTATAAGGTTACAAAATAAAATGTTGGTCAAACTAATATAAGTTAATAAGCCATTGATAAGAGGTAATTAATGTTGTTATCTAATACATAAATACAAGATTAATTATAGGCAGGAAGCGATAACTTTAGCAAGGAATACTTGCAAATAAATATTTCTACCATGGGTGGCTTGAAGCATGATGCAAGCAGTTCCTGGGGGGCCTTGAAGGGTTGAGCCAGGCAAGAATCCAGAGAAGGGGAAGATGTGGGAAAACAGGGTGGGGTTTGGGTAAACAGCCACGATGGGTGCTGGGCGTTGGCTGGGTGTGTGGGGAACGTTGAGACTTCCATCAAACGCATTTCTATTTCCGCTGTCTGCTTGAGATAAGAGGTGGAAAGGAGTTTTTTTTTTTGAGAATTTTAAGTCATGAAGAAATTAAAAAGATATACATAATGATCAATAATAATTATTTAAAAATTTTTATTTAACTATAAATATACATCTTGTTGTGTTTTATGATCTAGAAATGTCTTAAAAGCACATTGTGACAAATGTCTGGAAAAGATGTAAATTGTTCTAAGATAAAACTGATTTTAAAAATGGCAAAGATAATTTTGGGAAGTGCAGATTTTGTTGTTTAGTGTCGTCTTGTACCATGGCTCCTTCTTCAGTGCTATGGATTGAGCCTGGGGCCTCATGCATTCTTCTCAAGTGCACCCCCACTGGGCTTAATTGCCACTCTGTAATGTGATTTTTTTAAAATAATTGTTAAGTTATCAAGCAATGTATATATGAAAATAATTGAATTTGTGTTAGGGGAATGAGGCTGGGCACATCTATCGCAGCAACGGTGCTGGTGTAAAGATCAGCTTTGCGGTGGTCTAAATGAGAGTGGCCCCAATAGTCTCACATGGTCTGAGTGGCTGCTCCCCAGTTGGTGGACCATTTAGGAAGGATTAGCAAGTGTGGCCTTGTTGGAGCAAGTGAGTCACTGGTGAGTCACTCTGAGGTTTCCAGGCCCAGTCTCTCTCTCTCTCTCTCTCTCTCTCTCTCTCTCTCTCTCTCTCTCTCCTCTCTCCCCCCCTCCTCTCATCTCCTCTCTGTCTGCAACTTGTGGATCAGATATGAGCTTTCAGTTACTGCTCTCAGCGTTATACCTTCCTACCAGCCTCCGTGCTTCCCAGCACGCTGTCCCTGGACTAACCCTCTAAAACTGTACACAAGTCCCCAGTTAAATTCTTCCTTTTGTAAGCCACTTTGGTCATGGTGTCTCTTCACAGCAATAGAACAATAATGAAGAGAAACTTCAAAGGTTACCTACAAAAAAATTCAGAAAACATAGTCAATGGAAAAATGCTATTAAATAAACTGTAAAGAAAGCGTGGGTACCTTAAATTATATAAATCACTGAAGTCACAAGGACAGACTCCAGTTAAAAAGAAATTCCCTGTATGGTGCAGATGATGCATGAGTGTCCTATGGCTCTGCTGTAAGGAAACATCACAGCTCGGCTTCAAACAATGTAACGTATTCTATTTTTTCTAGAAGCTGAAAGTCTGAAGTCAAGATGTTGGTAGAGAATGAACTTGGTGAAGGTTCTGGGGGACCAGTTTCTTTCAGCTTCTATGGCTTGTGGTTACTCAGTTTCTGCCTCTGTTTTCATATGGCTGTCTGTCCTTGTCCTGTGTCTCTGTGCTCATCTGCCTTTCTCCTCTCTGCATCTGTGTCTATAATTGCACACTGGTCATCTGAATTTAGGACACACCCTACTCTTATATGACCTCATCTTCAGCAATCACATCTGCAATGACCCTGTTTCCAAACGAGGAAAACGGTAACATCTCTCTGGAGGACACATTTGAACCCATAATAGATAGTAACATAAAAATGGAAGGAAAGAAAGGATTGCTCAATAAATGGAATATAGATTTTTTAAAAAATTATTGGAGTTAAGATAAGGGAGTTAGAAGGATTCCTTGGTATAAAATAGGTTTCAAGTGGGTAAAGGAGAATACACGTGCCTTATTTATTACTTCTTAGGAAGTCAATGACTCTAACTGCAAGAGTAATAGCAGATGTTTACAAACATCTAAATTAACAAACAATATAGAAAAATTAAAATGAAAAAAAAATAAAAACAGGGGAACCATATGCAACTAATACAACGAACACACACAGCTTTCTTTGAACTCAATATGAAAAGGCTTAAAATACTAATGGAAAATTAAAGTGATAAAATTTATGAGGAGCTAAAACACTGATCATATGCTAGTATACATTACTAATGTAGTTCTGTACGGACACGGCTCTTAACAAAGCCATCAGTGATCTTCATCTTCCTAAACTAATTCTCCACTTTCATATCGCTTTTCCTGTCAATAATTATTGTTGGTCCCCCGTTCCTTTAAAAATCTTCTATGCCACATTGACACCTCGGGGTCTGTGTTCAGCTTGCCTGGGATCCTCCCTTGGCTGATCCTATCCCTGTTAACTGGCTCCGTCTTCTGTATCATCGACATTGCTCAAGCATCTAGAGGTCATTGCCAATATCTCTTCATTCTTCAAGGCTGTCCTCAGTCCACCAGCAGTTCTTTATTGCCCAGCTGTGCCCATCTGATCACTTACATATCTGCAGCCCCACTTCCCCGAGGTCAAGCTCCCTGCCTCTCACAGGCCAAGCATCCTTCCAGTCTTGTTTCCTGCAGTGAAATCATCACACCAACCGCAGAAATGGATCGTCTTCATAACATAGCACTCCCTTTCCCATGCTCCAGATCACCCAATTTTTCCCCCAGAAGCAATGGAGTTTCTTGTATTTTCTTCTACACTTACTCTGTGAATTCTCCAATAAACTCACTTTCATCCAGTGCCTACTTGTGTTAGAATGATTGATCTTCCATAAACCTATCAGATATTCCCATTATTCTCAGAACATAATCTAAATGCATGGCAAGTATGTTCAAACCTAGAATGTTCCATCCACCTTCCAAAAGACTACTCTGTCTTCTTGCAGTTCCTGGACACAGCAAGTTCATTCTTTTCTATGCATATTTGCACACAAATATTATTTTCTTATTCTATTTTCTTTGTTTCCTTGAGACTTCTGATCAGCTATGCCCTCAGCAGAGAGGTTTTCTCTGTCTCCCATCTAAAATACCACTTTATGCCTAATGACACCGGTATCTCGCTGTACTTCATAGGTCATCTGCCTTTTTTTTTTTTTTTTTTTTTTTGGTTTTTCGAGACAGGGTTTCTCTGTGGTTTTGGAGCCTGTCATGGAACTAGCTCTTGTAGACCAGGCTGGTCTCGAACTCACAGAGATCTGCCTGCCTCTGCCTCCCAAGTGCTGGGATTAAAGGCGTGCACCACCACCGCCCGGCTTTTGAAATTGTATTATAACTTATCTGCCTCCTGAAGTAGGCACAGTCTATACAGGAAATATTTTAATCACTACCGTAGGTAAAGGACCTACAACAATGCATGACATATGATGGCATCCAGTAAATATTAGCTGAAGAAAAAAACAATATGTGCAAATACGTAAAAAAATTGTTGCTTATCTCATGTGAAATTGGCATACTTCAAGGTTTATAAATATTGGTAATCAAACTAATAGGAGCTACTATTAGAATGTATAAACTGTTATCATTTTATCCATTGGCTAACAATGAGAAAAAGTGCATCAAGAAAGTTTATATAGCCAGGCATGGAAGTTTGTATCTGTCATCTCAGCACTCAAGAGTCTATGGCATCTCAAGTAGCTCAGACACCAAAGTTATCCTTTAAAGCCATCATTGCCTGCATGGGTGGTTAAATAAATTAATACAGATGAACAAAGTGATTATAAGGTGTAAAAGGAGACTACACCTTGGTTTCCTGGCCATTCAGACCGGGGAAACGACTACACAAACAGTATATTAATTACAACACTGTTTGGCCAATGACTCAGGCATATTCCTAGCTAGCTCTTACATCTTTAACTAACCCATTTCTATTAATCTGTGTATCGCCACAAGGCTGTGGCTTAGGTTCTGGCATCCTTCTCCTTCGGCAGCTACATATTGTCTTCCTGACTCTGCCTTTTTTTTCTCCCAGGATTCAGCTATAAGTTTTCCAGCCTAGCTCTATTCTGCCCTGCTATAGGCCAAAGTAGCTTCTTTATTAACCAATGGTAATAAAACATATTCACAGCATACAGAGGGGAATCCCACATCAATAAGATTATTAAATAATACACAGTTACACAGGAAAATGGAATGCTACGGCAGACAAAAAGGAAATATAAATCACAAACACTGAAATACAAGTTAGGCACATTTTTTTTTTTCCAGCCAGGTCCGCTGACATGAGCAACAATATTGCCAGAAAAAGCCTTTGCTGAAATCAGGCGAGTATTCTGGGGATGAGAAGCTGACACTCTAGAATTTTAATTTAATGAGTAGACAAAAATGCATCAGATTTCCTGAAGTGATGGGTCTGGGAGGTTGTAAACAGACCAAAACAAAGGGGAACATTGAGCTCAAATGTGCAAGCAGAATTTCAATCAAAACTTACCCATTTCTACACTGCCATAGCTCCCGGTGCTTTATCTGCATTCTAGAGAAGAAATTTTGCTGCCAGGGTCTAGCCTAGTGGAAACCGATTGTCCAGCCCAGGGTCTAGTCTAGTGGAAACCGATTGTCCAGCCCAGGGTCTAGTCTAGTGGAAACCGATTATCCAGCCCAGGCGTCTGTTTCCCTGGAGACGCATAGAACTGTACAGCAATGTAGATGAGGTCCTTCTACACTCCCTCGAGGGGATGGTTGTTCCTAGGCAAGATGTCCATGTCTAGGAGCCTGTGCCTGGCTGATTAGGGAACCTGGCATGAAACATGAAATCACTACCCCTTCACATCTGCCTCTGCCTCTCCTTTTCTCCCTCCATCCTACTTTCTTCTCCTTCTCTCTTCTCCCCATGGTGTATACAAAAATACCTGTGCAGTGTATGCATGTGAGCATGCAAATGTGTGGGTACATGGAGGCCAGAGCAGAATTCTGGTTGTCTTCCTGCATATCTCTCTCTCTCTCTCTCTCTCTCTCTCTCTCTCTCTCTCTCTCCCTCTGTCTCTCTTTCTTTTTTGAGATAGGGTCTCTCACAGAACTGGAAGCTTGCCATTTTGGCTAGGTTGGCTGGCTAGCAAGTTCTAGAAACCTTCCTGTTTCCAACCCTCCATACTGGGGTTACAGGCACATGCAGTCATGCTTCTCTTTTTATGCAGGCATTGGGGGTACACATTTAGGTCCTCATGATGCACGGCACGTGCTCTCATCCACTGAGCCATCCCTGTAGCCCCAGACACACCTTTATAATTAGGTACTCTAATTTCTTCTTAAACTCTCTACATTCTCTCTAGTATTTCTTCTAGCCCTAATCCTCAGAATTTCTAGGGAAATTTCTAGTTTGTCTTAGCTTCCATTTTTTTTTTTGTTGCTTTGATAAAATGTCCCGACAGAAGCACCTTCCACGAGACAGGGTTTATTCGGTTTACAATTTCAGGTTACAGTCCATCCCTCTAGAAGGAGCCAAGGCAGCAAAGATTTGAAGTTGGATATTAACAATGAATTTATCCTCATGGAAAAAGTGTGGGTTTTGCTTTCTGTGGACTGTCTAGAGAATCAGTCTAACCAATCTGCTAGCCCCAGGTTCACAGGGATAGCCTGTCTCAAAAAATAAGGTGGAAAAGAGAAAGACAGTCAGCATTGATGCCTGGTCACCACACTTGCACATGAGTGCACACCCACATGCACAGGAATGCATTCCTGCATGCACAAGAACACCTGCATACATGTAACTACTCATTCACCTGTCCATATACATAGTACAGACAGATATACACATACATATAGGTACACGGAGACAGACATAAACACAAGAGGAATAAAAATATCATTACTCACAGAAGACATGACCATGTGTGTCAGGATTCCAAAATATGGATGTACAAACAGTTAGAAGGCTTAAATTTATTTGTATAATTAATATTCTGCCATTAAGCTATCCCCAACTCTCCTTTAACTTTTTAAGACAGTGTCTCACTAAGTTCAGACTAGCCTTGAAGTTACCGTGTAGTTGAGGATGACCTTGAACTTACAGTTCTGCTACAGCCTCCCTAGTAATTTTATGATTCAGCAACAGTGAATTGCAAAAGAAACCAAGCTCTTTCTGTGTGGTTTGTAGAGAAGGAGCTCAACCATGAGAACATGGCAGTGGTGCTCAGCAACACCTGAGAGAGAGAGAGAGAGAGAGAGAGAGAGAGAGAGAGAGAGAGAGAGACAGAGACAGAGAGAGAGAGAGAGAGAGAGAGAGAAACTCTAGAGATCACACAGTCTTCTTTTACCCAGAAAACATGCTCATACCACCAAAAGTGTTGGTTCAGGGACAATCCTTGCTAGGAAATAAGAGCTTCATGCCATCAGAGGACTGAGACGAGCCAGGTCTTATCTGCTAACCTGCCCACAATGAGCTAGAGATGGATTTAGCTGAACCCCCCTTCCTCCCTTTATCCCATGGAGGGTTTGATGTCCAGCTCTAGGGGCTAGCTTCAAGCAGTAAGACTGGCACTTAACAGTGGTACCTGCAGCTATAATAGTACCCTGAAGACTGTCTGTGGCAGAATCTCCTCTTTCCTGAGCAGATAAAGGACTCAGGTTGTCAGCAAAACTCCTTCAGTCCCTTGTATGTATGTGCCTTGAAAGGGGAGAGCTTGTAGCCCCAGTTCTTGCCTACCTTTTCCCTTGTCTCTTCTACCTCACATGACCCAGAAAGCAGGAATAAAGAGTATTTGTTGTTTGTCAATAAAATAAAACAAAACAAGGTTTCTGGCAAGAGAGAATATTGCTTGCAAAAGATTATACAATTTTATAACTTCTAAAATTGTAAACAACACACCCGTCTAATCGCTGCCATGCCACCATTTTTGAAAATATGAAAGAACTTTGGAGTTTATTATTTTCTTTAATCTCCAGCTTTAGAATAGTCAGTTACACAGGATCACCCCTTGAGAAGCATGCGTTTGTGTGTTTCTCTTATTGCTAGTTTACTTTTCTGGCCTGTGATTGCTATCTTACTGCATGCAGCTGACTAGTTTTCTAAACCGTTTCCTGTGGATTAACCTCTGTCCTATTATGTTTGATTCCTTGGGTTGGCAAAATATGAAATTGTTGAGTGCTTGTATTATTTAATTTTTTGCTACTGATATCCAGGAGAAATGAATGTGATGTCATCACAGTTTTCCTCTTCTGTAATTTAAATTTATTTTCATATTTTTATAAATGTTTTCCCCCCTCCACGAGTAATTCCTGTATATTATGAAGTTTTATTTTGGGGTAGGGGAAACACAAAGAAATAAAATAAAAGCCATAGATAATATACAAATATTCTATCTGAAAATAAGACTGTGAACTATTTTGTGTGAAGTCCTTCTTAGCTTTTGATGTTACATCTGTTTTATAATAAACATTGTAAATTATTATAATTCATATTTACTATATAGTTTTATTGTTTATAGTCTACTTCATTGTGAGGGATATTGAGTAATAATCTATTTACACAAATATTGGAACATGTTTGATAAATTTCCAGTAACAGTACAAAACACATTTGTGGTAGTTTGAAAAAAAAATGTCCACACAGATTCATATATTTAAATACTTGGTCCTCAGTTGCTGGAGCTCTCTTGTGAGACTCAGAAGTATGGCTTTGTTGGACCAAGTATGTCACTGGAGATGGGCTTTGGGAGTGCAAATGCCCAAGTCATTTTCAGTATGACTCTCTCTGCTTCATGCTTGCAGTTCAAGATGTGAGCTCTGGGCTTGCGGCTCCAGCCACCATGCCTGCCTCCATGCCCACCAACTTCCTCGCCTTGATAGACTCTTACCCCTCTAGAGCCTTTGTCTTCTACAAATTTCCTTCATCATGGTGTTTTACCACAGCATTAGAAAAGCAACTGATAAGATATTTAAAGCTAATCATATATGTGTGTGTGTGTGTGTGTGTGTGTGTGTGTGTGTGTGTGTGTGCCTGTAAGTTTCACCAAGGTGTGTTCCTGAAATCATGGCAGGGTGTGTGGTCAGACGATCCCGAGCAGCTCTGATCCCATCTAACATCACTGCAGGAGACTGTAGATAGGATCCAGCTAGACACCTTGGGAGTTCATATGCTTCAATCTTCACTTGAATCTTGCATATTAATCTCTCCCAAGACTCTTTTTGCATGTACGTATTATGTTTTCACATTCTCCACCTTTTCTTTTCCACTGTGAGCTAATAAAAGGAACTCACTATCTTATAAGAATTCTTTCTATATGAAAGCTTCTAACTTCTTGTCTGTCACAAATTTTTAATAGGTTTGCAATTTGCCTTCTTAATGGCATTTTCAGATAACCATGAATAGTTATTGAATTTCGTCAAATGCTCCACTGGTACCTATTGATAATCTTTCTTGCTTTTAAACCCACAGATACATTATACTGCTGCAATAAAGATAAATGATATGTTAGACTACTCTTATATTACATAAACTCTAATATACATCACATGCTATAATTTTGCTTGTCAGTATTTTCCGGAAAACAAATCCTCTAAAGCTGCTAAGTTGTTCATTGCTTTCTATCACCAAGATCCTTTTGATATAAAGTGGTCCAGCTCCTTCCAGCAGCAGCAGGCATCAGGTGGCTGCTAGGACTGAGCCCCTGACCTGAGGGTAGGGAGCCAGTGGCCACGCTGGCACAACAGTGAGTGAGAGACCAATTAAGTTTCCCTCTTGAGGGTTTAGCTTATTCAGTCAGTGCGTGATGAGGTCTGGAGCCGAGAGCTTCTGCCAGAAGGACCAGGTGGCAACTGTGTGGGGCCATGTGCGAGATGAACGTGCAGATATGCAGCAAGCCCCAAGGTTTCCGATAGGACCAGGGTGCTCTTGACTTCCTGTGGGCTTTTAAATTTCTCACGTCTCCAGTGGGTTCACACGTACACAGATGCTGTGAAAAACTGCAGGGTCGCTTCATTTGCCACTTTCCCTCTTCTTTCTTTAGGGGACTTGGGGTGGGTCTCTGATTATGCAATAGAAAAACCTTCCCTAGGTACACTGCCACCTTCTTGTTCACCATAGATCAGGGCAAAGTATGTGGCTCTGTGGTCTCAGAATGGCAGAGGGTCACTTGCCTCTTTCTAAAGTCAAAGGCATTGAGCTCAACATTAAATGAACCCGAAGTGAAAGTTTCCTC
Organism: Microtus oregoni; assembly: GCF_018167655.1. Lineage (NCBI taxonomy): Eukaryota > Metazoa > Chordata > Mammalia > Rodentia > Cricetidae > Microtus > Microtus oregoni. The sequence goes on along the minus strand of NW_024543065.1, from coordinate 2,178,792 downwards.
CCAGCCCTGTAGTTCGGTGAATCTTTAAAATTAATAAATCTTTATATTGGGGGCATTTTCTAAACCCGGCTTGGTAGAATGCTAAATTAACACAAGATTCAATAAAAAGTAGGAGCCATAGGGCAATGTATTATTAACAAAGATACCTTAAGGTTGGGAGAACTTTTCAATTTTAAGAAATTGATTTCTTCTTCAAACCAGGAGTATTTTGCCTTTCCAGCACTGATTCAGAGGGTCCCTTTGCTTCCTAAGAGATGTAGCTACAGCTGTTGTGTGTCTCCTCACTAACCCAACAGGCCCCTCACAGTGAGAAGTAATCTAATCACCTCAAGGGAGGATGAATCATTAATTTCCATCTCGGGCCTCAGTTGGGTACTGATGGACAGGGCCTCAGTTGGGTACTGGTGGACAGGGCCTCAGTGGCTCTGCTCAGTTTGTTCTAAGTTACCCTGGCAGAACTGGGCAGTTTTCTCGGTGAAAGTATTGATTTAGGTCTTTAGAGGCAGTTGCCATCGAGATCAAGATAAGAGAGATCTGCTCTGTGAATAAAACAATTTTTTATATGCAAAACAGAACTCTGAAATGGATTTCTTATGGCCAACGGCATGCTCACTGGAACTCTAAGAATTGGTGATCATAGCTTGGCAATGGTGGCACATACCTTTAATCCCAGCACCCAGGGGGCAAAGATGGGGGAATCTCTGAGTTCGAGGTCAATCTGTCTACAGAGCAAGTTTCAGGACAGCCAGGGTGACACCTGTTTTAATCCCCCCAAAGAATAGATAATCACATTGTTTTTGAAGTGTCAGAAGGCTGAGGGCATCAAGCTAAGCTCCTATAGGAGCTAGCGCCATGCTGGAAAGTGTCTCCACTAACGCCCTTCTCAAGTGTGAGAGAGATCCAATCAACACTATAACAACTATATGCTTTTGAATTCTCTGTGTTTCTTTCTTCTTGTTGGTATCAAGCTGGGGCAGTCTTAGCTGATAGCAATACCAGCTACAGTGTATTTAAACCAATGAAATGTATGTATAACTATTACATTTGAACTTCCTAAAAGTTCCTGGAATGGTCTCTGCTGGGATGTGTGACGAGCAATGAGGGCTTCTCCAGACATGGAACAGTCATTTAAACTAATTGGTTTGCCATCTGGGCACGGTAGTGACACCCATAATCCCATCACTTGGAATGTAGAGACAGGATGATCACGATTGTGAGGCTAGCCTGAGCTAGATAGAAAGACCCCCATCTCAAAAACAAAACAGGAAAGCAAGGAAACACAAAGCTGATTCTTTTATAAATTACTTTGGTCAATCCCTGGTAACACCTATTCTGCACAGCTATCTCTGAATGTGTCTTAGGTTGGGTTTCCAAGAAGTGGTCCAGAAAATGAGGACTCCTTTGAGAATGTTCTATAGGGAATATGCCCATGAAGAGCTGGTAGGAGCCAGGAAATAAGAAGTCAAGGAAGTGTGCAAAGTAGTACAAAATATGATATTCCAAGTAGTACACAATCTAACACTTCAGGTAGTACACAATGCAATACTCCTGGTAGTACACAGTGTAACACTCCTGGTAGTACACAATGTAACATTCCTAGTAGTACACAATGTAATATTTCTGGTAGCACACAATGTAACACTTTGGTAGTATATAATGTAACACTCCTGATAGCACACAACATAACACTCTTGGTAGTACACAATGCAGCACTCCACGGCAGTACACAATACATTAGTATTCAGGCATCTGTACTGGCCTGCCCTTGGGGCCTGACAGGATACATCCTCAGCTGCAGCTGTGAAGAGGACCTTCTGTGCACATTCACTAAGTTCCCTTTGAAAAGGTGGACCTTGTCCACCTCCTGTCTATTTCTCTCTCTCCTCTCTGTTTCTCTGCCTGTTTCTCTGTCTCTCTTGCTCTCTCTTGCTTGCTCGGTCTTTCTGCCTCTCTCTTCTCTTCTGCTATTCCTTAGGTCAGTCTCTCCCTCCCACTTCCCTCTTTTTCTCTGTTCCCTTTTCCCTAATAAAAAACCCCTCCCTGTGAGCTCTGTCTGTCTCATGGTGTCTTTCTCTCCTGTTCTGCCTTTTGAAACTGCAACCCCTGGCAGTATACAATGTAACACTCTGGTATTACACAATGTAACACTGACGGTAGCACACAATGTAATGTTCCTGCTATTACACACCAACACTCCCGGGAGTACAGAATGGAACAGTCTTGGTAGAGCACAATGTAACACTCTTGGTAGTACAGAATGTAACAGTCTTGGTATATACACAATGTAACACTCCTGGTAGGACAAAATGTAACTTTCCAATGGAAGAAAAGAGTAAGACTAGCAGCCAGAAGATGGGGATTCCAATGGCTCATAGTCAGAAGCCAGTCCTGGACTAGAGATGGGTGGGTACTGCTAGGCAGGAGTGGAAGCCCAATGAAGGAAGGCACTGACAGCAGAAGAGATATCAGAGGTATCAGAGACTGTGGATGGAGACAAGCAGCAAGCTGTAAGTGGGATCTGAATTAACTCTGCCTTTGGCTGCAGGGGACAGAAACCTGACTTAGTGAGTGACCCAGAGTACGTCTCCTCTGACACACCAAGTGTAGAGAATGACTGGTGGCATAGGCTTTGTGTAGCACCTTCATGACGCTGTCGGTGAACAGTATTCCGGCTCTGTCCTCTCAGGGTGGCAAGGTGACCCTTCAACCTTTAGCCTGCTGTCTTCATTCCTCCTCAGAAGAGGAAGGGGAACAAAAAGAAGGCAAACATTTTCCAGAAACCTCTAGCAGACTTCTGTTTTAACTTGCCATAACTGTTAACCATATACTGTTGAGGTCAGGTATTCTAGGAAGGTGGCACATGACTCCCTTAAGAAGAATCACATTCTTAAGAAAGCAAAATTAATGGGGATATAGTAGTAGCTACCCAATAGAGGATCTCTGTCTTTCTCTGTTTCTCTTTTCTTTCCTTTCTTTCTTCTTTTTAAAAAGTCAGTAGGTTATCTTACAAGTTTCCACAGAGAAGATAGAAATAGTTTGGGAAGATAGGAAAGCTGGCCAATCGGAAGTTGAGCAAGGGTAGTTGTAAGAACTCTGAAGGAACCTCATGTTTTGGTGAATATCTGCCTGTGCCTTCTTAAAATAAAGGGTAACTTCATCTTTGAGCTTCTGTTTTGTAAGTGAATGGACCACTATACTGTGTGAAGTAGAACACAGTTTGTAGCTTAGGCTTATGGCACCATATGGGAAAAGAGAAACTTATTTTATCTTTTGTTTGAGACAGGATTTCATGCAGCCTGGGGCTGGGCTCACTGTGCTAAGAAAGGATAAACACCTTGATTTTTTGGTCTTTCTGCTTCTGTCTCTCAAATGCTGGGACTTCAAGAGTGTAACACCAAGTATATTGGTGTAGTATGTTGACACTGATTTGCACACTTCTAGGTTTAAACAGTCTCTCTCTTTCTAGAACTGTCTCTCCCCAGTAGTGAAAACCAGGGCTTCATGGAGGAGACAAGGGCTCTAGCATATATCTCCAGAACTACCCCCCCCCCGTATATTTTGATACAGAGTCTCACTAAATTACTTTAGTTTGGTCTCGAATTTACTCTGTATCTCAGTAAGTCTTGAACCTTTAATCTTCTGCCTCCACCCTTCCAAGTTGCTGAGATTATAGGTTTGTACAACCAGATTGAGATCCAAAATTTATTTTCAAGAAACATAGATTCATTTATCATTTTATAAGGAAGTTGCTCATACAATTGCATGTCTTTCAAAGTATCTCATTGATCATTTTCAGAGTGCAGAGAAAAGGGAGAAAAAGGTTTAAAAAGAAGAAGAGAAAATAAGATCTAATGGAAAGATGAGTAATTCATCTGTGGAGACTAAGAAGTAACATCATGCTGAAGATTGAGTTGGGAACGTACCAGAAATACTCTCTAATAAAATCAAGGGGAGTGTGAATCAAATAGTAAGTATTCATTGTGGTGGTTAATTTTAATTGTCAGTGTGAGAGACTCTAGAGTCATCTGGGAAGACAGCTTGGGTGAAGGATGTTAATCGATGTGGCAAACCTCAGCCATCTGTGGGCAACTCCACTCCCTAGGCAGGATATGGTGACCATTTAAGTGTAGAGACAAACTGAGCACGGGTGCATGAATTCTCTCTGATCTCTTGACTGTAGATGTGACTAGCTGCTTTAAGTTCTTGGTTTGACTTCCCCACAGTGATGGGTTTAACCTGGATTGTGAACCAAATAAACACTTTCTCCCTTAAAGTCAATTCTGTCAGTGTATTTCAGACAGCAACAGAAATGAAACTAAACTTTTCATCTTTTCAAAATCTTTGGATTTCTTCCTTTTTTTGTATTTTGATATCAACTCTGTTAAGCTTAATATGTCCTCATTTTTCAATAACTGATATGTGAATATGTTTTCTTTAGATTCAAACAAAAAGTGAAAGAAGTCTGCAATGCATCTGTCTACATAGCCAGGACTTTTGCCCTGGCCTGGGTTGGTAGTGGTGGCAGTGTCACCATCATCATCATCATCACCACCATCACCATCATCATCATCACCATCATCACCATCATCATCATCGTCATCATCATCATCATCATCACCATCATCATCATCACCATCACCACCATCACCATCATCATCATCACCATCATCGCCATCATCATCATCATCACCATCATCATCATCACCATCATCATCATCACCATCACCATCATCATCACCATCACCATCATCGCCATCATCATCATCATCACCACCATCATCATCACCATCATCGCCATCATCATCATCACCATCATCATCATCACCATCACCATCATCATCATCATCATCACCATCATCATCATCATCATCATCATCATCATCATCATCATCACCATCATCATCATCATCATCACCATCATCATCATCACCACCATCACCATCATTATCATCATCATCACCATCATCATCATCATCATCACCATCATCATCATCATCATCATCAGCAGCAGCAGCAGCAGCAGTAGCAGCAGCGAGATGCTTTCTATGTCAGCTTCACCAAGACCCTGTCCAGGGACCAGTTTACCAGTGTGTCCCTGAAGCACATACAAACATCTTTAGCCAATAACTGGTCCTTCTTGGCAAGTAAAAGTTTACTAACAAATTATTATAAAATAAAATGTACACATTGATATTGTGATAAAGTCTTTCAGGGAGTTATGAGATTTTTTTTTTTAGTTTAAACTTCTGGTTTTGAAAACTATCACAACATTTTGAAAGACAAATATTCATAAACTGGGAAACAGAAATCAATTTTAAAGTTGGGTTTGACTGGTAAAATAGAATGCTTTTTACGTGTGAAGACTCAGATGGCTCAGGCATTAACAAAGCAGGCAGTTCTAAATTTAATTTTCTTTTGCAGTTAATGACTTAGTGATAGCAGATAAACAGGAGTTTGAGTTATATACAAACTGTGGGTCAGTTTGTTTGTTTTTTCCCCCCACAATCTCCACAAAGCAGAGAAAATGTAAAAGGAAATAATAAAATACCATTGAACAAATTTGCATTTAAAATCAAATTTAGGCTGACATGAAGCTGGTTTGTACGAGAAATCAAATCTTTTCAGAATATTTTTCTGTAATAATTATCAGCCCTGGATTTACCAATATTCATATTTCAAAGTAATTTATCAGAAATTTACTCAGTATTATCACAGCTTATAAAATACTCTTAATGATTGCATCAACAGAAATTCCTTCCTCAAAGTTAAAATTATGAAAAAAATGCTTGCAACCTTTATTTTCCAAGAAAAAGTTTTTTTTTTGTTTGTTTTTATAATTTTTTTTTTTTTTGGTTTTTCGAGACAGGGTTTCTCTGTGGTTTTGGAGCCTGTCATGGAACTAGCTCTTGTAGACCAGGCTGGTCTCGAACTGATAGAAATCCGCCTGCCTCTGCCTCCCAAGTGCTGGGATTAAAGGCGTGTGGTTCTTCCAAGAGAAATGTGTATTAATTTTAATTATATTGATTTAAAATGAAACTGCCAAAAAATAAATTTTGATGATCCAGTATATAGCTATGCAGAAATGACAGAAAAATGTAATGATTGGCCAAGATATCAAATTAAGTACTATTTAGTATTCAAGATTATGACATCACATGTTTTCTATAGATGATAAATATGGTGGTTTGAATAGAAATGACCCATAGGCTCATGTGCTTGAAAGCTTGGCCCTTAAGGAGTGGCACTATTAGGAGGTGTGGCCTTGTTGGAGTGGGTGTGACCATGTGAGTAGAAGTGTGCCACTGTAGAGGTGGGCTTTGAGGTCTCACATGCTCAAGCTACGCCCAGTGTGGCACACCGTTTCCTTCTGTTACCTGGGGATCCTCCAGCACCATGACTGCCTGCACACCCCTGTGTCCTGCCATGATGACAACAGACAAAACCTCTGAAACTGTCAGCCAGCCCAATTATATGTTTTCCTTTAGAAAGCTGCCATGGTCATGGTGTCTCTTCATAGCAACCGAACACTGACTCAGACAGTGAGTTATGGGTTAGTATTCCCTGTCGTGTGTGTTAGCACAATCACTTTGAGTCCCAGTGGGACTGATCTGGAGAAGGGATCTTTAATGGGGAAGCCAGGGTTAGTTAAATGAAACTGTGGGTGTGGGGCTCTAGTCCAGTGGGACCGCTGTTCTTGTGCGAGGTGGAGGAAGATCAGGAAGTTTTCTCTCACCTAGCACTCAGGATAGCTGTCCAGGGATACGGTGAGATGGGGAATGGCATCTACAAGCTGGGAAGAAGGGCCGCAACGTCACCAGCCCTGGTGCCATCTTGGTCACAAACTTCTGTTCTCCAGAATGATGAGAAAATACAAGTCTCCTGTTTAAGTCATTCAGCTTGTTCTGTTTTGTTATGGCAGCCTGACCTCAGCAACACACAGTCCTTCACTGTATTTTTGTTCTTGCAGGGCTAGGCCGATGCTCTACCACCAAGCTATGCTATACCTCTGGCCTTTGTAAAATATTTTAAGAAAAACAAATCTTTATACTTTAGTACCTTTAATAACATTTCCTCCTTGCTTCTGAGAAAAATCCCACTTTTATTTCCCACCAGGTAGGTGCTGAAAAGTGTTCAGTCAGCTCCCTGAGCGGAGGCCATCCTGTGCCTTCCGCCATCTTCACAATGGCGTTTCCTTCATCATCCTCTCCTAGATCAGCTGCTTCCACCTTGACTCTATATGACCTTTTAGGTCAAATACTCAATGGTAGCCAGCCGATTAGAACCAAAATTCTAAATGGATGGGGGCGGGGGGGGGACCTCGCTGGCTTATCCTAGCTCCAGCTCTGTGTTTATAACGTCACATGTTCCTCTGTTCTGTTGTGCTGGGGCTCTCACCAGTATATTTGCTGGTCCAGGCCTTCATCTGCGAGGCTCAGGTGGTGGTTCAGTCTGGGTTTATGCCCTAAGTGAGATGGTTGGAGTATGTATAGAGAAGGTAAACTGACTCCATCTGCCAGCTCAACGTCTTCCTACAAGGGCATTCAGCATCTGCAGCCGTAGTTGAAGGAAAAGAAGAAGAAATCAGTGATCATTCTGAGGACCACCTCAGGACTGTCTTAAACAGCTATTTATTGAAAAATAAAATATACCATTAACGATAGGATTTCTTGGAGATTTTTAACAGAATAATGTATAACTCAATTTTAGTTAAGAGTATCTAAATTTGTGTGTGTGTGTGTGTGTGTGTGTGTGTGTGTGTTACAGGAGCTTGAACCCAGAGCTAGGCACATGTTTGTCATAAAAATATAGTGATACAATATTAAAAAAGTGATACTAATGGTTGGTGTGATGGTATGATGGGAAACTACAAATAAAGTGTCACACATGCCCGACAACCTAAGTTTGAGCTCTGCAACCCGCATAAAGGTGGCAGGTGAGCATATACTCCAAATAGTGAACGTTCTCCGACTTCTGCATGCTGACCATGGCATGCACACAGCAATAATAACAAATAATAAAAAGATTGCAATTCCAAGACTCTTGTCCTATGTTTTCACGGGCGAATTTGGAAGATTTCGGTCAAAACGAGAGTAAAAGTTAGGATCACGGATCACTGAAAACATAGCACTGCAGCACTTTAAGGAACCAGAAGTAAGTGACGGCAGCAGCCTGGACCAAAGCCAAAGAAGAACAAAGCCCTCTGCGCCCCCGAGACAGCCACAAAACCAGTGCCGTGAAACTCCTCTGCTCTGTTGTAGAAGAGGGGCTCACAGAGGTCACACTCTTGATTTAAATGTTGTCTGGATAGTGTGCTGATGTGGTTTGTTCGCCCCCAGCAGACGAAAACAACAATTTCTTGAGTAAAACATTGAGAGCAGCTTCTAAAAGGCTTAGAGTGATTGCTGATGCCTTTCAAGAAAGAAAAAAAAATCCACAGTCATCGGGAGACAGTCATGGCACATGTGCTTCACCACTCTTGAATATTTGTAATAAGCTTGAGTTAAGGGACTGTCCCTAGCCAATCACAATGCGCACTCCCAGGATACAGCAGTCAAAAAGTTGGTGCCCACTTCAGAGAGTTATAGCATAGCATAAAACACCACTATAATAACACAAATGGAGATTGACTGGGCTTAGGCCAGAGCAATAAGCTAAAATGCTGCCAAGTGCTCCCAATGAGATTAAAAACCTGAATTAAGGCTGGCTATAAAGTTGGAGAGCCGATCTGTCAGTTTGGTTTTCTGCTTTGGTGATTGAAACACGGCGACTCAGGCAACTTAGGGAGGAAACAGCTTATTTGGGCTTAGAGTTCCAGAGGATTAGAATACTTGGTGGTGGCAACAGCGTGGCAGCAAGAACAGCAAGGAGCTTACACTTTGAACCAAACACAAAACAATGACAGCAATGACAGTCTTTAAACTGTCAAAGCCTGCTTCCGGTGACATACTTCCTCCAGCAAAGCCGCTTCCTCTAAACCTCCTCGACAGTAACACCGAGGACCAAATGTTCAACTACAGAGGCCTGTGGGGGACACTCTTACTCAAGTTACAGCATTGGTAAGACTCGAAAGATCAAAGAAGTGAACAGAATTACTGATGAGCTTGTGAGTGTTATTCTTTTTTAAAAAAATGCTGCAAGATCCCCGCGGCCGTAAGCAGCAGAAATGCTGTAGGTTCCAAATGGTGGCAGCGGGCCATGTGGTGGCAGGCAGCGGGCTCTGGGAGCAGCCAGTCCCAGGCAGAAATGGCTGCTGGTCCCAGAGCAGTGGCTGGTTCCAGGCAGGGAGACACATGGTGGGCGGGCAGAAGACAGAAACATGGATAGACACGACATGCAGGGTGAGGTTGAATGTTTATTCAGGGGGTTATGGAGGAGGAAGGGTGAAGGGGGGGCAGAGAGAGAGGGAGAGAGAGAGAGAGAGAGAGAGAGAGAGAGAAGAAGGAGGAGGAGGAGGAGGAGGAGGAGGAGGAGGAGGAGGAGAAAGAGACAGAGAAGGGGGGAGACAGAGAAGTGGGGAGAGAGGCAGAAGCGAAGCTGCCTCTCCGAGAGGAAGATGGAAAAGAGAGAGAGCTCAGGCAGGAAGCTGAAGATCAGCCTGCCTCAGCGGATGCGGAGGGGAATGGGTGTGGCTTGTCTCTTAAAGGGACCAAAACCATAACAGTGAGATTAGGTGCGAGGGAGGAGAAAGGGCAGAGCTCAAGAGTTTGGCTGGTGTGAAAATGTTTGGGGCACCTAACTCTCTCGAGATCATTTTTATCCAGCTGACTTGGAAATCATATATACATATAAAAGGTCAGAGGAGCACAAAATCTTCCTGCCAGCGGAAGAAACATCTCGTTTTAAATGGCTGGTGCACAGAGAGCTTTGTAAGTTCCTTCAGGGCAGAGCACACATTGATTATCCTACATTCCCAGTGCCCAAATATGGTAGATACTTAATAGTAATAATGCATTTACTTGATTTCTAGAAACCAATCCAAGTCACCTTGACCTTTTTTCATCATCTCCCAGAGGCAAGTAAAATAAGACAAAGAAACATGTAGATGTCTTTTGTCTCTTAACTAATTAGTGGTGCCCGCCTACTGAGGAGGACCTCAGGAGCTCAGACTGACTTCTAACTTGCTACATCTTGAATTCTTCATCTTTTTCCCACATCCTGAGTCAAGCCATGTACCACCACACCTTGCTGTTTGGATTGGAAGCGTCACCCCAGCCCCTAGCCTCCATCCTTGGAGCGCCAACGGAGCAGGAATGGAGCACGAAGCTCCATTTCAAGGCCTCTTGCCTGTGAGTTGCCTTGGTCTGGACTCCACCTCTGGGAAAGCCTGCCAAGCAGTGACCCCTCCCCAGGGAGGGTCAGGACCACTCCCACAGGCTGTTTAGGCTGCCGCCCAGAAAACAACACGTGGTCTCAGGGTTTTGCCTGGTCTCCCCTGCTCTCTTCCCTTTACCATGCTTTCTGGGTACCACCCAGGAGCGCCGCATTAATTAAACACGGGCATCTTTTATTTGCTCTAATTTGATCTAATTGGGATTATTTGCATCGGTGGAGAGGCTCCTCTTAAGAAATGTACCTAACACTGGCCATATTTATCTTTCAATTTGTTTCTCAGATAGGTATTGAAAGGCCCTAATTGTCTGATGAGTCAAGAGCTTGTGGTATCACCCTATCCATCTCTTCAGGCTCTAGCTGATTGTGTGATTTTTCTTTTCTTTTCTTTCTTTCTTTTTAGCTGCTGATGCTGATCATCTGCCTGGCTCAGCAGGGGCAGGGAGCAGAGGGAGCTCTTCCAGGCTGTGAGTTCATGTGCCATTGGCACGCTGTCCGCTTACATATCCAGGCAAGGGTTGCCACTCCCTCAGCAAAGGAAGCTTCCCTTTTCCACTGTGGAGCAAATTATTCCCTGAAACATTCCCGCTCCCCATTACGTTCCCGGGGTGAGGGGGGAGCTCATCTTTACCCGCAAACAAATCAAGACGTACTCAAAGGAAAAGACAGGAATTGAGTCAGGTCTGGACACAGTTTAGACTCGATGCCTATGGAGCTTCTTGAAAAAGAATGCTTTTATGATTTTAGGTACTGACATCTACTGTGGAATTATTTTAAAACTCCCCCCCCCCCCATTTGGATGTTTAATTTTCAAGTCTGAGAAATGGAAGCATTTATCCTTTATTAAATAATTCTGAATCATGGTTGATCTCTCTGGGGGGAGGGGGGGAGGAAGCCATTTAAAATCTCAGTTGACTGGGAAGCAGGAGCCTAAACAAAATAAAAAGCTCACAAGAAAACAAGATCCACCCCCTCCCCCAATCACGTTCACTCTTGCATGAGAAATATACTCTATTATATCAGAATCAGATCAAATCGGTGAGGCTGATGGCAGATTTTGCACTCCCAAATCTCTGCTTGGCACCATCCTGTGTAAACCATTAAACTACAAGGGAAACACAGCCGTGGGCTTATTGTGTCTCTTGGACAGAGGAACCATTCTTGCGTTATCTGCTTTCCTTCCAGTCTTTCTGTAGCAATTGTCTATAAACCCGAGGTGGGCTGTTTTTCCATTAGCCACATCTTGCAGGGAGTTTATTCTGAAAACAATTTAGCAGGAGAAAGAGAGGCCTCTAAGGTTGCCTGGAGCAGAGAGAGGGTGAAGCAGGAGCCAGACCAGGATACTTGGGCAGCTCTGGCTCTTATCATCTACTGTCCCCAGTGAGGGGCCATGGTGAGGAAAGAAGGATTTGGTCAAGACCAAAACCGACACAGTATCCGGAAGATAAGTAGAAAACCAAGCAGGAGGGTGGGCAGCGCCTAGGTGGGTGGGCCAGCTAATAGATTCTATTCCATTTCTGAACTGGTGGTGGTGGGGGGCGAAGGTCACAGACATTGTCATTTCCATATTAGGAAAGGTTGCAGGGTGATCAGGACACGACAGAGCTTTCCAAGAAGACTGTGAGATCAGATCGGAGTCATTTTTGGATGCAAACGCCTGTGGCTCTCCTGCGCAGTTCAAGGAAGACTTAATTGCTGTGTGCTGCCTCCCTGTGCTCCTCTCCCGCACTCCACCGCCCACCTTCCCGGAGCACATCTGCAGGCTAGGCAGAGACGTGGCAGGCAGCCATGATTCTGTCCCACACTCAGCACCATCTCAAATGGCAGACTTGCTGGGATTCTGCACGGGTGAGAAGAGGATACCCAAGCAGTCAGAGAAAAGCACCTTTGACTAGTGCAACAGCTTCCCAGGAACAAAGCAAACCTTCTGGGCTGAAGGAAGAGAGGCATATTACAACAAACGGCAAGTTGGTGTGTGTGCTGCTGTTCTCAAACATTAAGTGCTTTTGGTGCTGGAGATTGATACTTGCCTCTCCATGGGGCTGCAAAGAACACCTTCCCACCCCGTTTCCAAAATTTTAATTTCAAACTCCGCCTTCTGTACTCAAGCTGGGAAAGCAAATCCAAACCGGAAATGGTCATATTTACTCACTCCCCAACTAAAACCCTTGCAAACTTTGAATTCTTAGCAATTTTGCTTTCCGGCATATACAATGTGTGGCCTCGGAGGTTATCCAATGGATTAAGACATTTGCTTATTGGTGTACCAGGCTCTAGCCAAACCCAGCACACTTTCTCTAAGTGAACCTTGTTTCATACCTAACATTAAAACAGAAGGAAGTTCTCCCCACCGCACAGTTCACTCGGGTTCATTGACTCATGTATTTGCAATGATGGAGACCCAGTCCCTGGCTCACATATGTTAGGCAAGCCCCGTCACAGAAGCGCAACCCTGACCTTCCAGGTCTTCCTAACGCTGTGCCCTTTTAATACAGTTCCGCATGGTGTGCTTACCCCCAGCCATTAAATTATTTCATTACTACTTTATACATGTAATTCTGTACTGTGACCAATTGTAATATAAATATCAGATACGCAGGGTATCTGATCTGTGACCCCTGTGGTCTCAACCACAGATTGAGAGCTATCATTTTAGACAGTTACAGCTGAAGCATCCCTGGATTGACAACACGCTTTCTGTGGCAGACCTGAACGACTACCTTGTTCTTAGTGACAGCAGAAGGCTGCTGTTTATTTCAGGGTGGCTCCTGTGTGGTGTCGTCATCCCGGGCCGTTTCCTCATTTCTAATGCATTTTGAATGTTCCTATCTGAGCTCCTATGCCTATTTAACACGGCCGGAAGGATGCTGCTCATTCACTTCTCATTCTTTCATCTTCATAACTTCTGCAAGAGCCCTTAGTCCTTAAAGAGGCACTAGCCCCAAGGCGTCTTTGTTCCCGAGGGTGGTACCAATCCCAGAATAAATGTGTTTGTAATAGAATTTCCACTGTTTTCCTTTCAAGCAATTTTAGGGGTGGGGAGGTAGTTCGGTGGGTGCCTTACTTAGGTTATTGTTGCTGTGAAGAGACACCATGATCATGGTAACTCTTATGAATAAAAACATTCAATTGTGGTGGTTCGTTTACAGTTTCAGAGATGCAGTCCCTTATCAGCAGGATGGGGGAGTGGCATGCAGGCAGATGTGGTGCTGGAGCTGAGAGTCCGACATCTTGACTCAGAAGTAACAGGAAGTCCACTGTCACACTCAGGGAAGCTTGAGAAAAAGACCTCAAAGCCTGCCTCCACAGTGACATACTTTCTCCAACAAGGCCACACCTCCTAACAATGCCACTCCTGTTGCGGGCCAGTTTCTTTCAAACCACCTTAGTGCATATAAATGCTTGATGCACATGTATGAAGACTTGAGTTCACAATCTCCAGTATCCATGTGAAGATCTAGGTGTGATCTTGTGTGTCTGTAACATTGCCACTATGGGAAGGAGGACAGAGATAAGGGGACCATTGGGCTTGTTGGTTGCCAGTTCCAAGTCGAAGTGAGAGTCTCTATCTCAAGAGAATAAGGTGGAGAGTGGCAGAACTGGGCACCAGCATCCTCCTCTGACCTCCATGAATAGCCTGCAGGGGCACATAAACACATACACAAACACACATACACACAATGTTCAAATGTCACAAGTGATGCATACCCATGGTTAAAAATAAAAACAGGAAACTGAAAAAAAAATCATGTACTTTCATGTTTACTTTTAGAAATAAGTATTATTTTAAAAATGCATATATACTTATAAAATAAAATATTATATGCCCCATTGCTTTGAAACATTTTCCTACTTAACATATTGCAACTATTTCTCTTAATTCAAATGCTGGGCTAATTTTGTGGTGAAACGGAATTGGTTTAATTGATCTTTTCTATTGGAGATGCAAATTCCTTTTAGGTCTTTGCTACTGGAGATAGCTGCATGGTATCTTCGAGTTTTTATTTCTGTGCATTTGCCCTATCTGTTTTATAATGTAACTTCGCTAGACTCAGTTTTGTTCTGACCACAGCTCCACTCATGGCCTCAATGTTGTCGGCTTCAATGTGCCCTGGCTTTGTTGGTGCAGATGGTGAAATTACCTTTATTGGATTCTCCATATCAGTTCCTCTGGTGTGGACTCTTGATTCTGGCTGTTGGGTCTCTTGTTGTTTCTCACTTTGGGTTTTCTGGGCTAGAGGCTGTCTGGAGTGGGCCAAGCTTACCTCTATAATCTTGTGATCCCTGCCATCTCTCAGCACCGCCCGGCTTTGTCCTCCCTTTACACATCTCAAAGCTTATATTTCCCAGATGCAAACCATGCTTTGTTCCCAAATTCCAGAAAATTAAAACAAATACAGAAAAAAAACATTTCCCAAGGAAAACATCTGACTTATTTTACTCTTTTTGTATAATCTCTCTGAGTATTTTATTGTATCTTGTTATTTATTGTAGGTGCATGTGTGCGTGCACATGTTTGAGACATGTATGTATGCACAGTGCACCTGTGTAGGTCAGAGGGTAACAAACAGAAGTTAGTTCTTGCCTTCTACCCAGGTAGTCTTGACTGGCACTCAGGTGGCCTCTCTGGCCTTCTGACTGACCCGTGTTATCTTTTTAAAGTTGAAGGTGCTTGCTTGTCCACTTCTGAAGTCAAATTTACCTTACCAGCCTTATCACACTATGTCAGTCTCTGGTATAAAGCTCCCCAGTGACTTCCTACAGGTGTGAGGGTACGGCCCTGGGTACTGACACAGTCCCTCTCTCTGTCCCCTGCTTCATATCTCAGCTGGCTGCTCTTGCTTCACTACGGCATCTCTCTCACATCCTCTCCAACACACACATAGAAGCCAGGACCCGAACATGTCCCCTGACCCTTCCCTTGTCCATGAACCCCTGTCTGCATTCTGCTTTGTGTATTGTATCTCAAAACCATCTTGAGACCCAAGGTAAGTTAGGCTTTTCTTCTGCAGTTTTCTTTTGAGAAGTCTTCCCACGTAAAATTAAATTAAATGAAAACATGAAAGGCTTTTGTTTAAATTCTTCGTTTTCTTGGCAGCAGAAGCCCAGTTGGTTCATACTACCTAATGCATGCACACGGTCCTTTTCTATTGAATAACTGGTGTCCATCAAAGCTCAATTGAGTATATTTGTATGGCTTTATTTCCTGACATCAGTTCATATAATTTCAAGATTTATGTATTTATACATTCCCCCTGCAGCTATTTGACTGAGTAGCTACAATGTCATAGGTATTATTTTAGGTATTGGAAATATAAAAGTGGGGAAATGATTAAAATCCTCACCATTTTTATATCGAAAAGACAGCATTGTCCCAAGAACCACAAAGAAATAAAAAAGCCCTTGTCTTGAAAAAGTTGACATTGCAGAAGTCATGTGACATATTACATATTGGAATAGTTTTGGAGTTATTTATAACTGTTACCCAGCTGAACATTGCATGCACGTCCAGTGTACCTGCTTGTCCATCACAGACTTGGGCTGGCTGTTGTGCACTGTGTAAGGTACAGGTGATCTGGACATCCCCTCCTCCCCTCCCATTGCTGTTCACTCTGATTTCATGTTTTTTTTTTAACCTGTCGAGAAATCCCAGTAGTATGATTATCAGACTTGAGACAGAGTACCGTAGGAAACGGAGCTAAGCGTCAAGCTATATTTAACAATGCAGCCACACTCCAGCAAAGAAACCTTTATTCTAGTTACGTACAATGTCCCTGTGATAAGCGTCTGAGAGAAAGACTCTAAAGAAGGAATGATTTCTTTTTAGCTTGTGCTTTCAGAGGTGTTCGTTTGTGATTGGCTGGCTGCATTGCTGGGGTCTGACAAGAGGCAGAAACATTGTGAGGAAAATCTGCTCGCCTCATGCCAAGTGGAAAAGCAGGGACAGAGAGACAAGCGGTCAGGAGCATATAAGCTCTTGAAAGGCTTGCCTCCAGTGACCTATGTCTTCCACCCGGGCTCCACCTCCTTTTCTTCCTCCTCCGCCCCAGCAGCTCATTTGGTGTGAACTCAGTGCATTAACTCGTTGATGAAGCTAGTACCCTCACGATCCAATTGCCTTCCAGTATTGTCACTATCTGGGGACCAATCTTTCAACACATAAACAATTTTGGGAAACATTTCATATCCAAACCATAATAGCTGGCTTTGGGGTATTCTGAACAATGAGCCAAGAACAGAAAATGTTATTCAGATGGAGGGGGAACACAGGCAGTTTCTGGCAGCTCTACGTCTATGACTTATGCGTACCCTTGAATTGTGGCATTGTCCATGTAATGTCTAGACTTGGTATAGAGTTTGGAGACGGGCCCAAGATGACTTCTTTGCCTATTTACATAGTTCTTCCTTTTTCAATAACTTGAAATTTTCTTTTAAGGGAGGAAAAAAAAGGAACATGGGGAAGCAGGAGAAATGATGGACAGGGAGGAAAGGATGAGGATAAGAGTCAAAGTAAGTTCTTGGAAGACTGAGCTCAGGGCTGCCTGTCCGGTTCTGACTCCTGAGCGGAAACTTCTGAACTGTCATGAGTCACATGCAAGGAGAGGCACGACTTGGCTCTTTGTAGGCTGTGGCCAAGGACAAGTTCCTGGTAGTTTGTGGGAAACACACTTTCAAGCTACTGAATTGCTTGGAAGAAAAAGAAGGAAAAAAAAGAGATCATTTTAATCATTCCAGGAATTTTATTTTTATATTTTATATTAGATATTTAGAGGTGGGAGACATTTTGGAGACCACCTATTTTCACTTACCTTATGGGGGATTCTGTCCTCAAAAGCTTCAGGATAAACCAGTCTATGCTTCATTCAGTGATGGAAAACTCAGTCTCATGTGGTCAAGAATTGCCATTTAATTATTTAAATGCCTCCTGACTTGAGACGAATTCTGTTTTTTAGCAACCCTAGCTATGTGTCCTACCAGATTGTCTAACGTCCCTTCACTGGAGAGTCTTTGCCTGTGGCCCCTTCAGAACATCACTAAATCCTGGATTCCATTCCTCCTCTGCACATCTGAGACTCCAGATCCCTTTAAATAGCTTTCTAGTTGATTAGCAATCTTGCCAAGGTGTAACGTTCAGAAGGAACACAGTACTGCTAGTTTTTTAGACTAGGACGTAGTTGAATGCCAATAAAAGTCTCACTTATTTAATTGCACTTCTGATTACACAAATGTCTTAAGTATACTCTGTTTTTGTTTTCATTCTCTCTTTTTCTTTCTGCAAAGGTAAAATTTCTAAATTTCTTTATTATACGTGGATCAAAGATGTGCCTGCTTGACAGTGTTGTTTGAATCTGCAATTAGGCAGTCTTTCATTTTGGAAGTCAGTGACAATAAGCTACCAGGAAATGTGAAACATGGAAAAAGCAAAGTCATTCTATTAAAAAATGATCACTAAGCGTTTGTAACCAAGGCCGCCACAGCACAGGAAAGGACAGTTCCCTCAAGTGTGAAGGCCAAACATTTTGACATCTTTCTTCTCCACACACTAAAATCTGTTAACAGACTCCAAGGTTAGACCCTTCAGTACCTGTGAGCATTGAAGAGTGGCCTGAATTTCAAGTTTGTTTGAATCATAGTCTTCTTCATTTCCTGCAGGGCTCAGCTGTTCTTTTCAGTTTTCTAGGAGAGCCTAGATACTCAGCTCAAGTTCTTCAGAGCAGAAACGCTACTAACAAAAGCATCCACAACTCTTCCTTGTGTAGAACTTTAGTCAAAGACTTGGTAAATACGGCATGATCATAAACATACCTGTTTCTGGTCCACACGTGAAAATAATGGCCTTGTCATTCCAAAGGCCTTGACCAACATTATGAAGGCAGTAACTAGCAATGGAGCATCTCAGAATGCCATTAAAGTATACCAGAGACTTCAGGGTTCTGTTTTTGCTAAACTAAATATACATATAAGGGTTCGTATAGCATACTAAATTTGAAGAAAAAATAATAAAAGGAACACACTGTCCATAGGAGACTCTTACAATTCTAATGACCACCCCTGTTCCCACTCTGTCCTTTGATTCCAAAGGGGGGAAACTATGACTATGTACATTGTAGTACTCATTGATGCACCTTTCTTTATAGTTTTGCCACTATATTCTTTAAGAAGCAAATCAGTGGATTAGAGAGTCAGCCTCACACCTCTTATTTTGTGAGGTTTGGATTGAAATGAACTCCATGTTTCCCCTCTCACATCAAATATCCTGAAATGTCTACATATTAAATCAGCATAAGTAGATTTAAATACATCCATCAATCCCCATCCAAAGACTGGGGAATATATGAGGAGAAGGCATAATATGTAATGTATCACAATTACATAAGGCCTTTCCGAATTGAGTCTAGTTCTTATTTCCCGTGGAAACCAGTTGCAGAGATGCCAATGGCTGGTCACACATCTCCCCATCAGTGTCCATCTGTCTTGGTGGTCTGTGCATGGAAACATGACCATGAGCCAGATGGCTACCCCTGATGAGTACCGCCTTCCCCAGGATGACAGATCCAGAAACAAAAAGCCATCTATTGAGCAGCATAAACAGAACACGACTCCTCTGTTTCTTTAGACAGCAAAAGGCAGATGTATTTTTTGCTGGAAGGAGCCTCACCTCAATGACCCGAATATTAACCTGAAGCTGTCATGTGACACAACAATGAAGCTATTAGGTGGAAAACCATACGGGAAGAAGCTTCAGCTGGATTTTCCTTGAATTAAAATCAGAATGGAAAACAATGGGCAAGTTTGCTAAATATGAAAATGAGAAAATTGGTGTCAGGATCCTATAGCTGCCCAGGCATGGAGGCAGTCCTGGAGAAGAGTGGTAGAGGACCAAACAGGTGAAGATGCACCTGACGGTCATCAGGTCACATGACAGACCATCAAAAAACAATGCTTTTTAGAGACTCGGTCATATTGAAAGCACACACTATCTATGTTTTAAAACAGCCAGGTCCCAGTGTATGAGAAAGGATCTGAGGTCCTGGAAGCTTGAGGAATGAGGCGGGCAGAACAGCGTAGATGTTGTAAGCCACTCGGGACTTACTGACAGAAGCGTGGTCCTGGGTAGCAGCAAGAACAATGGATCCTGGTGTTTGGATGAGAACTAAGGGGCTTATCAAGGGGTAGAGACAAAGGTGACGTCACCCAGTCTGGGATGTACCTGGTTTAGCTTAAGCTAGCATCAAGGACATGAGGTGTATGAGGTGTCGGTTGCACCAGGGTCTCATCACTAAATTGCACATAGGACTTGTTCTGATTTGAATGTGAAATGTCTCCAGAAGGCTCATGTGTGTTCCTGCATGCTGTGAAACTTTTGTACAGGAGCCCTGGTAGGCAGACATGGGATTGTAGGAGTGGGCTAAAGAACTATCTGCTTGGTTTCCTGATCAGTGGGGCTGTAACAGACCACACCCACAGTCCTTATCGCTGTGGTTAGGGCCCCAGTGCCTTGTCTCCTCCGTCATAAACCTGTAGGCTAACATACATTCTTCTTGGGTTAAGTTGCTTCCTGTCTTTTTTTTTCTTTTAATTTTTTTTTTATTTTTCTATTCAAATGTTTACACTTCCTTCCCTCCTCCCAATCCCTTCCCGCTCCCCCACTCCCTCTCCTCCCTCGCCCTCCCTGCTTGAGAGAGGGCTGGGAACCCTGCCCTGTGGGAAGTCCAAGGCCCTCCCCCCTACATCCAGGCCTAGGGAGCTGTGCATCCATATAGACTAGGTTCCCAAAAGCCAGAACATGCCGTAAAAACAAGTCCCAGTGCCTTTATCAATGGCTTCTCAGTCAGCCCCATTGTCAGCCACAATCAGAGAGTCTGGTTTGATCACATGCTCATTCAGACCCGGTCCAGCTGGATTTGGTGAGCTCCCATTAGAACAGGCACACTGCCTACATTGGAGGACCAATCCCTTACAGTCCTGATTTTCTTGCTCATCTTCTCCCTCCTTCTGCCCTTCAACAAGACCTTGGGAGCTCAGTCCTTTGTTCTGATGAGGGTCTCCGTCTCTATCTCCGTCCATCGCCGGAAGACTCTATGGTGATATTCGAGATAATCATCAGTGTGATGGTGGGGCAAGACCAGTTCAGGCACTCTCTCCTCTGCTGTCCAAGGACCTAGCTGGGGACCCCCCCCCGTGGACACCTGGGATCCCCTCTAGAGCCAAGTCTCTTGCCAACCCTAAAATGGATCTCTTAATGTAGGTATCTTCTTCCCTGCTCCTATATCCTCCTTTCTTCTATCTCCACCCTCCCACTCCCCCAAGCTCTTGCTAGTCCTTTCCTTCTCCCTTCCCTCTCCCCCTCTCCCCTTCCCCCAACCTCACCCCCACCCCTGCCTCCACCCCCATGCTCACAACTTTTGCCCAGACATCTTGTTTGCTTACAATTTCCAGGAAGATCTATATATGTTTTTCTTTGGTCCCAGGTAAACTTGGGCTGCATCGTGAGACTCAGAAATCAAAACCAAAATCAAAGTCTCCAGACATTGCTAATGGTCCCCAACTGAGAACAGTTTCTCTGACCTAATATACTTACAGTGGTTAAATCTGTGCAGGATTTAATTACAAGTAACTAAAACTATTTCCATTTCTAGCTGGTCTATGATCTATCTATCTATCTATCTATCTATCTATCTATCTATCTCTCATTTATCTGCATGTATCTTAATGAATTTTCTACAATAAAAATAAAAACTATTAAAATACCCACAGCCATACTATTATTATAAATTACAGGCACTTTTTTAAAAAAAGCTTTGAAAAACAACTGTAGATTGTGGCTGATATAATGTGAGGAACCAAAGAGGGAAAAAGAGAAAAACAATCCCAAGATAATTTAGCTTGGATTCATCTGGAAGATGCCGGGGTGGTAATGTGTGGGCCAGAGAGAACAGGATTTATGACCCAACGCCCCCAGCCAAGTTCATCAACTCCCTGTTTGATGCCCTGGGTAGCCTTGCTCTCTGGACTGTACAAAGAGCTTTGCCTTGCTGTACTGATTTCTTGAGGTAAGCACAGCCCAGAGCATCAGCTCTTTCTCCTGTTCCCGGGAGACAAGTTCCCTTTACACACTCCCATTCCACGGGCAAGATACGACATTTGGCGTCACTTGCTTCTCAGTGGTGGAATCGCCTTTCTTTTGTTAACAGTATTAATTAATTTCTTATGTGTCTGGGTGATTCGCCTGCCTATATGTTGTGTACCACATGCATGCCCGGTGCTTGTGGACTGAAGAGGGTGTCTGACACCCTGAAACTGGAGCTGCAGATGTTGTGAGCAGCCATGGGGGTGCTGGGAATTGAACCAGGGGCCCCGGGAAGAACATACAGTACTCTGACCATTGAGCCATCTCTCTGGCTCCAATGGTGGCGTTTAGGAATGAGGGGCTATGGGTCCAGATTCACTGACAAATGTCTTCGTGAGTAAGAGAAATCTATTGTAGAAGCCGTATATAAACCCCCGGACGGAGTGATCATCGGTGATAAGCTGAATGGCATTGGTCAAGAACCCTGCTTCTTCACAGTCATACTTCCTCCACAGAGATAGACTCACACGAAGAAGTAGAGGAGGTGCTGGGGCCTGACCATAGAAGAAAGGATACATGACAGCTGCCCCCCACATCTGAGACATAGTGACCCTCTTCCTACAAGAAATACACCAGAGTCTTGTTTGAATGTATTGCTATGATTTCACTAATTAATTCATCATAGGCTGAAAATATAACTCAAAAAATGAATTTAATATGCTGTATTAGTTTCATGTAGTCACAATAATAGACCTGGCACAGGCTATTCATTAAGTAAAGAAATGCTGATCTTTGGCTCACAATTCCAGTGGTTTGAGCTAAAAAATGGACAGCCTCTTAGATGTGGCCTCTTTGAGGGTCGCATACTAGGTCAAGCGTGCACAAGGAAACCAGTGTTCGGAGCACAAACCAGGAAGCAAAGACTGGGAGACCTAGGTCTCACAATTCCCCTTCAAGGGTATATCCCCAGTGTCCTAAATCCCTATACTAAGCCCCACCTACTTGACGCCCACAGTTTTTAATAGCACAGCCTTGGGGACCAACCTTTCAACATATGGACCTGAAGAGATACTCAAATTTTAGCATTGCTAATCCAGCTACCATGGCAACTCAGTCTACCACAGAGCCTTTTCCCCTTTGTGACCATAGGACTGACTGGGAGCTGTGTCTCCCCAGCGTTAACAGAAACGGTGGTATATCACTAGTTAAAAGAGCAACCAACTCTCCGAATCGAAGGTGTGCATTTTCTACAGAAAGCGTATACCTTTGATCCAACAAGCAAGTTGAAACATCCAAGTCGAATCCTAAGCCAGGGATTCTTCCTGTCTCTGTCTTCCTCTGTGTGTATGTTCACATGTTCCAAGATACTAAAACCCTGAACGCTTCTGATACGCTTAGAATGGCAAGAGACAGAAAGACAACCCAGAACTAGATTCCTCTTTTAAAGGCAGAAAATGTGGTTCAACACGAGACGATTTCAGTGGCGGCGCAGAGAAGGAGGCAAATCACCACTGTGCTTTCAGGTGAGAGAAACCAAGTTAGGCAAGGCAGACATTTGCATCATTCTTGTGTCAAGATGGCTGCTGGCTCTGATGCTGAGCACACGACTCAGCAGAGAATAAAGATGAGGCCATAGCCGCCATTCCACGCGCTGCCCTGCTCTAAGTGTCCCCTGCAGCCTAGCTCTTTTCCCCCTCAAAACAATGATAAGGAAGTTTTTATTTGTATTTCACAGATGAGGACATTGATGGATTTAGTAGGCAGTTCATAAACAAATAAATATTTCGTGAATGAAATTAATAAGCCAAACTATCATCAATTATTTTCCTTTTTGCTTTTCAAAACAACCTAGTCTTTTCTATTCCTGAACTTCATTTCCAGTTTGTAGCATAAATCTGTTCTTCCGAGCCACCAGAATCATTTCTACAAAGACCTAGAAGAACAGAACACTCTGATTAATATGATTATGCTCTAAATTAAACCATTAAATCAGAAACTGTTTGGATTTGTGGATAATTGCAAAAGACCATGACCCCAGAATCTATCTCTCCTACCAGAGCTGTCTGCTTCTGCCAAACATATGACTAAGGAAATAGGATGATATCTGTCTTCCTGAAAGACGCGCAGTGGGCTGAGTTCATAATTAAACAAAAACATAAGGCGTTGATATTCCTGTAGGTCTAAAACATGGAAACCTCAATCGTTTTACGTGGTTCGGCTTTATAGATTCTGTCGTGTTTAATGTAGTGTGATGTAGAATTTAATTAAATGGGGGAGACGATGGGAGTAGTTACTGGAATTACCAGGAAGGTGTTTTATGATGTACTTTAGCTCCCAGAGTGAACCATGTCAAACTTTAATAAACCCTTCCTCACAGTCATTTAACTTGCTTTCCTATGCCCTGTGTTTACTTACTACGGATTTCACTATTATGGAGTGAGGTGATATTCATTCATACATCTCCCAAGAGACTGGGCAGTATTGACTGTCCCTGTAGAATGGTTAGTGATTCAGCGCTTCAGGTGTGGGACATCTTACAGTTACTTAAATGTATTTTAAACAATACATCTCCCCCAAATAAGTGTGGCATTCTATTAAAAAACTGTGGCAGATCTTTTAGGCAACACAGGGCCCCACTAAATTACTGAGAAGGTGTTATCCTGACTACGAAAGAACCTCCATTTAGCTCACACTTCAAAACTGCCCCAAAACCGATAAACACTGCCTCTTATGGAAGACAGAAGCATGAAGGCTGGCCTGATTGCTCGTTCTGAGCCTGGGTCATCACGACTGCACAGTGAGTTATGTCCTTTATATGCTAACCACTCTCCATCCACTTCGTGGCATGGGTACATCTTGGAGCGTCCTAACATTCACACAATCAACAAATTATAGAAAAGGTGTGTTTCTAAAATGCGTGACTTTTATGAAACATTTGGATAGTGTTCCATGCATATGGTAAAAATCCAGAATGTAACTGCACAGGCGTACTTGTTAGAAAATAGGAAACCTTGACCATGGTACATACTCCCCATCCAAACTGGAAATGCTTACTCTGTCTACAACAAAGCGCAGGGCTCTGTATTCCAGAAAGTTCCTGTGCTCCAGAATTTGCTGTGGATTGGGAAGATGGTCCCGTAGAAGTCAACCATCTGGAGATGGCAGGGTCAACCAAGTGCGTGAACAGAAACAAGACAGTCATGTCTAATGCTGGGGAATCTGAACACCAGTTGACCTACTCATTTCTGTGGTTCACCCCCTGGAATGGTTCATTCATTTGCTGACAGGCACATGCCCTGTCACTTTTAAGAAGTCAGCCAACAAAACGTATGGGGTTAGCTTTCCATTCGTACACTCAACCCCCATTCCTCCATAAACTGCATGAAATAGTTCTCATGTTCATCCTCTGGCTTGTCAGGTGCCTGGCTCTCATAGAGTCTAGACAAAAGGTCACCCTCTGCAAGCCGTTCTCTCTCATAACGTCGATATTCCACAGGCTCCTGGCCAAAGCTAGGTAAAGAAGGGATGCACAGCCTGCCAGTGTGAGGGTCCCAATCCACCAGTGTTGTAGATGACTCTTCCTCTGGCCCCTCTTCTGAGCCAGGATGCTCCTGTCCCAGGGGACGTAGGTCTTCAAGAGGCGGACCGAAGTTTGCTAAAGATGCCTGTGGCTCAGATAATCTCCCTGTGCTGGATGCCTCTTCCTGTCCACAGAACTGGCGGTCTTCAGCCTCCCTGTAGAAATCAGTTGGGACACTGTACTCGGGCTCAGTGTCTGCCTCCGGTGTGGGCATGGTGCCACTAAGCCATTCACGCTGGCCTAGGCAAGCATTTCTGTCGCTTAGCTCAGCACCACAGACATTGTCCATCAAATGCGAAGAGTATCCTAAGTGTTGTCCCTCTACTTCCTCCAGATGGGGTTCCCGGCTTCTACGGAGCTCGGGGTCATTCAGGCTGGAACTATCACTGCTTTTTCCCAGTAAGCTCATATCCTTTTGAGAACATTTAGAATCATCCAACATATCGAGGGTGATAAAATTGAACGTAATTGTTTCAGTAGGTTCAAAGAACCTTTCAATTTTATTTCCGTAAATCAAAACCTGCAGAGAGAAGAGAAGGAACTTCATCTTTTCACTTCGGAGAGAGATTACAAACAGAGCCAGCTAGAACTTCTGGTGTTGCCGGATAGTGTGAGACCCTCTCTTACCAACTCAGCAAAGAGAATTAGGCTCGGCCTATAGAGAAAACTTCACTCCACCCACAAAACACAACCAGAAGTGAACTACATCACTGGTGAGCATCTGATGTGAGGTCCGCGGGGTGGGGGTGGGGTGACTGAAAAGGGGGCTGCTGGTGAGTCAATCAAGTTCTAGAATCTTCTCAATTCTTTAAGATTGAAAACTCTGCTAGATGAGGACTGTTGATGAGTAAGGCAGGTGAAAGCGTGTTCTGTTTGCTGTTAGTAAGCTGGGGCTGCCCAGACCACTAGCCCTTTCCTGGATAGGCCGTGGATATGAAATGTACACAGGCATAAACATAGGATTCAGAAAGGGAGTATGATGTTTCTATTGTCGCCTTGACAGTACAGAATCACCTGGGGGAACAACTCAATGAGGAACTTTCTATGTTTGGATTAGGTTGGTCTGTGGGCAAGCCTGTGAGAGATTTCCTTAGTTAAGCTGAGGTGGGAGGACACACCCTGGACGTGGTCAGCATCTTTCCCTAGGCTGGGCTTTGGAGACATTAAACCATTGTTTTCTGTGATATTCTGCTTCAAGCTCCCACCATCTTCCCCCATTCCCCATGATGAGCTGTAATGATGTGGGATTCCCATCTGTATTCTATAAATATGTTTTATTGCCAGTGGTTTATAAAGAATCTGCTTTGGGCCTATGACAGCACAGAATGGGGTAAGGTGGGAATTCCAAGGGGAGAAAGAAGGCAGAATAAGAGAGACGCCGTGTAGCTGCAGAAGGAGACAGATGCTGGAGAACCTTACCTTACCAGCAAACCATGAGCCTCATGGTGATACATAAATTAATAGAAATGGGTTAATTCAAGATGTAAGAGTCAGCTAGTAAGAAGGCTGAGCTAATATAAGCAGTGTTGCAATTAGTTTTGTGTGATTACTTTGGGTCTGGGTGGCTGGGAACAAACAAGCAGCCTTTGTCTACATTGTAATTTGAAACTATGGGCTGAAACAAACTCCTTTTCTCAGAAATTGATTTAGTCAAAGCACTCTATTACAACGCCAGAAAGGAGTAGACACAGGAATATAATGTTCAAATTGTGCTAGGAAAAGAAAAAAAAAAGCAATTCATCTGCTAGTTTATGGGAGATTTTTTTTAAAAAAATTCTAAATCATGTCAAGAATATACAAGAATAAGGAAAATCAATCAGGCCCAATAACCCCAGACACTCTGGAGGCTAAGAGAGGAAAGACCATCTGAAGCGATTTAGTCAGACCTTGTCTCAAAAGAAAAGATAAAAGAATTGTTTGGAGATGTAGCTAAAAGGCGGAACACTGTCTGCATGTGCAGGGCCCTAGCTCCACCTTGAGCAACACAGACATAATTTTTGTTCTGCTTTGGGGTACATGGAAGGTGCTTGTTATTGAAGGAAGCATTAGTGACAAGGTACAATCTTCCTGTCACCCCGTGACAAGCTTTCATTTAACTGCTTGAGCCCATGGGGTCCTTTTCACCAGATGGTTCCAGAACATCTCATTTGCTTCTTCATCTTGCTTCCTCTTGCAGTGTATGCTCAAGTCCTGACCATGTGCCTCCTAAGTGTGTTTAGATTCCACATTCCAAATCCCTATCCCCATACCCCATTCTCCTCTTTGAGACTATCATCTTTTCTCCCTGGATAGCGTCTTAGCTGCATTTGCTTTACTAGAACAAGTTGCTTTTATTTTCTACAAGAAGATCTAAAACAAAATGATGTTCATAGCATTGCAGCTCAGAACCTTACTGAAAATTCTCTGAAGACCAAACAAAGCTCAGTCCCGAGAACAGCACCAAATACTCCAGCGACACAGCCCAGTGTCGGCTCTCCAGTGTGGCTGTTCACGGAGGACACAATAGGCTGGTCATATGACAGACTTTCCCAGCATGCTATCTGCCTCCCCTTGCTCTGCTAATTTCTCTGCCCATAGTAAGTGTCCCAGCTCCTACTTTCATGCCCTTGAATATGAAAACGGATCCCCCCCATAGTAAAGATTTCAGGGCTTCCTTCTACCCCATAAGTCCTCAAAAGCTTGTTTTCTTTTGTTTAACCTTCACGTGTTGTCTCTAAGAGGCTTGAACTTGGAGAATGACAGAGAGATCATGACTTAAATTATCTGTTTATTCCACAACCTTATCTCAAGCACTTATTAATTATAAAAGTGTTTCAAACCTGAGGAGGGTTTAGTGTTGGCATATCTGTGAGTGAATTCAGTACAAAAGCTGCTTTTTGTTGGGTTTTGGGGTGCAGGGGGTATCACCCAGGATGGCATACACACTATGGAAGGACTCTCCTACTCAACTGCTCTCAGCTCAGAATGTGTTTTAGAATTCATCTAAGCCACTTGGCTCTGATGTGAAACCGTATCTGTTCTGACCCTCCTCTTCTCTCTTTCTGTTGTCAGAACAGTCTTGCCCCATGCCAAGCACTCACCAAATTCGACGGGTGCTTTTCTTTGCCAACGTGGATGTAACGGTAAACTGAGTAGCCAATCACAGAAAGAAGAAAGACAATGACAGACGTGGGCAAGACATACCAGAAGATGACTTTAAACTTCAATGCTGACATTCGAGCTGTTAAAGAAAAATCACAGGTCAGGACTGAACAGTTGTGTTTCTCAGCTAGATGCCGAGAAGCTAAGTATGTAAGGGGTCTCAGAATTTGCCATCTCTCTGACCATGAGGGTCTCAAGGCACTGTCAAAACTCACCCATGTCTTTATAGTAAGTCTGCATTACTAATATAAGTCATTGTGCATTCCAACATCTTTTTTAATGCTCTGACATTGTCCTGGCTCATGTATGTGAAAACCCATGGGTCTGTCAGCCTAGGAATTCACAGCTCTTCAAACCAAGCAGCAATGCCCTCTTTAGTGAAATCCCTAGTGCCAGGCACGGGAAACCTCCCTTTGAGTTAGTCAGGCACCTTTGTGAAGCTCATGGGGACTGCTTGGAAGTTGTGCCTGTTAACTTTATATGTCAACGTGTCTAGGCCATGGATACTTGCTAAACACTATTCCAGATGATTCTTTAGACGTTTGTAGATGAGATTTAGCATTTTAAAGAGTAGATTTAGAGCAAAGAAAATTGTTCTCTATAATGTAGAAAAGTCTCATCTACTCAATTAGATGCTCTTAAGAAAAAGAGACCAATGAGCCTGAAGAGGAGGAAATTCTACTCCCATGCGGCATTTGGGAATGAACTACAATGCCAGTTGTCCCTAGGGTCCTCAGATTGATGCCTGCTCTAAAGATTTTGTACTTTCCAGCTTACACAATGACGAGAGCTAACTCCTTAATATCTCTCTTGTGTCTATATATATTCTATTGGTTCTGTTTCTCTGTAGAATTCTAAAGTGCTGCAGAAATACACACTGGGCACACGCTTGCACACACGTGCACACACACACACACACAGACCATGCAAACTTAGCACAAACCACAAAACCCTTGACATCCTTTATATACTAATAAGATCAGCCAGTGTGTCACAGGAGTGTTCTCATCCATGTGGATGTTGGATGCTGTCTGATGGAAAGAAAACAGTGTAGCATCTATCTCACTAACTGCCAATTACAGATGTAAATGGGAAACGGATGTGTGTATGATGAAAGTGATGGGGAGCGAGCGACCACACCAGTGGGAAAATCCATTAGGGGCATCCCTTGAAGCCTCTTTTACTGACTCCAGGGTCCGCAGAGAGAGTGCTCGTTGGCTTACACAGAAATGTGCCAAGGCCGTGGTGCAAATGCTGTGGTTGTTGGATACTTGTCCTACTTCAGCTGGGACCTGTTCTGCTTTAGATGGCAGCTCAGCCCTCAGCACAGCCCCTGATCTCACTGTGAGACCGGGCTGATCCTGGCCTAAGAAGATCACGACAATTTCTGGCGTTTAGTGTGACACAACACATTTGCTACAATAAACCTGATACATTTTGTTTTCACTTGGGGGGTTTAGTTGAGAAACTTCTGGAGCAGAAATATTTTTCAAGGCATAGTTCCTAAAGAGATAAAATTGATTATTTTTAAATAAAGGAAGCAGTGTCTTGGAAGGTATGCTCAGTCATTGACTGGGTGGGGTATTATGGGAAACTTCAGTACTAGATATGGTATGTCTGTATCTGTTCCTTTTACTGCACTGGTGAGGAAATGGGTTCCATGTTCTCACAGAGAAGATGTTGGGTGAGCTGTATTTAGTTGTCTTAGCTCTGCCTGTTGAGTAAGCAAGCTCCATTGGATGGTAGGTAAATGACCTGTTACTGGCACTGATCAAACTGTTAGGAAACACAGCACTTATTCCAGACACAAAACTGATACCTCCAGCCTGCTTTGGGTCTTTTTCCTGCTTGCTTGGCATTTGAGTTCTACTTGTATATTCGGGTAGAGCATCTTTTCTTGCCAAAGAGATGGCATGGTGAAGTGAGAGTCCCAGGTACAATAGAGAGGGAAGAAGAGAGCAACAGGGTGGAGGTGGAGCACGGGCAGTACTGGGCCTGGGCTTGGAGGCTCTTTTTTTCTAAATTTCTAGACAGGGTTTCTCTGTGTAGCCATGACTGTCTGGATCTTGATCTATAGACCAGGCTGACCTCAAACTTAGAGTTTTACCTGCCTCTGCCACCTAAATGCTGGGATTAAAGGTGTGTGTAGCCATTGACTGGCTGAGGGATGTGGGCTCTCAGTCAGGGATGGGGAAAGAACCAGAACCTGCAAGAGGTTGTGACCATTTGTTAGAGGGGAAGGTCAGAATGATAAGGGATGAACACCATCTGATGAGGCAGAGGAACTTGAGGGTCTATGCTTTCTCCCCCCCCCTTTTTTAGGGGTTGAGTTGAAGTTCTCTCGGTAGGGCAGGCTTATTAAACAAACACAAGGCTCATAACTCCAGGTCTTTTAAAAGAAGCACTCAAGACAACAGTTCCTTGGGAGCCTTGCTTGGAAAACCCAAGAAGGAGGCAGAGAGAAGCAATCGTAGGAGAGTGATTCTGATGATTCCACGTCTGCCTGTGATTGCAAGTGACAGGTGATGTCTGAAGGCAACTTGAGGAGCCTGTATCCCAAGGGGGAATCAGAGCAGTGGTGTCTGCAAGTGTTCAGAGGACAATGCTTTGTTTCCTACTGTATAGTTTTTGGGTGTTCTCAGAGCCATGGTTAGAGTGTCTATGACTGGATAGAAGAAAAAATGACATTTATGAAAATTCTTTCTTGTGAGAGGTGGGATTTCAAGACAGAGTTTCTCTGTGTAATAGTCCTAGCTGTCCTGGAGCTAGCTCTTCTAGATCAGGCTGGCCTTGAACTCACAGAGATCCTCCTGCCTCTGCCTCCCAAATGCTGGGATTAAAGACATGGGCTCCCACCACCCATCTCTCATGAAAGTTCTTAATTCTGTTTCTCAAGGTAGAAAGCTCTGTTAAATTGGGGAGGATGGTTGCCAATGGAGTCCTGGGCCTTGCCGACAGTTTTCAGATGTTGTGACAACCCTCCCTAATAGTGACCAAGCTCAATGGCAGATAGTTCAATGCATTTAGAGAAGTAGACATTTTACTACTGTTTCAAACCTGATATTCATAGACTCTATCTAAACTGTCGTACTTTTTGTTTTATCAGCTTTCTTTCCTGAAGCTAGCTAAAATCTCTCACAGCTTACCTTTCAAAGTACTGAAGCATCGCTTTTGAGAAGGCAGAGGGAGGCGAGGGGGCCCTGGGACAAGAGACTCCACATGGATGCAGTATTGAATGCTTGGTTCCAGCCAGGTGAACTCCAGTGTGCTGTTGGTGATGTACTGGGACCACTGGAGCAGGGAAGTGCAAACCGAGATTAGAGCCAAAGATCCCAGGACCTCCCCAGGACAGCTCAAGGAAGAAGGGAAGGGCCAAGATGCCACCATATCCTTCCTGTCATAAATTATAAGCTTTTACTTTTCTCAGTGTATTTTTAAAAATATATTTTCATTTATCTGAGCAGGACATAGTTAGAAGTGGACCCATTCTTTTTTTTTTTTTTTTTTTTTTTTTTTTTTTTTGGTTTTTCGAGACAGGGTTTCTCTGTGGTTTTGGAGCCTGTCCTGGAACTAGCTCTTGTAGACCAGGCTGGTCTCGAACTCACAGAGATCCGCCTGCCTCTGCCTCCCGAGTGCTGGGATTAAAAGGCGTGCGCCACCACCGCCCGGCTAGACCCATTCTTAAGGTAGGGTTCTTGCTTAACTTTGTCCTGCCTTCTTGCTCATATGTGTGTGTGTGTGTATACATATATGTATGTGTGTGTGTGTATACATATATGTATGTGTGTGTGTATACATATATGTATGTGTGTGTATACATATATGTATGTGTGTGTATACATATATGTATGTGTGTGTATACATATATGTATGTGTGTGTATACATATATGTATGTGTGTGTATACATATATGTATGTGTGTGTATACATATATGTATGTGTGTGTGTATACATATATGTATGTGTGTGTGTGTGTATACATATATGTATGGGTACATTATATAACATATTATATATTCATATATCTATAATCCCTGGAAAGTGTCTGAGAGATGATGTGGCAGTAAAGAAGCTTCCCCAGGTGAAATGCCCGAGTGCCCTACACTCCGATTGTGCCGTCACGCACTGTTAGCAGTGCGCGTCAGCACGGAAAGGCTGGAACTCTCCTCAGCTCTCATTTTATCTTGTACAATATCTCTTCTGAATAGTATCAGCTACCACCTTCTCAGAAGAGAACTGAAGCAGCAGAATTGCCCGTGCTTGTGGCAGCACAGAAAGGGAAGCCCAGAGGACAGACCCCATCCCCGGCAGGGCTCACCGTTCTTGATTTAGTGTTGTACACAGACACGTTGTACTTCAGATTGGAGTATATCTGTTGCATAGAGACAGGGTCATCTTTGGGATTTATCTTCCACTTCTCCGGTGCTGTCAGGACAATAGAGATGGACTTCTCGCCCGTTTTCAGGATAATCTCTGGCGGGCCAACTTGTGCTTAGAGGAGAAGACGGTATTAGCATCTTCAGGCGTGAAACAACCCTGAGATAAGGTTACAGCACAACCCTTTTTGGGTCAAAGACCTAAAACCATGCTTTTATGGGAGATCCTTTCACCATAAAAGCCCAGAAGCTCTCTGCAGGCCCAGCATCTCTGCTGCAAGGACTCCACTCAGTTTGTGGCTCAAAAGCAGTCATTGGCCTCAGTGTAAACAAGTGAACAGGGTTGGAGTTCTGGAAAACTTTATATACAGACACTGAAGTCTGCAAAATTCTTTTCTAGGTTATTTTTAAAAATTTATTTTTATTTTATGTGTATGGGTGTTTTGCCTGCATACCACAGTGCTCGCATTGCCAGTGGAGGCCAGAAGAGGGTGTCGGATCCTGGGGAACTGAATTAGACGTGGTTGTGAGCTACGTAGGTGCTGGCAACTAAACCCGAGTCCTCTGCAAAGAACAACATGTGCTCTTTACTGCTGAACCATTGCTCCAGCCCCTGACATTGAAATGTAAACTTCATGTCATTTTCACGTGTCAAAAATATATTTTTTAAACTATTTTAAAAATATAAATAGCAGCCGGGCGGTGGTGGCGCACGCCTTTAATCCCAGCACTCGGGAGGCAGAGGCAGGTGGATCTCTGTGAGTTCGAGGCCAGCCTGGTCTACAAGAGCTAGGTCCAGGACAGGAACCAAAAGCTACGGAGAAACCCTGTCTCGAAAAATCAAAAAAAAAATATATATATATATAAATAGCATTCTTCGCTTATGCCCTGTTGAAAAACAGAGGAGCCGGATCTGACCTGAGGACATGGGACACCAACCTCTGACAGACCTGACAGGCCCCTAGAAAAGGGACCACCCCCGGGGCCTCTGTGGCCTTGCATGTTTCATGATGGTGGCCCTGCCTGCATCCCTCATGGTTGGGTCAGTCACATATAAGGGGAAGGAAAAAGAATGCCAAAAAAAGAAAAAAGGAAGGGAAAATAAAGAAAAAATAGCAAAAAAAAAAAAAGCAAATAGCAGGAATATTCTTGCTTTAATTCTGAGTTACACCTAGAAGAAAACAGCACAATACCATGTTTAATAAAAATGAGATTTTACGGTGCAATCAGAGCACATATCCATGACTGACTCACCCACAATATATTTTTGAATGCATAGCCTCTTCTATGATAAAAAAATGATAAGACAAAATCAAAGTTTGGTATTATAGGTAGCTGTCTTTAACTCTGAATCTGAGAGAGACCGTAACGATACCTTGGCCAAACCTATCAACCTACACGTTTGACTCTGGGGTTAACCCACATGAAATGCAGGGCTGGTTCTCAACCTGCTCCACAGACCAGAGTCAAGCAGACCCTTTTCCCTGGGCTAAGTTGCCCATGAGGTCAGAGGACCATGCTAGGAATCCAGATTAGAACATGCTCAGTGGACAGCGGTGTCACTCACTTTCTAGGAAAGGATAGAACCGTCCCGTCTCAGCCCATTCGGAACACTTGGTTTCCCAAGTGGCCTGCACCTTGGCATAGTACTGGTGCTCGTAGTCTGAGGTCTCAGCAGAAAGATCGCAGTAGGTCCTGCTGATGCCTCTGCATTCGGACACACTCAGCCATTCCTTCTGCCCGTATCTGCCAAGAAAGAAATGATGAATTAGTAAATGAGGCCCCTTGCAGGTTTTACCATTTAAAAACATCATTATAGAAAAGTGGACGGGAGACCGTCTCTTCAGCAAAACACAGATGCCTGTCTTTCTGGTCGATCGGAATCCCCTTTGGCTGTTGTCGATATTTTTATTAGCTGTCAGGAGCGTGAGACAGAGTTTCTATAAACACTTTGCTTTTCTGTGAATTATAATGTGGATAGTGCAGCCTGAAAGCATATTGGAGTTTCATACTTCAGCGACAGTAACATTTTTAAATACTGTGCGATCAGTCTCTAGTAATTAAGTTTTTAGTCTACTATATATTACATATATGAGGTTAGAGTGATGGATGCATTGAGGAAAGTTAGTCTTTTTTATTGGAAGAGATATTACTTTGACATTCTCATAAAATTTAAACTTAACTAAATATTAAGAGCCTGGGGGAAATTTTACTAGGATGCAGCACGTGAGAGTGTACCATCATCATATTGCTACTAAATTGAGAAGGTTGTTTATAAGTTCTTGTGGTTGTTGCTGTTAAAATACCAACATCCAAAGAAAATGGGGAGGGAAAATATTTTCAGTATTTCTCAGGTTAGAGAGACTGCGGCATAAAACGTTCAGTTGAGTGATATGTCAGTCAGAGAGACTACTGAAGGCTACTGGAGACTACTGAAGGGATTAAAGCAGGGCTTTGGGGAATAAGCCAAAAGGCACGGTTTAGAAAGCCAACCAGTCATCTCCAGAGAATGTAGTGTGTGGTGGTTGCCTCTAGAGGGCAGTCTGGAGGAGTCGGAGGTGGTAGTGAGATGAGGGAGGACACAACAAAAACAAGAACTTGTCGAAGCCAAGACCGTGACTGAGTACATGCAAGAGATCACACACCGAAGATGATGAAATACCTCTCCCCAGTTAGGGCAAGAGCAGAGATTATAATTTATCTGATAAAGATCACCAAAGAAGAGTGAGTTTGGGAAATTGGGGAGGGGAAGGATAGGAGGAGGAAAATCTAATAAATTCAGTAGTGCCAGGCTGAGTTTGAGGTGTGTTAAGAGTCTTCCAAATGCAGGCACTCTGGGTTCAAGAGACAGGTATGAGTGGGAGGTAGTGATTTTGGAGTCAATGCTCAAATTGCTCGTGGATGGCTTAGGCAGGAATACCCAGAGCAAAGTCTGCATTCAAACTTCAGGAGCATGATTGAGCATCCTTTGAATATACACATTTACACAATGGTGTGCTATACAGCAGAAAAAAATAATGACATCTTGAAATTTGCAGGCAAATGGATAGAGCTAGAAAACATCATTTTGAGTGAGGTAAACCAGACCTAGAAAGACAATTATCACAAGTACTCATTCTTAAGTGGTTTTTAAACATAAAGCAAAGAAAACTAGCCTACAAATCACAATCCCAGAGAACCTAGACAACAATGAGGACCCTAAGAGAGACATACATGGATCTAATCTACATGGGAAGTAGAAAAAGACAAGATCTCCTGAGTAAATTAGGAGCATGGGGACCATGGGAGAGGGTTGAAGGGGAGGGGAGAGACAGGGAGGGGAGCAGAGAAAAATGTAGAACTCAATAAAATCAATAAAAAAGATTAAGGAAATAAAGTCTCATAAAGTGGAAACAATGTTTTATAGCAGTGTTGCTTTTGTTATTACTTTATGGGAAAAAGTAGAGAAATTTAAGAAGGACAAAGGTAATTAAAGCTGTACAAAAAAAGGTTCAGGAGCATTAAGGGGGGGCCACAAAACAGACTTGGGAATAGCAGCAAAAGGGGCGAGTGGAGAAGCATTCATAACAAAAGTCTTGGGAAGAGTTTGTCTTGATAAGGAGGGTTTGGCAACCTTCCTGAGTATTGCCAAAGTCGTCAGAAATGTGGCAACAGAGTTCTGAAGCAAATCTCTTTTATTCCATAAATGCCACATTTGCAAAAAGATGTTAGCAGTGCAGTCAGATCTTAATCATCTTTTCCTTGCAGGTTATCAACCATGCCTGGGGACTTTTTGATTAATGATAAAGGAAAAATGGATCTGTATTTACATAGATAGTTACATTTTGATTCAGTTCACAGAGCACACTAAGGCACAGAAACAGGTTTTACCAGATTATACCCAAACTTCTTTGTTAGCTGTGCGTTTGGCTGTTTACCAGTCCATACCATTCCAATTCTTTCCATACAAGATACCATTTATGTTACTCAAAACTGATCTACTCGTCAATTTCTTCTTCTTGTTGTTTTTGGTCTTTTGCGATGGGAGGCTCATGCGGCTAGTCTTGAATGCACAATGAAGCTGACAATGACCTTGAACTCCTGATTCTTTTGCTTCGACCTTCCAGATGTTAGGATTAGGAATATGGGCTCATGTTGCCTTCTTAACCTGTCAACAGGTCTTGACTTGAAGTGGGGGAAATGCTATCATTACTTCCTTTGTATTCCCTTCTGTAAACTGCCTCACTCCACCAAAGGCAGGGCACCTTCTTACCAGGTAGATGCTGACCGAGAAGAAAATGCCGGTCACAGATACCTGCTTGGGAGACCTGACTAATAGTCCAACCCCAATCCTGTGGGGGCCTTGCTGGTCTCCATCTATTTCTAGTAAGCGCCAATGTCTATGAATACCTGTGATGAGCTGAGGCTGGTACTCCAGGCTTACACATTTCCCCCTATTGTAGCATGCCCAGGAAGTTGAAGAAGGACGCAGGAAGTGAGCTTCCTTGTTCTTGTCCCATTATTACAGAGCAGGAAATTGAAACTCAGTACAATGAAGGGATCCAGTCAAGTTTGCAGAAGTAGCAAAAGGTTTATCTGGAATTGGAATCACTTTCCCCAGCACCAAAGCTGGTGTTTTGGGTGTTCTGCTGTTTTCTACACTAAATTATTCTGTGAGTAAAACTGAAACTTTAAACATTTTTGCTCTGGAAACCAACCTCACTAAACACTATAAAAGTGTGTACCACGCTCAAGGTTGCTCGGGCAGGCTCACAACCTGGCCACAAACCCAGGACTGTCTTGACTCCAGCACTACACCCATGTTCCTGTCTACTGGTACATACCCAAGTGCGTCCGAACACTCATGAGGCAAGCGTCTTTTTAAGTACTCCTTTTAAAAAGTTGCATAATTTAACTTATTTGTTCTCATACGGCAATGATAACCCTGACTATTATTTAAAGTACTTTCACAAGCCCTGGGAAGTCTACAGGACAGAGCAAGCTCTTTGCCCCACCCGATGGGAGGAAGAGTGAGGAGAAGCTGGTGAGCTATCACTTTCTGTGAAGCTGAGGTCTTCCTTTAAACACCAGCTCCCGACAGCATCCTTGGAGGTGAGAACGGGTTTCAAGACAACGGCCAAGGAGTATTTCCTGAAGTTTCCATGATCAGAACTCATTTCCCAAGGACAAAAATGGTCATTGTCATTGGCAAATGTGGTACATGCATGTGTTTTAAAGTTCAAATCATCATACAAGTCAGGAAGTATAACCAAGGGAGAAGCAAATCACTCTAACTCATTAACCAGAAACATTTGGTGTGAGTGATGCCAGGCGTTTTATCCTACTTATAGAAGGAAGATTAGACAGCTACGTGGACAGAAATCAGGTCATACCTGAAGCGGGTTTCTAATAAAGCAATGACTTTTACTTGATTTGAATCTTAATCAAAAGGAACGAGGTAAAATGAACCGAATTGCTGAAGTTCAAGTGTTCTGTCACTGTGAGAAATATTAGTTCCTCACGACCTTTGAGGTAAGGAAAATGGTTTTGAAAACCACCGAAAGGTTAGCTAACGAAACGATGATGTGCTGTCGATCCTTGGTACCCATGGGGACCAACTCTGTAGGTTCAACCAACCGTGGATTAAAAGCATTGGAGAAGGGATTGCATCTTTACTGAACATTTGCCGTATGGCAGTATTTGATAACATTTACACTGGTAGCTTGTGGACACGGGTACACACTACCCCGGGGGGCTTAAAGACTATGGGAGGGTATGTGCAGATTATAGGCAGATGCCATGTTGTCTTCTAGAAAGGTCTGGTACAACTGTGGAAGGTTTGGAACCAGTTTCTCCTGGATGCCAAGAAAAGATGAAGTTCTACAGTTATGCTTCCTGCCACAAATCAGTCTAGAAAAATTCTATAAACAGCCCTATTTCTCAGTACATGTCTTTAATCCTGGGTCTTGAGAGCTAGATAGAAGAATTAGGGGCGGGGGGCATCTCAAAAACAAGAATAAGGACGAGCAAACAGAAAAGGTTATGCTGTT
This sequence comes from Microtus oregoni, assembly GCF_018167655.1. NCBI lineage: Eukaryota > Metazoa > Chordata > Mammalia > Rodentia > Cricetidae > Microtus > Microtus oregoni. The sequence goes on along the minus strand of NW_024543065.1, from coordinate 2,140,266 downwards.
CGTGTACTTTAATAAAACAGCACAGACCATTACTCTGAATTCTTCCCTTACTCCCATGGGAAGGGTCTTGGAGGAACTTTTTATTCAAACTCACTTTCCCCTTCATGCTCAAATTAGGTGTTATCCTAATTTCTCACTAGTGCTTTGAATGTGGCTGGCTACCTGTTGGCTAATCAGGCAAGCCTCATCTGTCATAGACAGAAAGTGGTAGAAAAGATCCCAAATGAAACCAACAAAAGAACGAACCCTCCCAGCCCACGAGACCCTGAGAACTGTGGAAAGACTAAAATAGTATTTAAAAGTCTGAGGTGTAGGCGTGGGATAATGAGCTTTTCTGTGCAGAATTTTAAACTTCTACTTCTGTCAAATACTTCTTTATCAAATCTATTATTCCTTCTGTGGGAGCCCCTGCCTGCCTTCAGCTCCTGGCCTCCTGGGGGGTTGGTGTGGCTCATGGCACTGCGGTAAGGTCATGGTCAGCGTGGGCTGCTAACCATCCTCTGCACCTCCTTTCTTCCTGCCTCTCTTGACTCTAGGGTTGTCGCTGCACTGTGACTGGGCCCCCATGATGAGCTGTCACTTCAGCTCCCTTTCCCATGAGATTCTGCGGCACCAAACTCTGGCTCCTTAGGGCTGTCTCACTGGTTTCTAGCTGTAAGGACACTAATGTATCCCTTTTCGGAGTGTTGGGTCAGCCTTTTGAGCACTTTGGCACTTATTACTGAGGAATTATTTTTACTTGTAGAGCTCGAGTGGTAGCCAGGTGGGGCTGGAGAGATTGTGCAGTGGTTAAGAACTTTACAGCACCCACACCAGGGGCTGGGGAACTCAAGTTCCAAGAGATCTGGACCCTCTCCTGGTCTTCACGGGCACCCACACATGTTTGACATACACTCACACAGACGCATACACATGCAAAAGCACATACACATCAAGAAAACGAAATCTTAAAATAAATATAAAGCAGTTCTTAAAAAAAAAGTGCCGGCCAGACGGTGGTGGCGCATGCCTTTAATTCCAGCTCTCGGGAGGCAGAGGCAGGTGGATCTCTGTGAGTTCGAGGCCAGCCTGGTCTACAAGAGCTAGTTCCAGGACAGGCTCCAAAGTTACAGAAAAACCCTGTCTCAAAAAAACAAAAACAAAAAAGAAGGAAGGGGGCTGTTTTGCTTTTGGTGTCTGTGGTTGTTTCACTCTGGGTTCTACAGTATTTGGTTTGCTTGCTTCCCGGTTGGGGGTCCTTTAGTCTCTGGAGATGAACACTGTCTTGAGTATTTTGGCTTCTTCCATGCTTGGTAAAGGGTCCTGGAGGACAGGTGAAAAGTATCCATTTGCTGCTATGTTTAGTAGGAATCACTTAGAATTCTGCTTTGTTTGAGCTAAGAACCATAATTCCCATAATCTTAGAGGTCTCAGAGTTGGTGGCCTGCTTCATTTGCATACACAAACTACCTCTCTAACCGACTTCCTTTCTCCACTCATTTCATCCATTGTAACTTCGTCTGTGTGTGTATGCATGTGCGCCAATGTGTGCACACACACGCACGCATGTACCACAGTGTGCGTGTGGGTGAGAGAGGACACCTGGCTGGAGGCAGTTCTCTCCTTCCAACATGTGGATCCCAAGAACGGAATTCAGGTCCTGAGGCTTGGCGGTAAGTATGTTAACCTGTCAAACCATCTTGCTGGTCTCCTTTCTCAATTTTTGTAAGGTATCTCCTAATGCTCTGGCCTGAATATTCGGTGCTTCTGGCTCCGCAACAAAATCACTTTATAATTTATTATAATAGCAAAGAAACAGGAAATGTCCAAACTTTTCTTTAAAAGAACTTAATGCCATAGAAAGTTTACCATTGCATGATTAACAAGGTCTGAATCTCGTATTTATAAACTACGTGTAAGGAAAAGAAGCAACTTACATGAAATACTGCACAGTGTATGTGACTTCAGCTCCGTGTTGACCGTCAGGGGGATTCCAATGCAGGACATTCTTCATGTTGATAGACAAGAAGGTGATATTTGTAGGTTTAGGCAAATCGCCAGGGACACAAGGAACTAGAAAAGGAGTGGAGAGGAAGTGGCTTTTTACTGGAAGGAAGAAAAACTTAATCCTTATAGTAAGTGGCTGACCTTTAAAGATGGCCCCAATGCCTTGAACCCTGCTTTTCTCTTCAGACTCAACCTCAGCGGGTGCTGCGAGTTGGTTCATCCAAGAGCAAGTAGCTAATGTGACTCAGGAATTAGGACTTAAGGTCATCTTGAAGTTTCTGCTTTTCGTGCTTTTAACCTCCTGAGTGGCAGCAAAATGACAGCCAGAGTGATGAAGAGACCACGCCCAGAGGTCATTTGAAGGAGAGGGTTGGCTGTCCCAACGTCCCAGCTGAGCTCAGGCTTGAAGTAGTTGTGCCCACTCCAGCTCCCCCGCCATAGACTGAAACTCCATGAGAGACCTCAAATAAAACCAGCCAAACCACGCAGCTGAGCCCCAGGAGACCCTGAGAACTGAGAGCAGTATCACCACACAGATCGCAAGCAGTTGGTTTGAGGGCAGTTTGCTATGCACCAGCAGGAAAACGAACAGTCTAGCTTTTAGAGTTAGATAAAAAACCCACGAGTCTGCACTGGAGGCCATGCTCACTACAGAGCCAGCCACTCCCCATTTCCCACCACGACCCAGCGTGCGCTCTGCTAAAGCCCTGTGCGTATTAAAGCACAGAGTCTGTCCCTACCCTGCTAAGCTGCTATCTTCTCTACAGTGAGGTGACAACTGCTGAGCCCCTGTGCAGACTGCAGGCCTGTCTTAAAGATTTAAACAGAAACTAGCTTTAAAAGTTTAAAATTATCATGCTGGTATTATTCAGATCTGAAAGTTAATTGAGAAGCCTGGGAAAATGTGCTTTATGGCTATACAACCAAAGTTTTATTTAAGCACGGATCATTTTAAAATACACTCTTATGGTATTAAAGATGAGAAATAAAATTTCTGATGGATATTATTGAAAGACTGGCATTAGCGGAGGTTGGAGTTTTGACTGGATTCACCAGCATATATAATAAGACAACAGACAAATAACAGTCAGTACAAGGTTAAGTTACTCATTTAGTATGTGTGTGCATGTGTGTATGTGTGTACATGTGAGTGTGTGTGTACATGTATGTTATAGTGTGTGCCTGTGTGTGAATATGTGAGTGTGTATGCAGGCATGTGTGTATGTGTGTGCATGCGTGTGCATATAGGAGAATGTGTGCATGCATGTATGTGTGTGTACATGTGTGTTCATGTGTGCCTGTGTGTGCACATGAGTGTATATGCATGCATGTGTGCATGTGTGCACATGTGAGTTGTATGCATGTGTGTGCATGTGAGTGTATATGCATGTGTGCATGTGTGTGCATGTGAGTATGCATGCATGCATGCGTGTGCATATAGGAGAGTGTGTGCATGCATGTGTGTACATGTGAGTGTTTGTGTGTTAGCGTGTGCCTGTGTGTGAACATGTGAGTGTGTGTGTGTATGCATGCATGTGTGTGTACATGTGTGTGTGTGTGTACATGTGTAGAGGAGCTCAGAGCCAAGGAGAGCAGAGAAGGCACTGGATCCTCTGGAATTTTAGTTACAGACAGATGTGAGCCACACTATTGGGTTCTGGGAACTAAACTCTGGTTCTCTGCGAGAGCAGTAAGTACCCTTAGCCACCTAGCCACCTCTCCAGTCCTCAGTTTTTATTTTGAAACACTGGCAAGCTCACATAATAGCTCTGTAAGCCAAACTCTGTCTTAGAGGATCTATTCATAGAAATCCTCTGAAAGACACAACGAAGGATTGGGAAGCTACCACAAACAATGGGAAGAATGCATTTTTCTGAAATAAGTTCTGTGCCATGAGATGCTCACTGGGTAAAGGCTCTTACGGCCAAGCCTGCGGACCTGGGTTCAGTTCCTGGAACCCACATGGTGGAGGGAGAGAACCAACTCCTAAAGGTTGTCCCCTGGACTTGTGTGCCTTGGCATGTCCGCTGAAATAAATAAAATGTAATAAAAAGTAAAATAGACTGATTCTTTCATTGAGTGTGTGACAGGGATGTGGATAGGATTTTAGGCTTTGAATACGCTAAGCATGTTCTGCATGCCTGAGCTATCGCCAAGACCCGTGATGATCCATGAATGAAAATAAATGAAAGAATTTAGTGTTAGCATGTAGGAATCAAAGCATTAACACCAGAGAGATTGCAACATGCCATGTAATAAACAGTTGCCAGATTTGGTGAGGAACTTATCCTTTTGTAAATATACATATTCTAGTCTATGAACCTGGAAAACGTAAGATTCGATATTTGCAAATGAAGCTTAGGAAATCAAATTTAGCCCAGTCACTGACATGGGTCTCTTGATACTTGCATGAATTAGCTGGAACTAATGTCAAGGAAAGGAATTAGCTTAATGCTTTGGGCAATCTTTGGCTCCGATTACCTCTATATGATAAATTATAATACCACAAGGCAAATAAGAAAAAGAAAAAATTATTTGTCCTAGAATTAAACTTTGCAATATTATCCTGATTCTAAGCAAGATAAGCTCTTCAACATCTGGGGGACTGAGGGCGCGTAGCTGTGTGTGCATGCGCAGTGTTTGTCCTGCCTCCCGCTTTGCACCTTGATCACTTTTTAAAATAAAAAAATAAGAAAGTTAAACACTAAAAAAGAAACGCCGTCAGCTTAACCAATCTCCGCACACAGGGCTAGAGAGGTGATGTCTCTGAAGGGCCAGCTTGACCTCACACCTTAGCTCTTCAAACTTCCCCTTGGGAACACTTTGTGAAAACTGATGCTCGCAGGTTCTGTAGGATATAGATAATGTACAGTGTGCAGTTAGCGGTGATTTAATTTCGTGCCACGGACTAGGAGGCCCGTGGATTAATCAGATTTTTGAACAGGGAACAAGGAAGGCAGATAGGCAGTATCTCTGACCTAAATAAGTCCTGGTCGTTCAGGACAGAGGAGCCGCTTTAACAAAAAGGAGCCTCTAAGATCCTTGTAGGTCTAATTTCCCGTGGAGCCACAGTTTTACATGGCACTGGCATCTGTGGAGTGGGAGGTATCCCAGGAGAAATGAAACCGAAATAAAACCGCATTCTGATGTCACTGATGAAAGAAATTGCCAAAGCAAGGCTTAAGAGATGCAATCGAAAAGGAGTGGGATATTCTGATGTGTAGCAACATGATCTGGAGATACAGATCTCAAGTAATCTTAGATCTTGCAGCCCAGGCACATAGCCTCAAAGTTTATATGCATAAGCGTCATCTTCGGTAACAACTAGTCTCTATTTGACTTTAAAATAAGTAAGCAACCCACAAACTAAAGATGCCTAAAACGTGCCCCCAAAAGACTTAGGAAACATTTTGGATGAAAAAGAATGGATTGTTCATTTAAATTAAATTTGGTGGTTGTTACAAGGCAATAAAGCAGTTTTATTCTTCTGAAATGAATTACACTCTGGAATACGTTTTCAATCATTATGTTCACTGATCAATAGACATCTCTCTCTTCCTTGTGCATATGGTATATTCATTTGTGTGTCCATGGGTGTAAGTGCTCCTGAATGAGTTGACATATGAGGGCTCTCTCTCTGTCTCTGTCTCTCTGTCTCTGTTTCTCTCTGTCTCTCTGTTTTTCTCTGGTCCTACTCTAACTTGGAACTCATTGTCTAGACTGGCTGTCCAGTGAGTCCTGGGACCCACCTCTCTCTTCTTGTCCCTTCTTCATGTTGCGATTACAGGTGTGTGCTACCATGCTTGGATTTCTGCATTTTTATACATGCTGGGGATCTGAACTTGGGTACTCATGCTTTGAAGCAAACACTTTATTTACTGAGCCATATCCCCAGCCTCTCAACAGAGATCTTGATTTGTATTTTGCCATTGTCCAAATGGACTTTCACAAATGCTGGGCTAATTATCAAGAGGGCATCAAACTCTGGTGATGATTTGTTTCAGAGTGTACACAGCTTTTGTAGAAACACATTTAAAGTAGATGTTTCTGTCGTACTTACTATTTCTCTAGCCCCGCAGATTCACCACTGGGGCCAACGTTATTTGTTTTATGGCTTAGGCAGAAAGTATGGCAGTTTTGGATCATCTCCTTGTCAACGAATCAAAGTATTATCCAGGGGGTGGCCCCACTATGAGCAAAGTAGGTCACACTTTATCTCGCCATCTCTCCAGGATGCAAAACATATTCTTTGTTGTGGCAAGGCTTGCTGTTTCCCAAACTGTTTTTATCAGAGCACATTAAGCCATGCTAATCATCTTCACTCAAGCATAGTACATTTTGTTCCTCTGCTCACAGATTGCTTATTTCCAGAAATGGATGCTGAGCAGCGGCTGCGGGTTAGTAGTTACTTTGTCTATATGTACCTGTGATACCTTTTGCTAACTATGGAATTTTCACGATTTGTCTTTGGCCAGTGACAACAAAGAGCTCTAACTACAGGGAATTTAAGGGTTATGAGTATTCTCCCAGCTGCTTTTGGTCCAGGTCTCATTTCAGTAGATGCTGGGTCTCTTAGGGACAACTGAAGATGGTACGCTAAGCGACTGTTTTGATAGTGAATATAGTCTGTACATAAACCTCAACTTACACGAGACTGCACAAAACATACAAGTTGGAAAAATCTTCATATCTTGATGACAGGCAAGTGTGTAATAGAAATAGTTGCTTAGGTTTAGAATCATTGTTGAGATAGTGTAATGTGTTTTGCACAACCAACTCAGCCAGTCTCCACAGAAGTCTTATGGTTGGCACTGCTATCATCCTAACTCTACAAATAAAGCAGCTGATGCACAGAGAAGTTAATGGCATAAGTTCATGTAGTTAATGTGAAGAGAAATGTACTTGCAAGTACACAGTCCCCTTTAAAGACCACTCAGTCACCACCATTGCAAAGCAGTTATACCAAGAGAAGTCAGAGCTTATGGGAAAGCATGTGAATTCTATGACATCGATATATAAAATAATTTAAGTATTACAATGATTTGATACAGACCTGATCAACACACTAAAAAACACCCACCACATCTTATAATAGAAGGTCTTTCCCTTTTCCTCTCGGAATACTGTCCTCCGTTTCCTTCCACATCTGACCCAGAAGGATGCAAGTAGGAGCTGTCTACTAGTGTGTTCTATTAAACACATTCCCCAACAGTGTGGTGATGGCAAAGGCAAGGGTTCCTAGACTGTTGTGTCTGAGTTTAGTCTAAGTTCTTTTAAGTTGATGAGTATATGATCTCTATTCATTTGGGATCACAATAAAACTATATATTTCTAAACGTTTCACTTTAACCTTGAATGTTAGCTTATTGCCTTTCACATTGACCACTAAAGTCAGTTCCCCCTGTATGAATATGAAATGCTGGTTCATCATCTTAGTTATTCACTTCATTTATTACTTTTTGTACTACAAGTTGAATTGTGTCCTTCCCTTCTCTCTAGATATGCGGAAGTCCTAATTCTCAATGGCTCTGGATGTGAGCTCATTTGGAAACAGGTTTGGGGCAGAAACTCTATTAAGCTGGGGCCACAGTGGAGCAGCATTAGCTCTTAACGCAGCATGACTGGTGTCTTTGCAAAAACACAACCGTGTGAAAAGACACAAAGAGAGAGGGAATCTTGCGGCTTGGAGAATGCATCGGCATGCACGTCCAAAACTCCTTGGGATTTCCAGGAGTTAGGGGAAGGATAGACATAACATATTCTGAAGGCTTCCAGCAGGAGCTCAAGCTGGCCAGCACCTTGATTTTAACTCATAGCTTCCAAACCATGAAGGAATAAATTCTGTCTTTTCAAGCCTGCCATACTGTGGAGCTAAAGCCTGGGACTACTCTGAGTATATCTAATCATGACTAAGAGATGAGTTTCTGTCTTTATAGAGTCTCTGGCCAATGAAAAGAACGAAAAAAACTAATCATTGAATTAAGCAGATAAATTCTTACACAGTGATGATCAGACTCGCAAAGGGTTGTCTGTCACCCCTGTGAGTCACAGAGCATTGTTGGTCAGGGATTTAGGGAGAAACCTAGGCTTGGGAGAGCAGCATTTCCAACAGAGACTCTGTCATGGGAAAAGTCATCTGAGAAGACAGGGCTCTTGCCGCTGTCTTCACATTTGAAGCACAATGAGAAAGTGGTCCAGCCTCATCAAGCAGGAGATATCATAAGCCTATTTATATCTAAGTGGAGGCCTCACTCTGGAGGGTGTTGAAAATGCGTTGAAGGGGACGGATAGAAGGAAGTGGAGACTGGTGAGACTATCCCAGCATCATCCCAGGGAACAGACAGGGCTTCCACCAGGATGCATGCTTGGGGTTGGCAATGGACCTCAAGCAAAGTTGGGCCAGTTATCCAGGAAAAGCCCTGTGGAATCAGGTGAAGACCTATCAATGAACTCTTATACCTTTGCTGTTTCAATAATACAAAGGAAGAATTAAAAAAAAAACAGGATTAATACTTTTTTTTAAAAAAAGACAATAAAATATAATTTAAAAAGGAAAAACATGCATTATGGAGATAGCTCACTCAGTAAAGTGCTTGGCATGCAAGCATGAGGATCAGAGTTTGATCTCCAGCAACTATGTGAGAGCCAAGCGTGAGGTTCTTTATGTCTGGGCTTGCTGGCTAGCCAGCTTGACTCAACCGGTGTGTCCAGCTCCCCGTGAGAGATCCCTGTCTCCATAAACAAGATGGACAGGTCCGGTCGCACAACACATGGCCTCCATGTGTACGCATACGCATGTGTACACACACCCCTCCAAGGAGAACATGCACACCCACACACTCACCTACTCCTACCTGCATCCCCCAAAATGAAAAGCAATCTGATAATTAATGATTCTTTGGTGGTTAAAGGAAAGAGCTACAAAATTTTAGGCAAAATTTCAAGTTAGAAAACTAGAAAGATCCTCCTGCATAAACAGTCTTGTTGGAATGAGTTATTTCTCTAACCAACTACTGCTAAGACAACCTAATTAATATTAAAGTAAAAAAATAGGCCACACCCACATTGTTTATAGGAGCCACTTGCCAGTTTAAGGGTAAGAAAACCAACACCATTTCCATAGATTATGACTTGAAAGCGTAACTGATTTTCTAATAAACCGTCACTGCCAAGGTCGGTACACAGATTCTTCATGACCAGTCCTGGTCTCTGTGTCTTTGCTGTTTTCCCAAGGCACCAAGTTCACCAGCCATTTCTAATCCCCCTCCACACCACAGCTCAGTCTGCTCTTTCAGGTCCTTAGACATTAGTGTTCTATGCCTGCCGAGTCTTTCAGAACTGAAACACTCTCAATACTATCTATCTATCTATCTATCTATCTATCTATCTATCTATCTATCTATCTATCTGTCATCGTTTGCTGAGTGTCATCTTGTGCTATTTTTAGCAATATTATTATGGCATGGTGACATATATCATCAGTGTGGTCTTCATGCCACTGAACATTCATGACTCCAGACAGCTGGGTGGAATGTGTTGGACTCGCGACTCTCTTCTGATTTTCTTGACTCCTGTGGAGACTAGATCCCTTTGAGTGTTCGAAACTGAAAGGACCTCAGCAAAGCTGTGAGGGATTGGCGGGGAAGTTTCTGTCAACTGCATGAACTTTAAAGTAAAAACTGATTGTCTTTACTTGTGAACAAACTCTTATACTTTGGTGCCAAATATGGCCCCGTTGGTATGCTAAACCCAAGGGCTCAATGTTATATTTGAAAGTGGGGCTTTGGGGAAGTGGTTAGATTATACAGGCTAAGTCTCATGGACGCTGTTGATGTCCCTGCCCCCCTTTTAAAGATCCCGAAGAGATCCATCTTGCCCTTTACCCGAGGAAGATGCTAAGCTGCCAGACTGTGCATTAGGGAGTGAGCTGTCACCTGTCACCAGAGCTACTAGTGTCTTGATATTGGACTTTCTCACCCCAGTCTCAAGAGCTGTGAGAAATTAATTTCTGTTGTTTAGAACCCTTCCCCCATCTTTAGTGTGTTATAGCAGTCTGGACTGATGAGGACAGTTGTCCTTTAAAAAAGACACCAAGCTCTGCTTCATCTGAGAAACACCTCTGCAATAAGGAGACCTGTGTCTGCACTTGGGTCCTTCCAAAAAGAGATTGGGAAACAGACTTACAACCCATGAATCTAAGACAATTTCATTAATGGAAGTTGATTGACTGAATGATATTATAGTAATGGGGAGTTGAGCCCAGGTTTTACAGTTAGGCAAGTGTCCTACTACTGACTGAGATACAATTTCAACCCTTTAAAATATTTTTTAAAATTTTGAAACAGTCTTGCTAAGTTGTCTGAGCTGATCTCAAACTTGCGGTTCTGCTGCTTCAGCCTTCAGAGTAGGTGGGGCTACAGGCATTCACAACTGTGCCTGGTTTTGTTAAGTGCATCTTATAAAATATGGTTGCTACACTGTTTCTAAGAGACATCTGGGATGCAGTTATCTAGGTATAGCAGGACGGTATGTGGTATTTTCTTATCGCCTCCCAAGCTAATAATACCAAACAGTATTTAATAATGTTGCAGTTTAGGGCCTGGGAAGATGGGTCAGCAGGTAAGATCATTTGGGGGTCTTGTAGAGGACCCATGTTCAGTTCCTACCACCTACATGGGGGCAGCTCAGAACTACCTATAATTCCATCTCTAGGGCATCTGATGCTCTCATCTGGGTTCTGGGGCACCTGCACCCTATGCAGGTGTGTGTGTGTAATACATAATGAAGTAAATATCCTCAAATGTTGTGGTTTTAATTTTATACTTGTAAATGTGTTGCTATGCTGCAGAAAACATTGATAGTGCCACTGGGCACTCACAAAAAGTGCCTTTCTCCAGGACAATGCATGAAGAGCCGGACCAAGCAGCCTCTGGGATTCCTCCCAGTTCCCTCTTTTGAAGTTGAGGCATTCTGACTTCCCCAGAAAGGATTTTGTGTTCAATAAGCCATACGAAACAAATGGAGACTGGGAGGGGCCTAAAGCAGCCACTTCTGGGGACTTATGGGAAAGCACGTTGCTCAGGTCCATGACTAACTGGAAACATCTTGACACTGAGGGCATCCTGCCCAGCCTTGCGCCCCCCCCCCCAAAAAAAATTCCCAGATGCCCAAGCCCACTCTATTCTTCCAAACAGGAGCAGTCAAGAATCACAGGGCTCTTTTAATTGACAGAAGGGGACACCATATCTTGAGGACTTTCAATGTGTCATATGACAAATGCGTGCCTTGTTGGGAACCAAACCGAGCAGGGACCTGCCAGGCTGACAGGATCATGGCGAGGGGCAGACCCCAGACTCACTTGGGCATCTCAGTTGTGGTGAAGCAGCTTGAGCCATCAAACCATTATAGGTTGATTTATAGCTTGAAATCACCTGGGTGCACATACACGGCACACAGGAGCAGTGTGACCTGCAGATGCTCAGCAGCTGTTTTCATATATATATATATATATATATATATATATATATATTTATATTTAATGAAGGAAGAAGAGCCTATGATAAGTGGCAGGTCCATGTTGTAAACTCATTACTCAATGAAGAAATACCTTAATAGGGAAGACGCAACACGACACAAAACACATCCCTCGGCCCTGAGTGAGTTTGCTTCTGCAGAAAACAAGGTTAAAAAGAACTCGGGTAGGACAAGCAGTAGAGGAAGACTGGCTCGTTTCAGGAAGCCAAAGTCCTAATGACTGCATCCTAATGGCCAAAGAACAGAACAGGCGCAACCGCTTTCGAGTGGGTTATCTTTAGCACTGGCCTGACTTTCAGCACGCTGGAAACAAAGATGCTTTCCGCCTCAAACTGTAAACCATTTACCTTGAACTATATTAGCTGCTTTCTCTTCCTTTCCCACCTAATTGCATAAGAAGTACCTTGAAAGGTAAGTCCTCCAAACAGCACTTTATGACTCAGTACTCACCTGGGAAGAAGGACATGCACTTCCTAGTTGCCTAGCTGCACGCTTTGGGGCTAACATCCATTCCTTTGAACTTGATTTTCTTCTAGCCACCATCCCTGCTGCTATTTCTCTGAGTACTCTTTGTTGTACTCGTGCGTGCCTCAGTTTCTCGGAACTGTCCACTCTATAAGACACTGCCACTTGCTATATCTCATTGGTCTCTAATAAGAGTTTTCATGAGCAGGTCAGAGAGGTTTTGGACACACACTGGTGCCTACGCCTAGATTACCACTTATTAGCCACACATCTAAGTGAGTTACTCAACTTTCTATCTCTATTTCTTCACTCGCGACAGTAGAACAGTCAACCCACCTCCTAGGCTTGTCCCAATGATGGCAAAGCATGGTACAAAGAGAGCTGGATAAAATAACTGTTAGCTTGGCATCATGCTACATAGTAACTCTGCTCATTTTATAGCAGGTTGACGGTAGCCCAGGGAGGGTGGAGGAGTTACTCAGAGTAATTCAGTTACTTGGCAGATGCATAAGCCCCAGTGTCCTTTGCAGGGCTCTCTTTGCTAGGACACTCACCCATTGCCTTCAGAAAATGCTCCGAAGAACAGCACTGTGGAAGCAAGAATTACATGATCGCTCTGTTTTGCATGTTATGGACGGTAGCTTCTAAGGACAGCAGAAAGCCAATGAGGGGCTTCTGGGCTTTTAGTGGCTGTAATTCAAGCTTTGCACATCTCTGCTTCCATGGGACCTTGCAGAGTTCTCTTGTCTTCCTGTAAGTGCCTCAATCCAGCCTAATTCCAAAGTGGCTGGGTCATGAGATCTTCAAGTAGTATCTAGAAAGATACCATTTCCAAATGTCATATTGTGGGTTTGTTGATGACCTGAGTTTTCAGTTATTTGTTGCACGAATTATAAAAACTCAGAGACAGATATCTGATCTTCAAGCTAAAGATCAGAAAACAGAGCAGCGAATCACTAGAGAGAACTTCTATCTCTACCAAATCTTCAGATTGAATGGGTGAGATCCTGTCTCCATGAATCCTCAGACTCCACACTCCAGTGAGTTCCTGTCTCTTCCCTTTTATATTCCTCTCTCAGCCCCGCCATATCACTCCTGTCTCTACCTCCCTAGAGCTCGGATTAAAGGTGTGTGACTCCCAAACACTGGGATTAAAGATGTGATCCACCATCACCTGCTTCTGTTTCTGGATCGATTTTGTGTAGCCCAGGGTGGCCTTGAACTCACAGAGATCCATCTGCCTGTCTCCAGAGTCTTGTGATTAAAGGTCTGGACCACCACTCCCTGGCCTGTGTGGCTGACTAGTGTGACTGGCTTTGTCCTCTAATCTCCAGGAAAGCTTTATTTATTAAAACATAAATAATATACCAGTATAGATATTAGTATCAGCAGATCCGCCGCTGCATTGACAGAGTTAGAACTTTTCCAGGAACAGGGTGGGAACTGGATCAATAAGCCACCCACTTCATACTTATTCATTCAAATTAGCACGGCCTTTCAGGAACTGTGTTGAAACAGGAAGTGGGAACAGCACCTTTATTAAAAAACCGCATCTTAACACGTGTGCCTTCTCATAACTGTTTGTGGTTTGATTCAGTGCTGCAGAGGGCTGCAGACCACAGTGGCTTGTGGAGTCTACCAATGACCTTGAGGTCAGTCTCTACCCACAGAGGTCCTCCCTCCTACCCACTCCACAACCACCAGTTTCAGAAAGAGCATCCTTTCTACGATGTTGCCGTGTTTTGCTCAAATGTATTTTGTAAGTAGGAAATGTACGGGAAAAAGAATATCAGTACCTGGTGATTTAGAGAAAGGATTCACTTAGTGTGGGACTTACCCCCGCCCCCTCCCTTTTGCTAATATTTAAATGAAAAAAGATTAGATGTAGGATCTGATCTCAGCACCAGGAGAGCCATCAGTGGGGTGAGTTTCTGACCTGTGGCAGTAGCCCGGGGCCCCGGAACTCAGACGTTCCTCATCCCCTCTATACTTCCTGGCCTTCTTGCAGGGCCTATAACCCCCCCCCCCCATACTGCCTCTCTCTTCCTATCCCACCCAGCTTGCATCCAGAACCCTCCCCCCTTCTGCCCCTCTTCCCCCTTTGGGCACATAACTTCTCCCAGCTCAGCCTGTCTTGGAGCTGGGACCGAATCCTTTGGGCAACCACCGGGCGGGCGGGAGGTCCTTTGTTTCAATAGCCTGCCTGCAGCAAGCAAGGTAGGTGCTTTGTTTACGAGCTACCCAACCAGCATGGAGATCTGATCTCAGCACCAGGAGAGCCATCATTGGGAGCTACCCAAGCAGCAAGGAGATCTGATCTTGGCACCAGGAAAGACATCAAAGGAGCACCAGGAGAGCCATCACTGGGGACTGCCATCACTGGGAAGATACATCAGTAGGAAAGGAGACCTGATCCTGTAAAAGAAGATCCATAGGGGAGCATTCAGAGGAAGAGATGGGCAGGCGCCACTGTAGGAATTCACCCAACAATCACAAAAACAACTTGAAACCACCAGAACCCAGCGGCCTCACAACATGTAGACATGAACACCTTAATCAAGATGAAGTAGAAAAAAATTGACTTTATGAAAGTGATTGATGCCCTTAAACAGCATGTAAATAATGCCCTTAAAGAAATGGATGAGAAGTATAACAGAAAGTTTGAAGAATTGAATAAATCAGTGAATGATACCCTTGGAAACCAAGGAAAAACAATCAAACAGATAATGGAAATAGTTCAAGACTTGAAAACTGAAATGGAAGTAAAGAAGAAAACACAAACGGAGGGCCGGCTGGACATGGAAAATCTAGGTAAACGAATAGAGCCTAGAGAAACAAGCATAACCAACAGAATACAAGAGATAGAAGAAAGAATCTCAGATTCTGAAGATACCATAGAGAAAATAAACACACTGATCAAAGAAAACAGCAAGTCCAACAAACTCTCATCACAAAACATTCAGGAAATATGGGACACAATAAAAAGACCAAACCTAAGAATTATAGGAGTAGAAGAAGGAGAAGAAGTGCAGCTCATCGGTCCAGAAAATATATTTAACAAAATTATAGAAGAAAACTTTTACAACCTAAAGAAAGATATACCAATGAAGATTTAAGAAGCATACAGAATACCGAATAGGCTGGATCAAAAGAAAAAAAAAACATCCTTTCGCCATATAATAATCAAAACACAAAGCATACAGAATAAAGAAAGAATATTAAGAGCTGCAAAGGAAAAATGCCAAGTTACTTATAAAGGTAAACCTATCAGACTTACACCTGACTTCTCTTTGGAAACCATGAAAGCCAGAAGGTCCTGGATAGATGTACTGCAGAAACTAAGAGACCATGGATGCAAGCCCAGACTACTATACCCAGCCAAGCTTTCGTTCACTATAAATAGAGAAAACAAAATTTTCCAGGATAAAAACAAATTTAAACAATATGTAGCCACAAATCCAGCCTTACAGAAAGTAATAGAAGGAAAACCACAAACCAAGGAGTCCAACAATGACCACAATAACTCAAACATCTAGAGACCCTTCACCAGCACAACTCAAAGAAGGGAAACACACAAACTCTACTACTAAAAAAGTGACCGGAGTTAACAACCACTGGTCATTAATATCACTTAATGTCAATGGACTCAACTCACCTATAAAAAGGCACAGGCTAAGAGATTGGATACGAAAACAGGACCCAACATTCTGCTGTTTACAAGAAACACACCTCAACCACAAAGACAAGCACCTACTCAGAGTAAAGGGATGGGAAAAGGTTTATCAAGCAAATGGACCTAAGAAACAAGCAGGTGTGGCCATACTAATTTCTAACAAAGTTGACTTCAAACTTAAATCAATCAGAAGAGATGGAGAGGGACATTTTATACTCATAACAGGAACAATTCATCAGGATGCAGTCTCAATCCTGAATATCTATGTCCCTAATATAAAAGCACCCACATACGTAAAAGAAACATTACTAAAACTCAAGGCAGCCATCAAACCGCACACACTAATAGTAGGAGACTCCAACACTCCTCTCTCACTAATGGACAGGTCAATCAGACAGAAACCTAACAGAGAAATAAGAGAATTAAGGGAGGTAATGAAGCAAATGGACTTAACAGACATCTATAGAACATTCCACCCAAATAGGAAAGAATATATCTTCTTCTCTGCAGCTCATGGAACCTTCTCGAAAATTGACCACATACTCGGTAGCAAAGCAAACTTCCACAGTTACAAAAAAATATTAGTAACCACCTGTGTCTTATCAGATCACCATGGATTAAAGTTAGAATTCAACAACAATGCTACCCCCAGAAAGCTTACAAACTCATGGAAACTGAACAGTCAACTACTGAACCATACCTGGATTAAGGAAGAAATAAAGAAAGAAATTAAAGTCTGCCTTGAATTCAATGAAAATAAAGAAACAACATACTCAAACTTATGGGACACTATGAAAGCAGTCCTAAGAGGAAAGTTCATAGCACTAAGTGCCCACTTAAAGAAAACAGAGAAAGCACATATTGGAGACTTAACAGCCCACCTGAAAGCTCTAGAAAAAAAAGAAGCAGACTCACCTAGGAGGAGTAGAAGACTGGAAATAATCAAACTGAGGGCTGAAATCAACAAAATAGAAACACAGAAAACAATCCAAAGAATCAATGAAACAAAAAGCTGGTTCCTGGAGAAAATCAACAAGATTGATAAACCCCTATCCAAACTAATCAAATGGCAGAGAGAGAATATGCAAATTAATAAGATCAGAAATGAAAAGGGGAACATTACCACAGACACAGAAGAAATTCAGAGAATCATTAAATCTTACTACAAAAGCCTGTATGCCCAAAACTAAAAAATGTAAAAGAAATGGACACTTTTTAAGATAAATACCATTTACCAAAGTTAAACCAGGACCAGGTGAACAATCTAAATAGACCTGTTAGTCGCAAAGAATTAGAAACTGTTATCAAAAACCTTCTTACAAAAAAAATCCCAGGACCAGATGGTTTCAATGCAGAATTCTACCAGATCTTCCAAGAAGACCTAATATCTATACTCCTTAATGTATTTCACAATATAGAAACAGAAGAGTCATTACCAAATTCCTTTTATGAAGCTACAGTTACTCTGATACCAAAACCACACAAAGACTCCACCAAGAAAGAGAATTACAGGCCAATCTCACTCATGAACATCGACACAAAAATCCTCAACAAAATACTGGCAAACCGAATCCAAGAACACATTAGAAAAATTATCCATTATGATCAAGTAGGCTTCATCCCAGAGATGCAAGGCTCGTTCAACATATGAAAATCTATCAATGTAATCCACCATATAAATAAACTGAAAGAAAAAAACCATATGATCATTTAATTGGATGCTGAAAAAGCATTTGACAAAATTCAACGTCCCTTTATGATAAAAGTCTTGGAGAGATTAGGGATATAAGGGTCATTCCTAAATATAATAAAAGCTATTTACAGCAAGCCGATAGCTACCATCAAATTAAACGGAGAGAAACTCAAAGCCATCCCACTAAAATCAGGAACAGGACAAGGCTGTCCACTCTCTCCATACCTCTTCAATATAGTGCTTGAAGTTTTAGCAATAGCAATAAGACAACATAAGGGGATCAAGGGAATCCGAATTGGAAAGGAAGAAGTTAAACTTTCGTTATTTGCAGATGATATGATAGTGTACATAAGCGACCCCAAAAACTCTACCAAAGAACTCCTACAGCTGATAAACACCTTTAGTAATGTGGCAGGATACAAGATTCACTCCAAAAAAATCAGTCGCCCTCCTATACACAAAGGATATGGAAGCAGAGAGGGAAATCAGAGAAGCATCACCTTTCACGATAGCCACAAACAGCATAAAATATCTTGGGGTAACTCTAACCAAGGAAGTGAAAGATCTATTTGACAAGAACTTTAAGGCATTGAAGAAAGAAATGGAGGAGTATACCAGAAAATGGAAGACCTCCCTTGCTCTTTGGATTGGTAGGATCAACATAGTAAAAATGGCAATTCTACCAAAGGCAATTTATAGATACAATGCAATCCCCATCAAGGTCCCATCAAAATTCTTCACAGATCTTGAGAGGACAATAATCAACTTTATATGGAAAAACAAAAAACCCAGGATAGCCAAAACAATCCCATACAATAAAGGAACTTCTGGAGGCATTAACATCCCTGACTTCAAACTCTATTACAGAGCTACAGTAATGAAAACAGTGTGGTACTAGCATAAAAACAGAGAAGTCGACCAATGGAATCATATAGAAGACCTGGATTTTAACCCACAAATCTATGAACACCTCATTTTCTATAAAGGAGCTAAAAGTATACAATGGAAGAAAGAGAGCATCTTCAACAAATGGTGCTGGCACAACTGGATGTCAACCTGTAGAAGAATGAAAATAGACCCATATCTATCACCATGCACAAAACTCAAGTCCAAATGGATCAAAGACCTCAATATCCTTCTGAACACACTGAACCTGATAGAAGAGAAAGTGGGAAGTACCTGACAACATATGGGCACAGGAGATCGCTTCCTATGTATAGCCCCAGCGGCACAGACATTAAGGGCAACATTGAATAAATGGGACCTCCTGAAACTGAGAAGCTTCTGTAAAGCAAAGGACACTGTCACTAAGACAAAAAGGCAACCTACTGACTGGGAGAAGATCTTCACCCACCCTGCAACAGACAAAGGTCTGATCTCCAAAATATAAAAAGAACTCAAGAAACTAGACTTTAAAATGCTAAATAGCCCAATTAAAAAATGGGGCACTGAACTGAACAGAGAATTCTCAACAGAAGAAGTTCAAATGGCCAAAAGACACTTAAGGTCATGCTCAACCTCCTTAGGGATCAGGGAAATGCAAATCAAAACAACTTTGAGATATCATCTTACACCTGTCAGAATGGCTAAAATCAAAAACACCAATGATAACCTTTGCTGGAGAGGTTGTGGAGGAAGGGGTACCCTCATCCATTGCTGGTGGGAATGCAAACTTGTGCAACTGTTGTAATAGTGTGGGTGCCACTCTGTTGTAATAGGAGCAGCGGGCTACGTTCCCGGCACCAGGCCGCCCGCATGGCTAGCTTATGTCCAGAAATAATTACACGGAAACTGTATTCTTTTAAACACTATTTGGCCCATTATATCTAGCCTCTTCTCGGCTAACTTTCGCACCTGGACTAGCCCATTTCTAATAACGTGTGTAGCACCCCAAGGTGCACTTACCAGGAAGATTCTAGCCTACCTCTGTGTCTGGTGGGAGAATCATGGTGACTCCTGTCTCGGATTCTTTCTCCCAGCATTCTGTTCTGTCTACTCCGCCTACCTAATTTTCTGTCCTCCCAAATCATGCAACCACTTTGGAAATCAGTGTGGTGGTTTCTCAGGAAATTCGGGATCAACCTACCCCTGGACCCAGCAATACCACTCTTGGGAATATACCCAAGAGATGCCCTATCATATGTCAAAAGCATTTTTTCAACTATGTTCATAGCAGCATTATTTGTAATAGCCAGAAACTGGAAACAACCTAGATGTCCTTCAATGGAAGAATGGATGAAGAAAGTGTGGAATATATACACATTAGAGTACTACTCAGCAGTAAAAAAACAATGACTTCTCGAATTTTGCATGCAAATGGATGGAAATAGAAAACACTATCCTGAGTGAGGTAACCCAGACCCAAAAAGATGAACATGGGATGTACTCACTCATAATTGGTTTCTAGCCATAAATAAAGGTCACTGAGTCTGTAATTTGTAATCCTAAAGAAGCTAAATAAGAAATTGAACCCAAAGAGAAACATATAGTTATCCTCTTGGCTATGGGAAGTAGACAAGATTGCCAGGCAAAAAACTGGGATCTTGGGGGTGGGGCGGGATGGGGTAAGGGGAGAGGGGGAGAGAAAATTGAGAAGGGAAGGATGGGGGGAACTTGGGGAAAAAGGATGATTGGGATAAAGGAAGGTTGGATAGGGGAGCAGGGAAGCACATATCTTAGTTAAGGGAGCCACCTTAGGGTTGGCAAGAGTCTCGAACCTAGAGTGGCTCCCAGGTGCCCTGGGCTATGTCCCCAGTTAGTTCCTTGGGCAGCTGAGGATAGGGAACCTGAAATGACCCTATCCTATAGCCATACTGATGAATATCTTGCATATCACCATAGAACCTTCATCTGGCGATGGATGGAAATAGAGACAGAGACCCACACTGGAGCACTGGACTGAGCTCCCAAGGTACCAATGAGGAGCAGAAGGAGGGAGAACATGAGCAAGGAAGTCAGGACCATGAGGGGTGCACCCACCCACTGAGACAGTGGGGCTGATCTATTGGGAGCTCACCAAGGCCAGCTGGACTGTGACTGAAAAAGCAAGGGATAAAGCCGGACTCTCTGAACATGGCAGACAATGAGGGCTGATGAGAAGCCAAGGACAATGGCACGGTGTTTTGATCCTACTTTATGTTCTGGCTTTGTGGGAGCCTAACCAGTTTGGATGTTCACCTTCCTAGACCTGGATGGAGCGGGGAGGACCTTGGATTTTCCACGGGGCAGGGAACTCTGACTGCTCTTCGGACTGGAGAGGGAGGAGGAGAAAAGTGGGGGGAGAGGGAGAGGGGTGGGAGGAGGGGGAGGGAAATGGGAGGCTGGGAGGAGGCGGAATTCTTTTCTTTTCAATAAAAAAAGATTAGATGTATATTGAATTGTTAATATTTGATGCAATATATAGGAAACAGTTTTGGTTATTTGCTGAATTTTAATGCATTTTCCCAAAAGCATTTAATGGCTCTTTTTCTATTAAAATACATTTGTCTTCTGTTGCCTCTTTCCTACTCATGCAGGAACGTGATGTGATGCATCCTCTCAGTTACATTTGCACCACAGCGACAGGAACGCCTGACAGAAGAGGGTAGGAGAGAAAGACGTCATTTAGATCAAGAATTCAGAGACTGTCCTATTAGAAACCTCTAATTTGGAAGGCTGGAGGGAGCTGGGGGCAGCTCTGCTGTGGAGGCAGAAACATGAGGCAAAAGCTGCCCACCTAGCATGAACCCGGAAGCGGAAACTGCAGGCCAGAACCAGGGACAGTCATGAGGCCCACCTCTAGTGATCTACTTCTGCTAGCAGAGCCCACATCGTAAAGGCTCTAAGACCCTTAGAGCAGGCCTACAACCTGGGAGGAACATTCCAGACACGAGTGAGACATTTCAGATTCAAACTGCCCCATCCCCACATTATATTAAAGCTTTTCCCACAGGGGACCAATGCTGCCCTTGGACTAGACGAACTGTCTTGTTCTGTATGTCTAAGGAAACTCTTCCCTTCAGTTCTGGCATTGGCTCCCTAAGTTTCCTCTCTTTCTCCAGAGACTACATGAAGAAGGGGTCTTTTTCTTGTTCAGTGAGGAGCCTGGAAGAGTTCCTACGTGTATAAATGATTGACACTAAATGAGTGAATGGGTGGGTAATGGGATTATTTAAAAAATCACATTGAGGAAGGATATATTTAAACCTGGGGGAACTCAAAGTGGATACATAGGACATTGCACTGATCTCCTTTTGTGCAATCTGACCAACTCCAATTTCTCATTTTCCTGCACGTGCAATTTTATTTTGCACTTAAAGAACTATTTTTTTTTAATAATACCATGTTTAGGAACACTTAGGAAGTAATTTAGCTGACACTTTGCAACACACACACACACACACACACACACACACATTAATATAAAATGGAGGGAGAGCTGGGTTGGAATAAGACGGGTCGTTTGCCTCCCACATATTTGGAGCAGTTAACTGCAGAGATGGGAGGCAGAGGACTGAGGAGAGAGCTTCCCTCATGCAGGAGGTTAAATACTACCAGTCTTTGTTAAGAGCCCGCAGCGGCTGTCCTCCATGTTTATAATATGGAAAACGTAAGAGAAAACCTCGTATCTGCTCTCAGCTTTTTCAGCGCAGCCTTCCAGGTCTGACACGTCCAGAGACACTTCCTGTCAGTAGTGGACACAGACCACTAGCGGTCCTGAACAGGAAGGACTGCGTGTGTGTAGCTGGAAAAACCTCCCTGGGGAAGCCGTGCCAAGCCTGCACATCTTGTCATCTCCGAGTGTGTGGTAGGTGTTGTGAGTTGGATTGTACTGCCCAAGAGAGATAACTGAAATTCTAATGCCCTACTCCTGCCCCCAACACCAGTACCTCACAATCTGCCTATATTTGAAAACATGGCCTTTACAGTCACAGGCTGGGTTGAAATCCTTTAAAAAAAGGGAAAACTTGAACAAAGAGGCAGACACACATAGTCTTCAAAAAGGCCATGCAAAGGGACAGAGAGAGGTGTCCACTTGGAGACGAGATCAGACAGGGCAGTGATGGAGCAGCCTGCCTACAGGTGTAGCAATACCAGATACTGTTAGCAGCTGAAAGCAGAGGGCGAGCCGTGCAACAGAGCCCATCCCCAGCCCCTGCTTAGGAAGGTGTCAGCCCCTAGCACAGTACTTCCGGTCTCCATAACTGTGAGCAATAAAGTTACGTGATTTGAATCCACTTAGTTTGTGGTCCTTTGTTATGACAGCCCTATAAACATTAACGCAGCTATCTTCTTCCTTAGAAGGAATACCCAACTTACTTAAGAGTATTCTGCAAGAACTGCTGGGCCACCTGCAAGTTAGAAGGCAAGGCCTGATGTAGGAAGTACAGTTGCATATGGAAGGCGGAGGTTTAAGTGGTGGAAGCGTGAACAAATGCCGAAAATCTCCATTGTCAACAAAACATGTTTGCTCTTAAGCTGCGTGGAGGGAGACTCTGACTCCCATCCAAGAGAAAGCTGGAATGTGCCCATGAGGAAATGAAGTGTGTCTGGGACAAGTGTGGACAAGATGGAGTGTTCATTTTCATACTCTCTGGTTCAAGCAGACTGGGCATCAGATTAGGTAGTGGGCAGAGTGAGGAAAGTCGCCACCTTGGTGGGTGTGATCACCACCCTCAAAGAGCAGGGAGAATGCTGTACAGGTAGTGTTTAAAAATCAATTAAAATTTCCTCTCCTGGAGAGCGCCTTGGTTGTACTAACAGCCCATCCTGGTAGAGATTGGTAATTCTAGAGAAGACATTAAACCATACTTTCTTTCTCTATACCCCAAGAGGAAGCAGGAAGCTGCTTCGGCCAGACAAGTGAAATTGTACTAGTAAAAAATTCTGAATCTGGTCACAGTTTGTCTCAGAGAAGACAAAAGAGATGAGAAGAGGGCCCTTGAAGACCTTAGAAATGACGGATAATGCAAGGACAATCTTGCTTCCATGTTTAGTAAGGGAGCCAATTCATCAAGCTCAGGAGGAAGCCTGCCCAAGAAGTCACCATTGTGCTGGAAGACATCATGAAAATAGCACAGAGAGGGGGCAGGGCACAAATACAATGTAGGAGGCTGTGAGCAGAGAATAAAGAAGCTGACTCGCCGCAGATACATCCCGATCTGAACTCATTTCCTTATCCTGTGAACCTTTTCAGCTCAAAATAAATGCACACAATGGTTGAAAACAGCAAGAAGCAAGTGTGGTGTGGTTTATGGAAGGACCTTTTAGTAGCTAGCGGGGCATTTTGACTATCTGGGTGCAGGTAGCGAGTTTCCCATGGTGAGAGGTGCTCAAGTAGAAGACAGGTAAGCAATTACTCTGGACCCATGATGCAACGGTTAATTCAAAGAAGTAGCAGTTGGGTAGGATGACCAGTAAGTCCTGTGGAGTCTGTCTGCACATAGGAGATTAAGGGATGACCTTCTCATGAGAGTCACATTGAGGTGACAGGCAGACTGGGCAGGTTTAGCCAACACGGATGGGGAAGGGGCATTTAAGTAGAGGGGCCTGCAAGTATGGATCCTGGACATTTGACTTGCTCTGGGAACTGGGAAAAGACCGGAAGGGGCTGGAGAAAGAGGAGGGAGCAGGTCACACAGAACACTGTGGGATTCAGAAAATTCCAAAAGCCTTTGAGGAATTTTGAATAGAGACATGTCCTCAGAAATTATTGTTTTTCAGTCTCTTATAGGCTTAAGGTATGTTTATATAATGCTGGCCATTATATACAAACTCTGTTTTATGTCAAGCATCATTCTGGAGCTCCTTATTCTCATTGAGATACAGAAATGGTACACAGCAATAAAGACATAGGATTATCTACAGGACCCAGTTTGATAGGCCATAGGGATAAACTGTCTGGTAAAACCTCTGTCCAGAGAGCCCGGAGAGTAAATAACCAGGTTAGGGAACAGCAAAGACACTCAGAACTCCTGTAATAGTTCACCTTAAACAAAACATCAAGATCTGTAGAAAATGTCGGCCCTGCATGAGATGCTGTTCAGTTCTCTTGAGTGTTCTGGCAGTATATACCCTTATCCTGCTGTGTAACTATGAACTTTTGTGCAAAAGAAAAAGTTTAAAAAAGTGTGTGTTTGCCTGCAAATTTTGCTTTGAAGCTAGGAATATCACTGCTTTCTGATGTCCTTCTCTTTAACCAAATTTTATCTCTTTAACCAAATTTTATTTCTCTGATTAAAAGCAAACAAATTCAGTAGGCTGGCTCTATTGCATGCACTCTATGTGGAGATCTTCCCTTAATCATTTACACAATATACATACATACATTCATATATATATATACACACAGAGATATACATCTGTACATTCATATATATGTATATGCATGCATGCACGCATGTGCATGCACACACACACACTCACACACAGAGTCTCTCATTTCCCTTGATGCCTCTACTTAAAACCTTTTGTAATAAACTTCAACTGTGCTCTAAAAACCAAAAACAGATTTATATCAGCAGTGTTTGAACTAAGTCTCTTTACATTTGCTTATCTGGAATTATTAAAATGCAATCATATATTTTCATAAATTTATTTTTTTTTGTTTTTGTTTTTGTTTTTTTTTTTTCGAGACAGGGTTTCTCTGTGGCTTTGGAGCCTGTCCTGGAACTCGCTCTGTAGACCAGGCTGGTCTCGAACTCACAGAGATCCGCCTGCCTCTGCCTCCCGAGTGCTGGGATTAAAGGCGTGCACCACCATCACCCGGCTCATAAATTTAGAAATCAGCAAAGAAACTTCTTGTCTAGAATAGACCATCCAGCGGTCGCTCTGAGGCCAGCTTGCAAGTTTCTTGTCTCTGGAAGCAACGCTGCGCTTCCTGTTTTCCCAGACTTCAGTCTCATGGACAACTGTCATCCCCACTTGCTGTTCAGTGCCAGGCTAATGGGCACAGTTGCCCCAGTCAATTTTATGTGAACTGCAATCTATACTTTGGGAAACCTTGTGGCTGTTTCATTAATTAAAAACTTAAGGGTGGGGGCGTGTGAGATATCTTGCTTTTTTAAAAGTATGCTTTTATATGGAAGAAATACAAAAAAGAAAAAAACCTTTCTTTAGCAAATCATGTTATCGTTCTCAATCACAGCGGTTACGGTTTAAACTTTTAAACAACACTTCTGAAAAAGTGTTTTCTTTTGTCACTTCTGAAAACTCAGAGAACATATCTGTACATGTCGCGATTGCGGAGGGAAGACTGTTCCCAGAAGAGCGGGATGTGGCTTTCCCTTTGGAGCCGATCTTTGGTTTTTCCAAGCTCTGACCTGACCTTCCAGGGGCAGCTCGGTCTGAGAGTCTTGGACCTAGCATGGCGTTGAGTGCGAGCCGCCCCTCGGCGTCATGGTCAAGGCTTCAGGGACCCTTCTATACTTCTCTACCTCCAGCACGGATCCAGCAAGTCAGAGCCCAGTCCGAGAGCACGGGAGGCTGAGTTAATCTCCTGGCGAGGGTCCCTCCAGCTCCCGCCACGTGGTCTTCGCCCCCGCCCTGGCGGCACCACCGTCCTACCTGCCTGTCCCGAAGCGACCAGCAGCAGCAGCAGCAACAGCGGGAGCAGCAGCCGCGGCAGAGCCGGGCGACCCGGTGCCGGGGTCCCGGGAGCGCGCATGGACAATCAGCTCGAGTCACATCTCGGGGAGCGCTGTGTGACCTCTCCAGGGCTCCTCTCTACATGTGGGACCAAGGGCGATGGAGCCCAGAATCCGGGCTCACATGTTGCTTTCCCCACAGGGTGTTCCCGCGCGCGGGGACCTCTTTCTGGGTTTCAGTTCCGAGTCCACAGGCTTCAAGGACTGATAGAGATCGGTACAGGTAAAGGCTCACCCCGGTACACCATAGTCTTATCTCTCACTTGAAACGTCAGATTTCATCCCGGAAGAAGATGCTGGAAGAGTGCAATAGATATTTCTCAACGTATCGCCTTGTTCGGGATTTCCTTCCACCCCCGCCACCAGAAATCAGGAGTCTTTGCACTTTACCGAGAGCCAAGGTAACCTTACAAAATCCAACAACTGGCCTGAAAGTCTCCCAAGCCTGTGAGAGGTGGTCCCCCAACTAAGAGAGAAAGAAAGGGCAAAGCTTGAAACGGTGAGAAAACTCTACAAAGCAAATCTCACCAGCGGTCCTTTCTAGGTAGTTTTAAATATTTAGCACGACATGAAAACCAACAAATTAACCCTGTGCTTCAGGCACGTTCTCTCTCTCCTTAGTTTCTTGTCGCAAATCCACAAATAAAGAGAAATGACTTTAAAATCGCATCATCTACCCTTAGGAAGAATCGGAGGCTCAACAATTGAAACAAACCAAACCAAACAGACTTCTTTTTGGTGGCGAAGGTAGCGAGAAATGCAAAATGCAACAGTTTTCGGAGCGTCTTAAAGTCCTGCTTTCTTCAGTCTCAAAGAGACAGAGTCCGGTTGGGTTGGCTTCTGCAGGTTAAAGTCGGTTCAGTGTGTCAGCTGTGCGTCTAGGTTCCACCGGTAGGGGGCACTAGAGGAGGAAGAATGGGACTTGTTTGCTGTTCGTTTGTCATTTTCTTAGTAATTTCCCTCCTGGTCTTTACCCTAGCGAGAGCAATTTAGTTTCAGCAGGCTTTGGTCCTAGTTTCCAACTTCTTTGTGTACTCGAAGAATCTGCCTCATTGTCCAGACCCAGTTCTCATGGGTTCGAATCTTCTTTTTGTGATGTCCCTTTACGGCGTACAGAGTCCTTAGGTCCTCCCTTTGTTTCTACAGTCCTAAGAGTGAACGGTGCAATGCAATCAGTTGCTACTCACTTTCCATCTTATCGTTCCTTTCCAGCTGTTAGTTCTCTGACATCTGCCTGTTAAGATAATCATTGTGTTTCTCGCCCTTCCTCCAAAAAACCGAGCACTTATTAATTCATATGCAATTTCTGAAAACTCTAAATACATGGTTTTTATATCAGTGTTAGAACTTGTACGAATTTTTGTTTAAATATGACTCATCCATAGCCTAAAAGGGGCCATCTCAAGCGGACATATACCTGGCCCTTTCTTAACATGAACACTAGTATTTCTTGGGCGGTAGTCTGCACCCTGTCTTCTTAGGGTAGAGGCTGGGAGACAGCCAGATCCTGACCTTTCTGGTAGTCCTCTCTAGAGGTTCTTGTGGGTGGCCAATGCAAGGGTCACTTGTAAGACATGACCTTTCCATAGCAAGGAACGACTCAGCGCATCCTCAAGAAGGCAGAGGAAGCCCTAGGACTTACTAGGTTCAGACTCGGTGACGTTTCCCGCACTCTGAATTAGAGTTTAATATCTTATTTTTGCTTGCCGCCCAGAACCCCCCTTGGACACTTCTTTGGCATCTCTATGTATTTTTGTGGTGTTGGACCTTATATTCTAACCTCCCACCATAGCTGTTAATCCAAGGTAGGGCAGTCCTTGTCCTTCCCAGGCTAAGTAAACTCCAGTGTATCCTCCAAAGGTCTGTGAAGTAACATAATCACATAGGTATTTTCTATTACTTATCTGTATTACTGCACCATTGCTGCCATTAATCATTTTGAAATCTTAGCTTATGGAGCCCATTGGACTAGAAGTTTTTGGATTTTCTAGTTAAACAAATAAAAAATAAACCAGTATAGCACCTCACTACTCTTGCCTTTAAGCACTAACAACAACAACAATAACAACACACACACACACAAACACACACCCCAAATCGCACATTTTCCTAGTCCACTTTAAGGCCTAAATATTTTCTAGGCATGATGCTTAGCTTTGTTGACTTGACACAAACTAGCATCACACAAACTGGGAAGAGAGTCACAATCGGGAATTGTCTACATTTGGGTTGACCTGTGGGCCTGTCTGTCAGGGATTGCCTTATGTTAGTTGATGTGAATGACTGGAGCCATTATGGGCAACACTCTTCCCAAGGCAGGAGGTTCTGCCCTGTGTAGAGTGTAGAAGTTGAGCTGGTACACCCAAGGGGACATCTCTTGGTTGTGGATGTGCTGTAATTAGCCAGTGGAAGTTTCTGCCTTTGTTTTCCCACAGTGATGAACCTGAGCCTTGAATCATAAGCTGAAATAATGCCGCCCAGCTGCTTTTGCCAGGGTACTTGGTCTCAGAAGCTGAAACGAAACTAGAGCAACGGTGTGATATATAGTGTTGATACTACCAAGTTAGTGGGTTCTTCATACAGGCACTATGGAGGCTACGCTAAGATTTTGACATGTGCTGCTTCTTTTAATGCCAACAATCCTATGAATTAATTATATTACCCGAGTATCAAAGAAAGGAGACAGGCTTGGGCAGGTCGTTCTTTTAGAGCAAGAGAAGTGAAACTGGAGTTCTGGTCGCTC
Source organism: Microtus oregoni (assembly GCF_018167655.1). Classification (NCBI taxonomy): domain Eukaryota; kingdom Metazoa; phylum Chordata; class Mammalia; order Rodentia; family Cricetidae; genus Microtus; species Microtus oregoni. Next base: position 2,111,548 of record NW_024543065.1, on the reverse strand, counting down.
TCACATGCCTTTAATATTTTCCTTGTCTGCCTCTTACTTTAAGAAAAAAAGCAACAAACTTTGAGGTGTGAACTATAGATTAACAGGACAATTAAAATGCATGCTTGTTAACTTTTGGTTTCTAGGTCATTAACTACCTTGTGAATAGGAGAAAAGATGCTTGCTCCTGAAAATCAAGTAGAGTCAGAGGCAGGTCTGTACAAACATGGCTGTTTTTAAAGCACACTTGAATGGGTGGCAGTTACAGGAGAAAATGGGTGAGATGTCGTTCTTTGTAACAGGTTGAGAGTGGGAGGCACAAGCAGAAAAGAGAGCCCTGGGCAGGGGGCGCAGTAAAGACCTGGGCCTTATGTGATTCCTAAGATGCTTCTAGTGATCCTGTCACCCTGCGTGGGTATCTAGAGTCCTGGCAGGTTTTTTTTCACATTACACCATCAACTTAAATACTAGTTTCATCTAATATCTAAAATCCTATGCAACCCCATTCTACCAACATTTCCACAAAACCATTTTATTTAATCACTTTTTAAAGAAATAGATTATGCTTTAAAAAGAGTAATTCTTGGATATGCTTGGCAGCAGAGCTCTTGATTAGTTTTTATAAGGCCTTGGGTTTAACACCCAGCCCTGGAAACAGTTGTAACCTGGAGCATAGTATACAAAGGGGCAAACGAACAGAACAGATGTTGTAACTCTCCGAATCATCACAAGTGAATGTGCTGGCAAACATAACAGAAGCCTCGGGAGCAGAATGATGTTCCTGCGCCAGATGTTCAGCTAGCCCCTTTCAGTGTATCCTCTCACCTCTGGCTTTTCACTTAGCACTATGCTTACAAATGTTATTCATGCTGGAGTTGGAAAGATGGCTCACTGGTTAAGAGCACTTTCTGCTCTTTCAGAGGACTCACGTTTAGTTCCCAGCATGGCAGCTCACAGCTCCAAGACATCTGGCACCCTCTTCTGGCCTCTATGGGCACCAGGCATGCGTGTGGTGCACACACATTCAGGCAGGCAAGCATTCATATGTGCAAAATAAAAATAAATAAATCTTAAAAATTTGTTTATAGCTATAGAATTATCCATTTTATGACTTTCCATCAAGTTACAAATTCATTAAGTTTTTTTTTTCTAGTTTGGGTCTTTTTTGGTCATTGTACTCTTTTGAGCATTATTGCAAATTCCACTAACATATATATGTATGTGTATTTCTGTCATCTATACAGTTAGTGACACAATTTTAGGGCTCTAGGCTAGATGCATTTCTAACTTAAATGGTTTGTGTCAAACTAGGTTTCCAAAGAGATCATACCAGTTTGCATTCTTACAAGTTATGGGAGACAGTTTGTCCACAATTTTGCCAGAATATCCTGTCTCCTTCATAACTGTGGGTATTTTAGAAGGCGGGTAATGGTATCCACTGTGGGCTCATTTGCACTTTTCTGATGATTAACATCACTGAGAATGTTTTAAAGTTTTTACTTTTGACACTAGCATACCTGTATACAGTACATGTGTGTTAGCTATCTGGATTGTGATGCTGAGTGTTGTTTGCCATCTCAACCAGATCCCCAGGACACTGACCTCTAAGGACATACCAGTGAGGGGATTTTCAGAGAGATTTAACTGGAGAGGGAAGACTTACCCTAAAAGTGGGTGATATCATCCTGTATGGTAGGGTCCCTGACTGAATAAAAACAGAGACGGTAAGCTGTGTGCCAGCAGACAGGGTATGACCTTAAGTCCCTGTCGTGGTGGTCTGTGCCCTCAACCCGTGAGCCAAAACAGATTCCTCCTTCTTTGTCGCTTTTGTCGGGTATTTTGCCAAAAGAATGCAAAAAAGCAATGATAATGTTGGAAATGGTTTTTCATGAGAGATTCGCTTGGCTTCGTTTTTTCAGTTAGATCGTCTTATTGTATTTCTATTTATTTATTGTATAAGTGGATGTGGGAGCGGGGGAGTGTACACAGATGTGCAAAGATTCTATTGAATGGAAAAGGCAGACATGAAAGAACACTGACCACCATATGATCCTGTTCATAGGAAAGTCCAGAACAGCTGAAACAGATCAAGTGGTAATAGAAGTTGAAATAGTGACTTCCAGTGTGATGGGGCTATATATGAATTATGAGGAACTTTCTGGAATCTGGGAACAGCCTGAATTTTGATCTAAGATTGGCAACATGTTTGTGTGTGTGTGTGTGTGTATATATATATATATATATATACAATATATATAATATTGAAATTAGTATACTTTCAGATAGATAATATAATTATTACCTATCTTATATCTTAATTTAAAACAAAAAACTAATTTTAGCTGGTTGTTTTTTAAGAACTGAAAAAGGATCCTAAAATTTAAATGAAAATGAAAAGAGTAAAAAAATCACTAAAGTACTTAAATGAGAATAAGGTGGAAGTAATTGTTCTGTTGGCAAAAAAGACAGAGTATTATATTTATTAGTATATCGCATATTAACATAATAGTAGATAAATAGATTAATGGGACAGAATATTGCCCATAAACAAACCTATCCATTAATTAGAATGTCTTTGTGATTCATTCACACTTTTATCTTCTTTTTATTGTTAGTGTGTTTCATAAGCTTTTTTTTCTTTTTATAATAGAGTGTGTCTTGCTATTTTCAAGACTAGTCTCTGATGTATGGTCCTCCTGTCTCAGCTTCTTACGTATTTAGATTACAGACATGGGTCTCCCTTGCCAGCTTCCACAATTTTCTTTTCTTCTCTGAGTCAGGGTCTCACTGTATAACCAGGCTAGCCTTGAACTTGCAGTGTTCTATGCTTGTCTTAAACTCTGGATGCTCTACCTCAGCCCCCCAAGTGCTGGGATTACAAGTGCATGCAACCGTGCCCAGCATTCTATAAAATGTGATATCTATATTTATTCTTCTTTTAGCTTAAAGGCAAATGTGAGTTTTCTGTATAAGATTCAATGTTATTCTTAACAGCAATGACGGCATTCATTCTCAGATCCACCCAGTTCTTCCTCCTCCGAGATAATGAGATGAGCTGTGGAAATTACATGCACAGAGCATGGGAGAAGAAACCACAACTGTTGAGCAAGCTTGGGGGTGGGTGGAGGATTCACACACTGCTGAGCTGCTACTCTTTACTTCTCAGGGAAAGAAAGAACCATCCCACCCCCCCCCCCCCGTTCAATGGGGATAAATTCTTTAGAAATTCAATTATTTCCCCCTAGAAGTCAAAGGCCAGAGTATCCCCCTGGAATATAACAGTTGGCTGTGGAGGAGATGATTTTTATTACCCTCATCATGAAAACAGTTGGTGCCAAGTCTATCACTCTTAAGACATGAGAAGGAAAGGAGTCTACTGCTAAGCAGATAATCTGTAGCAGACAGATTTCCTTGATTCAGAAAGACAGACTGTCCAGGGTCATGAAAACATGGAGCATTGATTCCCTGACACTGTATCTGGATGCTCACCTGTGTCCATTTCCTGCCAACCAGCACTGGGATTCCTTCTCATTATCGGTCTTTGTATATCCCACATTCAGATCCTTTGCCAGGTGTATGGTACAGTGGTTTTACCAGTTTATGGTTCATTTCCATTTTTACTCCAACATCTGCAAGAACAAAAGTTTTTAATTTTAAAAATGTTCAATTTTTGTTACTCTATCCTTGTGTTTTGGTATCCCATATGAAGAATTTGTGAACTTCTCGAGATTAAAGAGCATTTTGTCATGCATTATTTTTAGCTTTTACAAATCTGATCTATAATATTTGGTGAGTTCTTCTGAGTATATGTGAAGAAAGAGTTTAGATTTTTGGACCTATGTCTTATTGTTTCTGTTCCATTGCTTAAAAAAGACTTTTCCACGTTTAATTGCTTTATCCATTGAGTGCATTGAGGCACTTTCCGCTTCTCCTTCCTGGCAGAATTAATTGAGATTCTAGAAAATTTGTTCACATTAAACAAGGTTTTCTCCCTCTCTCAGGAGAGTAATAGCAAAGCAGTATGTAGCTTCCACAATTCTCTTCGAGTTTGCTCATCATTTATGACTTCATAGTGTATGGATGATACATGCAAACTGATGCACACGATACTTATCTACTAATGATACAAGCAAACTGATACATATGATACATAGCTACTAATAATATATGCAAACTGATACATATGATACTTACCTACTAAAGATACAAGCAAACTGATACATATTATTCATATCTACTAATGATACATGAAAACTTAAAGTTCTGGGTTTATATTCTCCTTTCTGGTCTATTTTCATATTTTTGCACCAATACCACTTTTGTTTTAAAGAAACCTTTTCCTTGTCTATGGTGCAGGGGTCAAACTCAGGGACACTGCTACTGAGGTGTACATCTGGCCTTCTGCTGTGGTTGGTTTTGGGTTTGTACCTTGTGTACAGAAAATTTGGGAAGGCAGTACAATGTTTCTTGGCTCCTTTACAATTTCAACTCTAGTTTTAGTCAACAGAAAAAAGTTGTGGCAGGAGGCAGGAAAGTGAGTGATGGTCAGTCTTTGGATGAGGAGTTCAGACTCAGAGTGAAACAGGGTGCAATAATAACGAAGTGCTGCTATTTAGAGCCGTTTACTACAGTGGTGCAGACACAGCTCGGTGCCTCCCTCTGATCCTTCTCCCTTTGACAGGTAAGGACATTTTAAACATCACACACACACACACACACACACACACACACACACACCTTCAACATGTCAGGGTCTGTCTTGCTTTATTTTTTTTCTCCATCGTTTATATACCCCAGCAAAATCTTTGAAGCAATATGGAAATTACAATGTGGTTACATTCTCCTTCTCTTCAAGTGAACGATTATAATGAATACAAGTAACAAACAGCAGGTTCTCTACTACTCTTTTGTGTTTAAACATTTTATGTAATACAGGTGAAAAACTAAGTATTCCTAAGGACCCACATACATTCAAGTCTAAGCAACTCATTACAGATTAACAAAATGTAAGCAAGCAAGGTATTCAAGGTATTCTTCTCAGTCGGATTCCCTCTCCCTCTCTCTCTCTCTCTCTTTAACTGGCAGGTTACATTTTGCAGTTACAAGGAAAAGATCAATCATTTTATTATGTATCTCAAAGGTAACCTTAGAGAAAAACACTTAAAAGAAAAACAAATCTAAACTTTTATCTATAAAAAGAAACCAGTCATTTCTATTTTTAGTCCCCAGAGTGCACATCTAACCATCAACCAGGAAGAAGCCGAGGGCAAAAATGGGTGCAAGAAATTCATCATCACCTTGGGTCACCAACCCATCTTTAACAAGAAAGATACATCAGCTAGTGATAAACGGGCTGCCTTTGTTCTTGTTCCCTGACCTCAATGATTCTCTTGCTCAACTATTAAACGTGTGTCTTTCTAAATTTCAAATTGTTCCCAAAGGTTTTCCACATCAAAGCCAGTAGCAAAAATACCCCCCCCTTTTTTTTAGCATAAATCTTTTTTATTGTTTTTATTGAGTTATACATTTTTTCTCTGCTCTCCTCCCTTTAGCAAAAGTATCTTAACCTAACTTTACTAATAATCTACATCTCTAAATTCTAAGGGTGGTGATTGAATTATTAATCTGCTTCAGGAGCAGTGCTTGGAGAAAGTCAGTCAGCATCATTGTAAGTATCAGAAACAATGCCCAGTGAGGGACTAGAAACTTCCTTAGAGTTTTCATATAACCCATAGATTATGAGGGACATGGTGACCTCAAAGGCAATAAGCAGAGGTATCCTCAACAACAGCATGGGGTTAACAGGAAAAGTAGGCACAGGGCCTCTACCTTTCAGAGACACACCCACTGTGATTATGCTAATTGTGAACCATTTTCTATGAGCTCCAAAGCAGCTTGCTCTTCCTCTCGCCTGGCCCCAACACAAAGAGAACATATATAGTTCCTGATTGCAAAATTTACTGAAAAGTGGCAGTAGTCAAGATGGTGATGGCTTGCATGGTGTGCACACCAGATGTATTTATGAGAGTCTAATAATAGCAATCAATGGTCCATAGCTTTTATCATCGATGACAATTCAGAGTTGGAAGAGTTCCCGACAATGGTGTGGGACCACTGTAAACCTAGAAATCAAGGGATAGAGCTATACTCCCCCTTAGCACACATAGAGACAAAATGGATTGGAGACTTACTCTGAGCAGTGAGAGGAAACTTTGATAAGGAAACATAGTAAATCTTACAACTTTGGATTTGAGAATGGTTACAAGCCTGTCCTGGAAGTAGCTGTTGTAGACCAGGCTGGCCTTGAACTCACAGAGCACTGCCTACCTCTGCCTCCCAAGGGATTAAAGGTGTGTGCCACTACCGCCCATCTGAGAATGGTTTCTTGACATGATATCAAAGCACAAACAACAAAGGAAAGGATGAATAAACTACATAATATCAAATTAAAATTTATTTTTTGCTTCATAGCCCATCAAAACAGTGAAAAGATATTAAGAATAGAAGAAAACATTTGCAAACTTGTATCTAAAATATAGCACTAATATTAATATCTTAGAGTTCAATAATAAAAAGATAAATCAATAAAAATTGTAAAGTCTGAGGACAGTTTACATGTAAGGAAGATAAATAAATGGGGAATAAGAACATGAAAAAATTCTTAATATTCTAGACTTTGCGAAAGGTTATTAATAACAACTACAAAGATATTTTCAACAAATATTTTGCTCTTTTTGAAATGGCTGTTTTTCAATGCTGTTTTGGTCATTTCCTTTCCATGCTGAGGTTAAGAATTGCTCTGAGAACAGCTGTAAAAGGGTTTGTAAATAGCTTCAGGAGGTACTTCAGTCACCACCAATCGTGGTGTAGGATGAAGGAAAGAAGGAGGGAAGAAGGAGGGAAGGAGAGAAGAAAGAAGGAAGAAAGGATAAGGAAAGGAGAGAGAGAAGGAAGGAGGGAGAGAGGGAGGGAGGAAGAAAGGGAAAAAGAGAGAATCCTTCAGTATAACTATTGTTGGTAGTAATTTAGCTGGTGCTTGTGTTTGCCAGGTATACTAATTAACCAATGAGCCAGTGTGTGTATGTGTGAGTTGTGGGGGTGGGGGTGGGGTGGGCCGGTGTGGGGGGTGGCCCCTAAAGATTCTTCTGTTCTACTTTGGCAAAACAGAGCACAACATAAACTATCTACTTTGGTCCAAATCCAGGCATAGCTAGGCTTTCCCTCAGATGCACCACTACTTCGTCATCCAAGGAATTTAAGGAGTTACTATTAGGAGAGTTTTAAAAATGGCTGGTTGGTTCATAAATAATTTTGGAACTTTCGATTTCAAAACAAGCCTACAATCACCAAAATAACATCGAGGAAGAATAAAATTGGTTGACTAACATCAGGCTAGCACAGCTTACTATCAAACTATAGGTTGGCAAATTAGATTTCATTAAAATTAAAAACTGATACAATTCTAAAAAAAGATTGCTAAAGGAGTAGAGGGACACGCATGGTGTGGGACAATTATCTGTATTCTGTCAATTATATTTTAAATAAATGCTGATTGATCAGTAGCCAGGCAGGAAGTATAGGTGAAACAACCAGACAGGAAGTAGAAGTGGGTCGATGAGAACAGGAGAATTCTGGGAAGAGGACTCAGTTCTGACCCTGCCACAGAAGAAGCAAGATGTGACTGCCTTGCTGAAAAAGGTACTGAGCCATGTGGCTAACACAGATAAGAATAATGGGCTAATATAAATTGTAGGAGTTAATAAGAAGCCTGAGCTAATGGGCCAATCAGTTTATAACTAATGTAGACCCCTGTGTGATTTCTTTGGGACTTAATGACTACGGAAACCGGGTAGGACAGAAAACCTCAGACAACACAAGCAAAGGTCAGGAGAAGGTATTTGCAAATGCATGTAGAGAATGCAGTGGTTCCACAAATAATGCAGAAAAAGAGAAGCAGCAGTCTTGGTAACTTTCTATTGCTGTGACAAAACTTATGACAAAGACAACTTCTGAAAGAAAGCATTTAATTTGGGGCTCACAGTCTCGGAGGGTGTGAGTCCATGATCATTATGGTGAGGAGCATGGCAGCAAGCAGACAGGCATGGGGTGGGCACAGGAGCTGAGAGCTCACATCTTGATCCACAAGCATGAGGGGGAGAGAGAGAGAGAGAGAGAGAGAGAGAGAGAGAGAGAGAGAGAGAGAGAGAGAGGCAAAAAAAAAAACCCAAAAAAACAAAACAATGTATCCTCATGCTTTAGCATTACTTTTACAGGTTTTTGATCAAGTTCCTTTGGATTTTCAGTTTGTGCTGAGCCTTACAATTATGTATCTGGTTCAGCTTTTAAATCAGTACTTTTAATCATGAGTGTATACTCAATAAAAGTAAGTGTTTATCTTTATCATAAGACATTATAAAAATGTTGGTAACATATTTTCCTTAATCCAAAGCAAGAAACAACCTCAAAGCCTGTGAATGGATTAAACTGTGGCACATTCATATTGTGAAGCCCCAAATAGCAAAAAAAAAAAGCAAATTCTTACTACACATAGCACCATTAAGACATTTCACATATGGAATATTAAGAAAAAGACCTCAGACATAAGTATATATATATGTATATATATATGTATATATATATATATATATATATATGGCATGAGATAATGTGTAAGAAGTTCAGAGTACATGTCGACAGTGACAGAGGTCAGGATAGTGGTCACCTTAGGGGGAAAGGGAGAGGGAGTCTGAAAGAGGCTCCTGTGAAGATGGGACATTTTGTGTCTTGATCTGGGGTGATAGTGGATGCTGGTATTGCAAAAACTGAACACAGTGTACCCTTAGGGTATGTGGAATTTACCGTGTGTAAGCTGCGCATCAATCAGGAAGAAAGCAAGCAAGAATGCTTCACCCTTTTCTGTAACCAAATACTGATGTATGACAAATGTGTGCATGCATGCATATGTACACGTGTGTGCATGAGTCCCTGTTTGCGTAAGCATGTGTGTGTACAATGCCCTTACCCGACAAAGCAGAAAGGATCGGGTGCCAGCCTCGATCCCGTGAACTGTGCTGGGAGTGGGATGCTGAGTAAAGCCCACGTCTGCACTTCTGATTAGGAGTCTCTGGTCATGTGGCAAGCTCTTGGTTATTAGACCACACTCTATGACTCTTGAGTTGGGCTCCTAATCCGAAGACTGACCCTCTCTGACAATCATAATTCCTGTCACAGGTTCCCCCTTTAACGCAAAGCAGAATTATTGTCAACACTGACAGCTCGCCTTTCAGTTTTCCCCAGGGTCTCCCCTCTGCCCTGTAGTCATCTGTTTTGATTGCCTTTGGGAAGGCTTCCCCTGCGCTGGCCCTTGCTTGATTCTGGTTTCTGTTGAAGTTTCCCTAGAGTTTGCCTGGCCATGTGAACTCAAACCAGCGCCAGTTTTCTGCTCAGACTCTGTGACCTTACTTCACCTCATTTTTCTTCTTAGCACTTGCCACAGCTTGCCAGTGCATGCGTGCATGTATGTGTACTTGGCTGTGTACACTGCAGCCTGTCTTTTCTGATGAGAATGTAGCCTGTAATACTGTGAGCGTTCCTACACTTTTTGTAGGCGTTCAGTAAACATTTGTTGAATAACAGTTCTTATTTTGAAAATTATAAAAAATGTAATTTGGGGCTTTATATTTCTTAACCATTAAATATCAACCTTCATTACTTTTTTAGAAGTTTATTTTTATTTATTTTAGAATACTCATTTGTTTTCATTTTATGTATATGGGTATTTTGCCAGCATTTATGTCTGGTCGCCATGTATGTGTCTGTAAAGGCCAGAAGAGGGCGCTGGGTGCCCTGGAACTGGAGTTATGAACCGTTGTTTATGCAGCGTGGGTCTTCAGGATGATCAGGCAGTACTCTTTGCCACTGAGCCACCTCTCTAGCCCATAAAAAATATTTATATGTAGATTGTTGCATGTCCATGTGTGCACCACGTGTGTGCCTGGTGCCTGAAGGGGTCAGCAAGAAGCTTTGGATGTGGGTGCTCAGATTCCCTGCAAGAGCAGCGAGTGTTCTTAATCATCTTTCTCTAGCCTCCATTTATTACACTGTGTGATGCGATTTAGCCTGATAACTCTAGAGAGAACAGAGTGCTTACGCTGGAAGCGAACAGACCGCTCGGGAATGTGGGCAGGGGAGCGTCATCGGTCGAATCTCTTCTGAAATCATAATCTTCCTGGAACATCTCTTTCCGGAACTTGAAGGTCAAAGACAGCAATCATTCTCAGAATCTGAGTGTCTAGCACAGCAGAAATGTGACCCACTGGCCACTGGATGTCACCCTTCTCTCATGCTCCCAAGTCTAGTTGTCCTCCCAGGTTTCTGCATAGGAATACACAATGTCGAACATCCTCATAGGAAACCGTGACAGAGGGCGCAGGCTCACCTGTGCAGTCCCCCTCAATCCCGGAGAGCTTGCACTTCCTACATAAACTTTTCTCCTTTTCTTTCCTTTTTTTTTCTTAAATTGAATTTTGATTCTCAGCAGTATTCTCAGTTGAGAAGAGATGAGTAAGCCCAAGTGGGGCTTTGGCATTCAGGCTCAGCACGTAAGTGGTGCTCAGAGGGTTGCGGTTGTTTGGACACCTGCCAGACAAGAGGAGGCGGGTTCACCTACAGATTTCCGGCTAGAATCAAGGATTGCAACTCGTTTTAGTTTTACAGCTGGCACAGGTTGCATGTAAATAAACACCAAAATCCTTTCGTTCCAAAATAAAACAGGACGTTATAAACGGGCGTCTGTGGTCAGTGTGATATTGGGACAGCTGCTTTCCCGTGAGAAGAACGTTTTAAGAGGAAAGGTCACAGCTTGAACCGGATGTGGCCTCAGCACCAGTTCCAGGAATGTTTCCACCTACAGGCAAGGCCTGAGATTGCCCCTTCCTACCTTACCTACCATAAAGGCACAAATGGCTTTGGAATCTTTATTTACTGTCCACATAGTTCATCCTTCACGTCAAGGCGTGAATAAGCCTGAAGCAACTCGCTACCTTCCCTGTGGGGCCCTTCCTTGAGAGTGTATTTACTCTATTACTCAACATGAAATCATGCATTTAGTGGATGCTGTTCTCTGAGTTCCAGGCACTGGTAGGGCTATGGTTGAGCAAGAACCCAGTACACGCAGTATCTGTTACTGTGGAATTGAAGTACTTCCTTGTTGAGATCACAAACCAAAGGACACAGATTTGTAGCTGTCAGTCAGTGTGTGGAGGTGGCTTGACTTTCCCATTGTCCAAAGAGTGGCTGACTTAGCCACTCTGTCTACACAGGCAGCTTCGGGAGAATGGCCCGCCTCTGAATTGAATCCTGCAATAGCCCTGAGGTAGAGGGATGAAGGCTGCTCGCAAAAAAACCAAATAGCGTTAGTTTTGTTTAGACAAGTTTCTCTTCGGATCTTTTTTTGCTTGGCAAGCTTCAGTGGTGTATGGTTGCTCTTAGGGTTGCTCCCCACCCCCAAATCCTCTCACAGCTGCGACTTGGACGCTGCCTGCTTTTACAGTACCATTAGGCGCCATTTACTTTGCTTCTACTCTCAGGAGATTTCGCTAGCCAGTTCGCACTTCCTCTTGCTGTCAGGCAGTTTTCTACTTCGGGGCTTTGGTAAGCGAAGCTTCCTCTGACTGGAAAATTCTTTTGTAACCTCTCTCTCACTTCCTCTCCGCCACATGCGCACTCAAGTATCAGCTTGAACTCTGCTTCTACAGTGAAGTCAGAGCCCCTGCATTCTATAGTTCTTATGACCCTTGTGCCCATGACACTGGCCCCCAGCAGCATGTCCCTTTTTGTTGCTATTGAAGAGTCCAAGAATAAGAAAATACAAATGTAGATTCCAGAAATAGGAATGTGGAAATAAAGAAATATAAAGTCGTAAGCCTCGGAGAATGAGAACGGACTGTCAACAGCTTTCTCAGCAGCTTGAGGATTAATATTAACAGTGGGTTACTAGGCCGGAGCATCTCTCTGCAAACTGAGAGCTAGCCTACGGATATGAGCTGAGTCAACTTTTAGCAAACAGATATATGACCTCTGGGTTATGCGTTATCCTTGCTATGTGAAACTGGCAGCATCAAAGGGGAGCGCACAGGGCTTCAGTAAACATCACCTAAAAGAACCAGGAAAGAAGATTAAGTGCAAACACTAGTTTAATTGAAAAACTCTTGCTAATGGAGATTGTAAAATAAGGCAGTGTGTATCTAAGTTTTACCTTGAGATTGTAAAAAATCCTTTGTTCAGACCTAATGCGTGGTGCCCGTACTATAAAAAGATGGGTTCAGAAACCGGCTCTGTCACAGTCTTACAGAAACCATCTCTGGCTGTGGGCTCAGCTAGCCGAAAAGCTTTTTGTGTCCCATGGAGATTATTTTATTTTATTTTCTCATTTTTTTCCCCTAGATTCTGGTTTCTGGAATAAAGTTTGCTTCTGGATTATCAGATGTTGGTGGTCTGTCCCCATCTTTGCGGGACCCCCCTGCACCAACACTGTCCCACGGCTAGAGGAGTTTGACGCGTGACCCCAGGAGCATGCTGCCCTCACTTCTCACATCCCCTCTTTGGGGGGGGGGGTCTTCATTGCCAACCGGCCAGCAAAGAATCTTATCTGTAGAATTCCAGTAAAAATTACCTGTAGGGCCATTTCTGAAGCCAGGTGTCTTCCCCTGAAACAGTTCTGACATGGAGACTTATGGGCTTATTCAGCTAACTGCTAAGAGCCCTGCAGGCAACAGCAGCAACAGGACAAGGAAGTCACTTTAGTAGGGAGGCTGAACGGTGAGGCCTGGCAGAAGTTAGGCCCAATCCCACGGCAGGTGTTGGATCTCGGGCAGGATGGGTCCTTCGGAGTTGTTCCAATTGGTGCCAGAGGCTGAGGGGGTTACCTGGCATCCCCCAGTCAGTGAGAACACAGCTTTGGGTGGGGGCAGCTCCTTTCAGCCAAAGGCAGAGCCTTGGAAGGATGCATCCACAAACAGTCAAGGCATTGGCCCTGGGAAACAAGAAGGTTCAGTCTAAAGTGGGCTGGGGGGTGTGGGGTGGTGGTGCTGTGAGTGTTCACTTCAGACACCCAGCCAGACTTCCCGTCATAAAATGAGGTCTCAAAATAATGATTGATACAATCTATATTTCTGTTAAGCATGACCCTGTAGCCCTATTAGTCACCCTGTTGACCTTCTGTTCTCAGATATAACCTTGGTTTACTGATAATTTCTGCATTTCTAATTGTAGACATCTGCACCCAGCAGGAAAGGAAAACCCACCAGTACACACAGGTACTGGGTGCTTTAAGCTTGTCTTCCTACTCAGCAGTATCTGTTGTCACTCTTGACCTCATCTGAAATGGGTTGAAATCTTTCATCTTCTCTCTTTGCCCCACCTATTTATTTCTAAAAAGCTTTTTTTAAAATGTTCTAATAATTTCTTTTTCCAAGAAGTGACACCATATATGTGCAGGTCGCAGGGAAATAATAAAAACTAGATTAAAAGCAAAGAAACATGCTTTCCTAGTAGTACGTAATCACACCTTGATTTATTTTACTATGCTTTTTTTAAAAAAATATTTTATTTGTTTATTTTATGTAAACGAGTTGTCTATCTGCATCTATGCCTTTATTCCAGAAGAGGGTATCAGATCCCACTATTTTAGATGGTTGTGAGCCACCTTGCACTGCTGGGAATCAAACTCAGGATCTCTAGGAAGAGCAGCCAGGGCTCTTAAGCACTGAGTCCTCCCTTCAGCCTTCATTTTACTATGCTTTAAGTGGTGTTTCTAACCAGAGTACACTCCCTGCTTAACAATAGCCTTTCAGTGGGAAGAATTGTAAGAAAAAAAATCTTACATATTTATGTATATGTCAGTGGCAAGTTTCTGCCAACAATAATTGTTACCAAGAATCAGGTTTTTTCTTTTTATTTTAAAAAAATATTTTTTTCTGAAGGACAAGCAAAGAGAATTTAAGGGGCTGGGTCGCCGGCTCAGCAGTTAAGAGTGCTTGCTGCTCTTGCAGAGGACCTGAGTTTGACAC